>NC_091764.1:93289042-94658598 GCF_029378745.1 Bos indicus
ATTCAAATGGGTTTCTTTTCCAACGAAAATATTTAATAGGAGGCATTGAGATCAAAGTTATATTGCTTTTATATTTTATATTCTAACAAGTAGAAGGTTTTTGCTGTGAATTCACCCCTGTTAACTTCTGTTCGGTGCAGTTCTGTAAGCTTCCTAATGTATTTGTCTTTTCCTTTTCTTCTCAAACAAGATATGATTTTCATCAAGAAAGGTCAACTGAGTATGTATCACTGAAGAATATTTATGTATACATGTAGGACTTGTGTATTGATAGTTTTACAAGGTATTATTAGCATCTTTTCTGGTCACCAAATCAGATTTCCCTGGAAGAGTCTGAAAAAAAAATGTTTATTGTTCTAGGCTCTTCGGAGTAACAGGAAACTGTGCTGCTTGTAGTAAGCTCATCCCTGCCTTTGAGATGGTGATGCGCGCTAAGGACAATGTTTACCACCTCGACTGCTTTGCATGTCAGCTTTGTAATCAGAGGTAAGCACAGTTCATTCTGGCTTCTAAAAAAATGGTAAATCTCCCTTTGCTGGCTATGTGTTTAATGGTGGGAATTATTTTAGTACCCTTTACTTAAAGCAACTTATCTCAGCATTTTTGTTTTCTGCAACAACTCATTCAAGGCCAGAAACACATCACTGAGAAGGAGAAAGGTTTCATTATCCTTCTGTCCCTCAAAGAACTGCATCATAGAACAGGATATGATAGGAGATGAAAACTTAAGTGTATGAAAACTTTATAGAAAACTTTCTCTTCTTATTCATTCTTTTCTCTTGTTTTTCTTTTAAAAAGTAAATTTAAAATATCTTTACTACTTGAGCAAACAAATTTTCAAAGGAAAACATACAGAAATTTGTGGCAAGCAGTGTGTATTCATCTTATTTTCCTTGTATACAGTTGCTCTATCTCTTGATTTCTTATCTTGAATTTTAAACTTGTTGTATATGTACTTTTAAAGTTGCTTCAAAGCTCTTTGGGAACTAGGTTGATATAGTTATCAGTATCAGAGAAGCAGCATTGAAGGATGGAAAGAATGTTACAGAAGGGATCTAGAAACCTAAATTCCAGTCTGGACTCTCACTAGCAAGGTATATGAGCATAAACCAACCATTTTAGTCCTCTGGACCCCAGTTTTTTCCTTTATAACAAAATAGAGTTAGATTTGTCCATTTCAGAGAACTCTTTCATCTCAAAGTGTTATGATTTCATTCCATTTTTTCTAAAGTGAAAAGTATAACTTTTATTTCTAGTCGGAGCTATATACTATGATACCTGTTTTATGTGATAAATGCAGAGGATACTAGAATATTAAAAGATACATCATCAAAATACATTTCAAAAATTACTGTGCTTGATGGAGTTTAATGAAAATAAATTCAGCACGTGGGTGAAAAAAACCTGAATGTAATATTCAGTTAGTTTTGTCCAGTTCTCAGTTACTGTAATTGGCCTTGTTTCAATGCAGTATCTTCTTATGAGGTGCTGTAGAATAGTGGAAAGAACAAGTGTTTACAGTAATAACTGGATTCAGATTTCAACCCCACCATGTACTGGCTGTGCAGGCTTGAGTTTGTTTCTTAATTTCTCTGAGTTTGGTTTGTGCATCCTTAAAATGCAGACAATAACGCCTATCCTGCAGATTTTAAAAATTAAATGAAAAAAACTTACAAATACGAGGAATATAATAGGTTCTCAAAAATTAGTTTTTACCTTGATATCTATGATTTATTTTTAACCATATAATATTTCACTAACTTGGTTTTTACACAAGATATCTCTTGCTAAATGTAGATGTTCAGAATGTTGCCCGATATACTTCACGATGTATAATTGACCCAGGAAATAATTCAAGAAGTTACCCTGCAGCATCTTGATTCTTCCCAGTAGATGTTTGGAATCATAGTAGGTTGATTCAGTCTATAATGACATTTAGCCAAAAATAAATTGGCATATGTACATATTTTTATTATAAAGATAGGAATACAAAAATACAAATACCCGCACATCCTTACAGATTCATTACCTTGCATATGTATGTCTTAAAGGTGTATTAATACTAAATTTAGAATTTTTTTGTTTACTTATCAAATTGATCCACTAAACATTTACTAACAATAGAGGTATCTTTCTATAGCTCTAATATTTACTGCTTTTCTACTTATAGAATGTTATAGATTAATAATGGAAAATTTAGAAAATAAAGATGTAAAATAACATTGTCCCGTGTCTCACTACTCTGAAAGAAATTATTTCAATGTTTGGTGTGTAGCCTGTCATACATTTTTCTATGTACATATGACAAGTGATACATAACATATGCTTTATATTATACCCACACTTAAACATCTTAAAGGAAAGTAGCAAGGAAGAATCCTAATATTTGATACTTGTACTTTTTCATTAATATAGTGAGCCTTTTTACCTGCCTTTAAAAATTATTTTATGATAGTTTAACTTTCTTGTGTTCAGCTTTATGGATAGAGCCTCATATATTGTTAAATCAGTCTTTTATCATCAGATGTGTAGGTTTTATCTTCTGGTTTTTGTATTATCAGTATCATCAATTTAATATGGACTTTATAAACAAATACTCAAATCTGTGTCAAGCTAAATTCGCAAGCACATGGTTAATCAGACAAAGCATATAACAGTTTAAGGTTTATGTTGTATAGTGCCAAAATGCTCTCCAGAAAAATTATACCAATTATCCTTACTCCAGAAATGAAAAAATAATGCATTCCTTTATAGAAGTTCTAACACTGGGAATTATTATTTTTAAAGATATCCTTGTCACCTTGAGGGTGAAAGATGACATCTTATTATCATTTTTAATTAGCATTTATTTGATCACTAGTGGCCCTTTGATATTTTTTCTATTAAGAAACTGCCTGTTTATTCCTTTCATCCATTTTTCTATTAAGGCAGACTTACCTATTTTATCCATGTTCTACACAGAAAATTAAAACATCATTCAAATGCTAAGCCCAGCCTAAATTCTATTATGATGCAAAGTAATTGTAGGTTGTTAATGCTATTTACAAATCGTATATCAATTTTATTTCACCATTGAAATAAAAAGTTGCATTCACAATTAAGTTTGTCTTCTCAGTGGAACTCAGTCAAGTAAGACAAATACTCCTAAATTTTGACTCTAAAACTGTTCACCTTCTTATTGCTGCAAAATACTGTTCTAGTATCATTATTAAAGTACCTAATATATTTCTGTGTGCGCTTCATTTATTACATGCCATAATGGGACTGCATATCTTTAGTGCTGGCTATGCACAATTAGCACTTAGTTATTGTCTTGTCACTTCCATCCCTACAAGACAAACTCCTTTAATGCAAGAAGTCAGCTAATCTTCATCAGTCAAGCAAAGCAGACGAATTGTGTTACTCTGAATCCAGAAGGTTTTCAGTACAGGAGACTCTCCTTTTACATTGATGTTTGCTTGGGGAAATCTCCCCAGTAAAGCCATTCACCACAGGAGCCTGTACTCATAGTAGCCGAATCATTGTCCCAGTACTATACCTTTTCAAGGGACACACAAAATCAATGGGTAATTTATAGGCACTTTCCCTTAAGCAGACTTTCTGGATGCTGAAATTGTGATATTATAAATGCTTATGAGTATTATTTAGCAGTGGGAGTCCCTGCTGGCTCAGTGGTAAAGAATCCGCTGGCCAATGCAGGAGACATGGGTTCGATCCCTGGGTTGGGAAGATCCCCTCGAGAAGGAATTAGCAGCCCACTCCAATATTCTTGCCTGGAGAATCCCATGGACAGAGGAGCCTGGTGGGCTACAGTCTATGGGGTCACAGAAGAGTCGGACACAACTCAGAGATGGAACAACAATAAGAACAATCATTTAGCAAGCCATTTCATCTTAACTTTTAAATCAAAGTATCAGTAAGATATAAAGCATTGCTGAATGTCTAAAAAAGATAGTAAAAGGACTTCCCTGGTGGTCAAGTGGTTACAACTCTGCACTTCCCCTGCAGAGGGTGGGGGTTCCATCTGTGGTTGGGGAGCTAAAATAGCACATGCTGCATGGCCAAATATAAATAAGTAAATGACATTTTTGAATAAGGTAGTAGTAACAGTGAACTGTCAGGATTGGTGGTCTTCTCTGTCCTTCAAGTAAAAGGGTATGGCTAAAAATGGGCTTTTTAGCTCTTTTTCCCCTGGGGCTCAGATGGTAAAGAATCCACCTGCAATACAGGTGACCCATATTCAATCCCTGGGTTGGGAAGATCCCCTGGAAAAGGAATGGCTACCCACTCCAACATTCTTGCCTGGAGAATCCCATGGACAGAGGAGCCTGGAGGGCTACAGTCCATGGGGTTGCAATGAGTCGGACACAACTGAGTGACCAACACTTCTTCACTTCATGGCTAAAAATGTGTGAATCTGAATTTTAAAATATCTCAAAACATATCTATTTTGAAAGGACCAGAAGAAGATTATTTTGAGCACCTTGTATGATAACTGTAATCTTATTCAGAATTGGGAAATTCTGGTTAATTTCTTAAAGATGAGTAACCCCCCCCCCCGCCCCCGGAACATTCTAGAAAGCTAAGTGATGGTTTTATAAGAGATGAGAAAAAAGTGCTCGTTTATAATGAAATGGCCTCAAATATATATAACTGTGTGACATTTGGAAAAAAAAAAGAAAGCACTGTGCTAGGCTCTGTGGAAACAGAGGTGAATAAATTCTAGTTTCTGTCTTAGAGGTGTTCAGAACTATAGAACAGACTGGAGATCAAAGAATCACAGAAGAGAAGAGTGTAAATATCTGTTTACTAAATATACAAAGCAGATCTATACTGAGGGAAGAGAGGTCTGTCCCTTATGTCCTTCTTATGAAAGCATCAAAGGGTTGATGTGCTGGATTTTAAACGATTCTCTAAGACTGCTTAGGGTGTAGGAAGTGTGTCTGGGGAGGTGACACAGCCTTGGTGCAGTGAGGAAAGGGTTTTGCAGATAGATGGAGCAGAGGCAAGACATGGAGGTGTGAACCCATGGAATATGTTCTGGAAATGATCAGAGGCTCAGAGATGGGTAGTTGTGGAGTAGTTTGGTGAGGATATGGAGGAGTAGGGAACAGAGAGAGGAAATTGTGAAGGTAAGAAGTCAGTGAACTAAAGTCAACATGAATCCAAATTTAAATTATTCATCAAAAAGAGCTCTGTTATTTGAAGTATTCAGTTCTAGAGTAAGTCTGTCTTTACCAACATTTATGGAACACCCACTTCAAGTGGTAGTATAGTTTATGGTGGTATTTCAAAGGGTTCAAACAAAATTTAACTCATGGTCATTTACCTCAGCACTACCACTCTGAGTGGGAAATCTGTTACACATTCATGAGAGAATTTGAAATGCCACAGTAAATGATACACCAAAAAGTAAGTGCTTTGGAAAAGATCAGAATGAGTTGATGGGGTCAGGGAATACCTACCGAAGGAACGGAAACTAAAAAGTCTTTATTCATTTATTGAAGTATGTGCGTGCTAAGTCATATAGTTTCTGTGTAATAGTATGTAAGTTACAGGTGTACAATATAGTGTGTGATCAGTTGCTTCAATTGTGTCTGATTCTTTTTGTGACTCCATGGCCTGTAGCCTGCCAGGCTTATCTGTCCACAGTGTATTCCAAGCAAGAATACTGGAATGGGTTGTCATGCCCTTCTCCAGGGGATCCTCCCGACCCAGGGATTGAATTGTGTCTCCTGCATTGGCACACGGGTTCTTTATTATGGAGTCACCGAGGAAGCTCCAATATTGTGATCCACAATTTTAAAGGTCATACTCCATTTAAAATTATTATAAAATATTGTCTATGTTCCTCATGTTGTAAAGTATATCCTAGTAGCTTATTTTATACCTAATAGTTTGTACCTCTTACTCACCTATTCCCATATTTCCCCCCCAAAAAAGAATTTCTATTAAGTAGGTAGAAAAAAAGGAGAAATATCCCTGAGTAGGGAACAGCTAAGCAAAGAGGAGAAGACTGTCAGTAGCAAATAATAATGGTAGCAAATTCTCATACAGTGCTGATCAGACATTGTTTTGTTTTACATGTGCTAGCTCATTTAGTCGGAGAAGGCAATGGCACCGCATTCCAGTACTCTTGCCTGGAAAATCCCATGGGCAGAGGAGCCTGGTGGGCTGTAGTCCATGGGGTCGCTAAGAGTGGGACACGACTGAATCGACATAGCAGCAGCAGCAGCAGCAGCTCATTTAGTACTCAAAATAACCCAGAAGTAGTCACTATGATTAGCCTCATTTAACAGATGAGGAAATGAAAGTATAGAGCATTTAAATAACTTGCCCAAGATTGCACAGACAGAAAAAGGTAGATTCAAAATTTGAACCAAGAAAGTCTGATTTTTAGTCTCTGGACTCAGATCCAGTATGAGGACCCTGGCCTGTTTCAAGGTGGGTATTTTCTTTGCTGACTGTAGTGGTGGTTTACTCGCTAAGACGCATTCGACTCTTGCGACCCCATGGACTGCAGCCTGCCAGGCTCCTCTGTCCATGGGTGAAAGGCGCTCAGTCATGTCCGACTCTTTGCAACCCCATGGACTATACAGTCCATGAAATTCTCCAGGCCAGAATACTGGGGTGGGCAGTCTTTCCCTTCTCCAAGGGATCTTCCAAACCCAGGAATTGAACCCAGGTCTCCCACATTGCAGGCGGATTCTTTACCATCTGAGCTATAAGGGAAGCTCCTGTCTAGGGGTAAGTGGATATAAATGTGAGTAGATAGAGTGGAGTTAAGTGAGGTAGATATTAAATAATTTATAGCAGGATTTGGGATACGGGTAGTGTAGTTTGGTACAGAGAAGATTGTTTCTGTGTGATGACAACTATGCTGTCATTGGGAAAAGACAGTAAATTTGTTCACAAGTGTACAATGAGTGTATAACTTCCACTTCTTACTGAAGTACAGTATCAAAATCTCCACTTTTAGTAGCAGAGGTATGCTAAATAGGACAGTAGAAATATTGTAGATATGGACTAGATTCCCTTTCTTTCCAAAGTGCTGTGGAAATGGAAATTAATTATAATTGACAGTCACTCATCTTAGGGAAGTAAGATGACTAAGTTAACATTTTCATTCTCAGAAAGGATGTCACAAATGAAGGCTTCCTTGCAGAGGCATTTGATAACCTGTTCAAAACCACTCTAAGCCCCACATTTTATAGGGATAATTTCTTAATTATACTTATTGTCTGTACTTTTCTAGTATCTAAGACCATATGAATTTAACTATAGTTACTCCAAAATACCAGGTAATTAATTCTATGATTAATTCTTAAACATTAAGATTAGATGGTTTAATAAACTGATGGGACATTTTTTTATTCCTTAACATATTTTTTAATGATGCTGGAATTAATTGAACTGACTGTATCACAAGCAGTTAGGGTTAGATTATAGAAAAGAATGTGTTTATTTTCAAGAATTTTAGCCTGACCTGTTAATATACATACATTCAACATCCTCTGGCCATCACTATTTTTATAATGTTTTTCTGCAAATGCTAAATCGCGTTAGGATCTGGTTATAGAACATTGGAAATTAGCCTTTCTTACAAAATCACAGTTGTAGATCATTTTGTTAGATGTCTGATAGCTGCTGTGTTGCTGTTTCTCTAATTTTGTCGTGTTTGTGTATAGAACATTTTAAAGGAGGATATTAGCTCTTGTTGCAAAGCAATCATAATCAGCTCTTAACCAAAGCTTTCAAGGCTGTTTTAAGTTTTATGTATGTGACATTCCTCACCTGTGTTCTGTTTCATTTTGACCTTTAAGTATAAATTGATACACACATAAAATGTACTTTATCCAGTTGACAACATATTAGTAACAACATATTTCAGGAAGGAATGTTTTAGATGAATTCCATTTATATCTCACTGAATGATAGGCACTCTTTTTTAAAGATTATTTAAAGATTGGCAACCACAAGTCCATACTTTATTATTCTGTTTCTGTTTTGTAGATGTTTATTGTGTCATAGTTGAGATTCCACGTGTAAGTGATATCATATGATATTTGTCTTTCTTTGCCTGACTTAAGTCACTTAGTATGATAATCTCTAGGTCACTCCATGTTGATGCAAATGGCATTATGTCATTCTTCTTTATGGCTGAGTAGCATTCCAGAGAGAGAGAGAGAGAGAGTGTGTGTGTGTGTGTGTGTGTACACGTACCATATCTTCTTTATCCATTCCTCTGTTGATGGACATTGAAGTGTTTCCATATCTTGGCTATTGTGAATAATAAAAACTTGAATCTTGAATCTAAAGAGATCAGGGTGCTTTTCATTCCTCTACCATACACGTTCTAGCTATGGAACATTGAGCAGGTTTTAAAAATTCTGGAGAAGGCATTAGGTTTTTCATCTGAAAAGGACAATGTTAATATTTTATCAGTTGGATTTAAGGAATAAATGCAATGACTATATCTATATACATGTCCAGCCTTAGTACATGGTAAGTACTTTACAAGAGGTGTCTATTTTAATTACCTACATTCCAAACATTGAGAGAAGGCTTTGCATACTGTATTTCTCTACTCTTTACTATCAACTTACAAAAGTTACTGATGTTGAAAACAAAAATCCTGAAGTTTCATTTTTAAAATCGTGAGTAGAAGACTGGGATTTGAACTCAATCCATTGCAAATGTCTCTCTGCCTTTAATATACTTCTTATTGTACCATTTCTACTGAGCTGGTGATGGACAGGGAGGCCTGGCATGCTGCTGTCCACAGGGTCGCAAAGAGCTGGACACGACTGAGCAGCTGAACTGAACAGAACCATTCATTGATGTAACTGTTTCACCTTACCCACAGAGAAATGACTCAGAGAAAGTATGAAATACATCCTATATCTTGCATTGGGTAGGTGAGAACCACAGCACTCAGTACCAAATCCCCAGGCTCTCGGTTCAGTGCTTTTGTTGATATAATTACTCTGACTTTATTAATCTACAAATAAAATTACCTACATTTCAAGGCCCCTGAAGGTAAGAATGGCATGACACAACATGGCAAAATAAAATGTTTTAAAAATGACATTTTTATTTGACAGCAATAGAATTTGGAGACTTATTTTAAAAATTAAAGCATAATATTAGACAGTACAGAGTTGAAAAAGTATTTCTAGTTTAGTTGGTTTTTAGGAAAAGATAAGATTCAATAACATCAGCTGGAACACAAGAATATTTTATTAAAATTATTTTTGATGTGATAGTTTATTAATTAGTTAATTCAAATTAATTTCATCATTAATATAAAGTGAAAAATTTGAACAGTAATTAAATGTATTCTGCATGTTATTTTATATAATCTCACATAAAAGAAAAGTATCTAATTTGGCTATTTAGGCCTGCCCAACAAAAGAAATATTTCCTTTTATTCAACATAGCCTAATGATCAGGATAATCTACAAAAACTGGTTTATCCAAACACCACTTTTTAAGCACAATATTTCATATTTATAGTTTGCAACTAATAAAAAGAAGATATACTTGAAGTCCAGACTTGAATGTCCATTGTATCCAATAGCCTTGACCACAAACAACTGCAGGATTGGGCATAGTCTGTACTTTCAATCAGCATCATCAGCAGGCAGTAATCCTGGGGAAAAAAAGGTAAATTCCACAAATAAACAGACCAATCTTCCTTTAAGAGGAAAGCTAATTCTTTTCAATCTACTTTTTTTATTACACTATTTTCCCCTCTATCTACTTAGCTAGAATAAGGATAAATTTCCAAAGCTACCCAGTTGGAAAATAAATAGGTTCACTGTTTGTCTAGCATTCCAATCTTTGCAAATGTAAATCAGCCCAACTGCTCCTCATTTAAACCTTCAACTTCACAAAACATTAAAGTGTGGCTTTCACGACACAATTTAATCTATCCACTAAGATTTCTGCCTGAACATCATTTGAAATTGACTATCTGATAAAGAGAGACCACTATCAAAGGTCAGTGAGGTCAACTTGTACAATTACAAGTAGTTTTACTGGGTCAACTCTACCAGACACTGCTGTTTGAAGGTTAAATTGTTACAATTAAAAATATATACAGATCGCCTTAGAGTTACTTTATTGTTAAATGTACCGGAAACAGCACGGGCATTTATTTCTGACCTTAATTGTGTCCAAAGTGTCACCACTGGGAAATTATACAAAAAGAGCACTTATTAAAAACATTATGATCTTGCACATTAAACAATGCTTTATAGAATAAAATTTATAATTAACTACTAGAGACTAGTTTATTTATCACATCAGTATTAAGTTCATCAGGTTACTCCTTTAGGTCTAATTGGAAGTGCTCTAAGAAGTCCACTTACTATTTCATAGTTAGTGAACTTGCCACAAACAAAGCACCATGGCCCAGCATCTAAGTCTGATGCTAAAACAGCTTTCAGTTCAGAACAATCACTTCCAAATTACCAGAATTTAATCACATTTTAATAACAGGAAATAAAAGGAAGCTTTAAATGAGAAGCTCTAAAATTGGCTATTCCCTAATCATTTGATTCATTTTAATGTTTTTACTTTTTTTTAATAAGGTGGATAAATGGGCAGTGATGAAAGCTTCCATAATCACTGCCATGAAATATTATCATTCTTTCTTTTATGTGTGTGTTAGTTGCCTAGTCATGTCCGACTCTTTGCGACCCCGTATGCTGTAGCCCACCAGGCTCCTCTGTCTGTGGGATTCTCCAGGTAAGAATACTGGAGTGGGTAGCCATTCTCTTCTCCAGGGTATCTTCCTGATCCAGGGATCAAACCCAGGTCTCCTGTAAATGAGTGTAAATACACGTTAGTTCTTTTTTTTCTTTCCAATATATGAAAAAAATATGACCTTTGCTGCTCAAGGTGTTTTCCTCAATGTTCTTATGATTTTTATGTATAAAAGTAGGATCTTAAATTTTGTGTGCAGTGTTTTATTAAATGACCTGGATGGTTTAATTTTGACAATAAAGGCAACTTTCTAAGCCAAACTTTCAGACTCAGGGAATTACCATATGAAATGATGATTAGGAAAAGAAATCTTCAAAATTAGAGATCTGAATGAAGTCATCTTAACCATTTTATTTTTATAAATATTTTCAGATTTTGTGTTGGAGATAAATTTTTCCTAAAGAATAACATGATCCTTTGCCAGACGGACTACGAGGAAGGTTTAATGAAAGAAGGTTATGCACCCCAGGTTCGCTGATCTATCAACATCACCCCATTAAGAATACAAAGCACTACATTCTTTTATCTTTTTTTTGCTCCACGTGTATATACGAATTGACACGGGAACCAACTGAATAGCGTAGATATAGGAAAGCAGGATGGTTATGGAATAAAAGGCGGACTGCATCTGTATGTAGTGAAATTGCCCCAGTTCAGAGTTGAATGTTTATTATTAAAGAAAAAAGTAATGTACATATTGCTGGATTTTTTTGCTTGCTATTCGTTTTTTTGTGTCACTTGGCATGAGATGTTTATTTTGGACTATTGTATATAATGTATTGTAATATTTGAAGCACAAATGTAATACAGTTTTATTGTGTTACCATTTGTGTTCTGTTTGCTTCTTTGTATTGTTGCATTTAGTACAATCAGTGTTTAAACTTACTGTATATTTATGCTTTCTGTATCTACCAGCTATTTTAAATGAGCTGTAACTTTCTAGTAAAGAACTGAAGATCAAATCTCACTAATGATACGTATAGATTAAACACGTCTATCATCATTAAAAATACAGAAAAAGAAAGACACACAAAGCATTTTAGCAACATCCACTATTATTGCCGCTATGATTTAGAGTCTTTATCAGTGTTCTCATTTATAACCCCCTATTTTCAGGGGGTTAAAGATCAGCTTTAAAATAATGCATAAGAATTTCATCTTAAAGCACTTTCATTTTTTACCAACGTGAAAAGTGCCATTTTTAGAATAACTTTAAAGCTTAACAGTTTTCCTTTTAATATCCTTTTTTGTGCTCTTTACCTAGTCAATGGCTTTGTTTTGTTTCCTTCAGCGCCATTCACCCCTATGTGAACTAGTGCCTTTGGGTATCATTTAAAAATTTTCCAAAGGGTTACTTTTAAAAAGTGTTACTGCAATTATGAGATAATCTTAAAATGATAAATTTCTTGTGCAAATTTTGCCCAGACCTCTCCATAAGAGCTAAGGGTATAATAACATTATGGCTTGAAACATTTCTGGCACTAAAAGGTTTTGAGTGTGAATCTACTGAAATCATGATAATGCACACTGAAGCTATGATGATATTTGAGGATTGAAGTCACTTTTGATCAGAGCAACATAGTGCTCACAGAATCTTCTAGAAGAAGAGAAACAAAGGGATTGATAAAAAGCTGAGAACTGGTGATTATATATTTTTCTGTATTTACCTGCCACTTATTTTAATGTTCCAAAGTGAACACTTTCAAAGTTTGATGTGTCTTACTCTTCATTGCTTTCTCTAAGTAATTACCATTCAGAATTGATCACACTTAGGCTGAAATCTGTCATTCCATTTTTGAAAGGTGAAAAATTATTCCCTTACCTACATGATAGCTGATAAAGAAGAACGCTTTCTAGAAAGAAAAATTATGGAGACTGATTATTTAAATTACAATTAAGGAAATAAAGATGAGACTGTGTTCCCTTCTTCTGGGTTGTTCACACTTTGCTTCTTTGCTTCTGCTCCCTGTATTCAAACTATTCAACAGACCTAATTCCACAACAGGCACAATGAAGCATATTTTACTAGAGCAAATTTTAGTTCTGTGGGCTTTCTCTTTTTTTATATATATATTGATCACTTGTATAGGAAACAATATTTCCCAGTGTTAGTTGCATCCCTGCTTTGTCCTGCCGAATATGCACTGCAGATGAAAATTAAATGTGATACCTGAATTCTTGATTTGGGGCCAAAATATTAAACTGAAAATAACTCTGGTGTGGATTTGAGTTGTTTTAAAACAAAGCTTTACTACGAACATGCGTGTGGATCTGGATATTGCCTCTCATTTTTAGGAAGATGGTTATGTGAAAAGTGAACGGTATGTATTTTTACAAAGGATTCATGGTTAAGAGTGTTCAAGTCATGTGTCTTCCAAATTTGAGATATACCCCAGAGATATTTCAAGAATAGCAGTATGCGGTCCACAAAATTATTATTTTAGCCTTAGAAACTTACATTTGTTTCATGGAAAGACTTGCATAGCCAAAACCAAAAAAACAAAACTGAACAAATGGGAGGAAGGTGGGGGAAATATGTGACAAGTGGTTTTACTAAAGCAGCCCTCCTAGTCCCCATTAAGAGTTGTTTGAAATTCATGTGAATGTAAAATTCGAATTGTCAGTATCTTTTTGCAAATGATCTTTTTTATATTTAAATGATTTTGCATATGTTTATCAATATGTCAAAATACTTGTAAATTGGGAACAAACTTCTCTCAGCTTCTTGACGCTGTTCCTTTATTCCTGCCACCCAAAGACCAAACAAGGTTTTTACTGCCTTTTCTTTTGCTTAATCCTTTGGGAATTCATTCTTATGCTTTTTCTATAAACAAAATGACTCACCTGGATTAAAGATTAAGGCCTTAATCTCTTTAGATTATCTTTAATCTCCATAAGATGGTGGAACAAGATAGAAATAGGCCATCTGACAGCTAATTGCCTGAAAATAGTAGCATTTTTGACCTGAAGTACTAAGCTTATTGTCTTGACTCCTCAGAGTCCCTGAACTGTTGTCAACTTTCCTCTTTGTGTTGTGTAACCCTGACGTCATTTAGCTTATTGTCTGAAGGCTCCAGTAAGACACCTCCGATGGAGTTTGGTTTCCTCAAGCAGCGGAAGCTGCCTACCTGCATCTCGTGTAGGCTGACTGTGATGAAGGACCAAGCTCCTCCACCCACCAGAGTGCTGGCTGAGTTGAAAAGCTGACCTGTGTTTGTAATTTCACTTCCATCTTGCTTAATAAATATCTGCTGGCTTCTTTCATTCACTTTTTTATATTTGGATTTTTTTTTTTAATAAAAGGGGCATCACACTATTTGATTGCACTTAATTGGCAAAAGTCTAAGATGACATCTAGAAAGCATAATATGCAAAAGGAATAAAAATGTATAAGGACATTTACTTTCAAAAGGTATTAATAGATCAGAAGCAGAAAAAAGTACCCCAAATGCTTTCTCCAAATGTCATATGCAGGATCTCCAATCCAGGTAGTTTATTGCTATTTACTTCTGTGCGGAAAATAAAACTGTCAAAATGAAGGTAGCAATTGGTGGGTATAAATTTGTACGTTTATACAAATTTTAAGTGATCTTTCTGAAAGCAACCATGTTGCTCTTGTCAGACTAAATTTCAGATTTTCTCGCTCCTGCATAATGAATTAAAACACAGAACTCAACTAAATCCTACCTCTTCAAGGAAGAAATGTTTTACCTTCTCTGAACCAAGGTGCTGAAAATTACATCTGTAGTCAAACACACCATTCACAAGTGGTTTCCTTTTAACTGTCACTTGAGGCAAACCACTCTCTGACTAGCCACTTAAACAATTTCATAAAATGATACAGGCCAAACATATTTAGTGTTAACTTAACTATGTTAGGAAAACAATCTGCATGTTTATTGTAATAGACCATTAACGCTGAATACAGTTTTAGCAAAAGCCCTTTGATTATTACTTTTTCTTTAAAAATGCCATTACAGATACTTCCTAAATGTGATTTTAATGCAAGGCAAGGTAAATGGGAGCAAAGCTTTAATACAGCCATTTTTTCACGTGACATTAATTGAGTACCTACTATGCGACATGTCTTGCCCTGGGTCCTCAACCTCCTGAGGGTTGCCTTAGGATACTTCCTACGTTCCACCACCTTAGGGAGTGTTAGCACTGATTTGTCCTTATCTCAAACCTAGAAGCAATGAGCACACAAAAGCACATACCATCTTCTACCTATTCAGCATGTCATTGATACGAAAGCCCCAGAAAATATCTCAAGTAATCAATGTGTTCAGAGAATTATTTCACACAAATTACTCATTAACTCAATAGCACATAATAAAAAAGAACATCAATTAATTAATGAGTCACCCTCAGATCACTATGATGACAATAGCGCTCTGTTGAAACAGCCATTATAAATGGAGCTGCCTCCATTCATTGTTTGCAATTGGCCTATTATTTGACTGAAACTAGGGTCATATTTAACACATGCCTGTAGGTAATTGTGTGATTAGTATCATAAATGAAGAATTCTGAAAGTCTACTACAAGTAAAACAATATACATCATTGAAAAAAAAATCAAGAAAAATCTCATTTTTTGCTTGTAGCTTCTTTTGAAGCCAAGTTACTGGAAGAGTATCATTACCTTTCTAAACAGTATATTTTTATATTTACAATCAAGTTGTAAAACTTTCATGTTGAACACTGTGGATTAGCTGCTAAAACATAAGTACAGTTTTACAGTGTTTTAGGATGCACATAATGTCAGAAAACTCACAACCACTAAAATATGCATGACCAGTTTTGAAACATTCAGCAACCCCCCTCCCCCAAAAAAGGACATTTTTGCCTTTGGGGACCCAGGCTGGGTAGGGTGTGTGGGGACTGGCAGTAATAGGGAACAAGATTAAAAGAAAAGCCAAATATTACAAAGTCACCAACTAAAGTTTTCCAACTATCAGAGTAAATGCCATTTCACTAAGCTTATAGAATAATTATAACAGTTCCCTTAGGTAAGAAAGAAACATCTGTTGGCAACACATAGCAGGTGTTAACAATTACACATACTGAAATTTTTAAAAATGTTGTTAATTAAAAGAATTCTGTTTCCTGAAAAGGAAATTCAAAGATATTCCTGTTCGGAGCATGCCAATCAACATAATGCTCTACACTGTAAAGCGCAAGTCCTCTTGGATCAGCTAGGTTTCGTGTTTAGTTCAGATCATTGCAATCAAAAGTGAATTAGAATTCATTGCACTTTTTACACAATGGGTATTCTGGGCTGAGGAGCTGAATACTCATGAAATTGGCATAGCAGATATTTTGGCTTTATTGGCAAGGTGGTCATTGTTAACTATACCAGATTTAATGGACACAATACAAAGAAAAATAGGAGCAAGAGGCATTCAGGTAATAGATGACACAAGTCTTTTTTAACCCTGTTTCTGCAAAAGACTTTAAATCACATAAAAGAAAACAGTCCATTTTTAACACATAATATTATATGCCTCATTATCAGTAGTGTCTAATAATAGCTAACACTTACTCAACACTTAGGGGCTTCCACAGTGGCTCAAGCAATAATCACCTACAATGCAGGAGACAGGAGCCATGGGTTTGATCCCCCGTTTGGGAAGATCCCCTGGAAAAGGAAATGGCAACCCACTCCAGTATTCTTGTCTGGAAAATCCCATGAACAGAGGAGCCTGGTGGGTTACAACCCGTGGGGTTGCAAAGAGTCGGGACATGACTGAGCACATGCACACACACACATGCCTACTAAGCATGCCATGTGTTGGGTTTTCATTACATGTAAACTCACATCATAGGTTCTATTTATCCTTATTTTGCAGATTTTAAATGAAAGTAAACAGATTACTTAACTTGTCCAAGGTCATATACTAAATAGATTTAAATATAAGTTTTCTGACTCTAGAGCTTAACCATTGCACTGTTTCATAGTATTTTCATTCTTGTTACTATTATTTTGTCATTGTCATCATCACCATTATTATTACGTTCTAGCCAAAAACTAGAAGTAATCTGTGCTTGAGCAAAAGTTCCAAACATTTCAGAGTGAATGCCATCTTTAAAGATGAAAATAGGAAATAAGAGTGATCAGTTCAGTTCAGTTCAGTCGCTCAGTCGTGTCCGACTCTTTGCAACCCCATGAACTGCCACACACCAGGCCTCCGTAGGTTTTCCTAAAATCAGTCCACTTGGTAGCTCCTTCTTTCAACCTTTAAGTAATTTATTTGAAGCTGCCAAGCTAGGAATAATAGAGGATCCCTAGGAGAGGAGTGAGAAGGCAATGGCACCCCACTCTGGTATTCTTGCCTGGAAAATCCCATGGACAGAGGAGCCTGGTAGGCTGCAGTCCATGGGGTCGATAGGAGTCAGACACAACTGAGCGACTTCACTTTCACTTTTCACTTTCATGCATTGGAGAAGGAAATGGCAACCCACTCCAGTGTTCTTGCCTGGAGAATCCCAGGGACAGGGGAGCCTGGTGGGCTTCCGTCTATGGGGGTCTCACAGAGTCGGACACGACTGAAGCGACTTAGCAGCAGTAGCAGCAGAGGAGTACTGTGTCAGACAAGAGGCAGTCACCATAGACTGGAGAGCATGAGTAGAAACCTTCAATTTTCTGCATCAGTATGAAAATGCAGTGATGAGGTGATGCTAGACTGCTCTCAGAAGTCAAAACACTGAAAGTGTGTTACCTGTCTTTGATGTTTTATAACTTACTTCCATAAGATGACATGAAACAAACTGCAAGTTAGAGGAGCAATCTGTGTCAGTGTTTCCACTGGGCTAAAATACACAAGGTGTCGGGGATGTTTGGTCCAGATCAGTGGCCAAATAATTAGGGAATTCTCTAGTTTCTGATTTACAGTGGCAAACAAGGTTGAAGCCATAGTAGGCAAAGTGCATGTATGCTCAGTTGTGTCCAACTCTGCAACATCATGCACTGTACTACCAGGTTCTTCCGTCCATGTATTTCCATGGCAAGAATACTGAAGTGTGGGTTGCCATTTCCTTCTCCAGGGGATCTTCTCGATCCAGGGATCAAACCCTAGACTCTTGTGTCAGCAGGCAATTCTTTACCACTAGTGCTACCTGGGAAGCCCAGTGGACAAAGCAGCTATCCTTAACATAGACTAGAGCCAAAGTAGCTATCATGAACATAGACTAGAACCAAACTCAGATAGCCAAATGCAGCATCCTCATTTGACCACAGAAAGATCCCCGAGACTTTATTCCTTCCATTGCTTCAACAGCTTACTACTATCACCACAGCCACTTCCATACACTGCTGCTAAGTTACTTCTGTCTGACTCTGTGCGACCCCATAGACTGCAGCCCACCAGGCTGTCCTGTCCCTGAGATTCTCCAGGCAAGAACACTGGAGTGGGTTGCCATTTCCTTCCCCAATGCATGAAAGTGAAAAGCGAAAGTGAAGTTGTTTAGTCATGTCCGACCATCAGCGACCCCATGGACTACAGCCTACCAGGTTCCTCCGTCCATGGGATTTTCCAGGCAAGAGTACTGGAGTGGGGTGCCATTGCCTTCTCCATACACTGGGATCCTTCCAAAGATAAATCATTCCAGATTAAGTGGTTGTAATGGGAATTTCCATCCTGCAAGCAGCTCCTGTATTTTCAATATATAATTAGTACTTAATCAGAAAGCTTAGAGCTCTAATGATTAGGGAGAGAAGTGGTCAAACACAATTGCATAAACAACATGTAATTCCTCAACTTAGGAAACACAGTGGAAGCCCCAAGAATTTTTAATTGCATGATCCTTGGGTTAAATTCAACTCACTAAATAAATTGACTCACTAAAATATCCCCAAATCATCTAGCTCTCATAGCCCAAGTTTGGTGGAGCTGGAAGTTTGTCTCAAAGTCAGTCTTGACCTATAATTCCTATATTATTCTTAGAGAATCCTCAATTTAGTATGAATAATATCAGGGGCTCAGTGAAAACACAAACTACATCTGCAGCAGTTATTGATATATGAGAATAAGATATGGGAGAAAATCTGAAAATGGAATAAAAATTACATGGAAAGAGCCAGGAAACTTTGTAAAGAAAAAAAATAAATCACACACCTTCCATGTGTGTAAGCACCATATAAGGCCTTTCTAAGCTTTTGTGCCTGAGAAACTTTGGTGCATAAAATATAATGTTCACTGCTATTTCTTGTTTGTTTAATGCTCAATTTATTAAACATACCACTCTAACAAATGTCATTTCTTTAAACATTTGTACACTATTTAAACAGCTAATAAGCCAAAACTTGTAAATTTAATAAATCAAACCCAACCATTTAAACATTGATTAGAATCTTAGTCAAATTCTTCTGAACATTTCAATAAAGTACCATCTAGTAAGCTTCAATTCTTTAAAGCCAGACATTCTCACAAGTCAAAATTTCTTTTAAAAATATTTAAATATTTTTTTAAAAACTGTAAAAAAAATTTAATATTTCTGTATTTTGCTTCATATCTTTCTAAGGTGTAAATCCTTTTAAAATTAGAGAATTTGGAGGACTTCCCTGGTGGTTCTGTGGTAAAGACTCTGGACAGTCTTCCTGTGCAGGGATCCCTGGTCAGAGAATTAAGATTCCACATGCCACACAGCCAATAAAAACAAAAAAAATTAGAGAATTTTGTCTCAACTAGCTGAGGTTACAGGATCTGTGGTTTTGACTCTCTGAACCTTGTTTAGGGCACAAGAATGAACTGCTTTGATCTACTTGATTCAAATTTGAGTCAGTGACATCAACTGGCCGATAATTTAATAGCCGTGCTTTTCTTTTACATCAATGTAACTCTTCAAAGTCTAAGTCTTTCACCTAGGTTATAATTTCCCACAACTCAATGCTTTTCCTAAATTGATATGTGCTGACATTATTGAAAGCTTAGGTATGCCATTTAATATCTTATTATAAGCTATAGGATCATTTAGAGATTTTTATCTCCTAAGAAGTAAGGAATTGAATCAGTCCAGTCAAATTTCCTATTAGGACACATGACTAATCCTCTTCCTTGCACAAATTATTGGAGCTTCTTTTGAACTGATTATAATGCCTCGCTGCCTATGTTGATTAGTACTTTGTGTTCTTGGTATGATTTCACTTACAATTCTCTACTCAGAAAACAAACAAATACGAATTGACACTGTATGCATTCAGGAGAAACCGGCCACTTTATTTAACTTTATAAAACTGTGTACCATTTTATTTAACTGTTCAATATTGTAACTGTTATGTATTAACTTTTCCCTATTTGAGTACAGTTGTAGACCCATGCTTTCATAGACTCAGATGCATTGCAGGTGGATTTAGTAGTAGGTTATGTTTCAACTATTTGTGTGTGTGTGTGTGTAGTTCTTACTGTAGGTGTCAATCAAAAAATTTGTCTTGAAAGATACTATCTTAGAAACTCAGAAAGCCAAAAATAAAGAGCCTGAGAGAAAAGGCAGATGCAGTACAACAAGGTGAGCAAAGGTGAACTGTTCCAGAAATGTGTGCTCAACCTGAAAATTGCAGCAGCCAAACAGAGGCTGTGTAAAAGCAGAGGTAGAAGAAATCATTTTAGAAGGAGGGTATCGGTATGACATTAGTTGGACATTGAAAAGAAGAAAATAAAGAAACAGAAGGGGAACTCAAGAGCTGATACCATGACTTAACCACCCACATCTGCAAGAGTTTATCTCACTTTTCACTGAGGATATTTAACAAGACCTATTGGTGCTACGGGCTTCCCTTGTGGCTCAGCCAGTAAAGAATCTGCCTGCACTGCGGGAGACCTGGGTTCGATCCCTGGGTTGGGAAGATCCCCTGGAGAAGGGAAAGGCTACCCACTCCAGTATTCTGGCCTAGAGAATTCCTTGGCCTGTGTAGTCCGTGGGGTCGCAAAGAGTCGGACATGACTGAGCAACTTTCATCATCATTCATTATTGGTGCTATACTGTCATCATCGGGTTTCTGCAGACCTTGATTAATTTTTAGATAAACATAATTATTCTTTATTTCAAAACACAATTTGCTTAGTCTCAATTAACCCTAATTTTTCCATGGTGATGGTGGTTGTCCACTGTTGTGTCCTACTCTTTGGCTGGGACATGGAGCTGAAGCTCCATGGGCTGAAGCTCACCAGGTTCCTCTGTCCATGAGATTTCCCAGGCAAGAATACTGAAGTGAGTTGCCATTTCCTTCTCCAGGGTATCTCCTGATCCAGGGATAGAACTTGCAACTCCTGTATTGCAGGCTGTCTCCTGCATTGCAGACAGATTCTTTATCTCCTAGCCACCAGGGAAGCCCATCACTGAGCCAGTAGGGAAACCCTACATTTCCATGGAAACCATTTAAGACATAAGCAACAGTGGTTAGCATTATCAACTTTGCCATCAGAGTGACAATAATCTTGAAAAAATTACTTAGTTCCATGGATAGCAGTTTTCTCATTAGTAAAATAGATAATAATAACTACTTCATAGAGTTTATTGAAAATTAAATGAAGCAATCTGTGTTAAGTCCTTAATATAATGCCTTGGTATACAGTGTTTAAGTTACTTTTACTATTATTATTTTTATGAATTCTGAATTCTCTGAGAGTCTCTTAAGTGCCATTTGCCCTGAGAGAGGCTAATCAGCCTGGATGGGTGAGCTTCAGAGGTGATTTATGTCCAGTAGGTAGATGTGGGACAAAGAATAACAATCGCAGGTAAACCATTCAATAGACAAACTAGAAAACTCCTTCCAAGCAAAATATCAAAATTCACAGAGGAAATTAAATTGGGGATCTAGGCCACAATCAGATATATTGCATGATCAAATATAGTCTTACTATTTTCTTTTCATCTCAGAGATTTTGTGTATGTGTGTGTGCATTGCCATGTATATGCCTAGCATTTATACTGGGATGGGCTTCCCTCATAGCTCAACTGGTAAAAAATCCACCTGCACTGCAGCAGACCCCAGTTCGATTCCTGGATTAGGAAGATGTGCTGGAGAAAGGATAGGCTACGCACTCCAGTATTTTTGGACTTCTCTTGTAGCTTAGCTGGTAAAAATATGCCTGCAATGTGGGAGACATGGGTTCAATCGCTGGGACCTGGGTTCTATTCCTGGGGTGGGAAGATCCCCTGGAGAAGGGAAAGGCTACCCACTCCAGTATTCTGGCCTGGAAAATTTCATGGACTGTATAGTCTATGGGGTTGCAAAGAGTCAGACACGACTGAGCAACTTTCACTTTATACTGGGGTATTCTCCACTTCTCTTATTATCCAGAGGAACTCAATAATTACTATATCCATATAGTCAATCAGACAGACATTTACTGGGGACCTACTGCATGGGGAAATCTATGCCATGTCCCCCTGAGGACCTCAGTGAATAATCCCTGAGATTTGAGGGAAGACAAGGCAACAACTGTTAAACCTGAGAGGTAATAATCTAGAAAGTAGAGCTATCCACAAAGTGCTATAAGGTCATTGGGGAAGAAGTGATTTCTTCTGTCTGGGAGATTAGAAAAAGCTTCACAATAGACATTTAAATTTGGTCTTGAACCGTTGGGAGGTGAAGGGAATATCGATGTTTTACAGGAACCGCCCTCAATTTAAGTTCGTGGAGCAATGGGCTTCATAGTGACTCATCTAGCTGGTAGGCAGTAGGAAACCATCAAAGATTTTGAAAAGTTATAGAGCATTATGAATGTTAAAGTTTAAAAGAATTGACTCTTAGCCACTTCCCTGGTGGTTCAGTGGCTAAGACTGATGCAGGGGCCCAGGTTTGATCCCTGTTCTGGGAGCTAGATCTCACATGCCTAAACTAAAGATCCCTCATGCCCCAACTAAGACCTGGTACAGACAAATAAATAAACAAAGACTGACTTCATGAAAGTGCTGCACTCAATATGCCAGCAAACTTGGAAAACTCAGCAGTGGTCAAAGGACTGGAAAAGGTCAGTTTTCATTCCAATCCCAAAGAAAGGCAATGCCAAAGAATGCTCAAACTACCACACAATTGCACTCATCTCACACGCTAGTAAAGTAATGCTCAAAATTCTCCAAGCCAGGCTTTAGCAATATGTGAACCGTGAACTTCCAGATGTTCAAGCTAGTTTTAGAAAAGTCAGAGGAACAAGAGATCAAACTGCCCAAATTGCTGGATCATTGAAAAAAGCAAGAGAGTTTCAGAAAAACATCTATTTCTGCTTTATTGACTATGCCAAAGCCTTTGACTGTGTGGATCACAATAAGCTGTGGAAAATTCTGAAAGAGACAGGAATACCAGACCACCTGACCTGCTTCCTGAGAAATCTGTATGCAGGTCAGGAAGCAACAGTTAGAACTGGACATGGAACAACAGACTGGTTCCAAATAGGAAAAGGACTACGTCAAGGCTGTATATTGTCACCCTGCTTATTTAACTTATATGCAGAGTACATCATGAGAAATGCTGGGCTGGAGGAAACACAAGCTGGAATCAAGACGGCCAGAAGAAATATCAATAACCTCAGATATGCAGATGACACCACCCTTGTGGCCGAAAGTGAAGAAGAACTAAAGAGCCTCTTGATCAAAGTGAAAGAAGAGAGTGAAAAAGTTGGCTTAAAGCTCAACATTCAGAAAACTAAGATCATAGCATTCAATCCCATCACTTCATGGGAAATAGATGGGGAAACAGTGGAAACAGTGGCTGACTTTATTTTTTTTGGGCTCCAAAATCACTGCAGATGGTGACTGCAGCCATGAAATTAAAAGACGCTTACTCCTTGGAAGGAAAGTTATGACCAACCTAGACAGTATATTAAAAAGCAGAGATATTACTTTGCCAACGAAGGTCCATCTAGTCAAGGCTATGGTTTTTCCAGTGGTCATGTATGGATGTGAGAGTTGGACTGTGAAGAAAGCTGAGCACTGAAGAATTGATGATTTTGAACTGTGGTGTTGGAAAAGACTGTTGAGAGTTCCTTGGACTTCAAGGAGATCCAGCCAGTCCATCCTAAGGGAGATCAGTCCTGAGTTTTCATTGGAAGGACTGATGTTGAAGCTGAAACTCCAATACTTTGGCCACCTGATGCAAAGAACTGACTCATTGGAAAAGACCCTGATGCTGGGAAAGATTGAAGGCAGAAGGAGAAGGGGATGACAGAGGATGAGATGGTTGGATGGCATCACTGACTCAGTGGACATGAGTTTGAGTAAACTCCGGGAGTTGGTGATGGACAGGGAGGCCTGGTGTGCCCTGTGTCCATGGGGTTGCAAAGAGTCAGACATGACTGAGCAACTGAACTGAACTAATTCCCTGAAAGGTACAGAGGGGACTAGGGAGAGACAAGAGGGGATGTTGATAGTTCGTTCAAACAAGAGAACTTTGTAAATAAACAAACAAAAACAAAGCAAGGAAAGAGATAAGCACCTAAGCAGCATACTAGCTATTGGGGCATAAAAGGGTGGACACAATATGAAAGAGACAAATTGTACCAAATATGAGAGTTGACTAAATGTAAAAGGAACAAGGAGGAAAAGTCAAATATGACTCTTAAGATGTGGGGATATTTTACCCTAAATTATTATAGCTAACATAGCAAACAGACCTTGAAAAGAGAGAATAAGAAATGTATCCTGTTTGATGATGCTCTGGATGTACAGAACATGATTCTTTTGGCTTGTAAAGGAAAAATTAAACAGGGCTATTGGTAGGTGTGCACATTCTTCTTCATTCTTGCTAGTGTCCACATACTTCTTCATTCTTACTTCATTCATTTCTCCTTCATTCTTACTAACACCATAAGAGGCAGTGATGTGTCAAAGCACACACTTCCATTTCACAGCTTCTTCAGCACCTGGGGTCATTTGATACCATTCTGGATCATAGGATGCAAAAATGAGTCACTGCGAGATTTTGGGGGCAATGTTTGCCTTTCCTGATCCTAACACGTCCTCTTCCTCTCTACTGGCCCCTTCTTCCTGCCTGGAATGTAAGTGGAAGCTTGCAGAACAAATCACAGTGGGAGATTGAACTGGAACTGGCCAACTTCCCTCTGGACATCTTGTCACTGTGGTTGGGTTACCTCTTGTCAGTGTGGTTAGGTTTGTGTTGCATGTGGTCAAAAGCAGCCCTGAACTGACATATTTGTTTACAGACACTTTGAAATTTTATTGGTACATTATAAGATTTCAGCTGTAGCCTGATTCAAAGAAGGGAAACTTTGTACTGAGTTTATAAGACCCCGACATTATGGTTTTATTTTTTTCTCCTCCCAGTTTATCTCCCTCTTAGGCTTCCTCGGTGGCTCAGATGGTAAAGAATCAGACATGACTGAATGACTAACACTTTCTTTTTCACTTGTCACATGAGAACCCATAATCTTCTAACAATAGAAGCCAGAAGATAAACTTTCTAGTGTGTATATTTTATTTTCTCCATGATCTTTTTTGTTGTTTTTCCATTGCTAAGTCATGCCCAACTCTTTGCAACCCCATGGACTGCAGCATGCCAGGCTTCCCTGTCCTTCACTATCTGCTGAAGTCTGCTCAAATTCATGTTCATTGAGTACGTGATGCTACCTCACATTCTTATTTTCTGCCCCCTCCTCCTTCCTTTGCCTTCAATCTTTCCCAGCATCAGAGTCTTTTCCAGCAAGTTGGCTCTTCACATCAGGTGACCACAGTTCATATTCCCAAAACTCTACCCTGAATTTTTGACATAAATTTAGCATTTCTGGTGGAATATTACAATTTATCTAATTTTACATATGGTCAGTGGATAAGCCTGAGTTCTTATTAGACTGCCACAAAATATTATGGGTAGAAGGATGCAGGGAAAGAGGGAAGGTATTTTTAAATAATTAGAACTACAGACAGATCAAAAGAAAGCCATTGTGCAAATGTCAGGCCATTCAGGGTTATTTCACCTTGAGATAATGTCAGATCCCTGCTTTGGATACAAAGGAAGTTTTGAAAGTTTTTCTACCTCTCCTAAAATTCTGTCTGAAGATCAGTCTTGACCGATGAAATTAAAAAAAGGGAAAAAAAGACATATTTACATATGTTTTACATGACTATATTTACTCAAAAATAGTTTTTCAATCTGATGTTTACCTTTCCCACTTTGAGGGGTTGTACAGATAGCCTTTCCTTTATGGAAATATGGTGATGGTAGATAATAGGTTTTGTTCTTTATTACCTTACTTGGTGAAATAAACAGTTATCCACTTCATTCTGTTTTCCCTATTAAAAATATATAGATGTATTTAAATGTGGATATATAAATTTGTGAAATCCATTAATTTGGGGTGTTTTTTATTGTAAATCCAAAAATCTCATTTCAATCTTATGTCCCTTAAATAAAACCTCCCCATTTCTTAACTAGCATCCACACTAATCCTTAGCTTTGCTCTGTCCAGATTCCAAGTACTTTGGGTTCCTCTGTCAGCAGAAAAGTTAACTTACTAATTCACTATCATCCAAGGTATCATCTCAAGAGTATCTCTATTCATCATTTTTCCTTCCTCCCCATGCTTCTAGGATCACTTATTTGCTAATTTCTATACACCAGTCACCTTACAACTTCCAGGAGTATGGAGACAAAAGAAATGGGAGGAAGAGTCACCACACCAAAGCTCCAAGGCATTCTTTCTACCCTCAAGGAGCTGGCAGTCTATTGGCAAAGTGAGGGGAAAACAGCTCTGTGCTTCTGGAATCTATTGGAGTATGCCCAAGATACTTTAGGGGCAGAAAGAAAGGCATGCCTAATTTCGAGAGCATCAGTCATAAATTCTAAGAGAAATCAGCTGAGTCTTAAGAAGTGGAAGTGCTTCCAGTAGATTAGGGAAAAAAGGAATGTTGTTCTAGGCATGTACAAAGACTTCCAAGTTGAAGAGATTTCAGTGGGTTAAAGAACTGCAGTTAACATGAAGAGTTACAGGTTCAAGTCCAGTGAGGAAGGGATTATTTCCTTATACCAGTCTAGGATGCTCTGTGCTTAGTTGCTCAGTCATGTCCAACTCTTGTCGACCTCATGGACTGCAGCCTACCATGTTCCTCTGTCCACGGCAAGAATACTGTACTCTCCACGCAAGAATACTGGAATGGGTTGCCATCCTCTCCTCCAGGGAATCTTCCCAACCCAGGGATCGGATCCAGGTCTCCCACATTGCAGGCAGACTCTTTTCTGTCTGAACCACCAGGGAAGCCCAAGAATACTGGAGTAGATCACCTATCCCTTCTCCAGGGTATCTTCCCCACCTAGGAATCAACCAGGGTCTCCTCCATTGCAGGCAGATTCTTTACCAGCTGAGCTATCAGGGAAGCCCCCAGTGTAGGATACTGGTCTCCAAACTTATGGAGTTCCAGAAGTATAGATGTGTGTGTGTGTGTGTGTGTGTGTGTGTGTGTGTGTGTGTGTATGCCTGTGTATGCATATCTGGGTATCAGCTATTCCAATTCAGTAGGTGTGTTGTGATACCCTAAATTCTATGCATCTGAATAACTCCATGGTGATTCTAATGATTCATCAGGTGTGACTATCTCTGCCCTAGATGAGGGGAGCCTGGAGGATTACAAAGCAGAGGATGACATGATCAGATGTACATTTCAGGAAGTTCAGTCTAGTGATCCTGTGAAAGGTGAAGTGGAGGCTGCCGAGACTACAGGCTGGGAGCCCAGCTGATGCAGTTGAAGAGAATGATTTAAAAGCAATAGAGCAGAACTGGGGAGAAGGTACACTTCAAAGACACTTAGGAGACAGTCAATACAGGAGTGGGTGGTAGTTTGTTGGGGAAGAAGATGAGTTTTAGACACATTGCTTTTGAATGGCCTTGGAATAGAACTTGGAAATACAGGTATTTACACTTTAAAAGTTCACAATGAGGAACCTGAAGAAATTGGATTTTGTGCCACTGGGTGGTAAATGTACTACTCTGTACTCTTTAAATTGTGTTACTTCACCAACCCACTGAAATCGTAAGACATATCTTACTCTTTTGAGTATAAAATCTCAATTAAATGTTAAATGTTATCTGAATCTGTTGAGATATGCAAGGGTTAATGGAGTAAAGAAATTAGAGAGACAGATTACTTGTTACCCTCATCCACCTCATTCATTTGCATAAGGCATCATTTCAGGGTTGTTTTTTAGCACCAAAACAGAATGACCAGTTTCTGTTAGTAGTCCTCCATGATCCCAAGGACTATTTTCTAATGGCTTTACTTCTCTCAGAACCATTTCTTCTACTTGTCCTTCAAGAAGACTTTTATAGTTAGAACTAGATGGAATTTATGATTCTGAAATTGTGGGTTTTATTTATCCACCTGTTTCTTTCACATGCTGTGAGGCACAGAAAGTGCCATGACATGTGGTAATACAGTAAGTCTCTTACATACAAACCTTCAAGTTTGAAACTTTCAAAGATGCAAATGTGCACTGTTAGCTTTTAAGGCAATGGCACCCCACTCTAGTACTCTTGCCTGGAAAATCCCATGGGCGGAGAAGCCTGGTGGGCTGCAGTCCATGGGGTCGCTAAGTGTCGGACACAACTGAGCGACTGCACTTTCACTTTTCACTTTCATGCATTGGAGAAGGCAATGGCAACCCACTCCAGTGTTCTTGCCTGGAGAACCCCAGGGACGGGGGAGCCTGGTGGGCTGCCGTCTATAGGGTCGCACAGAGTCGGACACGACTGAAGTGACTTAGCAGCAGCAGCTTTTGAGGCACAGAACCCAAATGAAGGACAGTACACAAAGGTTGCAGCAGTCATTCAGAATGCAAACAAGTGCTACAATGTCACTCGTGACAAGAGAAAAGAGCTACTACCCAAACATCACTGGATCATTTTTTTTTTTCAAGTGGGTAGCTAGAATTGAATCCAAGAAGGAACCAGAACCAGTGCCATCAGTTTCAGGTGTGAGTGAAACTGCAGCTTGCCCTCCGGCTCCTATTGCTAATGATCTTCCAGCTCCCCATCTCCCTCTTCCTCTCCCTCCTCCAGTCAATAACTCTTCTTGCCAGTTCCGTTGATGCCAGTCCCTATATGGAGGCAGTTATACTGAACTACCATACTTTTCAAGTTACTGTACTGTAAGATTCAAAATGTTTTCTTTACTTTTTGCATTTGTTTTTATGTATTATTTTTATTGTGTTAGTTGGGTATGTGTATATATGTTAGTCGTTCAGTGCTATTCAAGTCTTTGTGACCCCATGGACTGTAGCTCTCCAGGTTTCTCTGTTCATGGGATTCTCCAGGCAAGAATACTAGAGTGGGTAGCCATTCCCTTCTCCAGGGGATCTTCCTGACCCAGGGATCAAACCATGGTCTCCTGCATTGCAGGCAGATTCTTTACCATCTGAGCCACTTAGACTAACTTTGTTGGACTTACAGAAAATGTGTACTTACGAACACCCTCTCTGAATGGAACTCATTCATTATGTAGGGACTTACAGTATATTCATCCATGTTACAGATTGCCTCTCATCTTATTTGGAGTATAAAACTAAATTGATAAAATTATTTTTAACTCCTTCAATAAAGTGTCGCTAAACAAGGCAATAGCTCATTACATGGACAAGTCTCATAGAAGAAATGGCTAGTATATGCCTGGCTTTTAAACAAGAACACACACACCCAGGCCAAGTTACTGAGATCCCACCCAGGCTTCAGATGAAGATGAAACAACCCTTTCCAATGGTTGACAGCCCTCTTCAGCCAACATTTCTCTTTTCAGACTTAAATCCTTTGTGGTTCACTTTTAGCCTTTCCCTTTCTCTTCTGCCTTTAGTAGTGATAGATAAAAATGCTTATCAACTGTTCTCTGAATAAGAAACTTAAAAAACTCACAGATCATCTTGAAGTCGTTCTTCATCCAAAATAATCCCCAATCTTTGACCTTTCTCAAAGGTCTTATGTCCCAAAACTTGGATAATCTTGGTGGCTTTCCTCTGAACATTTTTGATGCTTTCACGTATATTTTTGGTTGTGAAGCTCAGAAGTGGGTACAGTAATCTGCCAGGTGTGAAATGTCTTAAGAGCCATAGCTAATGAGTACTGTATCTTATAGTGCAGCTTTATGTGTGATACCAATATCAAAGCACTTTTTTTTTCCTAATGAAAATGCAATTTCACTAATTCATGGCAAATTTGCACCAGAGATATATATTTTTTCATATTACTGGGGGATTCCCATGTTTGTATTATCTGATTTTCTCTGTCACAAAGGAACATGTGTGTCCCTATCTGTCATGTTGAAATTGATCCAGCAAAAGAATATGTCTTCTATTTATATTAAGATTCTTTAGAATTCTTAGTGAGTGAAAGTTGCTCAGTAGTACCTGACTCTTTGTGACCCCATGGACTACAGAGTTCATGAAATTCTCTAGGCCAGAATATTGCAGTGGGTAGCCATTCCCTTCTCTAGAGGATCTTCCCAACCCAGGGATTGAACTCAGGTCTTCCACATTGCAGGTGGATTCTTTACCAGCTGAGCCACAAGGGAAGCCCAAGAATACTGGAGTGGGTAGCCTATCCCTTCTCCAGGGGATCTTCTGGACCCAGGAATTGAACTGGGGTCTCCTGCATTGCAGGCAGATTCTTTATCAACTGAGCTACCAGGGAATTTCCCCAAAATTGCTAGATATCACTATCTTTCCCAGGCATGTTTTGTGAGGTCTGTCTTTTGTCAGCCATTGTTTATATTCAACACGGAGCCTACAGCCCACTTTTGCGAAAACTACTTGTTCATTGATGATTACTCTTTAGGTAAAATTTTCAGTTTTGTGTCTGCCTGTGTGTTTGTGTGTATTTGCTCAGTTGTGTCTGACTTAGGAGGAAGGCTAAGGACGAGCATGAAGAGTTATTACTTAAGGCAATGAGGAAACCAAAACAAAAAGTGAAAGCAGAGAATTTTAAAATACTGAAAAACAGAAGAACCAGAAAGAAAACCTATAAGGGAATCAAACCGGAAGGACACCAGAGGGAGGCACTGAGTTCAAGGTCAAAGGCTAGGATCCAGATTATAAAAGTAAGAACCCATGAGAGTAAATGGGTGGAAAGGAGCAGACACATGGTGATTACCCAGGAACAATCTTCCCCACAAACAATTTATATTTCTCATTATGAACTGATCTGGTAGGGATCAGGGATATGACACCCTGCTTAAAAGGCTTGGGAGGAGGGACCTAAGCTAGGGGGTACAGATAAATTTCCTGGCTGATTACCCGGCTTCCCAGATGGTGCAGTGGTAAAGAAACCTCCTAGCAATGCAGGAGATGCAAGAGACTCGAATTCGATCCCTGGGTTGAGAAGATCCCCTGGAGAAGGAAATGGCAGCCCACTCCAGTATTCTTGCCTGGAGAATTCCATGGACAGAAGAGCCTGGCAGGCTACAGTTCATGGAGTTGCAAAGAGTTGGACCCAGCTGAGCACATATACTATTATGAGACGAAAGGAAAGGGAAAGCTCAAGTTGAGAATGACTATCATATCCCATTGATCCTACCAAGTGGAGCACTATCTCTCAAACCAAAGAAAAAGGTCGTTGTTTGGAGAAATAAAGATGCAAGACCCTTTTTATTCTCCTAGCAACTCTATTTTCTGGATTAAAAATCAGAGCTTCTATAGTCTTTGATACAGGGAGGTTATTTTCTGGCTCTTTAGAAAACCATCCGTATCCTTGCTCCACACAATACATCAGGGAACATTTAGCCTCGTGTTTCATATGCCATCCCTGACTATATGCAGCCCCCTAGAATACATAATAAAAAGATAAATGAAAAGCACATTAGAAATGAACCTAGTGGTGGGAATCCAGCCAGTGTTGATTGCAGATGTTTTGTTTGAAACAGTGGCTACATTGAGGGAGAGACATGCTCTTTATGCAAAAGCTAGTCTTGCCAGAAAATTCTGGGAGGAAGGAATATGCTCTCACAAATACTGTCTTCATCTCAGACATGCATATCAAAGGTAGGTATTTCATGTTATTTTTGTCTAGATTACCCTATGTATTACATACAGATTATGTTTCTAAATCATTTATACTTATTCCTTCAGAGTTTTGTTTTTTTTTTTTAACCACACCATGCGGCATGTGAAATCTTAGTTACCAGATCAAGGATCGAACCCATGCTACCTTGCAGTGGAAGTGCAGAGTCTTAACCACTGAATTCCCTCTTTCATAGTATTTTATCAACACTTCCTCATCAGAGGAAGTAACAACCTAAGGATATGCTCAGTTTGAGTTGACACATCACTGCCTTAAAGCAAAAGTTAAAATTTGATAGTTTCCAACCCTCCCAACAGCAAACATGGCTTCTTCTATTCCAGAATCATCTTCTACTTTTCTGTATGCCCCGTACTCCAGCCACGCTGAACTTTTCACTCTTCCCTAAGTAAGCACATTCTCTGAAGCCTCCTCTTTCTGTCTAGGCTGACTCCTCTGCCTTGGCAAACACCTACTCACCCACAAGTGCCTGCTCCAAAGAAATCACTCATGGAAAAGCTTCTCTAATCTCAAAGACTGAGTTAGACAGTTTCCTCAGTATCCCTTCACTCCGGCACTCAGGGTACTGCGTTCTAATTTATGGCAAATGTGTTTCGCATCCCTCTCTATAGACCATGAGCACCTCAAGAATTCTTCAGGATGAATAACAATAACTGGCAAAGAATAGGTGCTTAATAAAAATTTGACAGATTAATCCCTCAATTGGACAAAGAGATTTACCATTTGGGAATGTTTATATAAATTGATATATAATTGATCCGGAGTCTCCAGTTCAATAATTCATGGCTAAAGTATTCAATAATGTGCCAAAGAGGCTGATGAGCTAGAAAAACACCTTGTGCATGCTAAGTTGCTTCAGTCGTGTTTGACTTTTTGAGACCCTAAGAACTGTAGCCCGCCAGGCTCCTCTGTCCATGTGATTTTCCAGGCAAGAATACTGGAGTGGGTTGCCATGCCCTCCTCCAGGGGCTATTCCCTGACCCAGGGATTGAACCCATGTCTGTTATGTCTCCTGCACTGGCTGGAGGGTTCTCTACCACTAGTGCCACTTAGGAAGCCCAAGGGGAAAAAAAAAACAAACTTAGGAACAAATTAACCTGGGATAAAGCAAGACTCCATAAATAAAGTATGGCTCATGGAAAAGCAGATGTGCCTGTTTGCGGGGGATGTGGCAGAGAGACAAATGAGGAGGCTGAGTCTCCCAGCTGCTGGGTCTAAATGACACAGCCACTGGCAAGGCTCATTCTGCACATCAAGGGTGCACAGCCCCTCTTTCACACCCAGAGGCCATGATGAACCACGCACATCCTCACCTTTCACATTTTCCCTGACAAGCGACTACTACAGTGGAGTGCCAGATTAGCCCATCTTCCAGTAAAACAGACAAAAATTAGAGTCCTCTGTCTTTCCCATGCCAGCTCTTTAGAGCAAAACAAAATGAAAGAAAAAAAAAAAAATAGAGAACCAGACTTGTTTCTTTAAATACAAGTGCATAAAATGCAGTCAATTCAACTCACCAGCTTTCTTTTAAAGTAGCAGAAAGAAGAAAGAGGTGCTGTGACACCCCAAGGTCCCAAGCTATGGTAACACATTTTCTTGAGCTTCATCTGAGATTCAACAAGAGACATTTCTGATTAGTGTTATTAATAATCTCTCATGGGATTTGTGGCATGTCTCAAGTGAGCCATACAAAATTTCATATGTTGGCTACCAAAATGACTTCAAATATTAAAACCAAACAGAAATGGTATAGGTCTTTCAGTATTGACTACAGAACGTAAAATGGCATCAGCAATGCATTCCATAAAACAGCAGACTTTTCAAAATACTCAGGTGGTATGCTATGGAGAGGTGAAAAAAAAAAAAAAAAAAACACATTTATCTCATCCACCCTCGGGAAACGGCAGAATTCCAGGTTGTTTGGAATAAGAACCTGTGATGGGGATGAACCTAGGTGGACCCCTGAACACTCCAACTCCATATAGCTAAAATGACTGTTATCCCTGATGAGAAAATCAACTGTTTATGCTTCTGGTTTATAGCTCCAAGTTTCCTTTTTCGCTCCGTGGAAAATAATCTCACACATTAATAATATAAATAAAAAATATTTCTGGTCTAAAATTAAACCCTATAGCTTTGATGGATCATTAAACACCACTCACAGATTCTTTCCTCCAATCTGAAGTTTTTGTGGCAAGAATGTTAATTTTTTTAACTCCCAGCAACCATTTTAGCTCAATTTCTTTGACAGAGATGACCAGGGATGCAGAGGGAATGAAACGCTTAGCAGGGCCAGCCCTAGTGTTTTCTATGCCCCCAAGCAAGCAAACAAGAACAAGATTATAGTGGCCCTGAACAGAATCAGAAACAGGAGAGAGGTTTTCTCCCCCGACAAGAGGCTTCTTGAAGAAAAAGAACGTTAAGATGCAATCTGTATTGGGGAAACCCCTCAATGCCTGTTCAAAATTCCTATGATTTTCAATCCATCCAGAGCCTCAGCACCCGAAGACAAAGCCCTCGAACCTCTGTTTCCTCCTGGACATGAGTAAATGCCTGGTTTTGAATTCAGGAAGCTGGAGGCACCTTAGACTCACTGACAGACACATAGGAGATGCCAAGGGCTGCTTACAACTGAAGCCTGAAGTTTTACATTTTAAGACGAATGAGCAGCTTTACCTGTTTACTTTGATACTGACAAAGGAAAAGCCTGTGTCCCCCTTGCACCTGTTAATACTTGCTCTTTTTACTGATGTGACCCAGGCAGCTGCTCATTTCAATGAGCCCAGGGCCAGCCTTGGCGTTCACCCTCCGAAACAAGACCACACAAAGAAGTGCCTCTGTGCCTCCATGCTGGCGGGCCTCCAAGTCACACTCGGCTTCTACACATTTTACCAACCTGTCTCCCTGAGTGCAAGGTCCTGCTAGATATGTAAGTCCCTAGAAACTCAAGGAGTCCTGCCCTTCAGGGTCCTTTCAAATTTTCCTTCTGAAAGAGCCTTTCTTCTTTGCATTTCCATTTATTTTCTCAGTCTTCATGCTTTTCCTTTCTACCTCCAATACAGAGAGACACTCCTCATGGCCCTGGTTTTAGTTCCCACTTTTTAGTGACAAGAACAAAAAAGGTGAATGTAAAGAAAAAACAATGACAGCGTTAAGAATTCTCCTTCTTTGAGAGACAAATGATAATGGGATTAACGGATACAAACTACTATATCCATAAAACATTATAGAAGGGCAACAAGGATTTACCATATAGCACAGGAAACTAGGGGCTTCCCTGATGGCTCATTAGGTAAATGAACTTATCTGCAGTGCAGCAGGAGTGGGTTCGATCCCTGAGTTGGAAAGATCCCCTGGAGGAGGAAATGGCACCCACTCCTGTGTTCTTGCCTAAGAAATCCCATGAACAGAAGATCCTGGCAGGCTACAGTCCAAGGAGTCCCAAAGAGTCGGACATGACTGAGAGACTAAGCACACACACAGGGAACTAGATTCAGTATCTGTAATAACCTCCAAAAGAGTACAATCTGAACAACAACAACAACAACAAAAACAGAATCACTTCACTGTACACCTGAAGTTAACACAATATTGTAAATCAACTCTAATTTTAAAAAGATACTGCAAGATTTTACAAGTTGAAGAAAAGAATTCTCCTTGTCTATTTGTAATTTCTAAAAAAATACATCTAAATAAGAATCTAAATAAGCCTGTATAGCTTGGCTTCAGTGCTGTTTGTTTTCAAAATTAGGTCCTCTAGTTAGAAGGAATCACAGACTCTATCACACCCAGCTCCTATCTACCATCATTTGGAGGAGGACATTGGGAGGATGGAGCCAATCTCTTTGCATATATTTAGTGATAAAAACATGGATGGCAACTTCCTCCCAGAATTGCTGCTGAAAGCCCTACCATTCTCTGCCTCTCTTTCCCGAGCCCCATCAGACATTACTTTTTCATATGAGTTATATTGAATGTGCCCTTTTATGACATGCCTAAGAGATGCTTAAAGACATTTCTTTATTCACTTCCCAAGTCTTCACTGTTGCAAGCACAGGAAATTTATCACCTCCTGGGCAAAGACCATGCTCTTACTTTTAGTGAAGCTCTAATCTTGCTATGAGACATTTGATATATGCCCAGTGCTGGAAAAGTTCCTTCATTCAAAAATGAGGGGGCAGGGAGGTACCTTCAAAACTATACCTGTCTGTTCTATTGCACATGCACGGAAAAATATCCTGCTCAGGTCCATGGTGGTGAGTCGCTTCCTTCAGCTTCATGATAGAAAATGAGCCAGCTGACTGGGTCTGTCTTGTGTCGACACAACCATCTGGAACACCATATCAGGGGGTAAGAAGACATGTTTCCTGGGCCTTCACTGCCTCCATCAACTGGCCTCACTGGGGGACTTCTCTCTCATTTGCCAGGAGATATATCTGCAGACAATCTCGTTTTTCAGTCTGAGTGTTTGCACACTTAGTAAGAGGGCAGGTTCTATAAAACTCTTCTTTCTGTATATATTTGTTTTGCTGTCAAGTTCCCTGTAGTTTTTGTTTGTTCAGGGGCTGAGTTTGTAGCAGGTGTTTGGAACAATTAACAGAAGCAGGGATACCAGTCGTGGGCAAAGGGTGGAAGAATATAAAACAAAAGCTTGACATTTTAAACAACAAAGGCCCTTAAAAAATGCACTTAAGAACTGCAGAGGAGAGCACACCAGTAGTGTCGTTTAATCTATTATAATTAAACTATGCATGTGTGCCTTGGCCATAACATATTAGACTCAGTATAAAATATCACATATATGAATATATTTTATGTGATTTCTTTTTAATACTAAAACCATATTTGATCAGACTTGTAAAGCTTGAAAAGTGAGACTATCTCAGATCTGTCTATGCAAATGACAGAATCAGTCCGTTCTATTTGCTCTGGGTCGGGGAAAATGCACAGAGAGAGAGAAGAACCAGGAAGGCTTTGAGCGTTTTTTGCTATTTGCAGAAACTTATAATCAGATGGAGGGAGGCTTTTTGCTTCTGTGTGGGTGACTAAGATAGTTAATTGGAGCTATGCCAAAGAGTCTTTTTCATATCAAAGCAGTTTGGGGAAAATTATATTTATTTGGATGGTTTCACACTTTGAGTTTTGATTTCATTAAAATCAGCGTGAATTTACAATTATAGATTTCCAACTTATTCCATAAGCATAAATGCCAACTCATTTATGTTCTAACAAATAACCCAGACCCAAACACTTTATCTAGAGAAGAAAAACTGGTCTCCATGCTCTGTTTTTCATGATTTTAACAAAAGAAATTTTGCAGTTCTTTCTACTCAGATTCATTGGGGTCATATGCATGTCCTGCATATGTCATATTTGGCTCCTGAATGTAGAAATTCCCACTTAATTTGTGAAGACAGGTATGTTAAAATTTATAAACTACCGTATAATCCTTGACAGAATTGTATACCAATTACTTCCAGGAGAGTAACTTAATTATGTTACTCTTAGGGTAACAGACCTACCTAACAGAGGGTCATAGGCCATCTTATTGAAAAGTTAGCATTCTAACTAAGCCTCAAAATATAACCAGAAAGAGGGTACTATATCAAAAATGTTTTCTTTAGATGCTTTAATTAACAGAGCATCAGTGGGTTGCTGAATAAAGAGACCAGAGGCCCATTAAAAATACTGAGTAATCTTTTTAGTGAAAAAAGTCAGTCTTGTCACAATGGTGTAGATGCCTTAGGAAAGATGAAAGTCATAGCCCAAGAATTGGTGGGCAGGAGAGAGAAAGAAAAATGAGACACTAAGAAAGAAATTGCAAAGTAGGACTAAAGGGGATAAGAGCCAAAGAGAAGCAAAAAAATGCCCCCAAATTGGTGGTCATATGTAGAATGAATGCGATTAAGGGGATTAATAAATGGTGTTAAAAGTCAGATCAATTTTGGTCCTTTCTCTCCCTGAATCATTAAGGCTAAGAGCTCTCATGATTTTCATCTTCCAGTGAAGTCTAATTATGTACAAGGACCTAGCCTAGTAGTTGATTATTTTTCACACAGGTCCAGTGTCAGATAGAATTAAGTCAAAATGGCATTCACCCTTCTACCCAGACTTACACCCTTCTTCACTCTACACTGACTCTTCTTGAAGGCCTCATACTCGTCTTTTTACGGTAAGCTGCCCCTTTCCATCCAAGCATAGATGTCTTTCTAGACCAAGTGAGAGTAGATCCACACAACAAACCTTGCTAAGCATTGTTGACTAGAGTATATTGATAGCACTAAAATGTATATTCTCTTCTATTCTTTTACCTGGTACATCTTACATTAGGCTTTCCCTCTTATCAAAGACAAAATGATTGTAAAGTAAAATTCATCATCTGTGGCTATTAAGCCACCATAAATTGATAGTCTTTCCAACAGAACAGACATGTGGCTGGCTGCCTAGATATATAACATTAAGAGGAAGAAAACAATGCTTCATAAATACTAGATATTCCTCTTTCTTGTTTGATAACCTTCTTAAGAGTATCGGTCTTTTCTTTAGTTTATTTGGACTGTCTATTTTTATTTTTATTCCCAGTATCATTGAACTCTATAAATCAATTCTCTAGATAAACTCCCTTCCAAGGCTCCTCCCCATAGAACTGTATCTTAAGTTATATTTAGCACATGATGATATATATGTGGTTGACTATGGTCAGCAGTCACTGAATCAGGCCGTGCAGCCAGTGAGAATTTATGGGTCAGTCCACAGAATGAAAAAGCGTGAACATTGCTTTGCCTGGAGAAAACAAGCCCAAATGGTCTGAAATTAATTATACTGTTAATTCACAATTTGGCTAGGTCCATAGAACCTGCCCGGGCTTCTCTGATAGCTCAGATGGTAAAGAACCTGCCTGCAGTGCAGGAGACCTGGATTCGATCCCTGGGTCAGGAAGATCCCCTGGAGAAGGGAATGGCAACCCACTCCCTGTGGGCTACAGTCCATAGGGTCTCAAAGGGTCGGACCCAACTGAGCGGCTAAAGCACATAGAACCTGCCCCTTCTAAAGGAAGCATCTCAACCAACAAGAGAAGCTCAATTAAGAAGAGCAGCTCTTCTTCACAGAGCATAGAAATAAGATTCAAAAGACCCAAATTTGAGTTTATCTCACATTTCCTGGCTCTACAAACTTAACATAATCTCTTTAAGCCTTACATTCTTTATCGACAAATTAGGTATAACAGCAGCTTTCGTGCCTGCCTTGTGCAGTGTTTGGAAAAATCAAACAAGGGATCTATGGGCTAGGCTATCATTCTGGGCCAGACCACAAAGGCTGGTTCAGTTTCCAGTATTAGTGAGAAGGACCATAACAAAGACTGCAAGGTGAACAAGCAAGAGAGATGAAGATGGGATTGGATGTAGTGCCCTGATGACTTCTTATTCTCCCTGAATGTATACCTGAAGTTTAATTGTCTTAGCAATCCAATGAAGTATCCATCAAGCCAGAAGCTTCCAGAACTCACTGCATTTTAAGTCGTCGAAGGGTGGAGGAACAGTGATTAGAATGGGTTACATATGGTCGAATTACCCAGTTTAATATCTTGGTTCACAATCTCCTGCTGCTCTATTGTTATGCATGTCCAGTCGTGTCCTAGTCTGCAACGCCATGGACTGTAGTCTGCCAGACTCCTCTGTCCATGGAATTCTCCAGGCAAGAATACTGAAGTGGGTAGCCATTTCCTTCCCCAGGGGATCTTCCCAACCCAGGGATTGAACCCAGGTCTCCTGCATTGCAGGCAGATTCTTTACCATCTGAGCTACTCTGTGTAACCTGCTATTTCCATGTTCAATTTCTTGGACTTATTCAGAATTTTCATGCAATGAACCTGATCATGGCCTATCACAGTTCAAAAAGTCTTCAAAATATGATGCTAATGCAAGACATGATGGCTACTAGGTGCCTATGGTTTGAATTTATAAAATGCTGCAGTTGCCTCTAACTAATTAAAGAGCTAATTGTGATGCTGTGGATCATCCAGGACTTTAGAATTTATTCTTTTTCCTCTGTGGGTACACTTTGAAAAATTCATTATTATGTAATACATACAAAGAGACTAGACAGATAATAGTGGGTGTAAGTTATGTTGCAGAGTGCTGAAACAAATAACACCATCATAACACCAGCACCTAAAAATGGGCCTGGGGAGATATTTTTACTGATGTGCAATGAACTCAAAATGAAGTACTGCCTTTCTCCTCATTTCTGTCCTAGAGCCAGACAGCCTCATAGCCCAGGAAGTTCTTTCTTGGAGATGGATGGCAACAGGGACAGATGCAGCAATAGTTTATCACAGATCACAATTCAGCTCTTTTGGAACCTGAGTTCCTACACACAATAGAGGCGGGAGTTTTTGAAGCAGGAGTAAAACATGGTTTTAACACAAGAACTGCTGTAGCTATGTCAGACCTAAACTTAGTATCTTCAAGACTCACTTTTTCTACGTTCTGGCATTTAAAACAGGGTTTCTCTCCCTTCCGAGTTCACCTTTTACAAGGTTTTGTTTGTTTTTTTGGTGTTTTGTTGTTTTGTCATGGGTCACACTGTGCAATTTACAGGACTTTGCTGATGGTCCAGTGACTAAGATTCTGTGGTCCCAGTGCAGGGAGCCCAGGTTTGATCCCTGGTTGGGGAACTAGATCCTACATGCTGCAAGTAGAGTTTGCATGATGCTGCTGCTGCTGCTGCTGCTGCTAAGTCGCTTCAGTCATGTCTGACTCTGTGTGACCCCATAGACGGCAGCCTACCAGGCTCCTCTGTCCAAGGGATTTTCCAGGTAAGAGAACTGGAGTGGGTTGCCATTGCCTTCTCTTGCATGATGCAACCAGGAAAAAAAAAAGAAAATCTTTCATGCTGCAGTTAAAACCCAGTGCAGCCAAATAAATAAAACATTTTGAGTTTCCCAAATGGTGCTACTGGTAAAGAACTTGCTTGCCAATGCAGGAGACATGAGACATGCGGGTTGGATCCCTGGGTCAGGAAGATCCCCTGGAGGGAAGCACGGCTAACCACTGCAGTATTCTTGCCTGGAGAATCCCTGAAGAGAGGAGCCGGGCAAGCTGCAGTCCATAGGGTCACACAGTCGGACACGACTGAAGCAACTTAGCATGTGCAGTTTACAGAATCTTAGTTCCCTGATGACGGATTGAACCCCAGTCCCGGTAGTGAAAGTACAGAGTTGTAACCACTGGATCACCAGGGAATTCCCTTGCCAGGCTCTTTAAACCAATGTTTGGATTTATCTCTCGCTGACTTACATCCTAAGACCTGGCTGTTACTATAACTACTTTATTTAATTTATGGTAAATAAAATATGGCAAATAGAGTAAAAACATTTTTATGGCCAGGCCTCGGTAATGAAAATAAAATCATGTTTTTAACTTTTAAACAAAAACATACATGGTAACAAAACCTTAACGTGATTACTGTGGGTTTTCTTTTTTACCAAAGGAAGATAATCTTAACAACATTCTGTTGGGAAGTTCTCATGCACAGCCTGACTTCTTTCAGTGAAATGATGAGATCATCACAAACAAAAGTGTATGCTATCTTCTAAGCCACATACCACATTAGGAGAATGAATGACAGAGTAGAAAGAACATTCCAGTGGAGAGAGGAGACCCTTGTTTTAACCTGAGATCTGTCCGTACAGCTTTGCATAAATCACTTAGCTTTGGGGGAATCTTATATTTCTTACATATAGAATGGATTCCATTGTCATTAAGTCATTTGAATTATTAAATCATTTGAATCATTAAATCATTTGACATCATTCCATTGCCATCTGTTCCTGATAAAGTACCTGAACTATAACATGAAGGTAATAGCAGAAGCCATCTCCAGGACTGCAGATAGGATTAGATTATATTCAGTACAGATTAAGGAAATTAGCACAGTTCCATAAATTAAATCTTTTTAGAAGGGAATGGCTACCCACTCTAGTATTCTTGCCTGGAGAATTCCAGGGACAGGGGCTACATAGTTCATGGGATCACAAAGAGTCGGACATGACTGAGCAACTAACACTTTCACAATAATTTTAGTGTTTATCTTACTTATTTAATGGGCTTCTCTGGTGGCTCAGAAGGTAAAGAATCTGCCTGCAGTGTGGGAGACCTGGGTTCAATCCCTGGGTCAGGAAGATCCCCTGGAGAAGGGAATGGTAACACACTCCAGTATTCTTGCCTGGAGAATTCCTTAGACAGAGGAGCCAGTTATTTATTGTCAAGACTGTTATACTACTATAATACAAATATAGTACATAGGCATATTTACTATGTATGATATAAATATGTAAACTTTTTATAGAAGAGTTTGTTTAGTCACACAGTTGTGTCTGTCTGACTCTTTGCAACCCCATGGAGTACAGCCCACCAGGCTCCTCTGTCGATGGATTTCTCAGGCAAGAATACTGGAGGGGGTTGCCTTTTCCTTCTCCAGGGGATCTTCCCAACCCAGGGATCAAACCCACATCTCTTGCATTGGCAGGAGGATTGGCAGGGGTCAAGATGGATTCCTTACCCCTGGGCTACCAGGGAAGCCCATAGAATAGATATGTACAACAGTTGCAAAATGAAGACCAAAATGTTGGAGTTAAAAATTTGATTTTGAACAAACTTATGACTGTTTTATGAATTCTAGAAAATAGCCAAATAAATTTACCAGGTTTTGTATCTGTTCCCTCTGGTCTTGTTCTTGGTATGCTTAGTATCTGATTGGCAAGGACTTGGACTTGAACTGGTCAACATCACCAGGTAACTTCTCTTTATACAGGGAATTGATGGTCATGATTCCTTGGTCTCAAACATGATTAATACACCCAATATTCTCCTTCAACCTCCACAACTTACTCAGGTCCTAAGGAAAGAGACACTTTGGGGAAACAGAGTATTACATTATTTGCAGCAGTTTTCTTTTTCAAATTTGTTTCCGAATGTTTTGGACTGATGTATTGCAGCATAATTCACAAAGACATTAACCTACATTAGTGTTTATAGATATGGATGTTAATTTGTGAATTCTTATTTACATGTGCAATTCATGTATTCTCCTGTGGAGCAGAAAATTTATTTCCTCTTTTTTTTTTTTTTTTAATGCTAAGTCATTCTCATCTCTGGTTCCAGCTAAGGAAGTACAAAAACACTCTCACAAATTTCAGCTGATTTAATCTTTAATAGCAACTTCAAGTCTGAACCGAGGAAAAACTTGAAATGTTTACAAAGTAAGTGCTGAAAGATTAATATCATTTTCTTGCCTAGAAAGACCTTGTAACTTATTAGGACTAGACATATATTACCTGTAAGGACATGAAACCAATTAATAAAACAATTAGATAACTATATTATTATATTAACAATCAGCCTTTATAATAATAATTATTACAAAATAGAAATTGTTTTCCATAGTAACCTCACTGGAATTACCCTGGTGGCTCAGATGATAAAGAATCTACCTGTAATGTGGGAGACCTGGGTTTGATTCCTGGGTCAGGAAGATTCCCTGGAGAAGGAAATGGTGATCCACTCCAGTATTTTTGCCTGGGAAATCCCTTGGACAGAGGAGCCTGGCAGGCTACAGTTCATGGAGTTGCAAAGAATCAGACAGGACTGAGCAACTAATACTAACCTCATCAGGCCATATGGTTATTCTAGCAACTCTGCCATACCCAAAGCATCTTGAGATCTCCTCCCCTGTAATTGTGTCCATGATCTGTTCCAGGAAGAAATTTAAATAATACAGAGATTTACCTGAAGAGTAAGTTTCCAGTCTTCATTATTCACCTACATTATTGGAATGTCAACTAATATATTTGAGCTTACTCCAAAAATCAAATACATCCTCAAAAAAAAAAAAAAAAAGATATTGTCTCTCTTTTAAGCTATTGAAATAACATGTAAAATGGAACTACGGGTCTTTTTTGTAAATACAGTCATGAAATATTTTTTAATTACCAGAAAGCATTACCAAAACTAATATGAAACAATGCCAAACAAGATGTTATGATAATACGTGGTGAATCCAATGTGGACAGTAACAGGCAAGAACACTCTGTGGAGGAGGTGGAATTTAACTGAGGTCTTGGGTGATAGAGAGAGGTGAATAAGTATCTAACACTTCAGAGTAATAATGCCACAGATAAGATGGCCAAAAAGTTTGTTTGGATTTTTCTGAAGATGGTATGGAAAAACCAGAATGAATTTTCTGGCCAACCCAATTATAAGAAACTTCCTGATTTTACTAATGAGGAAAATGAGAATCAAAGAGATATGGTTCTTGGGGTGCAATGGGGAGGGAGATGGGAGGGAGGTTCAAAAGGGAGAGGATATATGAATCATGTTGAGGTTTGACAGAAAACAACAAAATTCTGTAAAGCAATTATCTTTCAATTAAAAAATAAATAAATTTTAAAAAAAAGAGAGATATGGTTCTTTATGACTTCTTCATGGAAATCCAACTAGTTGGAGAGCAGGAGATAGTTTTACCTATGGATGGTCTCGGGCTCTTTTCATGATAATAGGAATAACATCTCTGTGTCCAATCAAATCCATAAATGGTTTGGCGTATGGAATAGGATTTTTTCTTTCCTGCATTAATAAATTAATCAATTGTTTTAAATTCAAATATTGCAGTATATTCTGTTAATGTTTGGAAATTTTGTTTTCCAGTTTAAAATACATTACATGCCTTTCAAGCTAGAAAAGACCCGTTCACATTTTATTAATTTCTAGATTATTATGAGTACACTCATGAAGATTGGTAGAATGACTAATGTGATACAAGATTGCAACAGTGGGAAATATTCAGTGTGTATAGATAAGGTGTTGGGAATACAGCTGATTATCTTTAAAAAGTGGGTGGAAAAAAGGTTACAAGAGGCCAAATTTCTCTAGGTGGAAAATATTTTTCTTATAGCCATCAGCACACTTACAAAATGCACATCTGACTGGAAAGATAGAGTTGAAACTCTGAAAGCTGCTGTGATTACTATAAAGAAGCCCCAGTGTTGAACTAGACAGAGCATTTCACAGGAAAAATAATTTCCTCTGCCCGTGTTATGAAGGGGTTAATTATGAGACCTGAGATAAGGTGTTGGCACATCTAGGTACTTCATCAAGCCATGGAGTCAGGAAACAAGGGAGAATAGATGAAGGTGCTGAGGATAATAATCATGGCAAGTAATGATTTCCCTAGAGGTGAACTGATCTATGGCCACAAGCAAAGAAAAAAAGGCTAGAAAGTACCAGAACATTACCTTGGAGTACTTAACAGACTCCAAAGCAGTAACCCTGTGTCAAAAAAAGGCCCATCAGCCTGCTCATTTTAAGTAAAAGAGTTATGCCAGAGTACAAGAGGGGAATGCAAAATTCACACATGAAATTAAACAGCTGAAAGGTATGATTTAACAATGCTCAAAACTCAATAAGCCAAAGATAAACAGCAAATTAGATGACTCAATGTCAGGAGGAAAAAACATCTTCCATCGATCCCATCGTCAAAAATTAATCTGCCTGAGAATGCCTTCTGCTCCAATCCCCGAGCTGATGAAGAGTGGAGAAATAGAGTAAAACCTATGTACGAACGCTTCACCTTCAGGCTAGACCCTGATTACAATCTCCTGTGAGACATTTCAGCATGAAGCGCCTCTCATGTTGGGACTACAAAATTAAATTGCGATCAATACTTTACAAAAATAATTGGGGAAAAATGTTCAGAAGTCGGAGCTGCACTGTGTGGCCACAAACATATGAAAGTTATTTTTTTCCCTACCTTTCTGGGGGTTATTCTTCAGGATAGATCAGTTCAAAGGTGTCTCTTGACAATAGTGTTCTTGGAATGGTTTCGCTCACCTTGTTAGGGAATTTTAAAAGCAGAGGAGCGTTTACCGCTTACCAAGAGTGGGAGCTTATTGCTGTATTCTGCTTTCTTTTCTTTGGAGTGCTAATCTCAGCCCATAAATTCTTCTCTTCTCTCCCTTTGATGTTGACTTAAATTCCTTTGCAAATTAATTCTCATCATTAAACAGAAATGATGAAAAATGTTAGATTCCAGTGAAATTTAAAAAAAAACAAAATGCAAGAAAAGATAGGGTCGATTTTGAAAAATTTGCTTAAGATTGGGTGGTGAACCCTTCACTACGTTTAAATATTGAACTCTGTCATTAAATTTATGGTAAAAATGTATTGAATCAAACCTTTTCTTGCCTTGAGCAATGTTTTGCATTCAGCTTTTCCTCCTGTTTCCCTCTGAATGAGTCCTTATTTTCGGCAAAGATTTATTCTTTAATCCATAAAAAGAGGGGGAAGTGGAAAATGTAAATGCCTATGTTAAATTCTTGCTTTTCCAATAAGTGGTCATTTTGGGTTTTATTTGACAGTGAATTCAAAAGATTGTACTTTTTTCATTGCTTTCTTGGAATTTACATAGGCTTTCCTGGGTTTTTATTTGTGGTACGACCCTCTGACAAAACAGACTGCTGATTTTCCTCATGTGAATCATGTGTTATAGCCTGAGTCACAGAAACAGAGGGAAAAAAGCACAGTGCAAGCCACACTAAGGTAGGTGTATATGGCTAGCTCAGGGGGAACACCGAACAGGAGTAATCAACGGCTTCCTGTCATTCTGAAGTTGGGGGGCGGGGAGGTGTATTGAGTGGAATCCTAGAAGGCATCTGGACTGGGGGAAGGAATTCAAAGTGCTCTTATTTAGTGTGAAAATGACAACACCTTGGACTAGATTGCAAACACTTGAGAAGATGTGAATACCATTTAAAGTGGCCTTCACCAAGAAATGGCAACAGGGGACAAGGGCTGATTTTATTGGGCAATCCCAAATGAAACAAACTGTTTCTCCTGATTTTTTAAAATTAATTTATTTTTTACTGAAGGGTAATGGCTTTACAGAATTTTGCTGTTTTCTGTCAAACCTCAACATGCATCAGCCATAGGTCTACATATATCCCCTCCCTTTTGAACCTCCCTCCATCTCCCTCCCCATCCCACCCCTCTAGGTTGATACAGAGCCCCTGTTTGAGTTTCCTGAGCCATGCAGCCAATTCCTGTTGCTATCTATTTTACATATGGTACTCTAAGTTTCCATGTTACTCTTTCCGTACACCTTACCTTCTCCTCTCCTTTCCCTATGTCCATAAGTCTATTCTCTATGTCTGTTTCTCCACTGTTGCCCTGTAAATAAATTCTTCAGTACCATTTTTAACTATGATAAATTTCAAATTGGTTGCCTTCCACCCCTCTTCATGTTTCTGAACAGTCTTTTCACACTGTTATTCTGGTCAGAAAGGTAGAATGCAGCATGATTTTAACAGTCACTGGAGGTGACCCTAACAGAGATGATGGGGAAAATATATAGCAGGGTCAGGCGAGAGAGAAAGGAGAGACATTGAACCTTCTCTTGGACAACCTGTGGCCCAAACTACTGTGTCCTCCACACACCAAACTCACACAAAATACAGTTTCTGCTCACTCAGGAATATACTTTCTAGAACATGCTTCACAACTGCAACTGCCTAACAGGGATTCAACGCCTCAAATCCCAGGTCACACATTGCTCTTCTAGAAAAATCTCCCTGAATCTCCCCGGCCCCATAATTAGGCATTCTGATCCTGTGTATATATTTATTATGGCATTTCTATATTAAAATTAATTTTTCTTCCCTACTAGATGGCTTCCTTGGTAGCTCATCTGGTAAAGAATCTGCCTGCAAAGCAGGAGACCCCAGTTCAGTTCCTGGGTTGGGAAGATCCCCTGGAGGAGGGCTTGGCAACCCACTCCAGTATTCTTGGCTGGAGAATCCCCATGGACAGAAGAGCCTGGAGGGCTACAGTCCATGGAGTCACAAAGAGTTGGACACGACTGAGCAACTAAGCACAGCACAGCACGGATGGTGATATTTCTAATGGACTGGTTTGCCTTTTATTCATCTTCACACACTCAGACATCTTTTCCAAAGTAAATAACTCAATTTCTTTTTAACATTTTTTCACTGATTTAGTTTTCCAACTTTTGACTAGCTGTATGTCACATAGGGCCTACTGGTTGGAGGTTTGGATCCCTCATCTCTAGAGTGAACAGGTTGGACTAAATAAAATGTCTTTAAGTTCCCTTCTGGGTCTAACATTTCAGGCAATAAAAATGATTTCATATTTTGCTAAAGAGCTAATCACAGTGCCTGCTCCAGCCATACCCAGTTCTACATGGTATAAAGTAAAACTCTTTAAAAAAAATTATTGTTCTTGCTTGTTTGTGTTGTATATGATACCACCTCACCCTTGGCTTTAGCAATGGTCCCTCACCAGAGACATCACATATTAAGTTATACCACACAAACTTGCTGGTATTTGCTTATTTTGAAATATGCAAGTGTTAATTTTAGGTGGATCAAATTAATACCTGACTATTTAGAGGATGATGACATGGCTTGCTAAGAAAGTGTGAGTAAGATCAATCTGAGTCCCTCTGCAGAAATGAATAATGAAACAAAGCAAGAACCAGGCAGCTAGCAGGACGTGGAAGCTGCAATATAAGACTGAAGAAGTAGGAAGCGAAAGATAGGTCACAATGGGAAACGTGTCCTTCAGAGACAGAGTCATGGTAACCTGAAATTGTAAGAAAATAGAGTCCGTTTGTTAGCAGAAAGCATGATAAGGAAAAGAGATACACAACAGAGAGACTAAGTAGCATAAGAAGAATGCAATGGAGAGCAACTGGACCATGCAAACACCACAGCTCTTTAGTATATACGGATTTCCCTGGTGGCTCAGATGGTAAAGAATCTGACTGCAATGTGGGAGACCTCAGTTTGATTCCTGGGTCTGGAAGATCCCCTGAAGAAGAGAATGGCAGTGCACTTCAGTATTCTGTCTGGACAGAGGATCCTGGCAGGCTACAGTCCATGGGGTCACAAAGAGTCAGACATGACTTCCGTGACTAACACACACACACGTATATACACATGAATGCCAGCTGCCATAGTCCCACTGCCACCTTGGATCCACTGCCAGTTCAAATGATCCTCAACTGTGATGTGGTTTATGTACCTTTCCCCTCTCAAGATACACGTCTTCCCATTATCTACCATAACTTGATGTTTTTAGAAGCAACCACTATAATTTAAAGCAGATTAATAAAACAAATATTAAAACACAGTACCATTCAAGGCTTTAAAGCCTTTTTTTTTTTTTTTACAAAAATTTTTTTATATATAAAAGCTTTTTTAAAGGCTCGCTTCTTGGAAGGAAAGCTATAATAATCCTAGACAGCATATTAAAAAGCACAGACATCACTTTGCAGACAAAGGGCCGTATAGTCAAAGCTATGGTTTTTTCAGTAGTCATGTATGGATGTGAGAGCTGGACCATAAAGAGGGCTGAATGCCGAAGAATTGATGCTTTTGAATTTTGGTGCTGAAAAAGACTCTTCAGAGTCCCTTGGACAGCAAAGGGATCAAACCAGTCAATCCTGAAATCAACCCTGAATATCCATTGGAAGGACTGATGCTGAGGCTGAAGTTCCAATACTTTGGTCACCTGATGCAAAAAGCTGACTCATTGGAAAAGACCTTGATGCTGGGAAAGATTGAGGGCAGAAGGAGAAGGGAGGGAGATAGGATGGGATGATTGGATGGCATCACCGACTCAGTGGACATAAGTTTGTGCAAACTCCTGGAGATAGTGATGGACAGGGAGGCCTGGTACGCTGCAGTCCATGGGGTTGCAAAGAGTAGGACACGACTATGCAACTAAGCAACAAATAATGGTGGCTACAAGTTCAACAAGAGTCTGTCAAGTGCCTGGCACTTTATGTATACATCCCTAAAGGAAGCTCTGGGAGGTAAGTATTACTAGTTCCACTTCACAGATGAGGAAATTGGAACTCAGGAAGAATGAAAGGACTTGTTCAAAGGCATACCTAGTAGATGATAGAGCTGAATTCAAACCCAGCTCCTTTGTTGCAGTCTGAACTCTTCCCGCTATGGCACACTGCCTTTTCAATCCCTGAAATGCAAAGTGGTATTAGAATTAGAAAAGATTACTCCAAGCCTCTTTGTGTAAGTCATATACAGGTAATCCACCCAACTAGAAACATATGTGAAAAATTTTTTAGTATAACCTTAGTTCTGGCATGATCAGCAGAGCTATTTTGATTTATATATTTCCTAATAAATCAAATGTTTGCAACAGCCTCAGGCCTCCAGGTAGGAAATTCACCTTCTGTAGTGTTCATTGTCTACTAAGCTTGGATTAATGCTCTGGAGAGAAGTACAACCTAAAGTAGTTTATTTTGTTTTAAAAATCAGAACCATTTGTGAATCAATGGGAATGTCACCAGCTGATCAAAATAAACCAGTGAATTTTATATGGGATACTTATACTGATTTAATTAAATGGACATGAATTTGAGGAAACTCCAGGAGATAGTGAAGGACAGGGAAGGCTGGCATGCAGCAGTCCACGGGGTCACAAAGAGTTGGATGTGACTTAGTGACTGAACAATGACAACAACAACTTATACTGATTAGATAATGGCCAGAGTATACTCTGGTGGCTCACATGGTCAAGAATCCGCCTGCAATGCGGGAAACCTGGCCTCGACCCCTGGGTCAGGAAGATACCTTGGAGAAGGGAATAGCAACCCACTCCAGTATTCTTGTCTGGAGAATCCCCATGGACAGAGGAGCCTGGCAGGCTATAGTTCATGGGGTCACAAAGAGTCAGACATGACTGAGTAACTCAGCAAAGCACATACGTATAAAAATGTTATATTCATTAAAATCAAAATTATGTATGTATGGGATATGGCAACAAACATGACAGAAAAGATCCTGCTCTCATGGAATATGTTTTAATGAAGGAAATAGATTTTTTCAAAAAGGGAAACAAATAAATGTAATCATTTTGGATAATATTAGCTTTCATAAATAAAATGTTTCAAAAATAAATAAGCTAAGTAGTGCCACCGAACTGTAGAGTTAAGTGTTGTTAAGTTAGTACTTTTATATTATGTGACTTTTACCACAATAAAAAAATTTTAAAGCTCTAGTAAAATATTAATGGTAGGGTCTCATGGTGGACATTCAGAAGCTTACTATAAATTTTGTTTAATTTTTCTGTATCTTTTACAAAAAAAATTGAAAAAAAAATGAGCTAAAGTAGAGAGAAAAGACTATATCAAATAGCAGTGTCATAGAAACCTTCTCATTATATTTGAGTTAAGGCCTGAATAATGAGCAGAAGGAAGCCACATAAATGTTACGGGAGAAAGATTCTCAGGCAAAGAGAATAGTAAGTGTAAAGGCTCCCAGGGAGAGGCAACCTTGACATGTTATCAGAACAGAAAGAAGAGCTGTGTGGCTTGAGTGATATAAGTGAACGGAAGAGTCAGAGAAGATGAGATTGCAGGCAAATGAGGTAGAAACTCATAGGGCACATAAGAAGTTTGGATTTTACTCTAAGTGAAAATGTGGAAATGCTGAAAACTTTTAAGCATAGGAATGACCTGAGGGCACATCAATGCAAGATGATCACCATAGGAAGACTATCTGAATTTACTTATATTATTCTATGTTGAAGATCTCAGTACAGCATCTGACACTTCAGTCAATGTATCACTGCCCCGTGTATGGTCCTGGGACTCATAGGACAAAACTTGACTTTTTTCTATCACATCAATGAAAATATATCTCTTAGGATTAAACACACCCTAATAAAGGAGATCAGTCCTGGGTGTTCATTGGAAGGACTGATGCTGAGGCTGAAACTCCAATACTTTGGCCACCTCATGCAAAGAGTTGACTCATTGGAAAAGACCCTGATCCTGGGAGGGATTGAGGGCAGGAGGAGAAGGGGACAATAGAGGATGAGGTGGCTGGATGGCATCACCAACTCGATGGACATGAGTTTGATTAAACTCCGGGAGTTGGTGATGGACAGGGAGGCCTGGCATGCTGCGATTCATGGGGTGGCAAAGAGTCGGACATGACTGAGCGACTGAACTGAACTGAATCAAGGACTTAAGGATCTATACACAAAACCAGAATGTCTATATTCAGTAAGACCCTTATATACAAATGAGGTTCTTTAAGTCTAATTTGTTTTTAAGTCCAACAAAGTTAGTTTAGGTACCCAACTAACACAAGCAGCTATATAGGACTGTACTGTAATAGGTTTATAATACTTTTCAAGCAATACATACATAAAAAACACACACAAAAAGTATATATTTTAAATCTTACAGTACAGTACCTTGAAAAGTACAGTAGTAGAGCACAACAGCTGGTATACAGGGACCGGCACTCAAGTTCACAGTTTTGAAATTTCCCAACTTGAAGGTTCGTATGTAGGAGATTTATTGTACTAATCTGTAATAAGTTATCGGAAACTCAATGTCCTTGGGCTACAACCCCCAACATTTCTCTCCACTTTGCTAAAGAATCTGGAATAGTACAAGTCCACTGACTAAAACCGTATCTCCTCAGGAAAGTGCTCAGATGAGCTTACAAGCCAAAGGGGCTTATGACACTCTCCCATGGCCATGTGCTCACAACTAGCAACCCATCTTCTAAGGGAAATAGTCTTTCTCTGGCTCTCATACATTTGATCAGATGATCAAGAAGTTTGCTAACTTGGGAGCCATTTTGCTTCTTATCCCATGACTTTGAATATCTATCCTTGGGGTACATATTGATCTTTCAGTGTAAATCCAACTTCATTCACATCTAGATTCTTTGGGGTTCATCCCGAGGGACACAGCCAAAATTGATAGCAAATGGAACAAGGAGAATGTAGAGGTAAGTCAAATAATCAATAAAAGGAGTGTAGGGACCTCCCTGCTGCTCCAGTGGTTAAAACTCCTCACTCCCAATGCAGGGGACAAGGGATCGATCCCCGGTCAAGGAACTAAGATCCCACATGCTGCACTGTACAGCCAAAATTAAATAAACAAATAAAAAGTTTAAAAAAGGACTGACTCCCTGACTTTCTGACTCCCAAAGAGTAGGCATATTCACTAATGGAAGTTATGGCATCTTTAGAAGTGATTGGCAACTTGACTTTCATCCCCTTAGGAATCTATTCTTGCAGACTTTGACTCTCTCACCCTTGCCTCAGTGATATTGATTGATATTGATCGCAGTCAAAAGGCTTGGCCCCGACCCGTTCCAGACCTTCAAGGACAAATCCACTCAAGGAAACCATTCTTGGCCTGCTTTCTTCCTCACTGTGATTTCTATCTGCATGAAACCCCTGTGAATCCATTCTATTGCCTCTATCATGTTCCATATTTATTCTTACCTCAAACTTTATGACGGGAACTCCTAGGATTTCAGATTGGGAACCATGTGAGTCCCCTCACCCAGATTTACAGATGCAGAACCAGAGCCCGAAAGGTTAAACAGCTTGCCAAACTGAAGATTCAGTTCATGGCACAGACAGAACCAACACTCAGGTCTCCTGATATCAAGTTGAATATCCTTGGCGGCTCAGATGTAAAGAATCTGCCTGCAATGCTGGTGATCCAGGTTTGATCTCTGGGTCAGGAAGATCCCCTGGAGAAGGAAATGGCAACCCATTCCAGTATTCTTGTCTGGAGAATTCCATATACAGAGGAGCCTGGTGAGCTACAGTCCATGGGGCCCAAAGAGTTGCACACAACTGAGCAACTAACACACACACACACACACACACCTTTTCCATAAAATTTTACAAATGTTACCAGCTCACTCAGGGCTATGCTAGGTGCCTGTATCATCAATTTAACTTGAGGGTTTATGGCTGATAATAACTTGGTATGTTTTTTCTCTTAGGTAACAGTTTTACTTAATGAAAAGACTAATTCAGGGAACATGATAGTTAAAGAGACAGTAGTTTGAGACAAGATGTACTAGATATTTCAGATTCTTCTGTGTGAAAGGCTGTGACTTATAGCCTGGGCTAAAGAGCCAGCCCAATGAACCCCATAAACCAGAACTGATTGAATCAGTGCTGACCACTGCCACTCAAGTGGGTCAGAAACTAATAATAAAGCCTGGCATTTAAAACAAAATGGGTGATTAAAATTCTTCTTTTTAGAAATTTGTATTGAGAAGTACAGAGAGAACAAGAGTAAGCAATAAGGGCTAAAACTACAAATAAGTAAGGAGAGTTCCTCAAGTTCATGAAAAAGTAAAGTTACAAGGGAGATGAGTATGGTGAGTAACTATGAGTAAGATGCAGAAGTAGAAATTATGAGTAGGCAAAGGACATAAGTATATATATTTATATATACATACACACATGAAAGAATCACCTATTTGATAATTACTCAGAGAGACACAAATGCGCAGAATCTTAATCATTGCTCCCTGGGAAGAAGAGTAGATGAGTCACAAACACTTGTCCTGAGGAGGCTGGAGAAAGTTATGCATACATCTGGTATTTAACTCTATTTCTCTCTGAGTTCTAGCTGTCAGGCCATATGACTGAGTGGCTATTCCTGGATTCTCATGAAATTATTTCCAAGTATATAATTTTAATGTTGTAATACATAAATAACTCAGAAGAATGTCTATTCTTTCTATGAACAGCGTGTAACTAAAATTTAACGGAATGAGTTCACCTCAGTGCTGTATGCACATCGCCCTCACTAGAAAGTGCTGTTTTATTCACGTAATAGATGAACTATTTCAGAAAATCCAGTGATGTTGGACATGGTTTCTGTCTACCTCATACCATATCAAGGGATTAGACTTGAATGGACTTTGAGTTTTGCCTTGTTATATTGTACAAAGATTTCATATTCTCTGGTGGCTCAGATGGTAAAGAATACACCTGAAATGCAGGAGACCCAGTTTTGATCCCTGGATCAGGAAGATCCCCTGGCAAAGGAAATGGCAACCCACTCCAGCATTCTTGCCTGGAAAATCCCATGGACAGAGAAGCCTGGTGGGCTACAGTCCATGGAGTAAAAGATCAGAAGATAATTTGAAATAATCAACATTTTACAGCTTAAAGATGATTTGACATTGTTTAACGGTGGCAAGAATACACAGAAGAACTGTACAAAAAAGATCTTCATGACCCAGATAATCACGATGGTGTGATCACTGACCTAGAGCCACATATCCTGGAATGTGAAGTCAAGTGGGCCTTAGAAAGCATCACTACAAAGCTGGTGGAGGTGATGGAATTCCAGTTGAGCTATTTCAAATCCTGAAGGATGATGCTGTGAAAGTGCTGCACTCAATATGCCAGCAAATTTGGAAAACTCAGCAGTGGCCACAGGACTGGAAAAAGTCAGTTTTCATTCCAATCCCAAAGAAAGGCAATGCCAAAGAATGCTCAAACTACTACACAATTGCACTCATCTCACACACTAGTAAAGTAATGCTCAAAATTCTCCAAGCCAGGCTTCAGCAATACGTGAACTATGAACTTCCAGATGTTCAAGCTGGTTTTAGAAAAGGCAGAGGAATCAGAGACCAAATTGCCAACATCCTTTGGGTAATTGAAAAAGCAAGAAAGTTCCAGGAAAACATCTATTTCTGCTTTATTGACTATGCCAAAGCCTTTGACTGTGTGGATCGCAATAAACTGTGGAAAATTCTTCAAGAGATGGGAATACCAAACTACCTGACCTGCCTCTTGAGAAACCTATATGCAGGTCAGGAAGCAATAGTTCGAACTGGACATGGAACAGACTGGTTCCAAATAGAAAAAGGAGTACATCAAGGCTGTGTATTGTCACTCTGCTTATTTAACTTATATGCAAAGTATATCATGAGAAACGCTGGGCTGGAAGAAGCACATGCTGGAAACAAGATTGCCAGGAGAAATATCAATCACTTCAGATATGCAGATGACACCACCCTTATGGCAGAAAGTGAAGAGGAACTAAAAAGCCTCTTGATGAAAGTGAAAGAGAAGAGTGAAAAGTTGGCTTAAAGCTCCACATTCAGAAAATGAAGATCATGGCATCTGGTCCCATCATTTCATGGGAAATAGATGGGGAAACAGTGAAACAATGTCAGACTTTATTTCTTGGGGCTTCAAAATCACTGCAGATGGTGATTGCAGCCATGAGATTAAAAGACCCCTACTCCTTGGAAGTAAAGTTCTGACCAACCTAGATAGCATATTAAAAAGCAGAGACATTACTTTGCTAACAAAGGTCCATCTAGTCAAGGCTATGGTTTTTCCAGTGGTCATGTATGGATGTGAGAGTTGGACTGTGAAGAAAGCTGAGTGCCGAAGAATTGATGCTTTTGAACTGTGGTGTTGGAGAAGACTCTTGAGAGTCCCTTGGACTTCAAGGAGATCCAAGCAGTCCATCCTAAAGAAGATCAGTCTTAGGTGTTCATTGGAAGGACTGATGCTAAAGCTGAAACTCCAATACTTTAGCCACCTCATGCGAAAAGCTGACTCATTGGAAAAGACTGTGATGCTGGGAGGGATTGGTGGCAGGAGGAGAAGGGAATGACAGAAGATGAGATGACTGGATGGCATCACGGAATTGCCAGACATGAGTTTGGGTAAACTCCGGGAGTTGGTGATGGACAGGGAGGCCTGGCGTGCTGGGATCATGGGGTTGCAAAGAGTCAGACATGACTGAGGGACTGAACTGGACTGAACTGTTCTAAGGTATGCCAGTGAATCAAAAGTTCAACAGGAAAAGTACCATTAGTACTAGATGACTAATTGCTGTCTTTTCCAACTCAGAAACCTGTTGCGATTTAAAATTTTAGAAGTTCAATCTGTAGATTTTTTATGAAATACACCTATTCTTGTCCAGAAATGAGATTATTCTATGAAAATATGTTTATTGAAATTTCTTATTGCTACAAAGTTCAGATTTATCACAAACCCCACCCATCACCCATGTCCACATCCTTCACCGTGTATGTTCTTGGTGTGTACTTCCAAGTACACAGTACTTCTGGACTCTGCATACGGTCCAGAGGCAGAGGATAGAAGTAGTTAGAGGGGAAAAAGGAGAACTAGTCATGACTTTAGCTGTACGCTGATAAAGTTGTAGATTATTCTGTCTTTTTTAAAAAATAAACTTTGACCAGAAACCATGACAGTTCTTGAAATCCAAGTAGCTTTAATTGTTTCTAAATAAAAATTCAGAATGACATAAATACTGAATGGCTCTTGGGCAATGTGTCACTGCAGGTTAAATACATTTTGCCCTGGAGGCTGTAGTTCATAGGGACTGAAATTGGTGATCCCAGCTAGTCCAGAGTGGATATTAACATACATCACCTAACTGTCTCCAAATGTGACCCTATTTCACTATCAGTGTCTCTGTCCGCAGGAAATTGTTGCCAGTGAGAGAAAAAAGGGTGGAGGAGAGATGTGAGGGCCCTGTGGTTGTGGGAAGGGCACACTAACAAGACTGAAAAACTGGAAGCTTCCCCTGATCTACTCTTTGCACTCTCTCTCTTTTTTAAGAATAGGAATAAGAAATAGCATCTCCTTTCTTAGCCTAAAGGGAGCATAAAGAACAACCTCCTCTAGGAATGCTAGGACATTTCCATTTTTCTCTCTAGTATTCTGATATTTTGTTCCTAGAGAGGAAGGAAAATTGCCTATAGGGGTTTTTTTTTTAAGTTTATAAAACCAGCATTTACCCATTATTGCCAAATTTAGCTCCTTGAAAACTGAGAGAAAAGAAAAAAAAAAATTGGCATAGGTATCTGAAAGAAGACTAGGTAGAGAACATTCTAATCCTTTAGGAGCCAAACAAAATCTATGTTTCTGTACTATTAAGTATAGTATAAAAAGGCAAAGTCGTGGGCATTAGCCCCACCGGGGCCAGTTAGCTGGGCTCACGTTCAAGGCCACAGAATATATATCTAACTTTGCTGCTGGCAGTTAATTATATCAATGACCATCAGGAGGAATAGAAGAGTGTCTTCTAGTGCCTATTTTAACTTTGTCTAACTCTTTCAGCTTGGCTGGTATCATTGTCAAAAAATAAAAATAAATTGGAAGTAATTTTAAAATCATATCAATATTAAATGTAGACATATTTATGAGCTGCTATACAGACACAGCTTTTGTAAAATACAACCAGGTGTCTCTTTTGTAGATGAGATTTTAGTATTTTATTTATCCAAAACTAAAATCAAATAGTCTGCTTCAGTCTCATGGTTCATACTGTGGTTTTCCTCATTGTAGCATTCTCCGCAACAGCAATAACAGAAAGCTTATAAATGTCAAATTAAATAATCATGAGAATTTTTAAAAGTCCTGACAATTGTTTTTGCTTCCCCTTTCTATATTATATTATGGGTAAATATTCATTTTTAACTTTTCTTGAACAAAACCTTCATTTTTAGAACAGGAAGAAATACTGAAGCTTTGGCATATTTTCATTGTTTTTACATAATAAGATATAAAATGATTTTACAGTGTTATAAAAACACTAGAATTTCAGGGTTAAGCAAAAATATCTTAAAAATATTATAAGAGAAACACTGTGCTATTCACAAGGGAATGTTTAATATATGTTTTTAAAATACACATATTGGAAATGGAAAACCAAGATTTGCATACTGATAAGGTGATGGGTGGTGATACCAACTGTTGAATCAACTGAGTAAAGATAAACACGACACAATATTGCAATGTGTTCAAACATAGTTTTCTGTTTCATCTGTATTTTTTAACAAATTTTAAAACAGTTTGCTAATTACTATTTGGTGAAACTGTCTTGACAATAGACTCTTAAAGGTTGTAAGAAAAAGGTATTTCCTTCTGTCCTTCCTTCCCTCCTTCCTTCTTCCCTCCATCCCTCATCCCGTTTTTTCCCTCTCTTTTCCTCCTTCTCTCCTGCCTCTCTTCAATGTTTAAATATGTTCAGATCCCATGTTGTATCTGCAGATTAAAGCAGAAAATTCTAGAAGACTGAGAGAAGTCTGCTGAAAATTAACAGAGTCTGCTGACTGCTCTGGAAGTCAGCAAGAAGCCAGGAGTATTCAAGTTTCTTTAAGGTTCATGAGAGAAAATAAAACTAACATTTATTGAGGACATACCATGTGTCTACACTGTTCTAAGCTCTTTACATAGATTATCCTATTTAAGTTTCATAAAACTTCACTTTCTATTCTTGAAGAAATTGAGGCTCCAGAGAAGTATAATAACTAGTTCAGAAGTTTAGACAGATAATTTATTATAGAGTCAAAATTCATTTCTTTATACTTCTCCTTTGTGAGCAGGTTTGACACAAAACTCTGAATCATTCCTACCTAAGCGTTTCCAAGTTGAGAATTCTGGAGACAGGGTGTACAGTTTAAAGCGGTGACTTTTATCTTTGTTCCCATAAGGTGTATTTCAGGCATGAGAGACACAGTCAGCACAATTGACTGGAGAAGATAACATGATCACGTAAGCAGATAATGTAATGGGAACACACCCAGACATGAATGTATATATCAGTTCAGTTCAGTTGCATCTGACTCTTTGAGACCCCATGGACTGCAGCATGCCAGGCTTCCCTGTCCATCACTAACTCCAAGAGCTTAACCAAACTCATGTCCATCAAGTCTGTGATGCCAACCAACCATCTAGTCCTCTGTCGTCACCTTCTCCTCCCACCTTCAATCTTCCCCAGCATCAGGGTGTTTTCAAATGAGTCAGTTCTTCATATCAGGGGGCCAAAGTATTGAAGTTTCAGCTTCAGCATCAGTCCTTCCAATGAATATTCAGGACTAACTTCCTTTAGGATGGACTGGTTGGATCTCTTTGCTGTCCAAGAGACTCTAGAGAGTCTTCTCCAACACTGCAGATCAAAAGCATTGATTCTTCAGCACTCAGCTTTCTTTATAGTCCAACTCTCACATCCACATATAACTACTGGAAAAACCATAGCTTTGACTAGATGAACCTTTGTTGGGAAAGTAATATCTCAGCTTTTTAATATGCTGTCTAGGGTTGTCATAGCTTTTCTTCCAAGGAGCAAGCATCTTTTAATTTCATGGCTGCAGTCACCATCTGCAATGATTTTGGAGTCCCCAAAAGTAAAGTCTTTCACTGTTTCCACTGTTTCCCCATCTTGTGTCATGAAGTGATGGGATCAGATGCTATGACTTAGTTTTCTGAATGTTGAGTTTTAAGCCAACTTTTTCACTCTCCTCTTTCACTTTCATAAAGAGGCTCTTTAGTTTCTCTTCACTTTCTTCCATAAGAGTGGTGTCATCTGCATATCTGAGGTTATTAATATTTCTCCTGGCAATCTTGATTCCAACTTGTGTTTCATCCAGTCCAGCATTTCTCATGATGTACTCTGCATATAAGTTAAATGAACAGGGTGAGAATATACAGCCTTGATGTACTCCTTTCCAGATTTGGAACCAGTCTGTTGTTCCATGTCCAGTTCTAACTGTTGCTTCTTGACCTGCATACAGATTTCTCAAGAGGCAGGTCAGGTGGTCTGATATTCCCATCTCTTGAAGAATTTTCCACAGTTTGTTGTGATCCACACAGTCAAAGGTTTTGGCATAGTCAATAAAGCAGATGTTTTACTGGAATTCTTGCTTTTACAATGATCCAATGGATGTTGGCAATTTGATCTCTGGTTTCTCTGCCTCTTCTAAATCCAGCTTGAACATCTGGAAGTTCACGGTTCACGTATTGCTGAAGCCTGGCTTGGAGAATTTTGAGCATTACTTTACTAACGTGTGCTGCTGCTGCTGCTAAGTCGCTTCAGTTGTGTCCGACTCTGTGCGACCCCATATACGGCAGCCCACCAGGCTACCCCATCCCTGGGATTATCCAGGCAAGAACACTGGGAGTGGGTTGCCATTTCCTTCTCCAATGCATGAAAGTGAAAAGTGAAAGTGAAGTCGCTCAGTCATGTACGACTGGCGTGTGAGATGAGTGCAATTGTGTGGTAGTTTGAATACTCTTTGACATTGCCTTTCTTAGGGATTGGAATGAAAATTGACTTTTCCAGTCCTGTGGCCACTGCTGAGTTTTCCAAATTTGCTGGCATATGGAATGCAGCACTTTCATAGCATCATCTTTTGGGATTTGAAATAGCTCAACTGGAATTCCATCACCTCCACTAGCTTTGTTCACAGTGATGCTTCCTAAGGCCCACTTGACTTCACATTCCAGGATGTCTGGCTCTAGGTGAGTGATCACACCATCATGGTTATCTGGGTCATGAAGATCTTTTTTGTATAGTTCTGTGTATTCTTGCCACCTCTTCTTAATATCTTCTGCTGCTGTTTGGTCCATACCATTTCTATCCTTTATTGAGCCCATCTTTGCATGAAATGTTCCCTTGGTATCTCTAATTTTCTTGAAGAATCTCTAGTCTTTCCCATTTTATTGTTGTCCATTCTATTGTATGTATGTGTATGTATATATATATATATATATAGTATGTATATGTGTGTGTGTGTGTATATATATATATATATATATATATATATTTAAGAGTCAGTATGTAATGTCCACCATCTGTCTGGTTTCCTCACTCTGGAGATTCATAGATCTTGACAATGGTTGTCAATTGGGGTCCAGCCAGCTTATACATCTAACTCAAACAGTACCTAATGGGGCTCTTGAGCTCTAAAATTGTGAATGACTTGCTTTTCTGGTAGCTCAGATGGTAAGGACTCTGCGCACAATCCAACCCAATCCAACCTGGGTTGGATCCTGGGTTGGGAAGATCCCCTGGAGAAAAGAATGACTACTCACTCTGGTATTCTTGTCTGGTTCAGAATTCCATGGGCAGAGGAACCTGGCGGGCTGCAGTCAATGGGGTTGCAAAAAGTTGGACACTTTTAGTAACTAATACCCAAAGTTACACTATGAAACAAACTATAAGATTTCCCAAACTCTTCTTGTGGCTGAACATCTGAGACTATATTAGTTTTAATGTTCAGAAGCAAGAAATCCAAGATTGATGGTCATATGATAAGAGTGGTAAGAAGAGGAAGGATGCGTAAAAGAAAGACGAAAAGGAGAAAGAAATAGAGCAATGTAAAAAAAATATGGTGATCCCCTAGAATTCCATTCCTTGTACATTCATAGCACTTCTTTCCTTCCCATGGAAGTGGGAAGAAGGGTTACAATAATTAATTGTTATATTTCATGATTAATTCTGTCTTAAAGCAATGAATAAAACTGGCAATATTATGTTTTTTTCAGCAATCATCAGAAAGGGTTAATCTACATTTTCTCTGAAAGGAACAGTGATGTTTAAGCCAAATGGTTTTTAAAAAGCAGACAACAAAAAATAGCTTCAGTAATTCATATTAATTTAAGTCCTATGGTTAATGAGGCAAATGGAGTGCTCTCAGAGGGGAATAAAAGCATAGAGCAGCAGCATCAAGAATCTTCAAACCACTATTGGCAAAAGATACTGTAAGTCCAAAATACCCCCTAACCACCTACTATTCATTCTTTACACTCGGGAAAAACTTAATATCATTCTAATTTTGCAGATGGTAGCTAAAACAGTGCCTATACAATTATAACACAAACAAGCAACTGCTTTTATTTTTTGTTGTTATGGTTCTTAGCCTTCATGTTGTTAGTCTTCTTAGCCATCCAATTTGTCTGAAATGTACACTATATTAAACTTCTACTCATTTGATCAGGCACAGAAATAGTGAGACTATGATCAGCTTATACAGTCCAACAGTTAAATTGTTGTCAGGCTAAAGATATATCAAAGTTGAAAAGCAAATCAGGGATTGGATTACCAAATAGAATGATGAATAGTCAGTCTGAATTGTTTAGAAAGATGATTGATTCTTCAGAGATCAATCTCTTAAAGTCTAAATACATGTTCATTTTACCAACATTAATTAGACAATGGCTATGTAGCATTTTGGAGAAGGCAATGGCAACCCACTCCAGTGCTCTTGCCTGGAAAATCCCATCAGAGGAGCCTGGTAGGCTGAAGTCCATGGGGTCGCTAAGAGTCGGACACGACTGAGCAACTTCACTTTCACTTTTCGCTTCCATGCATTGGAGAAGGAAATGGCAACACACTCCAGTGTTCTTGCCTGGAGAATCCCAGGGACGGGGGAGCCTGGTGGGCTGCCGTCTGTGGGGTTGCACAGAGCCGGACACGACTGAAGTGACTTAGCAGCACTAGCATGTAACATATGTTAAGTACTATCTCAGGCACTAGGTATAGGAAAAAGAATACAACTTTCCTTTTGGTTTCTAAAATTCGCCATCACTATTCCCTTGGATTTAATATAATAATGCAACCTACTCTAGTAGCACCATACTTTGCCGAAAGAAGCAGGAGAGGAAGGAGAATTTAGCTTCTTAAGGAGAAGTTCTTTTTTGAGCTGAGTTTTAATGAATGAGGAAAAAGGAAGGTAAGAGTGCATTCATTCACTCATTCACCAGGTATGTACTGAGGATCCACTGAGTACCAAGAATTTCGTGGTATAATAAGAATGTAATGATGATCAAGATATGTCATCTGCCCTTAGGTTGATTATAGTCTGGTGTGGACTCCAAGTATGTAAAGACCTCACTTTGCCCCAAACACACACACACACACACACACACATATACAGAAAAGACCCCATAGACTGTGCCCACCAGGCTCCTCTGTCCATAAGGATTCTCCAGGCAAGAATACCAAAGTGGGTTGCCATGTCTTCCTCCAGGGGAATCTTCCTAACCCAGGGATCAAACCCGGGTCTCCCACATTGAAGGCAAATTCTTTACAGTCTGAGCCACGAGGGAAGCCCAAGAATACCGAAGGAAGTAGCCTATCCCTTCTCCAGGGGATCTTCCCAACCCAGGAATTGAACTGGAGCCTCCTGCATTATAGGCAGATTCTTTACCAGCTGAGCTACCAGGGAAGCCCCAAGTTAATTAATTCAAGGAACGGTAAATAATTTGATGCGGCTGCAGCACAGGGTACGGGGGAAATGTGAATACCTAATCCTGTGCTCTCTTCTCTTTTCCTACAGCTCACTGTCACTGCCCCTGCCCTTGCTGCTTCATTCTGGGGTTGATTATTTTCCATCACACTATTTTGTCACTTTATCCTAATAGGCCTTTTTACCTGCAATTTCACTGACTTCCAAACACCACCATATAATTCTACTTCAAAGACTCTCATTGTTTCAGGACAAGTTCAGTTCAGTTCAGTCGCTCATTCGTGTCCAACGCTTTGCAACCCCATGAATTGCAGCATGCCAGGCCTCCCTGTCCATCATCAACTCCCGGAGTTCACTCACACTCACATCCATCAAGTCAGTGGTGCCATCCAGCCATCTCATCCTCTGTCATCCCCTTCTCCTCCTGCCCCAATCCCTCCCAGCATCAGAATCTTTTCCAATGAGTCAACTCTTTGCATGAGGTGGCCAAAGTACTGGAGTTTCAGCCTCAACATCTCTCCTTCCAAAGAACACCCAGGACTGATCTCCTTTAGAATGGACTGGTTGGATCTCCTTGCAGTCCTAGGGACTCTCAAGAGTCTTCTCCAACACCACAGTTCAAAAGCATCAATTCTTTGGTGTTCAGCTTTCTTCACAGTCCAACTCTCACATCCATACACGACTACTGGAAAAACCATAGCCTTGACTAGACGGACCTTTGTTGGCAAAGTAATGTCTCTGCTTTTCAATATGCTATCTAGGTTGGTCATAACTTTACTTCCAAGGAGTAAGCGTCTTTTAATTTCATGGCTGCAGTCACCATCCACAGTGATTTTGGAGCCCCCAAAAATAAAGTCTGACACTGTTTCCACTGTTTCCCCAACAAAGTCCTCCATAAAACAGTCAGAGCCTTTCATAAACTAGCCCCACTCATTTACCCAGGCCTCCCTCCCCACCCCCAGTGCCTTTCTTTGCATCTGCTGCCTTTTCTGTACCAACTGCATTGGCCCAGTGATATCTTCCTCCTTAAATCTCCAAGCTTTTGTATACTCAGTTTCCTGTATTTGGACTGCTCTTACTTCTTTCTGCATCTAGGGAAGCCTCCTCATCTTTGAGGACTGTCTCCTTTAGGACACTTCTCTGACTCTCCCAGCCCACATAGATGCCCCTCCTAATGCTGTTGTTGTTTGGTCACTAAGTCGTGTCCAACATTTTTTCAATCCCATGGGCTATAGCCCACCAGACTCCTCTGTCCATGGGACTTCCTAGGCAAGAATACTAAAGTGGATTGCCATTTCCTTCTCCAAGGGATCTTCCTGACCCAGGAATCAAACCCACATCTTCTGCATTGGCAGGCAGATTCTTTACCACTGAGCCACCAGTAAAGTCCACCTCTTCTATGGACTCCCATAAGTCTACAGCTGCTGTACAGAAGTCTATGTTGTATCATTTTCACTGCTGTGTTTACTTCATTGGGTCTGAAGCCCCTGAAAAATAAGAACCATATTTTTGGTTTTAGCACCATCAACATCTTATACCATGTCTGATAATAGTAACTCTTCAAATATTTTTGTTTAGTGAATGAATGGTTGATTCAAGTGTTTGATTCAAGTATTTTAGATGGTGTGCTAACATTTTATCCTCTACATCATTGGTCAATAAATTAAAAAGTAGCCTTTTTTCTTAAAGGGTCAGAGAGTAAATATTTCAAGCTTGGTTTCTGTTACAACTGTTCAACTTGGTCTTAGTGGCACACAAAAAAAGCCATAGACAACATGTAAATGAAGGGACACAGACATGTTCCAATAAAATTTTGTTTAGAGAAATAAATGACCAGCCTGGAGGCTTCACTTAATAACCTTTCTTCTATACCATAAGTCACAGACATATCCTGTAGATCAGATCTGCGGCAAAAACACATCGTTGTTGTTATTGTTGTTGTTGAGAGACAGTTCTCCATGGCGTTCACATATCTGTGTACATCACAGAAGCAGAGGCACTGTCATCGCTGTTTCCCCTAGCTTTACAAGGATATTTGTATAGTGAACAGAGCTGGAAGCTAGAGCCGGTGTTTCCTTCTAGGGTAGAGGACAGACAAGCAAAGTGCCCAGTATAAAATATTCAGGTTCAAGTTCAGGATTTCTCTCCTTTAACACAACCTACTATGTGTGCAGGTTTCCCATGACCCTCTTCATGTCACCTTTTGGCAATTGGGCTCCAGGAACCAGGAGAGATGTTGACACTGGCTGTTTCTATGACTATGAGTAACAAAGTCCTTTATCTCTCCTGCATTCTACCAACATCTATGAAACCGTATCAGGCTAAAATGTAGGACAATAGAGCATCTGATCCCTCATAGTTCTTGACAGTTTTTCCTAAATCATCTTTTAAATAAGTACAGCCAATTATTTAAATTTGAGGGATTTTACTTTAAACAAATCCCAATTTTTGTTTTCTCTTGGTAAATGGAAATATTTGGTGATATTGGACCTACGATTCCCCACGACAACAAATGGCAAGAGCTGAGTGACAGCTGTCTCCGTGGTGGCCATGCATCTCAGCTGTTTCCTGATTCAAGTTGCTTCCCTGATTTATATTCCTTTTCTGGCTCCTATGGGTCTTTGATTTTGTGACCTCTGCTCAAGGCAACAAGGTGCCATCAAATGTGTTTATTTGAGCATGGAATTGGATCTGGGCTTTAAAAAGATGACTCTGATGACAATGTGTAAATGAATTATAGAAGGAAATCTAGAATGAAACATGGGAAGAAAAGGTGATATTCCAGAAAAACATACAAAGAATGAAATGGCAAGTATAGTAGATAAAAAGGAAGTGTTTCCAAGGAATTATGAGGACTTGGTGCCATCTTGGTTATGGCTTGTGCGGTGAAGGAAACCATTGTGAATTATGCTTGTGATCCATTGGATAGTCGTGATGCCCTTAATTGAAAGTGAAGTTGGGAGGAATTTGATATAGCTTTGATGGAGAAAGGAATCCAAGGAAATGCTAAGGATCTGAAGGACCAAATGTAAGGAATCTAAAGAAGATTTACCTATAGATATTAATAAGCAGTTGAGTCCATCACCCTGGAGAAGACTGGCAGATTGCCTATGGGTGAAACTCAGGGGGATTGTGAAGCCTCAGAAAATAAATATAAATATAAAACTTGGTATCTCTGGTGACTCATGGTAAAGAATTGATCTGCAATGCAGGAGAACTGGGTTCGATCCCTGGGTGGGAAGATCCCCTGGAGAAGGAAATGACAATTCACTTCAGTATTCTTGCCTGGGAAATCCCAAGGGTAGAGGAGCCTGGTGGGCTGCAGTCCATGGGGTCGCAAAGAGTTGCACACAACTGAGAGACTAACATACATACACACACACACATACCTGTTGCCTAGTTGTCTTTCTGTTCTTCTTCTCCCTGGTGTTGATGCCTTTCATTCAACTTGAAGGGATCACTGATAACTCTTGAGTCCCTTGCACTGCAAGGAGATCCAACCAGTCCATTCTGAAGATCAATCCTGGGATTTCTTTGGAGGGAATGATGCTAAAGCTGAAACTCCAGTACTTTGGCCACCTCATGCAAAGAGTTGACTCGTTGGAAAAGACTCTGATGCTGGGAGGGATTGGGGGCAGGAGGAGAAGGGGACGACAGAGGATGAGATGGCTGGATGGTATCACTGACTCGATGGACGTGAGTCTGAGTGAACTCCAGGAGTTGGTGATGGACAGGGAGGCCTGGCGTGCTGTGATTCATGGGGTAGCAAAGAGTTGGACACAACTGAGCGACTGAACTGGACTGAACTGACTGAAGATTGGCTGGAGCTAAAGACTTGGGACTCATCTAGAAAATGGTTGAAATTACCCTCTGGAGTATGTGTATGGTAAGAAGATAAGAGAAGAGGGCTAAGAAAAAGTCATTGGAGAAACAAACACAAAATATTTTGAGGAGACAAAAACAGGAAAGTTTCAAAAAAAAAAAAAAAGTCAAGACTTCAGAATGTCAGGTAGAGTAAGGCCTGAAAAAAAGGCCATTAAATCTGGTGACTGGTAATCTAAGCAGATCTTGAAGCTAGACTTCAATGGGGTTTTTTAAAACAGGAAGATTAGGAAGTGGGGGCAGCATGAGTGAGCTATTTTTATGGGTTGTCTGAGTCTGAGGATTAAGTTGAAAGATTGGATTTTAAGAAAACTTGGGAGAGTTATTCAGGATAAGACACTCGAATATGTTTGAAATTGAAAAGTAGATACCAGAGAAAGAAAGTAATTAAAGATATTAAAATAAGGGCAAAAATTATTATGTGTGAGTACTCAGAGCATCTTTAAATTCCTATTTCTCCCCACCTCTCCAGGCCCCATTCCTCATCTCCACTCTAGCTTTATCAGCCATATTGGGGGCATTGTTGTAGAGAAGAACCAGGTAAGAGATTGAATTTGCATCAGAAAGGGTAAGAAAACAAAAAGAAAGGGTAGAAATTTACTAGAGAGAGAGAACACAGACCAAGTTTGAAGGAAAGAGAAACGTTGAAACAGAAAAATGCCCTCACCATAGGCAATTTATGGCGGGGAACTGAAAGTCTGGAGGTAGAGAGAAAGAAGAATCAAAGTAGCAAGTAAGAATAATGGTAAATGGATTTAAAGAGTGGAACTGTGGATTTTGTTTTATTTCTTTATTTATTTGGCCACGCTCTTTATTTATTTGGCCATACCATGCAGCATGTAGGATCTCGGTTTCCCAGCCACAGATCGAACCTGTTTCCCCCTGTAATGGAAAAAAAGGAGTCTTAACCACTAGACTGCCAGGGATGGCCCCAGAATTTTAAATAAGATTTCATGACTTTTGTGAAGTGAAAGGAAAGATGTGGATTTCTTTTCATTCCCTTTGTTACTAGATTGTATTTCTTTGAGTATCATGTCATATTTAGATTGGATTCCTTGGGGCCACAGTATTTATTTGGGTTACGCACAAAAAAGGCAGAGGTTATTTAATAATACAGCTCTGAGTAGGACCAGAAAGTTCTCTTCCAGAAGGTACTTCATATATTCAACACTCCAAATCCAAGCCATAGTATAGCAGCAGAGTTTAGACTGACAAGATGCACAATTCTGAAGTCAAAGGTAGAAAGGAGACACAAGTGTTGAAAAGAAGATTTACATGTCCTTTATCTCTTATTCTAAAAGCCAGGAGAATTGAAGGAAAAGGAAGATTGTGGAAAGACTGTCTTCTATGAATCACCACCTCTGGCTCCTTCCACCCTAAGCTGAGGGAAAGAGAACAAAGATTGGAAATGGGGATGTGGGTTGGGGGATGGAGGCAGAGCATCCTTGAGTGAAGCAAAGCTAACCATGAGGAGAAAAATAGGGAAAATACCATTTGGCCAACTGTTCTTTTCTCTTTTCCTTCCCTTGAAACCAATCACATGGACACTCTGGTCCAACCCAAACTATTTTCAGGATTGATAAGGACAGAAGAAAAGAAAAGTTTAGAGACAGGATAAAACTCACCTCAATGCAGGAGATGCCAGAGTCTGGAAGATTCCTCACATGGCAACCCACTCCAGTATTCTTGCCTGGAGAATCCCATGGACAGAGGAGCCTGGCAGGCTACAGTCCATGCGGTCTCAAAGAGTTGGACATGACTAAAGTGATTTAACACATACACAAGAAGAAACCTGAGGGGTTAAAACTCTCATTTAACTTCTCCTTCCATTTTCTTCTTCATTTTTACTTGGTATCATCCATGTCAATCTCATCCTGGAACCCCCATCTACCACAATTCTATTTGACTTGTGTCTATGTCTGCTCTTTAATGCTATACTGCTCCACCTCAAGATCCTACAGCTGGAACCACTGGCTTGAGAAATTCCATTTTCCTCTGGCCATCTTGTAGGAAGGACTCTATAATCTAGGACTAGATTGCAACAGGCAAGACATGCTTTTGATACTTGAAACTTAAAGTGCAGAATTCCTGTTCCCTTAGTCACATGGTTTTTGCCCTAGATTCTTTCCAATTCAGACGATACCTCCTGTAATATATGTGGAAGAGGAATAACCAAGAAAAGAGGGTGTTGCTTCTATTTCCAAGACTTCAATTAGGTTTTTAACCATTTAGTAAAACACTGTCTTTGTTTGACTTCATTGCTTTTTGATATTTACTTAAAATTTGGCATTAGCAAAGTACCACTGTGAATTGGCTTATTTTTCCCTTTTATCAATGACAAGTTTATCAATGACTCTTTTTAGTTGTATGAGGCTTTGGGGGCTACATTCATGTACCTATTTTTCATTATATTTTAATGTATACAAACTGTATAAAACAGGAAGATATTGTCTCAATGAATGTAGCTATAAAACTGTGTGGATTAAAATTTGACCATAAGAAAACATGGTTGAGGTTAAATTAAGCAAAAGGTATAATTCCACACAATTGTGCTTAATGGACAGATAATTTCAAAATTAAATTAAAATGTAAAAGCCATAGGTTCATAATTTGGGCTCAAGTCAGCCTAAGTATCTGAAAATCTTAGTAAATAATTGGATGAGTCTATGTGGGAAAAAAAAAATGGATGATACTTTTTTATCCTGGCATAAAATCTATTCATCACCTACCAAAAAAGTTAAAAGTCCATATTCATAACATATTTGCTATCATTTGCCTGTTTGCTTCTAATTATTTTTGTATCCTGGAACCAGTTTGTCTTCTGCAATCACACAAAATAAACAGCAAAACATGGCTTTTATTTGTTCAGATTTGAGCTGCAGACATTGCTGCTCAGTAATATTAAATAAGTTATTTAATTCACTTCTGTTTAAATATTGATAAAGTTTATTATTTGTACTCCAGATTCTCCCACAACCTAGAATAATTTAGATAATTAATAGAATTTTTGATACATTTTAGAATAATTTAAATTAATATTTAATTCACAGTTCTGTTTGATATCATATAAACTAATGATAAATATGAGTATTTTGGCAACCCGTAATTCTTTAATAGCATTCTCTTATGGAGATAAAATGTTTAAATATTAATTAATTTAGTATTATCAGAACTGCATAGTTATTAGGCATTTCCAAATTTGGAAGAATTTTCATTACACAGTAACTGGGTAATGAAAAAAGAAAACCAAAAGTCCTCCTCAAGTCCTTATAGAGAGGACAGATCAAATGAAATTTTCTAATGATCTGGGGATGTTTCATAATTGAACACTTAGTAGTCATTTCCAAAATAGCAAATATAAAGCTTCATTATTGACTAGGAATTTTCAGAGTACACCCACATCTGTCTCTATACCAAATAGGTTTTCATTACTCAAGCAGCATATGGCAGTAAATGAACCAAAAAGAACATGTTGCATTATTTTTCTGCATTAAGTGCCGACATTATCTTTGCCACACTGTATGTGTGGTTTTGTGTAATAAGAATCCTTTTAGAGACAGTTCGGAGGTACACATTCTATTCTAACTGTTAACTTTTTGAAGAAGCCCATTTTCAAAGTAACATACAGTGTGTGAATTATGCCCAATCTAATTATCAGGCAGTACTTTGGGAATTTACTCCTAAATGGCTGCTATTAACATAAACAAGTCAATTTACATGTCACAGTAAGGTTCAGGTTAAAAGAAAATGTATAATGGATTTCAGTATATTTGTGATCTACTGTAACTATGCTTTTATTTAAAAAAAAAAAACAGAATAATAGATGTACTGATTTTTCTCCATATAAACTTTGCTTTTATAATAGTCATATGAATACTCAATCATAGTTTTCACCATCAGCCACATATGTTTATTGTTGTTGTTATTTAGTCGATAAGTCATTTCCATCTCTTTTGTGACCCCATGGACTGGAGCCCTCCAGGCTTCTCTGTCCATGGGCTATCCCAGGCAAGAATACTGGAGTTAGTTGGCATTCCCTCCTCCAGGGGATCTTCCCAACCCGGGGATGGAAGCTGTGGCTCCTGCTGTGTCACGTGCATTGCAGGCAAAGGCCGTCAAAGCAGATAGATCTCTACTCTGACAACTATTCTGAATTAATTTTGCCTCAAATCTTCACAGTAACAAGCGTAGAGATCTAGAGGAAAAAGCAGTACCATCAAAGGGCAGTGACGCTTGGCCCACAAAGAGGATAGTTTATCCACTTTGAAATGAGACCTTGTAAAATGGGAGAAAACTTAAGAGTGATGCAAGTTGAAGTTTTTTTTTTTAAATAAATTCATGTTAAAAGAATTGAGACTGATTGAAATGTGTCACTAAACTGATGAAGTCAGCAAGACATTAGGTACTATAAAGTTAAAGGAGAAAAAATTACAATACGGATATAGAATCATTAACCTAAATTTTCCTCATTTTTTTTTAAATTAGGGTGATTCACCAAGCTCAGGGAAGAAGGCCAGAGGGAGTTATAAACATGCTTTTCAAAGTAGTAAATAAGTATCACGAAGAAAAGTTAAATGAAACTTGATGAGTGAGTCAATTTGATCATTAAAGATATATGGTTATTCAGTTGTAACGTCTTTTTCCTGGCATTGCACCAGAGTAGAGGCTATATTTTCAGGGAGTGTAAGTTCTTTAGAAGGAGGACGTTTGACAAAGACACATTTATAAATAAGACAGTTGCAGGGTATCCTTTTGTGGAAGTCAGTAGGGAAAAGCATTTTGGTTTTGGCTGTGTCAACAAAGCAGCCACATAAATTGAAAAATAAAACCTCATTCAAGCAAAAATTAGGGGTTCCTCATCTAATTCCAAATAACTGCAGGGGTTATGTTCTCTAATTTTATCTTTATTACATAGACATGTCTCTTGTTCTTTCAAAAAGTACAAGAATGGTCTTGGTTGGTGGCTTTCAAAATCAAACAAACTTGATATGCGCAAAAGCTGAAGTTGTTTATGACATAACTTTTGATTATAATCTAAAGGAAAAAATAAGAGAGAAAGTATATTGATTAGGTCATTAACCGGTATCAGAGGGGTATGACATCTCATTCGTTCACCCAGTCAATCATTCATTCTTTTAACAAATACTCTGCGCATTTACTTAGGTAGGCGAGCAACAAACAAACCCCTTTAAGAAGCCTAACTTACATTTTAGGGTAGCACAAAGGAGAGCAAAATAAAGATATTCCTGTCTTCAGAGAACTCAGGGTCTGATCATTGCAACAATAGCAAAAAGAGGAGGAAGAAAGGTGAGGCAGAGGAGGAAAAAATGGGAGAAATTAACCTTCATCTATACGGTAAGGCTGAGAACTGCAGTTGTTACCATGAAAACCTCTCCTTTTCTTGTTTATTGTTGCCTCTGAGCCATGTGGACCAAATATTTTCTATTTTCCAACTACAGTAGTTACGTTTTGCTTAATTTTCAGCACATCCTTTTAACGGCACATCTTTGAATTTTTGTTCTGAAACAAAAGCACTGCTACACTAGTTTCAAGATGAGACAGTGAACTCGATTGGGAAACAACTTTTCTGGCAACTGTATTGTTCTCAAAATTATGCATTATTCAAGAATGAAGTGCAAGCTCACTTCTGAAATTATTGCCTAGAATTCTAGCCTCCTTGAGATTTTTTAGGATCATTTTTATAAAGATCTGAAAATATGAACACTTTTTACACCTATTCATGTGTGCTAAATCGCTTCAGTCCTGTCTGACTCTTTGCAACCCCGTGGACTGTGGCCGGCCAGGCTCCTCTGTCCATGGAATTCTCCAGGCAAGAATTCTGGAATGGGTTGCCATGCCCTTCTCCAGGGAATCTTTCCCTCCCAGGGAAGGAACCTGCATCTCTGGTATCTTCTGCCTTAGCAGGCATGTTCTCTACCACTAGCTCTATTTGGGAAGCCTATTCATACCTTTATCATTAAAAAAACCATTCATCACTAACAAACCCTCTATTATTTAAAAAAAAACCCTTTAAATGTGACCAAATTTCCAAACCTCATACAACTAAACTAAGAGGGCAGGCAGCGGGGTGGAGTGTTTTTCCCACAGCCTTAAAAAGAATGTCGCACTATTGTCTTCATAGTTTAATCTGCGGGGATTCCATAGCCGAGGAAAGATGGGTGTCAGATCTCCTCGTATAATCTTCAGTACATCCGGAACTGAGAAACGGGAGTGGAGAAAATGAAAACAAGATAAAACTGAAGCAAGCTTGTCTTTAACTTTATAAGAATGTGAATCTACTAGGGTAGCAGGAAAAAAAAAAAAAAAGCCCGCATCAGTTTCAGGATTGGAGCTGAGACACCGACTCTACCTGGGCTCCCATCTCTGCAGATACAGGTAATGCACGCACTGAAATGGGAGCGGCTGGATGGGAAAGCCAGAGAAATTTTTTTTTCCCCTCCATCAGATTGAAGTGCTAACAGGAGCCATACTTTGACAAAAAATGGGGACAGAACACCCACAAATGCAGTGGAAACCCTTCACCTAGTCCTGGTAAAATATTCTGGATCTGATACCCTTATAGTTATCTCAGAGGAAGAGAAGTGCCACCTGCCGGATTAAATATTCTTTTATAGCGAAAAGGATACAGAAACCAATACCTATCACTTCTACTTGATTAAGTTGAGGCTTAACTACTCAAAGTAAATAATTTTGAGGTGTTCAGACAACAAGTTAAACAAGTTTCGCACTAGAATAAAATATAAATTTAAAATACAGTACAATAAAATTAAAACACATGAACATATTGCAGTTACTGAACACAATTGAAGAAAATACTTCAGTGGGAGAGGTGATACGTTGAAAAATGAAAGTTCCTTAAAAAAAAAAATCACATCAAGATGTAACTGAATTGCTTTTTGCAAGTTATCTATTCCAAAAGGCACTCATGAAATACAGATTTTCAGAAAGCATTTTAAAATATCGTTTAGATGTATTTTAAGGGCAACTCAACTTGTTTCTGGTGACCCTTTAAATCTTAATACAATCCTTGTCCTTTTCATTGCCTGAGTCTCCTTTTTAAGTCAAACACTGGTTTCAGCTTCTAAAAGTACTACTTGAACATTCATAAATAGTAACACACTATTTGATATAAGGATGCATAGTTGTGTTTGCAGATTGTGGAGACTTTGGCTTGTTTCTTTTTCTGTTTGTGTATGAACCCTGGCTTATGGGTTACTGGATAAAACTGACTTTTCAATTATTTGTACTTGCTTGATTTTAATCACTAAGTCATATCCGACTCCTGTGACCCTATGGGCTGTAGCCTACCAGGCTCCTCTGTCCACGGGATTTCCCAGGCAAGAATACTGGAGTGGGTTGCCATTTCCTTCTCCAACTTGTTCTAGTACATTTCAATTTAATCTCATTTCATGTTTTATTTCATCACCTGATTTTTTTTCTAACTACTCTCTGAATCTGTTAGAGAACTTTGATACCAAGCATCATTTTCAAGCTTTGCTTTTCCTTTTTACTTTACCGTATACACAGTATGAAGGTGTTGTGGGCTTAACTCCTTCCTTCTCACTTGATTTCAGACCATGCCTTTAAAGTGTCCTTATTTCTTGCTTTTTGCTTCTTTTCCACTTGCTACTATTGCTTTCCTGGGCTTGGTCTTGGTTTTTGTTTTCTGACATTTCATTAACACTACCTTACTTTACTGGTTCAAAAAGAACTTATTTGCTCTATGAGTTTTCTGTTTCTCTTGGTAACTATCAGCTTCTGTTTCCTATTTGGGGGCAGAAAGGAATAAACTCTCTGAACACTGGGTTCTAATTTCAAGACTAGCCTGTTACAGCAACTTTCCAAAATGCCAACCATTTGATTCAGAACCACTCAGAAATCTTGCCAGGAGTGCAGATTCCTTGAATCTCACCTTTTCCCTCTTGGCATAAGATGGAATTTTTCTTTTCTTCTAAGAAAACAAAGGTTATTCTTAGATAACAGCTTCTGGGTTAGTTCCTTTCTATAATCTATTTCTTTCTCTTTTAGCAGTATCAATAGTCCTAAACTTTAGAAATCTCTGAGAATTTTTTTTCAGTTACATAAATGAATCCATTTATTACAGGCTAGCAGTGTTTCCCATGGTGGAGCTTCTGGTCTTTCCATTCCTTCTGTTTTCTGTTGATGGACTGTTCTATGACCTCAGAAGTGGCACTGTAGAGTCAGCACCACTAGCTACCATTTTCATGCAGGAACCACAGTGCCAGACACCATAGCTAGCCTCTTCCCCTTTTTTATAATGGAAGGGACAAATGCTTTTCTTCACCATTTTCCTGAGGGAGACACCGTAGCCGGTACTGTATTTACAGTTGATTCTAACCTTCTTGGTGCATTTAGTCATGTAGCCCCAAGTTAGGTAGAAGATCAGAGAGCTCTGAGATTTTATCAGTGTTGTTTTTGAGGTTGTTGGTTTAATGAATAAAAATCATAAGAACATCTCAATCAATAGAGAAAAAACTTTTGACAAAATTCAACATCATTTACGATTAAAAAAAAAAAAAAACTCTCCAGGAAATGGGCATGGAGGGAACATGTGTGTGTGTGTATTCTCAGTCATGTCTGACTCTTTGCTACCCTATGGACTGTAGCCCGCCAGGCTCCTCTGCCCATGGGATTCTCCAAGCAAGAATACTGGAGTAGGTTGCCGTTTCCTCCTCCAGGGGATCTTCCTGACCCAGGGATCAAACCCACATCTCCTGCATTGGCAGGTGGATTCTTTACCACTGAGCCACTTGGATATCCCCATTTGGAGGGAACTTATCTCAACATAATAAAGACCATATACAACAAACTGTGAAAAGCTGAAAGCATTTCCTTTAAGATCAGGAACTGAACAAGACAAGGTTTTTGACTCTTGCCACTTTAATTCAGCATAGCTTTGGAAATCCTAGTCACAGCAACCAGAGAAGAAAAAGAAATAAAAGAAATCCAAATTGGAAAGAAGTACAAATGTCATTGTTTTCAGATGACAGGATACTGTACATAAAAAATTCTAACGATGCCACCAGAAAACTACTAGAGCTTATAAATGAATTTAGTAAATTTGCAGAATACAAAATTAATATATAGAAACCCGTTGCACTTCTCTACATTATCAGAAAGCATCAGATACAGAAATTAAGAACACGAGTTTGAACCCTGGTCCAGGAAGATTCCACATGTTGAAGGGCAACTAAGGCTGTGGGCCAGAACTACGGAGCCCTCATTCTAGAACCCGAGAGTCACAACTGCTGAGCCCATATGTTACTGAAGCCAGCATGCTCTAGAGCCTGTGCTTCCCCTCAAGAGAAGCCGCTGCAATGAGAAGCCCACACACAACTAGAGAGTAGCCCCCACTGGCCACAACTAGAAAAACAACTCAGAAAGCAACAAAGACCCCGCACAGCCATAAATAATTAAAAAAAAAAAAAAGGACCAAGAGCAATCTGGCTTCCATTTGATGATTTTCAACTACACCTTAAATTCTAGACAGGATTTTTTACAACATGATTTGTGCCAGTGGAATTTTAGAGAATACTTGGATCTCTGGGAAAAGAGCCACTACGTAATATACCAATAAATGCTTCTAATGGGAAACTGGCTTGTATTAATAGCCATCCAGGCCACATTCCCTGTACAGCCTCTGAGCTGTTGAGAAGACAGGTAGATCCATAACCTATAAAAGGTGATATCATATAAAATAACCTCTAATTATAATTAAACATTCATTACATATATATTTCCAATTTTGTCAATTTCCTTGCAAAGAATTTTATAGATTACCCTCCTTCTGTTTTCATAGTCCAGGTTTTAAAATTAGTACTTTCTGGGAGTCATGCTTAAACTCGCTTAAATACAAAGTGCACAGTAAGATATTATTTTTATAATTAAGGCAATAATTTATCAGATTGTAGATATTATGCTTCAAATCAGACATCCTCTCAAAAGAAGGTATCATGAGAATTAAATCTGCCAGATCATCAGCTTGCATTGCAGAGACATCTAATATTAAAAAATAACACTAAAAGAAATCTAGTGCTTTCCGCATGACATACTCTGCATTCATAAGCGTGTAAAGGACAAGTTTCTTTTTTGTGAGTGATACAATATTTCTTAGGAGCATGCATTTTTATATTCTTTATTGTTAATCATAGAGCATACTGCTATTATACCATTAACTCACAAGAGATTTCTGACTATATTTTTATATTGATGACACAGTGCCCAGCATTAAGCCAGTTGAATAAAAACAGGCACCCTCTTATGGTAAAGTAAATTGGAATGATTTGGATCAAAGGCAAAGATATTTAGATTGAGGAACTAAAGCTGCCCTTGAGACAATCCATAAAGGTTCTCTTCTAAACCTAGATACTGAAGTTAAAATTAAGCAGTTCTTTTAGTTTAAATAGAATGTTCTCAAGCTGACATACAGTTGCAGGGACAACGCCCCTGTCTGTATCCCCCACAGTTTGAAAATTCTAACGATTTGAAGATGGAACAGATTCATCAGTGTTTGTCTTCAAATGGCCCGTGACTATCTGAGGCTAAGTGTTGTCCAGTGGCTCAGTCATGTCTGACTCTTTGCAGTCCCATGGACTGCAGGACGCCAAGCTTCCCTGTCCTTTACAATCTCTTGAAGTTTGCTCAAACTCATGTCCATTGAGTCAGTGATGTCATCCAAACATCTCATCCTCTGTTGCCTCTTTCTCATCCTGGCCCCAATCTTTCCCAGCATCAGGATCTTTTCCAATGAACTGGCTCTTCGCATCAGTTGGACAAAGTATTGGAGGCTAAGTGGGTACAAGGCTAACCTGAGACTAGAGATTCTAGGAATTTCCTGCCAATGTCTTATTCAAAAATTAGATCTCTGGCATGGTCAAGTGAGAATACTTTTTAAACCAAAATTCTTCTAATTTGTTATAAAATTTCTTATTTGTCATCGCTATATCAGATCAGTTCAGTTCAGTCACTCAGTCATGTCTGACTCTTTGCGACCCCATGGACTGCAGTATGCCAGGCTTCCCTGTCCATCACCAACTCCCAGAGTTACTCAAACTCATGTCCTTCAAGTCGGTGATGCCATCCAACCATCTCATCCTCTGTCATCCCCTTCTCCTTCCACCATCAGTCTTTTCCAGCATCAGGGTCTTTTCCAATGAGTCAGTTCTTTACATCAGGTGGCCAAAGTATTAGAGTTTCAGCTTCAGCATCAGTCCTTCCAATGAATATTCAGGACTGATTTCCTTTAGGAGGGACTGGTTGGATCTCCTTGCTGTTCAAGGGACTCTCAAGAGTCTTCTCCAACACCACAGTTCAAAAGCATCAATTCTTCGGCACTCAGCTTTCTTTATAGTCCAACTCTCACATCCATACATCACTATGGAAAAACTATGGTTTTTCCAGTAGATTGGAAAAATCACCAACTGAAGATGCCCAGAAACTCAATTCAAAATAATTTAAGCCAACACAATATTGTAAATCAACTATACTACATTTTTTTAAAGAGGTTAACAAATACTGTAAACTAGTTTCCCAACATTTAGCATATCAGAGTTACCTGAAGGGCCTGTTAAACCTTTGGGGCTATCCCCAAAGATTCTGATTCAGAAATGAGCATTTCTAACAAGTTCTCTCAGGTGAACTTAATGCTGCTGCTCCAGGGATCACTAACTTGAACAATAAGTAAAAAAAAAAAAAAAAAAAAAGGGCTCATGTGATTTTTAAGTTCATGGGTCTAGGAGTCCTGTTGCTGCTTTGGGTCAGGGTGGGCCAAGGGGAAGAACTTAAATACTGTAATGAGACTGTCATCTCTTCAGTTTTATTGGGCAGATTCACTCTGGGTAAGCATTAAGTGGTCATAAGTATACCTCGTAATCATGGTATACAAGGTTAGCAAATTAATTTCAAAGAGACAATCTTGCCGAATTCTCTGTAAGGAAAGTCCTGGGGAAGACTCTGATTCATTTTAACTTATTCACATGCTTATTCCTGGGGGCAGGAGGAGGGAAATGACTGAGCCTAGGGTGATGGTGAACTGTGATTGTGCAGGTTTAGGCCCTAAGTGTGTCCATGTGTCCAGAAGAAATTTATTTAACAGGCTTGGTCATTTCAAATCCTCTTTCTTTTAGAGTGATTTGTGTGCATAAAATTCCTCAGCTTTTCCTGGGAGTATGCCTTGGCCTGGCAACTCCTTGGCCAAATTACACTTGCAAACATTCATGTCCAGATTGGAAAGACAGTCTTGACTCTAGCCTTGAAACCCATTTTACATGTAAGTATAGAGTTTAAATTACCTTAATAATAATTTTATTTATTTTTTTTCCACACCATGTGGCATATGGGATCTTAATTCCCCCACCAGGAATAGAGCTTGGGCCCTTGGCAGTGAGAGCACAGAGTTCTAACCACTGGACCACCAGGGAATTTCCTTGACAATTTTTTTAATCTTTAGTAATATTCTAATTATGATAGTAGCAAATTTTTAGACAGTTTCTAACAATGTTATTACCAGTCCAGAAAAGAAAGTATTCAAATAATATGAAAAGTGGTGATGCAGATGAACACAGATGTGCGATTCAGCAGTTTGACTGATTTCTCTCCTAAGCATAAGGTAAACCCATTCACATCCAGAAGCCCTTTAAATGACATGATTTAATGTGACTAAAAGATATACAGATGGCATTATATACTGCCTCTACAGGGAGGAGAGGTCAGAGAGCAATTGGCTCTAACACAACCCATACTAATGTATACCTACAAGCTTCCTCATCAGGGTCCATCTTTGTAAGAGCCTAGTAGATTAAAATAATCAAGCACTGTGACAATACTCCCCAGATGCAGGAAAATGTGGTGACTTGAATGTTACCCTAAGTGCTGTCAGACACTCACAGAATGACTATTCATGAATAAGATTTTAATAAATGATTATTTATGTGTCTAATAAGAAACCAAATATTATAAATATTGGGTGGAGAAATCAAGTTTGAATCCAGCATCCTACCTATCATTGAATGAATTTTTTCATAGGACCACTGAAGGATGACATTTAAAATCACAGCAACGTAAGAATTTATACCTTTTTTCTTCATATTTTTAAATTTATTTTTAATTGGAGGATCATTACAATATTGTGTTGGTTTCTGCCATACATCAACATGAATCATCCATAAGTATATATATATCCCCTCCCTCTTGACCTCCCCTCCCACCTCTCACCCCATCCCACCCTTCCAGGTTGTCACAGAGCACAGGATTTGAGTTCCCTGCTTCATACAGCAAATTCCCACTGACTCTTTGTTTTACATATGGTAATGTCTGTGTTTCAATACTACTCTCTCAATTTATCTTACCTTCTCTTTCACTCACTGGGTTCATAAGTCTGTTCTTTATGCCTGCATTTCCTTTGCTGCTCTGCAGATCAGTACCATCTTTCTAGATTCAACAGTACCATCTTTCTAGATTCCATATATATGCATTAATATATGATATTTGTTTTTCTCATAGTATTTATACTTTTAATACATACCTTTATCAAATGTAATCTGTATAATTACACACTCTAAATAATGATCATGAGAAGATTAAACCAATCAAACAACACAAAAAACCTTGATATAGATAAAGAATATTTAGTACCACTTTGATATTGTAAACTCAAACATTACCTCATAAACTAAGTGCCCTACGGATAATGATCATTGAAACACCATGGCTTTCAAAATACTAAAGACCAGGAAAAGGTCACTGTCAAGAAGAAAACATTACTGATCATTTGTTTCATGAAAGAATGTGTACAAAATACAGGAGTACAAGGACCAAAAAACACATTCATTAGAGAGACTATGACTTCATAAAATTACATCTATAAGAAATGTCATATCATCTTAAATTTGGTGACATGGTTTGTGATGGAAGCAGCCTAATGGATAGCTGCATTTTTCTCTTCTCTGGAAGAATGCATACATGATTGAAATTATTTGTTCTTGAATATCTGGTAGAATTCAACTGTAAAATTTTCTGAGTTTATTGCTTTTTTGTAAAAACAAATCTGATTTCTTTTATTAAGAAACCTGTCCAGGTTTACTTACTCAGCTGGAGGTAAACAACCAGGCCTCACACACAACTGATCTTCTGAAACTGCTTTTCCTGGGGAGACTTCACAGCAGCTGAGTTTCCACCATTGCTCAAAGCAGTCTGGAGCAGTACACAGGACCTTGCAACACTGTACATCAAATTCCCATGCGAGAAACCCTGGCCCCTAGGCTCCAGAGTTTTTAAGTTGCATATTAAAGAACTAGCCTCTTTGGTGAAATCACAGAAGAGTCTGTAACAGTTTAAAAAAGAAAATATGGTAGCTTCTTCAACATTAATGTACTGGAAGAGATGTGATCAAAAGCTGGCATTCAGGCCCTGCAATTATTGCAGGGTGATCAAGTGGAATTGTTGTGCCCAGTACTTTATGACCACCTTAGATTTTAAGGACTGAGGACCATCAATCGTCTCCCTGGTAAGAATCCCAAAACTTGTGATTCAGCTACATGATATGATGAACCAGCATCATGATCTACTCTATCAGCATTCTCCCAGAACTGATTATTTTAAGCACAAGGCTCTGACCAGTTTTCATGGAATTCTTCTTGAGACCAAACTTCTTTTCTGGGAAAGCCAGGCCTTAGGAAATGAGTCTTGAACAGGTTGATCTGTCCAAGAAACCTCTTAGGTTTTCTGTTTCTTCTTAAACCATATTTCATTGAGTTTATCAAATTTCTTGTTAAAATTTTCATACCATTCATATTACTTTTTAAATTTCTCCTCTTAAGAAAATTAATTTGCCAATTATTTGCTTTACATTTTTCTTTTTTCTTTTTTTTTTTTTTGACAAGAGAAGACTTGAATTCCTTTATGCCTTAAGATTCTAAGATTGTTACAGAAATATTCTTACAGAAATGTACAAAAATACACAAAAATAGTAACTACATAGGTTGAGGTCAAGCTCAAACCAATTTTTTCTGTCTCCTATTGACATATATAGAATCTCAGGATCATTGTTAACCATGCTGTTTTTTCAAAATGTTTTTTTTCCCTAACATTTTAAAAAAATCTTTATTGAATTGTCTAATTTCAGTTTCTGTTCATGCTTTACATTTTTCAAAGAAGCCAGTTATTTTTTTTTTAACCTTTGTGTTTCTCTTACTATAGCTTGTTTTTACATTCATTGATTTCATTCAGTTAACAAATGTTAACTGAGTTCCAACTATTGGCTAAGCATTCTTCTTGGTACTGGCAAAAAAAATAGTTTGAAAATCCCTCACCTGATCAAATGTGCCCTTCTAATGTAAATGACACAAACACGTAAAGTATATTCTATGTTAAATGTGATATACTCAATGGAAAAAATATATCAGGGTAGAGGAGTTAAGAACAATGAGAATGAGAATAAGGACTTCCCTGGTGGTCCAGTAGCAAGGATTCTGCACTCCTAATGCAGGGGGCCCGAGTTCAATCCCTGGTCAGGGAACTAGATACCACCTGCCACAATTAAGCCTTGGTGCAGCCAAATAAACAAATATTTTTTAAAGAAGAAGAATGAGAATAGGGATGTAGTTTTGTAAAAGGTGATCAAGAAAGACCTCACAGAGAAGGTCACTTTTGAGAAAGATCTGAGTAAGAGCAGGAAAGGGACTGTGTTTTTCTCAGAAAGAAAAGCATTGTATGTGGAGTTATCAGCATGCTTCTGGTGTGAGAGCAACATATGGCATGTTTGAGGCTCATCACAATCCTTTATGATTGTTGTGGAGCAAGTGAAAGAAAAAAATGGAATGAGAAGGAGAAGGAGATGTCTTTATTTCATTACTTCTTTGCTTCTACTTTCTTTGCATTAATTTTGATGCTACTTTATCCAATTTCTAATGCTTTACACAATCATTTTTAGGTTTTCATCTTTTCTAATATAGGTATTTGGGACTAGATATTTTCTTCAAAATAAACGGTTCTTGCTACATACATTGCATTTTATATTTTATTACTTGGTTTAATAATTTGTTGTTGTTCAGTCACTAAGTCACATCCAACTCTTTGCCACCCCATGGACTGCAGCACACCTGGCTTCCTTGTCCTTCACTGTCTCCCAGAGTTTTCTCAAACTTGTGTCCATTGAGTCAGTGATGCCATCCAACCATCTTATCCTCTGTTATCCCCTTCTCCTGCCCTCAATCTTCCCCACGATATTTTTCAACGAGTTAGCTCTTTGCATTAGGTGTCCAAATTATTGAAGTACTGATGTTTCAACATCAGTCCTTCCAATAAATATTCAGGGTTGACATCCTTTAGGACTGACTGGTTTGATCTCCTTCAAGGGACTCCAACAGTCTTTTCCAGCACCACGTTTGAAAGCATCAATTCTCTGCCACTTAGCCTTCTTTATGGTCCAACTCTCACATCTGTACATGACCACTGGCAAAACTATAGCTTTGACTAGATGAACCTTTGTTGGCAGAGTGATGTCTCTGCTTTTTGATACACTATCTAGGTTTGTCATAGCTTTCCTTCCAAGGTTACAATAATAGACCAATGTTATTCTGACAGGTGTAAGTTGATATCTCATTTTGATTTTAATTTCTCTGATGATTAGCAATGTTAAACATTTTTTCATGTGTCTTGTGGCAGTTTATATATCTTCTTTGAAAATATTTCTATTCAGGTCTTCTGTCCATTTTTTTATTCAATTTTTTTTAATTGAGCTCTATGAACTGTTTATATATTTTGGATATTAACCCCTTTTTGGACATACCATTTGCAAATATTTTCTCCCATTCAGTAGGTTGTCTTTTCATTTTGTCAATGTCTCTTTGGCTGTGCAAAAGTTTTTAAGTTTAATTAGGGCCCATTTGGTGATGGACAGAGAAATTGGTGATGGACAGGGAAGCCTGGTGTGCTGCAATCCATGGGGTCACAGAGAGTCAGACATGACTGAGTGACTGAACTGAACTGAACTAAGGGCTCATTTGATTATTTTTGCTTTTGTTTTCTTTGCCTGAGGAGACAGATTCAAGAAAAAAAAATACTGCTAATATTTAAGTCAGAGAGTGTTCTGCTTCTGTTTTTATAATTCTTGGTCTTAGATTTAGGTCTTTAATCAATTTTTAGCTTGTTTTGAATATAGTGTGAGAAAATGTTCTAATTTTGTATTTTCACATGCAGCTGTCCAGTTTTCCCAGCTTTTGTCATAGTTTAATTGACCATATAGTTGCATGTATTTATTTCTGGGCTGTCTATTCTGTTCCATCTATCTATGTGCCTATTTTTTTGCCATTACCATACTGTTTTGATTATTGTAGCTTGTGGTATAGTCTGAAGTCAGGGAGCCTGATTGGATCTCATTCTTGAAATGTGCTTCCATGAGTTTAAACTTGCTGCCATTACATGATTGTTATTTCAACCTGTATGAATGAATGGGAGTTCATGGAGAGAGCATTATCTTAATCAACTTGTTTTCAGAGTGAAATAAGATACCTAATGTATATTGGATCCTCAAAATAGATAGTTGTTGGGTGAGTAGAGTTTATTATAGACATACATGCTTAGCCATTCAGTCATGCCTGACTCTTTGCACCCCTGTGGTCTGTAGCCCACCAGGCTCCTCTGTCCATGGGATTTGCCAGGGAAAAATACTGATGTGGGTTGCCATTTCCTCCTCCAGGGTATCTTCCCAACCCAGGAGTCAAATCCACATCTCCTGTGTCTCCTGCATTGTAGACAGATTCTTTACTATTGAACTGCTGGGGAAGCCACCATTGTTCTATTATTAATTTTCTAGATGATATTCTCTTTTTTCTTCTTGGTTATTATTCTATTACTGAAATTTTTTAATTTGCTTCCCTGTCAGGAAAAATTAAACCACCTAGTAAAAATGGTTTTGTGACTATTTAAAACATCAGATTTTTTTGGATATTTCTTTGAATGTTTCTTCTATTTATAGTATCTAACCAGACTAGGGATTTGGTTCTACATTATAAAAATGAGAAGATTTTGCTTCTATTTTGTCTTATGTTGGGCTTTTAAGAGAAAAAGACACCCCCAAAACATGGAAGAAGGCTAAAGCTTGATTTTCAGAAAACATGAGTAAATTGTGTTTTAAAGAAGTGGGATAGATAATACGTAATTTTTCCTTGGTGACTCAGACAGTAAAGAACCTGCCTGCAGATGCAGGAGATCGGGGTTCAGTCCCTAGGTTGGGAAGATCCCATGAAGAAGGAAATGGCAACCCGCTCTCATAGTTTTGCCTAGAGAACTCCATGGGCAGAGGAGCCTGGTGGGCTACAGTCCATGGCGTCACAAAGAGACACGACTAAGCAACTGACACAGACACAAACACATATTACAGTGCTGCATTGCTGATCTGTCCATTTCCTCAAGTACTGTTAAACTTGGCTAGCACCAAAAAGTCTTTTGTGATAAGTTTATCTATGACAGCAGGTAAGCAAGATGCAGTAAGAGCAACATTGCAGAGGAACCTGGAATGTTAGGTCCATGAATCAAGGCAAATTGGAAGTGGTCAAACAGGAGATGGCAAGAGTGAACATCGACATTTTAGGAATCAGTGAACTAAAATGGACTGGAAAGGGTGAATTCAACTCAGATAACCATTATATCTACTACTGTGGGCAAGAAACCCTTAGAAGAAATGGAGTAGCCAGTATAGTCAACAGAAGAGTCCAAAATGCAGTACTTGGATGCGATCTCAAAAACGACAGAATGATCTCTGTTCGTTTCCAGGCAAACCATTCAATATCACAGTAATTCATGTCTATACCTCAACCATTAATACTGAAAAAGCTGAAGTTGAACAGCTCTATGAAGACCTACAAGACCTTCTAGAATTAACACCCACAAAAGATGTCCTTTTCATTATAGGGGCTGCTGCGGCTGCTAAGTCGCTTCAGTCGTGTCCAACTCTATGTGACCCCATAGACAGCAGCCCACCAGGCTCCACCATCCCTGGGATTCTCCAGACAAAAACACTGGAGTGGGTTGCCATTTCCTTCTCCAATGCATGAAAGTGAAAAGTGAAAGTGAAGCCGCTCAGTCATGTCCGACTCTTAGTGACCCCATGGACTACAGCCTATCAGACTCCTCCATCCATGGGATTTTCCAGGCAAGAGTACTAGAGTGGGTCACCATTGCCTTCTCCTCATTCAGTTCAATTCAGTTCAGTCGCTCAGTCGTGTCCGACTCTTTGCGACCCCATGAATCACAGCACGCCTAGAATGCAAAAGTAGGAAGTCACGAAGCACCTGGAGTAACAGGCAAATTTGGCCTTGGAGTACAGAATGAAGCAGGGCAAAGGCTAATAGACTTTTGCCAAGAGAACACACTGGTCGTAGCAAACACCCTCTTTCAACAACACAAGAGAAGACTCTACACATGGACATCACCAGATGGTCAATACTGAAATCAGATTGATTATATTCTTTGCACCCAAAGATGGAGAAGCTCTATCCAGTCAGTAAAATCAAGACCAGGAGCTGACTGTGGCTCTGATCATGAACTGCTTATTGCCAAATTCAGACTTAAACTGAAGAAAGTAGGGAAAACTACTAGCCCATTCAGGAATGACCTAAATAAATCCCTTACAATTATACAGTGGAAGTGAGAAATAGATTCAAGGGATTAGATCTGATAGACAGAGTGCCTGAAGAACTATGGACAGAAGTTCGTGACATTGTACAGTAGGCAGGGTTCAAGACCATCCCCAAGAAGAAGAAATGCAAAAAAGCAAAATGGCTGTCTGGGGAGGCCTTACAAATAGCTGAGAAAAGAAGAGAAGCTAAAAGCAAAGGAGAAAAGGGAAGATATATCCATTGGAATGCAAAGTTCCAAAGAATAGCAAGGAGAGATAAGAAAGCCTTCTTCAGTGATCAAAGCAAAGAAATAGAGGAAAACAACAGAATGGGAAAGACTAGAGATCTCTTCAAGAAAATTAGAGATACCAAGGGAACATTTCATGAAAAGATGGGCTCAGTAAAGGACTGAAATTTTATGGACCTAACAGAAGCAGCAGATATTAAGAAGAGGTGGCAAGAGTATACAGAAGCACTATACAATAAAGATCTTCATGACCCAGATAACCGTGATGGTGTGATCACTCACCTAGAACCAACATCCTGGAATGCAAACAAAAGTGGGTCTTAGAAAGCATTACTATGAGCAAAACCAGTGGAACTGATGAAATTCCGTTGAGCTATTTCAAATCTTAAAAATGATGCTGTGAAAGTACTGCACTCAATATGCTAGCCAATTTGGAAAACTCAACAGTGGCCACAGGACTGGAAAAGGTCAGTTTTCCTAATCCCAAAGAAAGGCAATGTCAAAGAATATTCAAACTACCGCACAATTGCACTCATCTCACACGCTAGCAAAGTAATACTCAAAATTCTCCAAGCCAGGCTTCAGCAATACGTGAACCGTGAACTTCCAGATGTTCAAGCTGGATTTAGAAAAGGCAGAGGAACCAGAGATCAAATTGCCAACATCTATTGGATCATCAAAAAAGCAAGAGAGTTTCAGTAAAACATCTACTTCTGTTTCATTGACTATGCCAAAGCCTTTGACTGTGTAGATCACAACAAACTGTGGGAAATTCTTAAAAGAGTCAGGAATATCAGACCACTTGATCTGCCTCTTGAGAAATGTCTATGCAGGTCAGGAAGCAACAGTTAGAACTGGACATAAAACAACAAACTGGTTCCAAATCAGGAAAGTAGTATGTCAAGGCTGTATATTGTCACCCTGTTTATCTTACTTATATGCAGAGTACATCATGAGAAATCCTGGACTGTATGAAGCAGAAGCTGGAATCAAGAGTGCCAGAAGAAATATCAATAACCTTAGATATGCAGATGACACCACCCTTATGGCAGAAAGTGAAGAAGAACTAAAGAGCCTCTTGATGAAAGTGAAAGAGGAGAATGAAAAAGGTGGCTTAAAACTCAACATTCAGAAAACTAAGTCACAGCATCCAGTCCCATCACTTCACGGCAAATAGATGGAGAAACAGTGGAAACAGTGACAGACTTTTTATTTTGGGGGCTCCAAAATCATTGCAGATGGTGACTGCAGCCATGAAATTAAAAGACACTTGCTCCTTGGAAAAAAGCTATGACCAACCTTGATGGCATATTTAAAAGCAGAGACATTACTTTGCCAACAAAGGTCAATCTAGTCAAAGCTATGGTTTTTCCAGTAGCCATGTATAGATATGAGAGTTGGACTATAAAGAAAGCTGAGCACCAAAGAATTGATGCTTTTGAACTGTGGTGTTGGAGGATATTCTTGAGAGTCCCTTGGACTGCAAGGAGATCCAACCAGTCCTTCCTAAAGGAAATCAGTCCTGAATATTCATTGGAAGGACTGATGCTGAAGCTGAAACTCCAATAATTTGGCCACCTGATGTGAAGAACTGACTCATTTGAAAATATCCTGATGCTGGGAAAGATTGAAGGTGGGAGGAGAAGGGGATGACAGAGGATGTGAGGGCTGGATGGCATCACCAACTTGATGGACATTAGTTTGAGTAAACTCTGGGAGTTGGTGATGGACAGGGAAGCCTGGCATGCTGCAGTTCATGGGGTTGCAAAGAGCCAGACATGACTGAGCAACTGAACTGAAGTGAAATAAAATGAGTTCCATCTCTAGGAAAATATGATTTGAACAAGGGCAGCTCAAGCAGGGTAGCAAAATGACTCATAAGCTGAGCTACTTTGAAAGAGGCAGAAGTCTCATATACAACATTCCTTCTTGTACTAGACTTTCCATTGGACATTAAATAAAGATTTAATCCTATTTTCCTTAGATTTTAAGAAGCAATATGACCTTAGTTGAGAGTTGAGAATTAATTGTACAGAAGAGTGAAGACGTTTTGTGATTGTTCAAATACAGTTGAGTAGTAGAGAAGTAAGACAGTAGGTTTGCAAAGAAACAAAACACAAAAATTAAAATATCTACTTGAAAAAATGTGTATTAACCTTTTCTGAAACTACCAAAATTGACATCAAGAAAGACTATTTATACTACACAGGAAAAACAAATTTGAAACTAAAAATTATTTCATGTATTTAACTTAGCTTTAAATTAAATTTTATAAGTTTATGTGCTATTTTTTAGGTTACATACAAATCAGACAGATGCTACTTTTGAGCTCTGGATGTTCAAAGAAAATGGCTGCTAATCTACTTAGCCAAGGACAATAAGTTTTGTCTTGTGCTCAGAAAAAAATCAGGAAGACATTTTTACCTATTGTACCAAAACAGCAGGATAAACTTCAAACTAATCTTTCTCTTTCAGCAAAACCACATATAAAAGTGAGTGAATATAAAATCTTAATATAATTCTTTAGATTTGAATAGCATCTTTCTTCCAAGAGCTTAAAGCAATTTGCTTTATGTTCTTATTCAGTCTAGAAACCCTTCTGTGATGAAGATGTACATTACATGATAGACAAATATGTATTTTTACCCTCATTCTATGAATAGGAGAATTAATACTTAATAGATTAAGGCTGATTGGCTCAAGATTACAAAGCTGAATCCATATTTCCTGACTTCCTGGCCAAATCTCTTTCCAAAGACTTCATTTACACTTTAAGCAATGCAGAAACTCCTTTTCTCCCGCTTGATTTCAGTGATTGACTCCTTGTCAGGTCAGGCAAATGCCATGCTGTCTTCCAAAAATTAGATTCCTTCACACCTTCATATTTCCACCCATGCAGAATGCTCTTTCTCCCTTTGATGTATTCAGATCCTTCCTTCAGGTCCCACCTTATTTAAAAATCATCCTCTGACTGAAAGGGCTCAACTTCTGTGGATTCAACCAACAAAATGACTACATTTATCCAATATGTTTAACCAACCATAACCATGATTCTGGTGTGGTAAGAATATCGGCACATTTCAGAAGAAAGAACTCCATTACTTTGTTTTCTTTGAGGACAGGGGCCATGTCTTTGTCATTCTTGTTTGTTCAGTCCCTCCATATGGCCAGAAATACAGTAGACTGTGAGGGTAAGTGCTTGCTAAGAGGAGGTTTTGTATAGAGCCATGTTGATATATTGTCCTTTCTGAAAGTTTATGGAATAGCTGACATATAGACTAACAACTATTATTATATACTTATGTTAGTATGTTTGAATCACAGAGCGCAATGTTGATTCAGTTGATGGTAAATAAAGCTGGCAACTACCTCATAACCACTGCTGGCTCCCTGCCCATCCTGTAATGTCTTTGATGTCTGTCGACAAGCTTATGATGGTTACAGATGTGAGCAGCCTTTCATTGTGCCCTCATCCCATCACACCATTCTTAGTCGCTAGCTACATTCCCTGGGCTTATCCCACTTTTGGTTATTCTCCAAATAGCTGCTCATATATTACCAAAGTCATCCCTGGTTTTTGAGCAGGGATATGAGAGAGGGTGCATGTGATGGTAGATTGTAATATGGCAGCTGAGGTATCTATCTCCTCTTTCTGGCCATGATCATTTTTTCCTCCCTTTTCTGGCCATGATCATTTTTGCCTCAACTCTTTTCTGAACTGACAAACAGAAATTAGGCTTTTCCAGGTGATTATGGGTTTCCTGTTTTACCATATTGTTTGATATGTGGCTCTCCAGGTACCTAACAATGAATCAGACACATAGTAGATGCTTGGTAAAAACTAATTAATTCATCAGCCCCCTGGAAAGGGAGTTCAACGGAGGCACTTCTGAAATACCAGAAGGAAGAGTCAAGGTGACTAATATTAATAAGAATTACTATTCACCCCTCAAATCAGCGGTAGAATTGCTACTTCCAAAAGCAATTCTTAACCAACAGAAACCCAATCCAGCAAGCCATATATCTATTTAGTTGAATTGCTGTCTTTTCTACTCTTCTCTTAGAAGCATAAGAAATGTTTTTTAGTAGGAATAACAGAACCAAAAACGTCCTATTTTTCCAGATTCTTGGCAAACTGGAATAGGAAAACAGAAACAGTATTGCCATTAAAACTGAAGTTACATAAGAGATATTGAGATCATCAAAAGCACTGAGCTTCATTTACCTATGAATAATTAAGAATCAAGTTTAAAAAGTATGTTTTAAAAGATGGCAGATTCCCAGTAGCCTAGAGACTCTGGCACTTGCATTTTTAAAATTATGTTCATCAGCTTTAATATATATATAAGGCAAAGCTTTCAAACTAAGAACTCATTGCTTCTCTTACTCTTCCTTTCCACTGTTCATTAAAAACAAAAATAGGTGTGGGACTCTCCCACCCATTTTTATGAACTTTTTTTAACATTCATTGAAGGACTCATGTATATGCTAAGCCTTATTTGGGAGATAGCATTGGTTTTGCATTTTCCATGGTCTTGACATAATTTGCTACTGTAATCCACAAACTATTGTGATTGTACCTTTTGTCTCACCTTAAAGCCAAAAGCAACTCAAGTGAAATGCCAAGCTTCCCTAAGTTATAAATTTAGAATCTCTCCGATGTGCTTGTTTGCAGGGTGCATTAGCCCACCGCCTGGTGTTGATGACCACACTCTCTCCAAGTAGTGTATTGACTCCCAAATGTGCTTCCTATTTATCATAATTATGTTCATTTTATTCTTATCCCAATAATGACAGCTTTCATGTAAAATGAAGGGAGAAAATAAGATTAATATCTTCTCAGTACACCTTTCACATCACGCACAAGCACACGGGCTTCTGAATCCAACATGTGTCTTCTCGGAATTTGGATTTTAGTCTCATTATTATTATTACTCTCCTTTAAAAATGGTCTGAAGATAACCATCTTTATGTCTTTAGAAATGGTCAAGCAATAAAGGTGACCCTGAGGTAGGGACAGTAAGGAAAGGGGGCACAGCTTTATCATCGGTGTTGTCAATGAGGGGAAAATAATGACAATGGAAAATCAGGCCAGTCATCTGGTAAAGTAAAGCCCAATGTGTTACTTTTATAAACGTATGTAGTTAGGCCTGAGAAACGGGATTTTTAAGTTTGATCATTGGAGAATATATTGGAGGTATGTATTCAACTTTGAAAAAGTGAAAGTGTTAGCCACTCAGTTGTGTCCAACTCTTTGTGACCCCATGGACTATAGCCCACCAGTCTCCTCAGTCCATGGTATTTTCCAGGCAAGAATATTGAAGGCAGTCCCTTCTCTAGGGGATCTTCCTGACCCAGGGATTGAACCCAGGGATCTCTTGCATCTCCTGCTTTGGCAGGTGGATTCTTTACCACTAGCACCACATGGGAAGCCCTACAAAAATTTTTAAAAAGAAAAGAAATGAGTGGGTAGATGGCAGTTGGTTATGCACCTCCCCTCTCAGGAAACCTAAAATGATAAATTTTCCCTACAGTTCTTAACCTGGAGCTATAAAGGCACTTTTGCATGTCCTGTCGACTTAATGCCATTTTGCCTTCTTGCTATTGGGCATGCAATGGTTAAATTAAAAAAAAAAATTTTTTTTTTTGAGCAGCTGCTGTAAGAAGGGTGGAAAGGATGAGAGGATGTTTACTGATGTTGCTCAAGGAATGTCATAGTGTTTATAGTTAACAGTCCACAAAGGATGCCTTTCCAACTGGAACTTGCTCAGGAGGGATCCTTTCTGGGGAAGGTTGTGGAACAAATCTCTTAATCTGGTCCAGAATAGCACAGAACGCTCAGGTTAGACACAGGGCTGCTGAGCATCTTCTTTCCTGATAGAAATAAGATGACAAAGATTGCTACTTAAAATTAACTTGAGTCCACTGTGTTCTCCATCATGTGCGAACTGCAAGTAGCAACACAGAATATGACCAATCAAAACACATGGAACACAGTCAAGAATGGTGTGGCAGGAACACCAGAGGCACCAGAAAACTGAGGAACTAACTACAAGTCCATAAAAGCGCTCTTTCCAGTTCTCAGAAAGGAATACTAAAAATGGATATAAAAAGCTTGATGTATTACTTTTATCAATACATATATTTACAGTTAACTTACATTATAGTGAAGAGAGTTCTCATTCCGGAGTATGGTTGGACATGCCAACACTTTCTCCAACTGTGTTTCTAATGCCCTGCATTTTGAACAGGGTTTCCATAGCACAATTGATATTTTGGACCAGAAAATTCTTTTTTTGTGGATGGAATGCCCTGTGCATTGTAGGATGTTTATCAACATCTTAGGCTTCTAACCACTTATGTCAGCACTTACCCCATGGGGGTGACAATAAAAATACCTCCAGAATTGCCAAGTGTCCTGGGAAGGGAGGGATGCAGAGACTAGAGTGCTCCCTTTGAGAACAGCTGACCTAGAAGGATAGATAAGACATATCTTATGCTAAAGTCAAGATTCTGGCTGACAGATTTGAAAATTGTCATAGCAGAATTATGGATGGAAGCTTGGCAACATTTATTTCTGATTACACATGTCTCATGTTAAAAGCAAGGACTGATTTCAGCTAGATAAAGCATTTGTGCAAAATAAGTTCTTTTTGCCTTCATGGAAAGACTAACCTACAAAATGCAAGGAGCTAAGGAACCAACTCAAGGATTTCCAGATGTCTTTAGAGCTTGGCTGAAAGTAAACATTCCATCACTTATTTTAGGAAATGATGAATTTGGTTTTGTTTTTTTTTGGTTTTTTTTTTTTTTTGCCTTCCCCTTTGCTGCCAGTTCAGTACAAAGCCAATCGAAATAAACTATTTTCAACTGCTTACTTACTGAAGGAGAGGGCTTCCCTAGTGGCTCAGGGGTAAAGAATCTGCCTGCCAATGCAAGAGATGCAGGAGACACAGATTCAATCGCTGTGTCAGGAAGATCCCCTGGAGTAGGAAATGGCAACCCACTCCAGTATTCTTGCCTGGAAAATTCCATGGACAGAGGAGTCTGGTGGGCTACAGTACATGAGGTTGCAAAGATTCAGATGCAACTGAGCATGTATGTGCTTAAGGAATACTTCTAAAACTCATTCACCCGCCATTTGGATATCTTTAGTTATTTATCCATGGCCATGTATGATGTCATTATTCCCAATAAGGAATAAAACAACTTTAAAATATATATACCTCCAAAGACACCAGCCATTTCAGGAAGAGAATTTATTAAATTAGCAGTTGACACACCAGCACCTTGGAGGGTGAAATGTCATGTGATACCATCTCCACCCTCTAATGCTCACTGCTTTTCAGCTCATCTGGCTAACCAGGTATGCAGGTATTTACTCAAATTATTTAAAACTCTTGATTTCTGAACACTGAGAAGATGGTTCCAAACAGGTGGTCACTTTATTAGTGATTTGGGCAGAATTGCTAATTAACAAAGATTCATTTTGACCCTCAATCTTTTTTTTTTTTTCTGTTTGTGAAGGAGTAATAGAAAAGCTGTTTTATAAGTACCTTTTGTGGGCTAGGTGAGAATTTGACTGACAGAGTACACAGACTTTATGCACTTAGAATTCCTTGAGATTATTGTGGTCTTAAAGCAAAATATGCATAATTTACACAATTTCAGAGGAAAGGCATTTATATTCACTTAGGGACAAGTAAGAAAGGGATGAGCAAAGGTGAATGTCTTGGGGAACACAAGGAATGATACGATTGGAGCATTAGAGAGAGGGTATGTGTCTTTGTGTGTGTGTATTTGAGCTCTACACTTGCTAAGTATTTTGTTCATTGCATCTACCAATAACTTCAGAGACGGATCAAGAATGAATTTGTCTCTGTAATATTTTTTCCACAACACTGGTGAGTTGTCAGGCAAGATACAAATTTGTAGGCTTACATTCTGGTCCACCCATTATTCACTCAGCATAGGATTATTCTGGTACCATCAATAGTAAATTTAGTATCAAATTAGATAGTGTTAGACTGTCTTCTGGACCTGTAAGCTGTATTTTTGTAGTACATACATTTTTATCTAGACTTTGAACTACAAACCAAAATTAAAGGCTTGTTTTTTGTTTGTTTGTTTGGTTGGTTTTTTTTTCTTTATTTTTTTTTTGCCGTACAGCCTAAATTTCTCCATATTTTCCTCATGTTTAAAAATCATAGCATTTTTAAAAATGAGTGTTAGTTGCATAAGATTATTTCATTTGCAGAAATATTATAGATTATTAAGTATCATTCACTCAATTTTAACAAAACTGGTTAGCTTATTAATAAAAATGTTAATAATATAAACAGGTAGGGGTGATTCAATTTTAATATCCCATAGTGTAAGATTACCAACTGAGAAAATAATTATTCCCCTAAAAAATGGTTTGTGTTCATGTTGCATATTTCTGTTGTTCTCCAATGTCCTCAATATCGGTCACTGCCAGAGGCAAATGTTAGACAAGACAGACAAATGGTCTGATCTAGAATGGCAAATTCTATGTTTCCTTAATACAGTCTCCTGGAATGACAGCAGTTATGTATTTTTAAGTCGGCTCTTCCATTATGACGATAAATGGTTATTTAAATACAGTCAGGTTCAAATTACACTAGCGGAAAATGCAGCAGGGAGAAGTATCAAAGACAAAGAACTTTTAAATAAATCTCATCTCTCCTCCCGCCATATGAGGTAATTTCCATGCCAGATGGCAGATGTTTATGCTGGTACTTAAAAGAAGTAAAAATTAAATAGATCTCAAAACTTAATTGTTTTAGTTAAAAAATTGCTCTCCAAGAAAGAGGAGGTTAGTGGAGATTTTATTTAGAATAATCTCGAAAACTCAGTATCTTAATGGAGAATTTTAATTTGGAAAAAATTTAATCAACTCTTAAGTCATTCATTCTTTTGGGAGTTATTATTGAATTTTGATAGTATTTTTCAAGCAGTTTTTAAAAATGGTATTTTTTTCTAGAAGGGATTTTTTTTTCTAAAATCTTCAAACAACTATATTTTAATGCACAATGATTTAATCAGCTCTTTAAAATTGTACAATAGATGAGGTATTTAGACACTATTAATCATGATTTATATCAGTATAAGTGAGAAAAGTTATCTATCCAAGACTGATTTTTTTATAAGGAACAACTCAACACAGAAAACAAAGAATCTTCCCAGAACAGCTGTTACATGGGCAACTGTTGTTTCCCCAGACAAAAGCAATCCATCAGTGAGAAAACTCTTCTTCCCTTGAAAACTTCGTATGATAGCGGAAAATGTTATTAATATAACATTTAAATTTATTGCTCAAAAAAAAGCAAACTTGATCTGGTTTTTATATGGATACTTTTCTGTAAATACATTAACACTGATCAAAAACAAATCTTGCTTTCTTGATTTAAAGTGCAGGAAGAAGTTTTTAGCAAACATTTCTGGAAATCTCAGTTGAAGGACCACTATAACCCCAAATAACTCTAGCAATCTTTTGAACCTTTTGTATTTGGAAAACTTTTCCAAACGTTTCTTTTTGTACTATAGTATAGAAAAATGGCCAATTACGGGAAAATAACATTTAGATTAGTAAATTATAGTGAAACATTTTATACATTTATAAGAACTAGAAAATCCATAATATTATTGATCTTTTGAATTCTGAACAATCAATTCAAGAAACCTCAACGGAGCCCCAAAGATGAGTTCTCTGTTTTGCTATGTATAGAAATAAGATTTCCATGTAAGCAAAAACAAGAAACAATCTCTATCCTCAACTCGTTTATAGTTTTTTAATTTTGATGTGTGTGTGTGTGTGTGTGTGTGTGTGTGAAGATCTGGAGGCTTTTAGGGGAGAAAAATAGTTTAATTATCCAAGGCCAAGTTTCAGCTTCGTTTTTCGTTTACAAAGTTTAAAATACATCCCTATTTATTTGAGGCAGAGTTACAAATTGCATAACCAACAAAGAGCAGCTCACTCTGATCATCTGTGAGACTCTGGCCTCTGAGTGCACAGTGCCTCTCTACAAGGAAGACTTAAGCTTTGACAAGGTTTGCCCCTAATTTACTTGTGAGCGGGCATCCTTAACACATCCTTGAATATCTCCACTCTGTGCATTCTCAGTTTCCGGGCTGTGTCTGACATTTTATGACCCCATGAACTGTAGCCCCCCAGGCTCCTCTGTCCATGGGATTTTCCAGGCAAGAATACTGGAGTGGGTTGCCATTGCCTCCTCCAGGGGATCTTCGTGACCCAGGGGTCAAACCCTGTCTCTTGCTGAGTCACCTGGGAAGCGCTCTCTTCTCTTCAACAGGCCACAAATGCTCTCACAAGTCAAGCCTAGCTGCTTTCTTAGATTATCACAGTCTTACTGGAGGACAGTGAGTGGGTCCATGGGATTCTAGGACGGCATCTTCGAAAAAGAGCTGCGGTCCGTGGGGTCGCAAAGACTCGGACACGACTGAGCGACCGAACTGAACTGAAGTGAAGAGTGCTAGGGAAGCTACAGTAACAAAGCAACCTCAAAATACAACCAGTCAAATAAAATAGAGCTCCAGCTTTCTCACATTTAACAGTGCAGAGATGCGTTAGAGGCTCAGAATGCATCATAGCTTTCCCGGTCAAGATTCTCTCCCCTTCCTTTTCTGCAATCTCCTAAATGTTGCTCACTGCGCATGGGTGAAGCTGATTCACCACCACCCCTGGAAAGGTGAGAGAAGTAAAAGGCAGTTTCATTGTTTTTTTAAAAGAAAATGTCCTAGACATTGAACATATTATCTTAGCAAGACTGAGAAATGTACTCCCTAGCTAGACAGGCATGCTGCTGCTACTGCTAAGTCACTTCAGTCGTGTCCGACTCTGTGCGACCCCATAGACGGCAGCCCACCAGGCTCCCCCGTCCCTGGGATTCTCCAGGCAAGAACACTGGAGTGGGCTGCCATTTCCTTCTCCAATGCATGAACGTGAAAAGTGACAGCCATGCACCCTACTAAAAATGGTGGCAGTGGGCAATGGGGGAAGAGGGAGTAATGTGAGGAGTGATGGGGGATTCTGTTCTTACAAAGAAAAGGGAGTGAATAGACACTGAGTGGGGCAACTAGCGATCTGTACCTTAAGCATTCAATACATGGTTTATAAAATGACACTCTGATTAATCTATCTTCCAACAAATGTTTCCTGAGTTTATTAAATCCAGCACTTATTAAATCCACAGAGAATTTTAACTATACACAAATTTTGACCCAGAAGAAACTTTTGATATTTTAGAGACATAAGCTTTATACACCAATAAAAATACTGTCAATAGTGTTGCTAATAACATTATATCATAGGCACTCAATCAATGGTGCAGAAAATGTGTGATATTAGTATTCAGTATTCTTTTTCCTGATAGGAAGACTAAAGGAGAGGCAGCAGCCAACTCATGGATGTCCATTCTTCCTTTGCACTTTTCACCTAATAATAACAAAGACGCAGACTTCCCTGGTTGTCCAGTGGTTAAGAATTCGCCTTGCAATGCAGAGGACACAGGTTAGATCTCTGGTTGGGGAAGATTCCACATGCCACAGGACAGCTAAGCCCGTTTGCCGTAACTACTGAAGCCCACACATCCTCGAGTCTGTGCTCTACAACAAGAGAAGCCACCAAAATGAGAAGCTGGTGCATCACAACCAGAGAAAGCCCACCCGCAGCAATGAGACCCAGCACAACTGAAAATGAATAAATTAACTAATTACAGCAAATAATAAGAACCCAATACAAATAAGGCCATTCCAGTTCTTCAAATCATAAAATTATATTTAAAAAATTATATATATGAATTACACATATATGAAATTCTGTATCTACATATGTATGTGGAGCAGGAGAATGTTATTGGTATTAATTTTGGCATATATATTACTCCCATACTCACCTTTTAGTTAAGCAGCATCCGTTCTTATTGTTAGTGAGGTTGAATCAATCAACTGCATTCTCTAATGATGGAAGCAGATGGAAATAGAATGAGCTTCTGAATCTTCCTCAAGGGCATTGTAGAGAACGCTGCACCCTTAACTGAAAATTGCTCAATTTCGCAATAGAGTTGGCCAATGTAGACATAGTCTTATATTTTCACTAATTTTGAATTAATACTCGAGAAACCAGCAGCTGACAATGAGCCTGAACAGTTGGTTTAACACCTGAGGCCTCTTTTAAAGATGATTCTCATCACAGTCAAACAACAGGAAGATATATTAGAGGGGAAATGAGTGCGTTTTCTCTAAGACCACTTAAGTAGGAGTTTCTCTTGAACTAATTAAGATTCAATTCTATTTCAGCAACTAATGTCTGAAGCAGACATTCTGTTTGGGAATTATTAATAAACGAAAGCAGAAGGTTCCAGAGCACTTGGAATGGTAGTTTTTTTGCCTGGTGGATGCTCAATAAAAATGCTGTTGAAAACAATTAAGTAGAGTATAAGATTTTAAGCATAATATCAAACATTCAAGGTGAATGATCATGGTATAAAAATTGTTAGTAAGGTCTAAGAACTTTTTAAGGTGGAATAAGGGACACTCTTGACTATATATATATATATATATATATATATATAAATCCCTTAGCCCCTCAACATTAAGATTTCAGCTCTTAAAATTCTTAAAATTTCCCCCCAGGTATTTGAGAGGAACAAAAGACTGCAATATGACTGTTATTATTTTTTTCAGAGTAGATTGGGTATAGTACGAATTATAGCTCCATTCCGAAGGGAAAAAAATGTTTAAATATACATATTAAACTTACATTTTGGATGTGATGGTTCATGCAACCCAATTCAAAAAGATGTGCTGGTCTAAACCAGAAAAATGCTAATGTAGCATGGAGGGAGATATTTTTGCCTGGCAACCTCAATAAGCGCTCTAAAGTTGTCTGAATTATGCTCTGCATTTTCATATAATAAATTGCTACACATGTAAGCAGTAGGCTGGAAAGCACTGTCTTGCCTTTCATGTAAAGCCTCTTTCACAAAGTCTTGAAGGTGGACATTGCATTTTCCTTTTAGTGATCATCACACTCCATGAGGTTAGTGAGTAACAAAAGCCCTTCCTTAGATTTGTATTTTATATCATGTGACAACCCACATATTTTTTTTTCCCCAAATAAAAGAGCCCTCTCTGTGGTGTTTCCTGTCATTTTATTTTCACAACAGAAATAGTCATTCACCAAGGCCATCTGCCACCCACTATGAAGTCTTAGGGTCAAACTGCCTTTTACAAGTTGCATGGAACAGGGGTTACTGGGGGCACAGGGAAGGGAGAAGTGATAGCCGTGCTACAAAATTGTGGGAAATGTGAAATCTTCAGGGAAAAATGGGGGAAACATCAAAATGTTCAATAGTCAAGATTTCAAGGTGGGCAGGTTTTTAGTGCCTGATACAAAAAAGAAGGTATATTAAGAGAAAGAAAAATAGTTAATTATTTAATTCCACTTTTGACATTGTTACCAGTTTCTAGCCAGAGGAAACGCATGTCTAATTGGGATCCTTGCAGTTTGAGGCAGTGGTTCATTCTGTCTCACGCTAATATAAACAATATCCTGTGTTTAACTCTCCTAGAAGACTCATTCTTCTTATGTTCAATTGGCTCATATCTAATGATCTCAAAATAGCAATCTTTTCTTCTTCAGTGTGGTGTCAAAACCAATCTTAAATCAAAGTTTAGGGGAAAAAAATCAAGGTTTATGAATTTAAGACTTGATGACAAAAGTAAGCAGTGTTAGTCAAGTTTCAATAGTGACATTCTCAAAAGTGTCTAAGTCCAATTATAAGTCAAATCATTATGCTATATATTTCACCTTATACAGTGCTGTATGTCAATTATATCTCAATAGAACTGGAAAAAAGATTTAAGTTTAATTATTTACAGCAGAGAAGCCTTTCCTCTTGGGCTTCCCTGTGGCTCAGCTGGTAAAGAATCTGCCTGTTATGCAGGAGACCCAGGTTCGATCCCTGGGTTGGGAAGATCCCCTGGAGAAGGGAAAGGCTACCCACTCCTGTATTCTGGAGAATTCCATGGACTATACAGTTTATGGGGTCGCAAACAGTCGGACCTAACTAAGCTACTTTCCCTTTCATATACAGCAGAATCCTTCATTTTTCTTCATACTCATTATGCTTAATCTAGACAGCTATTTACAGATATCAGGGTTCTGTGAGAGGAGTAGTGGGGCAAAGATCATGCGCCATTCATATGTCTATTTTTTCTTTTTCCAGAGCACAAAATTTGACAGCTTCCTTTGAGATTCAGTGTGGCCCTGTTGACTTCTGGCCAACACTTGTGAGCAGAAATCAGAAATGTTACATGTCTTTAAAAAATGTAATAACTGTAGCAATCAGTGTATTATGCAAATTAATCATTCTTTTTTTCTTTTTCTTTTAAATTTTATTGAATTATAGTTATGTTAGTTTCAGGTATACAGAAAAGTGATTCAGTTATGTATATACATACACGTGCTCAGTAGCTCAGTTATGTTTGACCCCCTGTGACCCCATGGACTGTAGCCCTTCAAGCTCCTCTGTACATGGGGTTTTTCTCAGGCAAGAAAACTGGAGTTGGTTGCCATTTCCTCCTCCAGGAGAACTGCCTGATCAAGGCATCAAACCCGCATCTCCTGTGTCTTCTGCATTGGCAGACATATTCTCTTTACCACTGTGCCTCTTGTAAAGCCCATATATACATTATACATACACACATACATATATACATACATACACACACACACATATATATATATATATATATATAACTTTTCTCAGATTCTTTTTCATTATAGGTTATTACAAGATATTGAATATGGTTTCTTATGCCATACAGTAAGTCCTTTATGTTTCTCTATTTTATATATAGTGTATATCTGTCAATCCCATGTACTCAGATGTGTGTGCTCAGATGCTTAGTCGTGTCCAGCTCTTTTTGACTCCATGGAACCCACCAGGCTCCTCTTTCCATGGAATTCTCCAGGCAGGAATACTGGCGTGGGTTGCCATTCCCTCCTCCAGGAGATCTTCCCGACCCAGGGACTGAACCCACGTCTCCTGCACTGGCATGTGGATTTTACCACTAGTGCCATCTGAGAAGCCCATACTCCTAACTTATCGTTCATAAGCATAGATGCAATTCAGTTTTCAAATATACACAAATATTTCCATTAAAATGAATTTTCACCCTTACAGCCAGAGAGACCTAAATAGTTAAAAAACTGAGAACACATACAAACCAAAGGGTATGAAAAAGAAAAGTGGAAAGAACTCAGGTTGAAGGGGTAAGAGATGTAAAATTTGGGGTAACCAAGCCTACCTATCACACTTTACGGACTAAGTGCTCTATCCAATTCACGTAAATGTTAATCAGTTATATTTAGATCTTAAAATATAAGATGGGCGTAGAGTTGAATCTGGTTTATCATTCTTTCCTGTCAATTGCATTTTCTTCAGAATAAAATGAATAGAGAAACAGCTTCATCTCTTCACTTTGCTTTTCATAGTTTTTGAGTTCAAAGCATCCCACTTTAAAAAAACAAAACAATCTCCTAGTGGTCAGTGGAGCTTTTATTCCTTGTCCAAGCACACACCATGTCACCACACTTCACTTTGCTGTTATTGAAATTCAAGTCCAATAAGGAAGGCTCCTGGCTTCCCTAGTGGCTCAGTTGGTGAAGAATCTGCCTGCAATGCAGGAGACCTGGGTTCAATAGGGCCCTGAGTTGGGAAGATCCCCTGGAGAAGGGAATGGCAACCCACTCCAGTATTCTTGCCTGGGGAATTCCATGGACAGAGGAGTCTGGTGGGTTACTGTCCATGGGGTCACAAAGAATTGGACATGACTGAGGGAATAACACTTTCACTTTCACCAAGGAAGGCTTCTAGTTTCATGGTTAGGGTACATCTGGAGGCCAGGTTGGTCACACAGACAATTCTCTGATAAGAGGCAATGATGATACATGAGTATAGTATTTCTTATTTGCTTTTTCCAGGTCTGTGGAACACACAGCACTGCTGTATCAGGTAAACACGTGCATGGGAGAAAATGAGGCACGAACTCAGAGAAGGAAGTCAAATGGAAATCAAACGGACTTTCTCTTTGAGAATTCTTGTCTTCATTTTTAAGGTTATCCAATCGTTTCTTTAATTACATCACATATATTGGATTTCCCTGATGACTCAGATGGTAAACAATCTGCCTGCAATGCAGGAGACCCAGGTTTGATCCCTGGGTTGGGAAGATCCCCTGGAGAAAGAAATGGCAACCCACTCCAGTACTCCTCTCTGGAGAATTCCATGCAGCCTGGTGAATGCTTATTTCATCACTGACTATGGGACCGTGAGCAAGTTCAGTTCAGTTCAGTTCAGTTGCTCAGTCGTGTCTGACTCTTTGCGACCCCATGAATCACAGCACGCCAGGCCTCCCTGTCCATCACCAACTCCCGGAGTTCACTCAGACTCACGTCCATCGAGTCAGTGATGCCATCCCGCCATCTCATCCTCTGTCGTCCCCTTCTCCTCCTGCCCCCAATCCCTCCCAGCATCAGAGTCTTTTCCAATGAGTCAACTCTTCACATGAGGTGGCCATAGTACTGGAGTTTCAGCTTTAGCATCATTCCTTCCAAAGAAATCCCAGGGCTGATCTCCTTCAGAATGGACTGGTTGGATCTCCTTGCAGTCCAAGGGACTCTCAAGAGTCTTCTCCAACACCACAGTTCAAAAGCATCAATTCTTACTTAACTATTATAAGCTTCATCTATAAAGTGGGTATAAGCGTGGGAGCAGGCACATGTGTGCTCAGTCATGTCTAGCTTTTTGCAACCCCATGGACTATAGCCCGCCAGCCTCCTCTGTCCATGGGATTTCCCTGGCAAGAACAGTGGAGTGGATTGCCATTCCCTTCTCCAGGAGATCTTCCCAACCCAGGGATCAAAACCAGGTCTCTTGCATTGCAGGCAGGTTCTTTACCATCTGAGCCAGCAGGGAAGCCCCCCAAAATGCAGGTTAATCATTGAAATAACTCATATACTCTTAGTTTCAGTTGCCCCTAAAGCAAATTTCACTCCCCTCTGTTATTTTATCACGTTTATTTTATTTCACTATTACTTAATTATTCAACATCCCACCCATTTATCCTACATCATCTTCTTCTGAATATTCTCTCAAATCTCTTCCACTGTGCAGGTAGGTAAAAGAATCACCAATCTCCATATGATTTAAGAGACACCCCAGAAAGCTTCTCGTTTTACACTATATCCATTATCAGCCTGAGATAGATCCTAAAAGTTACCTTTTCCAAGTGGTTTATTAAAAGACTGCATCATCAGACCTATTCAAACACAAAAGCCTCACATGTGTGCATTCATTTAATTACCCACTCAAGAAAGACATATTTTTAAAAAATCCATTGCAATTTAATCTGAACGTGGATATGAGATTACTTACCAATGATGGAGGTTAGAGAATGGTGACTAGAAGTGATTAAACTGAAGGTGATTCACAACAAAAAGCACAGCACCCAGAACATGAAGCATTGCTCCAAAAAAGCTGACCTGAAGTACACCCCATCATGGGAAGCACAAGGCAGTCTCAAGCAGTGTGGAACTGGCACACTCAGGAAGAGAGTGCCCAGCAGTAATAGAGACCATTCAAAGTGGGGAGAGAGCTCTTAAAAGGAAGGCAGAGTATATGAGACAAAATGTTTAGCAACTTCCCTTTGACTCTAGATCCGTCTGTGTTCAGGATAGCTCTCTCACCCTGCCCTCCGTGAACTCTGATCCTCCAACCAACCATATGGCTCCTAGTGAAAGTGAAAGTTGCTCAGTCGTGTCCAACTCTTTGCGACCCCATGGACTATACAGTCCATGGAATTCTCCAGGCCAGAATACTGGAGTGGGTAGCCTTTCCCTTCTCTAGGGGATTCCCAACCCAAGGATTGAACCCAGGTCTCCTGCATGGCTCCTACAGTTCTCTCGATTTCTGATTTCTTCAGCATAAAATTACTATGCCAGGCTTTTTACTCAACATTTTATCAAGGAGAAATGGGTTCAATCCCTGGGTCAGGAAGATTCCCTGAAGGAAATGGCAACCCACTTCAGTAATTTTACCTGTGAAATCCCATAGACAGAGGAGCCTGGCAAGCCACAGTCCATGAGGTCACAGTGAGACCTGACTGAGCAACTGACACTTAACGCTCATTGAATAAAACTAGCTCAAGTGGACATTTACTCTTTCATCCAAACCATTGTAAGGGGACACTGTAAGAAACCAAGGCTGTAAGAAATCAGGCAACCCAGATGTATTAACATGTCATCCTACTAACAACTAATCTTTATTGAGAACCCCTCTATACCAGGCACTATGTTAAATTCTTTACATGGACTATCTCCTTAATCCTGACATCAATCTTACACACGAAACGTCTTCCGTTACTATCTTCATCCACTGAGGAAACTGAGGTCTAGAGAGATTTAGTAACATGTCCAGTTACTTTGGGTCTTCCCTGGTGGCTCAGATGGTGAAGAATCTGCCTGCAAGGCAGGAGACCCAGGTTTAATACCAGGCTTGGGAAGATCCCCTGGAGAAGGAAACGGCTACCTACGTCAATATTCTTGCTTGGGAAATCCCCTGGACAGAGGAGCCTGGCGGGCTACAGTCCATGGAGTCACAAAGAATCGGACGTGACTAACACACTTAGCCTTTGGTTTCTACAACACAAGTGGTTAAAAGCTGTAGCATTCAGATTCATAAAACATGCCTCTTCCAAAGCCCCATGTGAATAATTAGTCCTGTTTTAGATTGTTTAAGCAAAGCCCCCCTGTAGAATTTCCCCGTAGGAAAGACATGACCCAAGGCCACATTCAAAGTAAACTTTCCCTTTGGCTTTATGTATATCATCAACATCCCGAGGGCTAAAGATGTAGTTGAGAAGCTGAGTTCCAGAATCTTTTGAGATATTCTAGCAAAAACCTGCGCCCCATTCTAAGTCAGATAAGATTCTGCACCTTAACTCCATAGCTCTTGGCATTCTCTTCCCACTTTTTCTCCACCACTTCTCCACCATTCCTTAGGAAAATCCAAAAATAAAACTTGGTTCTATATTCCAAGGTTAAATAAATCTTAACTAATAAAAATCAGACAGAAAGGTTTTAATTCCACTTCCTTCCTCCTGTATCACATTGTGCCAAATTAGAGGGGCAGGCAATCCCAACACCCCCAAATCATGGGATCAGCAGAAAGTTTCTTAGATGATGGTGTTATCTTCACACATCTTGAGATTTAAAATTTGTAGGAGGTTGGGAATCCTCAAGAGTTTACTACCCTTTATTTGATTAGGAAGTGAGTAGAAAAGACAAATAGGAACTGATTAATTTGTGAAAAATTGTCTTGAAATTTTGGGCTTCCCAGGTGGCCCAGTGGTAAAGAATCTACCTGTCAATGCAGGAGACATGGAGATGCAGGTTCGATCCCTGGGTAGGGAAGATCCCCTAGAGAAAACAGCAACCCACTCCAGTAGTTTTGCCTGGAAAATCCCATGGACAGAGGAGCCTCACTGGCTACAGTCCATGGGGTCACAGAGTTGGAACAACTGAGTGACTGAGCATCCATGCACGTCATGAAGTTTTAATAGACACATAGTTTTAACCATTTTATAATTTATAATAATGGGTAGGCCAGAGTTGTTACAAAAACTTAGTCATGCTCTGGGTATACAATACTGTCCCAAATGGCTTTGGAACCACTTAGATTTCTGTTTGAATTCCAGCTTTCTTCTTCTCTCTGGGCCAGCAGGATATGTCATGTAGCTCCCTTCAACAAGCCGCTGCTTACCACTGAACATGGAGACTTCAAGATGTACTTAACCTTGATGGAGGGAGACATTGTATCTAATAAAGAGGAATCAAAATTCCAAATTACTGCAAAGCACTGCAGCAGGCAAGCTGCAATTCCAGTCATATGAAACCTCTGTTTACAGTAAAATGATGATATGATTCATGATGACTCTAATAGAAGGACTCAACTGCCTACCTAGTCATATTCCATATATTTATAATATATAATTTCATTTTCATACCAGCTTATTACACATATTAAAGCAATACTTTTCCTTGTACAGCCAAGATTCATTGATAAAACAATGAAGTGAACTAACACCCTTCCTAAATAAAGTTTCACCAATAGCACCGTATGTTAATGGACCTATTTCATTGTTAATGTGACTGACTGCTTATTGATTCTTGCAGGAATCTAGCAAGGGCTTCAGAGTACAATTTAGTTTGGAGAGCTCTGGGTCCAACATCTATGCTCAATTACAACTTTCAGAAGGAGAGATCAATAAAATTTAAATTGCTTATGGTAATCACAACTTCAAATCATTGCGATCAGCATAAGCAATCTGCTGACCCCAGCCAAGCTCCTAAATTGAAACTTGTAATGAGTGGTCATTTAGTTTGGGTCCATTCATATTATTTTGGAGGCAGGTGATGAACAATTAAAGATCAGCCAGCACCTTCTCTGCACAACATCCCCATCTTTATTCCCAAAGTATTAATATGCAGTAACCCTTGGGTTCATGCTTTTGCACTTCTTTAATGGGTATTCTGTATGAATAAGCAATTATATTTTCTATTAAACAATTTCAGTGTAATTGAATTAGCAGTTATAATATTGCTAGGGCAAGCAAAAGCTTTCCTAGGGAAAAATTAAGTGATATTGGGTAGTGCAAATTAATTTATAGAACTGAAAAATGTAACCAATTAAATAGAATTGCCTTTGCTCCCCCCACCCCACCAAAATACAATTAAGCAGCACATTGTTTCAAAGACTATGTTTCAGAGCAATTTGTTTTCAATCATAATAGCTGTTTTTCATTCATTATGAAAAGCTGTCTATTATAATGAAAATTTCATAGGCAGTTTTCCTTGACAAAGCAGGTTGCAAGTTTAAACAAAGATAGCCTGCAGATTACTTCCTTGATAAGGAGTCACCTTAGAATTACATTTTAATAAATCATTGAAAATAAATCTTCTGCATTACAGCATGAAGGTTTAGAAAAAGAAAAAGCAAATAGAGAGAAACTAATCAATGGAAATCTCCAGCTGCCAATATAATAACAGATGGACCAATGCTAATATATAAAGTGTATTACACTCACACACACAGCCAAAAAGAAAAATGTAAGATAAATACCACGGAAGTCAACTGTCACAAATGAGACTTGAGTAATAATCCCATCTTTACCATTCATCATTCCTACTGGGCCTCCTCCAAGCACTTTGCTGAATTATAAACTAGGGTATTTAGGCCACATATTTTGCAATCGAATAAGATGGCCATCTTTAGATTACTACTGAGATTTAAAGCATCCTACCAAACTTTTCCAAACAAAATAAAATATAAATATATACACATATATGTAATGTATGTGTATATAATACATATAATATATGATATATATTAATATGTATATAGTTAGAAAGGAATTTAAAACTGTTGTTGGAGCAACTGTAAATATTTAATAAATGTGCATTAGTAAGAAATTTGTAGCAAAAATATTTAGTAATACCAATGTCATCTCTTTTATGAATGCCTGGATCTGAAAAGACCACAGGTCTGTCCATGTGAATTCCATAAAAAAAGAATGGTTTAGATTCTTTAGAATTGTTTAGATTTTTGGGATAGCACTTAAAAGGCTTTTATGTAGGGAATGACCAGTCAGGTTTCTAACTTGAGTTCACTGAAGGCTGACTGGAAGGGCAGAGTGGACCAGAGCCAAGAAGGCCGGGTAGTGACTCTGAATTAGTTCAAGTTAGGAGGTGAGCATTTAAATTAAGGAAGAAGTGGAGAAGGAAAGGAAGTCATCAGTTTTCAGAAGCTAAATTGACAGACTTTCACTTTTCATTGGCTGTGGAGAAGGAGACGACTCGAGAATAGCTTGAAGGTTTCCATTTTGAAAAAACTGAAAGTCTGGTATCACTACTTATGAATTAGAGATGTAGATCAAGGTGTATGCAGAGGAGGTGACTAAGTTCATGTGTTAATTATGAGTATTTCCAAAAGACTCAATTAGATTAATGTTATTCCTGGACTCTCTGCCTCTGCTAAGACAATAGTGATTGAAAAAGGCATTTATTACAGAAATAACTACTGATGTTCTTAGGTAAGTTAATCATCAAATAATCTCATCTACCTTTTAAATCAGTGTGAGTTAGGTTCATTGTCTGTGAGGCTGTGGCTTCAGCCCTTAGAATTTTTTTGCAACCTAATAATATAGCTAATCTTTGGATTGGTACTAAGGTTTAAAGGTATACTAACAATTTTCTCAAAATAGAGGGTGAATATATATTTTATTCAGCCTCTAAGATTTAATGATACACACAGTGAATAATGCTTGGAACCTGTAGGAAACTTCATCTAACATTCAGAAAATAGTTGACAAAATTTTATATTCACCTAAAGGAAGTGGATATCAAAATTCTCCAGTTGGGAACAATAGTGAAGCTAAGTGTTTCTAGGTTTCTAAAGTTGAAGAAACTATTAACTAGAAGGTTTAAATTTTTTTTTTAATTTTAAAAATAGGGAGACATCCTGGAGCCTGGCACAATATCTGGTACAGAATAGAAAGTCAATAAATGTGAAATATATATATATTTATATTTTAAATGTAACATGAACAGCTACTCATACATTTTAACTTGCCTGAATATTAGAAGCAGTTATCTATGTATTTTCAGTTCAGTTCAGTTGAGTCGCTCAGTCGTGTCCGACTCTTTGCGACCCTATGAATTGCAGCACGCCAGGCCTCCCTGTCCCTCACCAACTCCCGGAGTTCACTCAGACTCACATCCATCAAGTCAGTGATGCCATCCAGCCATCTCATCCTCTGTCGTCCCCTTCTCCTCCTGCCCCCATCCCTCCCAGCATCAGAGTCTTTTCCAATGAGTCAACTCTTCTCATGAGGTGGCCAAAGTACTGGAGTTTCAGCTTCAGCATCGCCGCCCGTGCTCTATTTATGTATTTTAGTATCAAGCAAATAAAAACATTTAATAACTCAGTATAACTCTAAACACTCACACTATACTTATTTACTCATCACCTATTCTGTTTTAATAACTTACTCCTAAAAATTTTTATGGTTATACAATATTAACAATATAGTTCATATTTGAATTTTTTGAAAATAGACAATTGCAAAATATATAAACTTCATGGATAAGAAAAGTTTTCCATGAGTTTCATGATCATTAGAAACTTAACTTTCTTATACCTGTTTCTGGAATTTTTAAGATCTGATGAGACATGACAATAGACAATGAAATGTTTTTCTTCTTACACAGTTATCTCATTTATCCATTTTCTTTAATAGACTATATTATTCACATGATGAGGCTTTTTGATTCTGCTGTTTCTTTTCATTCTGTAGCATCATCTGCTTTATCCTCTGAGAACTCCCCTATGCTATTCAGCATTCCCATAGACACAATCCTTGATGTACTTTAACTGAAAATTTCAGTTCACTTTATCCAATATTAAGTACCTACCATGTGCTGCAATGGGTGAAAAAAAGTTAAATTAAATTCTTTCTTATATCATTTCTTCCTCTTTGGTGATATCAATGACTACCATATGTTCCAGCTATCCTACTTCTGGATATTTACTTGAAGTTAATTTGAAAAGATTATGTGTATCCCTGTGTTCACTGCATTATTCACAATAGCTGAGATATGAAAACAACCTACCTGCCCATTGATGGATTTGGCAAAACTAATACAATATTGTAAAGTTTAAAAATAAAATTAAATTAAAAAAAAAAAAGAAGACGAGCTATATATATGCAGTGGAATACTACTCAGTCATAAAAAGATGAATTGTTGCTATTTGCAACAACATGAATGGACTTGAGGGTATTATGTTAAATGAAATGTCAGACAGAGAAAGATAAATACCATATGATGTCTTTCATATGTAGAATATAAAATTAATAATAAATGAACAAAACAAAAGCAAAAGCATAGATACAGAGAATAAAGTAGTGGTTATCAGAGGAGAAGAGGGCTGGGAGAGGTCAAAGTGGGTCAGTTGTATAGTGATTGATAGAAATGAAACTTGGTGGTAAGCACACTGTAGTGTATACAGAAGTCAAAATATACTATACACATAAACACATAATACTACAAACCAATGTTACCTTAAAAAATCAGGAGTGACATTGCTCTGAAAATTCAGTGGACCTTTTACTCTATAGCTTCTAAACTTCCCTTTCCTCATTTATAAAATGGAGATCAAAATAATACCCACTTGGAAAAGAATAAATACATGTATATGTATAACCGAATCACTTTGCTATGTAGCTAAAACTAATACAACATTGTTAATCAATTACACTCCAATATAAAATAAAATAAAGTAGTACCCACATTATAAATTTGTGGAGGGAAAAAAAGGCAATGTTTTCTATAAACACTTTAAAACAGTCCCTGAAACATAGAAGGTATTTAATCAATGTTGACTTCTATTTTCTTTGTATGGATCCATTTTTCAAACCAATATGATAGATTATTATGGACTATGTATGCTTGATACACTTACATCTAATTATTGTCTTTAAAATTCTGTGAACAAATGCCTTCCTGTAGCCAATATCAAAATTTTCATTCCACCATATTTATACCTACTTAGTAATCATTGCAGACCATGGGTTGCTAAAAGTCAGATAGGACTGAACTACTTCACTTTCACTTTTCACTTTCATGCATTGGAGAAGGAAATGACAACCCACTCCAGTGTTCTTGCCTGGAGAATCCCAGGGATGAAGGAGCCTGGTGGGCTGCCATCTATGGGGTTGCACAGAGTCGGACACAACTGAAGCGACTTAGCAGTAGCAGCAGCAGTAATCATTTACTGCAGCCTTGGCCCAGATGATACAAATATTCGTAAGATCTGTATCAAGTATAGAATTTTAGTCCAATAAATACTCTCTTCCTTCATCTTTTCCTAATGTGAGACACCTGACACTAACTTTTCCTGGTTCTCAAATCTCCCTAGTCTTTCCTCCTTGTCTATTTAAATTTACTGACCATTTTTTAATATTAACTACAAATTGTATCAATGAATCAACTTTGCTGCCTTGAATTCTTCTTTACACAACTTTTTTACTCACATGGGGTGTTTTTTTCCAATAGGAAAATTATATCTAAAATGATTTATCCCTGATCTCTTCCTCTACATCTGTACAGGTTATTTTGTGATATCAAAAATCAAGTTTGTGAGACAGCTTAGTAATTGTTGAGAAACAAAGGACTTTAGGGTCAAATAGACCTATCTGATTCCTACCTATGTAACTTATCTGCATGACCTCGGTCAACTTATTTGACATCTTTGTCCTTTTCTCATCTTTACAATGAAAATAACCGTACCTACTTTTGAGGGTTATGATGAGGATAAATTGAGAGAATGAAGTAGAGAGCTTTGTACAAAGCCCTTGTTATCTCAGTATCATTAGAAAGAGAAGAATTGAAGGGAGATTAAATTATCGCTATTTAAATATTGAATTATTGAATATATTGTTCTTGTATGCTTCCAGAATTTTCTATATACAGGACATGAACTATGGAGTCCCAACTTTAAAAATCTTAGCAATTTAATTTGAATATTAGAAAAAATCAGTTTCTAGATGAAATACTAATGTATGCATGCTCAGTCACTTAATTGTGTCTGACTCTGTGACCCCATGAACTTTGTAGCCTGCCAGGTTCTTCTGTCCATGGGATTTTCCAGGCAAAAATACTGGAGTGGGTTGCCATTTTCTTCTCTAGGGTATCTTCCTGACCCAGGAATCGAAACCCGTGTTTCCTGCATTTGTCTCCTGAAATGACAAGCGGATTCTTTACAACTTGAGCCACCTGGGAAGCCCTACCTTATTTGGAAACAGTGTCATTGCAGATGTTATTTCAGGAGGGTGGGCCCCTCACGCATGTGACAAGTGTTCCTATAAAAGGGAATAATTTGGAGATAAACATGCACACAGTGAGAAAGTCATGTGAAGATGAAGGCAGAGATTGAGCTGATACTTCTGCAAGCCAAAGAACATCAACAAGAGCTGGCAAAGCACCAGAAGAGAGGAGAGGCACCTAACAGATTTTTCTTCATAGGTCTCAGAAGGGATCAAACTTTTTTTCTTATTTTTATTGAAGTATACTCTATTTGCGGGGTAAGTCACTTCAGTCGTGTCAGACTTTTTGTGACTCTAATGGACTGTAGCCCACCAGACGCCTTTGTCCATGGGATTCTCCAGGTAAGAATACTGGCGTGAGTTGCCATGCCTTCTTCCAGAGGATCTTCCCAACCCAGGATAGTATCTGCATCTCTTATGTCTCCTGTATTGGCAGGCAAGTTCTTTATCACTACCACCACATGGAACTTGATTTTCAGTGTGTTAATTTCTTCAGTACAGCAAAGTGACTCAGTTATACAAATATATATTCATTTCCATATTCTTTTCCATTATGGTTTGTCATAGTTCTTTGTGCTATACAGTGGGTCTTTGCTGTTTATCCATCCTATATATATCAGTTTGCATCTGCTGATCCCAAACTCCCATTCCTTCCGTTGGATTTGTGGCCTTCAGACCTGTGAGACTGTACATTTCTATTGTTTGAGCCATCCATTTTGCTGTCCTTTGTTATTGCAGCTCTGGAAAACTAATATATCATATTGCATAATTAACTAGAAAATGCTTAGCTTCAATTATAATACAAACACATATACATACATATGCACTGATATGTATAAAGAATATATAAACCAGAAAATGTGTTTGATTGGCTGTTTAAAATAGACTGTTGATTGAAATATTGAGCAATTAAACATAGAATTCAATTACAAACATTAGAGTCTTCAATTGAGAAGAATAAGGAAAGAAAAGCTTCAAAATTATAATGGCTTTTTATATCAGAAATGCCCCTAAATATGTTTCCTCCTCTTTGAAGTCTAAGAGGATGTAGCTATCTCTAAACTGCCTCTCTCAGTTTTTAACAACTCCCTAAATGGGTTTCCTGAGCCCATGAGAAGAGCAGAAGATCTTTCCCTGTCAGCATTCTTGGTTCATATCACACTGGCTAGTTGCCTCTGTGGAATTCTGATTTTCTTATGAGACTGCTTTTCCCATTTGCCTTGCATTTCTTTTTGTGTCCCTTTCTGTGAACCCTGTGAGGGTAAGATTTAGAACAGTTTTACAAAATTTAAGAAATACCTAGTTGACCAGTGCCTACAAATCAGCAAACCATGTACCCTTTTTTCCTGCAGAAAAACCATGATTGATCATTTAGGCACATCTTATCATAAAACCTTCCTTCCTAAAACTACGAGGGGACCACTTGTAGCTGAAAAGGTCTCAGTTCAGTGCCGCAACATTTTAATGTCTGGTTGTTCACTGGAACATAGTAGCAGCTGCTTCTGTTAGGAAAATATCTTAGGGATATTTTTTAGAAGATTTTTAGTTTATAGAAATATGTCATAGTGATTAAAAACATCAGCTCTGGAGTTAAACTAGACTAGATTCAAATAGCTGGTTGTTTTGTTCTATGGCTATAATAGCTGGTGGTCCTGGGATTATTAGGTAACCTTCATAAATAGAGTCCTCATCTCTTCTAATAATAATACAACCTTGCAAGGTTTTAGGGAGGATTAATGAGATAATGTATGTAAAGTACTTAACATAGCACTTGGAGCAAAGTGTTGAATATGAAATGCTCAATAAAGGCATATTGTATTCTTCTTAGCAGTAGTATATGCATTAGTCACTCAGTCATGTCTGACTCTTTGTGACCCCATGGACTGTAGCCTACCAGGCTCCTCTGTCCATGGGATTCTCCAGGCAAGAATACTGGAGTGGAATGCCATTCCCTTCTCCAGGGGATCTTTCTGACCCAAGGATGGAACCTGGATCTCCTGCATTAGCAGGCAGAGTCTTTGCAGTCTGAGCCACCAGGAAAGCCCACTTTGGTGGTGGGCTTTAGTCGCTAAGTAATGTTCGACTCTTGGGACCACATGGACTGTAGCCTGCCAGGCTCCTCTGTCCGTGGGATTCTCCAGGCAAGAATACTGGAGTGGGTTGCCATTTCCTTTTCCAGTAGTAGTACTGTCAATAGTATTTCCAGTTTTCAGAGTCATAATCAACAATGAGACATTTCAGCTTGGCAGACTGAATGGCTTCACAGTGATCATAAGGCAACTAAACCTGTTCAGGATTATTTGGCCACTTCCTTATCGACACGATCTAAGTTGGACCTCTGAATATTAGGACATGGAATTTGAAACCATTCACTGGTATACGATGTGGCACTCTTTGCTACCCACCAGGATTCACTCAAGGAAAACCCAATGTGTGACACAAAGATATAATAAAGATGCAAACTGTAAATAATTACTTTTAATCGCATAGCTCATTGAAAGAGAAAGCAAGAACTTTTCAACACTCTACAGTTTTCAGGATTTTGTACTCTGCCCACGTTTAGTTCCTCCGTCAGACCTGCCATTTTGTGTGTAATATAATACTGCTTAAGGTTATCAATCTTTAAAAAAGTATACCATTGCTTTATAGCCACTCCTGCTTTGCAATACAAATGACATAATTACTTGTTCTGGCTGGAGGGGGTCCAGTTTCTCTAGTTCATTTTTTAAATGCAAATCTTATTAAGTATTTTATCCTAAAATGGCTAATGCAAAAAGGGCAGTCCTAGACTAAGATGGACAACATGCCTAAAAAATAAATACTAGGCAAATAATGAAACCTGAATTAAATCAGTGCACTGGAAACCAAATTGATTACTTATTGAAATATGTTAACATAGTGTAATGGGTAACAGCCAAAGTCAGATATACAATAATATTCCATGAATCATTGTCAGATAATCCCAAAGTTTTATATGAGCATTAAGAAATTTTAAAATCTTTGCCACCAAAATCTAGATGCTCATAAAAAAAAATTACAGGTAGTTATCTGTGTATTATATAGTTCAGTTTAAGGACTCTTATTTTTTACAGGTCCTCTTTTTTTTTTGTTTTCTCTAAAAGTCATAGGTCTGTTGTCAAATAGAATAATGGACAATTCTTCTATAAACATCCTGCAAGAAACTTTTACAAATGATAAATGCATTATTTCTACTCAATTCATTTTAAGATTTCAGCTATGCAGCAAGGTTTTTTGAAAAATTCTTTTTATTTGGAAATGTGTAATACGTATAAAAATATATTTTCATACTTTAATATGTGTGCAGTTTAAAGAATAGAAAAATAAATGCTTTTGCACTGTACAGACCACTGTCCTAGCCTAAAATACTTGTAGTTTCTGTCTTTGGAGACACCTGCATGGAGCGATGCCTTTTAAGAGACTGCTTTAATTTTGAAACTATACTGAAAACAACTAATTGTTGGGTTGCTTTAAATACTGGTTTCTAGAATGTATCCATTCCCATTGTAGTTTAAAAAAATTTTTTTAAATTGTTTCAAAGTCCAGTTCAAACAATTTGCAATGTAATTTTGGAAACCAAAATGTTAATACTTCCTATGTGGCTCAGCGGTAAAGAATCACCCTGCAGTGCAAGAAAATGCCTGCAATGCAAGAGATGCAGGTTCGATCCCTGGGTGGGGAAGTTCCCCTGGGGAAGGGATTCATACCCACTCCAGTATTCTTGTTGGGATAATCCCATGAACAGAGGAAACTAGTAGGCTACAATTCATGGGATCGCAGAGTTGGACATGACTGAGCACACGCGCACACACACACACATGTTTGTTCAGTGTTTAACAACTACAGAGCAATTCACAACTGTCGTTCTTTTGCAAATTATTTGTAAACTTGAAAGGCATAATTCCTGAGCAATGTTTATTAATTTCACAACATTTAAATAATAGTAGGGAAAAGCTGGGACAGCAAATCAATGCAAATGCTAATAAAGTACTACTTTTGAACTTTAGATTTGGTCTTTTATGCCTCAGTTTACCCATAGATATGCTTGAAAAACATACGAACCACCTCCCAGGATTGACAAGATACTTGAGTATTTCAGTATGCCTGATCAAAGAGAGCTCAACAAAGAGGGGAAAGACCATTGACTCATGCTGGGAAGAAAGTGACTTCATTAGCACATCCTAGGGGTGCCCCTTTGAAAGTGTGTTAAATTGTGTTAACAGTTTGATTCAGAGGCGGGAGTGAGACTAGTTTGAACTTGTCTCATTAATATACTCGTGTGATTCTGAGGTGGGTTTTGCAAGCCTGTTACAGTATTTTCTCACTGCTCTCTCCGGAATTCTTACACTGTCTACCTCTCAGCAGCTGACTGTTATCAAGGCTCCGTTCTTGAGTGATTTCTAGCCGTAGGACTCTTCTTTTGTTTCAGTCATCACAGACTATTAGCAATTCATTTTCCCAAGAAAGGGTCATTTCAATGTATTATTCTCTTGTTTTAGCAGCCCTTTGTCTTCCCCTTGAAGAAGAAACTAACCATCTTGCTTTCCAGAGAGGCCGGCACTGAGGGAAGCATATTGTTTTTTGTGATGAGAGATGTAGAAGGAGGCCCAAGTGACTGGACACACACACCCTAAGGGTTATCTGTGCAACCAATAATTAAGTTCTTAGAGGCTGATTACTTTCTGTTGCTTAGATGCAAAGCAAACAGAAGTGTCGTACACAGGATAAAAGCCAAAGCGCTGAGTATGTGTAAACCTCTTTTGGAAGATTTATTACATGTCACAATGTGGCTATAACTTATTCTCATCTGTCCCCCTTGGCACTTACCAACAGTGATGAAAATGGAGAGTCTTTACTCAGGGAACTCTTGACTGCATTACTATTAAATTATTTGCATATTGGTAGCACAGAGGGATCCTAGGATGGCATTTTTCCAAGTTTCATTACCCTAACCCTCACCACTCAATAATAGTTCCCACAATTCCGATGAGGTGGAGAGAAAACCATGGAACTATTTGCCTTCTGAGTATTTTTACTGTTAACTAATGAAAAATGCAGTTAATGACACTAAATGAAAGAATGGAAGAATGGAGAAATGGATGGGTAGAAGGACTCAGTTGTTAACAGAGAAAAGTATCTGGGTCATGGGGGGATGGGTTTAAATGAATGAGTACAATTCTGTTGCAAAGCTGCAGAGCCCCCTATTGGTAATACAATATAGTTTATCTTGCTTATTGCCATTCTATTTTGAAGAACACCCCCATCATTAGATCACTTGTTACGCCATCAACAGATAGCCATGGATCTTTCTCAGTCCAACTGTGTGCCTCTCACTAACTTCCAAATATATTCACCTGGATACGCACTACCATACACTCGCCTTAACAACAAGACTTAATGTAGAGTTCAACATTGCCATCATCTTTTTGTTCCATCTTCCTATGCTTAAAATTGGGCTTTCCTGGTGGCTCAGTGGTAAAGAACTGCCTGTCAATGCAGACTCCCTGATCTGGGAAGATCCCCTGGGGGAGGAAACAGCAACCCATTCCAGTATTCTTGCCTGGGAAATCCCATGGAGAGAGGAGCCTGGTGGGCTACAGTCTATGGGGTTGCAAAAGAGTCAGACTTGACTCAGTGCCTAAACAACTAATGTTTAAAATTACCAGTGTCTTTATGGGCTATTTCTAATCATTGTTAGCTTGTCTTTTAAACATCTAATCATCCCCCACCTTACTTACAAATGAGATCTAATTTAAAGTGAATTTCTGCCTTTCAGATCAATTAAGGTCATGTTTCCTACTTTCCCCTTGGATTTAGAATCTTCCACCCTGCTCTACTATCAACACATTAATACATTTTATTAGCAGAATCAGGATAGCTTGGGATGACATCGGAGACAACTAAAGGGCTCTCGAATATGTAGTAGCCTCCCAAAGTCATCTCAAGTTGATTCATATAATTATTTAAATAATAAGAGAATCAGCAAATATGTGTTTGAAATCATTTTCAACCCAGTATTATTTTCGCTGATCTGTGTTACACACTTTAAACTTTTAAACTATATTTGCTAGGGTAATGCAACCTGAAGGCAAGTCACCTGAATCTGTTTTCAAGTACAGATTCGCCCCAAACCTCCACCAACAAAAAAAGTCAGGAGCCATTACTCCTTCTCTTCCACCCTGACATTTTTCAGGTTGGTTTCCTCATATTGCATCCCTGCAGCAAAATCTTAATCCTGCTCATGCTCAGCTGATGGCTGAAATAACCATCATCTATCCCATTCCATACTGCTTTAATCCAATTAGTTCTCAAGTTAAAACTCTTACTCTTCTTAGAAATTCTTCCCCATTGAACCCAAATCCTTGGTTCATCCAAAAATCTATACAATCCCTCTTTTGTTAGTCATACAAATTATTTTAAAATTCAATAAGTATTTAATTAATTTCAAGTACAAGAGAGTGTTTAAATATAATATTTACATTTCTGTCCCATTTTCAGCCTTTTCTGGATTCTTTTAATCTGGTATCCTTTAAATATTGTTCTTCCTTAATCTTATTTAAAAAAATTCTTCTTTATTTGACCCTTGTACAATCTTCCTTGAAAAATCTCAACATCCCTTACAACTTCTTTTAACTACTACCCACAGACAGACAACTGTCAATGCCTAGTCAACACTCTTATCAGTGTATACTGGAATTCGTTCTGACTCAACAAACCTATTTATTCAACAATCATTTATTAAGAGACTTTCAGTTTGGACCATGACAGAGTACTTAGTCTTGTAATTAAATTTCCACCATAAACAAACAGAAAACCTAGAAAAAAATATAAAAGGGAACTGTTAAGTATTCAACAGTAACTGAGGTAAGGCTACAACATATGAATAAGGAGAAGCCCACGAGTGAGCATCATGATCACCTATCAGGGCCTTGGATAGCTCCTGGACCAACCATAAGCAGAGAGAACTTCTGGGATACCTAGCTGAAAACAGCTGCTGGACAAAAGTATAGAGTACTCAGTTAAGCCAGTTCTGTTATGCCAAGCTTAGGACCTTTGCAGGGGAAGTCTTGAACACTTAAATCAAAAATCCAAAAGGAAACCAATACAAATAGAATTGCCCAATTTGCTACATAGTTTCCAATAGAAGCTAGTGGGAGTAAAGACGATCTTTTCAATAAGTGATTCTGGAGCGACTGAATATCTCTATGGGATATAAACACCTTGAACCTTTCCACACATCATACAGAAAAATTAATTTGAGGTCAATATTAGACCTAAATTTGAAAGTTAATCAAATTTCTGAAAGAACCACAACACACTATCTTCATGAAATTGGATGAGATAAAGTTTCCTTAAAAGAACATAAAAAGGACTAATAAAGGAAAAATAATAAATTGGACTCAAGAACTTCTGCTCATCAAAAGAAAGGCAAACCACATCTGAGAAAATATATTTGCAATACCTCTGACAAAGGAATTACATCCAGATTTATAGAGAACTCCAACAAATGAATAAGAAAAAGACACCCAATCCAACTAAAAATGTGCAAAAGAATTAAAGAGGCAGGGACTTCCTTGGTGGCCCAGTAGTTAAGAATCTGCCTAATCTCTGTTCAGGGAACTAAGATCCCACATGCAGCAGAGCAGCTCCACTTGCTCCAACTACGGAGCCTGAGAGCCACAACTAGAGAGTTCTCGTGTGCCTCAAGGGAAGATTCTGCCTGCACCTAAGGTCAGACAAATAATAAATAAATATTTAAAAATTAAAAAAAGAATTGGAGAGGCACTTCACAAAAAATGATATTCAAATGGCCAATTAGTATATAAAAACTTGCTCAACATCATTGCTCATTAAGGACATAAATGTAAACTCTATCTACAAGGCTAAAATCAAGGACTAACAATATTGATTCCTGGCAAGGATACGAAACAACTAGGACTCATATTTAATTTGGGGGTGTATAAACTGGCCCAGCCATTTTTAGGAAGCAATAATACATTACAAGGCTAATCATGTACCTATCAAATGACCAGTCAATCTAATGCCTAGGTATATACTTAAAAAATAGTGTGCACTTAGGTACTCAGTCATATCCAACTCTTTGCCACCCCAGTACTGCAGCCTGCCAGGCTCCTCTGTCCATGGAATTCTCCAGGCAAGAATACTGGAGTAGTTTGCCATGCCCTCCTCCAGGGGATCTTTCCAACCCAGGGATCGAACCCAGGTCTCCCACATTGCAGGTGGATTCTTTACCATCTGAACCACCAATAGTGTAAACATCCACAAAAAATAATAGGTACAACAAATATTAATAGTAACTTTGTTCATACGAATGGAAAGCTATAAATGGTTCATATGCTCATGAATAAGACAATGGAGAAATTCATGACATATTTATGCAATGGAATTCTACAGCATAATAAAAAAAATAAACATGTAATATCATGGATGAATCTCAAGAACATGCTAGGTGAAAAAAGTCAGACTCCAAAATAGTAAATATAGTCTGATTCCAATTATGGAGTCCATATGTAGTTTAAGATCACTAAAATTAATTCACTGCATAAGAGTTAGAACAGAAGTTACCTCTGGTGGTGCAGAGAAGGTGTTGACTAGAAGGGGCAATAAGGAATGTCCTGGAAAGTTGGAATTTTTCTATGCCTTCATCTGAATAGCACTTATATGGAAGTATACAATGTAAAAATGACTGAACTCCACACTTAAGCTTTGTATACATTACCATATGATATAATTTATCAATAAATAATGAAAAGTACACATGTGTACAAATAATCTTTATATTATATTATTATTCTATCATTATGATGCGGTTGCCTCCGTATTTAGAGTTAGGACTTAAAAGATGAATGAATATCCTAGCACACAATCTATGGGTAGAGTTAGGAAGACAGCTGCTTCAACAGACAAATTAGAATATCATACCATTAATTCATTTTCAGAGTTATTATCATGTTACTGTGAAAATATCTAGGACAGAAACAACTAAGTCTTTTGGGAGTTGATGGAGAAGTCTTCACTCAAGAACCAATTTTGAGCTTGGAATTTCAAAAGAAACAGAAATGTGTTGGAGAGCAAGAAAATAGGTTAGGTGGAATTTGATATTTCACAAAGACTAATAAATATATATATATATAGTGAGCCCTCTACCTGAGAAACTCTGTCATAAGAACCCACCATACTGGCAGGAGTATAACAAGTACCATCAGCATTTGTGGACAGAAGGAAAGATTGAGAATCTGCTTTAGGGCAAGACCACAGTGAGCCAAGAAAGGAAAGATGAGGATCTCATCAAAGGCAAAGGCAGAATTTCAAGCTGCGGGTGTACATGCTCAGTCACTCAATCTTGTCTGACTCTGTGACTCCATGGACTGTAGCCCGCCAGGCTCCTCTGTCCATGGGATTTCCCAGTCAAGAATACTGGAATGGGTTGCCATTTCCTTCTGCAGGGAATCTTCCCAACCCAGGGATTGAAGCCACATCTCTTGTGTCTCCTGCATTGGCAGGTGGATTCTTTACCACTGCACCACCTGTGAAGCCTGAATTTCAAGCTATTTCTGAATTAAACATAATTGGACTTATAGTCTGATTGGAGGGGCAAGATAAAATCTATTCTTCCAATCGTGGAGAATATTATCCTTGTGTATTTCTGGGTTTCCACCTTGTCACGACACTGAAATAGATAATTCCTGACCTACCTATTTCTTACTAAAACAATATTACATTAATTATAAATGAATGAGAATTTTTCTCAAAGAGTGTATTTTTAAGGTTCACCATGTCCCTCTTGGAACCTGACAAATGCCACTCTGAAATAGTCGTCTGGTTTTGTGGCCAGATTGCATGCAATCGTAGGGGAATATGGGTAGTTTTCTATCTGACTTTTTTACATGTCTTACTCTTTTCCATACAATTTATGTTACACTGAGAAGTTGGAGATTCCTCACCTTTCATCTATAAAAATATTCTGTGTTGTCAAACCCTTTGAGCAGTACATCTGCCAAGCTTTCATGTTCCATCTTTCCCATTAAAAATCTGCACCATGAATAAATACCGCCCCCAGTAGTTAGTTAAAATAGTACCCTGCCACCTTTCACCCCTTTTGCTCACAAAGTAATCTAAACCTAGCACATTAAGGGAGAGATCAAAGTGATGTTGCTGTTTTATGTACAGTAGGTGCAGTTGGCTCATTTGTGAGTTACCACTCTCTAGGGCAGAGATAAGGCATATGAACAGTTAGCTGTGGCCTTTCACCTGCAAAATCGAGTTCATAGTGAAATATATGTGATGCACAAAAGAGATAAATAGGAAGAGATGTAGAAATCAACACAAAGAGGGAACGGAGGCAGAAACTAGACAAGATTTAAACGTTTTCTCGATATTAAAATGTCACAGGATTTAGAATGAATAATTACCACAGAATTTAAATTTCTTTGTACCTGCTACCATGGGGAATAGGCCTTATTATCTCTGTCCAACAAACACAGGACAGACAGACCAGGCGCCATGCAACCTCTATTCATATGTTAACCCCTGAAAGTACCCTGCTAAGCAACTTCTGAAAACTCTTTTCTAAATTTGAACCTGATTTATCTCCCAAGTTATGAGCTTCATCACCAGACAGTCTGGTTCAAATATCAAACATTGTTCTTGAAAGGAAAAAAGTTACTCCCCCACCGTCAATGTAATTTTATCCCAGTGGCTGAGGATCACGTTTGCGATCGTGGGGCACATTTGGCCTTTTCTTTTGTCCTCCACTCCTTTTATAGAAAAATCGCATTAACGCCAGCCAGTATGTAGAATGCAGATGTCCAGACACTTCAGGAAAGTTCCGGAAGGAAAATGGCAGGTTTGACAAAACAGGCAATGTACATATCTTGCAGTATTTCTTTTAAGGATGTCTTCAGTTTTGTGCCATGTAGCACATTTTGTGAGTTGAGGAGCATTGCACTATATTTAGCATAATATTGTCTTCCAGGAACAGGAAATATTTTTTAAAAAATCTTTTTACTGTACCACATAGGTAAGTCTAGGCATGCCAAATAATTATCTTTTAAAAAATTCTTTTTAATATTTTTTTTTCTTGGCTGCACCAGGTCTTAGTTGCAGGGGATCTTTAGCTTCAGCATATGGGATCTAGTTCCCTGACCAGGAATCAAACCCAGGTCCCCTGCACTGGGAGCATGGAGTCTTAGCCCACTGGACCACCAGGGAAATCCCCAAATAATTTTAAAATGATGTGTACACTGTGACGATAAGTGGGTCCTTTCAGAAAGGCAACTAGGGATACTGTAAGACATTTAATCTGGATTTTTCACTTTCTATGTGACAAGCTACCAACAAGTTACCTTCTGATAAAACTCATGAACAAACACATCTGTAAAGAGTTAATGTCCATCTATTCTAACTCTTACTATCTCTCATTTCTGCACTCACTCATCTTTTCCAAGCCAATTTTGTGATCCCTTCCATCAGGGCATGTTTGGAAAAGGATGGACAGTGTCTTCCTTCTCTTTTGAAAATGCTTAAACTTTGGAAAGTGATCCTGCTAAGAGCAGTGGACAGGGAGAGAAGAGAGTGACTTGCCTTCACAAATGGCTAGAGGAAGGAAAGGCTATTTTCCCAGGCTGGGGAATCTGAGATCTCCAAAGCATCAAGAATTTGAAAGCCAAGTTGCTCCAGCCATCCATGAAGATGATAAAATGGAAGAATATTGGGGGTTAGTCTGGGGCAAATTTCTGGAAGCCACTTAATTCTGGGCACAGGATCTTCTTGTTTTGCAAGAGTCAAGTGTCACCAGATTTGAGGGATCAAGAAGAACCAGAGATTCAGCCTGTCACACAGGCGCTTCTATAGTATGCTTCAAACAGGCATTTGTGACTATTATCTACCACTCTTAAAGAGATTTTTCTCCAGAGCACAGCCTTTGGTTGTTTAAAGTCACCCTACTTTGGTTCATAACATGCCCTCTCTCTAGGGTATGCTCTAGACATTTCTCCCAAACTGTCTAATCTTACTTATCTTCTAAAGACTAGTCTTCTTCCTACAGGAAGTCTTCCTGGAGTTTTCAAGGTTTTAATAAGCTTCCTTTTCTCTAACTAAATCATTTATGTCCTGGCTCCTCACTTCAAGATTAATTGCAACAGTTTTCATTTTAATGTAGTTATTACTATTCAATTATTTAAATGGCCTGAACTTATATAATTTTAAGCTCTCTGAAGGCAGTAATCATGTCATACCATTCTTCATATTAACCACAGTGCTTTGAGAAACATTATTGCTTGGTGGTTAAAATTTAGCATAGATATTGAAACCAGACTCCCTGGGATTAAGTCCTGGTTCAACCACTAACTAGCTGCATGTCCTCAGACAAGTTACTTAATTTTTATGCCTCAGTTTTCTCTTCAGTGCTATATAGGCATAACATTAGCAGTTATTTCAATAGAGTTGTGAAAATTAAATGAGTCTATACATTTAAAGAGTTAGAGTAGCACCTAATAAATGTTAGCTGTAGTAACAATTTTTAATTATTATTGCAATTTTGTTCACAGTTTTCCTGGAATATCTTCTTTCATTGTTTTTACTTATGCAGATTCAATTAGAAAATATTTCTTTTGTTTCTATTAGTACAAAGCACTGTTCTACACACCATGGAGATGGAAAAACATGTGCAAAATGTTTCTCTCTCAATAAACTTAGAACATGAAGAGTACCTATTCTTTAAGAAAAACTTACTCCACCTGCTTGATCAAGTCTTTCTGAAAGCTTTCTCTGAATGTGCCCTTGTTGGTCAGCCTCTCCTTCGTGTCCAGCTCTTTGCGACCCCATGGACTGTAGCATGCTAGGCTTCCCTGTTCCTCACCATTGCCCAGAGTTTGCTCAAACTCATGTCCATTGAGTCAGTGATGCCATCCAACCATCTTGTCCTGGCCTATCACATGTCATAGCTTGCATAATGAGTTTATGAAATGCATGAGGACAGGGCCTGTCTTATTGTCAATTTTAGCACTCCTGGTATCTACCAGAATGTTTTTCACTTTGTAAGCACTGAGTAAATATTTAGTAATTGATTTGGCCCTGATGGCTCAGGGGGTAAAGAATCCACCTGCAATGCAGGAGACACTGGAGACACTAGTTTGATCTCAGGGTTGGAAAGATCCTTAGGAGAAGGAAATGGCAACCTACTCCAGTATTCTTCCCTGGGAAATACCATGGACAGAGGAGCTTGGAGGGCTACAGTCCAAAGGGTAGTAGAGTCAGACACAATTGAGTGACTGAGCACATCTTGGCCTTATTTGTCATTGTTTCTTTAGCACAAATCTCAACAAAAGCAAATGTGTATGTGCTCAGTCTGACTCTGCAACCCCATGGAACATGGTCCTGCCAAGTTCCTCTGTCTACGGGATTTCCCAGCAAGAAGAGTAGAGTGGGTTACCATTTCCTTCTCCAAGGGATCTTCCCAACCCTGGGATCGAATCCATGTCTCTTGTGTGTCCTGCATTGCAGGCAGATTCTTTACCACTGTGCCACTTGGGGAGCCTCAAGAAAAGCAAATACTAGTTCTATTAGAAATGCCTTGTTGTTGGAAGAGGCAGAGTTTCCACAGTGTTGATCTTTGCAGTAATATCAGTTAGAAGTTCTAATAATTTTGGTGGAGTCAAGAAATTATGAAGTCAATTTTCAAAAACTGTTATATGTATATATGTGTATATATATATATATATATATATATATATATATATATATATGTGTGTGTGTGTGTGTATAATTCTTGCAGTAGGGTGAAAATAACTTTTTTCAAGGATATTACATAGGTCCTATGTTTTGAATTTTTCTAAGTGGATCTTACAACTCATAAGCTATTAATTCAAGGTTGTCTTGGAATAGAATCTGAAGGTACAGTGTCTCTAAATACAACACAACATTTGATTCTATATCTTATAAAAAGATAATAAACAATACAATCATGTATGATTTTTAATTTTCCACATTTGATCCTGAGTGGTTTGCCTGTTACTGATCTTCTTGGAGGTCTAGGGTTACAACTGTATTCATAACTTTTAGAATTAGAGTTCTGATTTGATTATATACCTTTTTATAACTCTACATCTAGCACTCAGCATGGAAGGAAGGACTAATAAATATTTGCTGATGCAGAATGGATGAAAATTCTCTTCTGTTAATACAATATCAAAGAATAAAAGAGATTATTTGACAAATGTGTTTTTAACATAAACCAAACTTCATAGTAAGAATTTGATTGAAATAAGATATATTTTAGCTATAATTTGAAGAAATCACATTTAGAAAAAATGAAACTCAGGGGGAAGTTACTCTTTGTTTATACATTTAATAGGGATAAAGAAATAAAATCAGTATGAATAATGGATAATAAGATTCTGCTGTGAAAATTCATTAGGTCAACTGGGTCCCCTGGAACTAGAATTGTGCCTGGCAAATTGGCATATTCTAGGTGCTCAATAATATGAGCTGAAATTTTTTAAAAGTGAACTTCTTAGTTAAGAGATCAACTGCCTTCTGTTAGATATATTTAAAAGAGAATCTCAGATAAATTTTAAAATAAACAATGCAAGTTATACAAATATGCTGGGTTAAGCTAACTGAAAATATCACTTCTATTCTAACTTTCATTGCTTATGTTCTTTCACTTTCATAGAAAAATTGTTTTCTAAATGAAACTAATATTAAATATGATCTTTGCTTATGAGGAAACCACATAGCAAGGCTATTGAAGTAGGGTTAAATTTACATTCTGTCAAATCGTTTTACTCTAAGAGTTCTTGGAAGTCAAGCATGCTGGCTAATTCCCCAAAGAGAACTGAATATTCCAAAAATAATTCAGAACTCTCACTCATACCTGCTAAAAGAAAACAGAAGAATAGGAGGAGTGCATAGGAGGTGGGAGAAGAAAGAAAAAGTTAAAAAGAAGAATGGCTGTTCAATTAAGGTGACAATGAATCTTTGAATTACCTAGAGACCAAACAAGTCATGGAATAATTCTCTGAGTCTTTCCTAGTATCCAGCTTATAGACACAAGCCAAATCTAGTTGAAGCATGTTGAAAATTGAACAGAATCATACACACGCACACACAAATTGAAATAAAATAAATGAGAATGACTTGGAACTATAATGAAACATAACAAGTGATCACAAGAACTAGCAATTTCCATTGTTTAATCTTGTGTTTTAAAACTAGAAAGTATTTTATAATGTTTCATAGCTCAACTATATGACTTTCTACCACCATTCATAAAATGAATTTCTTTCTCATTTGCATAATGTTTCATGATTTTTACATTAAAGATTTGTACTCAGTGATAATTCCATTCACCCATTCATTATTCATTCATTTATCTGTTCATTCAATGAACATTTATGGTGTGCCTACAGGAGACGTATTCTTATTGGTCCAGAGAAAGTAGAAATAAATACATGTTTACATAGACATACACATAAAGTACAGTTCCCTAATGGGTTGGTGGAATGGACAATGTAATGGAGACTGGAGAAAGAGATGGATACAATAAGAATTAGTTTTGAAAAAGAGAAGCAATTTTCTCTAATACAGGGGGAAAAATACTAGTGATATATAAATAATTTAGGAATTATAAGTATAAGATTCCTGACAAAATGGAAAATTAGTACAGACTGCTGACTTTCTCTACCAGATTAACCCTGCAGATTTCAGAGATGAGAGATAGAAGCATAGATGTAAGAAATCAGTATAATAACTAACAGAAAGCCTGGGAACATTGAAGCCTGACTCAAATTGGGCAGGGGAAGGGGAGGGAAGTGTTTGATGGTTAATTTTATGTGATCCTGACTGGGTCACAGGGTGCACTGTTATTTGGTCAAACTATTCTAGGTGTTTTCATGAAGGTATTTCTTAAAATAAGATTAACATTTCAATCCGTAGACTAAGTAAAGAAGATTACCCTGCCTAATGTAGGTGGGCTTCATCCAATCAGTTGAAGGGACTGAATAGAACAAAAAGACATATCTGAGTGAGAAAGAATTCATCCTACCTTACTGCCTTCAAATTCAGACATTGTCTTTTCCTTTCTTTGGGCTTGAACAAAAATATCAACTTTTCCTGGGTTTCAAGCCTGCTTGTTCTCAAACTACGGCTGTTCTCCTGGTTCTCAGGCCTTCAGATTAAGGCTGGAACTACACCATCAGCTCCTCTGGGTCCCCAGCTCACCAGTTCACCCTGCGGACCTTGGGATTGTTCAGCCTCCATAATCGAGAGTCAATTTCTTACGACCTCTCTTTCTCTCTCTCTCCTTCTGTTTATCTGGAGAACTCAGGTTATTATTGTGTGTGTGTGTGTGTTTGTGTGTGTGACAGAGAGAGAGAGATTTAGGGGTGAAAATGTAATATTGGAGTGACAATACAAAGTGCTGGGTAACAAAAGCAAAAGTAGGAGTTTAGGATGCTGAATCATTTTTAAGCTGTATTTGTGGCTCTCTCCCATTTGTCCCTAAGCGAATCATTATTTGCCCCATCACAACCATGTAGCAGAAATCAACAGGAAAAAATGTTGACTAGGTATTATGCAGGCTGCCCTAGGCATTCACTCACTGACTCCCACTACTCCAAGTCCTAACTGAGCTTAAGAGACATGGGGGAAGGAAGAAGTGTGCCATTTAAGAATGCCAAAGGAGTGAGTGGGACGAATTGAGAGAGTAGCATTCACATAAATACACCACCATATGTAAAACAGATAGCTAGTAAGGAACTGCTGTATAGAACAGGGAGCTCCGGTCAGTGCTCTGTGATGACCTAGAGGGGTGGGATGAGAGGGTTGGGAGGAAGGTTCAAGAAGGAAGGGATATATGTATACATATAGCTGATCAATGGTGCTGTACAGCAGAAACTAACACACACTGTAAAACAATTATACTCCAATTAAAAAAAATTAAAAGATAAATTTTAAAAATATCCAGATTACTTATAATATTCAATACAATTTAAATGCTATGTATATAGTTTCCCGGTATGTGCCAAATTCAACTTTTGCTTTTTGGAGACTTCTGGAATTAAAGGATATTTTTTTACCAAAATAAAAAAAGACAAAGAATGTCAAAGAAAAAAAAATTGTAGCATGTGGTGATGGATGTTAACTAATTTTATCATAGTGATCATTTCTCAACATTTACAAATATTAAATCATTATATTGTGCATCCAAAACTTAATATCATATTTTATGTCAAATATATCTCAGTTTAAAAATATCAAAAGAAAATTATAAGAACAAAACATCAACTAAAAAACAATAAGAATTTCAAACTTTCAACCTCAACACTAGAGTAATTATAAGAGACATAGAACATGGCTAAAATGATCCCATATACATGTATCTTTGAAGAAGAACAAATGTTAAAAATGGTAAGTTTTATAAATGTGAAATTAAAATAACAGTTGAAACAAGATATATAAAGAGCATAAAATAAGTAGGTGGGGAAAATGAACTCTGAAGAACCTATACCAAGTCATATTCTTCCATTTACTTAGAAAAATATTTTTTTGCATTTTGTCTGCATAGCATATGGGAAGGTTCCCTGATCAGGGATCAAACCAGCAGTGAAATTTCTAGATCCTAACCAGTAGGCCACCAGGAAACTCCCCCATATTCTTTTAAACACCACTCTTCTAATTTGGTCCTTCTGATTTCCTCTGGACCAAGAAATCAAATTACAGAGATTTACCAGAAGGTGTAAACTGAGTCAATATGGCCTGAGAGCAGAGTTTTCTTACCTCTATATCTCTGTAAAATTCTCTGATTTTATGCTTGTTGCTATTGTTAAGCTCACTTTTCAATGTTTGTTTTTTCTTCAGTTTCATGGACATTTTCTCATCTTTGCATGTATCAGTGATCTTTAGGCTTTTGGCACATTTAAGAACCTGATTTTTTAAACTGTGCTAAATATACCCCCCTCCATATAAATACATATAACATTTCTCCTAGAATTTCAGGGAGTTCCTAAATCCTTGAACTCTTAGAAAAGTTCATAGAATTTGATAGATAGACCATATATAAGATATATGAACTCTTAGATTAAGAAATATATAAACTGTTAGGCTGAGGAATATACAGAGCAATGTCACAGCTCTGGTATGAGATTAAAAACCTCTAAACATTTAGTTTAAAATATTCAATATTTGAGAATGGGGATACTTGTGTTGAAGGAATTCAAGGCTCATATTTCTGATGGGGAAAGCTGTTATATCTTATAGGTGATTCTCACTTCTTCAGAGAAAGGAATTCCAACTCCTTAAATGCAATCCTTTTTCAATTCAGCTGGAAAAACCATTCTCCCTAGCAATAGAGCAGAACAGAGCAGTCTATAGTCCATATTCATTCCATATTCATTTCCCTTCAATTGTAGTATCATGAAAACTCCTTCCATTTGTGTTTTACCTCATCTTTACCAGCAGATAGTACAGAATTTATTACTCAGACAAAGAACAGTTGGGTAAGTTGTTCAAAGCCATACAGTAAGATAGTGCTACAACCTTTCCCAGACCTTCAAATTCTCAGTCTAGCATTCTTTCCATACTAGACTGGAATATGGAACTGTATTCATTCATTCATTTCCTCATTCATCTAAGAAATATTTATTGAGTGCTCAGTTTGTATATGACTTCTTGACAATAAATTTAATTATATTACATGACATGCATTTTTTTTGAATGCTAAATCAATCAAATGCATCATACTTAATCTTGTTGTAGTTATAAAGGTTAAAAAATAGTTTCATTCATTCACTGAATAGATATTTATTGAATTCCTTTTATGTGCCAAACATGCTGATTAAAAGGTATGCTGCAATGAAGTAGGTAACATATGGTCTGGCAATGAAGATTTAAGCAATTACTCATGTACAATATGATATTAAGGAAAAGTTCATGTAACCATAAATGTTTTTTGGAAGATCAACATTTTCTAAGAATTCAGGGGAGACTCTCATTTATAAAGAGACACTTAGACTAAGCCTCAGGAGATGAGCAGGAATTATCTAGTTAAACAGGGGATTAAGGGCTGAGGGAGATAAAATAACCTATATTTGACCTGGCAAACTTCATACAAATATAACAGAAGAAACATCGATAAGCATTTTAAATAAGTATTTAATTTATTTGATATAAGAGGGGGAAAAACAATTAAAAGAACACACAGGGAAGAACTATCTAATTTCAACTGGAACAATTTTTAACAGAATGGTCATTTGAATTTTGCCAAGAAGAATAGAATTTTTGACACAAAAGAGTAGAATGAGTGACTATTCCAATCAAAATGAATGTGTGTTACAAAACTATGGATACAGGGAATCATGGTGCATATGTAGGAAAGAACTCGTGCAGCCAGAGTAGCAGTGCCTATAGTGAGTAGTAAGAAACAAAAGGGGTGTAAAGCAGAAGGAAATGAATATTGAATGTTTTGAACACTTATTTAATGACTGATTTCAGATCAAAACCATGAATATCATACCATGAAATTTGAATTGCATTATAATGGCAATGAGGCATCCAAATTTTTTGAATCAGAGAAGAAAGTGACCAGATATCCCTTTAGAAAGACAAGTCTATTGGCAATGTGGAGGGTTACTGGTCAAGAGAAGAGATTGGAATCAAGGAGTCAATGAGGAGTCTACTGCAATCATCAAGGCAAGAGATACAAAATCAGAATACATTAGTGACAATAACAATGAAATGGGGGTAAAATAAGTGAAAGGTATTTTTTTCAGAAATGAAATGGATGTGTGAGATTTCCCTGGTGGTCCATGACTAAGACTACGTACTCCCAGTGCAGGGGGCCTGGGTTCTGTCCCTGGTCAGGGAACTAGATCCCCCATGCTGCAATTAAGAGTTTGAATGCACCAACTGAAAGATCCCTCATACCAGAACACAAATCAAAGATCCTGCATGCCACAACTAAGATCTGGTTCAGCCAAAGAGCTAACTAACTAAATAAATATAAATATAATAAATTAAAAAATAGAATAAGAAATGAATGTGATTAACTTACTGGGTTGAGAGAAAGGGATTTGAAAATATGCACACACTTTCATGCTTGAGTGACTAGAAAATAGGGAATAAAGAATGCATTTATGGAAAATGAAGACTTGAGTACATACAGATGGAACAGCCCAGTGAGCAGTTAGCCATGAGGGCTTTAAGCACAGGGAGTTTGTGAATGATTGCAGTGTTCAGTGTGTTTCCTGTAGGCTGTGCTTTGTAGCTGGGCATCTTTATGGGTATGGTATAGTATAGTATAAGAATTAGTGATGATTTAGATCAAAGGAGTATTCCACTTAATGATCAACAGAGCCGATACAAAAGTAAATGTTTATGATAAGTGAAACCACAAAGGTAACTCATGTATACGTATAAAATAATGAACCACATACTATGAAACAAACCAAAAAAAATAAATAAATAAAGACACAATGAACTATCACTTCGCCCTGGTCAGATAGCCATCATAAAACCATCCCTAAAAAAATAAATGCTGGAAAGGGTGTAGAGAAAAGGGAATCCACCTACACTGTCTGTGGAAATGTAAACTGGTACAATCATGATGGAGAACAGTATGGAGGGCCCTTAAAAAATTAAATATAGAATTACCATATGATCCAGCAGTCTCACTTCTGGGCATATATCTAGTGAAAAATCATAATTTGAAAAGATACATGCACCCCAATGTTCATTGCAGCTCTGTTCACAATAGCTAAGACATGGAAGCAATCTAAATGTCCATTGACAGAGGAATGGATAAAGAATATATGGTGCATTATACAATAGAATATCACTCAGGCATAAAAAGAACAAAATAATGCCATTTGCAGCAACATGCATGAACCTAAAGATTATCAAACCAAGTGACATAAGTCAGACAGAGAAAGACAATTATCATAGATAGCACTCATTTGTGGAAGCTAATAAAAATGAGGCAAATGAACTTATTTATAAAACAGAAACAGACTTACAGATCTTGAAATCAAGTTAATGGTTACCAAAGGGGAAACATGGGAGACAGTGATCAATTAAGAGGCTGGGATTAACATGTACACACTATCTATTTAAAATAGATAACTAAATTAGGTAATAATATCTGTATAAAATAGATAACTAATAAGGACATCCTGTTTACACAGGGAACTCTACTCAGCATTCTATAATAACCTATATAGGAATAGAATCTGGAAAAAAATGGATATATGTATATATATAACTGATTCACTTTGCTGAAACTAACACAATATTGTAAATCAGCTATACTAAAATTTAAAAAAATTTAATGAAGAAAAAACAATCTAGGTTTCAAAAATATGTGTCCCTTCTTAGTACTTTTACCTGTAGGATCTTGTGGTCATCTTATTGCCATTGGTAGAATCCAACCATTTTATTATGCTTAAGTGGATAAAATATAAAACAAATCAACACTAAGCTAGACCATATTGGCTATAGATTTTTTTAAAAGTCATTTTCTAATTCCAAATCAAATCAACTCAGGGTCAGGGCTGGAGATATTAGATTCCCAGAAGCTCCAATGCGATATGGTTGGGTGAAACAGATTTTATTCCTTCTTATATACTAACTCTACTATTTAGTTCAAAACATGTCTGGTTTTGTTTCTTTGTTTGGCATATGTACAGGTGAGCAGAGATAAAGGAAAAGATTTATTTTGGGAAACTTTGACTTATAGACTTGATCTCTATGAGTAGGGTAATAAAATAGAGGATATACTCCATGTTCTAAGTCTGATGGTAGTTTTAATGATGGGGAAAATGACAGGGTGATGGTTTAAAAGATAAGTGCAATTTGTGCCAGATTTAGCTTGGATGGGTGGCAATATATGTATATTTCATGTCACTCAGGTAAGAGTAGGTGTAAAACTGGAGCACAGCTGAGAAAGTTTGTGTAGAGATAAAGATTTGGAAACCATCTTATACATATAGGGGGAGGGACAAGTGAAGAAAGAAGTAACAGAGCACAGATTTCAATCTTGGACCTCAGAGGAAGGAACAATTAACTGGAAGAAAATATAAAAATAGCCAATCAATGCCCAGCCATGAGAAGGTGTCCATGAGAGATGAGAGTTGGAGGCAATCCATGGAAAATTATAGATCTGGGAGACTGTAGACTAGATTTTTGCAAAAAACATTGGAGATATTTGCAAAGTGGTATATGAAGGACTTTACTCCATAGAAAAGAGAAATTCATATTTTCTATCCAATAGTTTTCTCAGGAAGACTTAGGTCAAGATGAGGTTGATTCTTTGACTGTTTTATTGGACGTAAAGACAGTAGCATATTCACATATGTATAAAATAACATTGGGTTGGCCAAAAAGTTAGTTTTGGGTGTTCCATAAGATGTTAAGTAAAAACCCAAATGAACTCTTGGCCCACCCAATATCTCCTTCACAAGAAAAATGTTAAAAACATTTGATGATTGATTACATTTGATGCAGCATTTGGTTAGCATCACATCTCTTCTTGATCATCTACAAGACAAGAAGATGAATAAATCATGGGTCTTGCTCTCCACTGGCTTATAGTCTTGTTGCAGAGATATACACAACCACAGTAAAAAGCTGGATAAGTTATTTATTAAATGGAAATAGAGCGGTCCTCTGGATATCTTATGGAATAGAATCCACATTGGATGGATTGGGGAGACTCTCAGAATTGATGGGAAACTAAAACATCGAGAATCACCAAGGCCAGACAGGAAGCTAAGATGCCACCACAGAGGAATGATAGCAGGCAGAATCTGGTGAAGCTGTGCCTGCCCTGGTTGAATGACCATTCTCAGAACAGAAAGCGAGTACAGGGGGTGTCCTTAGAGGTCCTTAGCGTGGCTAGGACTCCGAGCTCCCAAGACAGGTGGCCCAGGTTCGGTCCCTGGTCAGGGAAGTAAGATCCCACATGTAGTGAAGCAGCTAAGCCCACCAGCTGCAGCTACTGAACCTGTGCACTGTGGAGCCCAAGAGCCACAGCTAGAGAGTCCATGTGCCACAACAAAAGACCCCACATGACTCACCAAGGTCCCACGTGCTGCATCTAAGACCCAGTGCAGCTAAATAAGTAAATTAATATTTGAAAAAAGATGCAATTGGCTTCCCTAACCAAAAGACATGAATCTGCAGTTAGAGTGTTTCCCCTGAATGTTCGTGGGCATCTTGATGAAGTGATCTGAGATATCAAAATGTTCCTGAGTGTGATTAAATTCTAACAAATTAATATTTTTAAGCCCCTGATGACAGAGATGAGAAAAATTATCTTGCATAATTGTTAAAGCTAATACATAAAGACAAACTATAGAACCAATTGTAATAGAAATGAATTGTTAGCATAAACATTTCCTTCTAAATCACCCTTAATCCTTACACTGGAATCAAACTGCTTTCAGCATTAAAATACTTTGGGTTTTCACCAAAAATCCCTCTAGACAGCCTTCATCAGCTGCCAATACATCTCCATCACAGACCCAAGTAGTCTGTTCATTCTGATTAGACGGTGTGGAGCTAATTTAAAATATGGCCTTTGTTGTGTCTACAGAAGCCTAATCAGCTAGGCAGATTCTCTGACACGCTGGCATCCAATCCGTCTCCACGTCACTGAAGCAGAAAGACAAAGATTATGGCCATCAAAGTATATCTTCAGGCAGAGATGTAACTCTCCAAACTAGGGCTTAGTTAAAACTGTCATGTTTTAAAATCACTGTAAGGATACTCAGATTTTTGATAGAATTTTCAGGAAGCTTCGAAGTGTCTCAGTTGTTTTATCTTGACTAGGTCTTAATGGTAAGTGTCTTGCTTTTCCTACAGTATCTTACAGATAAAATGGTTTTATATACATAAAACAAGGTGATTTATTGAGAAAGTTTATATTATTTTGAGGGTTTTTTCCAATGTAATCTCACCAGAATATAATACATATCCTCCTCTTTCATCAGTAAGAGTAGACTGAAATTGTGTTTCTTTCTCTTTTTTTTTAGAATTTTTTTTAATGTGGGCCATTTTTAAAGCCTTTATCAAATTTGTTACAATATGGCTTCTGTTTTACGTTTTGATTTTTTTTGGCTCTGGAGCAGGTGGGATGTTATCTCCTCAACCAGGGATCAAACTTGCATTCTCTGCATTGGAAGGTGAAGTCTTAACCACTGGACTACAAGGGAAGCCCCCAGATTGTGTTTCTCAAGTTCTGGGTTCTGCCTTAACGCCCTTGGTAAAGAAAGAATGCCTTTTCTTCAGAGCCAGAGAAGAGAATCTGACAGACAATCTATTTGGCTGTTTTCAAGGTAATAACTACAGAGGCTTGTGTGTTAACGAGATGTAGGCTCAGGTGTCTTAGGACACATGGGGACAGAGCATATTGAAAAGGTAATGCCTCAAACTCAAATGCCTGGTTAGATTCAGGCAAGAAGGTTTTTGGATTCGGGTTTATGCAATCAAATGAGTGGTAGAAACTTGAATAGAAACAACAACAATCCTAGGAAGTGCCACCATCTCAGAATAGGGCACATAAGCTTGGACATGACCAATGATCATCCTTCAGTAAGACTCATAAACTCTAAACATATCTGCTCCAAAGGGTAGGAGTGAGATCTCCAAATTCATCAGAGGACTTTTTACTAATCCTTGAAATAAACCAAACTTTGTTTACAATCTAAAGAACTGTATCATTTCTTGCCTCTAAGATTAGGGAGACAATTTATTTATACCTATCATATTTGTTTTTAAAATAATAATAGGAAAACTAACATTTCTTGAACACTCACTTTGGACTAGACAATATGTTCTATGTATCATCTTATTCACATCACACAAGTTTTTATAAATATATATATATATTAATATATAAAAGGGCTTCCCTTGTGGCTCAGCTGGTAAAGAATCTGACTGCAATGCGGGAGACGTAGGTTTGATCCCTGGGTTGGAAAGATCCCCTGGAGAAGGTAAAAGCTACCCACTCCAGTATTCTGGCCTAGAGAATTCCATGGATTGTATAGTTCATGGGGTGGCAAAGAATTGGACACGACTGAGTGACTTTCACCTTCAATATATAAAAATTTTAAATATATTTTAATATAAAATTAAAAAACCATTTTCTTTGTTTATTTGGCTGTGTCAGGCCTTTGCTGTGCCATGCAGGATCTTTCCTTGTGGTTCTCAGACTCTCAAATTGCAGCTTGTGGGTTTAGTTACTCTGTGGCATGTGGGATCTTAGTTCTAGGAATCTTCAGACCAGAGATCGGACTCAAGTCCACTGAATTGCAAGCAGATTCTTAAGCACTGGACAACCAGGGAAGTATAGGTGGTCAAATTTAGGAGTGAAACTTCATTATTATTGTCCCCACTGAGATAACCAAGATATAGGAAGGTAAAATAATTTGTTACATATATCTAGTCGGCTGTAAATGTGGATTTAAACACAGATACTCTGCCTCCAGAGCCCAGGATTTTATCTTTCTATTCCTCCCTAAAGGCAGAATCATTCAGAAAATTCTCAGTGAGTATGAGCATTTGCTTCGGGGTACAGCACAAGTAAAGGAGGGAACTTGAGCTTGGTTCCTGACGCAGTATGTTGAAAAGCAATGTTTGATCAGAGAATAACAAGGATTATAAGCCCAGCCTATCTGCTGATATATATTTGTTAATTCAACAAAAATCTAAATGAGCTCTTCTTTATTTATAACCTTCATTACTTTGCCAACAAAGGTTCATCTAGTCAAGGCTATGGAAAAACCACCATAGCCTGTGGTCATGTATGGATGTGAGAGTTGGACTGTGAAGAAGGCTGAGTGCCAAAGAATTGATGCTTTTGAACTGTGGTGTTGGAGAAGACTCTTGAGAGTACCTTGGACTGCAAGGAGATCCAACTGGTCCCTTCTGAAGGAGATCAGCCCTGGGATTTCTTTGGAAGGAATGATGCTAAAACTGAAACTCCAGTACTTTGGCCACCTCATGTGAAGAGTTGACTCATTGGAAAAGACTCTGATGCTGGGAGGGATTGGGGACAGGAAGAGAAGGGGACGAGAGAGGATGAGATGGCTGGATGGCATCACTGACTCGATGGACGTGAGTCTGAGGGAACTCCGGGAGTTGGTGATGGACAGGGAGGCCTGGCATGCTGCGATTCATGGGGTCGCAAAGAGTCGGACACAACTGAATAACTGAACTGAACTGACTTCTTCTTCTGGTGTTTCTTTCTTTTATTTAAATCTTGTTCTCATCCCCAGAGGTGGCATGGTACACTGCAGAGAACATGAATCTTGGAACCAGTTCTAAGGTTCCATAAACTAGCCTAGTTCCTTTTTTTTTGTTTTGTTTTGTTTTTAACTCTTCCTGCAACATCTTGTTTTCCCAACCAGGGTTCAAATCCGTGTCCCTGCAATTGAAGAGAGTCTTAACCACTGAACTGGCAGGAAAGTCTCATCATTTCTGAGTCTGCCCTTTACAAACTGTGTCCTTCAGCACAGTTCTTAAAACATTTGGATTTAGGGAATTCCCTGGCTGTACAGAAGCTAGGACTTGTGCTTTCACTGCCAAGGACCCAGTTTCAATCCCTGGTTGGGGAACTAAGAGCCTGCAAGCTGCAGGGTGTGGGCCAAGAAAAAAATTTAAATTTAGTTTTCAGTAAGATAAAGACAAGAAACCCTACCACACAAGGTTATTTTGATGAATAAAGATACAACACACATAAAACTCGGGGCCCCTCAATGACACTCAATGCTCCTGAGTTCCCTTTGCCCTGCTTTGATTGCCTTGTTTTCCTGATGAAGGGACACAAGTGCAAATAGCTGCTGCTGCTACTGCTGCTAAGTCGTTTCAGTCGTGTCTGACTCTGGGTGACCCCATAGATGGCAGCCCACCAGGCTCCCCCATCCCTGGGATTCTCCAGGCAAGAACACTGGAGTGGGTTGCCATTTCCTTCTCCGATGCATGAAAATGAAAAGTGAAAGTGAAGTCAGTCAGTCATGTCTGACTCTTCTTGACCCCATGGACTGCAGCCTATCAGGCTCCTCTATCCATGGGATTTTCCAGGCAAGCGTACTGGAGTGGGGTGCCATTGCCTTCTCCTGCAAATAGCTACCATGTCTTAAAAGCCTCTCCCTACAGCAAGGAGCAAGGAAGAGCTGCTCAAACTGGATATTGAAGATTTCCTATCTCCCTCATGTGTAGAATCACTTTAACTGTCATTATAAAATGACCTCAATTATATTTAAATACTCATCTTGATACTTTAAATACTTTCTTTAGTGCTTTTGTGTTTTAAAACCAACACCTTTGATGCCTTAGTACTTTTCTTTGGGAATGTATATTAGGTACCAAATTTGATCCCTTTTGTAGAGACTTTAGGGCCCATTAGCTCAGACTCTGTAGGTTAGTTTTAAGAGTTCCAGAATACCCAGGCCCTTATTAACCTACCGTGAGTTAGAGGTACTGATTTACTTACATCACTCTAGAGTATTTTCTGCTTTCAGTACTGGTCAAACTTCTAAACTTCAGCAAAAGCACTGAGGTGGAAATCACAACAGCTGGGTTCTCACCTTGGCTCTGCTGTTCTCTATCAGCCAGACCTAGAAACAAGAGCTCTCTGAGTTCCTCCAGAGGGCACATTTCTCCTTCATTTTCTCTTTTTTAACATTTATTTTACTTATTTGGCTGCATATGGTCTTGGTTGCAGCACATGGGATCTTTAGTTGCAGTATACAAATACTTGCTTGTGGCATGTGGGATCTAGTTCCCTGACCAGGGATTGAACCTGAGCCCCCTGCATTGGGATTGTGGAGTCTTAGCCACTGGACCATCAGGGAAGTCCCTTTCGTTTATTCTTATACTCAGAGCACAGCAAAGCACTTGGAACAAGGTTCACGCGTGCTACGTCGCTTCAGCTGCGTCCGACTCTTTGTGACTGCATGGACTTTAGCCCACCAGACTCCTTGCCCATGGGATTCTCCAGGCAATAATACTGAAATGGTTTGCCCTGTCCTGCTCCAGGGAATCTTTCCGACCCAGGGATTGAACCCACAGGGCAACTAAGCACATGGGCCACAATTACAGAGCCCACACACAACTACTGAAGCCCACAAACCCTACAGCCTGTGCTCTGCAACAAGAGAAGCCACCACAATGAGATGCCCATGCACCACAATTAGAGAGTAGTCCCCATTCACTACAACTGGAGAAAGCCTGGATGCAGCAACGAAGACCCAGCACAGCCAAAAATAAAAGAGACAGACAGAGAGAGTCAAAGAACTAGAATATGAAGTAGAACCTGATGTGGTCGACTAATCTTTGATGAGGGTGTGAAGAATAAATGATGGGGAAAGGATAATCTCTTCAATAAGTGGCACTGGGGAAAATTGGACCACTATCTCATACCATACCCAAAAGCCAACTCAAAATGAATTAAAAGCTTAAATGTAACACCCAACTCCTAGAAGAAAACATAGAGAAAAAGCTGCTTGACATTGGTTTGACAATAATTTTTCAGATATGACACCAAAAGCTCAGGTAACAAAAGCAAAATAGACAAAAGACTACATTATAAAAAGCTTCTGCACAGCAAAAGAAACCATCAGGAGAGTGCAGAGGCAGCCTATGGAACGAGAGAAAATATTTGTGAATTAGATATCTGATAAGGGATTAATTTCCAAAATATGTAAAGAACTCACACAAATTAATTACAAAACAAAACAAAACAAAACAAATAATCCAATTTAAAAATGGTCAAGGACTTGAATAGACATTTTTCCAAAGAAGATATACAAACAGGTATACAAAAGATGTTCAACATCACTAATCATCAGGAAATACGAAAAAAAAGGGGGGGGGAATGCAAATCAAAACCACAATGAGTTATCACTTCTCACGTGTTAGGGTGGCTATGTTGTTGAGTCGAGGAGTCACGTCTGACTCTTTTGCAGTGCCATGGATGGTAGCCTGCCAGGCTCCTCTGTTCACGCAATTCTCCAGGCAAGAATACTGGAGTGGGTTGCTGTATCCCTCTTCAGGGGCTCTTTCCCACCCAAGGATTGAACTCAGGTTTTCTTCATTGGCAGGCAGATTCTTTACCACTGAGCCATCTGGGAAGGCCTAGGATGGCTGTAATAATAATAATAAAAATAACAAAGATAACAAAGGTAGATGATATGGAGAAAAGGGGGCCCTTGCACACTATTGGTAGATATTTAAATTGGTGCAGCCACTATGGAAACCACTACAGTGGTTCTTAGAAAAAATAAAACAGAACTGCCATATTATCCAACAATTTCATTTCCATGTATATGTCTGAAGGAAATAAAATTATATCTGCAGCCCATATTCATTGTAGCATTATTCATAGTAGTCATGACATGGTAACAACCTAAGCATCCATTGATAAAGGAATGGATAAAAAATGTGATATCTATATCAAGGTCTATCTATCTATCTATCTATCTATATATATATATATCTTTCACTTTGGTACAACATACAATAAACACATGCCACTTTAAAGTTCATTTCTTTCTGTCTTCCAAATGAAAATTTAAGGGTTACATCCAATTTGATGATTGGTATTATCTTCCTACTCATCCTGGTTCTTATTTTCTAACTGTGCAATGTTAAATAAAAAGAGATTCTTGTCTCAAAATAAAAAAAAAAAAGTAGAGCTTGAAGATGGACTGAATTGCTGCAATCTCATGATGAAACTTGAACTGATGAGGGATTGCTTCTTATAATGTAGAAAGAAGGTGCTTGATTGAGATGGAGACTGCTGAAGATACTGAGAAGATTGTTGAAATGACAACAAAGGATCTAGAAGATGACATAAACTTAGTTGATAAAGCAGCAGCATGTTTGAGAGGTGGACTCTACTTTTCAAAGAAGTTGTACTGTGGGTAAAATGCTATCAAACAGCATAGCATGCTACCAAAAAATCATTCAAGAAAGGAAGAGGGAGAGGGTGGGAAGATTTGGGAGAATGACATTGAAACATGTAAAATATCATGCAAGAAACGAGTTGCCAGTCCAGGTTCGATGCACAATACTGGATGCTTGGGGCTAGTGCACTGGGACGACCCAAGGGATGGTATGGGGAGGGAGGAGGGAGGAGGGTTCAGGATGGGGAACACATGTATACCTGTGGTGGATTCATTTTGATATTTGGCAAAACTAATACAATTATGTAAAGTTTAAAAATAAAATTAAATTAAAAATAAAAAAAATAAGATAGAACTGTGAAAATGGAGAATTGAAGCCTTGAAAGAATGGGAAAATTTTAGTGAATTCTATAGGTAATGCTTATTGAGGTATCTCAGGCCTATATGAACATGACTCATATTGATGAAGGCAGGAATAATTGTATAACAAAAATTCAACTTGCCTTCAAATAGTGCAAATGAACAGAAGGAAATCTGATTGCAGCATAGTCACTATATACTGCAGGATAACTTGGAGTTGTGCAGTAGTTTGAACATTCTTTGGCATTGCCTTTCTTTGGGATTGGAATGAAAACTTACCTTTTCCAGTCCCATGGCCACTGCTGAGTTTTCCAAATTTGATGCGTATTGAGTGCAGCACTTTCACAGCATCCTCTTTTAGGATTTGAAATAGCTCAACTGGAATTCCATCACCTCCACTAGCTTTGTTCATAGTGATGCTTCCTAAGGCCCACTTGACTTCACACTCCAGGATGTCTGGCTCTAGGTTAGTTTAAATGTTCAAGCTGGATTTAGAAAAGGCAGAGCAACCAGTGATCAAATTGCCAACATCCGTTAGATTATAGAAAAAGCAAGAGAGTTCCAGAAAAACGTCTATGTCTGCATTATTGAGTATGCCAAAGCCTTTGACTGTGTGGATCACAATAACCTGTGGAAAATTCTTAAAGAGATGGGAATACCAGTCCATCTGATCTGCTTCCTGAGAAATCTGTATGCAGATCAAGAAGCAACAGTTAGAACTGGACATGGAATAACAGACTGCTTACAAATCAGGGAAAGAGTACATCAAGGCCATATATTGTCGCCCTGCTTATTTAACTTATATGGGGAGTACATCATGTGACATGACAGGCTGGATGAAGCACAAGCTGGAATCAAGATTGCTGGGAGAAGTATTAATAACCTCAGATATGCAGATGACACCACCCTTACAGCAGAAAGTGAAGAAGAACTAAAGAGCCTCTTGATGAAAGTGAAAGAGGAGAGTGAAAATGCTGCCTTAAAACTCAATATTCAGAAAGCTAAGATCATGGCATCTGGTCCCATCAATTCATGGCAAATAGATGGGGAAACAATGGAAACAGTGACAGATTTTATTTTGGGGGGTTCCAAAATCACTGCAGATGGTGACTTCAGCCATGGAATTAAGAGATGCTTGCTCATTGGGAAAAAAAGCTATGACCAACCTAGACACCATATTAAAAAGCAGAGACATTACTTTGCCAGCAAAGGTCCGTCTAGTCAAAGCTATGGTTTTTCCAGTAGTCATGTATGGATGTGAGAGTTGGACTATAAAGAAAGCTAAGCAGCAAAGAATTCAAAAGCAAAAGAGAAGACTTTTTAGAGTTCCTTGGACTGCAAGGAGATCCAATCAGTCCATCCTAAAGGAAATCAGTCCTGAATATTCATTGGAAGGAGTGATGCTGAAGCTAAAACTCCAATACTTTGGCTACTTGATATAAAGAAAAGACTCATTGGAAAAGACCTGATGCGGGAAAGATTGAAAGCAGGAGAAGAGGATGACAGAGGATGAGACAGTTGGATGGCATCACTGACTTGATGGATAGGAGTTTGACTAAGCTCAGGGAGTTGGAGATAGATAGGGAAGCCTGATGTGCTGCAGTCCATGGAGTCACAAAGAGTTGGACATGAATGAGTGACTGAACTGAACTGAACTTGGAGTTGAAGCTAATCAAATGGAATAGAAAGAGATGGGCAAAGCTTTTCTAGAGGAAGTCTAAATTCTTCCAATTTGCATTATCTCATTGGGAGTTTTAAAAATTCTACTAGTGTTGAACACAGATTCTACTAGTGTTGATTTATTCATACAACTTTACATTAAAAAAAAAAAAGCTCAAAAAAAAAAAAAAAAAAAGAAAGGAAGAGTCAATCACTGCTGCAAACTTCATTGATGTCTTTATCACCACTACCCCACCCTTTAGCAACTGCCATCCTGATCAGCCAGCAGACATCAACATGGAGGCACAATCCTCCACTCACAAAAAGATTACCACTCACTGAAAGTTCAGATAATGGTTAACAGTTTTTAGCAATAAAGTATTTTTAAATTAAGCTATGAAATTAAAAGACGCTTACTCCTTGGAAGGAAAGTTATGACCAACCTAGATAGCATATTCAAAAGCAAAGACATTACTTTGCCAACAAAGGTCCATCTAGTCAAGGCTATGGTTTTTCCAATGGTCATGTATGGATGTTAGAGTTGGACTGTGAAGAAGGCTGAGCGCCAAAGAATTGATGCTTTTAAACTGTGGTGTTGGAGAAGACTCTTGAGAGTCCCTTGGACTGCAAGGAGATCCAACCAGTCCATCCTAAAGGAGATCAGTCCTGGGTGTTCATTAGAAGGACTGATGTTGAAGCTGAAACTCCAATACTTTGGCCACCTGATGCAAAGAGTTGACTCATTGAAAAAGACCCTGATGCTGGGAGGGATTGGGGGCAGGAGGAGAAAGGGACGACAGAGGATGAGATGGCTGGATGGCATCACTGACTTGATGGACATGAGTTTGGGTAAACTCTGGGAGTTAGTGATGGATGGAGGCCTGGCATGCTGTGATTCATGGGGTCACAAAGAGTTGGACATGACTAAGGGACTGAACTGAACTGATATCCATTTTTAGACATAATGCTATGGCACACTTAATAGACTACAGTACAGTGTAAACATAGTTTTTGTATGCACTGGGAAGCCAAAATCCATTTGACTCACTTTATGGCAATACACCCTTTATTGTAGTGACCTGGAACCAGACCCATAATATCTCCAAGGTATGGTTGTATTTGTTAGCTTTTCTTTAAAAAGTTTTTACCTATGAGCATATACACTTTTTAAAAATTTATTTTTAATTGGAGGATAATTGTTTTACAATGTCATGTTGCTTTCTGCTATACAACAATGTGAATCAACCATAAGTATACTCTCCTCTCTCTTGAGTCTTCCTCCTACCCCCTCATCCCACCCCTCCAGGTTGTCCGAGAGCACTGAGCTGAGATCCTTGTGTTAAACAGTAACTTCCCACCAGCTATCTATTTTACACATGGTACAAATGACAACCCACTCCAGTGTTCTTGCCTTGAGAATCCCAAGGACGGGGGAGCCTGATGGGCTGCTGTCTATGGGGTCGCACAGGGTCAGACACGACTGAAGCGACTTAGCAGCAGCAGCAGGAGCAGTGTATATATGTCAATGCTACTCACAATTTGTCCCACCCTCTCTGTCCCCTGCTCTATTCACAAGTCTGTTCAGTTTTTTTTTTTTTTTTTAATTCTATTAATATTTTATTTTGATGTTTGGAACTCTTGATGCAACATTCTAGAGCAAGGACCTGAACAGGACCTCCTGTGCCCAAGGGACTGATAAAGGAAACAGATATATTTATTCTTTGTAATTTGATACACAGATGAAAAACTTAACACACAATAACAGAAGCTGGTCGTTAATAAATCACATCCTAGTCTCCTTCAGTGCTTGTGCAAGCAGACGACATCTTCAGTTTTCCCACGTCTCGACTTCTAGCTCTTTTGTAGCTGTAACACTGCAACGCCAATGCTGCATTTGTTCAGAATCAGTTAAAAAGACTGTCAAATTCCTTTTCTCTTAGTTCATTCATTTTTCAGTCTCTTGGTCCCAGGTGTATCTGAATGATTACCTTTCGTCACTTGCTGCTATTGCTCGTTGGGGTGCTCTCGATTGTCCCCGTATTTCATGAGCGGGTTGGGAGAGGGAACTTGGGAGGGATGTGCCACTGTGGGGAGGTTGTGGATCACCAGGATGCCTCTGGGGATGAACCCTTCCTTGGCAGCAGGAAGTCCTCCCAGAGCCACGCCCACAATGCCTGGCGGGTATCTGTATGTGGCACCATTCAGCTCTGGATGAATTGCTTGGTGATCTATTACTGACCAGGGAGCTGTTGTGACAAGGAATTCCTTGTTCACACAGTTTATTAAACTTTCTGGGATGCGACCTGTGATAGCCCATCAGATATCAGTGGCCGCCGCCTCCCTCATCTCCAGTGAGGCTTGCTCACTATACCAGGCTGTGTGGGGAGTACAGATGAGATTCAGTGCATCTTTCAAGGGACCCTGAGCAAAGCTGAAAGGCTCCGACTTGTGCACGTTGAGAGCCTCCCTCATATCCTTCCTTCTTTGAGGGCTTGGGCTAAGGCTTTCTCTTCCACCAGTCTGCCGCAGGCCGCGATCACTAGGAAGGCGCCTTGCCTCATCTTCTTTATAGTGAAGTCACTGATGAGGTGGTGGTTATGTTCGTTGAGATTGCAGTGCAGGGAGACACAGTAGCTCTGGAACAGTAAGTCCTGCAGGGTATAGATTCTCTACACGCCCAGGGACCGCTCTGTCCCATCTTACAAGTAGGGGTTATAAAATAGGACGCTGAATCCAAAGGCCTTCACTCGAACCACAACTGCCTGCCCCATTGCGACCGAAGCCAACGAGACCCAGTGTCTACCAGCGGATGTGTGCACCCCGCCCCCCGCCCGAGGCAACCTCCCAGATCTGCTCCACACTCTGCACCTGCGTGCCTTCACGCAACGCCCGGTACAGCCAGGTATTCCGCCCGTACAGATTAAGGATGTGGCAGACGGTTGAGTCCGCTGTCTCTTCCACTGCTGCGGACAGGATGTTGCACACTGCGATCCCGAGTTCACCTGCAGCCTTGACGTCGACATAGTCGTCAGATCAGATCAGATCAGTCGCTCAGTCGTGTCCAACTCTTTGCGACCCCATGAATCCCAGCACTCCAGGCCTCCCTGTCGATCACCAACTCCCGGAGTTCACTCAGACTCACGTCCATCGAGTCAGTGATGCCATCCAGCCATTTCATCCTCTGTCGTCCCCTTCCTCCTGCCCCCAATCCCTCCCAGCATCAGAGTCTTTTCCAATGAGTCAACTCTTCGCATGAGGTGGCCAAAGTACTGGAGTTTCAGCTTTAGCATCATTCCTTCCAAAGAAATCCCAGGGCTGATCTCCTTCAGAATGGACTGGTTGGATCTCCTTGCAGTCCAAGGGACTCTCAAGAGTTTTCTCCAGCATCACAGTTCAAAAGCATCAATTTTCGGCGCTCAGCCTTCTTCACAGTCCAACTCTCACATCCATACATGACCACAGGAAAAACCATAGCCTTGACTAGACGAACCTTTGTTGGCAAAGTAATGTCTCTGCTTTTGAATATACTGTCTAGGTTGGTCATAACTTTCCTTCCAAGGAGTAAGCGTCTTTTAATTTCATGGCTGCAGTCACCATCTGTAGTGATTTTGGAGTCCAGAAAAATAAAGTCTGACACTGTTTCCACTGTTTGCCCATCTATTTCCCATGAAGTGGTGGGACCAGATGCCATGATCTTTGTCTTCTGAATGTTGAGCTTTAAGCCAACTTTTTCACTCTCCACTTTCACCTTCATCAAGAGGATTTTTAGTTCCTCTTCACTTTCTGCCATAAGGGTGGTGTCATCTGCATATCTGAGGTTATTGAGATTTCTCCCGGCAATCTTGATTCCAGCTTGTGTTTCTTCCAGTCCAGCGTTTCTCATGATGTACTCTGCATATAAGTTAAATAAACAGGGTGACAATATACAGCCTTGATGAACTCCTTTTCCTATTTGGAACCAGTCTGTTGTTCCACGTCCAGTTCTAACTGTTGCTTCCTGACCTGCATACAAATTTCTCAAGAGGCAGATCAGGTGGTCTGGTATTCCCATCTCTTGAAGAATTTTCCACAGTTTATTGTGATCCACACAGTCAAAGGCTTTGGCATAGTCAATAAAGCAGAAATAGATGTTTTTTCTGGAACTCTCTTGCTTTTTCCATGATCCAGTGGATGTTGGCAATTTGATCTCTGGTTCCTCTGCCTTTTCTAAAACCAGCTTGAACATCAGGAAGTTCACGATTCATGTATTGCTGAAGCCTGGCTTGGAGAATTTTGAGCATTACTTTATTAGCGTGTGAGATGAGTGCAATTGTGTGGTAGTTTGAGCATTCTTTGCCATTGCCTTTCTTTGGGATTGGAATGAAAATTGACCTTTTCCAGTCCTGTGGCCACTACTGAGTTTTCCAAATTTGCTGGCATATTAAATGTAGCACTTTCACAGCATCATCTTTCAGGATTTGAAATAGCTCAACTGGAATTCCATCACCTCCACTAGCTTTGTTCGTAGTGATGCTTTCTAAGGCCCACTTGACTTCACATTCCAGTGATCACACCATTGTGATTATCTGGGTCGTGAAGATCTTTTTTGTACAGTTCTTCTGCGTATTCTTGCCATCTCTTCTTAATATCTTCTGCTTCTGTTAGGTCCATACCATTTCTGTCCTTTATCAAGCTCATCTTTGCATGAAATGTTCCTTTGGTATCTCTGATTTTCTTGAAGAGATCCCTAGTCTTTCCCATTCTGTTGTTTTCCTCTATTTCTTTGCATTGATTGCTGAAGAAGGCTTTCTTATCTCTTCTTGCTATTCTTTGGAACTCTGCACTCAGATGTTTATATCTTTCCTTTTCTCCTTTGCTTTTTGCTTCTCTTCTTTTCACAGCTATTTGTAAGGCCTCCCCAGACAGCCATTTTGCTTTTTTGCATTTCTTTTCCATGGGGATGGTCTTGATCCCTGTCTCCTGTACAATGTCATGAACCTCATTCCATAGTTCATCAGGCACTCTATCTATCAGATCTAGGCCCTTAAATCTATTTCTCACTTCCACTGTATAATCATAACAGATTTGATTTAGGTCATACCTGAATGGTCTAGTGGTTTTCCCTACTTTCTTCAATTTCAGTCTGAATTTGGCAATAAGGAGTTCATGGTCTGAGCCACAGTCAGCTCCTGGTCTTGTTTTTGCTGACTGTTTAGAGCTTCTCCGTCTTTGGCTGCAAAGATTATAATCAATCTGATTTTGGTGTTGACCATCTGGTGATGTCCACGTGTAGAGTCTTCTCTTGTGTTGTTGGAAGAGGGTGTTTGCTATGACCAGTGCATTTTCTTGGCAAAACTCTATTAGTCTTTGCCCTGCTTCATTCCGTATTCCAAGGCCAAATTTGCCTGTTACCCCAGGTGTTTCTTGACTTGCTACTTTTGCATTCTAGTCCCCTATAATGAAAAGGACATCTTTTTTGGGTGTTAGTTCTAAAAGGTCTTGTAGGTCTTCATAGAACCGTTCAACTTCAGCTGGTGTGCCAAGTGCGGCCAAGAGGAGCCACCCCACATCTGAGGACAGGGGCAGCGGCTGAGAGTTCCTGACTGCGACGGCACAGGAATGGCCAAGAGGAGCTACCCCGCGTCCAAGGTCTGGGGCGGCGACAAGAGGAGTTACCCCACGTCCGAGGTCAGGGGCGGCGTCCGGGAGGAGATACCCCATGCCCCAAGCCTGAGGCCAGGGGGGACAGGCGGGAGGAGCTACCCCACGCCCTTAAGCCCAAGGCCAAGGGCGGCAGCGGGGAAGAGCAACCCCGTGTCCAAGGAGCCATGGATGCGCGGGCACAGGAGGGCCTCGAGGAGCTATCCCACGTTGAAGGTCAGGAAGGGCAGCGGTGAGGAGATAACCCTCATCCAAGGTAAGGAGCAATGGCTGTGCTTTGCTGGAGCAGCCCTGAAGAGATATCCCATGCCCAAGGTAAGAGAAACCCAAGTAAGATGGTAGGTGTTGCAAGAGGGCATCAGAGGGCAGACGCACTGAAACCATACTCACAGAAAACTATTCAATCTAATCACACTAGGACCACAGCCCTGTCTAACTCAATGAAACTAAGCCATGCCTGTGGGGCAACCCAAGACGGGAGGGTCATGGTGGAGAGATTTGACAGAATGTGGTCCACTGGAGAAGGGACTGGCAAACCACTTCAATATTCTTGCCTTGAGAACCCCATGAACAGTATGAAAAGGCAAAATGATAGGATACTGAAAGAGAAACTCCCCAGGTCAATAGGTGCCCAGTATGCTACTGGAGATCAGTGGAGAAATAACTCCAGAAAGAATGAAGGGATGGAGCCAAAGCAAAAATAATACCCAGCTGTGGACGTGACTGGTGATAGAAGCAAGGTCCGATGCTGTGAAGAGCAATATTGCATAGGAACCTGGAATGTCAGGTCCATGAATCAAGGCAAATTGGAAGTGGTCAAACAAGAGATGGCAAGAGTGAATGTCGACATTCTAGGAATCAGTGAACTGAAATGGACTGGAATGGGTGAATTTAGTTCAGATGACCATTATATCTACTACTGCGGGCAGGAATCCCTCAGAAGAAATGGAGTGGCCATCATGGTCAACAAAAGAGTCCGAAATGCAGTACTTGGATTCAATCTCAAAAACGACAGAATGATCTCTATTTGTTTCCAAGGCAAACCATTCAATATCACAGTAATCCAAGTCTATGCCCCAACCAGTAACGCTGAAGAAGCTGAAGTTGAACGGTTCTATGAAGACCTACAAGACATAGTCGTAGCCACTGCCTATCCACACAATCACTCTCAGGACCTTGAACTTCTGCGTGATGGTGTGATACATCATGGCGCCAACCGCCTCGTTTAAAACCTTCTCGTGGATCTCCTGAGTGAACTGTGCATCGCAGAAGGCCACAGTGGCCAGGTCCTTCAGGATGGGCATCTCCACCAGCTGCAGTCTCTGCCAGCCAGCAGTGCCACCAGGGAGCGGGGGTGCCGGGGGCTGTTCTGGGGGCGGATACCTCCGCAAATTCTGTCCAGTCGCTGTCACTTGACTTTGTGCTTATCCACAAGGGCCATTCTTTATCGAGCTTTGCACCTCTCTGATTCAAAAGGCAAAGCGGTCCTCTAAGAACTTAGGGGCCCTTGCAGGAATCTGCGGGCATTACACCACTATGCGCCCAATATAAATTTGTCCACAAACTCTGTAGTTTCCACAATGGGCTGTCCGTCTTTTTAAAGATAATCCAGCTTCATTGGTTTAAAACCGTTTAAGGCGATGAAACCCTAGTCCTGGGCAGCCGGCATCCACCACAAAGGGCTTCCACATGGGAGGCGCTGCGGCCGCGGCAGCTGTGCGGTGCTCCAGTCAGCATGGCATGGGTCCCGACTCCGCCCCTCGCTCATCAGGCCACCCTGGCTCCTCTGGGCCGTTTCCTGGCCACCTTAAAAAGACCCACAAGTCTGTTCTTTATGTCTGCATCTCTTTCTGCCCTGCAAATAGCTTCATTGGTACCATTTTTCTACATTCCATATATATGTGTTAATTACACGATTTTTGTTTTTTCCAACTTCTGTATAACAACTTATATAATTTGTTATACAACTTCTGTATAACAACTGACTCTGTATAACAGGCTCTACATTCATCCACTTCACTCAGTTCAGTCCAGTTCAGTCCCTCAGTCGTGTCTGACTCTTTGCGACCCAATGAATTGTAGCACTCCAGGCCTCCCTGTCCATCACCAACTCCCGGAGTTCACTCAAACTAACGCCCATCCAGTCGGTGATGCCATCCAGCCATCTCATCCTCTGTCATTCCCTTCTCCTCCTGCCCCCAATCCCTCCCAGCATCAGAGTCTTTTCCAGTGAGTCAACTCTTTGCATGAGGTGGCCAAAATACTGGAGTTTCAGCTTTAGCATCATAACTTCCAAAGAACACCCAGGACTGATCTCCTTTAGAATGGACTGGTTGGATCTCCTTGCAGTCCAAAGGACTCTCAAGAGTCTTCTCCAACACCACAGTTCAAAAGCATCAAGTCTTCACAGTCCAACTGTGAAAGAAAGTGCTCAGCTTTCTTCACAGTCCAACTCTCACATCCATACATGACCACTGGAAAAACCATAGCCTTGACTAGATGGACCTTTGTTGGCAAACTACAACTGACAAAATTCATTCCTTTTATGACTGAGTGATATTTCACTGTATATATATATATATATATATATATATATATATATACACCTATATACCACAACGTTGTTATCCATTCATCTGTTGATGGACATCTACTTTTAAAAGTGGATATATTGTTTTTATTTATTTTCTTATCTAAATAAATATATATTTTATACCTAATTTTATATTTTTTAAGTTTGCTTTTTTTCCCCCTAAATTGCCAACAAACTGTTTACGCTTTTGGTTCCATGAAACCTATATCTTTCCCACCTCTATTATATTACCCATCAGAGACACTAAAGATGTTGGTCCACACTAGAGTCGTCTTTCTGGAAGGACACATTTAGGGCCTCTCCTGAGGGGCTTCAGCCCCCACAATGTAAGTATATGAAAATAAGCCTTCATCTGTGGAATTTCAATCCCCTGCTGACAAAGCTGCATATATTGTCCTTCAACTCGCTTCTCATATGAACACTTCTCTCATCTTCCTTTTTCATTTGTGTGGCTTCATCCTAGTCTTCCAGTTAATAACATTTGATTCAGTGCTTTTAGATCCCACCACGTGACTTTTCCTTCTCCAAGAGGTCACATGCCTGACTCCCAGCCACCCCTGCACAAAGGTCCCAAAACTGCCCATGAAACACGATTTCATACTTCAAGTTCTAAATAAACAGTTAATAGAACCCTTCATCCTGCTTCTTTGCTAGCTACTGCTATGAAGGATTCATGTGATCTTGTTGTCCATCCCCACCAGAGCAAGGAAGTCTATACAAATCCTGTTTCTCCACAGGGCATCCTGAGAAAGAAGAGAAACCTCTTCTCTCAAAATTTGGAACTGGGATCTCAAATACTTATAACAATGTTCTCTGCTGCTTGACTTGACCCATGGAATCATAACAAAGAGAGAAACAGTGTTTATTTAACTCAATTACTGCCTGGTTTAAATGGTTTTCTGTGAGTGAACAGGAAAATTAACCACCATTCTCAACATTGTTTTTAAGGCAAATTGTGCTCTTACATCACAAATAACTGGCTTAATAAATGATGGTTGGAGCACAAACTGTTGGTGCGTTGAGTAAACAAACTATTTCTCTTCAGTTTGTGAAGTTAAAATTCTTCCACTATTTCTGTAATTGGAGCTGGTTGCAGCATAAAGCAGCAGATGACTGACCACCCAGGTGTCACTATGGCTAATTATTAAAATGAATCCAGGTACATGATATTTACCATCCTTCATCACCTTTATTTCTCTTTTAAAGTACAGAGCAGACAAGATTCACTTAATTTCTGCAAAAAGATTTGTAATAAAGAAGAACCTTTGTGTTCTGTTATATGTTGATCACTAAAGAGATGGTGCCTGTAAGTTTAAATTATACACAATGGTCCACCTCTGGGAACACTACCTCCCAGGTAAGGAGCATTATACCTTTTGCTCACAGCAAACATCCTGACCAGGCCTACTTGGGAAGAAATTAACACATCTTCTCTGGAGACTGACCAGAAGCAGGAAATTTTTGACTTTACTTTTTCCCCTTTTAATATAAAAGAAGCCTGAATTCTAATTAGGCAAGATGGTTCTTTGAAACACAAAGATCTGCTTGCTTTCTGAATCAAGTCACTATTCCTTGCCCCAACAGCTCATCTCTAGATTTACTGGCCTTCTGTGTGCCTTGCAGAACTGTTTGGACTTGATAACAGGTTCAGAAGTTGCAAAAACTTTCATTTCCTTTTTGCTGCTGCAGTCTTTGGGGATCACCCATTGCATTTTGTTTGAAGTGAAAGTGAAAGTGTTAGTTGCTCAGTTGTGTCTGACTCTTTACGACCCCATGGACTGTAGCCTGCCAGGCTCCTCTATCCATGGGATTCTCCAGGCAAGAATACTAGAGTGGGAAGCCATTCCCTTCTCCAGAGCATCTTCCCAACCCAGGGATCAAACCCTGGTCTCCTGCAGTGCAGGAAGATTCTTTACCATCTGAGTGACTAGGGAAGGCCGGTTTTTTTCTTTAATGTTGCCCTAATCTGAGATTCAGTGCAGTAGCTCAGTGGAAGATCCAGGCCTGACCTGGGGCAGAAGGACAGAGACCACAACTTTCAGCATATTGTGTGAGTCTCTATTCAAGTCATCTAAAGCTGCCTTGAGCTGCTCCAGTTCCTCACAGCCCATTAGTTTTCATTTAAGTTTGTAGAACTAAGCCTTATAATGATGTCTAGTCCAGTGCCACGCAAAGCACAATCCTTGTATCAGCAGCGGTCTGCAAGCTGTTACCAGTCAACAGCTGTACCAGCTGTTACAAAAGAAATACAGAAATCAAGAGAATGTCTGTAAAACAAAACCTTGTACAGTCAGCTGACACTGCTGTGCAACATCACATTTAAGTATATTATCAGTCATTTCATTGGACAGGAAACACTCACTTTGGTTGTTATCAAACTCACCAAGTGAGTTACCTGTGATGTCAAGCACAGTAAGACCATGTGTTGGTCTGCAAGAGAGTAGAAGTGAAAAAAAATTTTTTAAACCAGTTCTCCATGATCATTTTTAAAGCTTTGGTCTAGGTTACCAAGTTGGAGAAGGAAATGGCAACCCACTCCAGTGTTCTTGCCTGGAGAATCCCAGGGACGGGGGAGCCTGGTGGGCTGCTGTCTCTGGGGTCGCACAGAGTCGGACACGACTGAAGCGACTTAGCAGCAGCAGGTTACCAAGAGGGCACTGGGAGGCAGGGAAATTTTAATGAATACAAGTTGAAAAGAACTGGGACCTCTGTGGAGATAGTCCTGATTTCTGTGCAGACTCAGATAACTCTCCAGCTTCGTCATGCCCTTAGACTTGAATGAGTGTACTAGGGCTAAGTTGTGCCTGGTCCCAGCTTGGATAATGTATGTGTGTTAAGTCACTTCAGTGGTGTGGACTCTTTGCAACCCCAAGGACTATAGCCCTCCAGGTTCCTCTGTCCATGGAATTCTCCAGGCAAGAATACTAGAGTGAGTTGCTGTTTCCTTCTCCAGAGGATCTTCCCAACCCAGGTATTGAATACAGGTCTCCCACATTGCAGGCAGATTCTTTACCATATGAGCCACCATGGAAGCCCAGCTTGGATGATACTCCATGATAAACAGCCTCTTCAGAGACTGCGATGCACTTTGCTTCCATCCAGCAGAGCAGAGGTAACTGACGTCCGGTACAGCTCTGGTGTCCAAAAGAAAAGCCACACAGGGACATCTAGTGGTAAGGAGAAATCACCAACCTGCTCCAAAGGAGTTCAAGAATTTCCAAACCCCGAGCCGTCTGGGGACTTTGGATTCATTTATTGAATTTTACCTCACACTCAAGCAAATTAGTCACTGCGTTTGAAGGAAAGCAGAGGTCAACATAATGCCTGGCTCCCGAAATGGAGCTGGACACACCAGCCACTTGTTAGGACACCTCTAACAAGTCTCTGTACATTCTGAGTGAAGGCAATAGATAGATTCTTCAGGCAAGAGTGCCAAGGAGAGAATACAGATAGAAGATCATCATTTTACGAACAATTACTTCAGTACTGTCTTTCTGGTTGGCTGTAAAATGGACCTAACTCCAGAGAGGCAGAAATGATGCAAAGCTCCAAAATAAACTGAATACATTAAAAACAGTCCTCCAAACTTGCTGATCTATAAATTAGCATCAGCAAAACTCTTAATGAGATTTACCAGTGAGTCCCCCAGCAAGATGACAAAGCTGAATCAAAGCTAGCCACCCAGATTGATAAAACAAAGCCCTTAGAAGAAGCAGATCTCTCCTGGCATTTGACGGAAAGACTGAAGCTACAATAAATAAAGTTATGTCAGACTTTTGTTGTCAAAAGCTGACTCTTACACAGGCTGATAGATGTGCAAATAAATTCAATTAGGTGCAAATTAATAGCTAGTAAAAATCATAGTAGATTTTACTATGAGAAACATATCTAAGGTCTACAATTGGTGGGTTTTGCCTTTTTATGCGTTGTTGTTTAGTCATTCACCAGAAAGGCTCTATACTACAACTCATGTATCATCATATAGCTTTTTAAAAGTATCTAATGGAATGGGCTTTCCTGGTCGCTCAGCTGGTAGAAAATCCGCCTTCAGTGCAGGAGCCCTGGGTTGCGAAGATTCCCTGGAGAAGGGAACAGCTACCCAGTCCAGTATTCTGGCCTGGAGAATTCCATGGACAAAGGAGCCTGGCAGGCTACATACAGTCAGTCCATGGGGTCGCAAAGAGTCTGACACAACTGAGCGACATTCACTTTCAGTTGATGTAACATTGAAGATCTTCCTTCAACCCACCTACTTCCACCAGCTAATAACCAGAAAATTATTGCAGTTGTCCAATTCATGATCATTAACACTCTTCTTGATTACAATGGCCCATTGCAGTTGAATTTGTATTATGGCTGAAACTCTTCTAACAACTTAAGTTTCTCCTTCTTTCCCAACAGAAATTTGGGACAAGAAGAAGATGAAACTGGGGAGGTGATCTCTAGTCCCTGTGTTGTATTTCTCTTCTTGCTCCTACTTCTCTGAGCTGAAACTGGATCCGCCTGCAGTCTGACTGTATTTAGACTGTCCTATCTAAATCCATGGGGCTTCCTTGGTGGCTCAGTCAATAAAGAATCTGCCTGCAATTCAGGAGACCCAGGTTTGATCCCTGAGTCAAGAAGATCTCCTGGAGAAGGGATTGGCAACCAATTCCAGTATTATTGCCTGGGAAATCCCATGAGCATAGGAGCCTGGTGGGCTACAGTCTATCGGGTAGCAAAGACTCAGGCACGACTTAGCGACTAAACCACCACCATCTAAATCCACTCTATGTCCATACTGGTGAAATCCATGGTTTGCTGTTGGCTCATTTGTTGTCTGGTATTACTTCATCCTTCCCAACCAACTTCGTCTTCGGTCTATACCTCTTGTCTCCACCTACAGGTCCCACTACAGCACTCACTGGAGTCATCCTTCGGGACAGGGATCTCTTGATCGGTCCACTAGTTTCTCAGCGATGCCATCAAGAGTATGTCAGAACTCCAAGAAACAGTTTGTGACAGTGAGTCAGTGGAGAGCTGAAGCTCTAATTTCTGGACCTCTCCTGAACCACGTGACACTGATGTTACTACTCCTTGAGCCAATCTGGTCACTATGGAGCACCCTGTGGGGTGCACTCCTCCCATAGTTCCCTATGAGAAGCAGGGTGTTTTCATTTGATACAGCTGCAGTAGCACATTGTCACAAATGCAGCAGCTTAAAACAATGGTAAATAAATTGATTCTTTTCCAGCTCTAGAGGCCAGAGTCTGAAATCAAGTGGTCAGCAGGGTGGGTTCTGTCTAGAGGCTCTGAAAGAGAATCTGCTCTATGCCTCTCTCCTAGCTCCTGGCAGCTACTGGCAATCTTGTCATTCCTTGGCATTCCTGGACTTCATAACTCCGGTCTCTGCTTCCATCTTCCCATTACCTGCTTCTCTTTCTACGGTAAGTCCCCTATCTATGAACAAGTTCTGTTCTGAGAGTGCATTTGGTAAGTCCATCAAAGTTAGTCTAGGTACCCAACTAACACAATCGACTATACACTATTGTCCTGTAATAGGTTTATAATACTTTTTATGCAAATAATACATAAAAAACAAACACAAAAAATAAAGAAAATATTTTAAATCTCACACTGTAGTGCCTTGGAAAGTACAGTACTACAGTACAACTGCTGGCATATGCGGGCTGACATCAAGTGAACAGACAAGAAGAGACTGGAGGAGGGAGAGGTTATGAGAGATGGTAGAGCTGAAGGATTGTCAGCCGTAGGAGACGGAGTGTAAGCTACAGTGTCACTCATACCTGACATTGATGGAATGCATGTTCATATCTTTGAAAGTTTGTAGCATGAAGTTTGTATGTAGAGGAGGTACTGTGTCTGTGTCTCTTTTCCCTTCTCATCTCTGATGAGGTTTTGCCATTGGTTTTAAATCTCATCCTAATCCAGAATAATCTCATTTTGAGATCATTAATTTAATTATACCTGCAACAACCCTTTGTCCACATAAGGTCATATTTATAAGTTCCAGGGGTTAAAACATCTCAAGGTTGTGAGGGCACTATTAAACCAATGACATAGGCCTTCTCATAAAGTCCAGAGGTGTGTAGTCCCCTCAGGGGATCCCAGTAGCACCCCAATCCCACATCCAGTCTCTCTGAACTCCTTCCTTTTTGCACCAGAAGCATTTCTGTCTCCTGCCCCTCTTCCAGGAGGAATTCCCCTGTCAGATCCGCCCTCTTCCTACTTCTGAGCCTCTGCTTTCTAGTAGGTACCTACTTTCTTCTTTCTGGGAGTGATAAAAACTCAGACATACAGTAATGGCAAAAAAAAAAAGCATGGTTTAAAAGAGAGATTGTATTATTTGTGAACGTATTTCAAAAACATTATCTCCATTGTATATATACAGACATACACAGAGTCTATTACATCAAAACATTGGCCCCACATGGCAACATCTTAACCAAAACTGTAAAGGAGAAATTCCTGGTGGCTCAGATGGTAAAGATTCTGCCTGCAATGTGGGAAAGCTGGATTCAATCCCTGGGAAGATCCCCTGGAGAAGGGAATGGCTACCAACTCAGTATTCTTGCCTAGAGAATTCCATGGACAGCTACACCCCATGGGGTCCCAAGAGTCAGACATGACTGAGCGACTAACACTTTCACTACTCCACACTTGGAAAATAATCTAAAGTTTGGGGACTTCCCTGGTGATCCAGGGATTAAGACTGTGTTTCCAATGCTGAGGACATGGGTTCCAGCTTTCATTGAGGAACTAAAATCCTGCAAGCTGTGCAGCATGACCAAAAAATAAATACATAAAACACACATTAAAATAAATGCAAAATGAAAAGTTTTATTTATAAAAATGATAATCACAAGTACCCACTAATACAATTCAGCTTATATATATTTTCCTCTCTGCTGCTGCGGCTCCTAAATCGCTTCAGTCGTGTCCGACTTTATGCAACCCCATAGACGGCAGCCCACCAGGCTCCCGAGTCCCTGGGATTCTCCAGGCAAGAACACTGGAGTGGGTTGCCATTTCCTTATCCAATGCATGAAAGTGAAAAGTGAAAGTGAAGTCGCTCACTCGTGTCCAACTCTTCGCAACCCCATGGACTGCAGCCTACCAGACTCCTCCGTCCATGGGATTTTCCAGGCAAGAGTACTGGAGTGGGGTGCCATCGCCTTCTCCAATTTTCCTCTCTAGAGGACAAAATATTGTTAAAGTATTAGTTCAACAGGCAACTGCAACTCATTTAGGTTTTGATAAGCCATAGTTCTAGGTCTTAGAAGAATTTGCTCGCTGCTATCCCGTTTACTATTTTATTTTAGTACATTTTAAATATAAATAAAAGCAGAGAAAACAGTATAATAATTCTCTATGTACCTGCCACTCAGCTTCAACAGTCCACAACTCATGACCAAACTTGCTTCCTTGATACTTGATACCTTCGTGTCTCTCTCTAACCCATCCCTGAGTTTTGAAGCTATCACATCATCTTTAAATATTTTTCTAAAAGATGGAGACTCTTTTTTTGTACATTCAATAACATAATAATCCTTCAACTTTCTAAAACAGGTCTTTTATAATTTTTTTTTTTTAACACTGGAAACATTTTGTATTGGAGTATAGCTGATAAGCAATGTTGTAATAGTTTCGGGTGAGCAGTGAAGGCACTCAGCCATACACATATATGTATCCATTCTTCCCCAAGCCCCTCTTCCTTCCAGGCTGGCACACAACATTGAGCAGAGTTTATCAAATATTCAACCATGCTTCAATTTCCCCATTTTTTTATATCATTTTCACTTTGTTTTTGAATTAGAATCCAAATGACATCCATACATAGAGAGATGATAAACCTCTCAAGTTTCTTTAAATCTTTAGGTTGTCTCCATATGTCTGTCTGTCTCTCTTTTTCTTTTCTCTCTCTTCAAGGTTTTGTTGAAGAAATGTATGGTTCATCCTATGAGGTTTTCCTCAGTCTAAATTTTTCTGGATTTATCCTCATGGTGATTTTTGTCCTTTATATTTAATGTAAATTTGTTTTCAAAAAGACAATCCCTGGTTGTCTTTGTGTGTGTGTGTGTGTGTGTGTGTGTGTGTGTGTGTGTGTGTGTATAATGTTAGCAGTCATTGATAATAGTTACTTAGATCCAGTAATTCTTAATGTGTTAAAAAGATAAATTATTTCTTTAATTCTTAGCTGGTAGGCTTTTAAGAGCTATTTTTCCCTCATAAGCAATTGTTTATGCTGAGGTACAGTTTGCGTAGGAGAGGCAAGATAAGTGCTTGGTTATTTTATATGTATATGTGACCTCCTATGTATATTGTATATGCATGTGCATGCATGTTAAAGCACTTCAGTCGTGTCCAACTCTTTATGACTCTATGGACTGTAGTCTGCCAGGCCTCCATGGGGATTCTCCAGGCAAAAATACTGGGATGGGTTGCCATGACCTCCTCCAGGGGATCTTCCCAACTCAAAGACTGAACCTACGTCTCGTACATCTCCTGCATTGGCAAGCAGATTCTTTACCACTAGCACCACCTGGGAAGACCATACATAGGTACACATCTGTGTGCAAATGTGTATATATGTATTTTATTAGCACGTTAAGAAATCTTTGATGTCTTACAATTTATTGCCATTATTACACTTACTAATACTTAAGTCATCCTCCTTTTGTTAAGGGAGTCAATGCACGTAGGCCCCCAAGTCCTTTAGAGATGATGTTAATAGTCTTGAATAGTATTCTTATTTTCTGATGTGACAAGATTCATTTTGCGTTTCCTACATATGGCTGCTAGTCCTTTTTAGTGGCGAGAGATAGAAAATACCATCTTAGTTTTGTTTCAGATAAAATACATCACAACTTCAAACTAATACTTCCAATTCAAATTTAGGAATACAGGGTTTTTACCTAACCCAGCTGATTTCATATCTATTTCACTCTCTGCCATGCCCCAAACCCTGATTTCAATGACATAAATATAATTATTTCTTTCCTTTATCCATACTATTATATGATGGTCTCAGAATAAAACAAACACTACCACCAATTATATCATTACTGAAGAGAGTCTTTCCTTTTTTTAAACTTATTTTGTCCCACTGGGGATGCACAATTCAACTGTGATGTCTTAAAGTCACCTGGAATAATTTCTCTCTGAAAGGTTGTAACATCAATAGGATACACTTTGAAATTTCTTTTCTTTTTGCTTTCAATATTTAGGAATTCCATTTTGTTTCTAATTTTTTTACTATGTAAAACATTTACATTTCAAAAGATGCATCTTCAAAATAAAGAAAGTTAAAAGATTGAAGGAAATTAAAAGAACAGTTTCTATCCCTCTCTCTTCCATCTATTCCCTCCTCTTCTTATATTTAGCTATTAATATACTTTTTAAACTTTATGCTTTGTCTTTGTCTTTTCGTTGGTTTATAATCACACACACTTTCTTATGTCCTGGAGATTATTCCATAGTAACACTAAATTTTTCTCATTCATTTTATGCCTGCATAATAATCCATTGTGTGCATACATTATAGTTTATTCAACCATTCCTTATTGGTATTTGAATTATTTGCAGTACTTTACCATTACAAATGGTGCTTCAGTGACTAGGTTTGTTCACAAGTACGCTTTTAAGTATTTTTTTGTTGTAAAAAAATGTTTATTATGCTTTTGCTATTTTGTTTATCTTTAATGAGAATACTAGATCTCTTAAATATTTAAACCTTATATTTTATTTGCAGATGATATTTAATTGAGTAGCTTTAATATTAGTTACAGTGCTGTGATGTGGGTATGTGAAATCAGTTAATACCTCAATTTTTTAGAAATGAAAATGTTGATTCTAAACCCAATCAATTTGAATTATTTGCAGTACTTTGCTATTACAAATGGTACTTCAATGAACAGGCTTGTTCACAAGTACTTTTTAAAATATTTATTTACTGATAGATGATTTTTGGCTGCACTGGGCCTTCGTTTCTGTGCATGGGCTTTCTGTAGTTGTGGGGCTTGGGGTCGACGCTTTAGTTGTGGTGAGCGGGTTTTTCTGTGCATGGGCTTTCTGTAGTTGTGGGGCTTGGGGTCGACGCTTTAGTTGTGGTGAACGGGTTTCTCGTTGTGGGGGCTTCTCTTGCTGCGGAGCACAGGCTCTGGAGCGCACAGGCTTCCACAGTTATGGCTCATGGGCTCAGTGGTTGTGGTGCACAGGCTTATTTGTCCCTCGACATGTGGAATCTTCCCAGATCAGGGACTGAACCCATATGCCCTGCACTGACAGGCAGATTCTTAACCCCTGGACCCCAGAGAAGTCCCATAAGTACTTTTATATTTTTGATCTATGTATCTTTGGAATAGACTCCTAAAAATGGAAATCTGTGTAATTTTTCTCACTCATATTTTGAAACATACTTTAAAATGTTAACTCAGAATTCTAAACATAATGGTCGTTGGTTTTGATAAAGAGTTTGGGGTAATTTTTTAATTAGAAAATTTCACATTTGTGTGGCAGAGCAGTCATGCTTTTCCTAGAGGAGCAGTATACTACTTCTCCATGAAATAGTGATAAATTTAAATCCATCAAAGATACTAGGAGCAATTCTAAAAGCAATAACTGTGACTATGTTATATGTATGCAATATAAAATCACTACCATGAGCATAAATGTCCCAGGAAAAAACAAAGATGTTAAATTAGACCTCATCAACTGTTTCTGAGTTTTCTGTTCAGTTTCATTTGGCCATAGCTTATTCTGCTCTGTTAGTGTAAATTCCTTGGCATTGGGTATGAAATGATGAAACATTAATGATTTTAACTACCATTTTTGAGAAGTGAGTGATGTAATGGAGTTACATTGGAAGCGTCATAATTTCTATATATCTGTGTGCGTTATGCTAAGTCACTTCAGTCATGTCTGACTCTTTGCAGTCCTATAGACTGTAGCCCACCAGGCTCCTCTGTCCACAGGGATTCTCTAGGCCAGAATACTGGAATGGGTTGCCAGGCCCTCCTCTTCAATTTATCTATTCCAAGCAAAAGTAGACTCTTCCAGCCAAAGGGGCTTTAAAACTTCAATATCCATCAGAGTAACATCAAGAACACTGATCTCAGAAGACAAATACCATATGATATCACCTATATGTTATCACTCATTCCACTTATGTGACATCTAAATTACAACACAAAGGAACATATCTACTAAACAAAAACAGACTTACAGACATAGAGAACAAATTTGTGGTTGCCAAGGGGGAGGGGGGAAGGGAGGGAAGGACTGAGATTAACAGAGGGATTAACAGATACAAACTATTATGAAAAGGATGTAGAGACAACAATGTCCTACTGTATAGCACAGGGAACTATATTCAGTATCCTGTGATAAACCATAATGGAAAAGACTATGAAAAGGAATATAAATAACTGAAGTCAACCCATTCCAGTATGCTTGTCTGGAAAATTCTATGGACAGAGGATCCTGGCAGGCTACAGTCCGTGAGGTTGCAAATATTTGGACAAGACTGAGAGACAGAGCACAACATAACTGAGTCACTTTGCTGTACAGATGAAGTCAAGCACAACCTGGTCTATTACTTCAATAGAATTTTTTAAAAAGGCTCTTACCTCAGAGAGAAAATTCCACTACCAAGGATAGCACATACAGACTCAAAACATGCTGGTAATAGCTGTTTTTTGGTTGTTGTTTTGTTTTTGGTGTTTAACTTTTATTTTATATTAGAGAATAGTTTATTTACAATGTTGTGTTAGTTTCAGGTGTACAGCAAAGTGATTCAGTTCTACATGTACATATATCCATTCTTCTTCAGATGGAAAAGAATATATCCCTGGACATCACCAGATGGTCAACACCGAAATCAGACTGATTATATTCTTTGCAGCCAAAGATGGAGAAGCTCTATACAGTCAGCAAAAACAAGACTGGGAGCTGGCTGTGGCTCAGATCATGAACTCCTTATTGCCAAATTCAGACTGAAATTGAAGAAAGTAGGGAAAACCACTAGACCATTCAGTTCAGTTCAGTCACTCAGTCATGTCCGATTCCTTGCACCCTATGAATTGCAGCACGCCAGGCCTCCCTGTCCATCACCAACTCCCGGAGTTCACTCAAGCTCATGTCCATCGAGTCAGTGATGCCATCCAGCCATCTCATCCTCTGTCGTCCCCTTCTCCTCTTGCCCCCAATCCCTCCCAGCATCAGAGTCTTTTCCAATGAGTCAACACTTCGAATGAGGTAGCCAAAGTATTGGAATTTCAACTTTAGCATCATTCCTTCCACAGAACACTCAGGACTGATCTCCTTTAGAATGGACTGCTTGGATCTCCTTACAGTCCAAGGGACTCTCAAGAGTCTTCTCCAACACCACAGTTCAAAAGCATCAATTCTTCGGCGCACAGCTTTCTTCACAGTCCAACTCTCACATCCATACATGACCACTGGAAAAACCATAGCCTTGACTAGATGAACCTTTGTTGGCAAAGTAATATCTCTGCTTATTAATATGCTATCTAGGTTGGTCATAACTTTCCTTCCAAGGAGTAAACGTCTTTTAATTTCATGGCTACAATCACTATTTGCAGTGATTTTGGAGCTCAGAAAAATAAAGTCTGACACTGTTTCCCCATCTATTTCCCATGAAGTGATGGGACCAGATGCCATGATCTTAGTTTTCTGAATGTTGAGCTTTAAGCCAACTTTTTTCACTCTCTTCTTTCACTTTCATCAAGAGGATTTTTAGTTCCTCTTCACTTTCTGCCATAAGGGTGGTGTCATCTGCATATCTGAGCTTATTGATATTTCTCCTGGAAATCTTGATTCCAGCTTGTACTTCTTCCAGAACAGTGTTTCTCATGATGTACTCTGCATAAAAGTTAGATAAGCAGGGTGACAATATACAGCCTTGACGTTCTCCTTTTCCTATTTGGAACCAGTCTGTTGTTCCATGTCCAATTCTAACTGTTGATTCCTGACGTGCATACAGGTTTCTCAAGGGGTAGGTCAGGTTGTCTGGTATTCCCATCTCTTTCAGAATTTTCCACAGTTTATTGTGATCCACACAGTCAAAGGCTTTGGCATAGTCAATACAGCAGAAATAGATGTTTTTCTGAAATTCTCTTCCTTTTTCCATGATGCAGCAGATGTTGGCAATTTGATCTCTGGTTCCTCTGCCTTTTCTAAAACCAGCTTGAACATCTGGAAGGTCACGGTTCATGTATTGCTGAAGCCTGGCTTGGAGAATTTTGAGCATTACTTTACTAGCATGTGAGATGAGTGCAATTGTGCAGTAGTTTGAGCATTCTTTGGCATTGCCTTTCTTTGGGATTGGAATGAAAACTGACGTTTTCCAGTCTTGTGGCCACTGCTGAGTTTTCTAGATTTGCTGGCATATTGAATGCAGCACTTTCACAGCATCATCTTTCAGGATTTGAAATAGCTCAACTGGAATTCCATCACCTCCACTAGCTTTGTTCATAGTGATGCTTTCTAAGGCCCACTTGACTTCACATTCCAGGATGTCTGGCTCTAGGTGAGTGATCACACCATCATGATTATCTGGGTCATAAAGATCTTTTTTGTACAGTTCTTCTGTGTATTCTTGCCACCTCTTCTTAATATCTTCTGCTTCTCTTAGGTCCATACCATTTCTATCCTTTATCGAGCCCATCTTTGCATGACCATTCAGGTATGACCTAAATCAAATCCCTTATCACTATACAGTAGAAGTGACAAATAGATTTAAGGGACTAGATCTGATAGTGTGCCTGATGTACTATGGATGGAGGTTCGTGACATTGTACTGGAGACAGGAATCAAGACCATCCCCAAGAAAAAGAAATGCAAAATAGCAAAATGGCTGTCTGAGGAGGCCTTACAAATAGCTGTGAAAAGAATGGGAAGCTAAAAGCAAAGGAGAAAAGGAAAGATATTCCTATCTGAATGCAGAGTTCTGAAGAATAGCAAGGAGAGATAAGAAAGCCTTTGTCAGTGATCAATGCAAAAAAATAGAGGAAAGCAATAGAATGGGAAAGACTAGAGATCTCTTCAGGAAAATTAGAGATACCAAGGGAGCATTTCATGCAAAGATGGGCTCAATAAAGGAGAGAAATGGTAGGGACCTAACAGAAGCAGAAGATATTAAGAAGAGGTGGCAAGAATACACAGAAGAGCTGTACAAAAAAGATCTTCACTACCCAGATAATCACAATGGTGTGATCACTCACCTAGAGCCAGACATCCTGGAATGTGAAGTCAAGTGGGCCTTAGGAAGCATCACTATGAACAAAGCTAGTGGAGGTGATGGAATTCCAGTTGAGCTATTTCAAATCCTGAAAGATGATGCTGTGAAAGTGCTGCACTCAATATGCCAGCAAATCTGGAAAACTCAGCAGTGGCCACAGGACTGGAAAACGTCAGTTTTCATTCCAATCCCAAAGAAAGGCAATGCCAAAGAATGCTCAAACTACTGCACAATTGCACTCATCTCACATGCTAGTAAAGTAATGCTTAAAATTCTCCAAGTGAGGCTTCAGCAATATGTGAAGCATGACCTTCCAGATGGTCATGCTGGTTTTAGAAAAGGCAGAGGAACCAGCAATCAAATTACCAACATCTGCTGGATCATGGAAAAAGGAAGAGAGTTCTAGAAAAACATCTATTTCTGCTTTATTGACTATGCCAAAGCTTTTGACTGTGTGGATCACAATAAACTGTGGGAAATTCTGAAAGAGATGGGAATACCAGACCACCTGATCTGCCTCTTGAGAAATGTGTATGCAGGAAGCAACAGTTAGAATTGGACATGGAAGAACAGACTGGTTCCAAATAGGAAAAGGAGTATGTCAAGGCTGTATATTGTCACCTGCTTATTTAACTTATATGCAGAGTACATCATGAGAAACACTGGGCTGGAGGAAGCACAAGCTGGAATCAAGATTTCTGGGGGAAATATCAATAAGCTCAGATATGCAGATGACACCACCCTTATGGCAGAAAGTGAAAAACTAAAGAGCCGCTTGATGAAAGTGAAAGAAGAGAGTGAAAAAGTTGGCTTAAAGCTCAACATTCAGAAAATGAAGATCATGGCATCTGGTCCCATCACTTCATGGGAAATAGATGGGGAAACAGTGGAAACAGTGTCAGACTTTATTTTTCTGAGCTCCAAAATCACTGCAAATGATGATTGCAGCCATGAAATTAAAAGACTCCTGGGAAGGAAAGTTATGACCAACCTAGACAGCATATAAAAAAGCAGAGACATTACTTTACCAACAAAGGTCCGTCTAGTCAAGGCTATGGTTTTTCCAGTGATCATTTGTGGATGTGAAAGTTGGACTATAAAGAAACTGAGCACCAAAGAATTGATGCTTTTGAACTGTGGTGTTGGAGAAGACTCTTGAGAGTCCCTTGGACTGCAAGGAGATCCAACCAGTCCATCCTAAAGGAGATCAGTCCTGGGTGTTCACTGGAAGGACTGATGTTGAAGCTGAAACTCCAGTATTTTGGCCACTGATACGAAGAGCTGACTCATTGGAAAAGACTCTGATGCTGGGAAAGATTGAGGGCAGGAGGAGAAGCGGACGACAGAGGATGAAATGGTTAAATAGCATCATCGACTCAATGGACGTGAGTTTGGGTGGACTCCGGGAGTTGATGGACAGGGAGGCCTGGTGTGCTGCATTTCATGGGGTCACAATTTATCCCTTCCCCTACCTTTCCCCTTTGGCAACCACAAGGTTGTTTTCAAAGTAAATGAATCTGTTTCTGTTTTATAAATAAGTTCATTTGTATCATTTTTTTAGATACTGCATGTAAGTGACATCAGATGATATCTGTTTTTTCTCTGATATACTTCACTTAGTATGATAATCTCTAGGTCTGTCCATGTTGCTACAAATGGCATTATTTCATTCTTCTTTGTTACTGAGTAATATTCCTTTATATGTATGTATCACATCTTCCTTATTCATTTCTCTGTTGGTGGACATTTAGGTTGCTTCTATATCTTGGCTATTGTAAATAGTGCTGCAATGAAAACTGGAGTACATGTATCTTTTCAAATTGTGGTTTTCTTCAGATATATGCCCAGGAGTGAGATTGCTGGATCATATATTTTCATTTTTTTAAAGAACTGTTCTCCACAGTGACTGTACACTTTTCATTTCCACCAATGATGTGGGAGGTTTCTGTTTCCCCATACCTTCTGCAGCATTTATCATTTGTAGACTTTTTGGTGATGGCCATTCCAACTGGTGTGAGATGATACCTCATTGTAGTTTTGATTTGCATGTCTCTAATAATTAGCAATGTTGTGCATCTTTTCATGTGCTTTTTGGTAATCTATATGTCTTCTTTTCATACTATTCATGGGGTTCTCGGTCCCATCACTTCATGGGAAATAGATGGGGAAACAGTGGAAACAGGGTCAGACTTTATTTTTCTGGGCTCCAAAATCACTACAGATGGTGATTCCAGCCATGAAATTAAAAGACGCTTACTCCTGGGAAGGAAAGTTATGACCAACCTAGATAGCATATTCAAAAGCAGAGACATTACTTTGCCAACAAAGGTTCGTCTAGTCAAGGCTATGGTTTTTCCTGTGGTCATGTATGGATGTGAGAGTTGGACTGTGAAGAAGGCTGAGTGCCAAAGAATTGATGCTTTTGAACCGTGGTGTTGGAGAAGACTCTTGGGAGTCCCTTGGACTGCAAGGAGATCCAACCAGTCCATTCTGAAGGAGATCAGCTCTGGGATATCTTTGGAAGGAATGATGCTAAAGCTGAAACTCCAGTACTTTGGCCACCTCATGAGAAGAGTTGACTCACTGGAAAAGACTCTGATGCTGGGAGGGATTGGGGGCAGGAGGAGAAGGGGACGACAGAGGATGAGATGGCTGGATGGCATCACTGACTCGATGGACGTGAGTCTCAGTGAACTCCGGGAGTTGGTGATGGACAGGGAGGCCTGGCGTGCTGTGATTCATGGGGTTGCAAAGAGTTGGACACAACTGAATGACTGATCTGATCTGATCTGATGGGGTTTTCAAGGCAAGAATATAGGAGTGGTTTGCCATTCCCTATTCACTGGAAGGACTGATGCTGAAGCTGAAGCTCCAATACTTTGGTCACTTGATGCAAAGAGCTGACTCACTGGAAATGACCCTGATGCTGGGAAAGATCGAGGGTGGAGGAGAAGGGGATGACAGAGGATGAGATGTGTGGATAGCATCCCTGATTCAGTGGACATGAGTTTGAACAAACTCCAGGAGATACTGAAGGACAGGGAAGACTGGTGTGCTGTAGTCCATGGGGTTGCAAAGAGTTAGATAACAACTTAGCGACTGAACAACAACAACAAATGTCTTCTTTGAAGAAATGTCTATTTAGATCTGCCCATCAGAGAAGGCAATGGCACCCCACTCCAGTACTCTTACCTGGAGAATCCCAGGGATAGGGGAGCCTGCCTGGCTTCCATCTATGGGATCGCACAGAGTCAGACATGACTGAAGCAACTTAGCAGCAGCATTTTTTGATTGGTTTGATTTTAGTATTGAGCTATATGAGATGTTCTTTTATTTTGGAGATTAATCCCTGTCAGTCACTTCATTTATACATATTTTCTGCTGTTCTGTGGGTTGTCTTTTTGTTTGTTTTTTTTTTTAATAGATTAAAGACCTAAATGTAAGACCAGATACTATAAAAGTCTTAGAAGGAAACGTAGGCAGAACACTCTTTGACATAAATCACAGCAGTATCTTTTTGGATCCACCTCCTAGAGTAATGAAGATTAAAGGAAAAATAAACAAGTGGGACTGAAACTTAAAAGCTTTGGACAGCAAAGGAAACCATATACCAAATGAAAAGCTTTGTTTTCACAGAGGTCAATTAACAATATCTCAATCCTTTAACAAATGAGAAAACAATTGCTTATAAGATTACCAAATACTCCAGCATGTACCATACCATATAAGACATAATAATTTGAACAAAGATAGATAATAATTTAAATATAAAATAATGCTGAAATAAAGTTTTTAAGTTGTTTTGATTAAATTCAGTTATTTAGTGAAAGAGAACTAGAAAAATTCCTGTATCCATTCATATTCTTTGTATTCAATTGTATAGATCAGGCATTGAGAAACTTTTTCTGTAAAAGGCGAGATAGTAAATACTAGACTTTCTGAGCTAAAAGGCAAAATCAATCATGCTATGTAGGAACTTAGGAACTTATATAACAAATAAGAAAATAAATTTCCACATCTTTTATTCAAAAAATAAAAATGAAGTTAAAAAAATAATGATAAAGAACAACTTTGTTTTTGTAATTCAGATTTACTAGTGAGAAGGAAATTTTATTCAGAGGATAACATTTTGCCAAAGTGGAATTCAAGGTTAATGTTCCCTATCATCAGATTTATTGCAAATATTCATTAGGAAAAAAAAAAATTTAGCTCGGAAGCCAAAAAAACCAAGTAGAAGACCAGATTGGGCCCACAGGCCCTAGTGGACTACCACTGGCATAGAAAATTCTTATGATAATATGGGTTCAATCAGTTCAACAAATCCTTTTGCTTTCTTTACAATCCCTAAATTAAAGACTTCCCACTAGAAGGCAAACTGTGTGTCTATTCACCGATGCATAGCAAATGCCTAGAACAGAACCTGGCACATAGGAGGCCCTCAGTATAGATTTCTTTCACAAAAAAATTAAGTAATATACATAAAATATCTATTTTGCATATAAATATTTGGACTAAGTAGAAAGTAACTCTTAGAGTCAAGATTCTGGGAGCCTAGGGTGAAAAGACCAAGGAACTCTACTTCACTTTCTTCTTGCATTCTATTTGTTTGTTCACTAGTAATAGTGACTGATCTACTTAAGTGATAGCACATTCAATGTCTGAAGAAAACTTAATGGAAGGAAATCTTAAAGAAAGGATGTGTGTGTATGTGTGTTAGTCTCTCAGCATGTCCAACTCTTTGCGAGCCCAAAGACTGTAGCCCACCAGGCTCCTCTGTCCATGGGATTCTCAAGGCAAAAATATTGGAGTGGGTTGCCATTTCCTTCTCCAGGGGATCTTCCTGACCCAGAGATTGAAGCCAGGTCTCCCACATTGCAGTCAGATTCTTTACCATCTGAGCCAGCAGGGAAGCCCTAAAGTGGGGGTAACTCAGTGCATTTCTTTATTTCTGAAATTAACACACAACCCTTTGAATTTGGTAGCATCACAATCGTGATTCAGAGAAAATTAATTTAAAGATTATTATGCTAAGACACTAACCACAAAATGCTATTTAACACACAAATCTAGCTTTGACCCCATTAATAGAGGCTACAAGCTTCCTACCATAATTATTCCCACAACTTTCTATTCATATTTTATCAATGGAAAAGGAGGAGACCAACACATGCCTCGAGAACAAACAGAATTTCTAGAGTCAGAGACAGTTTTAATTATTTTTCTAACTTAATCCCTTGATTTTAAATGTGACAACATGGAGAGAGAAAGAGTAGGTGATTTGCCAGTGTCTCATATTAGAACCAGTTCTTGGTTCTCAACACTGTATTGTCATGAAAGATGAGTTATAAAGAAAAAGTAAATTACATTCCATCAGCTATCAAGTTATAGACATAGTTCAGACAAGGATTTAGTACAGCCCTTATTTTCATGATTAATTCAATCCATAGAAAGATAAAATACAATGATTCCAGCAAATACTAACACAAAAATTTGTGCCAGTAGTGTTGTCTGTGCTACACTCAATGCACTAATAATCAGAACTTGATTAATTTTGATGAAACACTTGGTTGGGAGCACGGTGCAGATGATAATTTCAAGAGAACAGACTGGGCAGCATTCGGGAACCAACTTGATTATAGAGGCGATAAGGCTATCCAAATATTTGTTCCTTGTCCCATCTGTCCCCTCAAGGAGTACATTGCAAATGAGAGCAAGAAGGCCAAGTTCACATACCACATAGTTAGTTATAACTATTCCTATCACACCAAGTATATAACAGGTTATAACCACTAATATGATAAAATTAGGATGCATTAGAATGAATGCTGTTTAATCACATAGTTTTGTAGAGTTAATATGTTTTACATGTGTCTGACTTGAACCCCTCATAATAATATCCTAAAGTGGGCAGGTGTGGTAGATTGGTTGCATAAATAGACTAAATTCCTCATCTCTTCAGGCATCCAGGTCCCTGGGCCACACGATGTTGCTATTCTTCTAATAGACTGAGTCTGTGTCCTAGCACTTTAATTCTGCAGTCACACATATGACTTTCTTTGGCCAATAGCATTTTAGCTAATCTGATATTTGCAGAATCTTGAAAAGGTGTTTACACATTTCCATTTTATTTTTTACTCTGCCATGGCCATGATGGCACATCTAGGCTAGCCTACAAGAGCAAGAGTCAGCACACTTTTTCTGTAAAAGACCAGATAAGTAAATCTTTTTGGTTTTGTTGGCCACATGGCCTCTAGTGTCACTATTCAACTACTCAAAGCTGCCATTGTGGCCTAAAAGTAGCTACAAAAAAATATGGAAATGAATGAGCACAATTGCATTCCAATGAACACATTTATGGAAATATTTATAATAATGTTTGTTATTTATAGAAACAACCCATGGACTGGATTTGGCCAATGAGCCATAGTTTGCTGACCCCCACACTAGAAGATGAGATACATACAGTAGAGTTCAGTAACCCTAGTTGAGATCATTTAGAATCAGCCAAGCTCCAGCCAATACCTCTCTCCAGCCAGGTAAACGAGAGAGTCAGACACATGGCCAGGAAAACTACTCAGCCAACCTGTAGCTCACAGAAGACACAAGAGCAAACTCGGCCAACATCAGTCGAACCCTGCAAAATCATTTGCAAAGCCCCTGAGTCATGGATGATTTGTTATGCAGAATTATTATGGCCAAAGATTATTAATACCATAGGTAAAGGCTTAATTATGCCATTTTAGAATTAAAGATGGGATTTAAGGAAGTTAAATACCTTGGTCATTATCTCAGGCAGCCAGAAAGTGTCAGAGTCAAGATTCAAATATAAGTGCTTTCAAATCCAATGTTCTATTCACTATATAAAACTGCTTCAATTCTTTACTTTTCTCTTTATTTTAGATGGTTTTGTTTATATAGCAATGCAGATATAGATGGGCTTTCCCTGGTGTCTCAGTGGCAAAGAATCCGCCTGCCAATACAGGAGACGTAGGAGACACCAGTTTGATTCCTGGGTTGGGAAGATCCCCTGGAGGAGGAAATGGCAACCCACTCCAGTATTCTTGCCTGGAAAATTCCATAGACAAAGGAGCCTGGCAGGCTACAATCCATGGGGTTGCAAAAGAGTCAGACACAACTGAGTGACTAAACAAAAGCAACAAATAGATATAGATATGTAATGTGAGTGAAACTCGCTCAGCCGTGTCCGACACTTTGCGACCCCATGAATTGCAGCCCACCACGCTCCTCTGTCCATGGAATTCTCCAGGCAAGAATACTGGAGTCGGTTGCCATTTCTTTCTCCGCAGATATGTATAATTTAGGGTAAAAGATGAAGGATTTTAGACAGCTCTGACTCCACTAACTCCCCTTTTAGCTATAAAAAATCATGTCACCCAGGCTTAACATTTAGACAATTTTCTTTAAATTGCTAACGCAGATCTCTTCATGATGTACCCTAGTCTATTTCATCCTGGTTCTTATTTTCCGGAACTCCAGTAAGGAGGAAATAACTTAGATGGCTCCTCTTGCACGCAGCTCCTACCTCTCCATTTTACTGCTTCCGTTTTATGCAGGGCTGTCAGGGCTTTCTGAATTAAATGTGACTTAGGGCCTGCGCTTGCTGACTGAGGAGGCTCATAGGTCCTATAGCTCATCCACAATCTTGTACTTGAGCTGTCAAGCATGAGAGATTGGTGCCAAATTCAAGCCAACATAGCCCCTTCCCAGTAGTCTGCCTTTGACAACCCCTCCTTGTCAAATCCAACAGTTTACATAGGATGTATGGTGAATAAAGTGCTCTGAAAGATACGAATGTAGAGGTGGTGCTTCCACTGATCGCGGGAACACCTATCAGCTTCCCACAGGGCTGACATTTCAGGCTGGCAGGGGGGAGATGATCATAGGATTTTTGTGCTGCTGTTTCTAAATGGATTGTAGAGACTTTCAAGGCAAATTGCCTACTTCTCACCACCTGCCTCCAAGAAGACTCAGTGTGAAGCAACTTTGCAACTCAAAAAAAAAAAAAAATTGGGGGGCAGGGGCGAGGGTAGTTATAAAGGAGAAGCCTCAGGTGAATGGTTTCTAGAACTTAGGTTATCCTGGATTCCCTAGGCTTGACATGAAAGTTGAATGCTTTGGGCACCAGAATTGCTATTCCCTTCTTCTCAATGTCTAGAGAAATATCTGGCCTTGGAATCACTGAATGTTACACCGAGCTGTTAGCAGTGCTTAGGTGTTGCTTGCAGGAATGTGCCATCGCTCAGTTGTGTCCAACTCTTTGTATAGCCCACCAGACTCCTCTGTCCATGGGACTTCTCAGGCAAGAATACTAGAGTGGACTGCCATTTCCTACTTCAAGGGTTCTTCCCAACCCAGAAACTGAACCCACATTTCCTTCATTGGCAGGCAGACTCTTTGCCACTGAACCACCTATGTGTTTCTTGAGGTTCCCCTAAAAAATAGGAATCAGAAGTTGTACATTTGACCTCTGATGATTAACCACTTAGGCCAGCACAGCATAGATAAGGGCAGTTGCTCACTTTCAGGTCAAGAAGACCCAAGAGGTAGACTCTGACTTTTAGTGTGGTGCAAAGAGAACTATTTCACTCGGAAGAAGGATTAGACAGCCAAGGAAACAGACAAAAAGAAGAATGCAAAGATAAGTGTTGACTGTACTTAAGTGCACACAATGGTGAGGAATTTGTGTCTTTAGACTTGGTCTTTCAATCCCACTCACAAGACTGGCCCAGGTGTGGAGATGAATGTGTGGTACTGTAGCCAATGGACTGTGAATATTTTTAGTACCACTCATGACATCATCTTTATGAAATGGATCTATGTATGAGAAGATCCATTTGAAATGGATGTATCAGATTGCCTAATCTTATGCCATTGAATATTTGACTCATCCAACTTTGGTCTAAATCCATACTCACCAGACCACACAAACCTTTTTTTTTTTGCCACATAAGCCTACTTACAATATGCAGAGCACTGGGTCATGGAGTAACTTCGGTACCTTTGGCAATGCTCCCCCAGAAAAATTCAACAGGTTATTTCTGATCATAATTTAGTTTCCAAAGCAGCTTAACCACAATGCCAGAATGGACTAATCCCTGGGTTTCAGACCACTTGATCATGAGGAAGTTACAAGACTGAGTTTCTATGAATTCTTTGCTTTTATGACTTACACTCAAGTTTCATTTATGAGCCTACCTCTCAGGGCCTAGTCACATTGATACCCTGATAGAGTAATGAGTTTTCAAAACAGAGGGACTCACCCACTTGGCGTTGATTAGATAAGGTTTGCTCAGTCTTTTGAAACCAGAGAGCCCTTTAATATGTATAAAATTCTGATGTCCCACAACCTGCTTTCAACATGTCCAAACCAAAGAAGAACGTCATAGAGGTAGATGTCCCCACCTGCTAAGAAGATTCTACTCTATATACTACATGAAATAACCATAGGGAATATGTCCTAAACAACATAGATTATATATATCTTGTGTGTGTAGATGCTAGCTGTAGAGATTCTGATAAAACCTGCCCCATCCTCCAGCCCCATTTGAGAGTCACTCACCCTCTCCCTTAAAACTCCCATCACTATAACAATTACAGATAAATACCTTCTGATTTCTGCAGAAAGATCTTCACTTACTTATTGCAGAGTTTGTTTAGGGTCTGTAACAAGACACCAAGGTGTGAGTGAAGGGATTGGTGAAATTTGAAAAAGTAACTTGTTACCTAATTACTAAGTATATCCATAATGGTTAATTTAATACTGGTGATGGTGGTGGTATAATATTAACTGTGTGTGTCTGTGTGGAGTCCAAGAATGGGGTATGTGAATACAGATGTGTATGTCCATGTACATGAATCAAAATATATATACAAAGATAAAGAAACACAATTGTTGCTTTCAAAGAGTTCTAATTAAGTGGTAGAAACGTGAGCATGTTCATCACATCCCTCACAGGTTAACAGTGTTAATACAGCTGTGCAATCTCTTCTCCACCTCTGTCCCATCACAAGGCAAAGCCATTTATGGCACAGACTCCACTAACCGCACCCCCCCCCCCGCCCCCCCGCCACAGAGCCCAGTGTGTCGTATGATCAGGTAGGGATTCTTTGGTGCAGGGATCACTGAACCAGTAAATATTCTTACCTTTCATCCACTCTCTCCCATTATAAGTTTCACTAATAAATTCTCCAACACCTACAGCTTCTCTTCTGAGTGAATATACAGTTAGAAACCACTTTAAATTCAGACTTGGTAATGGAAGTTAGTAATCTCTAGACATTTTCATTTCTTCTTAGGCATGTTCTGGACATATACATAGTTCTTATATCTCTCCGAATATGTAACTTAAATGTCCTTTCTTTTCCTGATAGTCATTAAGTAATGGCTATCAAATATTAGCAGCTGAGTGCGTACCCATTATAATAACCACAGCGCATTCTGATGCTACTCTGAGAAGCAATATCAGGGAAGCAGAAAATTTATTAAAACAATTGTAGAAGTGATGATGGTTAAACAAGTAACTCACATAGAACTCGCTAACTGAATCTTTGTGCTTGATAGATTACCCAAAAATTTACATATGGAGGACACTTTATTGTTTAGAATATCCTTTCTTCATATGTTTCATGTACATAGATCATTTCATCTTAAAAACTCTCAAAAGTATAAGGGAACTATATATTGGACAGGGTAATAGGTTACCCAGATCCAGAGGGTTGGGTGTGTGCATGTGTGTGTGTTTATGCAGGTAGAGATAATCCTTAAATTTTGAATTTTCACTTCTGAATTCATGGTCTTTCCCATTATTTACAGCACAAAGCTTTCCTGATATGCAAAGCTGCTTTTAACATTAGGAAAAGAAGTAAAATGAAACTTGTACCGAACGCTCATGGTCAATTGTCCAAAGCATTTTATGAACTTAAGAGCTGCTCAAATTATGAAACTTATAATATAACACAGTAACTTTTCTTTTGTGTGGTAAACCTAAATGAACAATTATGAGAGCCACTATAAGCACTATTTAAGAAATATGTATTTAGAATTAAGGTCAATCAAGAGATATAAAAACTAATAATATAAATGTCAAGTATAATAAAAATATAATTTTAAATGCTCATCATTTATTAAAAAGGTTTAAGTACACATAATTCTGTTTAAGATGAAAAAATCTAAATGTGTATAGATGTATACAGTGTTTTATAGGCTTGTAAACATTCATGTTTTATGATTATATATTTTTATACAGAAACAAAACTGAGCATTTTTGATGCTAAATCCATTGGGTAAAAGTTTATAGGAAGACAGGATTTGCACAGTCTCAATTTATCACCCAAATATGATTATAAAGTTAAAAAGATAGCTTTACAATGGATAAATCTGGTCAATACTACCTAACTAAATTGATCACCACTAATGGGACAAACTGACATATGTCTATTAATGTACTGTAATCTGAAGAACACATTACCAAAAATGTTTAATCTGAATCCAAGAATGAGAAAATAATAGACAAAATCAAATCAGATTAAGGATCACTCTGTAAAACCAGCCTCAAACTCATCAAAAATGCTAGTGTCATAAAAGACAAAAAAAAAGAAAAAAAAAAAAGAACTCATCCATTTTATTGAAAAGTAAATAGAAATGATAACAAAAAGCAGTGTAAGGTCCTTGTCTGATTCCTAGATCAAAAATAAAACTTATAAAGGACATGATTGGGAAAATTAGGGAAACTTTAAATATGAACTATGTATGTTAAATATATATGTTAAAATGGGCTTCCCTGGTGGCTCAGCCGATAAACAATCTGCCTGCAATGTGGGAGACCTGGGTTCGATCCCTGGGTTGGGAAGATCCCCTGGAGAAGGGAACGGCTATCCACTCTAGTATTCTCGCCTAGAGAATTTCATGGACTATATAGTCCACGGGGTCACAGAGTCAGACACGACTGAGCAACTTTCACTACTCACCATATATGTTAAATAATACTATTGTATTAGAGTTATATTTCTTTTTTAAATTGGAGTTTAATTGCTTTAAAGTGTCTCATTAGTTTCTGCTGTTCAGAGTGAATCAGCTATATGTATACATAAATATCCCCTTCCTCTTGGACCTCCCTCCCACCCCCATCCCATCCATCTAGGTCATCACAGAGCACCAAGTGAGATCTCTATTTCTTCCCTGCAAATGGGTTCATCTATACCATCTTAGTTAAATTTCTTTGGTGTGATGATATGGTTATTTGGAGACTGTTTTGTACATAGAAGATACATGTTAAAGTATTTAGAGTGAAGTGTCTTACAAGCAGCTCACTTTCAAAATGGTTGGATGGCATCACTGACTCAGTGGACAGGAGTCTGAGCAAACTCCCAGAGATAGTGAAAGACAGGAAAGCCTGATGTGCTACAGTCCATGGGGCCAAAAAGAGTCAGACACAACTTAGCAATTGAACTCAATGGACAGGAATTTGAGCAAACTCCCAGAGATAGTGAAGGACAGGGAAGCCTGGTGTGCTACAGTCCATGGGGCCAAAGAGAGTCAGACATGACTTAGCAATTGAACAACTTTCAAATTGTTCAGAAAAAACATTGAATGATGGAACTAAAGCAAATATGGCGAAACGTTAATAAGTGGTAAATCTAGGTGAAACATATATAAAAGTTCATGGTACTACTTTTCTGTAGCTTGAAACTTTTGTAAATATTTTGAGAAAAATAAAACTAAATGAAATTATCCTCTGAATTCTTTATTTCATATACCCATTTCATCAACACTGAAATACAGGTTTAACATACCTGTACTTACTCTTTTTAAAGATTTAAAATATGATATGTTGAACAAATGTTACAAATTATAATCAAAATTTATGACAAAGTACTTTATGAATAAGACAAAGGAATTAAAAATTATGTTAAATGTCCTGTGTAAATACAAAATAAGAATAAAGGCTATTGGTGGCATTAATATGCAGATTGGGTTTTCTCTATCTTAATTTCTCTGCTTCCCTCCCGCTTAAAATCATAAAAGGATTCATTATAAATTGGAAGTACAGAATTTTTAGAAAATCATTGGATGATGGGTTGTATGATTCTCTTTACAGGTACAGTTTACTCTTCAGCAATCTGGAAGCCATTGAAAGTGTAACTCCATAGCCAATGAAAAAAGCGAAAGCGCGATTTGGCTGGGGAAGGGGTGTCAAATACGCAATCGTGTGGTAGATTCGTGCTCCGACAAAGAGTCTGAAGTGCAGGATGGCTGTAGAGAGGTCTGGACCACTCAAGGAATACAGAAGGCCAATACCAAGAAATGGCACGATGTTTTCAAGGTCATTCAAGTGGGCTCTGTGGAAAAAAAGATGACTTGTAAAACCCTAATTTCAAAATCAGCAGAAATATATTCACTTTCCCCTCTCTTCTGAAACTAAATAGAAGTGTTAATGGATCTTCAACATGCAAAGTAAGATTCATTTTATTTCTCTCAAATTCCCTTGCTTCCCTATCCACTTGGCTGTTATTTAGAATGACTCATTATTTTGTTTCTTTTATTTTCAGTGTATCTCAATATATAAGAAAGAAGGCTTTTTGCACTTCCAAGAATATCAAAAGTGCGTCTACATAATAAAACTCCCATCATTTTTATACATATAAAATATTTTTTTCTTCTGAGGTCTGTACAACAGCAATTCAAGATTCCTCTTATAAAAATTCTTCCCAAAAGCAGAAAATCCTTTGGGTTAGTATCGTTCTTAAGACTCCCCTCACTTGTGCTAGGATGCAAAATGGTCACTGATACCACCCTTGCCCATTCACCCAAGCCACTAGGTTACCAGAAATCAATTTACCAATCTTAATATCAAGAATTCCATTTTCTCTACATACAGATTACAGAATATATAACTAGCCTTTCAAACATGGGAAAAATGTCAGCCAACCTATCCTAAAATTACAAAAGGAATTAGTTAGTAGTGATGGGGCAAAATATACACAAACATGATAGACAATAATAAAGGGAAAGGCATACATCCTAGATCTGAATTTCATACCACAGCTAGAAAACAGAAAGCATGGCTTAGACACAGCTTTTTCTCCAATTCATGGCACCTCTGGCTACGATGGTGAACACAAGACACGTCAATTACTGACAGGATTTTTTTTTAATATAAAGTGTGTATTTGTAAAAAATATATATATTTATAAATATATTTATAAAGTACTTAATTCTCAAATCTGGTAACCCTGTTCTAGTTTCCACAGTTAAAAACTTCTTAAGAATCTAGACTATAAATTGAGATTTTGATAGAACTTGTAAGCTATTGATCAGATCAGATCAGTCGCTCAGTCATGTCCGACTCTTTGCAACCCCATGAATCGCAGCACGCCAGGCCTCCCTGTCCATCACCAACTCCCGGAGTTCACTCAGACTCACGTCCATCGAGTCAGTGATGCCATCCAGCCATCTCATCCTCTGTCGTCCCCTTCTCCTCTTGCCCCCAATCCCTCCCAGCATCAGAGTCTTTTTCAATGAGTCAACTCTTCACATGAGGTGGCCAAAGTACTGGACTTTCAGCTTTAGCATCAGTCCTTCCAAAGAAATCCCAGGGCTGATCTCCTTCAGAATGGACTGGTTGGATCTCCTTGCAGTCCAAGGGACTCTCAAGAGTCTTCTCCAACACCACAGTTCAAAAGCATCAATTCTTCGGCGCTCAGCCTTCTTTCACAGTCCAACTCTCACATCCATACATGACCACAGGAAAAACCATAGCCTTGACTAGATGAAACTTTGTTGGCAAAGTAATGTCTCTGCTTTTCAATATGCTATCTAGGTTGGTCATAATTTTCCTTCCAAGGAGTAAGCGTCTTTTAATTTCATGGCTGGAGTCACCATCTGTAGTGATTTTGGAGCCCAGAAAAATAAAATCTGACACTGTTTCCACTGTTTCCCCATCTATTTCCCATGAAGTGGTGGGACCGGATGCCATGATCTTCGTTTTCTGAATGTTGAGCTTTAAGCCAACTTTTTCACTCTCCACTTTCACCTTCATCAAGAGGCTTTTGAGTTCCTCTTCACTCTCTGCCATAAGGGGTGGTGTCATCTGCATATCTAAATTTATTGATATTCCTCCTGGCAACCTTGATTCCAGTTTGTGTTTCTTCCAGTCCAGCGTTTCTCATGATGAACTCTGCATATAAGTTAAATAAACAGGGTGACAATATACAGCCTTGATGAACTCCTTTTCCTATTTGGAACCAATCTGTTGTTCCCCGTCCAGTTCTAACTGTTGCTTCCTGACCTGCATACAAATTTCTCAAGAGGCAGGTCAGGTGGTCTGGTATTCCCATCTCTTTCAGAATTTTCCACAGTTTATTGTGATCCACACAGTCAAAGGCTTTGGCATAGTCAATACAGCAGAAATAGATGTTTTTCTGGAACTCTCTTGCTTTTTCTATGATCCAGCAGATGTTGGCAATTTGATCTCTGGTTCCTCTGCCTTTTCTAAAACCAGCTTGAACATCTGGAAGTTCACGGTTCACATATTGCTGAAGCCTGGCTTGGAGAATTTTGAGCATTACTTTACTAGCGTGTGAGATGAGTGCAACTGTGTGGTAGTTTGAGCATTCTTTGGCATTGCCTTTCTTTGGGATTGGAATGAAAACTGACCTTTTCCAGTCCTGTAGCCACTGCTGAGTTTTCCAAATTTGCTGGCATATTGAGTGCAGCACTTTCACAGCATCATCTTTCAGGATTTGGAATATCCCAGCGGCGGCCGGGAGGAGAAACCCACGCCCGAGGCCAGGGGCAGCGACCAGAGGAGTTACCCCGCGTCCAAGGTCAAAAGCGGCCGCCGGGAGGAGATACCCCACGCCCCAAGCCTGAGGCCAGGGGTGACGGGCGGGAGGAGCTACCCAACGCCCCTAAGCCCGAGGCCAAGGGCCACGGCGGAGAGGAGCAACCGCACGACAGAGGCCAGGGGCGGTGGCCGGGAGGACCAACCCCACGTCCAAGGAGCCGTGGCTGCGCGGGCGCAGGAGGGCCTTGAGGAGCTATCCCACATTGAAGGTCAGGAAGGGCGGCGGTGAGGAGATACCCTTAGTCCAAGGTAAGGAGCAATGGCTGCGCTTTGCTGGAGCAGCCGTGAAGATACCCCACGCCCGAGGTAAGAAAAACCCAAGTTATTGATACATATTTCAAAATGAAAGATAGAGACCTGGGTTCAATCCCTGGGTTGGGAAGATCCCCTGGAGAAGGGAAAGGCTACCCATTCTAGTATTCTGGCCTGGAGAATTCCATAGACTATGCAGTGCATGGGGTGGCAAAGAGTCCATTGACTGGACTGAAATTCGACTGAGCGAATTTCACTTTTTTCGATTCATGGGGTTGCAAAGAGTCGGACAGGACTGAGCGACTGATCTGATCTGATCTGATCTGAAAGATCACCATTATCATCTCCTTTCCTTTCTCTTGTAGATTATCTCTAAGTTCTCCTGACAAACAGAATAACAACATAAAGGCATGCAGAAGGTAACAGTAACTTAGATACATAACAATTTTGAAAGATTTAAATAAACAACCACATGTTCCTAAATAAAGCCAAGACAGAAAGGGTATGAGTATTCTTGTTCCCTCTGTTTTATGGAACAACCCAAGGGTTACTGAAAGCGAGGTGGGCAAGAAAGGGCAGAAACACTATTTTCTACTAAAGATGAGCTCACATCACCAATTACATCAAGGGTATTTGTTTGGATCCTTTGAATTCTCCTGCCGGACCACAGATATTTCTTCACCTCCCATCTAGGCCATGTTACTTTTCTCCTTTACCACATTCTAAAAGGACAGACATTTTTAAAGTTGAGAAAGAACCTATAATGATGAGACCATGTAGAAATCTGTTTGCGCTCAGTTGCTCAGTTGTGTCCAACTCTTTGTGACCCCATGGACTGCAGCCTGTCCATGGATCCTCTGTCCATGGGATTCTCCAGGCAAGAATGCAGGAGTGGGTTGCCATTTCCTCCTCCAAGGGATCTTCCTGACCCAGGGATCGAACCTGTGTCTCTTATGTCTCCTGCACTGGCAGGCAGATTCTTTACCACTGCACTGCCTGGGAAGCCCCAAGTCTATATTAAGCAATTGACAAATAGAATACAGTGTGAAAACAGAGAAGAAAGTCAAGGAAAATTAGGGGTAAATAGCTCCAGTGGTGGGGCTTTGGGGAAGGAAATTCAAGGGCAGGGGTTCCTTGGAACTTACTGGCCTCTCCATTTTTTCTGGCCTCCCTCTATTTTTTTCATTCAGTTCTTTTCCTTGTCCTCAACCCTCAAAATGGTCTCACAGTATTCCTCACTGTTCTAGTAAGGCCAGTTTTCAATGGAGCCTCACACTGTGTTAATTTATGCCATCTTATATGCTCTTCTTCTTTAATTTTATTTTTTAACTTTTTATTTTATATCGGAGTCTAGCCGATTTACAATGTTGTGATAGTTTCAGGTGGACAGCAAAGAGACCCAGCCATACATATACATGTATTCATTCTCCCCCAGACTCCCCTCCCATCCAGGCTGCCACATAATATCGAGCAGAGTTCCCTGTGCTCTACAGCAGGTCCTTGCTGGTTATCCTTTCTAAATATAACAGTGTGTACCTGTCGATCACTCTTCCTTTTAGACCCCACCGCAGACACACCCTCTCCCGGTGAGCATCTGCTGTAGTTCAGTATCACCTTCCCACTGTAACCCTTTCTCTACTCAAACAACAGAAAGCATCCTAAAGGGGAAGCTTCCTTCATTTCTGTGTCATTCCTAGATGGCTACCAAAATCTAGTAGCAGATGGACATCCACCTTTATGAGCACTTCCTACCAGGGTCTGTTACTTCCTCTCCATCATCCCATGTTCCCATGTCCTTTCTCTTTTGGGCAGATGCCCCTTGGTGCAAGCTTGTTCTGGACTGACCTTAACTCCAGCCCTGCTCTGCGCTCAAGATGCTTCAGTCAGATCAGAACCACTCAGATCTCAGCATCGCCCTGACCTAAACCAGAGTTGCTATACATCATTGAGAACTGTCAGGGGGTGGCCAACCGCAAAAGGAGCTTCACACCAGACCAGCTGACTCCTTTCTCTTACCCAAAGCTCTTTATGCTCAGCATGTAGCAGTATGTTCAAGTTCCTGCAAAGAAATTTTTCCAAACTCCCATGTTCTCTCATCTCCTTTTTTCCTTCCAAATCCTAACATTCTTCAACTTCTTCCCTTATGAAATATTCCCAAAGACCCTAGGAAGTTATATTTGTATCCTACTACTTAACATCTAATGAGAGATAGCTTTATATCATTCTTTAAGTACCACATGCACGTTAGTCTGCTTTTCAGTGGAAAAGTTATAGACCCCTCAAGGGCAGGGAGTCAGTCTTAAAGCCATTTTACAGCATTCCAATAAAAGGAGTGACAGTGAGACACACAGTAATCTCTCAATAAATGCTTCATTCATGCATTGGAGCCAGAAAGGAATCATCTAGCTTTAAGTTTTATCCCATCCTCCACTTCCTTCAAGAATTCCCAGTGAGTGTCAACTGGACCCCACTGAAAAGTCTCAAAAAAGAGGTATTCTCTATTGAGAGACAGAAGTAGGGGCTGAGAAGGGAGAGTGGAAGGCATCTAAAATCCCCAAATAAAATTTCACTGAAGGTAGCTTATTCGAAACATCTCTTCCTAAGTACTAAAACTCTTTTTTTTTTTTTCTCTTTTAAATGTTTCACCTTATTTCTTCAGCTGCCCTGGTTTTTATCTTGTTGTAAGGAATCTACATGGGACTTCCCAGGTAACTCAGTGGTAAAGAATTCACCTGTCAATGCAGGAGATGCAAAAGACGTGGGTTTGATCCCTCGGTCAGGAAGATCCCCAGGAGTAGAAAATGGCAACCCGCTCCAGTATTCTTGCCTGGAAAAACCCATGGACAGAGGACCCTGACAGGCTGCAGCCCATGGGGCTGCAAAGAGTTGGACATGACAGAGCGACTAAGTGTGCGTGTGTGTGCACGCATGCACACACACACACATGGGCAATGTATATAGTCTTGAATTCTTTCTAGAACAGTATGGGATAGGATTAAATAAATGCATAATGTAAAAGGCTTTCTAGTCATTATTGATTTCCATATGCCCAAAATATAAATAACTTACTTTAGGCTACTTATCTTGACATTTCAACACATATTACTTTATATTTTTAATTAAGGGTCCCATATGTGTAGTGTATATTTTCTCAATATTGCATGCCTAAAAGCATAACTTTCATGCCCTTTGTAGCCAAATTCAGTCCCTGTCACCAAAATATGCTAATAGAAACAACTTGATAATTACAAATAGAAGTAATGAAAAAGAAAAATTCTAGGTTAAAAATGGAGAGGGGAGATTGTGGGAACTTTTATTCTGAAAAGTATCTCCAAAAGTGATTTAGTAAATCACTTTGTTAACAGAACTGATCTGATCTCAAAAAATACACCTGGAAACTAGAAGCTTCTCTTTCCTGGAGATTCTTTCTTGCCACATTGAAAAGCCAGTGTCTGATCACCAGGGGGCGCTGTACACACAGTCCCTGCACCTCCTCAAGGGCACTCACTCCTTTCACAACTAAGGGCAATTGTTGTCACTAAATTTTATTTGTTGTTCACAATCTGATGAGAAGGTCAGCTTGGATAATGGCTTTCTCCTCTAGAAATACCATCCCATGGGCAAGGAGAGACAGAAGTAGGGGCTGAGAAGGGAGAGTGGAAGGCATCTAAAATCCCCAAATACTATTTCTTTAGCTAAGCTTTCATGGGCATACTGTGGTCCATGGAGTCACAAAGTCAGACACATCTGACTTAGCCACCGAACTTAGCCACCGAACAATCTGAACAACAACACGAGTGTAAAGAGAGAAGTTCAGGAGCCCCCTGTGCCACCATCTTGACTGACCTCCCCACTGAAGAATTTCCTCTACTGAGATTCTATTGCCAATCCATCTTTCTAACACGAGAAACACTGAAGTTATGTGCCATCTTCATTTAGTGTTTTCTACTGCACACCTACACTGTGGTGTAATTCTAGACACATTTCACAGGATAAGCAAAATTATATAAAATTAAAGAAGCGGTGAGGAGTTTTCACAGCCATACTTAAACATTTAGATATTTAGTTTTCTGATGAATAGTTAAGATAGGAAACACCATGAATATATTTGACTACACTTCTAAAATTTGGTGAGTATAAATAGATAATGAAATGGAGACTGAAAAAAAAATTTACTTCTCTAATTCAGGTATCAGCTGCAGCATCTAATCCCTTTAGAATCAAGATCATATTTGCCTTTTCACTTTTGATTTTCTGGAAAGTCTGAAGCCCCTCCAAAGATTTCTGCAGATTCCCTTATGGTATATAGTCTCAAGATTAACTTAGTCTTCAATCCTGCATTTGTGCACATCTTCATATTCTTCTTTTGATATAAACTTGGCTCTTTCCTCAACTTTCTCAATAAATCAGTTAGAAAATGTGGATTAAGATTTGTTATTGTTTAGTCATTAAGTCACTTGCCTGCATTAAAAGCTAAGTTGTTATCAACCTAAAATAGACTATTACTAATATAAAACAAGATGTTTTACATAAGACTCAGGGTAACCACCAAGTAAAAACTCATAGTAGATACACAAAAGATAAAAGGAAAGCAATCAAAGCTTACCCTTAGAGAAAAATCACCAAATCACAATGAAAGAGAAAGGAACAAAGGAATTCCAAAACAACGAAGAAAAAAATTAACAAAATGGCAATAAGTACAAGAAGTGAAGTGAAAGCGTTAGTCACTCAGTCATGTCTGACTCTTGGTGACCCCATGGACTGTAGCCCACCAGGCCCCTCTGTCCTGGGAATTCTGCAGGCAAGAACACTGGAGTGCGTAGCCATTGTCTTCTCCAGGGGATCTTCCCAACTTAGGGATCAAACTCAGGACCCCTGCATTGCATTCAGATTCTTTACCATCTGGGCCACCAGGGAAGCATCAGAAATTACTTTAAATCAAAATGGGCTAACTTCTCCAATCAAATAAGAATGAGTGAACAGACAAAAATAAGACAAGACCTAACAATATGCTGCCTATGAAGAGTTAAAGTCATACATAGACACAAGGTGAAGGAGTAGAAAAAGATATTCCATGCAAAAGGAAGCCAAAAGAAAGCTGAAAAATCTATACTTATATCAAAACAAACTGTAACAAGAGACAAAAAAGTTCATTATATAATGATAAAGGGGATCAAGGCATTAAGAGGACATAACATTGGTAAATATATATGCACCCAACATAGGAAACTTTAATATATAAAGCAAACAGTAACGGATCTGAAAGAGAAATAACAATACCATAATTATAGAGGACTTCAATATCTCATTTTCAACAATGGATAGATCATCTAGAAAGATCACTTAGATCAGATGGACCTAAAAGACATTTATAGAACTTTACATCCAACAGCAACAGAATATACATTCTTCCCAGGCACACATAGAACATTCTCCAATATAGATCATATCTTAAACCAAAAAGCAAGTCTTAATAAATTTAAGAAGTGCAAAATCAAGCATTTATTCCAACCACAACAATATGAAACTAGAAATCAATTACAAAAAGAAAACTGGAAAATTCACAAACAAGTCAAAGAAAAAAGAGAAATCAATACTATCTTGAGACAGATAAAGATAGAAACAGAACATACCAAACTCATGAGGACTCAGCAAAGGAAATCTAAGAATGAAGTTTATAGTGATAAACGCCCACATTTAAGAAAAAAATCTCAAATGAACAACCTAACCTGACGTATCAAGAAACTAAAAAAAGAAAAGCAAACTAAGCCCAAAATTAGTAAAGGAAAGAAACAACAAAGATCAGAATAGACATAAAGGAAATAGAAACTAAAAATACAATAGAAAAAATCAATGAAACGAAGAGCTGATTTTTTGGAAGGATAAAATAGACTAACTTTATTGCTGTTGCTGTTTAGTCACTAAGCTGTACCCGACCCTTTGAGTCCCCATGGACTGTAGCCCAGCAGGTTCCTCTGTCCATGGGATCTCCAAGGGAAGAATACTGGAGTGGGTTGCCATTTCCTTCTCCAGGGGATCTTCCCGACCCAGGGATTGAACCTGTCTTCTGCTTGGCAACTGGATTCTTTTCCACTAAGTCACCTGGGGAAGACAAACTTTAAAATAGCATCAAAAAGAATAAAATGCTTAGGAATAAACTTAAAGAGGGGAAGAGCTATATACTAAAAACCATAACATACTGATGAAAGAAATAGAAGAAATATAAATAAATGGAAAGATATTCTCTCGTCATGGACTGGAAAAATTGTTAACACTGTTAAAATGTCCACACAACCCAGAGTAATCTACAGATTCAATGTACTCCCTCTCAAAATCCCAACGGCATTTTTTAAGAATTTTTTTTAAAAGTCCACAAATTTGTGTGAAACCACAAATGACCCTGAATATCCAAGCAATCTTGAGCAATAAAAACAAAGCTGGAGACTTCACACTTCCCGATTTCAAACTACATTACAAAGCTATAGACAACAAGTCAGTATTTTTTTGGCATAAAAGCAGACTCACAGATCAATGGAACAGAATAGAGAACCCAAAAATAAACTCAGGCATGTATACTCAATTTTTTACACAGAAGCCAAGAATACACAGCAGGAAAGGGCAGCCTCTGCAGTAAATTGTGTCAGGAAAACTAGATTTCCACATGCAAAAGAAACTGAACCCTATCTTATACCATACACAAAAATCAACTCAAAAATGAATTAAAGACTTGAACATAAGACCTGAAACCATAAAATTTCTAGAGGCAATATAAAGGTTATAAGCTCTTTGACACTGGTCTTGGCAATGATATCTTTGAATTTGACACCAAAAGCAAAAAAAAAAAAAAAATAAACAAGTGGGACTACATCAAATCAAAAAGCTCCTGCTCAGCAAAAGAAGCCATCAACAAAATTGAAAGGCAAGTTATGTAATGGGAAAAAATATTTGCAAACCTCATATCTGATAAGCAGTTAATATTAAAAATATATAAGGAACTCACAATTTCATAGCCCCAAACTAATAGATAAATAAAATAATCCAATTAAAAAAGGGAGACCCAAATAGCCATTTTTCCAAAGAAGACATCCAAATGGCCAAGAGGTACATGAAAAGGTACTCACCATCACTAATCAGCTGGGTAAATGCAAATCAAAACTAAAATGTGTTATCACATTACACCTATTAAGATGGCTACTGTGAAAAAGGCAAGAGGTAGCAAATACTTGCCAGAATATGGAGAAAAGAGAACTCTTCTACATTGCTGCCAGGAATGTAAACCAGTACAGCCACTATGGAGAACAGTTTGGAAGGTCCTCCCTGGTGACTTAGATGTTAAAAAAATCTGCCTGCAATGCGAGAGACTTGTGTTCGATCCCTGGGTTGGGAAGATACCTGGAGGAGAGCATGGCAGCCCACTCCAGTATTCTTGACTGGAGAATCCTCATAGACAGAGGTGCCTCACGGGCTACAGTCCATGGGGTCACAAAGAGTTGGACACAACTGAGCAACTAAGCACAGCACAGCATAGCACAGAACTTACCTACCATTATCCCAAAAAGATCAGAATATTATTCGGTCTTAAAAAAAAAAAAAAGGAAATCTTGTCATTTGGATGAACCTGGAGGACATTATGGTGAATGAAATCACTAAGACAGAGAAAGACAAATATTGTATGGTATTATTTATAAATGGAATCTACGAAAAGGAAAAAAGGCTGAACTCATAAGAACAGAAAGTAGTCGTTGCCAGGGGATAGGGGTTGGGGGAAATCTGGAGAGGTTGAGAAAATAGTACTAAGTGTCAGTTATAAGATGAACAAGGTCTGAGGATCTAAAGGATAACACACTGACTACAGCAGATAACACTGTTATTGTGTAACTGTGTAACTGAAAGCTGGGGCTTCCCAGGCGCCACTGTGGTAAAGAAACGGCTTGCCAATGCAGGAGATGCGAGAGATGCGAGTGCAATACCTGGGTCGGGAAGATCCCATGGAGTAGGAAATGGCAACCCTCTCCAGTATTCTTGACTGGAAAATTCCATGGACAGAGGAGGCTGGCGGGTTAAGAGTCCAGGGGGCCACAAAAGAGTCAGACATTACTGAGCAAGTGAGCACATAGCACATATAACTGAAAGTTGCTATGAGAGCAGAATTTAAATGTTCTCACCAAAAGAGAGGGGAGGAGAGATGAAATCTGAGAGGTGATGGAAGTGTTAATTAATGAAATTCATTAATTAATGTCAATTAATTCAATGGAAGGACTCCTTAGAAACATATATGTGTATCAAATGACATTGTACACTGCAAATTGTACACTTACAATTTTGTCAATTAAGCTTCAGTAAAGATGAAAGAAAAAGTTTGTAATTTACATCACTTTATGACAAGGATTAAGAAATATACCTTCAGAACTAGAATTGAATGTGCTTTTAAAATAAGTTTATTAGTGGTATCACTAGGAAGCTGGGTAGATGGTATCTTGGCTTTTTGCTTTTCATTGTTCACTGAATTCTCTGTACATTAAATATAATATCTACAAAGGAGGGAGAGAGAGAGATGATAGGTAGAGATTTCCCAAGTTCATACTTTCCATTTTATACAAAAATACCTAGTTCTTCAAACTTTTACCCAAGCTGACAGTCTCACCTCTGGAGAAAGAGGACAAAAACTGTAAGTATCTACCGTCCTCATTTCACCTCCTACCTGTCATTACTTTTGATAAATCCCTACACAGAACAAAGTCATTACCCCTAACAAAGTGCACAGAAAAGCTAAATTGGAAATACATGCAATCACAGTGATAGTTGGAAACTTCTAGATTGCTAATTTTCTATAATTATACACAGTAGGTAAAATGATTGACTTTTCTTTTTCTTCAAGACCCCAACATCCTCACTTGACTCTGAGACCAACATCCTGTGATCAAATGAGTCATTTCAGGAGACACTGGTTTACCTTCGAACACGTTCCACCCTGTCATCTGTCCGAAGATACTTCTTGGCATTTTCTCCTTTGCCGAAGCCCGCGCAGTCTTCTGGGTTGGCAAAAACCTATTCCAAATACCAAGAAAAAAACAAACCTATTTCAAATACCAAATAACATGGGGCGGGGGGGTACTCTACCTGATATTCATATTTTATCAGAAGAAATACAGGCATCCAAGTTGGTCATTGTGAAAAAAAAATTTGGGAGCTATAGATCAAACCCAGTGCTAGGAGAAAGAATGTGGATTCTCAGGTAGCTTAGTGGTAAAGAATCTGCATGCCAACATAAGAGACACAGAAAATGCAGGTTTGATCCCTGGGTCCAGAAGATCCCCTGGAGGAGGAAATGGCAACCCACTCCAGTATTCTTGCCTGGGAAATCCCATGAACAGAGGAGCCTGGCAGGCTACAGTCCATAAGGTAGCAGAAAGTTGGACACAACTGAGCACATACACACAGGAGAAAGCATCTCTCTTAAAACCTGAATTTTTAATAACAGTGTAAAAAATTTTTAAAGAGAAGCATAAATAAGAACTTAAATAAAAACCAATAAATAAAAACAGTGAAAAGGCAGCAAAACCAGAAAAAAGTATAATTCTGAGTCCTCATTAAAATAATAAAAAGTTATTATTGTGGTGAACTGGCATTTAATAGTAATGTTGATGCACTTTTCCTGAAGAACATTATTTCCAACTGATTGGCTCATATGAAAGTCATAAGTTTATTTGCCAAAGATACCAGAGAACAGGCATGCAGCATAAAAGAGTGGGGAGAGGTAAAGTGTTTTGTACTTTGTTAGGATATGTGTGCCTCTTTTTCCTCTGAATTAACTAAAACTTTAGGTTGAACAATCCAGTGAAATATAAGAAGCTGAATTGCATTCCGATAAACACCAAGCACATGTTCCAGGGCATATTTGTACATAGTCCTTCCTGTCATTATTATGCTCTTTGAAATGATTTCCCTATTCCCTGAAACTTGAAACATGCATTTAAAAATACTTATGTTCCACTATTTAATGATTTATAATAAAGAAAAACACGAACTATAAAATTAGCCTTAATTTAAGCTGAGAAACTTCATAAATATTATAGTATTTTTCTTAATACGACATGAGCATTTATTTCAGATAAAGATGTTGAGGAGAACTGATCAGCTCTTGAGGGCAGATCTGTCTGTCTGGTTCTGAAATAAATGCATGGCACATACTGGATGTTCAATAAAGAGATTTTGAGTAAGTAAATAATGTATTACAACGGAAAGTGCTTGAAATAGGAGTTTAAACCAATCTGAATTTGAATCTCAGCCTCAGCCTTGGTTGGTGTGTAATCTTGGGAAAACTACTGAACCACTCTGATTTTGATTTCCTCATCCATAAAATGGGAAGAGTAATGCTCATCTCACAGGATAATGCTAACAATTATGTAAAATGCTTCCATGACCTGGCACACAGAGTGTCACGGTGCCTAGCATAGATCACTGGCACTTCACAAATTCGAATTCCCTTCCCCTTTTCTTCTAAGACAAGCAACATTTCTGCTGTCCTTGACGTCACAGTTTTCTAGAGGATAGTGAGGATCTGGTGGTTGCTCGTTTAGTCTCTCAGCTGTGTCTGACTCTTTTGAGACCACCATGGACCATAGTCCACCAGGCTCCTCTGTCCATGGGATTTCCCAGGCAAGAATACTGGAGTGGGTTGCCATTTCCTGCTCCAGGGGACTTCCTGACTCAGGGATCAAATCCCCATTTCTTATGTCTCCTGCACTGGCAGGTGGATTCTTTACCACTGAGTTAAGACCCGGTAGTAGCAGCCACTTTATAGCCAAGAGGTTTACCCGTGTGGATATGTGCCCCATTAAAATGCAAACATCATTGGGAAGGAATGATACCTCAAGACAGTAATAAGGAAATACCTTAGGGAGGACTATGACTTCTAAATAAAGCAAGGCTCTGGAGGACAGAAACTCAGGACTGGGACCAAGAGAGAGAAATGATGTTTTCCAGAAAGAAGCTGGTGAACGGGCACAGGAGTCACACCAGTAAAAACCATCTAACTGTGTAGCTTTGCTTTACCCATGTCACTGTTGTCACAAAACCAACTGGCATACAGGTTGCGTGCTCAGTCACTCAGTCGTGTCCGACTTTTTCGAGACCCCATGGACTGCAGCCTGCCAGGTTCCTCTGTCCATGGGATTCTGTAGGCTAGAATACTGGAGTGGGTTGCTATTTTCTCCTCCAGGGATCTGCCTAGACCACGGGCTGAATCCATGTCTCTTGCATCTCCTGCACTGCAGGTGGATTCTTTTCTACTGAGCCATCAGGGAAGCTCTACCCCTCTATATGGGTTATGTGTTTCAAAACTTTCTACCACCTTCCCCAAGCCTCCATTAAAAAAAAAATTGTTATAATGCTGGGTAGAAATACTATTCACTTAAGAAATCATAACAACACAGAATTCAAATGCCTTGTCCCAATCATAGAGACTCTCTTGATAACAATAAGAACTTAATTCTGTGCCCTAAGGCATATCCCTGATCTGTAATAGAGCTGAAAACATCAATTCACTGTCTAGAAAGTGACTATTTTCTAAGCTCTAGTTAGCAAAATTAACTTCAATATCACAAAGTTTCCTTGAAAAATCTGATACTTCAGAAATCTCATATGCTAACTGAACAATAAAAACAAACAACCATTTACTGATTTCTGGGAGAAACTACCTATTCTGTAAATATATCAGAACCACTTGAACTAAATGACTGCATATTCATTTACAGTATTAAACAATATGCCACTGGGTTTCACAAAAAAAAAAAAAGAAAATTGCTTTCCAGAATCCCAACTGTTAAAATACTGCCTCCCATGTCTTACCTTTCTTGTCAGTCTATAGAATGCAGTTGCAGTGCTCATAAACATCATTTTTGAAAGCACAATTGTCGTGTAGGAGGCAAAGGCCATGAATACTTCATTCTCCATTAGCTGCGAAAGGTTGGCCATTTTTTTGATTTTGGTCTGGAATGTTTAAAAGATTTTAGATAAGATAGGAAAAAACAGACATACATACCCCCAAATAACTTGATGGTCACTTGGTGTCCTTATACTACAGTATTAACCACATTGTTCTTGAAAATATTTTGAGTTATTTGAAGAAAAAATAATCATTTAGATTTTTTTTAATGAATAGTATCATGTTTTTTTTTTTAGTTCTTTTTTTTTCCATTTTAATCATTTATTTAAGTTACTCTTTTTATGTAAGTCAAGAAGTACAAATAGTCTTTGCTCTTATCCATGGTGTTCTTTTTTTTTTATTTTGTTTTTATTAGAGTATAGCTGCTTTACTCTTGCCTGGAAAATCCCATGGACAGAGGAGCCTGGTAGGCTACAGTCCATGGGGTTGCTAAGAGTTGGACTCGACTGAGCGACTTCACTTTCACTTTTCACTTTCATGCATTGGAGAAGGAAATGGCAAGCCACTCTGGTGTTCTGGCTTGGAGAATCCCAGGGACAGGGGAGCCTGGTGGGCTGCCATCTGTGGGGTCACACAGAGTCGGACACAACTGAAGCGATTTAGCAGCAGCAGCAGCAGCTGCTGCTTTACAATGTCGTATTAATTTCTGCTGCTGCTGCTGCTAAAGCGCTTCAGTCGTGTCCAACTCTGTGCGACCCCATAGAGGGCAGCCCACCAGGCTCCCCCGTCCCTGGGATTCTCCAGGCAAGAGTACTGGAGTGGGTTTCCATTGCCTTCTCCGGTATTAATTTCTAGTGTACAGCAAAGTGAATCAGCTATACCTATTCATACAGCCACTCTTTTTTTGGATTCCCTTCCCATTTAGGTCACAACTAAGCACTAAGTAGAGTTCCCTGTGCTGTAGAGTAGGCTCTCATTCATTAGTCATCTATTTTATACATAGTATCAATAGCGTATATATGTCAGTCCTAATCTCCCAATTCATCTCACCCCCTCCCTGGTTTTTTCTGGTTCTATATTATTAAGCTTGAACATATCAAACAAGTACTGTGTGAAAATGAAAATATAGGGGTTATCACAAGCAAATATACATAGGTTAACTTCACTAAAGCTAGAATAAAATCATATTTTGCATCAAGATGAGCCACAAATTGGACACAAACCAGAATCCATGAATCTCTTTCAAAACATCAGACTATGTACATAGTAGTACCATTAATGTTTGAGTAGAAATGCCTAAGTTCTCATACATGCCCTTCTTTATAAATCCAGTTCACAACCTTTTGTCATTTCAGTGGTAATCAAGATCTCAGACTCCAGGATTTGAATTCCAGTCACATCATTTGGTTATTGTCTTTGCTTTAGAGATTTAGCCTCTGTGAACTGGATTTGTTCATTGGTAAGATAGGAATAGTTGTTGTTCAGCAGTTACTAACTCGTGTCCAACTCTGCAACCCCACGGACTGCAGCACGCCAGGCTTCCCTGTCCTTCAGCATCTCCGGGAGTTTGCTCAAACTCAGGTACATTGCATCGGTGATGCTATCCAACCATCTCATCCTCTGTCCCCGCCATTTTCCTCCTGCCCTCAGTCTTTCCCAGCATCAGGGTCTTTTCCAATGAGTTGGCATCTCCCAACTTAGTGGGTTATTGTCAAGATTTAAGTGAGATAACATGTGGAACATACCTAGCACAGTGCCAGGTCCATGAAAACCCTCAATAAAGCTTATTATCTCCTTATCATGATCATCACGATCACCATGGCCAGGGTCCTCATTCACACCAACACAAGTGAAGAGGGTGAAACAGGATAATGGAAACATAAAATAAAAGGCTTGCAAATGTGGGGGGAGAAATAAGCATTTATGATACTTTCATAGAAGGGACAAGGGGAGGAGGATTAGCTTTACAAAACTCTTCAAGTCACTTCATATTCTATATTTACTCCCATCGAAAAGCTGTCAAGAGTAAATGGAATGTAACTCCCTGAATCTAGAGTTGGAAGAGTAACTGGGGAAGTGCTCAGGAGGAGGAAGAAGGGGTGCACAGATGATACTCAAATCCAAGTGGGTAAGAATTATCTGACATTCTTTTTAACCTCCTCTGTTCTATGATCAGCCCCACTACTACACCTTCTCTTTCTTCCACATAAACACACATCTTTTATCATGAGTGCATATGTGCATGCATGCTAAGTCGCTTCAGTCATGTCCAGTTCTCTGCAACCCTATGGACTGTAGCCCGCCAGGCTCCACTGTTCATGGGATTCTCCAGGCAAGAATACTGGAGTGGGTTGTTGTGCCCTTCTCCAGGGGATCTTCCCGACCCAGGGATCAAACCCGCGTCTCTTACGTCTCCTGCGTTGGCAGGTGGGTTCTTTGCTACTAGTGCCACCTGGGAAGCCCATCTTTTCTCATACCCAAGCTTAAACACCATTTTACTGGCTTAGCATGGAGTGTTGCCTCTTGCAGACATATCTGTTCCTGCCTTTAAAACTCAACCCCTGCATGCAACCTATTTAGAGAAATTATTCTAATCATTTTATCCATCTACCAAAAATCTATAAACCTATATATCTTTCCAGACTCTGCTACTGGTCATCCAGTTGTCTGTATGTTACTGTTGAATGTGACAAGTCTATATATATGTCTATATATATATAATACATATATATTTAATTTTATAAGACTTGGCTATATTATACCATGTACTTTATGTGCGTTACCTTACATAATTTCTATAAGACTATAATCCTCATGAGTATATCTATTCTACAGATGAAAACAATGGAAATTAGAGATATTGAGTAGCCACACTGGGAGAAGAACCCAAGTCTCTGATCTCACATCTCATAAACCAACCACACTGCACTGTCTCCTTCAAGAGACTGCAAACTGCTTAATTCTGATTCAGCTAACATTGAGTGAATGCCTATCCTGCCCCTACCCTACACCTGCCCCAGTGCCAGCACCCATTCTACCAGTTATCTTCCTTCTTCTTCCAATTATACTACAAGGTAAGTATTAGTCCCATTTTGGAAATAAAAACCCAAAGCTTCCTAAGCAATCTCTAGTTTGAAAGGTAGGCTAAAAATAGCCTCCTTGGGTTCAGGCAAATAGAAATGTACAGTTAACCCTTGAACAACACAGATCTGAATCATGTGGATCTACTTATATTTGGATTTTTTTCGATACTAAATACCAGAGTGGTACACAATCAGTAGTTGGTTGAATCTGCAGATGCAGAGCCATGGATATAGAGGAACTGTGTATAAGGAGGGGGTGACTATAAGTTATACGTGGATTCTCACCTACCCATAGGATAGGTCCCCAACCCCCATGATGTTCAAGGATCAGCTGCATTTAGCTTAAACACTCACACACACACACACACAGTAGCAAATTAATCCACCTCCACAGGTCAGTAGTCTTGAAAGCAAGTATGATAGATTCTGCCAGCTAAAGACTGTCACTTGCCATCTGATTCTATGAGAATCTTTATCATGCCCTGAAATGAGTTCAGAGTTTATCTGAAAGAAGTCACCCTGTGTTCTAGGAAAACTGGCAAAACTGGCTTTCAGATAGTTAGACATTTTCTGGGAGAAACTTTTATGAGCCAGATTTATTGTATCTTCTCATACCTAGAAAAGCACTAAAATCATTAATGGAGACATCTATTCCTCATAACCAGCAGCAACCTTCTACCAAGATCTGGGTTTGACTGCACATACCCCCTTTACCAAATCATTTATATACTGACTTCTCCATCTACCTCTTTAGAGAAGTTCCTCAGCTTTAGAGAAGCTAGCTGAGGGGCTGTCTCCTGGACTACAGTCCTCAGTAAGCCTCAGCAAAAACTGAACTCATAGCTCTCACATTATGTTTTTTTCAGTCCACATTTCTCAGTGCAAGATAACATTATACTTTTAGTAACATTTTTAAAGATTTTTTTTTTTTTTTTTGCTGTGGATTTTCTTCCCAACTGTTGCTGGGCAAAGAACCAGTTGTTAAAACACTGGTTCTGTTTTATGGGGCCTTTTTTTTTTTTTTGGCCACCAAGGCATGTGAGATCTTAGTGCCCCACCCCCGACAGGGATCAAACCCACACCCGCCTACATGGCAAAGTCTCAACCTCTAGACTGCCAGGAAGCCTTCACCCCTTGCTTTTTGCAACATTTAATGTATCTACTATTGTTCTAGTATGGGGGTGGGGAGGAGTCACCAATAAACTGCATTCTTCTTCACAGTACTGCTACTGCTAAATCACTTCAGTCGTGTCCGACTCTGTGCGACCCCATAGACGGCAGCCCACCAGGCTCCCTCGTCCCTGGGATTCTCCAGGCAAGAACATTGGAGTGGGTCGCCATTTCCTTCTCCAATGCATGAAAGTGAAAAGTGAAAGTGAAGTCGCTCAGTAGTGTCCGACCCTCAGCGACCCCATGGACTGCAGCCTTCCAGGCTCCTCCGTCCATGGGATTTCCGAGGCAAGAGTACTGGAGTGGGGTGCCATTGCCTTCTCCGACTTCACAGTGCACTTGGAGTAATTAGCTTAATAAGGAATCCCTAAATCCTATGTCTCTGGACAGACACAGCAGGGAGGTTAATTTAAAAAAAAAAAAAAACAAACAAGAAAAGTTTATCAAGTAGGAGGTGCTACCATCCAACCCTAGTTTTAAAAGTCAACAGGTTTTGGTAGGTCTTCACCAATGTTCTCAGAATGAAATGCATTTAGCAGTGAAAGAAAAGTTGAGAAGATAGTTTTCTCTCAGTAAACATGGGTATTGAAAGAGGAAAGAAAAGGTGGAAGACTTTCAGACTGTTGCTGGAAAAAGAACACAAAATCTTGAGCAGTTGGGGACAAAGGTCAACGGCAGGATTTTTTTTTTTTTTTTTTTTTTTCCCTCTAAATGTGAACAATGCACAAAGTGTACTTCACAGAGAGAATTTCTCAATCCCCAAGAATGTGGCTTAGCTCCTCCAGTCTGTGGTTTTGGGAGATGGCCAATACTGAGCTCCTGACACTGCACTCTGTGGGCCCACAAATCGCCTCTGAGGATGGACGTGATCCACTCCCAGCACATCTGAGGGTGGGGTAAGCAGAGCTAAAGGTAAGACATTAAGAAATAGGAGTAATTTATAGCATAAAACTAGGTGGCGCTAATCTAGACTTTTTTTTTCAAGGTTTATTTGTTGATAGCTGCCTTGAACTTGCACCATGCCATTGCACTGCACTCCAAAAAGAAGTTACTAGAAACTTTGTTCATGAAAGATCATCGAGAGAGGAGAGCGGTAGAGCAGTAATAATAATAATTCAGAAGTTAAAGTGTTCAGTGGTTTGAGTGGTCAAGGAATGCAGTAGAAATTTTCTAAGAAAAGTAAGCAGAGCAAAACATGAAACTTGGTGATGAGTTACAGAAATTATTCCAGTGATGAATTCTATTTGGACAGTGTGTTGTCCCTTTCATTGGTTGGCATAATAGAGAATATATGTACCTATCTCACCAGAGAAGGGGACTCAGTCACCTAATGTGGAGGGGGTGCCTTTACAAAGGACAAAGACAGGCTCCAGAACTAGATGTAGTGGATCCAATTCTGTCATTTACCAGCTGTGATTAACGAATCTTCCCTGCAACATGAGGTTAATAAAACCTCCTACCTCACAAAACTCTTGGGAGGATTAAGTGAATAGAGCATAAAGTGGGGAGTCTGGGAAAGAGTGGATGTGTGCCTATGAGTGGCTGGGTCCCTTCCCTGTTTGCCTGGAACTGTCACAGCATTGTTAATTGGCTATGCCGCGGTACAAAATAAAAAGTTTGAAATAAAAAAATGAAAAAAGAAAGGCAGTGGGATCTGGTAAGTGCTAGGTAAGTATTTGGTGAATAAATAAGCCCTTACCTTGGCACTGTTCTAAGCATTGAGGATACAATTTCAGAGTTTTCAAAGGCCATAGCATTATCTCTCTTGAGAACTTGGAGAAATTCAAGTAGTCAGAGCAAATATTCATCTCTACCTTGAACATATAACGAAACTGAGACCCAGAGAGGTAGAATTAGTAATCTGACCCAAATTCACAGTGGAGGGCCCAAGACTGGAACCCAGTTTTCTCTAATATTGGACCTGTAGGCTATCCCCCATCAAGGAGAATTCTGGACTACCCTGGTCTTCGGGGGAATTCTTTCTGTCAAATCCCCTTCCTGTTTTATCCCCCTCACCCTCCCCCTAGAATCCCACCCCCACCCCTTATTGTCTATCACAGTTTAGTGACAGATACTATTAACTGAGAAATAGCCCGCTTCTCTTTATAGACTCTTGGCCAAAAAGAGCAAAGTTCTCTTATTTATGGCGGCCTTTCTCCATCAATATTGTGCAACACATAGAAAATGTGAGCACACATTCCCACGGTCAGGACTCTGCGATTTCAGACCTTCTTAAAGCAACAGAACACTGCCCGTGAGATAAAGAGAAAAGACAGTTCAGTGGTCTCCTTGCTGTTTGTGAGTTCTAGAATTTATGGAAAAGACTGAGTGACTGCAGACATGGCCCCCTATGCTTCAGGGCCCAGGTGTTCGGGGTGAGGGTGGGGGGAATGCTGCTGGGCTGTGGGGGGAGGGGGACTATGCTCAGGAAACTATGCTGACCTCCTTTTCTAGTCTCAGCATTAAAGAAACTCCACTCTCAAACCCTCAGAAAAACCGCCCCTGCCACAGAAAGTAATATGCAAATTTGGACTGATTTGCTATTTTTCAAAGATGGTCAACACACACACACACACAGGCCTCTTACTTTGGAAACTTCAGAAGACAGCAAAACTCAATACCAGCCTAATTCCCCAAGAACTCAAAAGGTGTGTCTTCTTTGGTATTCACAGCAGGCTAGGGCTCTGAGAACACTGGGCTGGCCTGGTTTAAAGCCTGTTAGCTGGGGGTCTGGACAAGTTTCCAAAGGCTATTCAATAATGTTTGATGACAGCCCACTTGGCACTTTCTTAGAGAGTAAACAGCAGAGGGAAAAGGAGAAAATAAAAAGTGGTGTCAGGACTACCAAAAGGGCTTGTGACTATTTCAAAGAACGCCGCAGCAGGGAGATAGAATCTGCAGGCACCCTGGCCCCCACCGCCCAAGTGCAGCAATGGCAGTCACAGATGAGGCCTTAACTCCCAGGGAAGGGCTCCTCTCTCCTCTACTCCTTCCACATGGCTTCCACCTCCAGACTGGGCTCCCCCCACCCACCCCCACAGTTGAGAACCTTCCCAAGGGGGTTGATCCTTAGCTTTCCAGTCAACTGACTGCTGCTGCTGCTGCTGCCAAGTTGCTTCAGTCATGTCTGACTCTGTGGTATCTAATTCATCTAATAGGATCTGATTCAGGTCATGCTGCACTTTGTTCATTATTACTATTATTTTTACCTTGCTGATGTTTCTCTGGCCTGTCAAAGTGAACCAAGAAAAGCAAGTTCTATCTTTCAGGCGATGCAAAGGCCAGTTTGTCCTGGATCTCAGAAGTTCTGCAGGATTTTACCCCCTTAGGATGAACAGAAGTTTCTTAAACTGCAGCCATTCCTCGATTGTTGTTACATGAGCTCACGTTTTACTCCCCCAAAGCTCAACTGGCGCCCTTTCCAAGTGGATGCTCCCTTGGCTTGAGAATTCAAAGTAGGTAAATCATCGCTTAAACACAAAAAGAATTATTCTCTCAAGTTTTAATCCTGGAGTTTGACAGTTTATCTACGGGGTTGGGGGGTAAAGGAACGAAACTCCCTTTTAAAAGTAGTGGATTGAAAAGCAAACTTTTAGCAGTTACTCTGTGCAAACAAGTTTCAGGTCGGCAGAGATACTCCAAGCCTGCACCTGCCACCCCGGCCCCCTTCCCGGCGCCACCCTCTCTCTTCTCACCCTCTACTTACACACCACTCCCGAGCAGGTGCTGTGAATCTGAGCAGGAGAAAGACCGCGAGCCGGTCCCAGAAGCGCGTTGCGCGGGAGCTGTGGGACTTTTCACTGCGCGGGGCTGGCGGGACACAGAGGCCACGCCCCCTCTGGTTAATTTCCTCTGCTTTTGGCTCCGGGTAGCTGAAAGCACTCGGGTCGACCTCGCCCAAACTCCTCCCCTAAGTCGCCTGATTTTTCTCTCTCGGAGTAACCGCCACCCATCGGTTGCGCTTTCGGAACTCTTTCTTTTCCCCGCGGGCGGAAGCTCTCAACTGCAAAGGCCACTTGCTCGCTGCAGCGCCTGGGGACCTTTCAAGTTTATGCAGTTGCAATTTTTAAAGGTTTCAGTGTTGAAACCACTGAAAGCTTTAGAGAAGGTTTAAATCTAGGGGGCGGGGCAAGGAAGGAACCTGATTAGAAGTCGCTGATACTTCTGTTGAACTTTGCTTTCCCTGCTTCGAAAGGCTGGCACTGACAACGATGTAACCTTTGGTGTAGATTACCTAAAAGTCTTCCAAATCAGTGATCCTGGACAATTTGCTTCCCCACTCTGAACAGAAAGGGTTCAGAGGAAGAAATTAAACTGGGTCAGCTCTTACACAATCAGCTTAGTATAGCTTTTGTAAAGACTTAAGGGGAGTGTTTAAGAAAGGTGTAGTTATTCCAATACCAGTATCTAGGCTGCAAGGACATCAAATCAGTCAATCCTAAAGCAGATCACAGTCCTGAATATTCATTGGAAGGACTGATGCTAAAGCTGAAGCTCTAATACTTTGGCCACCTGATGTAAAGAGCCCACTCATTGGAAAAGACCCTGATGCTGGGAAAGATTGAGGGCAAGAGTAGAAGGGGACAACATAGGGAGAGACGGCTAGATGGCATCACTGACTCAAAGGACATGAGTTTGAGCTAACTCCAGGAGAGAGTGGAGGACAGAGGAGCCTGGCGTGCTGCAGTCCATGGGGTTGCAAAAAGTCTGACACAACTTAGCAACGGAATGACAACAACATCTCAAGCCTCCTTGTCCCACAACAGTATTTATGGATGTAACTTCAGTCAACTACAAATTGGCACTTGCCATTGGCACTTAATAAACTGTGGAAAATTCTGAAAGAGATGGGAATACCAGACCACCTGACCTGCCTCTTGAGAAATCTGTATGCAGGTCAGGAAGCAACAGTTAGAACTGGACATGGAACAACAGACTGGTTCCAAATAGAAAAAGGAGTACGTCAAGGCTGTATATTGTCACCCTGTTTATTTAACTTATATGCAGAGTACATCATGAGAAACGCTGGACTGGAAGAAACACAAGCTGGAATCAAGATTGCCAGGAGAAATATCAATAACCTCAGATATGCAGATGACACCACCCTTATGGCAGAAAGTGAAGAGGAACTCAAAAGCCTCTTGATGAAGGTGAAAGTGGAGAGTGAAAAGGTTGGCTTAAAGCTCAACATTCAGAAAATGAAGATCATGGCATCCGGTCCCATCACTTCATGGGAAATAGATGGGGAAACAGTGGAAACAGTGTCAGACTTTATTTTTGGGGGCTCCAAAATCACTACAGATGGTGACTCCAGCCATGAAATTAAAAGACGCTTACTCCTTGGAAGGAAAGTTATGACCAACCTAGACAGCATATTCAAAAGCAGAGATATTACTTTGCCAATAAAGGTTCGTCTAGTCAAGGCTATGGTTTTTCCAGTGGTCACGTATGGATGTGAGAGTTGGACTGTGAAGAAGGCTGAGCGCCGAAGAATTGATGCTTTTGAACTGTGGTGTTGGAGAAGACTCTTGAGAGTCCCTTGGACTGCAAGGAGATCCAACCAGTCCATTCTGAAGGAGATCAGCCCTGGGATTTCTTTGGAAGGACTGATGCTAAAGCTGAAACTCCAGTACTTTGGCCACCTCATGTGAAGAGTTGACTCATTGGAAAAGACTCTGATGCTGGGAGGGATTGGGGGCAAGAGGAGAAGGGGACGACAGAGGATGAGATGGCTGGATGGCATCACTGACTCGATGGACGTGAGTCTGAGTGAACTCCGGGAGTTGGCGATGGACAGGAAGGCCTGGCGTGCTGCGATTCATGGGGTCGAAAAGAGTCGGACACGACTGAGCGACTGATCTGATCTGATCTGATCTGAATTGGCACTTATCCTCTATCTCTATAAGAATTAAATATGTGCTACTGCAGCTGCTGATTTTCAACACCTGCCAAGAAGAGTTCAGAGTGGAGCAGAAATGAGGCACTCTGGCTGGATGTGGGGACAGGTCAAGGTAGGGCAGGAAGTACTGGCAGAACAGGTCTTCAGATGTATTTTCAGGAGGTGATTTTAGGAGCCCAATTCTTGTATCTTCTCATATCTAGAAAAACACGAAAATCCTTCATGGTGACATCTGCTCCTTGTGACTAAGGAAATTTCTGCAAAAAAAAAAATATGTGATTGATTGCATGTACTCCCGCTTCACCAAATCACGTGTATATTGACCTTTTCCCCTGCTTCTTTACAACAGTTTCTTAGAGCTATCTGAGGTGATGTTTTCCCAGGCTGCAGTCCTCATTTTTCCCCAGATAAAACATAACTCACAACTCTCACATTCTGCATTTTTTTTTAAAGTCAGCACTTCCATGGCTTTATTGAAACATGTTTAAGGATTTATGTTTTCCATCTATGTTACTTCTCATGTGCTCCTACCTCTTACACATTTACCACCTGCTGTGTGTAGCGTACTTCCTTTTTTTGATATCATTTTACCTCTTTTTGGCTTTAAAAGGTGCCTCCAGGACTAGCTGTCTAAGATTTGATGGACAAATCCATATTCTATCAAAAAAGGAAGTAAGATTTACCAGTTTGCTCTAGGAAGCAGAAATTAATCACAGGCCCGGGAACACTTTCTACAGAAGCATATCAGGAGAAGAATCAGAAAGTCTAGCACGAGCAGACATGAGTGCTTCACTTGCATTGTCTGAGTCTTTTGAAAACTACATATATTTATTCTATCTCGGTCAAGTACACTGGAACTTGGCTGTGACACTCACTGGAATAAGAATTTGAGATAATTCTGAATTCTTGTCAGGGGATTTTAATACTACAAGTATTTAGAAGACTCTTTTCATTTATTATGAGGTAAAATGGCTTTAATCTTATGGATAACATTACAGAAAAAGGTACAGAGAGCTATTATTTAAATAATTCGATATGCAGAATTCCAGTTGAGCGGTTCTAACAAGTTTTTGAAATGATCACCAGACTCATCTGGTGCTCTAATTATAAAATGAATTCAAACTATTAATCAATCAGTGAATAAGTACTGAGTTCCTGTTATCAATAAATCATGTACAATTATTGCCTATCTGTTATATATATGACATTGTCTATAATAGTCAGCTACTTACTGTAAAGAATTTAATAGATAGTTATGAAGTGAATACAGGGCACTTGGTTTGATGCTAAGATTTGAAACTAAGATGTGTGTATTAGTTGCTCAGTCATGTCCAACTCTTTGTGAGCCCGTGGACCATAGCCTGCCAGATTCCTTTGTCCATGGAATTCTCCAGGCAAGAATACTGGAGTGGGTAGCCATTCTGTTCTCCAGGGCATCTTCCTGAGCCAAGCATCAAACTTGGATCTCCTGCATTACAGGAAGATTCTTTACCATCTGAGCTACCAGGGAAGGCCCATGAAACTAAGATAAATGACATCAAATAATTGTGCTCCAGGAGTTTGCAATTGAGTAAAAACAATAGCCAAAAGTAAGAAGCTGCTACTAAACCAAAGGAAGAGGAATTTCAATTTAAAAATGAGAATGAGAATTGGGGCATGATCTAGGGTGGTAATAGCTTCCCTTGTGGCTCAGCTCATAAAGAATCCGCCTACAATGCAGGAGATCTGGGTTCCATCCCTGGGTTGGGAAGATCCCCTGGAAAAGGAAAAGACTACCCACTCCAGTATTCTGGCCTGGAGAATTCCATGGACTGTATAGTTCATGGTGTCACAGAGTCGGACACGACTGAACGACTTTCACTCACTCACTCACTAGGGTAGTAATAGGAAAAAGGTTATGAAAGAATTTACACTTCTACTCATCTCTGTTGCATGCCCTTAGATGAGTGAGGAAGAGAAAGAGTTATTTTTCAGCTTGTTTTAGTTTAGGTAAAGGGAAGGGTTCAAACTCTGAACCCTTCTGCTCACCACCATTTTAAGCCTATAATGAGATCTTTCAGGGAAACTCAATCCAAGGTTCAGGACAAGTAATTCCACAGTAAATATTAAAACAGTTTAAAAGGTCACTGATGTGGGGTGGGGAGAGCAAAGGTCATTCAGCAAAGAGTAGCTGTTACAACAAAGAAAAGGGATATCAAATCAGAACAATCTGGAAGAATAAAGCATTAGAAATCTAATAGTTCTTGCCTTGAAAAAAAAAACACACAGACAAATGAAAAATGTCAGAAGGTATTGCTATCACTGCTAGACTAGGTTTCGCATAAGTGGGAAGGAATCAGGTGCCCATCACTCTTTTTGATTCTCTTGGAACTTTGTTTATTCTCTAATCCATGCAGTACCTGCCTCTGCAAATCTGAAACTAAGGATATAGACCGTTCTTGGATATTTCAGTAAACATACGTGAGAACATGTCTTAAGATCATGTGAAGCAAAAAGTGAAAGAAAAATAAGCAGCATTCTAATCTTACAAAGATTATTGTAGAATTATGATACACTTTTTAAAGGTATTGTGTTGTTGTTGTTTAATCACTAAGTCATGTCCAACTCTTTTAAGACCCCATGAACTGTAGCCCACCAGACTCCTCTGTCCCTGGCATTTCCCAGGAAGGAATACTGGAGTGAGTTGCCATTTCCTTTTACAGGGGCTCTTCCCTACCCAGGGATGGAACCCACATCTCCTGCATTGGCAGGCATGTTCTCTACCACTGAGCCACCAGGAAAGCCCCTTTTAAAGGTACACTAGATTGTTCACCTCTCCTGGCAACCCTATAAGAGAGTTTTTATTTTTCCTGTTTTACAGTCACTGAGGTCCAGAGGAGTTTGAAAATTGTGTTAACTTTTAAAATAAAATCTGAACCTAATATCTGCTGGAGTTAAAAGTAGCCACAAAAACAGAAGTAAAAAATGATAAAACTCATGAAGGTAATCAAGAGAATATGGTAAAGGTTTAGGATAAACAAGTGGGTCAAAAGAGCAGAAAGGAATCTAGAAATAGAATCACACTTAGTTGGTCAGTTGACTTTCAGGACATTGTGCACTGTGCCAAGTTCTTCAGTCGAGTCTGACTGTTTGTGATCCTATGGACTGTAGCTCTCCAGGCTCCTCTGTCCATGGGATTCTCCAGGCAAGAATACTGAAGTGGGTTGTCATGTCCTCCTCCAGGGTATCTGCCCAACCCAAGAATGGAACCCACGTCTCTTGAGACTCCTGCATTGGCAGGTGGGTTCTTTACTACTAGTGCTAGATTTTCAGCAAAGCAATGCAATAGAAAAAGGAAAGTTTTCAATAAATGGAGCTGGAACAATGGGATAGCCATATGGAAAAAAAGGAACTTCAACCCCAGCTCACACCATACATATAAAAATAATTCAAGATGGATCATAGACTTAAAAGCTAATACTATACTATAAAACTTTTAGAATAAGACATAGGAAAATATCTTCATGACGTAGGAGTTGACAAAGATTTCTTAGGCTAGACACAAAAAGCATTATTTGTAAGAGAAAAAAATTGATACACTGGAGTTCATCAAAATTAAGAATTCTGCTCATCAAATGATATCATTAAGGAAATGAATAGGGGACTTACCTGGCGATCCAGTGGTTAAGACTTCACCTTCCAATGTAGGGGACTTGAATTTGATCCCTGGTCAGGGAGCTAAGATCCCACATGACTTGCAGCCAAAAAAGCAAGACATAAAACAGAAGCAGTGTTGTAACAAATTCAATAAAGACTTAAAAAAAAAAAATGAGTAGACAAGCCACAGTCTGGGAGAAAATAGTCTCAATACATTTATCTAACAAAGAACATGTATGCAAAATATGTAAAGACTATCTCTAGCAGTAATTAGGAGATAAAATATATAATTAAAAACAGAGAAATTGCAAACGTTTTGGACAGACACTTCACAAAAGAAGATATATGAATGGTTAAGAAACGTATGCAACAGTGCCCAATGGCATTAGTCTTAAGAGATATGCAGTCAAACCACAGTGAGATATTTCTTCCCAAATATTAGAATGGCAACAGTTAAAGAGACAGATAAAATACTGATGAGGGTGTGAAGCTACTGGGATTCTCACATGTTGCCTGTGAGTGTAAAAATGGGGTATCCACACTAGGAAAACCATCTTGTAGGTTCCTATAAACAAAAACATAGGCTTAGGCTATGGTCCTAATCCAGGAGGGAGACCTGGGATTGATCCCTGGGTCAGGAAGATCCCCTGGAGAAGGAAATGGCAGCCCACTCCAGTATTCTTGCCTGGAGAACTCCATGGACAGAGGAGCCTGGCAGGCTACAGTCCATGGGGTCCAAAGACTTGGACATTACTGAGCAACTAACATGCACACAATGTATAGGATTGAATTTTGTGACTGGAGTTGTTGGGATTCTTTCTTTGGACCTATAGTAGGACCTAATGCAATATTTCCACTCTAAGGTATCACTCAAGAGAAATGAGAACATTTAGACACAAAAGGGATTGCTTGAGAATGTCTTCACTGTTTTATTTGTAATTGCCCCAAACTGGAAAAACCTAAATGCCCATCAGCAGAAGAATGGGAAAACAAATTGTGTTATGTGTGGACAAAAACTCTGTGCTAAGTCACTTTAGTCATGTCCGACTCTTTGCGACCCTATGGACTGCAGCCTGCCAGGCTCCTCTGTCCATGGGATTATCCAGGCAAGAATACTGGAGTGGACTACCATTTCCTTCTCCAGGGGATCTTCCCAACCCAGGCCTCCCACATTGCAGGCAGATTCTTACTGTCTGAGTCACCAGGGCCAACCCAAAATTTGCTAGTTCAACATTCCATATGTGTGTTAGTAATCATATACATACTTAGGTTAATTAAATCAAGCCCTTCAGGGTAGATAATATGTTGGATATAGATATTAAAATAAAACAAAAACCTGAATTCACAGAAGCAAACCTGAAAATAGTCTCAAGTTTAGAGACCAAGCAATGGGCACCACTTGCTATGTCCATAATTGCTTTTATCTCTTTGACATCATAGAAGTTCTGTGATAACAATTACCAGGACATGCTAATAAAAGTTACCGTCATTTCTTATCATGGAGGCCCTTTTAAAAATATTAGAAGCTTCCATTGTGTTGAGAAAAGGCACTTGGCAAATCTTGTAGAAGATTTTTTTCCTTCTGCCAAGCCCATTTAAAATTCTTCTTTTTCTCAGTTTTGATTTAGTAACTTTAGATCTCTGCATTATGTTGTGTTTTGCACAGAGCTATTGACTTCAGCTAAGGAACCGTGAACAGTAATTATTTTGCATGAATGAGCGCTGGTACACCATTGTCAGACAGGCACTTTACAGTACCACTGGTTTCAAAATTTAGGACAGAACTGTCAAACAAGCAAATGCCTACACCAAAGACTTCTATTTTCAAGCTACAAGCATGAGTTCTATGATGTGCAATAATAGAGTGAATCTTTGCGTTCTCGTGAAAGCTCCTGATTTGACAGTCCTGGAAACGACAGCCTGTTCCTTTCTAGAACAGATAGATCAATGGTAGCAAGAGTACAAATTTTCAAGCAGGGCTGAGGAATGGCATGAGTGCAAGAAAAGGGAGACTTCAGCACTGAGATTATTCAATGTTATTAAGAAGTATTAGTTTTATGGTGAGCAGAGAACAATTTATCCTGAATTGAGAATATCTGATTTGGTTCGCTTCAGTGGACATCTTTCTAATCATTCCAGGAAAACTTTTATGGACTTATCAATGTAAACCCACTAAAACTTTTTATCCTCGAAAATAATATGCATAATTCAAATATTTCTTGACATTTTACAAACCCCAGGAATGTAGTAAAGAATCTGCCTGCAATGCAGGAGACCTGGGTTCAATCCCTGGGTTTAGAAGATCCCCTGGAGAAGGGAATAGCAACCCATTCCAGTATTCTTACTTGGAGAATCCCATGGACAGAGGAGCCTGAGGGCTGCAGTCCATGGGGTTGCAAAGAGTCAGACATGACTGAGAGACTTGTCACTTTCAAGAATTAAGCTTGTGACAGTAAATATTCATAGACTAGGGCATACATTTTATATAAATTAACGTATTTTGAGTTGGGCTATAAAGAAGGCTGAGAGCTGAAGAATTGATGTTTTTGAACTGTGGTGTTGGAGAAGATTCTTCAGAGTCTCTTGGACTGCAAGGAGACAAACCCAGTCAATCCTAAAGGAAATCAGTCCTGATTATTCATTGGAAAGACATGCTGAGGCTGAAGCTCCAGTACTTTGGCCACCTGATGAAAACAGCTGACTTGTTAGAAAAGATCCTGATGCTAGGAAAGATTGAGGGCAGGAGGAGAAGGGGATGACAGAGGGTGAGATGGTTGGATGGCGTCACTGACTCAATGGTCTTGAGTTTGAGTAAGCTCCAGGAGATGGTGAAGCATAGGGAAACCTGGCATGCTGCAGTCTATGGGGTCACAAAGAGTTGGAAACAACTGAGCGACTAAACAACAACAACCACCCTTTCAGTACAGCTAGGTATGACTGATAGGAGCATAAGGCCAAACAATTTCCTGTCATAAATTTAATTTTAATCACTTTACATTTTTATAACACCTCATTTTTTTTCCTACTGTCTTTTCTTCTACTGATAATTTGATTCTTCTTTTTCCTTTTTTTAATTAAAAAATTTAATTGGAGATTAGTTGCTTTACAATATTGTGTTAGTTTTTGCCATACATCAACAGGAATTCACTATAGATATCCATTTATCCCCTCCCTGTTGAACTTCCCTCCCACCTCCCACCCCACCCTACCCCTCTGGGCTGTCACAGATCTCTGGGTTTGAGCTCCCAGCATCATACAGCAAATTCTCACTGGCTGTCTATTTTACATATGGTAATGTGGATGTCTCAATGTTACTCTTTCAATTTGTCCCTCCCTCTGCTTCTCCCACTCTGTCCACAAGTCTGTTCTCTATGTCTGTGTCTCCATTGCTGCCCTGCAAACACGTTCATCAGTACCATCTTCCTTGATTCCATATATATGCATTAATATATGATACTTGTGTTTCTCTTTCTGACTTACTTCCCTCCGTGTAGTAGGTTCTAGGTTCATTGACCTCATTAGAACTGACTCAAATGTGTTCGTTTTTATGGCTGAGTAATACTGATCTGCCTCTTGAGAAATTTGTATGTAGGTCAGAAAGCAACAGTTAGACTGGTTCCAAATAGGAAAAGGAGTACGTCAAGGCTGTATGTTGTCACCCTGTTTATTTAACTTATATGCAGAGTACATCATGAGAAATGCTGGACTGGAAGAAACACAAACTGGAATCAAGATTGCTGGGAGAGATATCAATAACCTCAGATATGCAGATGACACCACCCTTAGGGCAGAAAGTGAAGAGGAACACAAAAGCCTCTTGATGAAGGTGAAAGTGGAGAGTGAAAAAGTTGGCTTAAAGCTCAACATTCAGAAAACAAAGATCATGGCATCTGGTCCCATCACTTCATGGAAAATAGATGGGGAAGCAGTGTCAGACTTTATTTTGGGGGGCTCCAAAATCACTGCAGATGGTGACTGCAGCCATGAAATTAAAAGACACTTACTCCTTGGAAGGAAAGTTATGACCAACCTAGATAGCATATTCAAAAGCAGAGATATTACTTTGCCAACAAAGGTTCGTCTAGTCAAGGCTATGGTTTTTCCTGTGGTCATGTATGGATGTGAGAGTTGGACTGTGAAGAAGGCTGAGCGCCAAAGAATTGACGCTTTTGAACCGTGGTGTTGGAGAAGACTCTTGAGAGTCCCTTGGACTGCAAGGAGATCCAACCAGTCCATTCTGAAGGAGATCAGCCCTGGGATTTCTTTGGAAGGAATGATGCTAAAGCTGAAACTCCAGTACTTTGGCCACCTCATGTGAAGAGTTGACTCATTGGAAAAGACTCTGATGCTGGGAGGGATTGGGGGCAAGAGGAGAAGGGGACGACAGAGGATGAGATGGCTGGATGGCATCACTGACTCGATGGACGTGAGTCTGAGTGAACTCCAGGAGTTGGTGATGGACAGGGAGGCCTGGCATGCTGCGATTCATGGGGTCACAAAGAGTTGGACACGACTGATCGACTGAACTGAACTGAATATTCCATTGTATGGTAATTTGATTCTTAAAAGAACACTTTAGAAAAAGTATTATCTTCCTTACCTATATTAGGAAACTGAAGAACAGATATAAATGACCTTGAAATGAAATACATCAATTAGAAAGTAAAGGGGAAAGTGGGGACAAAACTGACTAAGATGTCACACAGATTCCTCTGTCTTACTATTTTACATATAAGTATTTAATTTAATATTAAAATATTTGAAATATTTCCCTTTTATTGGCCCAGATGAGAATTCAGTCTCTCCAAAATGAATTCATACTTGCATATTTAGTATTGCTGATTTATTAAACTAGAATTTTATTAGGTTAAAAAATAGGTTAAAAAGCCTTTCCACTGACCAGATTAGTCAAATCTTCTTTACAAAGTACTCCTTTCCTAGGTGGAAAAGCAAATGGGAAATAATAAATTGTCCAGAACAAAAAGATACCTCACCTAGCCTATAAGCAGAACTTGGAGAATTATCTTAGGTTCCCTTCAGGGGACACCTTTCCAGCGGCCACAGAAATAACAGAATTTTTAAACTGGATTCTCCAATTTTAGCCTCTTTCCCCACCAATATGGCCTACCCAGCATTGCTACAGCACCAATTAAGCCACTCTTCTAGAAACTTGCAGTAGAATTTAAGCAACAATGATTTCAACTGATCTGTCTTGCCATTCTCATCAGTGGGATGAATCGGAGGGCAGAAAAGGTAAAGTACTTGGGACATGGGATGGTCTTATTATCTGGTTCAGTCAACTCCTGGGACATTAAAACCTTGACGCTGATAGTGAGGTCAACTGGACATGCAACCAGTTATAATAGTACCCAAAAGAGTGCTTATGTGTAACTCAAAATTCTTCCTGTTGAAAGAGTGTGAAAGATCTGTTGAAAACTACTAAACAGACATTCAGAAAACGGACAATACATGTTAGTACACATATAAATTGTGAAATTCAAAGTAGAGAAAGTTTGCACATTTACAATTTTCTGGCACCTTCCAAAGAAGTTGGCAAACAATAAAGTAATATGAAAAAAATTTTAGGTAATTTTTTAAAAACTGAGAAAAAAAAAAAAAAGACAAGTTTTAAATAGCTCTGTATAAGATAGAAGAGAGAGAAGGATAGAGGGTTACTCGAGCAGATACCTGACAAACCAGGGCCAGTAGATCAACAGGAGCAGCTAAGGGAAGTATTGAAAAAGAGATGAAGTGGCTGGTGAAAAAGAGGAACTTCAGAGGGAGGAGAGATATAGCTAAAGAGGATTTTCATGAGGATTTCAAGCATAGTATGTAATATAACCCTCCTCTTCTTTTCCCATTAGTCTTCAATAAAGAATCCAACTCTCTAAAGACTTAGGGAGTTGGTTTTTCTTTAAGGACTCATGAGAGGTGCTGAGCTGGGCTCTACTAAACAGGTTCAGAATGTAAATGCCCTTGAAGCATAGCTATGTCTTAGTCAAACAACTAATACACAATGAACTCTCAGCAGGCTCTGATCCCAGTGTCAGTTCTTCCTTGGAAAGAAACTGGCAGTCACCGGATTCAATGGTTCAGTAACCAGCAATAACTTGATTCAGATTGAATTTTCCGCCTACATGTTCTACTGTTTTGTCCAGCAAAACCTATGCAGCATCAGTCTTTACTTGGGTGAAGTATCAGTCTTTACTTGGTTACTTGCTCATAGCACAGTATATATATATGAAAGTCTGTATGTGACATCTGTGGAAATTGCTGACTGACTACAGACAAGGATGATCTTCATGTTGCCGTCTCTGTAAGATCAATGATGTTCTATTCTGGTACTCACATGGCTTAAGAAAGATAGGGATGGAGTTTATACCCCCTATTATGATAAAAAATAGTTGCTTCTTACTTCACATGGTATCTGAAAATAGATTGCTCTACACTGACATTCAATTCAGTTCAGTTCAGTTGCTCAGTCATGTCCCCAACCCCATGGGCTGGCTGCAGCACGCCAGGCTTCCCTGTCCATCACCAACTCCCAGAGTTTGCTCAAACTCATGTCCATTGAGTTGGTGATGCCATCCAACCATCTCATCCTCTGTCATCTCCTTCTCCTCCCACCTTCAATCTTTCCCAGCATCAGGGTCTTTTCAAATGAGTCGGCTCTTCACATCAAGTGGCCAGAGTATTGGAGTTTCAGCTTCAACACCAGTACTTCCAAAGAATATTCAGGACTGATTTCCTTTCGGATGGACTAGTTGAATCTCCTTGCAGTCCAAGGGACTCTCAAGAGCCTTCTCCAATACCACAGTTCAAAAGCATCAATTCTTCGGCACTCAGCTTTCTTTATAGTCCAACTCTCACATCTGTACATGACTACTGGAAAAACCATAGCCTTAACTAGATGGACCTTTATTGACAAAGTAATGTCTCTGCTTTTTAATATGCTGTCTAGGTTGGTCATAACTTTTCTTCCAAGGAGTAAGTGTCTTTTAATTTCATGGCTGCAGTTACCATCAGCAGTGATGTTGGAGCCCAAAAAAATAAAGTCTGACACTGTTTCCACTATTTCACCATCTATTTCCCATGAGTAATGGGACCAGATGCCATGATCCTAGTTTTCTGAATGCGGAGCTTTAAGCCAGCTTTTTCACTCTCTTCTTTCACTTTCATCAAGAGGCTCTGTAATTCTTCATCATTTTCTGCCATAGGGTGGTGTCATCTGCATATCTGAGGTTATTAATACTTCTCCCGGCAATCTTGATTCCAGCTTGTACTTCATCTAATCCAGCATTTCTCATGATGTACTCCATATAAGTTAAATAAGCAGGATGACAATATACAGCCTTGACATACTCCTTTCCCAATTTGGAACCAGTCTGTTGTTCCATGTCCAGTTCTAACTGTTACCTCCTGACCTGCATACAGGTTTCTCAGGAGGCAGGTCAGGTGGTCTGATATTCCCGTCTCTTTCAGAATTTTCCAGTTTATTGTGATTCACAATCAAAGGCTTTGGCATAGTCAATAAAGCAGAAGGAGATGTTTTTCTACTCTCTTGCTTTTTCGATGATCCGGAGGATGTTAGCAATTTGATCTCTGGTTCCTCTGCCTTTTCTAAATTCAACTTGAATATCTGGAAGTTCACAGTTCACATATTGTTGAAGCCTGGCTTGGAGAATTTTGGGCATTACTTTACTAGCATGTGAGATGAGTACAATTGTGCGGTAGTTTGAGCATTCTTTGGCATTGCCTTTCTTTGGGATTCAAATGAAAACTGACCTTTTCCAGTCCTGTGGCCATTGCTGAGTTTTCCAAATTTGCTGGCATATTGAGTGCAGCACTTTCACAGCATCATCTTTTAGGATATGAAATAGCTCTACTGGAATTCCATCACCTCCGCTAGCTTTGTTCGTAGTGATGCTTCCTAATGCCCACTTGACTTCACAAACAGGATGTCTGGCTCTAGGTGAGTGATCACACCATCATGATTATCTGTGTTGTGAAGATCTTTTTTGTATAGTTCTGTGTATTCTTGCCACCTCTTCTTAATATCTTCTGCTTCTGTTAAGTCCATACCATTTCTGTCCTTAATTGTGCCTATCTTTGCATGAAATGTTCCCTTGGTATCTCTAATTTTCTTGAAGAGATTTCTAGTCTTTCCCATTCTGTTGTTTTCCTCTATTTCTTTGCACTGATCACTGAGAAAGGCTTTCTTACCTCTCCTTGCTGTTCTTTGGAACTCTGCATCAAATGGGTATATCTTTCCTTTTCTTCTTTGCTTTTTGCTTTTCTTCTTTTCACAGCTATTTGTAAAGCCTCCTCAGACAGCCATTTTGCCTTTTTGCATTTCTTTTTCTTGGGGATAGTCTTGATCCCTGTCTCCTGTACAATGTCACAAACCTCCATCCATAGTTCATCAGGCACTCTGTCAGATCTGGTCCCTTAAATCTATTTCTCACTTCCACTATATAATCATTAAGGATTTGATTTAGACCATACCTGAATGATATAGTGGTTTTCTCTACTTTGTTCAATTTAAGTCTGAATTTGGCAATAAAGGGTACATGATCTGAGCCACAGTCAGCTCCTGGTCTTATTTTTGCTGACAGTATAGAACTTTTCCATCTTTGGCTTCAAAGATATAATCAGTCTGATTTCAGTGCTGACCATCTGGTGATGTCCATGTGCAGAGTCTTCTCTTGTGTTGTTGGAAGAGAGTGTTTGCTATGACCAGTGGCAAAACTCTTGGCAAAACTCTATTACCCTTTGCCCTACTTCATTCTGTACTCCAAAGCCAAATTTGCCTGGTGTTTCTTGATTTCCCACTTTTGCATTCCAGCTGAAACTCCAGTACTTTGGCCACCTCATTCGAAGAGTTGACTCATTGGAAAAGACTCTGATGCTGGAAGGGATTGGGGGCAGGAGGAGAAGGGGACGACAGAGGATGAGATGGCTGGATGGCATCGCTGACTCGATGGACGTGAGTCTGAGTGAACTCCGGGAGTTGGTGATGGACAGGGAGGCCTGGCGTGCTGTGATTCATGGGGTCGCAAAGAGTCGGACATGACTGAGTGACTAATCTGATCAGATAGTGAAAAGGACATCTTTTCTGGGTGTTAGTTCTAGAAGGTCTTGTAAGTCTTCATAGAACCATTCTACTTCAGCTTCTTCAGCATTACTAGTTGGGGCATAGACTTGGATAACCATGATATTGAATGCTGCGTGGTGCTGGAGCGGTGAGAAGAGATACCTCACGTCCAAGGTCAGGAGGGGCAACTGCACTTTGCTGGAGCAGCTGTGAAGAGGTACCCCGAATTGATATTGATAGGGCCCTTTGTGTCAACTCTGAATCTTCTATCCTATGTCAGCAATGGCTTAAGAAAGCCAGAATATGTTAATAGTTTATGGGACCAGTATACAAATTATTTCTCATTGAGATATAGTTGATGTGCAATATTATATATGTTTCAGGTGTACAACATAATGATCCACAATTTTAAAGGTTATATTGCATTTATAGTTATTATAAAATATTAACTCTATTCCTTGTGTTGTCTGTATATCCTTATAGATTATTTATTTTATACATAGTAGTTTCTACTTCTTAATGCCCTGTCCCTCTTATGCCCCTCCCCTCTTCCCACTCACCACTGGTAACCACTAGTTAGTTCTCTGAGTCTGTTTCTTTCTTGTTATATTCACTAGTTTGTCTTGTTTGTTAAGTTCCACATATCATATAGTATTTGTCTTTGTCTGATGTATTTCACTTAGCATAATACCCTCTGAGTCCATCCATGTAGTTGCAAATGGCAAAACTTCATTATTTTTTATGGCTGAGTAATATTCCACTGTGTATATTATATGCATATGTTGTATATATACAGTACATGTATTGTATATATATTGTACATCTTTATCCATTCGTCTATTAATGGACACCTAGGTTGCTTCCATATGTTGGCAATTATAAATAATGCTGCTATTTTAGCTATAGAGATATAATTTGGAGATATTGAAGGTTCAGTTCCAGACTTCCACTATCAACTGAATATCACAATAAAGCAAGTCTCAGGAATATTTTGGTTTCTCAGTGCATATAAAAGTTATATTTGGATTATATGCAGTCTCTTCAATGTGCAATAGCATTATGTCTAGAAAAAATAATGTACACACCTCAAGTAAAAAGCACTTTATTGCTAAAAATTCTAACCATCATATGAGCCTTCAATGAATTGTAATCTTTTTGCTGGTGGAGGCTTTAAAATTTTGTGAGAATTATCAAATTGTGACACAAAGACATGAAATGAGTAAATGCTGATGGAAAATTGAGCTGATAGACTTGCTCAGTGCAGGGTTGCCACAAACCTTTAATTTGTAAAAAGTGCAGTATCTGTGAAGCACAATAAGACAAGGCCTGCCTGTGTGTGAAATGCCAAGTCAGGAACAGAAAGCAGAGACTAGGGAGATAGCCTAGATGGATTTCTCACTCTGGAACTGATCAATCAACACATGTTCCCCTCATTTCCATTTCGATAACCTCTCCTCTTATCTGATAATATCTCCTCTCTCACATCAGTCTATCTAAAACCCATTGGACTTCTTTTCCCTTAATTCTGAAACTTCTACCCAGTTAAACGTGATCTCAGGGACTTCCCTGGTGGTCCAGTAGGTAAGACTCCACGCTTCCAATGCAGGGGGCATGGGTTCAACTCCTGGATAAGGAGGAAGTTCTGCATGCCTTATGTTGCAGCCAAAAAATAAAAATATTGCTTTTGTTTAAAGTGATCTCATTTCTGCTGAGTTTAAAAAAAAAAGGTTTATTATTTTTATTTTTTGGTTATAGTGGGTCTTCACTGCAGCACTTGGGCTTTCTCTAGGTTTAGCGAGTGGGGGTTACTCTTCATTGCAGTGTGCAGGCTTCTCATTGCAATGGCTTCTCTTGTTGCAGAGCACAGGCTCTAGGGCACCTGGGTTTCAGTTGTAACTCGTGGTCTCAGCAGTTATGGCTTAAGGGCTCTAAAGTGTGGTTATAGCTTAAGGGCTCAGTAGTTGTGATGCTTAGGCTCAGTTGCTCCTCAACATGGAGGACCTTTGCTCTCTAGTCTTCCCAGATCAGGGATCAAACCTGTGTCCCCTGCGTTGCAAGGCATATTCTTAACCACTGGACTACCAGAGAAGCCTTCTGCTTAACTTTTGTAGCAGATTGTATTTATTTCTTTTATAGCATGTTTACATGGTCTTGTAATCTGGTTACTTTTGTAATATTTTAACACTGCTGCTAAGTCACTTCAGTCATGTCTGACTCTGTGCGACCCCAGAGACGGCAGCCCACCAGGCTCCCCCATCCCTGGGATTCTCCAGGCAAGAACACTGGAGTGGGTTGCCATTTCCTTCTCCAATGCATGAAAGTGAAAAGTGAAAGTGAAGTCGCTCAGTCATACCACACTATTCCTACTCACCTTAAAAGGTACAGAATATAAATAAAGGGCCTTAAGTTTGCTGAAAAACCTTGTGGTGTGGGCATGCACACACACAAACACAAAAAAGACAGGAAGAAAATAAAGGAAATGGTGATGATTATTTTCTCCAGCTTAAAGGCATCCATATGCCTTCCACCTTCTTCCTTATACTTCTCTTTACTGTTAAAATAAAGTGTATTATATGTAATACATCAGAACGTGTACTACTTTTTAATGTAAAATACGATTGTAAATATATTTGATCAGAAATCCAAATATCTGATTTCTTCCTTTGCCAAAGGTACTTTAGGCCCTTTTCTTCACAAGACACTCTCAACTGATATCAATAAAACACAAATCACTTATCATCTAGGGCTATTTGGTGGAAGGATAAATAATTCTAGCTTATAGCATAAAATCAGACTCTAGTAGCATCTGTTCAAGTAGTTTTCCAACTTTTTTTTTTCAGTAGAGTTCTATTTTCAAACGAACTCTTACACAGAACCTTAATATTTAAAATAATTTTCAGCAAGGTGCAGGATTCTCAGATGGTCTAAAATCTTTAGTGATTGGAGCAAATATGAACCCTGAATCACCGCCTTAGAACCTTGGGTTCCTTTGGCCCAACCCTCTCATTTTACCAGAGAGGAAACTGAGTCACAGAGAGGTTATAATGCCTGTTCAAGATCACTCAGCTGGAAAATAGAACCTACATTTTCTAAGGCTAAGTTTCCAGCTCTTATGTTGTGCAGTCATGATACTTGTTTGGGATTATTTTATTTTATTTGGGGGGGGCGGATTATTTTAGAGCATTCTATTTGTCTGACCTAATTCCAGATTAAGACCTATATCAAATTTAAATCAGAGAGTCTTTACCCTGTGCTTACGCCCCTAATCTCAATGCCTAAAGTCTTGGTTTCATTTCATACTCCAAGTAAAGCTTCCTTGCCCAAAATTTCTGTCACTCTGGCTATTTCCTGACTTCTGGGCTTGTTCTCAATGCCTGATTTGTTGATTTGTTATCATGTGTTCATCACTACATTGCTCCTCCTTTGAGAGACTGGTGATACATTTGAACCTGAAGGTACTGACATCCTTTTTGCCTAATATGGTCTGATTTTGCAATTGAAAGCATTCCAGTCTCCAAGTGCCTATCTCTAAGTTAAGGTTAAGCAATACATCTAGATCTTTCCTTGTTCTGTTTTCTTTCTTGCCCGACCTATAGGGCAAATCCTTGAGTGCATTCTAATTTGGTCTTCTAAGAATAAATTGGAGTGGTTCACCTCTCTTTTTCTTTCATGGACACGAGCCTACAAAGTAATCATACAAGACATGACTAAGTGCTCAGATGAGTAGAAAAGGCAATACCAACCTTGATGGTTTTAGAAAAAGATCAATTTGAGTGAAAACAAACAGGAAAATTCTCTTGAAGAGGACAGCACTTTTTGGTACCATCAGATAGACAGTTAGCAGGGAGACAATGTGAGCAAAAGAAAAGTCTGAAATACAGTGAGATTGACCAGGATTGAGAAAAAAGGGAAAATGTTTGTACAAGGGACTTGTGAAAGATTATTTTTGCTGGAGCTTAAGATGAATTATTTTCTAGAGTACATTAAAGTAATTTTAGTCACCAAGACTTCAAAAAATTCTGGTTTTATTTTATTGATGTGTGGCCACATCCTTCTCTTTATTTGTTGTCATTAAGCGAGTTTTAGGTGAAACCATGAAGCAGGCAGAAAAGGTCAGCCTGGCTTTTCCTTGAACCTAGAAATACACAAAAATGCCTGCAGTGTTTTCTTGGACCTGTCTGATAGCTGCCACAGTCTTTTTGATGGTGTGTGTGTGTGGAGGCGGGGGTGGGTGGTATGTTCAGTCATTCAGTCATGTCCAACACTTTGGGACCCCATGGACTATTGCCCTCCAGGCTCCTCTTTCCATGGAATTTTACAGGCAAGAATACTGGAGTGGAGTGCCATTTCCTCCTCCAAGGGATCTTCCCAACACAGGGATTGAACTTGCGTCTCTTACATCTCCTGGCAGATTCTTTACCTCTACACCATCTGGGAAGCCCAATAAATCATAGTAGCTGCCTATAACCTGAAGTTGATCTCAAAACCTTTGGGATCATTCCATGCCAAACTTCTCTATATATATTTGTTAGAACTTTTTTATGTTGCAAGTATCAGAATGCTCAACTCAAATTCAATTAGAAAAGATTCATCAAGTCTCATAATTGGATAGTCCACAGGTATATCTAGCTTCCACAATGCTTGGATCAAGTTTCATAAGATAAAATTGGGATGTCTCTCTGCCACTCTGCTCTGCTTCCTTGGTGTTGGCTGCACTCCAGGCAACCTCTTCCCTCATATTTGCAAGAGAGTCCTGTCTCTGGAAACACATTAAATCACAGAGATAAGCTTTCTTGGCTCTAATTGGTTTTAATCAGGTCAAGAATCCATCTCAGAAATAGTGTAGATGAAATACACTGAATGGCTTACACTGATGAGGTGGTTAGATCAACTTGGAAGATATTTTTGAATGAGTTTAATTTGTAAATTGGTGAACACTGAATAAACATATTGTCCTCCATAATATGGGTGGGCTGCATCCAATCAGTTGAAGACCTAAATAGAACAAAAAAAGTTGGCCTCCCAGAGCAAGAAGGACTTTTCAGCCAATTGCTTTTGGTCTTCGTCTGCAGCATTGGTCTCCCAGGTCTTCAAGCTACCAGCCCACACTGAAGATTACTGACTTCTCAGCTTATATCATCACACGAACCAGGTTTTTTATAATAACTCTATCTATCATCTGTCTATCTGTCTACTTATCTACCCTTTTCTGTCTTAGAAAACTCTGACTAATACAATCACTGAGTTGCTCGTAATAAGACAATGAAGAAACATCCACTAATATTTCGCAATTTTCTACAACCTTTGGTCTCATTTCTGAGACCCAGAGACTGGCTTTGAATCTCAGTTCAGCTTTTTATTAGATATACAATCAATAAAGATACCTGACTTCTCTGTTCCTCATTTCCGTCTTCTCCATTCCCTATTTAAAGGCAATAGCTCCTACCTCGTAGTGTTGTGGTGGTGATTACAAAAATAAATATTTGTAAAATGACTTAGGGCCAAAACATAGAAAGTATACTACTGTGTTGTTATTATCATCATCATCTCCTCCCATCTCTTCTTCTTCCTCACCATTTATTGGGTTTCCAGTTTTTCTACATTGCATTGCCCAGGGCTTTCAACTGAGCATTCTTGGCCTAGTTTTTTCAGTTGCTTCTGCCCCTTCAATCATAATTTACTCATGCCAAGAAGATTTTCATCAATGTATTCTTTCTATAATTTACAACGCTGAATGGACAGCCTGGAATCGTAGATTTTGAAAGCTGGTGGAGATCATTGAGTCCTGTAGTTTACAAAGTAGGGTGCATATGATCTTGATATCTTGATTCAGTCCTGAGGGGAAAATACAAAGATTTATATTTTTAATGTAAAATTAAGAAAGCCATAAGCTCATTAATTAATGAATGGATTCACAATACTATACGTGTGACTTACTGTAAATACATATTCATCAATAAATGCTCCAAGATTTTTTATTAATTAATAAGATAGTATAATCAAAAAAGTTGAGAGACCGGTGATCTTAGCTATTCCTGTTACTTCACCGAGGAGGCTGCTGCTGCTGCTAAGTCCTTCAGTCGTGTCCGACTCTATTCGACCCCATAGACGACAGCCCACCAGGCTCCCCCATCCCTGGGATTCTCCAGGCAAGAACACTGGAGTGAGTTGCCATTTCCTTCTCCAATGCATGAAAATGAAAAGTGAAAGTGAAGTCACTCAGTCCTGTCTGACTCTTAGCGACCCCCTGGACTGCAGCCCACCAGGCTCCTCTGTCCCTGGGATTTTCCAGGCAAGAGTACTGGAGTGGGGTGCCATTGCCTTCTCCGACCGAGGAGGCAAGTGACCCCAAAGAAAGGAATGACTTACCCAAGATCTCAACTGTGAGTAGAAAAATCTGGTAATCAGTGGAAGAGTATGAAATGCCCCGAGCTAAATTATTTAACCCCACTGGGTCTCAGTTTCCTCATCTTTAAAGGCGAAATTAAGAACCTTAAAAAGAAAATTGTAATGAGTTTTAAATTAAATGAGAGAATATTTAAAGAGGGTAGTACAGTGTTTAAGCCAATTTTTGGCCTAAACACCTAAAAACACCTAAACACCTAAGAACGGTGTGGACTGTTTTTAAAGTCTTTGTGGAATTTGTTACAATATTGCTTCTGTTTTATGTTTTTTGGTGTTTTGGCCCCAATATATGTGGGACCCTAGCTCCCTGACCAGGGGTCAAATCTGTACCCCCTGCATTGGAAGATGAAGTCCTAACCACTGGACTGCCAGGAAAGTCCCAGCTTGGTCCCATTTAAGGGCTGATTAATGTTCCTTCTCTTCCTTTAGTGTCTGTGTGTGAGTGTTAACCACTCAGTCCTGTCTGACTTTTTGTGACTCCAGGGAATGTAGCCCACCACTGGTTGCCTCCAGTGGTTCCCTTCTCCAGGGTTTAGTGTCTAAGGAGGTCTTTCTATTAAACAATAGCCTTTCAAAAAGTGGAATAAATAGCTCTGCATTATTTAGGGCTAAGTAAAAACTGTCACTGGAGAAGGCAATGGCAACCCACTTCAGTACACTTGCCTGGAAAATTCCATGGACAGAGGAGCCTGGTGGGCTGCAGTCCATGGGATCGCTAAGAGTCGGACACGACTGAGTGACTTCACTTTGGCTTTTCACTTTCATGCACTGGAGAAGGAAATGGCAACACACTCCAGTGTTCTTGCCTGGAGAATCCCAGGCACGGGGGAGCCTGGTGGCCTGCCGTCTATGGGATTGCACAGAGTTGGACACACAGTTGGACTTCGCAGCAGCAGCAAAAAATGTCACTAAGTAAAATTTTTCCAACTCAAAATATTCTTAGAGGATGGAAAGACTAGAATAATAATAATAAACCCAAGTACCACAGTATCCTGGTGGCTCAGGGATGCAGGGGGAAGGGATTCCTTTGCCACCCTCCATATCAACCCTCACGGGTCAACACTAGTTGGTACCAGGATTCTCTGTTGAGGAGTTAGGATCAGTACTCTGTTTGGAAAGGGAAACCAAGGACTTGTCTTAAAGTTGGTATATATAGAAACACACTGATTACTTAATGAATATTCATTTGGGATCATATTTTTAGGGGGTCGTTCTATTTGAATAGGGTTGTTCTATTGCTCACTCCAACCCCCCAGCCATCACTACACTGAGGCCACTTATTGTCACACATGCCTGTATTCTTAGCTTGGCAGTCCTTCCATTCCTTCTCAAAATCCTATGCAAATAAGAGTAAATCTCCTTCATATTCCTATGTGCTCTAAATAGCCACTATACTGTGCGAACTCTCCACTTTCAACTTAATAAGTCTTCCCATCCCTAAATCAAAACTAATTAGCTTTGTTTTTCAAATTGCTGACACTGGGGGTCTTCGCTATAACCAACCTGTGTGTGATTAGTGATATAACGGCTGGTGCTGAGCTTGGGCAAATATTTATAGAGTAATCATATTGGATAGGGTTGAATAACCTCTTGGATTAAGTGTGAGCTTCTGCCAGACGGTGCTGCAAAATTGTGCTAATTTAATGGTACAGTCCATTGTTCTGTCTGCTGATACAACCTCTATGACACTGATACAAATATAATCAGGGATATTAGGGCATAGTATGATTCCTTTATCGGCGCTCTTGGCAATAATGTGCCAGAAGAATCCAAATATCACTTTGCAAATATAAATTATGTGGTTGGTAAATGGAAGCTCATACAGAGAGACAATTAACTACAGACCTAGCACAGAGATGAGCTTAAGGTAAGTCATCAGTGAATAAATACTTGTTATGTTATTAGTATATTCGATACCAGAGGAACAATTTTGCTTTTATTTACTTCCAGGAACAGTGAACAAATCCTAATGAGGCAAGCCGGTTTGAGTGTTAAAGGGGGGTTTCTTCTATATCAAGCTGATTGATATGAACTCCAAGTTCTCACAAAGACGCAGCAAGTGAATCTGAAAATACACAGTCCATTCTTAATATGTAGTCCTTAACCTGCAGTCTGAAAGGAGACTCAGACCTTGGGAAGGAAGAGTTGAAGGCAGTAGTTTATAAAGGTCACGCAGTTAAGCAGTGACCAAACAGAGACTAGAAATCTCATCTTCACATACCCTGCCCCAGTGCTTTTCCAACCTGGGTATAAGGACCTAGTAAAACAATATACTGTAATATTGACGTCCAAACGACTTTAGGAAACTGGGTCATTTTCTTACTTATATTCCTTACTCATATTGTTATTTGGTTTTTAGCTTAACAAAGATTATATATTTGCTATACATAGGTAATAAGACATTGAGCTTTTTATTTGTGTAGATTAATTGCGATTGTACCATTTTAAAAATACAGCTTAGCTATCTGCCTTAGACACTCCAACCAGTTGGTTATATTTAGATGTGAGGAGGAGGCAGAGTAATTCTTAAAGAGTTCTATGTTTCTTACAACTGACTTGACTGACAGTCCTTAAGTGCTATTTCTTTCAAAGCAGATATGACTCACAGCCCTTAGGTAGAGTGTGCACAGGCTAGAAATATTGATCTGTTCACATCCCAGAAACATTAAGACACAATAAAAAGAATTCTTAACTTAATTCTGAATAATGCAATAGGAAAAACATAGGAAGAGTACACAATCGACAATGGTAATGGATCTGTAATGTTTCATAATGTCAAGGATTTAATTTAAACTCCAGAGAAAGAAGCTGTCTTTCCAGCCTGAACTCACCCCCTTCAGCTTAACTGTGACAGTTCTGAGAATAGGAGGTATCTAAAGAAACTTATTTAAAGATATAAATAAATATGCATTATTTAAGTTCTGGAGGACCAGATACCCATCTTGTAAATCACTCTAAGTCAACAGTGTCAACATTTAGAAATGAGAGCAACCAAGAAAGAATTTGGTAACTCTTCGCTTTGGGGTTTGCTAATGTTCCCAATGGCTCCACATCAACACTGGCCAGAGGTAAATGGAGGAAGAGGTGGTTGCGAAAGGCAGCAGGAGAACCAGAAGTCCCACTTGGTAGCGCTTCCTCTCTGGTGCTTCTTGAACTACTCAGAAACCTGTTTTTCTATTTGCCCCCAGCCAGCCTTCTTGCTAAAATCATTTCTGATTCCCACAGAAGGCAGCAGAGAATAATCAATACTGCTGTGGGTTACAAAACATGAAGTTTTCTCAATTTGGGCTTCTCCCAGCCCCACAGAAGTGCCAACAGCTGGGTTCTTCCTTCCAGCAGTGGCTCAATGACAGGGTTGCAGACTGAACTGTGGTCACTACCTGAAGAGTAGTAGTTTCATTCTTTTTTTTAAAGTTAAACTCTCTACAAATAGCTCTGTTTCCATTTAATAAATGTGTATAATGCTTTCCTAGGGCAATAGAGATTGGCTTCCACAATTACATTATTTGGGGAACAAATGTCAATGGATGAGAGGAAAACGGTCTAAAGGCAGAGACAGCCGGTGAGTGTGGAAGGAAAAATACTGGCAGGTCTCTGAAGGACATCTCCTTGCCTGCTGAGCTCTCCTCTTTTCTCATTCCCTGCCCCCGCCTCTGCAAATCACAGCCATCCTCTTTCACCCACTCCGTTCTCAGTCTCTCGCTGGAATTTGCAACACTGGGCTTCTCCATCATCACATAGATCAGAGTTATTGCTTGGATAATTGTCCACTTAGCCTTCCTCTGTAGGCTGCAATTTGACCCATAGGGCAAAATCAACCCGGTCCTTAGGCAGAGGACTAAGTGTTCATATTTAAGAAGCTTTATCACCACAATGGCAACGCACTCCAGTACTCTTGCCTGGAAAATCCCATGGACAGAGGAGCCTGGTAGACTGCAGTCCATGGGGTCGCTAGGAGTCGGACACAACTGAGCGACTTCACTTTCACTTTTCACTTTCATGCGTTGGAGAAGGAAATGGTGACCCACTCCATTGTTCTTGCCTGGAGAATCCCAGGGACGGGGGAGCCTGGTGGGCTGCCGTCTCTGGGGTCGCACAGAGTCGGACACGACTGAAGCAACTTAGCAGCAGCAGCAGCATCACCACATTTCATCATTTTTTTTTTGCTATTCTTACCCTGTGCAGCCAAGTCTCCTCAAGGCTGGATTCTAGTTGCTGCGTCATCTTTACCACCTAGTCTTTCACCTAATTTGCACCATATCCCTGCAGCTAGGCTCTTGGCATCCACTGCTGAGTATCTGAATACATGTCTCTTTAGATTCTTGATAGCTCTCTCTACAGGGTTGGAGTCTCAGTGGACCCTGTAACTATCTGCTCTGTCTCTGCTTAAGGTGACACATGAGGTTCCCTCTAACCCTCATTCATATCTTAGCTGTTTTGCCATACTTGGAATCATTTCCCAATTTCAGATCCCCTTTCTGTACTCACATCCGTGCCCTTCCAAGGCTAGATCAATAACTTGATTATAATCCTATTCTAGAGACTCTGGGAGTGTCTATGGATTCTTGGACCTGATCTTCTCTGGTCTGATTCAGTTCCACAATAATATATGTAATAAGTAATAAAAAGCATGAATGCTAATAGTAACTTTTACTTTTTGAATACCTACAGGATTCTAGGCACTGCAATTTTAAACATTATTTTAATATTCCCAACCATCTGAATTTATTGAGAGCTGCTAGCCTGCTGATAGGCATAAGGACATCGCCTTCCCAATTATGGAAATACTGTAATACTTTCTCATGGGTTAGTAAACACCCACGGCCTTAGTCTTCCAAGTGCTCCCCACCTGACTCCTCAACTCCCAGGCTCTCCTGCAATCAACTGCTCTCCCCATGAATGGGAACTAAAAAGTTGATGCCTGGGGACTTCTCTGATGGTCCAGTGGTTAAGACTACATCTTCCAGTTCAGGGGGTGCGGTTTGATCCCTATTCAGGGAGCTATGATTCAACATACATCGTGGCCAAAAACCAAAACAGAAAACAGAAACAGTTGTAACAAATTCATTTCAGTTCAGTTCAGTCGCTCAGTGGTGTCTGACTCTTTGCGACCCCATGAATCCCAGCATGCCTGGCCTCCCTGTCCATCACCAACTCCCAGAGTTTACTCAAAGTCATGGCCATTGAGCCAGTGATGCCATCCAGCCATCTCATCCTCTGTCGTCCCCTTCTCCTCCTGCCCCCAATCCTTCCCAGCATTAGGGTCTTTTCCAATAAGTCAACTTTTCTCATGAGGTGGCCAAAGTATTGGAGTTTCAGCTTCAACATCAGTCCTTCCAATGAACACCCAGGACTGATCTCCTTTAGGATGGACTGGTTGGATCTTCTTTATTGGACACTTGGACTTGCAATAAAGTCCAAGTCTTGATTGAACAAATTCAATAAAGACTTAAAAAAAGAAATCAATGCCTGGCACAGAGCTCTGGATAGTATTGATTCTAATTGGTGGCTGCCATGCCACCAGGCTGTCAAATATTTTTAATATCAGTCTCTATTAGTATTATCCTTAATCTACTGATTAGAAAAATGAGGATCAGAGAAGTTTACTTGCCAGGCCACATAATTAGGAAATGAGAAAGCAGAGACTCAAGTCCATGTCTACCTGTCTTCATAGACCATTTTCTTTCCCCTAGACCAACAGCTCATAGACACAGAGCAATGTTTCCCAAAATTATCTGATAGTAAAAGTAAGCCTTTGCCAAAATTATATATTCCTGGGCTCCTCCCTCTGTAGATTCTGATCCAAGTAGTTTCTGGTTAGAATCTACATTTTTCAAGAAGGTTATTCTTACAGTCAAAGAAGGCAATGGCAACCCACTCCAGTACTCTTGCTTGGAAAATCCCATGGATGGAGGAGTCTGGTAGGCTGCAGTCCATGGGGTCACTAAGAGTTGGACATGACTGAGTGGCTTCCCTTTCACTTTTCACTTTCATGCATTGGAGAAGGAAATGGCAACCTAGGTCTCCAGTGTTCTTGCCTGGAGAATCCCAGGGATGGGGAAGCCTGGTGGGCTGCCGTCTCTGGGGTGGCACAGAGTCCGACACAACTGAAGCCACTTAGCAGCAGCAGCATCACTCTTAAAAATTATTAGAGCTAACGTTGCACTGCTGCTACTGCTAAGTCACTTCAGTCGTGTCCGACTCTGTGCGACCCCATAGACGGCAGCCCACCAGGCTCCACCATCCCTGGGATTCTCTAGGCAAGAACACTGGAGCGGGTTGTCATTTCCTTCTCCAATGCATGAAAGGGAAAAGTGAAAGTGAAGTCGCTCAGTTGTGTCCAACTCTTTGCGACCCCATGGACTGCAGGCCACCAAGCTCCTCTGTCCATGGGATTTTCCAGGCAAGAGTACTGGAGTGGATGGCCGTTGCCTTCTCCAACATTACACTAGAGCATTTTTTTCCAGAACACAATCTGAAACCAACTAGAATTTGATGATATCTGAGTGTCTTAAGTGAGCAAATAAAAACTTTAACACCACTGCTTCCCTGGTGACTCAGTGGTAAAGAACCTGCCTGCAGTGCAGGAGATGTGTGTTAGATCCCTGCAGAAGGAAATGGCAACCCACCCTAGTATTCTTGCCTGGGAAATCCCATGAACAGAGGAGCCTGGCAGGCTACCGTCCATGGGATCACAAGATTCAGATACAACTGAGTGACTAGACCACCAATCCTGAATCACAGAAAATGTTTTTGAACAGAACAGGGTATGTGTATCAGGAAGTGGGCTAGTCGCTGCTTGTTTTAAGTGAGGTGGTACAATCCACTGTATAGCAAGTGGAACTCTGCTCAGTGTTATGTGGCAGCCTGGATGGGAGGGGAGTTTGGGAGAGAATGGATACATGTATATGTATGCCTGAGTCCCTTTGGTGTTTGCCTGAAACTATCACAACATTGTTAATACTCCAATACAAAGCAAAAAGTTTAAAAACAAAGTAAAAATTTATTTAAAAGAAATAAAATTTTAAAAACAAAAACGCCCTAAAGTGTCATTGTTTTGCATCTCTGGAAACATCATTAGAGATAGTCTATAGTTAGGGAGACCTGGAGTGCTGAGATTCATGGGGTCGCAAAGAGTCGGACACGACTGAGCGACTGAACTGAACTGATAGTTAGAATGAAGCAAGACTGCAGTTTACAGATAGGTCAAGTGAAAAAGACTTAGAAGCAGAGTTAAAACAAAAATGATTCCATGAAACCTGGAGAGGGAACACCAACTTTACTAAGAAAAACATCCTGGTTCTAAAAGCTACCAATTTACCCCAATAGCATTCCAGAATCTGCTTTGCAGAACATCTACCTGTGAATAAAGAAGTTAGAGGAACTTAAATGCACGTGGTTGTCTGTGAGTGTCATTGGTGTCTCTCCCCTGTGTTTTGTCATTGATCTGCGGTCCTATTTTTTCCAGTAATGCTTGACAATGTGGTTCATCACATAAAGCCTTTCGAGTAGTTTCTCTCTCCTGACATCTTCTATCCCATTTCTGCTGTTAGCAAACGCTCATCATGAAACATAAAATGATGTCCCCCCCAAAAAAGGCAAGGATCACACATTAATTACACAAGGCAGGTTTAGGATGCAATTTTCTTTCTCAGGAAAAGGCTTAGAAAGAAACAGGAAGAAAAAGAGCAAAATAGACAAGCGATTGTCTCCAGCCTACTCTTCTAATGGGAACTGATTCATTAAATATTTCTGAGGATGGCAGAGTCATCTAACTCAATAGAACCTCTTAGAGGCTCTTCCCTGACAAGTAAATCATCGATGAGCGGGAGAAACCTACAGCGGAGCTGAAATTTACTACCACAGGACATGGCCCAAGCTGGGTTGGTTCTCTTCCAAGTGACAAATCCTGCCAAACGCTTAAACACCTGCCACAGTTATCAGTACACATACTCCCTTAGACAACTGAGAAACAGCTCATCGGATAAACCAATAAGTAAAATAAAGTGCCAAATGCACGCTCAGCAGAGGCTGATAAAATTAAACATTTAAATAAATTTAACTGAATGCTTCCAAATGGCACACCTGACAATGAGGAGAACGCACATGGGCGGAAGCCATGGAGAGAAAAACTATATTGCGCCATTTTTCTATAATTCTAGAAAGCCAAACTTGTGTGTAACCGCACCCGCATCATCTACAAATAATGCGACGTTCCACCCTAGAGTGGAGAAAAAGAAAATAAAATAAAATAGCAACAGCGAAGATCATCAAGCTTAGAATTACACGGTACAAGGGACTTGGAGTAAGCAATGCTGTCTTCCCTTATTTATTTGGGTGAAGAATAAAGCTTTTCTTCGTTGACTTGTTAGGGTTGATTTTTTTTTTTTTCCTCCAGTACTTAACACCTGTATGAAACTCCCTGACTTAAGAGGTCGGTCTTAGCTAATGAGGTGTGTCAACACGATTGGAAGCCCATTTCTAAATGAAAATTGCACTGTGCTGTGAGCACAATCCCTTCGGGTTGAAGAGAGCATTTATAAAGCAGCAGGGGTGGTAGCGGGGTCTTTCTCTGCAAGAAGGGGCTGGTGGAGTTACCGCAGCTGGGGGAGAGAGACGCTGAACGACAGCTATGGGCTAACGTGATAATTCTCCTCCAAATTAGTCGTATTTCTCCGGGTTACCTTGGTAGACAGTGAGCAAAGGCAGATATAATCCCTCTCCTAATTGTAAACCAGCACCAGCCTAATTATATTCCCATTTACCCCAGATACTCTAAAATCATAGGCTTTCTGTTTGCTAATTCCTCTTATTCATGGTTTTATGGCTCCAGAGGAGGCTTTGGGGAGAATGAATTGAAAAACAGTGCAGCCAGTTAGTTCCACATAGACATTAACTATGAAAAAGTAATGGAATGAAGGAGAAAAGGGGGGAGGGGAGGAAAAGCCTTATATTTAGTTTAGTTTGATTTCAATTAAGACTGGAGAAAGGCTGGAGGCCTTGCCACACAGTCCAGGGAGTCAAGGTCATAGTTCCAAGAGTACAAAGTAATGTTACAGACATCCAGCCTGTGTTTCCTATCCACTGAACAGAGCCCTTCTGTGATGAACTGCACTGCCTTTATTTTAGAATGTGTTTTATCTGTATCCCCAGTTTTTATCTAAGATCTATGTAATTATGAGTGTTTTTATGTCAACTGATTAACGTTAGCCTTGGGAGGGACCCACGCACCAAAACTCTTGGGATAATGCTGAAAATCAGACCATGTTGGAAGCCGACAAGTAAGATAAATAGTGAGGGTCACAGTGGTAAACAAATTCATTCAAGTCTTTCAGTTAATGTCACCCCCATGCTCCTTTTCCCAGTTCTCACCCCTTATGATGTCTGTGGGTGTAGTCTGTGTCAGGGGGATGATAATATTAGAATATTATATAACTGTATGCTGCGAGAAGGCTATTATGTGTGTGCTCACATGCATGTCTGTGTGTGTACTAGAGAGATCAAGATACATAATTCTTGATTGAAAACAAACTTTTTTAAATTGATTTATTTTTAATTGGAGGATAATTACTTTACAATGTTGTGTTGGTTTCTGCCATATGTCAGCATGAATCAGTCATAGGCATCCATAAGACCCCCCTCCTTGAACCTCCCTCTTACCAGGCCCCGGGCCCCATATCTCACGCCTCTGGGTCATAACACAGCACCAGATTGAGCTCCCTGAGTTACACAGCAATTTCCCTCCAGCTATCTGTTTTACATATGGTAATGTATATTTTCATGCTACTCTCTCAATTTGTCCCACCCTATCCTTCCCCCTCTGTATCCATTAGTCTGTTCTCTATATCTGAGTCTCTACTCCTGCCGAAGTATAGTGTGTGTTAGCAGGTCAGCTGTGTCTGACTCTTTGTGACCCCATGGACAGTTAGCTGCTGTCCATGGAATTCTCCAAGCAAGAATACTGGAGCGGGTAGCTAGTCCCTTTTCCAGGGGATCTTCCTCACCCAGGGATCCAATCAAGGTCTCTCGCATTGCAGGCAGATTCTTTATCATAATGTTGTGTTTCTGCTTATAACAAAATGATTCAGTTATACATGTATATATTCTTTTTCATATTCTTATCCATTATGGTTTATTACAGAACCATACTGAATATAGTTCCCAGTAAGACCTTGTTGTTTATCCAGTCTATATACAATAGTTTGTATCTGCAAATCCCGAACTTCCAATCCATCCCTTCCATACCCGCATCCCTATTGGCAACAACAAATCTACCTATGATCTTGAACCTTTCTTTTCCAGGTCAGGAAACATTGAGAAGTTGAATTTAAATTTGAAGGTTACTTGGTAAATACAGCTGGCCCTCTGTACCTACAGGCTCCACATCTACAGATTCAACTAATTGCAGATTGAAAATAATTGGAAAAAATTCAGAAAGTTCCAAAAAGCAAAATTGGAATTTGCTGCCAACTGGCAACAATTCACAGCCTGACATTTACATTGTATTTATTACTATTTACATAGCATTGACATTGTATTAGGTTCCATAAGTAATCTAGAGATAATATAATATATACAGGAGGATGTGCATAGGTTATGTGTTAATATTTTTCCATTTTATATAAGGGACTTGAACATCTGGAAATTGTTGGTACTGTGGGGGAAGTCAGGAAGATCCCTTGGAGGAGGGAATTATGACAACCCACTCCAGTATTCTTGCCTGGAGAAGTCCATGGACAGAGAAGCCTGGCAGGCAATAGTCCATGGGGTCACAAACAGTTGGACACAACTGAAGCAACTTAGTATACACACACACAGGGCTGTGAAGTTGTCCTGGAACCAATCTCTGTGGATACCAAGGAGTACTGTACAGAATCAGTGACTTAAAAATTGCATAGCCCCTAGAGATAATATTTTCATCATATTTTCATCAAGCTATGAAGCCTCATGAATCATTCCTCTCCACTGAAGGGTCTGTTTGCCAATTTCATCATGTATTTGTGTTCTCTAGTCAAGTTACCCTCTTTCTTTGGAATACCATTCTTTCCCTGGAAACACATTCATTTATCCTACTTTTTTCTGGATTCTATAAAAATCTTATCATCTGTATTATCAAAATGTTCCCTGTTTTTATTTTATCATCTTTTTTTTCCTGATGACCTCTAGAATATTCTTTCAACTAACTTGTTGATTTTTAAGGTCTAGCTTAAGACTTTTCTTTCCTCACCTACCCTGCTGATTCAACCCTACCCGATTCAACCTGATATATGACCATCACATGTAAGGTAGAGAATTAACTGCTAAGTGGATATGAACAGTTATGAGCTATGATCCTTGCTTGCATCATTCAGTATCTATATCATGTTGATGAGCCTGTTAGACTACTTTAGAGAGTCACAGAGTGGGGTAGCTATGTGGACAAGATTGTTGGATTCACATCCTCCCCTCATGTTTGCTAACTGTGTGATCTTGAGCATCAGTTTACTCAACTCCTTTGCAACTATTTCCTCATCTATAAAATACGGGTGCTAATAACAGCTTCTATTTGGTGGGGTTATAGTGAGACTTAAATAATATGCTTCCTTTTCTTAGAAAAATGCCTGACAAACAAACAAAAACAATGTGTTTGCAATTATTATGTGCTTCTTTCTCAACTGTTAAAACCTTCACATTTACTTCTTTTCAACTATCCGTAGGCACAGAGACATCTTGTATATTATCGTGATTGTGGGTGGTCTTCATCATCACTTCATTTTCTAACTCTCTTAGTCATGGAAACATGGATGGTCAATAATACTGCCTCGTGTTCATTTGTTCATTCATTTGCTCACTAAACAAATATTTACTGAGTACTTGTTCTATGCCAGGCTCATTTAACATTGCAGATACAATGCTAAACAAGATAGAAATAAGGCTTCTGGCTTCATGTAGCTCTTATAGAAGAGAGAGGCTTATACAAATGAAATAATAGAGAAATGAGATAATGACAATAAAAAAGTGCTATAAAGTAAAAGAAAGGGGTGATCATTTGTGAACACAAATTTGGGATTGTCATGAGCTGGGAGAGATGAGACCAGTGAAAAGGCCCCGAATAAGAAAGCGGCCAAGAAAGAAACAAAAAGGGCTTGATATTTTGAAAAAAAAAAAATAAGATCTGTGGCTGCTTTTAATTATATCGATGTGACAGAAATCTACTAATGGGAGACATTGGAAGTCATGATTAGGAGTTTGGATTTTACTCTAATCAAAACAAGGGCTTCCTTGGTTGCTCAGATGGTAAAGAATCTACCTGCAATGCAGGAGACTGGGGTTCGATCCCTGAGTCAGGAAGATACCCTGGAGAAGGGAATGGCTACACACTCCAGTATTCTTGCCTGGAGAATTCAATGGACAGGGGAGCCTGGCAGGCTACAGTCCATGGGGTCACAAAGAGTCAGACATGATGAACACCTAACATTAACTAATACCTAATGAACTAAAACAGGAATCAATTGAACTGTTCTCAATGCCATCTCTGTGTTAAGGGGAGAACAGATTGTAGGGGAAAAAAATGAAAATGAGCTCCATCAGGAGGTCACTGCCACTGTCAAAGCCATGTATTAATAGATGGTGAAAGATGGAGAATTTAAGGTGTGTTTTGGAGGTAAGGCAGACCATCCACCTCCAAGTGAATATGTAAGACTTTAACACTGAAAAGCCACTTTCCCAGGGAGCTAAAAAGCAAGGCAGGCAAATGACACTTCCACAGGGGTGGGGGGAGGGGTCACTTGGAATCATTCAGTTTATTTAAATTATGAATAATATGAGTTAAGAGAAAAAAATGTATCCCAAATCTAAATTTACTAACAATGATCATCCATTATCTGAAAGCCCTTTTCCGGACTGGATTATAAAGTAGGTAATGTTTGTCTTTGGCTTTCCAATTCACACTTTTAAAAATATTATTAATAATTTTTGAGAGCTTAGCATAAATGGAGTACCCTTCATTCATGTTTCCATTTAAATCACATAACAGCCCTTTAGGTATTTATTATGATTATGCTCAATTTTATAGATATGGTGTAACTGAATCTTAGTGAAGTAATTTTTCCAAGAGCCTAAGACAACAGGTCTAAGATGAAACCCAAGTGACAGACACAAAAATCTTAATAGAACCACTATTTTACACCATTGATGACACCACCTTTCTCTTTCTTTCTCACACGCACACAATCTTCCCTCAGAGAGAATCTATTACTTTCAGTCTCTCCAAATCCACTAATGACCTACCAAATTTTGACAGATTACATCCTTCATCTCAATAGTAGAACCACTAATTGTGAAAATCCAGCTTGAGCAAGGCAGTAAAGAGATACTTCCTGAAACAGAGCAGCCTTACTGGTACCTCTGATAGCACATCATAGCCAGCCCTGTGGATAAATGTGGCCTTAGCCAGGAAAGGATAAATGATAGATGATTTGGAAGAAATAAATGACAGGAGTGTTAAAATGTTTTAGGGCAGGGGACATTCAAATAAATGCTATTGGATGATTTATTTTCCAAAAGGTATTATATTCACTGCTGAAACACACCTCCATGTCTGCCAGAAATGTGGCCATAAAAAATCTATGTGTATAAAAAATTTACACTGTAGCAAGCTGACCTCAACCTTGCATTTACCAAAGCCACCACCTTAGCTGCAAGAATGCTTTTCCAACTTTCTCCTAGACTTCAACACCTGGATGTTGTCCCCCTAGCACCTCAAGCAGGATATATTCAAAATTCAGCTCATTACCTTCTCTCCAAACATTTAATATTTGAAATCTTCATTAACACATCATTTCAGCAGTTGCCAATACCATCAACTTCAAAGGTTTTATAATTGCCTCTCTTCCTCAGCTCTTCAGTTCCAGTCCAAAGCAGTAGCAAATACAGACAGTCCTTCTCTTGGATTAACTCAACCATCTACCCTTCTTTACCTTCTGCACTGTGACTCAGGTAGTTCAAGTCTTTCAACGTGACTCAGGTAGTTCAAGTCTTTCAACATGCCTCAAGTGCAATATTTCAGGCCAGGTTTCTAAAACATCAGAATCGAAGGCAAAGCCAAAGTGCTAACACTGAATATTGAGGGGAGGGGCGAGGGGCAAAAAAAAAAATTGAGACAGGGAAGAAGGAAGTACAAGATGATCTGCTTCTGAACTGGCACAGCTTCTCAAGGAAATCCCGGTGCTTCTCCATTCCACAAGACAGAATGAAAGCCCCACTAGGTAGAATCTATTCGAGAGGATGGGTGAACAGATTTTCTTCAGATCATGTCTTCCATCTCTTATTGGTCAAAGAGATAACCAATTTCTTTTGAGCTTTAACTTTCTCCTTTAGGCTTTAACTTCCTCAACAATTCCATCTTGGTCTCCAGGTCCCTCTGGACAGCCACGGAAGAAACTGGAGCCTCCAGGTACCCCAGCTCAGGCTGGAACGAAGTGCTAGCACTACTCTGGCTCACTAGTTGCAGTGGGTGGTATGGAGTGTGTGTGCACTCAGTTGCTCAGTTGTGTCCAACTCTGTGAGACTCCATGGACTGCGACCTGCCAGGCTCTTCTGTCCATGGGATTTCCCAGGCAAGAACACTGGAGCAGGTTGCCATTTCCTTCAGCAGGGGATCTTCCTGACTCAGGGATTGAACCTGCGTCCCCTTTGTGTCCTGCACTGGGAGGTGGGTTCTTTACCTGCTGAGCCACTAGGGAAGCCCATGCACTTCCAAGTGACATAGAGGTTGTGTCAGAACTCAGCCCTTACCTCCTGGGGAAGGTGTAAACAATTGGAGGTTTGGTGGCTATAAAGCGATTTCAGAGTGTAGCACGAAATGCTGTGAGCAGTTTCCAGGGCCAGTCTGGACAGAAAAGAAAGCAAACCACTGAATTTGGGGTGGGGAGGCAAGCTGATGTGGGGCGACACACACTGAATCTAATAATCTTTACTCAGTGATACTCAGCTCTGCTCACAAAATCCAATAAAATACCAATGTTAAGGACTTCCCTGGCATGCCAGTAGTTAAGGGTCCATGCTCCCCAATGCAGGGGACATTGGTTCAATCCCTGGTCTAGGAGCTAAGATCTCACACGCAAGTCAAGTGAAGTCACTCAGTCGTGTCCGACTCTTTGCAACCCCATGGACTGTAGCCTACCAGGCTCCTCTGTCCATGGGATTTTCCAGGCAAAAATACTGGAATGGGTTGCCATTTCCTTCTCTACATGCTACATGGCATGGCCTAAAAATAAATAAAATGACAGACAACAAAAAACACCATGGAAAAAATAAAGGGGCAGAAAATGCAAGCAGACAATTAAATAAACATTTTTTTTAAAGTACCAATCTTAGATGTATAGAAGGTGGCCTCACTTCTTCCCCAGGTGGTTTAGTTTCCAAGTCCTGTTCAACTCTTGCAACCGCATGGATTGTAGACTGCAAGGTTCCTCTGTCCATGGGATTTCGCAGGTAAGAATACTGGAGTGGGTTGCCATTTCCTTCTCCAAGGGATCTTCCTAACCCAGGGATCGAGCCATGCCTCCTGCATTGCAGGCAAATTCTTTATCATCTGAGCCATAAAGGAAGCCCCACTTACTTTCTCAGTTTTCATTCAGTCGCTAAGTTGTATCTGATTCTTTGTGACCCCATGGACTGCAGCATGCCAGACTTCCCCGTCCTTCAATATTTCCTGGAGTTTGCTCAAACTCATGTCCATTGAGTCAGTGATGCTATTTAATCATCTCATCCTCAGCCACTGACCCCTTCTCCTTTTGCCTTCAGTCTTTCCCATAATCAGGGTTATTTCCAAAGAGTCGGCTCTTCACATCAGGTGGCCAAAGTATTGGAGCTTTAGCTTTAGCATCAGTCCTTCCAATGAATATTCAGGATGGATTTCCTTTAGGATTTACTTACATGTGGATTTTTTTTTCAATAAATTCATGCTGCAGTACTACATGATCTGAGGTTGAATAAATCCACCTATATGAAGCCACAGATATCAGTGGCTCACTGTAAAGTTATACGTGGATTTTAGACTGCATGGGGTTAGCACCCCTCACCCCTATGTTGCTCAAAGGTCAGCTACATTAGTTATTTATTACAGTTATAACAGACCATCACAATTAGTCACTTAACACAGCATAAATGAACTGTCTTACAGTTTTGTAGATCAGAAGTCTGCTGTGGATCTCAGTGGGCTAAGATCAAGATGTTGGCAGGCAGAGTGCATTCCTCCCTGGAGATGCTAGCCAGGTGGTAGAAGAGGGGCTATTTCCTTGCCTTCTCCAGTTTCTAGAAGATGCCCACAGTCCTTCCTTCATGGCTTCCTTCCATCTTCATGGCTGCCTGCTCCATCTTCCAAGCAGTGTAAAACTGAGTCCTTACACTGCCATCTCTCTGTTTCTTTGTTTCAAGGCTCTCTTCTAAGGATCCTTAGCATTAACACTGAAACTTCCCAGAAAACCCAGGAAAATCTTTTGATCCTAAGGTCCTCTGGTTAGCAACTGTAATTCCATCTGCAATGTTAATTCCCATTTGCTATGTAACCTGACATACTCAGGGGTTTCAAGGATTAGTCTGTAAACGGTATCATCATTCTGCCTGCCATACTCATATCCAGAATAATGTACTTGATTGAACCACATGAAATTGTCATTTATGTAAGACAAAAATGGTCATTTTTTATATACATATTTTCTTGGCCATGCTCCATGGCCTGTGGACACCAGTTCCTCATCCAGGGATTGGACCCACACCCCCTGCATTGGAAGCATGGAATCTTAACCACTGGACCCCCAGAGAAGTCCCCAAATGGTTATGTATTGACAAATTCATCTGCTTCTATTATTAGTTCTGGTAAGAATGAAATAGTACTTCCTCTAAGATGGAAGAATTTCAGTGGCATTGTCACCATGTAGCTGGCTCTTCTATCTATTTTTTGGATAGCTGGCTTTTCTATCCAAAAAATAGTGGCAGATGAGAGCTAAGTGTTGAGTCACTGCTGCTGGTGAATTGTGCACTCCACAGTGCCAGTGCTCAGGTCCGGTCATGACTGTGCCACCTCCATCCTACAAGGATTCGCTGCTGTGTGCATTTAATATGATGATGCATGAGATCCAAAAACACTCAATTCATGAGAGGCAGCTCACATCCCATTCTCATTTGCTGTTCCATGATCAACTACTCAGGCTGCATGAGGGCTCTGAAACATGCAGGGAGCTATTCTTTAAAAAGAAAGAGTGGTAGTCCAGTGGTTAAGAATCTGCCTGCCAATGAAGGGGACACAGGTTTGATCCCTGGTCCAGGAAGATCCCACATGCAGTGGAACAACAAAGCTTGTGTGCAAAAACTACTGAGCCTGTGCTCCTAGAGCTTGTGCTCCCCAATGAGAAGCCCAGGCACTCCAAAGAAGAGTGGCCCCTGCTTTCACAACTAGAAAAAGCCCATGTGCGGCAATGAAGACCCAGTACAGCTGTAAATAAATAATACAATTTTTTAAAAGAGAGAGTGGCCTCATTTCAGAACCCTACAGGACTGCACTGCAACCCACCCCCTGGGAAATCCTCATTCATCATGATAGTTACCCCTAGTTGAAAACAGTGGCTCAGATGCTCTAAATGGCAGGGTGGCTTGACTGCAGCCTGCACCTTGGACATGCCATGCTGGCACCATGCCCAGATATAAACTGGCAGATTTCCAGAGTACCTCGATAAATAAGTCATATATTCTGCCTTCTAAATCCAAAAAGACCCATCAGGTCCTGGGCCTCTTAGTGATAAAAGATGCAAAGTACAAGGCACATCCTTCTTAGTGATAAGAGATACAAATCCTTTATTAATAGTTTTCCCAACGTGCTCCAAACCAGTAGGTCCCTAAACACTTCACTGATGTACCAAGCCCCTGGGGTTTACCTTTCTCCCTTTGTCACATAGCATGTTTTATGAAAGCATTTGGGCCACTTGCCTCCTCTTGCTCATCATGTGTAGTTAACATGATGTCATCAACACAGATGAGTTACATGACAGCCTGAAGACCATCAAGATAATCCAGATCCCTGTGTTATGACAGAAAGGAGGGGATTTGTGCAAAACGATGAAGGGTATATATCGATGGAGGTCCAAAAGCATTCATCAAATCCAGAGCTGCATGCCACATACCAAGGCAATGCTGATCTATCACAGTCAAGAACCTACATGTGTAGTCTCTGCTACTGGGGCTCCAAGTTCCTGATGATCCTGTCATAATTTGTCAGGTTATTGCAAAAACTGGACAGGAGAATTGAGAAGGCAGGGATTAAGACATGATCCCCACTGTCCCTGTACTCTTCAACTCTTGAATAAAAGCACTAACTCTGCAATCCCTTCCAGGACATAATACTGCTTTTGATTATAGGGACTTACTTGACCCTTCCTATCATAATGGACCTTACTCCACGAATCAGAGAACCAATGAGAGGGTTCTGCCAGCAGCTAAGAATATAGTATCAATTAACCTTAGAGGGTGGGGAAATAGACACAGATAGGATCAATAGACCCACAGATCCCACTATGAAGCCAGCAATTCAGTTCTCACCTGCCTTCTATAAACCCCATGAAAACTAAGGGATTATAATACAATTTAATGTCAGATCAGGCTTTCCTGGTGGCTCAGCAGTAAAGAATCCACCTATCAATATAGGAGACTTGAGTTTTATCCCTGGGTCAGAAAGGTCCCCTGTAGAAGAAAGTAACAACACATGCCAGTATTCTTGCCTGGAAAATCCTGTGGACAGAGGAGCCTGGTGGGCTACAGTCCATGGGGTCACAAAAAGTTGGACACAACTGAGCAACTAAATAACAACAAATGTCAGATCACAAATCTAAGATCCTTGAAAACATTATGTATTACCTTTGCACTGTAAATGGGTATGTGATCTTTTCTGAAGGTTCAGAGAAGTATTTACCAGACAAACTCTTGGTAGTATTGTGGGGGTGGTCTTTCCTCAAAGGAATTCAGTCTGCCCTTCAATCATTGTGACCTATGTCTGTAAAATTGACTTAGATTTGGAAACTACACTCAGGCTTCAATTTTCCATTATAGCAACTAATTTCTACTTGCCAACCCCATTTTGTTTTTATTTCTTAATTACATAAATTGAGAATCCCTTAGTTAGCTGTTCCTATATCTTATTCTCAGGATTACCATGACCTATTGACCTTTACCACAGATTCCTACAGCTAAACAGACTTTGATTGTCACAACTGATTTGCTACTTTTACTTCTTATTCTGTAATTAAATCAATTTTATCTACGATAGTTAAGCACTGTTACCTGGCTCCTGACATTCTATAATCCCAGCATCCTTACTGATAACAGGGAGTCTAGTTTCATGGCCTATTTTATTGCCAATCCCCAGCTTGCAGAAAACATCTACCAGTAAGTTTCTCCAAGATTTTGGTGTCCTCTCTAATGACTTCCATATTACCTTAGTGAAAGGAATATCATCACTTTTACTCTTCTGCCCAGTCTCTCCCAGGGACCAAAGTCAAATGGTAGGTCTTACCTTATAGAACCATCTAACAATTCACCTCTCTGAGCCTTCCCTCAATTTCCTCAAAGTGCCAAGGAAATTCTGGCCTCTCCACTTCATTTACTACTGTCCATTATCATGTCCAAGTTTCTAGGAGTCATCCTGACAAACTCCCAGAACCAACCTCAGGCATTGACTCCTAAGTCATTGCTTTTGTTTTGTTTTGTTTTGTTTGCTTTTTTAAAGAAAAAAATTTATTTATTTGGCTGTGCAGGGTCTTACTTGCAGGACATAGGGTCTTTTGTTGCTCCTTGTAGTAGGTGGGCTTCCTTGCCCTGTGGCATGTAGGATCTTACTTCCCCAACCAGGGATTGAACCCACGTCCTCTGTATTGCAAGGCAGATTCTTAACCAATGGACCATGAGGGAAGTCCCCTGAGTCATTGTTAAGTGTCCACCATATCAGTGAATGTTTCCGTATTCAGATATCTATTACATTATCTCCAAGTCAGTGTGTCAAGATCCAGTTATCTGTATTATCCTAATCCCTGATACAGAATAGTAGCAATTTCTAGAATTTCTTTGTCTTGTCCTCTTTATCTTTCAGAAATAAGACTTTTACTTCCTCACCGAGGCTGTGTTGAGACTCTTTATGGGTATTTGGTCTAGCATTGGGATAGTAATCACACATCTTGAGAGGAGCAAGCATCATCTCAGGTGGCAGTTTCTCAGCTGAGGTCGTTGAATGGTCTTTGGACAAACAGAGTCTGTTCTCTAAAGAAGGAAGAAGGAGTTTCTTTAGCCACCCAGAAGCATGTAGAAGAACTATTGGCCTTAGTGTTCTCAAATTTATCTACTTAAATATCTCAGGGGTCCACTCTTTCCCTATCAGACGTCTAACTTTGACATAGGACCCTTAATAAGACTCTTATTTTAGTCTTCTTTGCAGCACTAATTTATAAGAAGATCCTAGTCCTGAGTTCCAGAACAGTCTGTCATGTGGCTATATGAGGTGACAAACTCCTTTAAAGCTGCTTGAAGCTTTAAAATCAGTGGGTTTTAACTTGGCAAGGAGGTGCCCCAAGCCTATCAAAGGTAACTGTCCTACACTGCAGTCCTTATAATTATCAATGCTCAAGTGTAACAGCCACTTCCTTTCCCAATACCTCGCCTTGCAGATGCATCCTTTTTCCAATTAACCACAGGAGTGTCCATCACTGTGATGCTGCTGGATGCTAAGAGTCCTTTTACCTTCAGACCAGTGGGCAATTAGACTTCAAAATTCCAATCTGAGATTCTGCTTTCTGGTATTACTCCTTATAGAGTTGTCTCAGCCTCTCCCAGAGATTAAGAAAAACTGTGCATGCTGGTGTTTCATTTTGGTGTGGGGAGGATAAGGCAGAATAGCCCTAAGAAAGTAAAGCAAGAGATGAAGCAAAGCAAAGCAAATATAAGATGAATTGGTTACAATATGTATCGCCACCAAAAACAAGCCACAAAAAATCTGCAACTGGATTTCCCTGGTGGCCCAGTTGTTCAGAAGCTGCCTGCCAATGCAGGGGACATGAGTTTGGTCCCTGCTCTGGGAGGATCCCGTTTGCCTTGTGGCGACTAAGCCCCATGCAGAGCCTGTGCTTTAGAGCTGGGGCTCTGCAACAAGAAAAGCCACCACAATGAGAAGTCCTTGCACCAGAACTAGAGAGTAGCCCCTACTGACCGCAACTAGAGAAGTCTCGCAAGGTCCAGCACAGTCAAAAATAATAATAAACAATTATAACAAAAAAAACCTTTTAGGACACCCAGACAGAAATGATCATTTCCTCTTCCATGTTTCCCAGTAACTTAACCTGAATCTTAAGACTCATATAAGTGACATCTATTCAGAAAATGCAGCTGTGATGTATATAAAGGACACATTTCTGGAGGTTTGCTGGCAATCCTGGAAATTCCTTGGCATGTAGAGGCATCACTTCGCTCTCTGCTGTCTCCCCATGGAATTCTCCCTTGTGTGTGCCTGTCTTCAAATTTTCCTTTTACAAAGAACCAATGATGCCAGGTTAAGAGCCCATCCTTAACCTTGACTGCTAAGTATGATGTCATCTTAACTAACTACTTCTGAAATAATCCTATTTCCAAAGAGGGTCACATTCTGAGGTATTGTAAGTGAAGACTGCAGCATATGAATTTGAGGGGACACAGTTCAACCTGTAACAAAATCCCAGGAAAGTTTCATACATATTCGGGGCTTCATTCTTTTTATTAGAAAAATAAGAATAAGTTTAATAATGCCATTTGCAACAACATGGGTGGGCCCAGAGATCGTCATATTGAGTAAGCTAAGTCAGACAGAAAGAGAAATATCATATGATATCCCTTATATGCAGAATCTAATAAAAAGATACAAATGAACTTATTTACAAAACAAAAACAGACTCTCAGAGAATGAATTTATGGTTGGGGCAGGGGGCAGAAAGGATAGTTAGGGAGTTTGAGATGGACATGTACACACTGCTATATTTAAAATGGATAACCAACAAGGTCTTACTGTATAGCACAGAGAACTCTGTTCAATGTTATATGGTGGCCTGGATGGAAGCTGAGTTTAGGGGAGAATGGATATTTATATATGTATGGCTGTCCACTTGAAACTCACAACAATGTTAATTGGCTATACTCCAAAATAGAATAAAAAGTTTTAAAAATAAGAAAAGAAAAACAAGAATAACAGTACAGAAATGAATACTAAAATGGTACTAAATTAAATGAAGATCAACTGCAATATTTGAGAGCTGCTAGATGGAATAGCAGAGAAAGAAGGGATCAAAACAAAAGGAATTTTGTCTACTTATTAGAAAACAGCTTCTGCATCCAAACAGCTTTCCATTTTAGAGTAAGATAGCCAGCAAAACAATAGAGCAAGGAGATACATGAAGTGTGTGTGTGTGCTCAATCGCTCAGTCATGCCCGACTCTTTGTGACCCCATGGACTGTAGCCCTCCGGGCTTCTCTGTCCATGGGATTTCCCATGCAAGAATTCTGCGTGTGGTGCCATTTCCTACTTGAAGAGATCTTCCTGACCTAGGGATTGAATCCATGTCTCTTGCATCTCCTGCACTGGCAGGTGGATTCTTTACCACTGGCACTGCCTGGGAAGCCCTTGAGATATGTGAAGAGTACAGAGTAATACATTCTTTAATTATAAGGAGTTTTTCTTTAAATAGTGAGGGGAGAAAAATAAGATCATCTATACCAATCTTTTACAAAGCAGAAAGAGGGACACAGATGTAGAGAACAAACACACGAACACCACGGGGGATGGGGAGCAGGATGAATTGGGAGATTGGAATTGACATATACACACTACTATGTTTAAAACAGATAACATTCTACATTTTCCATGCTTTTTTTTCATTATACAAGCACCGAATCCAAATTTCCTACCAGTACCCACAGATAATCTTCTGGACTCCTAAATAATTTCTTTTTTTTAGAAAAAGATAATATTTCTTTGTAACATTTTTATTATGCAAGTAGGGGACAAAAACCTTGAGTCAAATTCCTTCTCAGAAATCATTGGCATTGAAAATACTTTGTATTCATTCATCGAAACTGTTGGAAAAATTGTACATTGGAATCCCCAACAAAGGCATTTTGCATTATTCACAATGTTTAAATGAGGCTGTCAATCTCATCACACAGTAAATAAGGAGGTTATAATGGTTTTTGCATAGTCGCAGCTACTAATGCTTTTAGCAGAGAATTTCTGATCTTGATTTAAATATTTAGAAGACCCTCAGACGGGTGTGCATGAGCGCACCCACACACACACACACACACACACACACACAAACACACGCACACACGCGAAAATAAGAGAGAGATTCTTCCAACAGTCCTCCAGAGGATCACAACTCAACAACTCTCCACACTTCGTTTCTACCTTGCGTTTTCAAGTCTCTCACTATCAACTCCATGAACCACTCAATTTTGTTCTTTGTAATCATTATTTATGGCCTTACTTTATGCTAGTTGATGTAAGAGGAGTGAGAGGAAAGACCTGAAATTGAATACAATAAGAATTTCTTGAATCTCTTGCAAGCAAAGAGATTGAAAACATACATGTACATCAATGCAGCTTCCCAGGTGCTGCTAGTGCTAAGTAACCTGACTGCCAGTTCAGGAGATATAAGGGATGCAGGTTTGATCCCTGGGTCAGGAAAATCTCCTGAAGGAGGAAGTGGCAACAGAATTTCCCACTTGGTATTCTTGCCTGTGAAAATTCCATAGACAGACGAGCCTGGCGGGCTAAAGTCCACAGGGTTGCACAGAGTCGGACATGACTGAAGAGCCTTAGCACACACACACATAAATAATTCTAAGACAGAAGACACCATAGACATTAATGTCGATGTGTATTCAGATGAGAGAAAAAAGAAAATCCTACTGTAGATAAGAGTAAGTAGGAGTAAGTAAGTAAGGAGGAGGACCAGGCAGAGTCACAGAGGAGCAGTATTTGAAAAGGGCTTTTAGCAATGAGCAATGTTTTTAGAAAAGATACTAAAACAACAAATGAGTCAAGCTTGATTGAGTTGAGTGTGTTTGTGGAGTAGGGACAGTTATGTGGCTGAAATATGTTAAAATGCTGTTTTTAGAAGTCAAAATTGTATGTGGGGGCCAAACTGTAGAAAATTCTGAAAGCCAGAATGAGGGGTCTATTTTCTCAAACATTGGGAGATCTTTAAGAGGAAAGCAGAAATGTGTGCTATTTTATAGAAGATTCCCTTGATAACTGGAGCTCAAGTTGAAAATAGGGAGAAGAGCTACAAAGCTCTCACAATGGTGGGTACCAGCTAAGTCCTCAAAGCTCTGCCAGACTTCATGCCATTCAACAAATATCTCCTTTTTCCTGCATCTTTTTTCTATCTCCTGTACATTCTTATTTAGTCAATATCCTCAACAAGTCCTTTGGCCCCACCTTCTGTCCCTGTCCAGCCATAAGGACTCTTGCCTCTCCATCTGATTAGGCAAAGCCCAGCTCAGCAGGAAGATAGGGTCCATCTGTCTAAACTTGCAGTTACCGCTACAACGATGCTTATTCCATTCTACTATCGTATATGTTTGCATGTCTCTCTCTTTCCCATTTGACCATGCTCTTCTGAAGGGCAATGGTAATGATTTATGCATGTGCCTAGGGCCTAGCCAGGCAGGTGGCACACACCAGCTGCCCCATAAATATAATTCCATAAATAAAATTTCTACCATTTCAACTTAGGGGGAAAGTGGTTGCTATATTAAAAATTTTCATGACCTACAACTTCACATTCTCGATAGCATGCCAAGAGTTTCCGAGCCTATAGCTTGGGTTTTCTGGGATATCCCCAAACCAAGATAGTTGATATAATTTTCTAAAATAATTTAATCCCTATGATATCATTTCAGAGAGCCATATTTAATGCATTTTTTTCAATTTTCCTTAGGGTTTATCAAGTGCAATTTTGGTCACACATTGGTGCCCCAAATTCTGAAACATTTCAGAAATTTTAACTATCAATCAACTAAGTCAGTTTATTTTTCAGACCATATGTCCTACTTTGGTGTCAAAAACAAGTATTATATTTATTCTATATAAATAAGAACTTAGGTATCTAGTGCCATGTTTCTTTCAACATTCTTGAAATGTGAATGCAACCAGTTCTAGATCTTAAGACCAGTCTAAGCCTTGTTTGCAAATCTCAACAAATTTGACTCCAAAACTTTGATGAGAGATAATTTTACTGAAAGTTTGCTTGAAAAACAAGATTTGTTACTTTACATATTACAGAGCAGGAGTTTCTGAAAAACTTCTTTGGGGGGTTCAAGATCCACCACTTAAAGCCACTTCTCTCTTTTCTACCCTACCCTCAACCCTCTCATACAAGATTCAGTCATTGTGGGTTTTCTCACTCCATTCTCAGGCCATTTTTCTCAACCTCCTACCCTGTGTTTAGAAACTTTTCCTACAGTTTTCCCTCTTATTTGTTCCCTATTTTTATATCATTTTATATAACTCATAAAACAGTACTTGTATAACACTTCACACAAAATTGCTAGAGAGCATACCACTTCCAAAAACGTCCTGGGTTTTTGTTACATTCAGTTTTATAAGGATGCACTCGGAGAAGGCAATGGCACCCCACTCCAGTACTCTTGCTTGGAAAATCCCATGGATGGAGGAGCCTGGTAGGCTATAGTCCACAGGGTCACAAAGAGTTGGACACGACTGAGCAACTGACCATTCAATATCACAGTAATCCAAGTCCATGCCCCAAGCAGTAATGCTGAAGAAGCTGAAGTTGAATGGTTCTATGAAGATCTACAAGACCTTTTAGAATTAACACCCCGAAAAGATGTCTTTTTCATTATAGGGGACTGGAATGCAAAAGTAGGAAGTCAAGAAACACCTGGTGTAACAGGCAAATTTGGCCTTGGAATACAGAATGAAGCAGGGCAAAGTCTAATAAAATTTTGCTAAGAGAACGCACAGGTCATAGCAAACACTCTCTTCCAACAATGCAAGGGAAGACTCTACACATGGACATCACCAGATGGTCAACACCGAAATCAAATTGATTATATTTTCTGCAGCCAAAGATGGAGAAGCTCTATACAGTCAGCAAAAACAAGACTGGGAGCTGACTGTGGCTCAGATCATGAACTCCTTATTGCCAAATTCAGACTTAAATTGATGAAAGTAGGGAAAACCACCAGACCATTCATATGACCTAAATTAAATCCCTTATGATTATACAGTGGAAGTGAGAAATAGATTTAAGGGACTAGATCTGATAGACAGAGTGTCTGATGAAATATGGACAGAAGTTTGACATTGTACAGGAGACAGGGATCAAGACCATCCCCATGTAAAGGAAATGCAAAAAGGCAAAATGGCTGTCTGGGGAGGCCTTACAAATAGCTGTGAAAAGAAGAGAAGTGAAAGGCAAAGGAGAAAAGGAAAGATATAAGCATCTGAATGCAGAGTTCCAAAGAATAGCAAGGAGAGATAAGAAAGCCTTCTCAGTGATCAATGCAAAGAAATAGAGGAAAACAACAGAATGGGAAAGACTAGAGATATCTTGAAGAAAATTAGAGATACCAAGGAAACATTTCATGCAAAGATGGATTCGATAAAGGACAGAAATGGTATGGACCTAACAGAAGCAGAAGATATTAAGAAGAGGTGACAAGAATACACAGAAGAACTATACAAAAAAGATCTTCATGACCCAGATAATCACGATGGTGTGATCACTCACCTAGAGCCAGACATCCTGGAATGTGAAGTCAAGTGGGCCTGAGAAAGCATCACTACAAACAAAACTAGTGGAAGTGATGGAATTCCAGTTGAGCTATTTCAAATCCTGGAAGATGATGCTGTGAAAGTGCTGCACTCAATATGCCAGCAAACTTGGAAAACTGAGCAGTGGCCACAGGACTGGAAAAGGTCAGTTTTCATTCCATCCCAAAGAAAGGCAATGCCAAAGAATGCTCAAACTACCACACAATTGCACTCATCTCACATGCTAGTAAAGTAATGCTCAAAATTCTCCAAGCCAGGCTTTAGCAATACATGAACCATGAACTTCCAGATGTTCAAGCTGGTTTTAGAGAAGGCAGAGAAACCAGAGAGCAAATTACCAACACCCGCTGGATCATGGAAAAACGAAGAGAGTTCCAGAAAAACATCTATTTCTGCTTTATTGACTATGCCAAAGCCTTTGACTGTGTGGATCACAATAAACTGTGGAAAATTCTGAAAGAGATGGGAATACCAGACCACCTGACCTGCCTCTTGAGAAACATATATGCAGGTCAGGAAGCAACAGTTAGAACTGGACATGGACAATAGATTGGTTCCAAATAGGAAAAGGAGCACATCAAGGCTGTATATTGTCATCCTGGTTATTTAACTTTTATGCAGAGTACATCATGAGAAACACTGGACTGGATAAGCACAAGCTAGAATCAAGATTGCCAGGAGAAATATCAATAACCTCAGATATGCAGATGATACCACCCTTATGGCAGAAAGTGAAGAGGAACTAAAAATCCTCTTGATGAAAGTGAAAGTGGAGAGTGAAAAAGTTGGCTTAAAGCTCAACATTCAGAAAACAAAGATCATGGCATCTGGTCCCATCACTTCATGGGAAATAGATAGGGAAACAGTGTCAGACTTTGTTTTTCTGAGCTCCAAAATCATTGCAGATGATGACTGCAGCCATTAAATTAAAAGACACTTACTCCTTGGAAGGAAAGTTATGACCAACCTAGATAGCATATTGAAAAGCAGAGACATTACTTTGCCAACAAAGGTCTGTCTAGTCAAGGCTATGGTTTTGCCTGTGGTCATGTATGGATGTGAGAGTTGGACTGTAAAGAAAGCTGAGCGCTGAAGAATTGATGCTTTTGAACTGTGGTGTTGGAGAAGACTCTTGAGAGTCCCTTGGACTGCAAGGAGATCCAACCAGTCCATTCTAAATGAGATTAGTCATGGGTATTCTTTGGAAGGACTGATGCTAAAGCTGAAATTCCAATACTTTGGCCACCTCATGTGAAGAGTTGACTCGTTGGAAAAGACTCTGATGCTGGGAGGGATTGGGGGCAGGAGGAGAAGGGGACGACAGAGGATGAGATGGCTGGATGGCATCACTGACTCGATGGACATGAGTTTGAGAAGACTCTGGGAGTTGGTGATGGACGCGGAGGCCCGGTGTGCTGCAATTCATGGGGTCACAAAGAGTCAGACACGACTGAGCAACTGAACTGAACTGAATGAGCAACTATCACACACACACACACAGATCCCATTTGTGGTTTGATGATTGCTGCTGATTGGATGTCCCCTGTCCCCCAAACTTAAAAAGCAAGGCTGGTTTGGAGCCAACACTGAAGAGGGAGGGGCACACTAATACCCATGACACTGGACATGATGTTATTCCCTGTCAAATGTGTGTTGTCATGTTAAGTTCAGTTCAGTTGCCCAGTCATGTCTGACTCTTTGCGACCCCATGAACCACAGCACGCCAGGCCTCCCTGTCCATCACCAACTCCTGGAGTCCACCCAAACCCATGTCCATCGAGTCGGTGATGCCATCCAACCATCTCATCCTCTGTCGTTCCCTTCTCCTCCTGCCCTCAATCTTTCCCAGCACCAGGGTCTTTTCAAATGAGTCAGCTCTTCACATCAGGTGGCCGCAATATTGTAGTTTCAGCTTCAACATCAATCCTTCCAATGAACACTCAGGACTGATCTCCTTTAGAATGGACTGGTTGGATCTCCTTGCAGTCCAAGGGACTCTCAAGAGTCTTCTCCAACACCACAGGTCAAAAGCATCAATTCTTCGGCGCTCAGCTTTCTTTATAGTCCAACTCTCACATCCATACATGACCACTGGAAAAAAATAGCCTTGACTAGATGGACCTTTGTTGGCAAACTAATATCTCTGCTTTTTAATATGCTGTCTAGGTTGGTCACCAGTTCAGTTCAGTCTGTCAGTCATGTCCGACTCTTTGCAACCCCATGAATCACAGAACGCCAGGCCTCCCGGTCCATCACCAACTCCTGGAGTTCACCCAGACTCACGTCCATTGAGTCAGTGATGCCATCCAGCCATCTCATCCTCTGTCGTCCACTTCTCCTCCTGACCCCAATCCCTCCCAGCATCAGAGTCTTTTCCAATGAGTCAACTCTTCGCATGAGGTGGCCAGTGTACTGGAGTTTCAGCTTTAGCATCATTCCTTCCAAAGAAATCCCAGGGCTGATCTCCTTCAGAATGGACTGGTTGGATCTCCTTGCAGTCCAAGGGACTCTCAAGAGTCTTCTCCAACACCACAGTTCAAAAGCATCAATTCTTCAGTGCTCAGCCTTCTTCACAGTCCAACTCTCACATCCATACATGACCACAGGAAAAACCATAGCCTTGACTAGATGAACCTTTGTTGGCAAAGTAATGTCTCTGCTTTTGAATATGCTCTCTAGGTTGGTCATAACTTTCCTTCCAAGGAGTAAGCGTCTTTTAATTTCATGGCTGCAGTCACCATCTGCAGTGATTTTGGAGCCCCAAAAAATAAAGTCTGACACTGTTTCCACTGTTTCCCCATCTATTTCCAATGAAGTGATGGGACCAGATGCCATGATCTTTGTTTTCTGAATGTTGAGCTTTAAGCCAACTTTTTCACTCTCCATTTTCACTTTCATCAAGAGGCTTTTTAGTTCCTCTTCACTTTCTGCCATAAGGGTGGTATCATCTGCATATCTGAGGTTATTGATATTTCTCCGGGCAATCTTGATTCCAGCTTAGTCACAGCCAAAATGAACTGAAGTAGTTCACTATCTTCAAACCCTCTTTTAAAAGTAACAGGAAAACGAAGGATAGTACCACCTATTGTAATATGCTATTTTACTCAATATCAGAATATATCTGTGTTGTTTCTAGGTATGATGGGGAAAAAATTCCAAAAGAAAAAAAGCAAGTAAAAATCCAAGAATTTAGATGGGAAGGGAGAAGGGGTTTTGCCAACAATTTTTATGGAAAACATTAAATTTTGAAAAAAAAATTTAGTATTTTGTAATTCTATTGCTTCATTAAAAAAAAAAAAAAAAAGTCACCTCTGGAGCCCATCTGTTATGGCTGGAGCGCTGAGGATACCACACAGACAAACGCAGGACCTGCGGGTGTTCCCGGTGAGTCAGTCTAGAGAGACAAGAAACAGCTCACAGAGTGCGTCCACCTCTCTTCACTGGTTGTTGTTATTGTTGTTCAGTCACTCAGTAAGCCAGGCTTCCCTGTCCCTAACCATCTCCTGGAGTTTGCCCAAAGAGAAGCTAAAATTTGGGAGAAGGACCTCCACACAAGAAAGGTATTAAGGAGACCATCAAAACACGGTTTCCAAAAACTGAACATGCTCTAGATTATAAAGCGATGTATTTCATTCCTAGAACCTTTTGATGTCTCTATTGTGGGCATTGGAGAAGGAAATGGCAACCTATTCCAGTGTTCTTGCCTGGAGAATCCCAGGGATGGGGGAGCCTGGTGGCTGCCATCTATGGGGTCACACAAAGTTGGACACGACTGAAGTGACTTAGCAGCAGCAGCAGTGGTGTTTAGTCACTAACTTATTCCCAATTCTTGCGACCTCATGGACTGTAGCCTGCCAGGCTTGTCTGTCCATGGAATTCTCGGGCAAGAATACTGGAGGGGCTTGCCACTTCCTTCTCCAGGGGATTTTCCTGACCAAGGGATTGATTCCAAGTCTCCTCCATTGCAGGTGGATTCTTTACTGACTGAGCCACCAGGAAAGCTTGTTGTGGGTAGACAGGATGCTTTTGTAAACATCATTAAATGATTGTGCTTCTGAAGTTGCAGGGTCACATTCCACCCTCTAGAAAGCAGAGCAATTTTCACAAGGCTTGGAATCCTCTTGGATACCTCCTAGAGACCAGAACAAATTCCACGGCACATTTCTGTCCCTCTTCTTAAGTAAAGTAACTCAGCCACTCTCAGCTTACCCAATATTCATTTCCAAAACCAGCTGAGCAAAAAAGGATACTTCTTCCTGGTGTGGATGGGAGTAAATATGAGAATTTCAGAGACATTATTTAATGTTTCCCTTATGATCTGTCTCCTAGAAGAACATTTAATGCATCTTTTATTTTTATTAACTTTTATTGGTATATAGTTACTTTACAATGTTGTATTAGTTTCTGCTGTACAGTAAAGTGAAGTAGCTATTTATATGGCAACCCACTCCAGCATTCATGCCTGGAAAATTCTATGGACAGAGGAGCCTGGCGAGCTACAGTCCATGGGGTTGCAAAGAGATGGACACGACTGAAGCAGCTTAGCATACGCACATACATATATCCCCTCTTTTTTGGATTTCCTTCCCATTTAGGTCACCATAGAGCACTAAGTAGAGTTCCCTTATACAGTAAATTCTCTGTTAGTTACCTATTTTTATACATAGTATCAATAGAATGTTTGTATGGAAATCCCAGTCTCTCAATTCATCCTGCCCACCTCTCCTTCCCCCTTGGCATCCCAACATTTGTTCTGTGTCTCTATTTCTAATGCATCTTTTAAATTTTCCTTAAAGCTGGCCAGACACAATACTGGGCACATATAGGTAATCAATAAATATGTGTTTATTGATTTCTTAAGTGCACATTTCAAAAATTTTAATTATAGGCCTCTCAGAAGCATTGTACAGCATTGATCTAACAGTCATTGGACACCTACTGTGTGAGGCACTGTATGGATGTCCAGGGAACTGAGGATGGAGTATGCCAGAATCTCAGAAGAAGTTCCCACCGCATCAGCCTGTTTGTCCCACTAATCAAATAAAACTCAGAAACTGACCTGAAGAGGTGATCTAAAAGTCTCTTTAAACTGATCATTTTCAGGCTCGTTACACAATTTCTCATTAGAGTTTTCAGCTCTTTAGATTAAAAAGTCATAGACCCAGAACAAGCTAAGCACATAAGCAATATTTGGACCACTGTAGGAAGGCTCCTGCCTCTGTCAGCTCACTGACTGAACCAGACAGCCTAATGCCCATTCCCATCCCATTGCTCTGGAAGGCATTCACTGTGCATTAGGGCATCCTGGTGGTAACCAACACTGTCCATTAAACCTAGATCATGTTCACTAGCAAGGAAATCATTTTTAATGGAAAGAATTCCATTTTAACGTTCTATAACGGGCCATTTAGTAGTATACAAGAGGGTCAGAAGGGCTAATTAGGGACTATTTGAGCAAGTATAAGTAATTTGGTTTTCCCAGGTTGTCAGTTGGGAACTCCAAATCCCTGAGCAGAATACTTACATGCAGATGTAGTATCTGATTTTATATACCTATGGGATTATTTCAGTACCCCATAGCTCAATTGAAATGTCAGGTTGTGAAAATTTGCTTCAGTAAAACAAGTTTAAGTCACATCCGTCCTTTTGATTTTTATAGGATCTGAGTGGCTAAAAGCCTGCTTCGTTTTTTCTTTTGTTTTTTTTTTTTTAAATTAGCTCCATGAAATTCTTTTTTTTTTTTTCACTCTATGTACTTCAGTATAAACACTGAAAAGCAGAATCTCTTCTTTTCTACACAAGCCAGCATTCAGGACAGTAATTATCCGAATTGTTTAATTCTTGCTCCCTTCCTGTTTGCATGTAACACACTTTACCGAAATTTCCTCAACGTGAGACCTTTCTAATAGTTTCTTTTTTTTCAGCAGTTGTGAAGGAAGCTGTCTGAGGAGAGGGAGTAATTTTGGAATTTGATAGCAAGGCCCCTGAGGATATGAAAACTCTCTCAAAATGCATTGTACTACCGCCTGAGGCAAGGAAGGTATACTAGTTCTGAACATCTGGCTTGAAACTATTATTTACATAATGAACTCATTCTTTCCCACCCTCAATATTTACCTCTGGATCCTCTGCTGTCTCCCTCAGGGAATGCTCCAGAAAGCAGTGGAGCCATCCTAAGCCAGCCTGGGCCAGCTGGTAGCGAGCCTGGCCTCCACCCTCTCACCGCCCCCCCCATCCACCCCCCCCAACCCCATCCCCCCAACCGCCGCTTCGTTCTTCAAGTTCAGGTACAAGGTTTGTTCTCATGCTTACCCTTTATGACTTTCACTTTCATTGTTTCCATCTAAGGTATTTTTTTCTGAATGTATGCATTTTTCCTTTGAGCCACAACAAAAACTCTTTCGCTTCTTTTTTAAACAATTCTTCACCGAGGACCTCTTTTCCTTCCTTGTTTAATTTTGAACCAGAAGGGCAACTCTAGATAGAAAACAAGAAAGCTTAAAAGTTAAGCTTATGGGAAACTCACATAAAAGAATTGTTTAAGTCAACTGAAAAACAAATAAAGAACTAAAGCCAAAATTCTCTCCTAGATTAATTGACAAAAACAAGAGAATGCACAAACACAATGGAAAAACATGAAATTTTTCTGAAGTTAAGATCTATCAACCAAAAAAATAGGACTCCCCAAGATAATCTTGGATAAAAAGAGCAAGGAGGAGTGGGAGATTTGTCCAACATTTTTATTAAAGTTCTAATATGACGATGTGGCATATGAATTGGACTAGGTAAACAGAATAATGAAAAAGAGCAAAGAGCCCTAAAATAGTCCCACACAAATAATACTGAGCAGAAATTTGAGGTCAGTAACCTGAGTAATAATTATTCAATGGGTCTAGAAAAATTGGTTATCTACAAGGAAATTGAATATTTTCTTTTTAACCTAGATCATATCCAGAAATCAGTTGCTAGTTGTAGAATTTTTAAATATGAAAAGTGAAAACTATAGATATTATGGAATAATGTATATAATATCTTTACAGTCTGAGAGCAGAGAATTTCTTAAACTAGAATAAAACTGGCATACCATACAGTTAAAGATAGGTACATCACTACATTGAAACTAAAAACTTCCATTCATTGAAAGACCACAAAGCGGGAGACTTTTGCCATATTCTTAACAAAGGATTTGTATGTAGAATCAGTAAGAAAAAGATAACACAAAAGAGAAATAAGCAAAAATGTAAATGGGCATTTTTTGGCCAAGGCAACACAAATAGCCCTAAGCATATGAGAAGATGCCTGTTCTTACTGGTAATCAAGAAAATACAAATTAAAGTCACAGTGAGAAATGAGTAATTAACATTGTAAAAATTAGAACAATGATATTAAAAATTTTTAATTAAAATTCAATCAAAACAAGGTGAAACTCTAACATATTGTAGGTTTAACTTGTTACAGCCATTTGGAAAGAAGTTTATCCAGATTGTACTAAGGAAAATAGAACATACAGATATGCTCTGATTCAGCAATTTAATTCCTATGCTGTGGACTGAATGTTTTTGTCCCCCCTCCCCCTCAAAAATGTATGAAATGTATGATGAAAGCCCAACCCCTAAGATTAGGAGTTGGGGGTCTTTGAGAGGTGATTCGGTCATGAGGGTGGAGCACTCAGGGATTCAGTTCAATTCAATTCAGTCACTCAGTCATGTCTGACTCTTTGTGACCCCATGAACTGTAGCACACCACACTTCCCTGTCCATCACCAACTTCCAAAGCTTGCTCAAACTCATGTCCATCAAGTCCGTGATGCCATCTAACCTTCTCATCCTCTGTTGCCCCCTTCTCCTCCTGCCTTCAATGCTTCCCAGAACCAGGGTCTTTTCAAATGAGTCAGTATTTTGCATCAGGTGGCCAAAGTATTGGAGTTTCAGCTTCAGCATCAGTCCTTCCAATGAATATTCAGGACTGATTTCCTTTAGGATGGACTGGTTGGATCTCCTTGCAGTCCAAGGGACTCTCGAGAGTCTTCTCCAACACCATAGTTCAAAAGCATCAGCTCTTAGGCACTCAGCTTTCTTTACAGTCCAACTCTCACATCCATACATGACTATTGGAAAAACCATAGCTTTGAGTAGATGGACCTTCATTGGCAAAGTAACGTCTCTGCTTTTTAATATGCTGTCTAGGTTTGTCATAGCTTTTCTTCCAAGGAGCAAGTGTCTTTTAATTTCATGGCTGCAGTCACCATCTACAGTGATTTTGGAGTCCCCCAAAATAAAATCTCTCACTGTTTCCATTGTTTCCCCATCTATTTGCCATAAGTGATAGGACTAGATGCTATGATCTTAGTTATCTGAATGTTGAGTTTTAAGCCAGCTTTTTCACTCTCTTCTTTCACTTTCATCAAGAGGGTCTTTAGTTATTCTTCACTTTCTGCCATAAGGGTGGTGTCATCTGTGCATCTGAGGTTATTGATATTTCTCCCAGCAATCTTGATTCTGGCCTGTGCTTCATCCAGCCTGGCATTTTGCATTATGTACTCTGCATATAAGTTAAATAAGCAAGGTACAATATACAGCCTTGGCATACTTCTTATCCTTATCCCATCTGCCATGTGAGAACATAGAGAAAACACGGCCATCTAGGAGTGGTTCTTCATATGCCACTTCATCAGTCATCTCTTGCTACCTTGATCTTGGGCCTCAGAACAGTGAGAAATGAATGTTTATAAGCCAGTCAGTTTACTGTATTTTTGTTGTTGTTGTTATAGTGGCCCAAACGGACTAAGACAGAAAATACCATAGAGAAACTCTAACCTGTAAGGTAAGGAAAATTGTATAATAATATTCTTTACAGCCCCCCAAAAGAAGTGATCTTAATGTCTATCAATAAGACCATGGATGAACCATTGGGTATTTACACAGTAAGACAAAGGAGTGAAAGTTATGAATTACTGTTATATACATCACACGAGACCACTGCCCCAAGGCCCATGATACCTACCCCCAGAGTACCATACATGTTCTCCAGTTTAGACCAGATTAGCAGTTATTGCACCATATTCCAGCATGCAGAAAAGGAGAAGGGAAAAAACAAGCAATCTCCTCTAAGGAAGTGACAAAATAACACACACCAATTCTAGTCACACTACCACGGCAAGAATTTAGTCACATGACTATGCAACCGCTGCAAGAGTGGAAAACATAATCTCTAGCTAGACAACCACGTGCCCTTTTAAACTCAGGTGAAAGTTCTATTCCGATGGCAAAGAAAGGGAGTAATGTAATATTGCAGATAGAGGTGTAGCGCCCCATATCAACGTCTACCTAATTCCATTCTCTTCACTCTCTCCCTAGAGATAACCTCTGTTGTGAATTTACTGTTTATCATCCCCATTCCTATGTGTGTATCCACAGCAATTACTAATTTTTTAGTTTTTAACCCTTAGAGGCATGCTGCCATCCTGGATGTATGGTTTTGAATGTTTTCTCATACATCTGCATATTTCTGAGATTTTCCTTTGTTAATAAGTGTAGCTCTAGTTCACTCAGTTTACCTACTCTTCAGTGGTCATATGTGAATGTAATACAAGCTATTTATTTATTCTCCTGTTGGTGAAAATTAGGTGGCTTTCGATTTTTCTTTAAAGTGCAAACTCAAAGATTTCTTCAAAGTCCAAAGGTGTTAATGTTAATGGAGATACCCATGCCCTAAGCTATGTGCTGTGTCTGTATTATAAAAATTAAGAAGACAGAGAAGATTTAGATTTATCTCCTCTAAGCATGAATCTGCACTGATTGGTTTAAATATCTGTTGTCTGTTTCAGTTACTTCCTAGTTTGAATTATGCTCTTGAATATAGTTGGTAAAGATAACACTAATGAATTAATGCTACTTGATTTTGCATACCTGGAGTAAGGTCTCTTTGATAGTAATGCAGATTTGTTTAAAAATAACCGGTGCTCAGTTGTAAAGAATCCACCTGCAATGCATGAGATGCAGAAGACATCAGTTTGATCCCTGGGTCAGAAAGACCCCCTGGAGGAAGAAATGGTAACCTGCCCCAGTATTCTTGTCTGGGAAATTCCATGGGTAGTAGAGCCTGGTGGGTTATAGTTCATGGGATTGCAAAGAGTCGGACACAACTGAGCAACTGAACACACACACAACCAAATCAACACTGCTCTGGCCCTTCTTTTAATGGGACCAGAGCCTAGCTTTGGATACAAATAAGTTAAACATCTGCCTTTCAGAACTATTTTTTTCAACTAGGTTTGATTTTGATCTCTCTCATAGAGTTGTTTTTAAAAGTTGGAAAATCTCTCAAAATATAATATACAACTTAAATGCTAAGATGACAAAGAATTTTTTTAAAAATCAGAGAGCAAAAAAAAAGATTATTTTTACAGAATCATACCATAGCTTGAAAGACAATCAAGAAACACTTTTCAACACCAGACTTTTTACAGCTGATCTGCTCAAGACTGCAAGCCATGCAGCACCCAGTCTTCCTGCATGTTTCCTACAGGTTTAACCAGGACTAGCAAGAAATCCACCTGGTGGTGTGAGGCAGGCACCCTCCTGCTCAACCCTCATATCACATCTACATCCAAAGACTCTACGGCCTTTGTTATTGATACATAGGCAACAAAGGAGAATGTACAGTAATACAAGACAAATGATAAAGGTTTGGAACCTCAAAAGTTAGCCTGGAAGAAGATGGAAGCTTGAGAGACTGGATCTATTCAATGACATAAAGCTTCTTTCAGTTTTTGCTCAACACTCCTGCCCACCCCCAACATACACACAAATACACACATCATACTTTGCTTGCTCTAAGAAGTTCATTAATATTATTAATCAATTGATTGTAAACAAGAGGAAGAAAAAAAATTTCCAGAATATGAATAAATTTGGGGATTTACCTAGTGGTCCCAGTGGTTAAGAATCCACCTGCCAATGGAGGGGACACGGGTTTGACCCCTGGTCTGGAAATACCCCACCTACTGTGGAATAACTAAGCCCACATACCACAACTGCTGAGCCTGCTTGCCCAGAACCTGTGCTTCGCAGCAAAAGAAGATACTGCAGTGAGAAGCCCACACACCACAATTAGAGAGTAGTCCCCACCTGTCACAACTAGAGAAAGCCTATATAGAGCAACGAAGACCCAGCACAGCAATATACAATGGATTAAAGACAATCTCTTTAACAAGTGGTGCTGGGAAAACTGGTCAACCACTTATAAAAGAAAGAAACTAGAACACTTTCTAACACCATACACAAAAATAAACTCAAAATGGATTAAAGATCTAAACATAAGACCAGAAACTATAAAACTCCTAGAGGAGAACATAGGCAAAACACTCTCTGACATACATCACAGCAGGATCCTCTATGACCCACCTCCCAGAATATCGGAAATAAAAGCAAAAATAAACAAATGGGACCTAATTAACCTTAAAAGCTTCTGCACATCAAAGGAAACTATCAGCAAGGTGAAAAGACAGCCTTCAGAATGGGAGAAAATAATAGCAAATGAAGCAACTGACAAACAACTAATCTCGAAAATATACAAGCAACTCCTACAGCTCAACTCCAGAAAAATAAATGACCCAATCAAAAAATGGGCCAAAGAACTAAATAGACATTTCTCCAAAGAAGACATACAGATGACTAACAAACACATGAAAAGATGCTCAACATCACTCATTATCAGAGAAATGCAAATCAAGACCACTATGAGGTACCATTTCACACCAGTCAGAATGGCTTCGATCCAAAAGTCTACAAATAATAAATGTTGGAGAGGGTGTGGAGAAAAGGGAACCCTCTTACACTGTTGGTGGGAATGCAAACTAGTACAGCCACTATGGAGAATAGTGTGGAGATTCCTTAAAAAACTGGAAATAGAACTGCCTTATGATCCAGCAATCCCACTGCTGGGCATACACACTGAGGAAACCAGAAGGGAAAGAGACGCGTGTACCCCAATGTTCATCGCAGCACTGTTTATAATAGCCAGGACATGGAAGCAACCTGGATGTCCATCAGCAGATGAATGGATAAGAAAGCTGTGGTACATATACACAATGGAGTATTACTCAGCCATTAAAAAGAATTCATTTGAATCCATTCTAATGAGGTGGATGAAACTGGAGCCTATTATACAGAATGAAGTAAGCCAGAAGGAAAAACACCAATACAGTATACTAACGCATATATATGGAATTTAGAAAGATGATAACAATAACCCTGTGTACGAGACAGCAAAAGAGACACTGATGTATGGAACAGTCTTATGGACTCTGTGGGAGAGGGAGAGGGTGGGGAGATTTGGGAGAATGGCATTGAAACATGTAAAATATCATGTATGAAACGAGATGCCAGTCCAGGTTCAATGCATGATACTGGATGCTTGGGGCTAGTGCACTGGGATGACCCAGAGGGATGGTATGGGGAGGGAGGAGGGAGGAGGGTTCAGGATGGGGAACACGTGTATACCTGTGATGGATTCATTTTGATATTTGGCAAAACTAATACAATTATGTAAAGTTTAAAAATAAAATAAAATTTTAAAAAAATCACACCTCAAAAAAAAAAAGAAAGAAAGAACTTCTTAGTATGATACATTTACTTAATATTGACACAAGTAGGCAAGACTGAGGTGTCCCAAATAATATTTGAGGATATAGAAAGATGCTTTGGAAAAAAAAAAGTTTAAAGTGTTTTATAGGTCAAGAAAGAGCTATTAAGGGATGTGACCTATCACTAAGTGGATAAAAACACTAGCAGTGGTAGTAGTATCTTGGACTAACATGGAATTTTTTATTCAATGTCTTTGTGGCACTTTATTAATAACTAAACATAAAGTACACCTTGATTTCCTATCTCCACGGAATGCAAACTAAATTCATACCAGATATTTACCTACGTTTTCCAACACACCCTCATTGATTTATGTAGTAGAATATTCTTCTTATAAAAAGAGAAGGGGAATTTCACTGAGCATCTACCATATGCCAACATATTACATACTTTATTTCATTTTATCCCCACAGCAATTATATGAGTATCATATTCCTATTCTTAATTTATAAATGAGAAATCAGAGATTTAGAAAGGCAAACAACTTTTTAAACATTCTGCAGCTAGAAGGTAGAAGAATCAGCATTTGAATGGAAGTCCATCTGGCTTCAGATCCCAGCAAGCTTTCTTCACTATTAAAATCCTTCCTAATGAATGCAGTATGTATTTGTGAAGAGGTAGAATGAGAGAAATTTCCCCTATGTCCACTCACTGTATGGGAGCAAAATTTGCCACCCCAAATTGCATAGCTCTGGCATCAGGAATAATTTTAATTTGATTAATTTTAAGACCCCAAACTGCAACGAGATCCAACCAGTCCATTCTAAAGGAGATCAGCCCTGGAATTTCTTTGGAAGGAATGATGCTGAGGCTGAAACTCTAGTACTTTGGCGAAGTATACCTCATGCGAAGGGTTGACTCATTGGAAAAGACTCTGATGCTGGGAGGGATTGGGGGCAGGAGGAGAAGGGGATGACAGAGGATGAGATGGCTGGATGGCATCACTGACTCGATGGACGTGAGTCTCAGTGAACTCCAGGAGTTGGTGATGGACAGAGAGGCCTGGCGTGCTGAGATTCATGAGGTCGCAAATAGTCAGACACGAATGAGCTACTGAACTGAACTGAAGACCCAAAAAACTCAAGAAGAACTGTTGACCTTCCCCCTAAGTGCCTAAAAGAATGCAGAGGACACATTCCAGGAAGGGAGGATCTGCTTAGATCACTATAATATGAAGTCAGTGTGGAGACAGGGAGGAACATAGCAAAGTCTGTTAAAATTCCTCTCTGTGTCCCACAGTCTCTGAGTGGCCCATGGAACATTTGTTTATCAAATGCTTACTTTTCCATATCCATGTCAATTGCCTTCCTCCCCTTTGAAATCCCACTACTCCCAACATCTTCTTTTGTCTTTAACTGAAGATAGTATTTAAGTTTACCCCAAAACTGAAGTTTGCTGGTAAAGAATCTGCTTGCTGTGCAGGAGACACGGGTTTGATCCCTGGGTCAGGAAGATCCCCTGGAAGAGGAAAATGGCAACCCACTCCAGCATTCTTTTCTGAAAAATCCCAGTGACAGAGAGGAACCTACAGGCTGCAGACCAAAGGGTCACAAAGAGTTGGATAGGACTGAGTGACTAAGCACTTCTGCCTCTTTGGTGAGTTACTCAGGTTTCTTGAGTCTTTCTCAGGTATTGTTGCTGTTTGTAGTTGTTTAGTCGCTAAGTCGTGTCCATTAGCAACCCTTTGGATTGCCAGGCTCCTCTATCCATGGGATTTTTCAAACAAGAATACTGGAGTGGGTTGCCATTTCCTTCTCCAGGAGATGTCCCCAACCCACAGATCAAACCTGCGTCTCCAGTTTGGCAAGAAGATTCTTTACCACTGAGCCACCTGGGAAGTTCCTCTTAGGTATAAATGTTATTAAACTTTTGACAGATTTTCTCCTATTAATCTGTTTTATGTCAATTTAATTCTTAGACCAATTAGAAGAACCGAGAAGGGTGGAGGAAATTTTCTTCCTCCTTCATACCATAATCTAATAAAAAGGATGCATTTAATGGAGAAACTGACATCACGTCTCATAGCAAATCCTGTCAGTAGTGGAATGCTTTGGGAAAACTTGTTGGAATACCAGTCCCTAGGGTAGTTAGACAATGTGGCTTTGCCTCCTCCTACTAAGTCATTCACAGTCTCAGCTTTTCACTAAAATGCTACTGATTGCAAATGACTTCCAAATCCAAACAAGCATTTTAGGTCTATTTAATAGATCAATACAGTAATTCGCTCCTGGGCCCCTGACATCATTTGTTTAGACCTGAAGTCTATGTAGTCAGATTGAGATGTATACGTTAGCATGGGCAGGAAATTACACAAATAACTTGCACTGAAAGATGTTAAACCAATTTAGATTGTGTGAAGGAGGTAGTATTTAACTCATTTCCAAGTGACTGGGATTAAATGGGTCATTATAAAGGCAATGCCTTCAACTAGCATCACAGAAGAAAATAAACCTTTCGGCCAAAAGGATACACTCCATCAGGTATAGATGCTTCGGAATTCCACTGAGCAAAGGCTAGAAAGAAAGCAGTCAAGAAAACCTAATATAAGTGGAAGAGGTTTTTTTCCTTCTTTTTTTCCCCTTCTTTTTTTTTTTTTTAATCACTTCTATTTGACAGTGAAAGAATCTCCCAAGGGAAATAGCAGAAAACCTGTTGCTTGATTCACTTAAGCTCAGTGGACAAAACACCAGAGGGGAGCAATTTTGCCTTAACTCCCCAGAGGATCAAAGTCTATGTGGAACTAATAATAATTTTCCATCTCTAATTTTGACAACACGAAAACCAGAGCTTTGTGCTTATTTGATCCAGTGTTGGGTTGGATTCCAGCAGCAACATTTCATACCAACTGAAGTCTGTTAATTATAAGTGCTGGGACATCAGCCAAAAGACCATTACAATAGTCTGAAGGGAATAAAATAAAAAGTTTTAACATGGATCCTTCCATCAGGAACAGAGAATTGGCAGTGGAAGGAAAATTTCATTACAGTTGAGGTGTGACTCATTTGTCAGGTGTCGAAGGAAAAGAGGGTTCTCCATAAGAGAAACAAAAGAGATACCTTGAAAAAAGAGTTTAAAGGAAGTCCTTTGCTGACCAATAATAAATGACTTGAGTGTGAACATCAATTCAGTGCTGGTAACAGTGAAGCCATATAAGCATTCATTCATTCATTTATTCACTCTTTCAACAAGCAGTTGTTTCATCACCAAGTACTTTGCTGGATGCTGTCAATCTGAAAAGGAATAAGACTTCATCCATATCTGCAAGATGGAAGGACAAAATGGGGAAAAGAGATAAAAATAGATAATGGTAATGTGATATCTTGAAGCACAGTGCTGGAGCAGCACAGAGACAGGACATGTCACCTTCCATGGACTGAAACGTGGGTACAGCTTCTGAGAGGACAGGAAATTTGACATAAATCTTGAAATACAGATAAAACTTAGCCAACTGGAGAGGATAGTATTCATGAAAGAGGACACAGCATGGGCCAAAATAAATTAAGGCCAGAGTTGTGGTGGGAAATATTGATGGGTTTCCCAGGGGGTACTAGTGGTAAAGAACTTGCCTGCCTATGCAAGAGACTTGAGAGAGGGTTCGAGGGTTCGATCCCCAAATCAGGAAGATTCCCCTGGAGGAGGGCATGGCAACCCACTCCAATATTCTTGATTGGAGAATCCCATGGACAGAGGAGCCAGGTGGGCTACAGTCCATGGGGCTGCAAAGTCAGACATGACTGAAGCAACTGAGCATACACACATGGGTAGTTTGATGTTGATGAAGCAGAAAGAGTTGCTGAAGAATGAAAAACAGAGGTCAGAGGATGGTGAGCACCGAGTCTTCCCAAGGAGTGAGTGCTTTATTCGGGAGAGTGACACAGTAAATAGAGGATTATGGCAACTGGATAGAGAAGGAATTGTAGTATCACTAAAGTGGAGAGAGTCTTTTACAATAATTATGGCAAGGGATCAGGAGGGAACACCAAATAAGGGACACTGAGGGTAGAAAAGAGGAGACAAGCTGGAAAGTATCTGAAAATAAAACAAGTGCAGTCGTGTGATTGGATGTAAAGGCTAGGGAAGAGGAGACAACTCTCCAAAAACTCAGAAGCTTAAATGAGAAAGGAGAAGGAGGGATAATGGAAGGTAACAAGACTTAGCCATCAGTCAGGGCATAGGCTGAAAGAAACCATTATAAAGACTTGTAGGGACTCATCTTGAGTACCTGAGTGATTCTGTAAACAGTGCCATTTTCCTGGGCTAATATCCTCATTTCTACTTAAGATATTGGTTTAATGTCATTTAAACACATCCAGATCTATTATAGGCTTCCCTGGTAGCTCAGCTGGTAAAGAATCCACACCAGTATTCTTGGGCTTTCCTGGTGGCTCAAACGGTAAAGAATCTGCCTGCAGTGTAGGAGACTTAAGTTCGATCCCTGGGTTGGGAAGATCCCTTGGAGAAGGAAATGGCAACACACTCCAGGATTCTTGCCTGGAGAATCCCATGGACAGAGGATCCTGGTGGGTCACAATCCATGGGGGCACAAAGAGTAGGACATGATTGAGTGACTAAGCACAGCACCAGGTCTGTTATATTTGGCTTTTGGTTTGGGATTTTTTTTCCGTCAGATACATATATCTATATACAACATGTAAAAGCACCCACGCACGTTTTGGTAGACTGAATTTGAATCTGAATCTGCTTGTACCCTTGCCTTCTTTCAAAAAAAGATGCCAAGTTCTAGAATGTTCTTTCAGGCTCACCATTGCCTCCTCTTTATTTTCTATCAGTGTCTCTCTCTAACGGACTGAAGCATAGCTGAAAGTTACTATCCAATCTTATCATCCAGCAGCACAATTCTGATATGAATAAATATTTTCATTACTTAAATCTCAATTTCCCATTCAAATGACCAGGATATAAGGCATTACCTTTCCTGCCATTTGCAATCTCTGAGTCATGCAGCATTTACCTGTAAGTATGAGTGAGAAAGGAGAAGGAAATGGCAACCCACTCCAGTAGTCTTGCCTGGAAAATCCCAGGGACAGAACAGCCTGGTGGGCTGCCATCTATGGGGTCACACAGAGTCAGACACGACTGAAGTGAGTTAGCAGCAGCAGCAGCATCAGTGAGAAAAATGATAAAAATCAAAACACTAATTTGATAGTTGGGACATCAGCATGGCCTTTCTATTCTAATTTTTACTAATCTGCCTTGACATATAAATTTTTTTCATTCATTTAATGAGTATTTAATGAGCACTGCTTTGAGACCTTTGGATGTTTCTGTGGGGATGGGGGAGAGGGGGCGACTGTGAAAAGTCCTGCTGTTGTAACAATTCTTCTATAGGGAAACATTCAACTAAGCGTGTATATGTACATGTGTGTGTGTGGTGTATATGAAGATGGATGGATACATACATACATATACACATAAATTAACAACTTGGACAGAGTAAGGGGTACTAGAGGAGGAGGTTTTTGGGATGTGGGACTTGCAGTGTTAAAACAAGGAAAGTTCCAGGCAAAGCAGGACAAGCCGGTTCCCAGAGTTTAAAGTGTGTGCTAGTCATGTCCAACTCTTTGAGACCCCATGGACTGTAGCTCGCCAGGCTCCTCTGCCCATGGGATTCTCCAGGCTAGAATACTGGAGTGGGTTGCCATGTCCTCCTCCAGGGGATCTTCCCAACTCAGGGATCCAACCTGCTGCATCTTCTGCATTAGCAGGCAGATTCTTTGCCACTGAGCCACCAGGGAAGCCAGTCCAGTGGGGAGTCAGTGAGCAATTTTAAAGAGGAAGCTCAGTGTAGGCCTAATTGAGAAAATGGTAACTGAGCAAAGTCTTGATGGAGGTGAAGAAGACGGATATGTGGTTACCTGGGAGAAAATCCTTCTATTTAGACAGAGGAAAGGGCTGAGGAAAAGGCCCTTCCATGAGGACATGTTTGGTGTACATGGACATAGTAAAAATATGTATTCCAGGCAGCAAAATTTTAAAAGTGAAGTTTAATTCCAACAAACAGTACTCAAATGCAGTACCTTCTACTTCCTAACACTCTGATAGTGGACCTCTCCAAACTCTCTAGGAAAATATTTCACACTATTGGAGATATAAGCAAAGTAGTTTTAAATAGCTAGTGAATAAATAAAACTTTATTTGTGCTGAATCAACAAGCCAGAAGGACTTGAACCCCCAATTCATTATAGCTGTTCTTTAATATCCTCACAGTCATTTAGTGTTTGTCAGTATAAATAAACCCAACATGAAAATAATCAACATAATAATTTTTCTTCTGCATATTTAAGCTTTGCCTTAATAATAAAATGTGGTTGTGGGAATCCTCAAACATTCAGTAAATATCTGGTTGTTGTCATTGTTTAGTTGCTAAGTCGTGTCTGACTCTTTGCGACCCCATGGACTGCAGTGCGCCAGACTTCCTCATCCTCCACTATCTCCCGAAGTTTGCTCAACTTCATATCCATTGAGTTGGTGATGCTATCCAACCATCTCATCCTCTGCCGCTCCCTTCTCCTTTTGGTATGGCCATAATAATCCCAGATTTAATCCATACCAAGACTCGATCGGCATTTCACAAGAAAAATAAGAATTTGCATGTTCTCCTTATTTTCATTCTTATTGACAGTATCTGAATAATCACACTCAATAACATTTTTGCTCACAAGGACTTTAAATGGATTCATTAGAACTACTGTTTCAGTAAACCATGCAATTGCATCCAATTTCATCTTCATTTTGCATGTTGTGGGCAGAATTTACTTGTTCAGGCAGAGTGAACCCTTCAAATAAAACTGAATTTACAGAGAGAGCCCAAATCCTTGCCCCCACGTCATTTTCTACTCAAGGATACATTTTGGCCTAACACCACATCACAACAGAAGTCCCTTTCTTTTCATTTTTTTACCACATCCTAAGCAATTTCTCCAAGGGCTTCCTCAGAGTTATCTGCAGATGGGAAAGGCAATTCACAATGCAATAAAATTTATAGCTCATAAAATTATGAATAAGCCAAACGTTAAAAAAGAAAAGTTAAACTAGGTTTAAAATGATTTTTATAATATCAACCACATGAATTGACACAGAGTATGAATTGCAAATGTAAGGGAAGGCAACAGCTAAATGTTCTGTGCTCTCTGGGTGTTAAATGAAGACCATCAGCACCGCACAAAGAGATTCAGGAAATAGTTGCTGATTTCTCTTAGTAGAGATGGCCAGAGCAAGGCACAAAGTAGTTTTTTTTAAAAAAGCAGATTAACTGGGTATGGCTATAAGTAAAATCCCCCAAAAAAGGAACCTGAAAATTAAAAGATAAAATGAAATGAGTCAATCCAAATAACCAGTGTGGTTTTTTTTTTATGGTGTTGTTAAAAAGAGTAAAAATGGAGGCAAATAAAGACTGAAACAATCTTTATTCCTCTGAGTGGTAGATGTTCTTTTAAAAAGAAATATTGAAATACTTACCAATATTTAGAATAACCTCAATTTTCCATATATTATCAAATCTAATCCAGAATTGTCAAATCCTCACAGGACTGAGTCCTTGGTGGTCTTCTCATCTTGCTATACACCCCTTATGAACTCATCTATTTTATTGGCTCTAATGATTATCTATACATTGATGATTCCCAGGTCAACTTCATTATGGCTCACATTCTTATGTCCTAGGTCCAAATTTCTATATCTGAATATCCTCACGTTTCTTGGGAACTTCAACCATACACTTAAATTCAAGCTAAATGAACTTTTTCTTCTGTATCTTCCACTCCAATTAAATGTCGTTCATTCACCCAAATGTGTGTGGGGACCTGGGTGGGGCAGGGATGCAGTCGACTTCCATAATCTCTCTGGGACCAGTATCCCTGACCCATTCCATACAATGAGTACAGTTAGGCATCAGTGTATGCTCAGTTGTGTCTGACTCTGCAACCCCAAGGACTGTAGCCCTCTGGGCTCCTCCACTCTCCACGGGATTTTTCAGGCAAGAATACTGGAGAGGGTTGCCGTTTCATCCTCCAGGGTGTCTTCCTGCCCCAGGGACTGAACCTGTGTCTCCCGCATTGCAAGGCAGATTCTTTACCCACTGAGTCACTGAGGAAGCCCATAGGCATAAATACCTAAGACTTCTTTATTCCCTTTATCTCTTCCTGTCCATTTCCAGTATTATTTTTTCTCTGGTTCATTCTGGGCCTTTTGCTTAGTTTGTTCTGTATCACTGGAGATTGACCTCTGAAAACTGTTTCTGAAGCTGTCTTACCAATTGGATTCTATGTCAGTTTGATCAATAGATGGGGGGTGTGCACAAGTGGAAACTTGGAGGCCTGGAGAAGGGAGACCGTCAGGAACACCCAATCACATAGGGACCCAAATATTCTATGTTTACCAGGCTTCAGGATTTTGTTCATACTGTTGCCCTAAATAGAATTCACTTTCTCACCTTTTCCATAAGGCAAATTCCCATTTTCTTCATGGTCAGTTCAAATGTTATCTGATGGTCTCCTCAACTCAGGGGAATTAATCCCACCCTTTCATACAGGCATCTTACATAAGAATCCAGGAACATGCTCTGAGCACTTTGAAAACATGTTCAGTGCAGCATTTAGTGTGCCAAGGAAATTGGCCCCTCATCAAAGATAGCAATGTGTATGTGTGTGTTCAGTTGCTCAGTCACGTCTGACTCTTTGCGACCCCATGGACTGTAGCCCTCCAGACTCCTCTGTCCATGGAGTTTTCCAGGCTAGAACACTGGGGTGGGTTGCCATTTCCTCTTCCAGGGGATCTTCCTGACCAAGGGATTGAAACTGCGTCTCCTGCATTGGCAGGTGGATTCTTCCCCACTGAACCACCTGGGATGCCTAAAGATATCAATACTTTATTTATTATTAAATTATTTAGATACATTTTATTTGACTATTCAGTTCTCCTAAAATCTACCAGGCAATCCCACCCCGGCCACCACTCCCTTTTGCATCCTGCATTCCCACATACACAACTCTTTTTCTGACTTAAATATTGAAATCCCCCACCAGGCCTTGTTTTGCCTTTGTTTTACTCTCCCCACCCTCTTCGAATGGCTTCAACCACTGCTATGGTACTCTTGCCTGGAAAATCCCATGGATGGAGGAGCCTGGTGGGCTGCAGTCCATGGGGTCACTAAGAGTCGGGCACGACTGAGCGACTTCTCTTTCACTTTTCACTTCCATGCATTGGAGAAAGAAATGGCAACCCACTCCAGTGTTCCTGCCTGGAGAATCCCAAGGACGGGGGAGCCTGGTGGGCTGCCCTCTCAGGGGTCGCACAGAGTCGGACACAACTGAAGCGACACAGCAGCAGCAGCAGCAGCAGCAGCAGCATGGTTCTATTGATCATCAGTAAGCAGGTGACTCAATTTGTATTTCTGATCCAGGTTGTATCCTCAACTTCAGATATGGATATTCTGGACATCTATTTCAGTATGTTCCTCAGGCTTCTCAAAAGCAATATATCAAAACTGAGTCCATGATGTTCCTCATCCCCACATACACTCCTACTTCAAAACCCTCCCATGCATCTGTGTCTCAGCAAATAGTGCTATGAAATCTCTCCAGTCAGAAGCCTGGGAGTCAAGATTGATTTCCCCTTCCCTATCATCTATATTTAAATCAGTCAGAAATTTTCATCATGTTTTCCTCCTTCATGACTCACTAACCCCTGCCTTCCATCCTCATTAAAACACCCACAAATAGGCTGTGATCACTTATCTCCCAGGTTACATTTTCGCTAGCCGGTTTCTATGGCCTCCTAGCCATTCTTCCCATTGACGCTGGAAGGATAATCCTTCTGCGTGTTTAGAATATAGTTCTGACTCCATCAACCCACAATTAGAAAACTTCATGGCTTTCTCATGAGTTCAGCATAAAACCTAGCATGAAACAAGACCCTCCACAATCTTGCCCCATCTTGCTTGTCTCTCACCACTCCTTCTCTTCATACTGTGCTCTAGAATTATCAAAATGAGGTTTCCCAGGTGGCAGTAGTGGTAAAGAACCCGCCTGCCAATGCAGGAGACTTAAGAGATGTGGGTTCAATTCCAGATCTGGAAGATCCCCTGGATGAGGGCATGGCAACCCACTTCAGTATTCTTATCTGGAGAATGCCATGGACAGAGGAGCCTGGGAGGCTACAGTCCATGGGGTTGCAAAGAGTCAGACACAACTGAGCACACACACACACACACATAGCACACACTTTGGGCAGAGCACTGTGAAAACTTAAAAGGTTTGATTTTTGTTCTCTTGGAATTTTTACAATCTAAACATATAGGTAGATATATATGTAAGTTTAATATCAGTCTATCACATGGACAAGATAGGCAGGATCTTACCAGCCTTATAAAACAGCTCACCACCCCCTGGATTCTGTGGGTTCAGAAATAACATTGTTCCCATTTGTATATGTAGCTTCACAATACAACTTTCTAAAATCCATGTCAAGAGCTAGGAAATGAGTCAGAAAAAGACATCTAACTCTATGAGATAACTCGCTCTAATTTCCTCATTAGTGAAAACGACATCATCATAAAGAATATCTGCCAACAATCTGATATAAAAATGTACATGCATCATGAAAAATAATTGCTGTTCAATTACTACTGAATTATAAAGCCGTCATACAGGTGCAATAACGCAAGAGCTTTGAAAGTATGAAAAACTGCTTAGCTTAGGTAATTACATGTGTTTGAATAAAGTCCCGAGAATAAAATTTGCAGAGTTTGAAGAAACAATGAAATCAGTATCAAAGTGCTATTTATAACCATATATTTTTAAATTTTCTGTTTTTTGTCCTGCATAAATTTTGAAAGGACAGGGACGATTTTCTAACTCTGGGGTCCAGGGAGTGAGAGAGAGATGAGGAGCTCTTCCTTTGCTTTTTACCTTCTCACCTCTCAAATTGGATCCACAGGGACAGTACTACAAAGATAGAAATCTAGCTATAACCATGGTAATTGCATCTTTTAAAATAGTTAAATCTTACTTATGCCCTGTTCAGAGTTTACATATATGAAAAGTAAAATTTATAGGAAGGCAACTGTATTACTACTGTGAAAAGGATATATTTCTTGTAAATTTCCAGGATCTTTAGCAAGGGAAATTAGGATCTAAAACTAGAAAGGGCTTTAAATATCATGTAATCCAAGGGCATTAGTCACCATGAAAGGAAACCGAGGTCCTGAGAAGTTAAGTTTATTGTACAAATGTGTGTAGATAACAAGAGAACTGAGTCTAAAAGCATTTCTACAATGTTATAAACTTGATTAACTATAAACTTTATTGGTTTGGGTCAATTTCTAGTTTTCAAGGTACTCAACCTTCAGAGCTCTAAGACAGATTATTTTACCCAACTACAATGCTATAGAAATAAAATTGGATTGGCAAAAAAGTGGCATGAATTTTACCACAGGACAAGCTATCAATTAGTTAAGTAAGCTTAGACAAATCACTTCACCTCTCAGCCCCTTCAGTTGTAAAACACTGTAAAACAAGGTGATGGTGGTGGTTTAGCAACTAAGTCGTGTCTGACACTTGCTTCCCCATGGACTGTAACCCACCAGGCTCTTCTGTCCACTGGGCACAAATACCCTCTTGCAGATTTAAGACTGTATAATTTTGATGTTAGGTGCCAGTCTATCTAAAATTATAAATTTTAAAAACCAGATGCCACCAGTCTTACTCCTGTATCTATATTTCCAATCCTTCTTCCCCCTATGGTAAGATGCTTTCCTTAAGCAAGGCATCATTCTTTCAAAACATGTCTATTAACGACCAAACCTGTACTCTAAGCAAATGATTAGATTAAAACTGGGGGCTGGGACTTCCCTGGCAGTTCAGTGGTTAAGACTCTGCACTTCCAATGTAGGAGGCATAGATTCAACCTCAGGTTGGGAAACTGAGATTCCACATGACTTGTGGCGTGGCCAAAGAAAATCTGTTTTTAATGTTTTTTAAGTGGGGGCCTTAACATTCATCAACATCTTAAGTTTTCAAGGTCAGTACCATAGAGAGTAGTAATTTCCTCCTACAGATCTTCTCTAAAATTGGCAAAACCCAAATCTGAGGTGAATGACAAGAAATTAGTTTTACCTTCATACTGAATAACATAGTACATGATTCAACTGCTTCCTTTTTTCTTTTAGTGAAGATATAATCTAGTATTAAAAATAACAAATTGTTTAGTAGACTTGGCAAAATTTTAGAAATAGTGACTCAAAAAATTAAAATTTTAAAATAGATTACATCTTGTGATGAATTTTGAAACAACTAAAACAAATCCATTTTCTTTCTTGAATAAAAATGTTAACTTTTTCTTAAGGTTATCATCCTGGCATATGTTTAGCAGAGGCTATAGTCTCCTATAGTCTTCTCTAGGTGCTTTTCAAAGGTATGACATGGTGCTCCATAAATTCCCATGAAATATATGTATTATTCAGTAGAGGTGATTAAACAGCAATGTTCTGAAATACTTTTGCTTTGGAATATTTAACATCGTTACAAAATGTCATTGGGGTTATGTTTCATTTCCACTCAAAGCAGGAAGTAACTCTTCCCACATATACACAAAGGGAACTCCATTTCCCTGTTTCATCATTGATTGGATATTCTGCAGGTGCCCCAATATATCAAATGGTAGAGATAGTTTGACTCCAGCTCTGTTCCTTAGTGGGCTTCCCTGATAGCTCAGTTGGTAAAGAATTTGCCTGCAATGCAAGATACCCTGGTTCGATTCCTGGCTCAGGAAGATCCGCTGGAGAAGGGATAGGATACCCACTCCAGTATTCTTGAGCTTCCCCTGTGGCTCAGCTGGCAAAGAATCCGCCTGCAATGCGGGAGACCTGGGTCCCATCCCTGGGTTGGGAAGATCCCCTGAAGAAGGGAAAAGCTACCCACACCAGTATTCTGGCCTAGAGAAGTCCATGGACTGTATAGTCCATGGAGCTGCAAAAAGTTGGACATGACTGAGCCACTTTCAATTTCACTTAACTTTTTTCTGTTCCTTAGTGTTGAACAGTACGACTATCCACAGCAATGTCTGCTATGTAATGTACTCATCCTCCTTGACACTCTTACTTCATCATGCTGCTGCTGCTGCTGCTAAGTTGCTTCTGTCGTGTCCGACTCTGTGTGACCCCATAGATGGCAGCCCACCAGGCTCCCCCATCCCTGGGATTCTCCGGACAAGAACACGGGCAGGATACATATCCAATTAGTACTAAAGACTCTACCTTCAATTTTCTAGCAAATCCTGGCATTTCTTTTTTTCATTCATTTTTGCCTAGGTTACTATGCTAGTATTTTAGGTAGTGGCAGTAGTAAAAGCAGTAGTTAGGAATTACTGAGTTTTGTCAATACCTCTTAACTGGGGTCCATACTTCTGATCGTGAGTGGAAAAAAAATGATTTGGTATGAAAGATTTTAGCCTTTTGTATCCTGCATTATTGTAGAAATTTGTTCTATTCAATGGGTTCAATATATAAAAGAGGGATGACTTCAGGACCCAGTCCAAATTCAATATTATAAAGCCATTTATGACCTAGATTTTTTCTTATCCCTTAGCTTCCTGACTCTTTTCTCCCCGACCTTGGAGCTCCCCAATCTAAGCCTTTTGAATCCTTAAAAAACTAAAAACAGAGCTATCCTATGATCCAGCAATCCCACTCCTAGGCATATACCTTGAGAAAACCATAATTCAAAAAGATACATGCACCCCAATGTTCATTGCAGCACTGTTTACAATAGCCAAGACATTGAAGCAATCTAAATGTCTATCAATGGATGAATGGATAAAGAAGATGTGGTATATATATACAATGGAATATTCCTCAGTCATAAAATAAGAATGAAATAATGCCATTTGCAGTGACAAAGATGTACCTAGAGATTGTCATACTGAGTGAGGTAAGTCAGACAGGGAAAGATAAATATCATATATCACATATGTGGAATCTAAAAAAATAGTACAAATAAACTTATTTACAAAACAAAAATAGTCACAGATGTAGAAAGCAAACTTATGGTTACCAAGGGGAAAAAGGGAGAGAAGACTCTTTTCCACTCTCAGCCACTAGACACAAACTGAAATAATATTCCAGGCACTGTTCTAGGAAAAGGCATATAAAGATAAATATGAAACTGCCTCTATTCTCAACACATGGCCGGTGAAGAAAATGGGGAGATTGTGATTGACATATACAAACTACTATTAATATATATAAAATAGGTAACTAACAAGGACCTACTGTATAGCACAAGGAACTCTACTCAATACTTTGTAATGACCGTATGGGGAAAGAATCTAAAGAAGAGTGGAGATATATATATATATACAACTGATTCACTTTGCTGCACAGCAAAAAGTAATACAACCTTAGAAACAAGCCTCATTTTATACATTTCCCAAGGGTGAACTGTATCCTTCTAAGGACAGTTAGGACTTCCCTGGTGGCTTAGACGGTAAAGCTTGTGTCTACAATGTGGGAGACCCGGCTTGGAGCCCTGGGTTGGGAAGATCCCCTGGAGAAGGAAATGGCAATCCACTCCAGTACTATTGCCTGGAAAATCCCATGGACAGAGGAGCCTGGTAGGCTACAGTCTATGTGGTCGCAAAGAGTCAGACATGACTGAGCAACTTCACTTTCACTTTCAAGCGATTTCAAGGACTTCCCAGATGGTGCTAGTGGTAAAGAATCCACCTGCAATGCAGGAGACACAGAAGACACCGGTTGGATCCCTGAACAGGGACGATCCCCTGGAGGAGGAAATGGCAATCCACTCCAGTATTCTTGCCTGGAGAATCCCATGGACAGAGGAGCCTGGCAGGCTACAGTACAGAGTCAGAAAGAGTTGGACACAACTCAAGCGACTGAGCATGCACGCAGGGGATTCAAGCACAGGTATCACTTCCATGGAAATATTTCTGTGGACTTTTTTTTTTATTGGAGTATAATTGCTTTACAATGTTGTTAGTTTCTGCTGTACAGCAAAGTGAATCAACCATATGCATACATATCCTGCCCCCCTGCTCCCCGACAGCTAGCATTGCTATAAGCTCTACTGCACTCTCTTCTTCTTCCACCACAGCACATAACTCTCTGGAGTGTAGTTCTTGCTTAATTGTTGATATTCCTCACTGTATGGTTACCCCTACCCAGCCAAGTTTGCTATTCTGTCATCATGGGCTCCCCAGGACCTGGTAGCTACCCGGTGCTCAGTAAATATTGCTAGTGGTCAGATAGGGTTCATTAGGTGCATAACAATGCCTTTGTTTCCTTCAAAACATCCTAAGAATATCTCATCTTAAACTGTTTTTTCATTTATTCTCTCAGGAAGTCAACTAGTCATGTATTCATATATAGACATCAAGTGTATTCTACCCAATTACTAGAGTCAAGATCTGGTAGCAGATTTTAAAAAAACAAATAAATAAGCAGCACTTCTTGTAGAACTGCATGAGTAAATGTTATTTCTGTCTGGTATGTCATACTCACTCTTAGCCACTAGACACAAAGTGAAATAACATTCCGTGCACTGTTCTAGGCAGTGAGGTATAAAGATAAACACGAAACTGCCCCTATTCTCAACACACGGTCAGTGAAGAAAATGCAAACTAATTAAAAACTATTTTTTAAGAAAGATGTACACAGTGTCTTAAGAACACAGAGAAAACTATCTTTGAGAATCAAAGGAGTATTTGTTATTGAAGCATGCTGCTGCTGCTGCTAAGTCGCTTCAGTTGTGTCCAACTCTGTGCGACCCCATAGACGGCAGCCCACCAGGCTCCCCCGTCCCTGGGATTCTCCAGGCAAGAACACTGGAGTGGGTTGCCATTTCTTTCTCCAATGCATGAAAGTGAAAAGTGAAAGTGAAGTCGCTCAGTCGTGTCCGCCTCTTCCCGACCTCATAGACGGCAGCCCACCAGGCTCCTCTGTCCATGGGATTTTCCAGGCAAGAGTGCTGGAGTGGGGTGCCATTGCCTTCTCCCATATATAGTAATTTGTATCTGCTAATCTCAAACACCTAATTTATCCGTCTCTCTTTGCCCTTTGGTAACCATAAATTGTTTTTTATGTCTATTAATTTGTTTCTATCTTGTAAATAAGTTCATTTGTATCTTATTTTAGATTCTGCATGTGAGAGATATCATATGGTATTTGTCTTTCTCTTTCTGACTTACTTCACTTAGTATGGTAATATCTGGTTACATTCATGTTGCTGCACATGGCATTACTTTTGTTTTTTATGGCCAAGTAGTATTTCACTGTGTGTGTGTGTGCATATATGTATTATATATATATATATATATATATATATATATATATATATATATATATATCTCGGAGAAGGCAATGGCAACCCACTCCAGTACTCTTGCCTGAAAAATCCCATGGACAGAGGAGCCTGGTAGTCTGCAGTCCATGGGGTAGGGAAGAGTCGGACACAACTGAATGAATTCACTTTGACTTTTCACTTTCATGCATTGGAGAAGGAAATGGCAACCCACTCCAGTGTTCTTGCCTGAAGAATCCCAGGGACGGAGGAGCCTGGTGGGCTGCCGTCTGTGGGGTCGCACAGAGTCGGACACGACTGAAGTGACTTAGTAGTAGTAGTAGTAGTAGTAGTAGTAGTGTGTATATACATATATATATATATATATATATATAATAGATACATATGTGGCTTCCCAGGTGGCACTATTGATAAACAACTGGCTTGCCAATTCAGGAGATACAAGAGACTGGGTCCCATTCCTGGGTCAGGAAGATCCCCTGGAGGAGGGCATGGCAACCCACTCCAGTATTCTTGCCTGGAGATTCCCCTGGACAGAGGAGCCTGGTGGGCTATAGTCCATAGAGTCTCAGAAGAAACTTAGCACCCACACATGCATATATATATCACAGCTTTATTTATTCATCTGTCAATGAACATTTAATTTGCTTCGATGTCTTGGTTACTGTAAATAGTACTTCTATAAACGTTGGGGGTACATGTGTCTTTTTGAATTATGGTTTTCCCAGGGTATATATCCAGTAGTAGGATTGGTGAGTCATGTGATAGGTTTATTCTTAGTTTTTTAAAGGCAACTTTGTACTGTCCTCCATAGTGGTTGTACCAATTTACATTCCCACCATTCCCTTAAAAATGCTTATTCTAACACAACATTGTAAAGCAATTATCCTTCAATTAAAAAAAATTTTTAAACGCCTAGAGAGGACTTATGAAAAATTATTCCATAAGTACATATCAAATTTGAAATTATTACACCAACATACTGTAAAATCATTTTGAAAGACAATACAGTTTTCTCAGAATTTATAATCAACTTTGGGATATTTTATAGAAATGCTTTTTAAATTATTAAAAATTTAAAATTGTTAAAAATATTCTCCTTAAAAGTAGGGCTTACATTTCTGGTACATTTCCAATGAAACCCTTGTGGAATCTGATACATTCAGGCACTGGGTGCTCAGTAAAAATCATGGGTGGTCATTAGGTTATCAAATAGGCCTTTGACTAATTTCCTCTATTAGATATGATACATTAAATATGTATTATATGTATAATATATATTATAAATATATAATATAAATAATATATATACTAAATATGTATTATAATAAATTTCCTCTACTAAATATGATAAGTAAAATTTTGCATTCTAAAAATGATACAGGCTCTTTAATTTCAAAACATGCCTGATTTGTATTATAATTTGACATTAAATATCAAGATGTCTAAAAACTTTCCCACACTTTAACCCAGTGATGTTATTTCTGAGAACTAGCCTAAGGTTGTAGTCAGGGAATGAGAACTTTTATGCACAAATATTCATTAAATTTTTGCTTATAAGGTGCCTTCTCTTTTAAATGTGGGCTCAGGGTCCAGAGTTAAAGAAAGATTGACATAACTGATTTGAGACAAATGTAACTAACCCCAAGTGGAGGAATAGTTAAGTAAGCCATGCATCTGTCTATTAATGCAACCATAAAAATTCATGTTTACAAGGAGTTTGCAATGGCATGTTAAACTGCTTATAACATTACCTACAAAAGGGGTAGAAAACATATTATACAATAATTGTATACAATTATACAACTGAAATATTTAAACCTTGCTAATAAAAACTAGCCATGAAGGGACAACATCAAAGGAAATGCTTCAAAAAATTCAGTTTTTTTCCTTCTATTTTTAGACATTTTCCAAATTGTATCTAATGTGTGTACTTATTTCTATAATGGGGGGGGGGGGGCAATGTCACTTTATTAAGGGTGGCGTGGAGGGGGAAGGACAGAAAACAAGCCTGAGGGTGTTGGTGTTAGGATAGGATTGTATAAAGCTAAAGTATGCCTAAATTTCCACTTAAGGACTCAAGTGTATTCATAACGACAGTATTCAGTATTTCTGGCCAAGTGTTATTCTCAAGTGGAGTTGAGACTTGTCCTTTAAGTTCATTCTGAGCTCAGTATTGAGAAATGCTTTCCTATTGTTTCAACTTTACTCAGCAAATACTGTTGCTTTGGGGAAGCCCAGGTGGTTCAGTGGTAAATAATCCACCTGCCAATGCAGGAGACAAGGATTCAATCCCTGGAGAAGGAATGGCAACCTGCTCCAGGGTTCTTACCTGGAGAATCCCATGGACTGAAGAGTCTGGTGGGCTACCGTCCACGGGGTCACCAAGAGTCAGACACAACTTAGTGACAGAGCACACACTGCACACTCCCTGGTAACCATCCCCTGATGACAGGTTCCCACCACCTGAGTCATGTCCTTGGGCAAGAATGCACACAGGAGCCAAAGAATTCAAACACAATCATCACCAGGCCCCGGTAAGAGGTGGTGCTACCCTGCTTGTGAAATCACACTGCAGGAGTTCTTTGTCACGTACTGGCTAAGTATTAATATATCAACCAGTGGCTGGGGACGATCTTTCCCTTCCATCTGGGGTGGGAAAAAAAAAAACAGTATCACTGAGGGTTCTTTGTAAGCCACAGAAATCAAAGGGGGCTAATTTAAACCAAAACTGATTGTAAATTGAGTCCTGGGACTTCCCTGGTGGTCCAGTGGTTAAGACTTTGCCTTCAGTGCAGAGAGTGTGGGTTTAAGTCCTGGTCAGGGAGCTAAGACCCCACATGGCACTCTAAAGAATCAAAGCATGAAACAGAAGCAGTATGGTAACAAATATAATAAAGATTTGTCTTAAGAAAAGAAATTGAATCCTTTACAGAAGGAAAAACTAACCATGTCTCCCTGAAGAATGTGAACCAGAACAGTCCTAAGCTCTCCATCAGGGGCACATGGACAATCCCTATTGGGTAGTACCATCAGACTCGGCTTCCACCAGGTCTAATCTTATCAGTCCACTTATGACTAAAATTCCTTGTGGAGAAACAGCGAAACAGCCATCTTAGACCTATGCTGATCTCCCTTGGCAAGAAGAAAGCCCCACCAGGATCTCGTGGAATAGAAGGAAGTCATTCCTCAAAGGTAAGGAGGACCACACTTTGGGGTTTGCCCTACACAATCCCAGGGTGTACCTGTTTTTCAGGAATAACTATAAATAGCATCACTTTCGCTCACAAATATGTGTAAGTTTGGATAAGAAATTGCATGATTACTCCACACAAAGGAAAAACAAGGCATTGTTAACCAAAGGGGGAGAAGCAGTGCTGAGCTGGTGAAGATAGCCACCATCCCAATCAGACCCTTAGAGGAGGCCGACACAAAGAGTTTTGCACCCAATCTCTCAGGTCAAAGAATCACAGTCAGAAGTCTTTGTCAGTCTTCAGCTTTCGACTCCAATATGAAAATAACATTTCTGTACTCACCCCCTATGTTTTGAATTATTATGACTTTGACCCAATAATTCTACTCCCTTGTCTTCCTATGTCCTTCTGCTAAACTCCTAACTGTTAAAATGTTATCTTTTTACTGCTGCTTTTTTAGCTTAATTTGTGCTCTCCTGCTTTCCAAAATAGAATGTTAACATCCATTCACCCAGCTGGAGGGTCAGGGTGATACCAGAGTCAATATTCCCCAAAGCATGTGTAGGATAGCTGCTGTACCCCTCTTGCTGACTAATAATGAATCAAATAGCGCCTTTTCATTCTGATTTCCTCTGAGAGGCTGTTCTACAAGCATGGGGTCAACTTAAAGGAACACGGTTTTTGTTTAAAAATTTCTCCTTTCATTAGTGCACTTAAATTACTTTCTTGCAAACTCTGCTTGTTACCTAAATGTACTAGCACTTTTGTTACCTAATTAGCTTTCTTATCAGAATTCCAACCAAAAATAACAAGAAATGTAATAATGATAAGGTATCCTGCCCCCTCCAAACAGATTTCCTTTCGCGCTTTATCTCTAGGTACTGTTCTGGCTTGTTTTAATTAAAGTATCAGAAATTATTAGGCTCAAATTATTTCTTGATCTAGTGCTCAAATTCTCCTGAAAAACTGCTTCTTCTGCCTCCGTATTTAAACCTTTATCAGTGTGAGGCAGATGAGTTTCCACATGTATGAAACTGGATTCATGTAATTCAGTATAAATTTTAGAGGAAAAGCCTAATTTAGCCTCTAAGTAATTAGACAAACAAATCGGATTTGGCCACACTGAGCTACCATGGTTTAAATACTCATGTCTCTTCTCAGGTTCTCTTGGATCATCAAAATGAACATTAAGGTGCAAAAAAAGCCTTATGAAATTTAGCATGGAGTTGTGAAATTCAAAGCAAAGATCTTATTTATTTTTTCATAAGAGGGATGGGGGCAAAAATCACCAAGTTCAAACCACTAACTTAAGTAGTATTCAAGGAGGGTAGTCATGTCTGTTACAGGCTTTAAAAACACCGATGAGAGGGTGCCTTTAAATCCCAGCATTGAGAAGGAGAAAACCATAAGACATATTGGTTATTTGTTTTCCTCATACTCTGTGAAAAAAATTCAGGTTGGAATCTGTTTACTTCTAATAGAGCTGTGTGAGAGGTTCACTTTCTTTGAAGTCGTCTGCAATATGATTCCCTTCTGTACTGTCAAGCTTGGTTATGGCAATTACCAGGCCGCCATTTTGAACTTGTGTCTTATTGGAGCATCAATCCTTACCCGGGTGTTTGCAGGTTGGCTTGCTGATGTCTGCCTAGGAAGAAACAAGCTGGTCCATATTTGCTTATTTCTGCATTTTCTAGGTGAGTGTCCACTTCTGACTGGATTGTTTTACAACTTATTTTAGTGGATTTTTATTAGAATGTTTGATTTACATTATTCCCACCTTGTTTTTAGCATAAAGTGTAATAAATGAGCCTAGAATGTTGTTTCAATTTATTTTATTCTCTGTATAATTTGAGGGATACTAGTAAGTGTGTATGTATGTATGTGTGTCTCTGTGTGTTAGAAGTTGCTTTGATACCTTTATCATTGCATTGATTATATTTTATATTAATTATCTCTTCAAATGTCTGTCTTCTGTAGAATGCCCTCCTTTTCCCCCTTCCTATCACAAGCCCAAATTTGTGACAAATTCTATGTGAAATGTGATGTTTATTTGCTTCACAATTAAAATGAAATGTGCTAAAAAGGTGTTTTGAAGTTCATGTAGAATAACTGAGAAACATTTTCATGAAAAAAGTGATCTTTTAATTAGTCATATAGTAATTAAGATTGCATTTGATACATGATTTCCATGTTATGAGCTATGGTTACCTGCTAAAAAAATGAGTGAATTTAACACTATCCTGTGCTACTTTACATAACAAAAAAAGAAATATATCCTTAAAATTTTGGGAGCAAAGTGATTGCAAGCAATATTGGTAAAATATCAAGTTTGTTTGATAAGGTATAGAGACCAAGTTGATGAACAGTTTAGAAATTTAGACTGTGAAGTTCAACATGGTCTTCTAGACACAAAGGAATTACTGAAGATGAGATGAACACGTTTGGGAAATCTTCCAATAAACAATCACAGTGAGAGATTAGAGAAAACAGAAAATCTCTGGATGCTGGTCTAGTTGATGGAGAAGTATCAATTCAGGAAAGAGCATAAAACAACAACAACAAAAAACCTCATCGACTAAATAAGAGCACAAATATGAGGGAAGGACAGAAATTAACTCCAAGTTGAGCTGAGAAACTTAGGAAGGTAGTTCATCAAAACCAACCAGTGCAGCAGAAATGCAGTTTTGGGTGAGAGGGAAGATGATGAGGAAGTGATGGGTAGCAGATACTCAGCCTATGTACATTTATATCAGATGGCCAAGTACCATTCACTAAATCGATCAGAGTGTGATTCAAACTTGTAAACTGCTTCAGTTCTGTGAAACATAAACTAAGTCACTGCATGGCAAATACTCATTCACCATTCCACAAATGTTTCTCATTGACTACTAGGCATTGTTCCAGATTCTGGAATGTAATAGAGAAGAAGGCAGTCTCTTTTCTTATGAAGCTAACTTTCTCAAATGGGACACGAGAAAATCAAGAAATAGCTATTTTGTTGGGTGGTAATGCACAATGATGAAAAATAAAGCTGGGGGAGTGGACAGGACAGACTAGATAGTGACAAGCCTGCTCTTCTGTATCAGGGAATATTTTCTGATGAGGAGGCATTTAAGCATGATTTACTCTTTTTTACTTGGTAACAGACTACATAGCAGTGTACATATACATCAGTGCCAATCACCTTTGCAGATAAGATCATCTATATCATTTTTCTAGATTCCACATGTATGTGTTGATATCCGGTATTTGTTTCTCTCTTTCTGACTTACTTCACCCTGTATGATAGTCTCTAGGTTCATATGTGCCTCTACAAATGACCCAACTTCATTCCTTTTTATGGCTGAGTAATACTTCATTGTATATTGTGTACCACATGTTCTTTATCCATTCCTCTGTTGATGGACATCAGGAAATTAAAAAAAACAGGGGATATATGTATATGTATGTGTAGACGTAGAGCTGATTCACTTTGCTATACAGTGGAAACTAACACAATATTGTAAAGTAACTATACTCCAACAAAAAATTTAAAAAAGAAAAATATAAGCAATTCACGTTAAAAAAAAAACCAAAAGTTTTCTTTAACAGGCTTCTGAGTTGCTTAAGATCATAGCGTTTTCTGTCTCTATTGATTAAGAACAAATAACCGTTGTGAAAGATGGTTTTCTCTGAGGGGTGGGAGTGCAGACATCTTTATTATCTCACATCAGGTGTTTCTGAATTGTTTTAATTTTGTTTAAATGGACTTGATGTGTTCTCCCCCAAACCCTTCTCCCATACGGGCTACCACATAACACTGAGCAGAGTTGCATGTGCCGTACAATAGGTCCTTGTTGATTATCTGTTTTAAACATAGCAGTGTGTGTATATGTATGGCTGAGTCCCTTTGCTATTCACCTAAAACTATCAGAACATTGTTAATCGGTTATACTCCAATACAAAATAAAAAGTTCCTCCCAAATGGACATGATTTGTTTATATATTCTGAGAGGTGGTTTGAGTTTGAGGGAAAAATAAACTAGGACTCTGGATTCATTAAAAACACATATTGAGGGAAATATTTACTTTTAGGAAAATTATATTGCCTCCAGAATTGCCATGATTAATATTTTAATAAGACTATCACAAGACGAGGCTACATTCAGAAGAAAAACTTTATTTCTGGTGTGCTTTGGTGAGTCAGTGGTCTATGCATATTTATTTCTCTTTTTCTCCATCTACGGGCACTGCTTTATTATCTGTGGCTTCCTTTCCCTTGGAGGATTTCTACATGGGCACTCACCATCTGATTAACAACGTACCCAAAAAAGAGCAGACAAGGCTGTTTCACGTAGCACTGTTGGCCGTCTGCCTCGGCACAGGAGGAATCAGAGCTGTAGTCTGTCCATTGGGTGCTTACAGCCTTCAGGAGTGTGGATCCCAGAAACAAACATCCCTTTTTAACTGGGAAGTAGAGCTAGCTAGGAGAGAAAACAGGCTTATAACATCCTTTTCCCTTTGTGCATTTCTCATTGTTTGCTCTCTGGGTCCATTTTGATGGCAGTCATTCAGCCTTTGCCATTGATTGGGCTGGATGACAGTGAGATAATACCTGTGACAGTGATTAAGCCAGTAGTCCCAGGAGCCTACGAGTCAGGTATAGACCAATACAGCTTAATGGCACCTTCTTGAAACACATTGATGAATTTGTCCTCCACATAAACAAGTGTGAGATGGTGTGTTGTATTGAATAGAAGATGGTTTTGGAGTCAAACAGGCCTTGGTGGAAATCTCAGCTCTACACAATTGCCTGATCTTAGTAATGTCATTTATTCTTTATGAGTTTAACCATTTCTGAAGGGTTATCATAATACCTCTTCTTGGATTTTCTTAGAAGTAATAATATGTATATTGCTGGTAGAGAACATGGCACATAGCAGTAATCAATAACTTGTTTTTCTTAGTTATGTCTACATTGTAATAGACTAATTCGGCAGGGATTATAAATTCAGCAAGAAGATGAGAAGGATGGAAGAAGAATTTTACTTCTTAAATATCCATTAAAGCATCAACCAACATCTCTATTTCACATTCACTCCACCCCCAGCACCTGACAGAACTTCTAGTCCATAGAAATCAAACCACATTTCTATGAGTCTTTCTCTCCCAGTGAGTTCTTTTACAGTGTTATGTGTTTCTAAAGAACCAATTTTAATTATCAAATGCAAATTCAAGAAAAAAGTTGAAATTTTGATCTTAAGAAAATGTAGTTCAACACTTAGTAGAGAACTTTGTTGTTATTGTCATTCATTAATGGATATCAGGTATATGAGATATGTTGTCTTTCTTCCTCTTCTCTGTGAAATGAGTTAGCAACATTTTTCTAAAATATTGCGTTTTCCACCAGTGTTAGCAATAGATAAAAGCAAAGCAGAAATAGGATCAGACAAAATGTCTAAAGAGAACTCATATTTAAAGCATTAAATGAAAAAATTATAATAAATATTATTTAGGTATTATTACATGTAGCTATCTGAGACATTTCCTTTTTTCTTTCTGTCTTTCTTTCTTCCTTCCTTTTCTTTTCCCCACCCTCCTGCCATATTATATTAATATTACAAAGCACTCAGGCCCATTTTGGATTAAGTCCAGACGAAAGAGAATAATGCTATTTTACCAAAGGTGGAAGGAACTCTACTTCTTACAGCAAATTCTGCCTCCTTGACCTGCCCAAAGGAGAAAGAAAAATCTTTCTTTTTTATTCTATTCGGAGGTTTTAATCCTTAATTAGCAACATCATTTTGATTAAATAAGACTCTGGAGGATTAAGACTAGAGAGCAATCAGTTGTTCTGAAAGATAGCTCTGGAGAATTTATTGTACTGTGGTCTTAGTCATTCAGAATTGTGTTTAATCAAAGTGACATTTCTCAGCGTTGATTACAAAGGAGACATTATATGAATGAAATATTTCCTCAGGGAAACGGAGGGGACACCCAATGGGTTTGTGCTTTAGGACATTGGAAAGGGGGATGAGGAATAGGGTGAAAATGAATTTCTGGAGCCAGGCCACATTTAAGATGAACACCTTTATATTGGGTTACTTATTATTTTCTGATTTCATTAAAATCTCCAATAAAGGCATAATGCAACATTTTTTTTAAATTAAGGGTTCTGTGAAAGGGATATAAAGAATCAGAATGTTATTCTTTAACATGATGAAAGACTGTAGAAATAATAAGCTCCTTGAAGGCTGAAGATGGTTGTTTTTTCTTTCTCAGTTCAAATACTAAACTATGGAAAAACTTTTATGAACAGCTGCTTGTTGCAGTTTATAGAAATGAATGTTCGTTCTATTCTTGTACATACTGCAGGGGTTGGTGGCAAGATGGATAGAACCCCTGCTGGGCAGCCAGGCAGCTGGCAGGAACCCGGCTGTGTCACTTAGGTGTCTTAGGTTTTCAGCAAGTTTCTTCACCTCTCAAAGCCCCGGGTCCCTCAGCCACAGAATGTGGATGCTTTGGAGGGCTGTTGTGGAGTTTTTATGCAAAGTACCAGGGCACATTATAGGTTTTCAAATCAGGGTAGCTATGACCAATGTTATTCAATGATGAGTAAGTCATCAGCTAAAGTCATTGTCCAACTTCTGGGAAAGAGGAAGGCCATTTAGGAGAAGGTCATCTTTAAAATGAGCCGCTCCTTGATTTATCGTCTATTTCTTCAAGTCAAAAATGCCCCTAGAAATGACAAGCCTAGTTAATATAATGAATTTCAGTAGTGGCTTTTGAAAAAGCAACATACCACTTGAATCCATAACCACTTGAAGGTTGCATCCAGTTCCGGTTTCAGCACAGATGTCAGATGTTCATAGTTACGGGACCCTTAATGAGATGTGTCATTGCATCTCTACCACCTAACGATCATGTGAAATAGTGTAGACTGGAAGTCTCAGGCACTGAAAGCACCACTTCCGAGTGGAGCTGCCAAATGTAGGTGAGAAAACCTCTCCCAGCCAACATCACCATCTGGTACTGGATTATCCTCAAATATGTACCTCATTGAAAGAATAAAGCTAAGCTCCCTGAAATCAAGAGGCACAGTAATCTGCCAGCTTCTGCTCGTGCCATCACCCAGAACTGAACCTGGCTCTTTCAGTATTTTCCAAACGCTGAGGTGTACAATTAAGAGTTACCATACTGGAGATCATATGAGTAAATACACCTGTGCAGAATCTTTTCCGGAATCAAACTGAATGGTGAATAATTAAGTCTGTTCATGACCGTAATTTCAAATCCTACCACAGTTAAACTTAAATCTTGCTCCCTCACGTCTCTACTTGGGGTTTCCCTGGTGGCTCAGATGGTACAGAATCTGTCCACAATGCAAGAGACCTAGGTTCTATCTCTGGGTCGGGAAGATCCCCTGGAGAAGGGAATAGCAGCCCACTCCAGTATTCTTGCCTGGAGAATTCCATGGACAGAGAAGCCTGGTGGGCTACAGTTTATGAGATCGCAAAGAATCGGACATGACTGAGCGACTAACACTCACTCATATCTTTGCTTACTTCACCTGATAATTTGCATCCCGTCTGCATATCATAGTCTGTTGTGAACCAGTTACCAGAGTGAATTCTACATGCTGTAAAGGCTCAAATAGGATATTGGTAAATTTCTTGTAAAAGTCTAGAGACTGAATTATTCCATCCCTGAAATTTTGACTATCTGGTACTCAGTTTGACTCTACATAATATATGTCTCCTACTAAACTGTTCTGATTTAAAATACTTGCTCAAATTTAATATTTTTTATCTTAGGAAAATACTAGAGGTAAAAAATCATTATCCCACAGCCTTTTTTTTCAAACCTGTTGTAATATTTTACTAAAGTATTGTCTGAGAGAAAGTGAAAGTTAGTCACTTAGTTGTGTCTGACTCTTTGTAACCCCATGGACTGTAGCCCACCAGACTCTTCTGTCCATGGGATTCTCCAGGCAAGAATACTGGAGTGGGTTGCCATTCCCTTCTCCAGGGCATCTTCCCAACCCAGGGATCAAACCTGGGTCTCCTGCATTTCAGGTGGATTCTTTACCAGCTAAGCCACCAGGGAGTATTAGAGTATTGTCTGAAAGAAGTGATTCTCAAACCTAGATGTCCAGGAAAGCTTAAAAATACTGATGCCTGGACCCTGCCACCAGAAATTCTGATCATGTTAATTTGAGGTGGGAACCAGAGGCTTTTTTTTTTAAGCTGCCTAAGTAGTCAGGTTTGAGAACCACTGCTCTCAAGCAGTGTTGCCTGATTTTAAGAATCATTTGAGGATTTTATTAAAAAATGTTCCCCAAAACTCTACTTAATGCAGTGTGATGACTTGAATGGAAAGGAAATTCAAAAGGGAGAGGGTATATGTATGTGTATGGTTGATTCATTTTGCAGTACAGTAGTAATTAACACAACATTGTAAAGTAATGATATGCCAATAAAAATTAATTAAAAAACAAAACAAACAAACAAAAAACATTGCCCATGTCCCTACCTCCAACTTCTCAGATCAGAATTTCCTGGGAGCATAGCTGGGGAATGTGCATTTTTACCAAGTGCTTCAGAATTTTGAAAACAGTTCGAGAGACTTAAGAAAAGAGAATTCCACACATGGTCTGGATTTTTGAAAAGAAATAGAGCTAAACACTAATGGAAGCACTTATTTTGTACGAAGATGCTTCAGAAAATTTTGATGATTCATAACAGTTTTTCTTTACCACTCCAGAAATCTACCTGATTGAGAAATCCTACCTAATCCTTTAGGAGAAAAACAAAATATGAAATTACACAATTCTGCAATGGTAAAATCATAATTTACAAGATACATTTCAGCTAACAAAATCAAAACAGTTCTTGGCATAGTCTTATTAGAACTCATTTCTTATTAGTACTCACTAACATGGACATAACTCTTTTTATTGCTTTGCTTTATTGTGCTTCACAGGGAATAGAATTTTTAAGTTCATAAATTTATAAATTTTTATGAATCGTAAATTTCATAAAATTTACAAATTGCAAGTTAATGACAGCCTTGTGTGTAGCAAGTCTATTGGTGCCGTTTTTTCCAACAGCCTTTGCTGACTTTGTGTCTCTGAAGCATCTGATAATTCTCACAGTATGTAAACTTCATTATTATTATTTTATTTAATATGGTGATCTGTGATCAGTGAACCTTGATGTTACTACCACCATGCACTCAAGGCTCAGATGATGGTTAGTATTATTTAGCAATAAAATATTTTTAAATTAAGGTAAGCATATTATTTTTTTAGGCATAATGCTATAGCACATTCAATGCATTATAACTTTTATATACACTGGAAAACCAAAAAGTTTTTGCAACTTCATGCCCCCTGTTATATCTTGGTGGTCTGAAACCAGACCCATAGTATTGATATCTTCAAGGTATGCTTGCACTCAGAATATCTTCTAAGTTGAATACTGAGGAATAGCTTGTAAACTATTAAACTATTAAAAAACCACTAGACCTTCCAAAATTCTATTTGCCTGGGCTCCAGCCAAGTTTAACAAATGTGCCCACTCAACGTAGTAACAACAGGCACCTCCTCTGTTATCTTTGCCAAAATTGTCAGCATTCAGAAAACACTCAGAATTTCTCTCTGACATACAATGATAAACTAAAAAATATTGAGAAAAAGGAAAAAAAAAAAAAAAAGAAATTTCTTACATTTCTTACTGATCCTGCAGCCTCCCGCTTTTTCTTAAGGCCTGTGTGGTGGCTCTTAACCTGTAGGTGCGTCAATAGTGACTTACTATCATCAATAAACATGCAGTGGTTCAAAGATCTTAAACTCAGAAAATGAGAAAATGATACACCTTTTTTTAAAAAAAGCAACAGAGTAAATTTGAAGACCTAGTGGGCTTTATCAGGTCATTCATGAATTGGGGAGCATCTCTTCTAACAACCAGAATGGTGCTTTGAGGGGTTGTACGAAATGGAAGCCTTTTGTAGGAAGAAGGATAGGGCATGGGAGCTATTAGAAAAAGAAAAGAAAGCATTATTTTTGGGTCAGGATATCTTCTTTTGGGAGTGGGTATTGGGAAGGGAATGGCAACGGTTGCACCACATAGATTGCTGCTTTTTCTCCTGAGGGATGGAGAGGTTCACAAGACAGATGACTTCATTGATGCTGACGAGAAAATTCCAGACTGGTTGATTACATTTCTGGGGAGGCTCAAAACTTCAAGTAAGTCATGTATCTAAGTCTAGGTTTGGTATCATGGACTTTAGCCCAAGTGACATTATTTTGGGCCTGGTTTTCTCTTCAACAGCATTAACAACTGTTAAAATTGGGATGTTGACAGAAGAAAGGGAAATAAAGACAGAAAGGGAATGAGAGCAAGTTAGAAGAGTGAGAGGCAGGGAGAGCAAAGAAAGAGAATGAAGCAGTCCCCTGAGTTTCTTAATTAAAAATAAACCTTTTATTTAAATTTTGCTGCCTGTCCACCAAAATTAATGATCTTCTTTTATTAAGCTGTCTTTTCTTTAATAGCATTGTTGAAAAATACTTATAGATGAAAAGTAGGAAAAAATTATATAAATGAATTTATTTACAAAACAAAAACAGACTCACTAATTTTGGAAACAAACTTATGGTTAAAGAGAAGAAACTTAGCAGAGAGGGATAAATTAGGAGCTTGGGATGAACACACAGATACTACTATATTACTATTGTTTAATTGTTCAGTCGTGTCCTATTCTTCTGCAATCCCATGGACTGTAGCCCTCCAGGCTCCTCTGTTCATGGGATTTCCCAAGCAAGAATACTGGAGTGGGTTGCCATTTCCTTCTCCAGGGGATCTCCCTGACCCAAGGCTCGAATCTGGATCCTGCATTGGCAGGTGGGTTCTTTAACACTGAGCCACCTGGGAAGCCCACAGAACTATATTTATATAATAGATAATCAACAAGGACCTATTGTACAGCATGGGGAACTCTACTCAGTATTCTGTAATAACCCAATGTGGGAAAAGAATCTGAAAAAAAATGAATATATGTACTATTTAACTGATTCACTATGCTGTATACTTGAAACCAACACAAACATTGTTAATCAACTATACTCCAATAATTTTAAGTAGAAACTGCAAAACTTCCTCTGGTCTCTCTTTCTCCAAGTTCATGTCAGCTAGGTTATTCTTTGAAGTATTTCAGTGGGCCAGTGGTCATGCTAAAAGAAGCAGTGGCTGACAACAGCTGCTGCTGCTGCTAAGTCACTTCAGTCGTGTCCAACTCTGTGTGACCCCATAGACGGCAGCCCACCAGGCTGCACCGTCCCTGGGATTCTCCAGACAAGAACACTGGAGTGGGTTGCCATTTCCTTCTCCAATGCATGAAAGTGAAAAGTGAAAGGGAAGTCGCTCAGTCATGTCCAACTCTTCGAGACCCCATGGACTGCAGCCCACCAGGCTCCTCCGCCCATGGGCTTTGCCAGGCAAGAGTACTGGCATGGGGTGCCATCGCTTTCTCCGATTGACAACAGCATCCACTATGAAATCAGCGCCCCACTGTTACATTGACTCTTCTAAACAGTTCAATTTTAACCCATTGAAGAGCCACAAATCCAGGTGAAGAGCCACCATAATCCTGGTGAATTATCTCAGTATCATTCCATGAAGAATAACATATTCTCTCTGAACTCTTAAAATTATCCACTAAGACTTGGGAGACCTGGAAGTTTTCCTCCCCTCTTTCATTATGTTCTCAAGTAGGATGGAAAGCCCATTTCAAACTGTTTCTCTTATAATCACTTAAAATAAGTCTGAAGCATGTCAAAATTGGTCAGTCTAAAAAATGACAAAACATTTGAGTGACTTTAAAAATTATTACTAAATATGTTTGTTAGCCATCTGTATGTCTTTTTTGGAGAAATGTCTATTTAGTTCTTTGGCCCATTTTTTGATTGGGTCATTTATTTTTCTGGAGTTGAGCTGTAGGAGTTGCTTGTATATTTTTGAGATTAGTTGTTTGTCAGTTGCTTCATTTGCTATTATTTTCTCCCATTCTGAAGGCTGTCTTTTCACCTTGCTGATAGTTTCCTTTGATGTGCAGAAGCTTTTAAGGTTAATTAGGTCCCATTTGTTTATTTTTGCTTTTATTTCCGATATTCTGGGAGGTGGGTCATAGAGGATCCTGCTGTGATGTATGTCAGAGAGTGTTTTGCCTATGTTCTCCTCTAGGAGTTTTATAGTTTCTGGTCTTATGTTTAGATCTTTAATCCATTTTGAGTTTATTTTTGTGTATGGTGTTAGAAAGTGTTCTAGTTTCATTCTTTTACAAGTGGTTGACCAGTTTTCCCAGCACCACTTGTTAAAGAGATTGTCTTTAATCCATTGTATATTCTTGCCTCCTTTGTCAAAGATAAGGTGTCCATATGTGCGTGGATTTATCTCTGGGCTTTCTATAGATCTATATTTCTGTCTTTGTGCCAATACCATGCTGTCTTGATAACTGTGGCTTTGTAGTAGAGCCTGAAGTCAGGTAGGTTGATTCCTCCAGTTCCATTCTTCTTTCTCAAGATCGCTTTGGTTATTCGAGGTTAGATGGCTAACAAACACATGAAAAGATGCTCAACATCACTCATTATCAGAGAAATGCAAATCAAGACCACTATGAGGTACCATTTCACACCAGTCAGAATGGCTTCGATCCAAAAGTCTACAAATAATAAATGTTGGAGAGGGTGTGGAGAAAAGGGAACCCTCTTACACTGTTGGTGGGAATGCAAACTAGTACAGCCACTATGGAGAACAGTGTGGAGATTCCTTAAAAAACTGGAAACAGAACTGCCTTATGATCCAGCAATCCCACTGCTGGGAATACACACTGAGGAAACCAGAAGGGAAAGAGACACGTGTACCCCAGTGTTCATCGCAGCACTGTTTATAATAGCCAGGACATGGAAGCAACCTAGATGTCCATCAGCAGATGAATGGATAAGAAAGCAGTGGTACATATACACAATGGAGTATTACTCAGCCATTAAAAAGAATTCATTTGAATCCATTCTAATGAGGTGGATGAAACTGGAGCCTATTATACAGAGTGAAGTAAGCCAGAAGGAAAAATACCAATACAGTATACTAACGCATATATATGGAATTTAGAAAGATGATAACAATAACCCTGTGTATGAGACAGCAAAAGAGACACTGATGTATGGAACAGTCTTATGGACTCTGTGGGAGAGGGAGAGGGTGGGAGATTTGGGAGAATGGCATTGAAACATGTGAAATATCATGTATGAAACGAGATGCCAGTCCAGGTTCAATGCATGATACTGGATGCTTGGGGCTATTGCACTGGGACGACCCAGAGGGATGGTATGGGGAGGGAGGAGGAAGGAGGGTTCAGGATGGGGAGCACATGTATACCTGTGATGGATTCATTTTGATATTTGGCAAAACTAACACAATTACGTAAAGTTTAAAAATAAAATAAAATAAATTAAAAAAATTAAAATTATTACTAAATAAATTATGGCTAATTTTAAAAATTATTAATCTGAAAAGGTTTGCTAAATTTTGCAGCGATAAGGTTTTTCCCCTTTATTTGTATTCAACACTGTGGAATCATGAAGACCAAAAAAAAAATTACCATTTATATATACTCCCAATTATTTGCAGTTCCCAGTCTGTGTTTAAAAGTAGACTAAAGAAACATATTTTTACTGCTGCTTTCAATTTTCCTTAATCACTAGTATTTATTTTGCTTTAGTGCTTTGCTCTCTGACTTTCTGTGCGAGAGGTGCTTTATATATTCAATTTGCTAGTGAGCTATGAGATGAAAGGAGTCTTAATGGTGAGTTTGAGGACTGTGGATTTTTATTTCTTTTATTTTTTTTACAGTTGATACATATATAATTTTACCCTTAATTATCTATGGCTTGTCCTGTCCATGGATCAACAAAGACATATATAAAACGTGATTGTACTGGGCAATTCTTTTAGAAAATTACACAATCAAATAGGTCGGGTGACATTTGTTAAAATACACTTAGTACTTTATGTGAAATCTCTTCCTATACAGAGATATTCAGCACTATAATTCTTTGGTTTATAACTATATTTCACAAGATGTAAGTCTTGGAAGAATTGTAATTTTCCTTGACCCTCTTTAAAGTAATTCCGTTTACATTCCCCAGTGGTGTACTGAAGAGTCTCAGGGAGTCCTCATGGATTTCTCTGCAATACTTAGCATTTGAAACAGGGTTTCTTAAAAATTAAAAGGACTATAACATTGCTTGCAGCTCCAGCTTCTCTTTGTTATTACCAGCCACAGTTCAAGTGTCCGGCTTGAAGAAGCATTAAAGATGACCTGAGGTAGAGCCAAGGGACTCTATCCCATTGTCCTAGAAAATTCTAACTTTGTACCTCCCCTGCATGGTGGTACATAAATCACTATTAGTAGATTATAGTCAGTCAGCTTGCTGGGCATGACCATGCTTGACATTTGATTACTTTTCCAGGTCAGTTATGGAGAGTAGATGTTCAAGATTTTGAATGGGGTGGTCATTTCATGGGTGCATACATATTCAAAACTTAACTTGACAAGATGACATTGGTCAGACCACCATATGACCAATTTTTTAAGATGACTCTCAGACTCACTGTACTGTTTCTATATGTACCCCTCTTCTTCTGCCAATAAAAGCTCTTGACCACTGATTGTCAGTGGAGGGGAGTCAGCCTTTGGACAGGAGTCTGCTCTCCCCCTTCCCTGGTTGTCGTGTCCGGGGTCTTTGTGACCCCATGGACTTAGCCTGCCAGACTCCTCTGTCTATGGGAATTCCCAGGCAAGAATACTGGAGTGGGTTGCCGTTTCCATCTCCAGGTAATCTTCCCTACCCAGGGATCAAACCCAGGTCTTCTGCACTGCAGGCAGATTCTTTACCAACTGAGCCAGCAGGGAAGCCCCCTGCCCTAGTTGCTGGCACCCAAAACAAAGCAATTTTTCCTTTCTACCAACTTTGCCTCTTTATTGGCTTTTGAGCAGTAAGCAACCAGACCCTGCTTAATAAGTATGTACTTAATAAGAAAGCTAATAAACAAAGATGCAGATGGCCAACAGGCATATGAAAAGATGCTCAACATATCTAATCATCAAGGAAATGCAAATCAAAACCACAATGAGATATTAATATTACTTCACACCCATCAGAACATCTATCATCAAACAGAACACAAATAACAAATGTTGGTAGGAATGTGGAAGAAAGGGAACTCTTGTGCACTATGGGTGGGAATGTAAATTGGTACAGCCACTGTGGAAAACAGCATGGAGATTTCTCAAAAAATCACAAACAGAACTACCATATAACCCAGCAATTCCACTTCTGGGTAGATATATCTGAAAAAAAAAAAAAAAAACCAAACCACTAATTTTGAAAAGAATCATGCACCCCAATATTCATAGAAACATTATTTACAGTTTCCAAGTTATAGAAACAGCCTGTGTCCATCAACAGATGAATGAATAAAGGAGATGTGGTATATACATACAATGGAATACTACTTGGCATAAAAAAGAAAGAAATTTTGCCATTTGCAGCAACATGGATGGAATTGGAGGGTATTTTGTCAAGTGAAATAAGTCAGATAGAGAAAGACAAATACTGTATGATTTCACTTATATATAGAATCTAAAAAATGCAACAAACTAGTGAATATGACAAAAGAGAAGCAGACTCACAGATGCAGAGAATGAACTAGTGGTTATGGGGCGGGGGAATATAGAGGCTGGGGGAGTGGGACATACAGACTGTTGTATGTAAGATAGGCTACAAGGATGTATTTGTACAACATGGGGAATAGAGCCACTGTTTTGTAACAACTATAGATGGAGAAGAACCTTGAAAATTTTTATAAAAATTTAAAAAATGGAATTTGAAAAAAGAAAGCTAATAAACAATATTTGCAAAATCTAGCTTGCCTCATATGCTACTACTTTATAGCTTATGTTTATTAAAAGAATTAGCAATTATTATATGAAGTTACTCAATGGCAATTTTATTTTTGTTTTTGATTCCCAGGTTTTATTGAATCATGAACCTGAATGCAACTGTGGTCTTTCTGGGAATATCTTATATCCAATACTCAGGGGCCTGGGCCCTGGTTTTACTTATTCCTTTTATGTCTACACTTATGGTTCTGATAACTCTTTATATGATGCACTATAACCTGATTTACCAGTCAGAAAAATGTAAGTAAATCTCACTTTACATTTTTTTGTTTGTTTGTTTTTATGGTTTTCTTGATGCATCTTCTTCCTCTTAGGTTCCCTATAATTTCACTTTCAACTCACAGAATTTATAGAGTCTGTCACTTACTTCATAAACAAAAGTAGAAAAAAATCATATATGATCCCTTCTATCTAGCTCTCAGCTTCAACAATTCTCAGTTCATTTCTACTCACTTTTTCCCCATCCCTATTGGTAGTTCTGAAGCAAGAACTAAATATCACAGTGCTTCATATGTGTGTGTATAAAAAGAAGCTATTTATATGCTCAATACTTTAAAAATATAATCACAATGTCATTAACACACACAGAGAATTTCTTAAGATGATCAAGTATCTGTTAAAAAATCTGTTTCCCTTTTAAAATCTGTTTATTTTGTTTTGTTTTATAATTTATTCAAATGAAATCCAAATAAGGCCCATATATTCCAAATGGCAGCTATGTCCCTTAAACCATATATATTCCCCCTTCCTCTCTATTTCTCTCCTTTCTATATTTTTTTCCTTAAGAAATCTGAACATTTCACATAATCTGAATTTTGCTGATTTCATCCATTTAATGTCATCCAAAAGGTTTTCCCTTTTTATTTCCCCTAAAATGTCTGACAGACATAGATCCTTGATCAGATTCAGATTTTTCATTTTTGGCAAAATTCCTTCACAGATGATGTTAGGTACCTCACACTGTCTCATTATCTGCTTTTGCAGGGTCAATACCCATTGTTAATTTTTGTCTAAATCTATGATCCCATTGGGGGTTGCAGGTTGGTGATATTTTATATTTCTTCCTCTTTTATTAGCTGAAATATATTCTCAATAACTATTTCATTACACAGAAGTAGTTTGTGTAAGGAAAAAAAGATAAATGTCTAATTCTTTCCCTTTAATTTTAGATTTTCAAATTAATGAGGTGAACTTCAGTGTCTTCCAAAGATGATCTATTAGTTGTTTTTAAAAACAACTAACAGGTCATCTATTAGTGACCCTGTGGACTGGACTGTAGCCCACCAGTCTTCTCTGTCCACAGGATTCACCCAGCAAGAATACTGGAGTGGGTTGCCATGCCCTCCTCCAGGGGATCCTCCCAACCCAGGAACTGAACCCGCATCTCCTATGTCTCCTGAATTGGCAAGGTGGGTTCTTTACCACTAGTGTCACCTGGGAAGCCCATAGATTCCATATATATGCATTACTATATAATATTTCTGTCTTACTTCACTCTTTATAATAGGCTTCAGGTTCATCCACTGCATTAGAACTGACTCAAATTCATATCTTCTTGTAGCTGAGTAATAGTCCACTTTATATATGTACTACAGTTTCTTCATCCATTCATGTGTCGATGGACATCTAGGTTGCTTCCATGGTCTACTGCTGTAAGTAGTGCTGTGATGAACAGCACTACAAGGTTGCTGTTGTTGAGTTGCTAAGTCATGTCTGACTCTTTGTGACCCTGTGGACTGTAGCCCACCAGGCTCCTCTGTCCATGGGATTTCCCAGGCAAGAATACTAGAGTGAGTTGCCATTTCCTTCTCCAGGAGATCGTCCCAACCCAGGGATTGAACCCACACCTCCTGCATTTCAGGTGGATTCTTTGCCCTTGAGCCACTGGTAGAGCCCTTCCACGCACAAGACTTTTGTCTTTTTGCTTTGTCTTTTGCATAGTTTATGTTTGAAATAAAATTTACCTATCTTCTTTATGTTTCTAGATTTTGAACTTTGGTGAAAAAGTTTTCCTCACTCCCAGATTATAAAAGAATTCATTCATATTTCTTTTGGCTATATATATATATATATATATATTTACCTTTATATCTGTGACCCATTTGGAAATTGTATTAGAATAAGTTTTAAGAGTGAACTCAATTTTATCTTTTTCCATATGACTGTCGTATTATCCGGCCTCTTATTAAAAAGTGTATTTTTCCCACTGCTTTGAGATGCCACCTTCCTGTATACCACCACTTGCATTTCTGTAATTTCTGTTCTCTTCCTTTTATCAGCCACTCTCTTCATATTATCTCTCTTGTTTAAAAAAACTCTGATCTTAATTTCTAACATATTTTACTTTCAGTGGTACCTTCACTGTTACCCCTACTTATACCCCTTATCTATACAACTACCACTAATAGCAATGCAAGAAGTTATATTTTTAAAAATTAAGCACATTCACCACTGGTACTTCCTTTCACCCCGTATCAGTGAAGTGGGCAAGAAGGGCACAGGGTTTCCTTTTACAGACTATACTCCATGGGCTTTGTTTCTGCTCTTGCACCATCCCAAGCTTTACTTTTCCACCTAGCACGTTGTGTTGAAATGATCTATTTCTGAATACAGTTAAAAATTCGTGTGTCAGTTTGGCAGAAACCAACACAATACTGTAAAGCAATTTTCCTTCAATTAAAAATCAGTGAAAGTCGCTCAGTCGTGTCCGACTCTGTGAACCCATGGACTATACAGTCTATGGAACTCTCCAGGCCAGAATACTGGAGTGGGTAGCCTTTTCCTTTCCCAAGGGATCTTCCCAACCCAGGGATCAAACCCAGGTCTCCGGCACTTCAGGCAGATTCTTTACCAGGTGAACCACAAGGGAAGCCCTCAATTAAAAATAAATACATTTAATTATAAAAGAAAATTCCTGTGTCGTATACATACTTGGAATATAGTAAATGTTCAGCATTTATTATTGTTAAACTGAGTGCAGAAGATGAGACATCATTGAATTTAATGAGTTGCCAAGACGTCACAGGCAATGGCTGATGTGGAACCAGAACCCAGATCTTACTTTTCTCAGGCTAGAGCTTGTTTTTTTTACACTACATACTGAGGCAGTGAGACAGGGGAAACATTACCCTGGAAGTCTCTGCCTTGTTTCTCAGAGCTCTGTGTTCTGTCAGTCACAGCTGGGCAGTATACAGCCTCCTGCCAGTCTGTGGAATGGGTTCATTATGCAAAAAGATGTCTGAGAGATCCTCTCAGCCCCAAAAGGCAAAAAAGAGGAAAATGTAAAGGAAGTATAAACTTTTGTCAAAAGACCACTTTGGCATATTCTGGAGTATGTAACTGTCAAGTAATTCTGCTTTTGTGAATGTGTTAGTCACTCAGTCGAGTCTGACTGTTTGCAACACATGGACTGCAGCCTACCAGGCTCTTATGTCCATGGAATTTTCCAGGCAAGAATACTGGAGCAGGTTGCCATTTCCTACTCCAGGGCTTCTTCCCAAGCCAAGGATCAAACCTGGGTCTCCTGCATTGCAGGCAGATTCTTTACTTACTAAGCCAACAGGGAAGCTTATACATAATTTTTACATTCAGATTTTCTAAATAACTATTCAGCATCCAACCATTTGCTTCCTAATCTCCTATTGGAAAGTATATATTCATCTGAATAAAAAACTACAATTCTTCATGTAATACAAATTTAATCAGCTCGGTTTACTGCCAGACTACTGTAGTTCATATGCTATATATTTTAACATGTGATAAGGTAACCTTTCTTTGGCCAGTTACAAGAAAAAATTGTATTCATTGCAGGTAAAGTTACAAAATGTTCACCAGCGGTTTACTTTACATAATACTCTATAAAATGAATATTTTGGAGTTGTTTTGCTTTGTTTTGTTTTATTTTTCAAAGTTATATAATCACCCAACTATGGTGAAGTAAAACTCTGTCTTCCCTTTAGAAAAGTATATCATCCTTATTTTGGCTTCTTCCTCTCTGATGACTAAATTGGAACTTCCTCAAAGCTGTAATTCAAAGCCATAGGTGACCTTAAAGAAATGATTTTTTATATGCTACCTTTTATTTTAAGGTAACTTTTCAAATGTGGACCATGCATTCCATTATGTTTAGCTGTCAAGCACAGTCTTCATTTGCATTTCTTCCCACTGCTGTAATTTTGAGAACTGGCAGGTGACCAAAGAAGAAGAAGAAGGAAAAAAAGTGCATCTACCATCTAGAGTGCAATGTAGGATTTTTTATTATAATTAAGTAGCATAGATATTCATGATTAGATCAAGGTCAGAGGAGCAGACCATCAGAGCCAAGGACTTAAAGGTACAAAGAATTAAAAAATTGCTTTCTAAAGTTTTTTTTTTTTTTTTAATAGTAATGGTTACCATCTTTTAAGTTTGGCAATAAGCATTTAAAATAGCTCATCTGTTTTATTTTAAAATGTGCACACTGGTGTGTTTGCCATGCACATTTAAACTGGAGCTTGAAGTTTCAGTTGCATTTTCATTTCAGGTTTTTTTTCCAGCTTCCCGTTTCTGCTCCTGGTGTAGAAAAGCTATTTGAGGATTATAATGACAATGGATTTTTCTAAAGGCTGAGTCTACACGACACACAATATTATTTGTACAGAAGGCTTGAGTTTCCTATTAAGCCTAATAGATTAATCCAAGAATGTGGTATGATGTTTAGGTACAGATGTTTTCAGTGGGACTTCCCTCCTGACACTCAGGGATAGTTACAGTTTAAATGGATAATGGATGCTCCCTCTGCATAGACAGATGACAGCATAGTTCCTTTTCCTGCCTCCTTACTGGCTCCCTCTCAGTCCACCTTATCAATTAGGTTTATTACTTCCTCTTTCCTCTGACTAACAGTCCATCTAGTTCATTGTCCACTCTTTCTCCTTGGCCACCTTTTCTCATTCTTATAGTATCCTAATGGAGTTGTTGTTGTTCAGTCACTCAGTTATGTCCAACTCTTTTTAACCCCATGGACTGCAGCATTCCAGGTTTCCCTGTCCTTTACTATCTCTCAAAGTTTGCTCAAACTTATGTCCATGGATGCCATCCAACCATCTCGTCCTCTGTTGTCCCCTTCTCTTCCTGCCCTCAGTCTTTCCCAGCATCAGGGTCTTGAGTCAGCTCCTCACATCAGATGGCCAAAGTATTGGAACAGAGCCCTGGAATTTATTCCAGGACCCCATTCTTCTCTCTTTACCCTCTTTCCTTAAGTGACCCACACCAAACACTCCATCTCATTTAACCTCTCCTCATCTTGAAACTCACATTCCTGACTTCCTATTCACCATTTTCATTTGGTTATCTAGGGGTCATCTCAAATTTAAGATGACCAAACCTCAACTCTTAATTCATCCAACTGCAAATGTGCTTGCCTTTTCCATCTTCATGTAAGGGGAATAGAAGTAGAATCTTCAAATCTTCTCATTTCTTCACCCTCTCCCCATGTCAAAATATCCTGTTGATTCTTCAAAAACACTTCTCATTCTTTTTTTAATTTTTTATTTTATATTGAAGTATAGGTGATTAGGTGATAGGTAATTAACAATGTTGTGTTACAGATGTACAGTGAAGTGATTTAGCTGTACATATATCTATTCTTTTTCAAATTCTTTTCCCATTTAGGTAGTTATACAATATTGAGTAGAGTTCCCTGTGCTGTACAGTAGGTCTTTTTGGTTATCCACTTTAAATATAGCAGTGTGTACATTATATGTGATGAAAACTCAGCCATTAAGAAGACTGAAATAATGCCATTTATGGCAGCATGGATGGCCTTAGTGATTGTCAGTATATACTGAGTGAAATAAATCAGAAGAGAAAGACAAATATCATAATGGTATCACCTATATGAATCTAAAAAAAGATACAAATGAACTTATTTATAAAACTGAAACAGACTAATAAACTTAGAGAGTGAATTTATGGTTCCCAGGGAGGCAGGATTGAGGAGGGGCATAGTTAGGGGTTTGGCATTAATAAAACTGAAACAGATTTATAAACTTAGTGAATTTATGGTTCCCAGGGAGGCAGGATTGGGGAGGGGCATAGTTAGGGGTTTGGCATTGACATGTAAACACATCCCATTCAGTTCATTTCTCTTCTTCCTGGTCTCTGGTCAAGTCATCACTACCTGTTAACTGTCTTCCATCTTTGTCTCTTATTCCGTAAAATCCATTATGCATGCAACTATCAGAGCTCCAGAGTAACTTTTTTAAAACCTACATCATATCTTATGTCCACTCTGTGTAAAATTTCTTAAAGGTTTATCATAACATGAAAAATAAACTCCAGGTTCCTTACTTTGGCCTGTAAAATCTGACCCTGACCAGTTCTTAGACCTTATTTCCTTCCATCATTCTGAACTATAGCTTCATTGACCTTTACTGTTTCTGAGCTTCTCCCAGCTAATTTCTACTTCATGACATGCTTGGTATATGCTTCCTCTGGGTCATTTTGCCTATTTCCAATCTATTCAACTCTCAATTCAAATTTCAACTCTTTAGGTGTTGTCTACACCCTACCCCAGGCTTCCCAGGTAGAGCAGTGGTATAGAATCCACTTGTCAATGGAAGAGACACTGGAGATGAAGGTTTGACTCTTGGGTTGAAAAGATGTCCTGGAGTAGGAAATGGCAAATCACTCCAGTATTCTTGCCTAGGAAATGCCATGAATGGAAGAGCTTGGCAGTCTACAGTCATGGGATCACAAAGAGTCTGACATGACTGAGCATGGACATGCACACCTTATTTCTACAGTTTCTATCTTATCACTTCACTTTGTTTTCATCATTGAACTCACCTAATATTTCCCAGCTTGTTTAGTGTCTTCTCAGGGACCTATAGATCTTCTTCACTACTATATTCTTAAGGACCATAAAAGTTACTGGAACATAGTAGGTATGTAATAAAATATGTTGAATGAATGAATGAATGTTGGCATTCATATTTGTTGGGCATCACTTATGCACAATCACTGCAGATAGTGATTGCAGCCATGAAATTAAAAGACGCTTACTCCTTGGAAGGAAAGTTATGACCAACCTAGATAGCATATTCAAAAGCAGAGACATTACTTTGCCAACAAAGGTCTGTCTAGTCAAGGCTATGGTTTTTCCAGTGGTCATGTATGGATGTGAGAGTTGGACTGTGAAGAAAGCTGAGAGCTGAAAATTGATGCTTTTGAACTGTGGTGTCAGAAAAGACTCTTGAGAGTCCCTTGGACTGAAAAGAGATCCAACCAGTCCATTCTAAAGGAGATTAGCCCTGGGTGTTCTTTGGAAGGAATGATGCTGAAGCTGAAACTCCAGTACTTTGGCCACCTGATGCGAAGAGTTGACTCATTGGAAAAGACTCTGATGCTGGGAGGGATTGGGGGCAGGAGGAGAAGGGAACAACAGAGGATGAGATGGCTGGATGGCGTCACCAACTTGATGGACGTGAGTTTGAGTGAACTCTGGGAGTTGGTGATGGACAGGGAGGCCTGGCGTGCTGCAATTCATGTGGTCGCAAAGAGTAGGACACGACTGAGTGACTGAACTGAACTGATGCACACTTGAAGAGCTAGCTAAAATTTTAGATCTTGTTCATACTTAATCATTTCTTGTTCTTAATCATTTTGTTTTCATTGTTACGTATCACCATATCAGATACACTTTTACTTGTCTAAATATATTCATTTTTCAAAGTGTGTATTTAAGGTAGGCTACTGAAAACTTGGTCCATCAAGCAATGCTTATCATAAATTGTTACTAGGGTGTAGCAAAGAAAATAAAGTCACTGGGAGAAAACACAGTAGAAGTATTATGGAAAGTTACATCATATATCTGTTGAATTTAATCATCAGATGATCAGGTTTTATATTTTGTATCTTTGTTTTTATGTTATTTCTTAGGTATTTCATTTTATCATACTTCACAAATATTGACTATTATAGTTGAGAAATTTTTTAAAAAAACTTTTATCTTTTAACACAGCTAATTTCAGAAGCACTAATTCAAACTCCCTTTCTTTAGAAATAATAAGATAGCAATATTAATTATTTAATAAGATTGGAGATATCAATTTATCACACATAAAAGCAGATCCCAATTTTCCTTGAGACATAGTGATTTGTTTATGTGAAGAAGAAATAGTGAGTTTAAAACATTATATTCAATAAAGTCCTGAATTTAAAACATAGGAAGGAAATTAGGGAAAATACCTCTGGAAATAATCTTTTATCCTTCAAACAGTTATCATTTAATAATAAAGCCTATTTGAAAGCACAGAGTAAGTTGGATCAATGCCAGTAATGACCCTTCTGACTACTTGGTACTGTTTCACGAGTTAAGCAGAGAACAGGTTGATGAGCAACTGAAGCAGGATCAGAAGGAAATGTCAGGAAGTTAAGTCTCCAAGCCCAGACCTGTTCAAATTCAGTCTCTAGACTGTTCATCAAGACATTTTTAGTTCTCATCTTACCAAAACCTTAAGTAAACTAATTGAAATAGCTGAGAAAGTTTCCTAATAGAGCAGTTCTTCATCCAATAGTAAAGAGATGTCCCAATTATTTCATTTTTAAGGGACACAAACCTTGTCTCCTTTGGACTTCTCAGTTCTGGGGACCTTTCATCCAAGTCTGGCCACAGTGACTACAAGGCATGAGTGACAGTAGATATGAGCCTGTCTCCTGTCAGCAATTATCCCGACATACTTCCACGTGACCTCAACACACTTCACAGAGGCAGCCAAAGAGCCTCTGCTGTAATCATTCTTGGTCACTAACAATTTGGGCTGGATTTGATTCAGTGACTTAGAGGTGAAAGGCTCCATATTCAATTACCAGGCCCCCAGCTTCCTCAATTAATCAAAGACTGACATAATAGGTCTATTACAACTCTTAAAGAAAAGACCAGATCCAATCAATATCATCACTCTATAGCCATAAAAAGAAATTAATATTCTTTATTTAAATCTGAAAACCAACGCTGTGGCATTTAAATGAACTTGGTTACAATCAATGCATTTCGTCTAGAATTTTATTATGGGAAACTTGAACATATTTAAAATGATGATCAAACTGTATACTCTGAGTTTCTAAAGCAGCCTTCTTTGGAGAAACTCAAGCATGTTCCTATCTATTTCACTGTTTATCCTGCAACCATGGTTTGGTGTCTTTGTAATTTGAGGCAGGGTTTATCTGGTCTAAGGCAGTGCTATGAAACATTGTAACATTCATGATGGCACCTCTGAACTGCTAACTAAACCAGGATCTGTTATCTGTCATTGGATTAGGAAGTCCTAATAGAGTCAATCGAGAAGGCAATGGCACCCCACTCCAGTACTCTTGCCTGGAAAAACCCATGGACGGAAGAGCCTGGTAGGCTGCAGTCTATGGGGTCCCTCAGAGTCGGACACGACTGAGCGACTTCACTTTCACTTTTCACTTTCATGCATTGGAGAAGGAAATGGCAACCCACTCCAGTGTTCTTGCCTGGAGAATCCCAGGGATGGGGGAGCCTGGTGGGCTGCCATCTATGGGTCACACAGAGTTGGACACGACTGAAGTGAGTTAGCAGTAGCAGCAGCAATGGAGTCAATGAAAAGGTGAAATTTGAAAGATTATAAAAGAAGCAACAATGAGGTTGCAAATCACTAGCAGTTAAGTGATTGCAAATATCTAAAACAATAAAATGCTTCTGATGCTAAGCAACAGCCATATAAACCCAGAGGAAACTACTGGAAAAGTCAAAAGCCAGCTAATCTAATCTGAACTTTTGGTGACACTATTAACATATATAAAGTCATTTGAAGAGTTCAAAGTTTAACCTTATGTCTGAAATTCAAGGATAAAGCCAAAGCAGAGAATATATTTCCTTTCATCTACATGTCAAAATAAGAAACCACCTTCTACCTGACAAGGAAAGTGAGGATTATTTATATGGCAATTTATATTAAAAAAAAAAAAATAGTACCAGTTCTTTGTGTTAAGGCTGTAAAAGAAAGTTCAGGTTGTCTCATTCATTAATGTGTTAAAGTTAGAGGCTTCTGAGAGATTCTGAAATCTTTTACTTTGGTGCTATATTTTGTCATCTTTCTTCCCTTTTTAATATGCTCCCGTTGATCTTACCTTTTTCATTTTTCACATCGGCTGTCAGGCACCACCTTGGGCTGGTCACCAGGATGCCAGAACCCTCGTCAGAAGCTTGTTCCTTTGAATTCAGCCCCTTGGGTGCTAAAATCTTCTCACTTTACTGCCCTTCATCTTTACCATTGTTATCTTTCTGATAGATATTTTGGAAAACTGAAAAATATTCCTTTACTAAATACGTAATATTTCCAATTATTTGCAGGTTGCTCCCCCCTGACAACATTTAGGGTATTTGTTAATGTACTGAAAACATGTTGTCTGCAGTATTGCCACCTTGGTGGAGGTGTGACAAGCTGGTTGGACCATGCCAAGGACAAAAATGGCGGTCGCTGCAGAGAGCTCCTTGTGGAAGACGTAAAATTTTTCTCCAACCTTCTGCCACTCTTTATTTTTCAGCTCCTCTACAAAATGTGCATTATGCAGGTGAGGAAAGATAACTAATACTACCCACAGAAACAGTAAAATGATTGCATGATAACATTACAAGTAGACATTTCTTTTCACCCCAACAAGTGCTTCCCATATATTTCTTTAGGATGTTAACCTATAAATGCTTCTAATCATTACAGGTTCTAGCTTTTAAGGACTAAGTGGAGTCAGGTATAAGCATTCCAGAGGAGGATCTGAGTGTGGCATTTTTCCTGTAGAACTGCAAGTGTCTTTCAGTAGGTGCAGACAAGGCAGACAATACTTTACAGAATTTCCAAGGCGTGTGAGTAACTCAGAAAAATATGAGATCTGTGGGCAATTACGGGCTTCTCAGGTGGTGCTGCTGCTAAGTCACTTCAGTCGTGTCCGACTCTTAGCGACCCCATGGTCTGCAGCCTACCAGCCTCCTCCATCCAAGGGATTTTCTAGGCAAGAGTACTGGAGTGGGGTGCCATTGCCTTCTCTGCAGGTGGTGCTATTGGTAAAGAATTCACCTGCCAATGTGGGAGATATAAGAGATAAAGAGTTCGATCCCTGGGTCAGGAAGTTCCCCTGGAGAAGGACATGGCCTCCCTCCCCAGTATTCTTCCCTGGAGAATCCCATGGACAGAGGAGCCTGGTCGGCTATATAGTCCATGGGGTCACAAAGAGTCGGACATGACTGAGCATCTGAGCAACAAAATTGGAGATAAATTAACTTTGCTTTCCTCCTTGACCAAGCCTTTAAAAATTGGTGTTAACAAGTAGCTAAATTGGCTGATTCAGTTATGAAGAAATATAAATGATTATAAAAATCTTTGAAGAAATTTGAAACTCTTCATTGCTAACATCTAACTTGGAATTAGATGGCTAATGAGTGAGTTAAATCATAGAATAGTAGATTCTATGATCTATAGGTCTAGAAAAAAATCTTAGAGATTAAAATACTCAATTCCTTCATTTGTTGAAGAGGAAACTGAGACTTGAAAAAAATTAAGTGATTTGGGGTAAGTAGGTCAAACAGTGAGTAGTAGTGAAAGAAAAGGCAGAATCTTATCTTCTGACTCTTAGTACAACGCTTGCTCTAAACCAGGGGTCAGCAAATTACTACCTGCAAACCAAATCCAGCTCACTGCCTTTTTCACATATCCTGTAAGGTAAGAAGGTTTTTGCATTTTCATATGATTTTTAAAAATAAAAAAAAGAATAATATTTTGCAGCACATTATAATTATAATTGGGTGCACAATTATAATTATAAATTGTATGAAATTAAAAATGAGGTGTCCATAGAAAACAAATAACAAATTTATGATTACCGAAGGGAAAGGGCAGTAAGGATAAATTAGGAGCTTGGGATTAACATACACACTCTACTGGGTGGCGCTAGTGGTAAAGAACCTGCCTGCCAGTGCAGGAGATGTAAGAGACATGGGTTCAATCCCTGGCTCAGGGAGATCTCCTACAGGAGAGCATGGCAACCCACTCAAGTATTCTTACCTGGGAAATCCCATGGACAGAGGAGCCAGGCAGGGTACAGTCCATAGGGTCACACAGAGTCAGACACTGCTGAAGCGACTTAGCATGCATGCAGTACTATAGATAACCAACAAGGTCTTACCTAACACAAGGAACTACATTCAGTATTTTGTAATAACCTATAAGGGAAAAGAATCTGAACAAGTGTTGGGTTGGCCAAAAAGTTCATTTGGGTTTTTTATAACATCTTATGGGAAAACCTGAATGAACTTCGGCTAATCCTATATATACATAGAGAGAGAGAGAGAGAGAGACAGAGAGAGAGAGAGGATGAAGTGAAGTGAAAGTCGCTCAGTCATGTCTGACTCTTTGCAACCCCATGGACTATATAGTCCATGGAATTCTCCAGGCCAGAATACTGGAGTGGGTAGCCTTTCCCTTCTCCACAGGATCTTCCCAACCCAGGGATCAAACCCAGATCCCCCGTATTACAGGCAGATTCTTTACCTGCTGAGCCACAAGAGAAGCCCAAGAATACTGGAGTGGGTAGCCTATCCCTTCTCAGCGTATCTTCCTGACCCAGGAATCGAACTGAGGTCTCTTGCATTGCAGGCAGATTCCTTACCAACTGAGCTATTGGAGAGCCCCCATATGTTGAGTGTATATATATTGAATCACTTGCTGTATACCTGAAAGTAGCACAACGCTATAAATCAACTCTATTTCGATTAAAAAAAACAGAAAGTACAATTGTTAGGAAAGAATAAGCATAGGAGTTCTCCTTGTTTAGAAGGATCCTGCCAGCAACTAGAATAAAAGCCTCTTCTTTTAAAATAAAAAAAAATTCAGCGTTCATAAATACAGTTTTATTGGAACAGTCTTATGTTTGTTTGTAATAATATGTCTGTTTATGCATGCAAACAGCAGAGTTGAGTAGTTGCAACAGAATCCACACATGGAAATATTGTCTATCTGGCCTTTTACAGAAAAGCTTGCTGACCCTTGTTCTAGACAATGCATGAAAACTAGGCTGATTTAGTAGATTCAACCTCTCTCTTGACTCCACAATAATAGATGGTGCAAAAATACAAAAATACCACCTCTATATATGAATATTAATATTATAAAAAATCTTAGAATGAAGAAATGAATCTTGAGTACAAAATTGCTAACTGACCCATGGGCGGCCTTGAACCTTCTGTGCAAATAGCACACATTTTTGATTCTTACCCTCATAATGTAGTGACTCCTACTGTTTCTTTTGACTAAATTCAGCCCTTTTCTGCAAACTGTCATATATTTTAAAATTTGACATAAATTATAATAAACTTTGATAAACTAATTTTTAAGCATATCACCAAATCTAGATGCCTACTCTGTTGCAAAGAACAAACACTAATATCATTGATCACCTATATGTGGCATAGTCTCTAAAGGCTGACTTCACAGTGTCTTAAGTCAACCCCCACAGCATGCCTCAGGACTGATTTTGTTATCCTAAATCTGAGTCTCAGAGACATTAAGTGACTTGCAGTTTGCTCTTGGTTGCCCTACTAGCAATATGGCAGCATGGCTGTCCCAACCCAGGGAGGGTATCAGCGCCCACACTTTGCTGTTACCAACTATGCCTCTCTTGCATCTGGGTTAAAAACCCTTATACAGGGCTTCCCTGATGGTTCAGTAGTGAAGAATCTGCCTGCCAATGCAGGAGACATGGATTCGACCTCTGATCAGGGAAGATCCCACATGCCCCAGGGCAACTAAGCCCATGCACCACAACTATTGAGCCTGTTCTCTGGAGCCCAGGAGCCGCAGCTACTGAGCCCACGTGCCTCCACTGCTGAAGCCTGGGCGCCTTAGAGCCCATGCTCCACAACAAGAGAAGCCAGTGCAATGAGAAGCCCGAGCACCGCCCCTAGAAAGTAGCCCCTGCTCGTGGCAACTAGAGAAAAGCAACAAAGCAACGAAGACCCAGAGCAGCCAAAAATATAATAAGTAAATAGATAAAATTTTATTTTTAAAAATCCCTGTACAATGAACTCCCTGGGCAGTCCAGTGGTTAAGACTCTGTGCTTCAACTGCAGGAGTCATGGGTTTGATTCCTGGTCAAGGAACTAAGATTCTGTATGCCAGGCGGTGCAGCCAAAAATTAATTAAAAAAAAAAAAAAACCCTCTACAGACTATACAGGTTCCAAAATCATATGCAGTAATGTTATACCAGAAACTCCAGAGAAAATGGTTAGAATATACTTCTCAAGGGAGGCAGGTGAAACTTCCCCTGGGATAGGCTGGTGTTAGATTTTTGCCTCCAGATGAAATAATCACCAGTATAAAGGAGATCAAAGCACCAAGAATAAAACATCATAGCATGCCATATTTTAAATTTAGTAGCAATTATTGACCTTCAGTTCCAAGACATACATTTAAAATATGTTGATATTAAAGCCGATGATGTTGCCATTTGACATTACTGGCCATTCAGAGGTGAAAATGAATCTCTATTGACAGCAATTATTCCTGAATACTCAGAGGCTTGTATGAAATAAGAGTATTTAAAATTTTAAAAGGAGATGATTTCAGAACTTGAGGCAGAAGCAGAAATGATTTCAAGCTTTCAAGACATCGGAGCCTTTTCTTAGATTAGGCAATATATGAATATTGCTTCACTAAAGATTAATCATACATTTGCCACATTATTAAGTTAACAGGTTTCTGTGTCTGTGATTCATGCTGATAATAACTTTATTCCTATTAACAATAATTCTCATTTGAAATCAGTAACAGAAACTTCCAAGTTGTGCTGTGAGCCTCTCAGTCTTAGAGGAGCTCTGCTGCCAGCACTTTTTCTTAAAAAAAAAATCATTCATTTTCCTCTGATTAAGGAAGGAACTTAATATTTTGATGGAACTAGGGCAGAACTAGCTAATGTTCCCTTCTCTCTTGCTGTCTTTAACCAACTATAACAATCCTGTTTACTATCCCAAGGGTCAAATTCAAGATCGGAAGATAAATTATCACCAGGACATATTTTATATAGATCAAAAAAAAATCTCAGTGAAAATGTAGTCCATCCCTGGATGGAGGCAGTTAACAGAGCAAAAGGCTCATTTTATAATCGGTGGACTTGTTAGCAACTGTACTGACTTATGACTCTGCTTCTCCTTATGCTTCTCAAGTTGCCCACCTGATAATTAGAGAAGGAGATAGTGAAGGTTTCAAACAAGAAGTTATCATCTGGATGTTTGAGCCAGGTTGCTCTCCCAGGATGGGGGTAAAGCAGGAATCCTAATGAAGTTCACACACTGTAAGAAAAAAAAAAAAAAAAATATATATATATATATATATGGAGACTCCATCCCTTAAGGACAAAACTTGGATTGACTTTCTGACCAAGCCAATTAGTAGCTTTGTGTGCCACTGGGAACTAAAGAAATACCCTGTGCTGCTAATGATAATGACAAAGATCTGATTATTGCAACAAAGCTTATGAACTATAAAAGTGAGAAGATACACCTTTCCTGTGACACTGAGCTTTAGTTCTGACCTAACAGTTATAACCTAACAAAAGGTTTGGAGCACATGAAGAGACTCCAGGTTAATGTCAGAGTTTTAGTTAGTATTAGGATTTATTTTAAAAATGAAATTCTGACACTATGTTGAGGGTTTGCAGTGAGGCAGAGGTATTGTTAGTTGTTGTAGGTTTTTTTGTATGTTTGTTTTTAATTTCTTCTACTTTATTGTGCAACGTTTTTCATGGAATTCCCTTTTTGGTCCGCTAGTGCTTCACAATTAGTTTAAAAGGAGAGTATAGACACAAGTCTGTTTTCTCTCTATTTTTTTCTCATTTTACTTGACATATTAAAAATGAGACCCAATCCAGGGAGCCTATAAATATAGCCTACATCAAGTAATGGGTTTCTACACTGGGCCCCTCTTCTTAGGGAAAAATCATTCTTACTTACTTTGCTACCAAACTCAATGTTATTTAAAGGATATACTAGCCACAATCTATTGTTTATGAGTGAAAAGAAAGTCTTAATACTTTCTGCTGGCTTTTGCTTTATTGTTGGGAAAAACAAAAACTTTACTTGCTGATATGCAATATTTGTTACCTGATTTCTTATGTGTCATCTGAAGCACAAAATTAGGGTCTTTGTTACTTTTCCAAGGAAAATTAAGAAGGAAGACTAGATGACAAAAGATTCATCATAAAGAATCAATAGCATTGTCAGTAGACTAAACAGAGCTCCTACTGACCTTTGTCAGCTCATAATCATGACCTCAAAGACATGGGGAATGTCCAACTTATCTGTCACAGAGTACAGGCAAGGGACAAGGCATCTGCCACAGGAATCTTCCTCTAAAGTTAAACTACTGTCTTTTTTTTCTTTTTTGAAATCATTTTATTTATTTATTCATTTATTTTGACCTCACCATGGGGCACGTGGGATCCTAGCTCCCCAACCAGAGACCAAGCCTGCACACACCCCCTGCATTGGAAGCTCAGAGTATTAACCACTGGACCACCAGGGAAGTCTTAAACCACTGTCTTAATGCATGGCTCTTTCCCTGTTGAAAAGCAGATTCCTTCAGGATATTATCTGCAGACCGTGAATTCCAGTCTTAATCTGCGTGGATTGCTTCTGCCAGTTTCAGTCATGAATGTCATCAGTATCCTACCGTTACTCATTCTGGCTCCTTTTATGGAATATTTCAGCACCTGCCTGCTTCCCTCTAAGAGAGATGGCTCTTTTCTGTCAGCATGCATTCGTAAGTACAACTTACCATTTCTAGTAAGTGGTTTGTAACTTTTTTTTAATTGGAGGGTAATTACTTTACAATATTGTGCTGATTTCTGACATACATCATCATGAATCAGCTACAGGTATACATATGTCTCCTCCCTCTTAATCCTCCTTGCCACCTTCCACACCACTGTAGGTGGTCACAGAGCACTGGGTTGAACTCCCTGTGTCACACAGCAAATTCCCACTGGCTGTCTGTTTTACGTACGGTAAAGTGTATGTTTCCATGCTACTCTCTCAATTCATCCCACCCTCTCCATCCCATACTAAAATAAGAAACACTGTACAAGACTCTAAGTTAGCTATGTGCTCTGGAATAGAGTCTGATTTTGACAAATTAGGAAGAAGGTACATTCAAGAGTATTGATGTCCAGTTTCTCAAGTCTCTACATGGACATCAGTGTTCCATTTTCTTCCTATCTTTTTATGCTTCTCAGAAGACACACCTGATATAAAGACTAGGTGAAATTTTCAGTGCCACCAAATAGCCTCTCTTTCTTCATGTAAAACAGTCTCTACTCCTAAGTTGATGCTGAGAATGTTTTAAAAAATTAACACAGGTAAGCAATAATACTTGGGAGGAATTAACTTCTGAACCAGCAAAAAAAAAATTATTACAAGTTAGTACTGTGATTCAGTTTCAGTACAGTATTTCTTCCAATAGTAAGGTGCGCAACAATAATTTTCAAACAATTTTTCCACCTTGAAATATAATTGACATTGTTGTTCAGTTGCTAAGTCATGTCCAACTCTTTGGGATTTCATGGACTGCAGCACACCAAGCTTCCCTGTCCTTCATTTAAAATTTTAATTTTTTAAAAATCATAATAGTTTCATGGATCTAAAATTTCATGTACAAATAAGAAAGAAAGTGAAGTCACTCAGTCGTGTCCGACTATTTGCGACCCCATGGACTGTAGCCTACCAGGCTCCTCAGTCCATGGGATTTTCCAGGCACGAATACTGGAGTGGGTTGCCATTTCCTTCTCCAGGGGATCTTCCCGACCCAGGGATCAAACCCAGGTCTCCCGCATTGTAGGCAGACGCTTTACCATCTGAGCTACCAGGAAACCCATGTACAAATAAGGTCTACTTATATTTGTATATTCTCTGTATTCCTTTGGGTGTCTATTTACATATTCTTAAAGAATTATCCTTCCATTTTTAAAATAAAGATTCAGTCTCTCAGTCATGTACAACTCTTTGCAAGCCCATAGACTGGAGCACACCAGGCTTCCCTGTCCTTCACTATATTCCAGAGTTTGCTCAAACTCATGTCTATTGAATCGGCCATGTTATCCAACCATCTCATCTTCTGTCATCCCTTCTCCTCCTGCTCTCCGTCTCTCCCAGCATCAGGGTCTTCTCCAATCAGTCGGCTCTTCGCATTGGGAGGCTAAAGTATTGAGCTTTGGCTTCAGCATCAGTCTCTACAGTGAATATTGAGGGTTGATTTCCTTTAGGATTGACTGATCTCCTTGCTGTGCAAGGGACTCTCAAGAGTCTTCTCCAGCACCATAATTCAAAAGCATCAAATGTGTGAGTTTAAGGTACACAATGTTATAAATTGATACTATTCTATATTGCAAAATATTTATGACAATAAGATTGGTTAACACATCCTTGACCTCATATAATTGCTACTTTGCTGTTGTTATGGTCCCCTCTTAATTTTTAAAGTGAAAAAAATGTAGGACATCTTACACAGATTCCATCCCTCGATCAGGCAGATACCCTGGAGAGGAAATGGCAACCCACTACAGCATTCTTGCCTGGAAAATTCCATGGACAAAGGAGCCTGGTGGGCTACAGTTCATAGGGCGGCAAAGAGTTGGACACGACTGAACACTGACCTCATATTATTACCATGTTGTTGTTGTTGATACGGTCTACTCTCAATTTTTTAAAGTGAGGGTAAAGTAAGATTTCTGCCAATGAAATGGGAGAGGAGGAGCATTCTGGTGACATTCTCCTCTGCCTTGCTGTGGTCCCCCAGGCACTGCCATGGAACAAGAAGATAAGAAATAGGAAAACCAAGCTCATCTGATGACCAGAGACTGGGGTCTCAGCCCCTGCTCTGCTGCTGAGCTGTTCCTGGGTGACTTGGGAAAGCCACTTAATTTTGTCTTCTAGCTCACTTTTTTAATTGAGGGCCATACCCGAGATAAATGTTAGAACCCTTTGTTCTGTAAAACTTTTGCAATCATTCAAGGTGATAATAGCGCCTAGAGCACAGTTGGGGCACAGTGTGGAAGCTCTACAAATATTAGCTAATACTAAGTCATAGTTTGCAGAGGCAGGTCTAATTGTTTGGTGAGGATAAACAGAAAGCTGAGGAAGTTTGAAACTCTTAAGAAATAGCATGCAATGGCAACATTATGTCTTATCATCTACTTGAGAAATAATTTCAATGAGAGTCAAGGCCAGGCATCTGGAAGTTTCTTTTCTCTTGGTTCAGTTCAGTTCATTTCAGTTGCTCAGTCGTGTCCCACTCTTTGCAACCCCATGAACTACAGCACGCCAGGCCTCCCTGTCCATCACCAACTCCTGGAGTTCACCCAAACCCATGTCCATTGAGTCAGCGATGCCATCCAACCATCTCATCCTCCGTTGTCCCCTTCTCCTCCTGCCTTCAATCTTTCCCAGCATCAGGGTCTTTTCAAATGAGTCATCTCTTCGAATCAGCTTCAAGATCAGTCCTTCCAATGAACACCCAGGACTGATCTCCTTTAGGATGGACTGGTTGGATCTCCTTGCAGTTCAAGGGACTCTCAAGAGTCTTCTCCAACACCACAGTTCAAAAGCATCTATTCTTCGGCGCTCCTGTTGTTTTTCTTAAAACCTCCTTTGTAGAGATCTGTGAAGACAACACAATCTTCTGGCAACCCATTATTATATATATATATATATTTTTGCTGTTTCTCTGTTTATAGAAGTTACATTTTAGCATATATGCCTCCTGTTATTTACCAGAGCCATCAACAAGATCACTCTAGACCACATCACAGAATAGATTTGTTTTTAGAAAGAACTCAAAGTGACTAAACTCAGTTTATCTTCAATTGTAGAGGTCTTCAGTACTAAATATTTTTTGATTTATTCTGTAAGCCAGTAGCCCTGACATTATTTATTGTTATAGGTTTAGACAAACTATAAAACTTAATAGGTTTTAACAATCCTTAAATCTTACAAACTGCTTTTTTTTTTTTTGTCTGCTAATATAGAAATCCAAACCAGTATTTAGTGAATGTCCAGCACTATTTGAGGATACAAAAGAAAAGTAAGACTTTGTACATACCCTCAGCAAGTGTACTATTAAAATATAATGAATGCAGAACAACGTGGGGGTAAATTTATATTACAAAATGCCAAATTCAGTCTAAGCTTCTGAATTATGTTTTATTACTAAAAAAATTTTTAAATTGGGTTACTTTAGAGAAATATGGTATACAATATGGATGAAAGAACTACTTTTTAAAATCCTTCCTGTGAATTCCCTGGCAGTCCAATGGTTAGCTTTCACTAATGAGGGCCCAGGTGAGGACTCAGGTACATTCTCTGGTTGGGGAACTAAGACCTTACAAGCCACATGGCGTGGCCAAAAAAATAAAATAAAATCCTTCTTGAGTATAAGAAATCTTAAATTCACTTGAAATATGAGCACTTTCTCTTGGACAATTCTCCAGTCTCACCTATTTGAAAGCATGTCTATTCTTAAAGAAGTGTATGTGTTTTTCTGGAGGGAGGAAAGTTAGCTAGAATTATCTGATATATTATTTGATGTTAATGAACTAAATATTCCCTGTGAAGGTTGGTAACAGACTTAGTGGGCAGGAAGAAAAGGAAAAAAACTAGATTCATCTAAAACATCTGAGCTATATCCTTCTGAGTACAAATTACTGAATTCAATTGTTTCTAAGCCAGACTCCATTCATTTGTTCATTTACATACTTGCTCACTTATTTGCATAATATTTTGCTCTGGGGAAATAAAGAGGTGTGATGATATGTATCTTTTAAACTAGATGTTTGCTTAAGTTTTCCATATCCTGCTTGTGATTATGGAAGATTAATAAGTTTTATCAGGACATAGAAGCATAAACCTAGAGTACTTTTTGATAGTGATTTACATAACTGAATTAATCTAACATTAAAATTCACTTTCGCTTTGAACCTAAGTGCCTTGAAAATGTGAGTGAAGTATGTAAGTATATAAATTATGAACAAACAAATATTTATGAATTCCTCATTTGAACCTAGGCACCTTCCTATGCATATCCCACTTAATCTCATGATAAATCATGATTTACTAGGTCAAGGATCTCAAAAATAATGTCTTATTTGAATTCAGACCTTCTAATTGTAAGGCCATTGTTTTATTATTTGTTATTATTATTCCACTTACTAGCTATCTATAGTTCCTTTTTATTGGAGTATAATTGTTTTACAATGTTGTGTTAGTTTCAGCTGTACAATAACGTGAATCAGTCATATGTATACATATATACTCTCTCTCGAGTCTCCCTCCCATACCCCGATTCCTACCCTGATTCCACCCCTCTAGGTCATCACAGAGCACCAAGCTGAGCTCCCTGTGCTATATAGCAGCTTCCTACTAGATATCTGTTTCACACATGGTAGTGTATATATGGGAGAAGAAAATGGCAACCCACTCCAGTGTTCTTCCCTGGAGAATCCCAGGGACGAGGGAGCCTGGTGGGCTGCCATCTCTGGGGTCACACAGAGTTGGACATGACTGAAGCGACTTAGCAGCAGCAGCAGCAGCAGCAGGAGTGTATATATGTCGATGCCACTCTCTCAATTCATCACCCCCATTCCTTCCCCCACTGTGTCCACACGTCTGTCTTCTACTTTTGTACCTCTATTCCTGCCCTGCAAATAGATTAATCAGAACCATTTTTCTAGATTCTATATATATACATTAATACACAATATTTGTTTTTTTCTTTCGCACTTACTTTACTGTGTATGACAGGCTCTAGGTTCATTCACATCACCACAACTGATTCAATTTCATTTGTTTTTATGGTTGAGTAGTATTCCATTGTTGGAGAAGGCAATGGCACCCCAATCCAGTACTCTTGCCTGGAAAATCCCATGGATGGAGGGGCCTGGTGGGCTGCAGTCCATGGGATCGCTAAGAGTCGGACACGACTGAGCGACTTCACTTTCACTTTTCACTTTCTTGCATTGGAGGAGGAAATGGCAACCCACTCCAGTGTTCTTTCCTGGAGAATCCCAGGGACGGGGGAGTCTGGTGGGCTGTTGTCTATTGGGTTGCACAGAGTCGGACACGACTGAAGCGACTTAGCAGCAGCAGCAGCAGCAGCAGCAGTATTCCGTTGTATATATATACCATATGTTCTTTATCCATTCATCTGTCAATGGCCATCTAGGTTGCTTCCATGTCCTGGCTGTTGTAAATAGTGCTGTTTTGAACATTTAAATTATAGACATTATCAGTGTTAATTTGGAATCCTTACTGCTATTTCTAATCAAGGCTATGAAGTAAATGAAAAATCCTTCTGCCATCACAATGAGTTGGTCTTTAAGGTTCCCCCACTCCCTTTCCAGAGAAGGCAATGTCACCCTACTCCAGTACTCTTGCCTGGAAAATCCCATGGATGGAGGAGCCTGGAAGGCTGCAGTCCATGGGGTCGCTGAGGGTCAGACACGACTGAGCGACTTCACTTTCACTTTTGACTTTCATGCATTGGAGAAGGAAATGGCAGCCCACTCCAGTGTTCTTGCCTGGAGAATCCCAGGGACAGGGGAGCCTGGTGGGCTGCCGTCTATGGGGTTGCACAGAGTCAGACACGACTGAAGTGACTTAGCAGCAGCTTAGCAGCAGCACTCCCTTTCACAGTCAGTCACTCCCTGTCCAAGGACTGTAATGTTTAAGGAGGCAGATGGTGCCAAAGCTGAGATGCCTAGGGTTTGACAAGGATAATAACAGCCCAGGCGAAGAGTGAGGGGTAGAGAAAACTCATTTGGTTGGTCAAAGTAGAAATTTAACACAGGAAAAAAAAATGAGCTTGCTTTTCTTTATCTAGCTCATAACAATGCAAGGAAAGAGGGGGTTTCTGATTGAAGATAGGACATTCTTGAGTTTATCAGCTAAAGAAATTAACAAGTATATGACCGTACCAATGATAAAAAAAAACTCCAAATCTTTTAGAACTTGGACGACAAAGGTTTGATACACACAGAGTGTTTCATCAAGACTGTATTTTCCTAACATTACATGAGACAGATGTATCTATTTAAAAGTCAGCCTTAATACACCAAAAATCTAGAATCAGTGATATTATGATGTATCCTGTGTCATAGTTTGATACACTTTGTTTTAGCTTTTTTCAGTTCAAAAATGTTTACACCATGAGTATTTCCTCTCCTACCATTAGTTAAAATCCAGTATGTGACATTTAGTAGCTAGTGCTGACACACACCAGTATTAATCTGACTAAAATTAGCCTAATTTAGATTGTTATTAAGCCTTATACAAAGCAGAAGTGCACAACGCAGTAGGTAGCTGTTATCTTGGCTTTTAAGTAACATTGATATTGAAATGCAGATGAAGTATATCCAAATATCTTCCAGGCCTTCCTCTTTAAAATAAAATTTGAAAATTCAAATCCTAATTCAAAGTTCTTTATGATTCAGGTACAACCAAGGTGCTGGTCCCTTTTTATATATATACCTTCTACTAGTTTATATATAGTTTATATGTAGTACCTTCTACTAGTTCTAATAATTGACAGAGTTTCTTTTTGGTTGGAATCAAAGTGCTTGACAAATTAAAAACCAAGCCAGGGATCCAGTTACCTTCATTGAAAGTAGGATTATTTCATCAAAACTACTTTTTCTCTAGTATAGTTTTCAGAACTGTGACACCAAGAAACATCATGGTGTATACCTTCTGCAAAATACCTGGCAGGAAGTTTTGTAAACACTAAAAAAAGTAACATGCAAATATCTAGCCTGAATAACTCATTCATTTAGTTATTCATTTGTTTAATAAAAGCACATCGATGTTCTTAGGTTCTTACTTTTAAAGTTGACATCAACACTGGAATTAAATTTGAGGTAAAGTAGACCAGAAGGAAAATAGTTTTTTTCCAGGGAAAATAATTTTTCCATGAGTTGGAGGGGGATGGTTTCCAAATGATTCAAGAGTGTTACATTTATTGTGCACTTTGTTTCTATTTTTGTTATATCAATTCCATCTCAGATCATCAGACATTAGATCTCTGAGGTTGGGGACCCCTAAATTAGACCATCTAGTAAGTCAACTGAAGCAATATTTTATGCCTTACAGATATGTTTGTGTAACTGATCTCCATGCAAATGAATGACCTGTTTCAGATTCAGAAGTTAAAACACAAACTGAAGCTGAACCTCCTGAAATGAGTTCCCAGTGGTCTAAAGAGAAACAAAAGACAGAATATGGATAGCTCAATTCAAACACAGGAACATACCACTAACAGGAGAAACAGCAAAAAACATATGCCAAGTAGCAGGTGAGAAAGATCTTCCACAAAGGCAGAAATATATACGATGATAAAATCATAGCTATCTTTATAAGAGTGTTTTATGGACATCAGTGTGTTCTTACATTAGCCAATTTCCTGTTTTTGGAATTTGCCAAAATCATGGATCTGAGGACAATTTCTCAAGGACTCAGTAGAGTTTCATCCTTTCAGTTGTGTTACATATCAGAGACTCATACGTTAAATGACACATTAAAAAAAAATCCATAGTTTTCTCAGTGAGGCAAATTTATCCAATGTTTGAATCATCTTTACATATTTATATTGTAGTGTTAGATTTTGCTTCAACAGGAAACGGCAAGTACAACCAAAATGTTTGAATAAATTCTGACTTAAAAAATTCATTGTGGTCTCATTTGAAAAATTATCACATGGTGGGATAATAGAATAAACTCTAAGCGATTTAATACTTTTAGAGAGTTGTCTACAACCATGTGTGTGTTCAGCCTCTTCAGTCATGTCCAAATCTTTGCGATCCTATGGACTATAGCCCACCAGGCTCCTTTGTCCATGGGATTCTCCAGGCAAGAATACTGGGGTGGGTTGCCGGTCCCTGCACCAGGGGATCTTCTCGACACAGGGTCAGACCCAGGTTTCCCGCATTGCAGGCAGATTCTTTATCATTTGAGCCACCAGTGAAGCCCCTTCAATGACATAGCCAATATTAAAGCATGCATTATTTATCTGAATACAAGATCTCCTTTGGAACCGTGTGCTTTATCTTATAAATACAGATCTGCTAGAGGTTTAAAATGTGTACTTTCTGATAAACTACACTCTGCTTTGGACAAGTTATGATCTCATAGGTGTTAAGAATAAAATTGGAGCAGATTTAATTTAGGTTGGAATGCAGCTTTGTTTTGAATTTTTTAAAAAGCCATTTTTCATCTGCGCCAGAGTGCAGTAGCAAATAAAAAGCAAATGCAGTTAGTTTGATGTTTCAGGTAAAATATGCTTTGCCCTAAAATATCTAGGTAGATGAACTAAATATTTGTGCTTTGCTTGAAATTGTTTGGAGAACTGTCTTTCGTTGGATTTTCCTAGAACAGGTCTCAGAGCTTCTTGGATCTCGTTGAATGTAGGTCTGATCAAACCTTCTAGGATGGAGCTTGAAATTCTGTCTAGCAAGCTGCCAGGTGATTCCTATGCTGTTGATCAAAGACTAGACTTTAAGTTTCAAGGACAGAGCAAAAAGCCAAGAGACTGCTCTCTCACATTTCATGCTTGTATACTGCCAGCAGAGGCTTAGGTAAAAAAATGCTACAATTTCTCATCAGGTCAGAGCTAAAATTCAGCAGTAGGCAATAAAAGCTGACAAGTCAACCAAAATTTGGCCAACCACTACACTCATGGGCCAAATCTGGCCTGCCATTTGCTTTTGCGTTATCTACAAGCTAAAAGTTGTTTTCACTGATGAACATTTGCAATTGATTTGATAAGAAATGATAACTTTGAATACCAATTAAGTGAAATTACATTATACCCTCAAAAAAGCATTATTAGTTTGAATCTGATCAATAAAAAATTTGTAGAAAATGTATTCTATTTCTTGTTATATAATACTTACATAGCTTCAAAATGTTGCCTTTTGTCACATAAAACCAAAAATACTTACCGCTGGTTTTTTACAAAAAATATTTGCCCATCTCGTGTCTAATCTATTGCCTCTAAAGCTATAAAATTTCCTGGATAAAATACAATATAAGCCTTTTTATATACAACAGGTGATAACAAAAAAAAAGGTGGTGGGGGGGAGTGGACATGATATCTTTGTCTAAATTATACTAAATTAGTTAGAATGAGACGTACTGTAGAAGATACACAGAGAATTCAAATTCTAAAATAAGAAAGCCAAGAAAATTTTAAAATCTATTCTATCTACTTCGATCCTTTCTTTGAGGTTCATGGGAATATCTTACAATTTAATTGCACAATATTTGAACAACTTAATTTTTTGCATGAAGGATCTTAGTTCCCTAACCAGGGATTGAACCCATGCCTCCTGCATTGGGGAGCTCTGAGTCTTAACCACTGGACTGCCAAGGAAATTCTTGAACAATTTAATTTTCACGTAATACCTGAACATACTTGTAATCAGTTGGCTAGTGCTACCAGAACAAGATATCATACACTAGGTGGCTTTAACAACAAGTTTATTTCTTACAGTTCTGGAGGCTAGAAACCCAAGATGAAGGTGTTAGCAGGTTTAATTTCCCCTAAGTCCTCTATCCTTGGATTGTAGATGGCCAATTTCTTGCTGTCTTCACCCTTCCTTTCCTCTGTGTCTGTATAGACATGGTATCTTTTCTTCTTCTTACAAAGGTAACAGTCATACAGAGCTTCCCTGGTGGCTCAGGCAGTAAAGAATTTGCCGGCCAGTGTAGGAGACCCAGGTTCGATTGCTTGGTTGGGAAGATTCTCTGGAGAAGGAAATGACAACCCACTCCAGTATTCTTGCCTGGGAGATCCCATGGACAGGGGAGCCTGGCAGGCTTCAGTCCACCCTATTGCAAGTATTGAACATGACTGAAGCAACTGAGCACCATATTAGGCTACTGTCCCACTCTTACAACCTCATTTAACCTTAATCGCCTCTTTAAAGGCTCTGTCTTCAAGTAATGACTTTGGAGGTTATGGCTTCAAATGTATGAATTTTGAAGGAACACAATTCAGTCCATTGTATGTGTGTGTGAAATTGGGTTGCATATTATGCTAGATTGGCAGCATTTTTTTCCTTTCTCAGTGGTATGAAAGAATGTTTCCTCATATAGCTAAGTTAATCTTAGATTCAGGGAAGCATGGTAGGTGAGAAAATCAATAGTTTTGAAAGTTTTTTAACAGTAAGTAACAGTCTCCAACTGTTGCTTTCTTTACATTCAGTCAGTCATAATTCCCAGAGGCAAATCATTTTTTTAAATCTTTAGGTGTCATTTGTCTAATATTGTTGAATAATATGATTATAAAAAACATTTTTAAACAATAATAATATGTATGTCATTGCAAAACCAAAGAAATAATTTATTTTTCTGTACTTAATAAATAGGTCGGTTTCTGTACAGTTGCTCAGTCATGTCCAACTCTTTGTGACCCCACAGACTGTAGCCCACCAGGCTCCTGTGTCCATGGAATTTTCCAGACAAGAATACTGGAGTGGGGTGCCATTTCCTTCTTCAGGGGATCCTCCCGACCCAGAGATCAAACCCACGACTGTCTCTTGCCTTAGAAGACGAATTCTTTACATCTCGTGCCACCTGGGAAGCCCGTACTTTAGCCTTTAACTTCCTAGCTATCTTCAGTATCACTCCCATTCTATCAACCAGCACCTGGCTCTTAGAGTTATCATCCTAAATGCCAATTCTAATCTTTTCACTTGTGTTTAATATCTTCAATGATTCCATTTTCTTCAGAGTAATTTGAAAATTCCTTAAAAATTTATGAAATGCCTCTTATGATCTGACCTCGATCTGTCTTCTCCCCTGACACCTAAATAACTTGTTTCTCACCATTGTGAAAATTTGTCTGATACTCTCATGACTTTGTGCTTTTGCTCAGGCCATTCATGCTGCCCTCACCTCTTCCTACTGAAACCCTTCTTTCTTTCTTTTTTTGTATTTATTTATTTATTGGCTGCACTTGGTCTTAATTGCTGCATGAAGGCTTTTTCTAGTTGCAGCAAGCAGGGGCTACTCTGGTTGCACTTTGAGGGCTTCTCATTTTGGTGGCTTCTCTTGTTGCAGAGCATAGGCTCTATAGCGTGAGCTCAGTAGTTATGGCACATGGGCTTAGTTGCTCCGAGGCATGTGAGATTTTCCCTGACCAGGGATTGAACCATGTCTCCTGAATTGGCAGGAGGATTCTTAACCACTGGACCACCAAGGAAGTTCAGTCTTTCTTTCTTTAAATCATAGAAGGATTTCTCTCACTTTTCCAGCTGGAAGTAAATTCTTCTCCTTTTAGAATAGCATTATAAGTCTACAAAAACTGAGAACAATTTTTTTTTTAATCTTACCTCCCCAACTGCCCTAACAGACAACTTTATGTATAGCAGTAATAGAGTAAATATTAAATCAAATTGACATTTTAGGTCTCTTTCTAGTGAGTTTTAGTGTGCTAAGTATAGATAAATTCTGGGATGAATTTTATCTTCAAGGTGTATGCATGTTAGTCACTCAGTTGTGTCCAACTCTGCAACCCCATGGACTGTAGCCCTTCAGGCTCCTCCATCCATGGGATTTTCCAGGCAAGAATACTGAAGTGGGTTGCTATTCCCTTCTCCAGGGGATCTTTTGACCTAGGGATCAAACCCAGGTCTCCTGCATCAAAAGCTGATTCTTTACCCTCTGAGCCACCAGGGAAGTCATATCTTTAAGATAGGTAATATTAAAATTCCTTTTTTTTCAATCTGAGCTGTTAACAGAACCAAAATCTCTACTTCATTATGAACGGGCCCTCATGGAATCTAATTTAAAGTAATAATATATTTTAAAATTCCTTAAATTTTCTGTTATTCAGATTTCCTCCTTTTTTATACCTTCTGTTTTTTGAGGTCTCAGAAAGAGCAGACATTATGGATACATTTAAATGTTGAGATACAATCAAAAAATTTACCTACCAGTTTCTCTATCAACTAAAACAAACACTAAGCTATTTAAACATTAGATTGATTTTTCTGAATTGAAAGTTTGCTTATCTGAAATTTTATGCAAGTTAGCAAAAGGTGACTATCTCTAAATTTCAAGTAAATTCCATCAAGCTAAAGTTTGCCTCTGCTCTAACAATGGGATTAAGTCCAGCAATATGAATGATAACTTGAGAAATGAAATGGGTGCAGTAGATATCAGTTCAGTTCAGTCGCTCAGTTGTGTCCGACTCTTTGCGACCCCATGAATTGCAGCACACCAGGCCTCCCTGTCCAGCACCAAGCCCCGGAGTTTACCCAAACTCTTGTCCATCGAGTCAGTGATGCCATCCAGCCATCTCATCCTCTGTCGTCCCCTTCTGCTCCTGCCCCCAATCCCTCCTAGCATCAGAGTCTTTTCCAATGAATCAGCTCTTCGCAGGAGGTGGCCAAAGTATTGGAGTTTCAGCTTTAGCATCAGTCCTTCCAAAGAACACCCAGGACTGATCTCCTTTAGAATGGACTGGTTGGATCTCCTTGCAGTCCAAGGGACTCTCAAGAGTCTTCTGCAACACCACAGTTCAAAAGCATCAATTCTTTGGCACTCAGCTTTCTTCACAGTCCAACTCTCACATCCATACATGACCACTGGAAAAACCATAGCCTTGACTAGATGGACCTTTGTTGAAAAAGTAATGTCTCTGCTTTTCAATATGCTATCTAGATTGGTCATAACTTTCCTTCCAAGGAGTAAGTGTCTTTTAATTTCATGGCTGCAATCACCATCTGCAGTGATTTTGGAACCCCAAAAAAATAAAGTCTGACACTGTTTCCACTGTTTCACCATCTATTTCCCATGAAGTGATGGGACCAGATGCCATGATCTTCGTTTTCTGAATGTTGAGCTTTAAGCCAACTTTTTCACTCTCCTCTTTCACTTTCACCAAGAGGCTTTTTAGTTCCTCTCCACTTTTTGCCATAAGGGTGGTGTCATCTGCATATCTGAGGTTATTGATATTTCTCCCGGCAATCTTGATTCCAGCTTGGGCTTCTTCCAGCCCAGCGTTTCTCATGATGTACTCTGCATATAGGTTAAATAAACAGGGTGACAATATACAGCCTTGATGTACTCCTTTTCCTATTTGGAACCAGTCTGTTGTTCCATATCCAGTTCTAACTGTTGCTTCCTGACCTGCATATAGGTTTCTCAAGAGCCAGGTCAAGTGGTCTGGTATTCCCATCTCTTTCAGAATTTTCCACAGTTTATTGTGATCCACACAGTCAAAGGCTTTGGCATAGTCAATAAAGCAGAAATAGATGTTTTTCTGGAACTCTCTTGCTTTTTCCATGATCCTGCGGATGTTGGCAATTTGATCTCTGGTCCCTCTGCCTTTTCTAAAACCAGCTTGAACATCAGGAAGTTCACGGTCCACGTATTGCTGAAGCCTGGCTTGGAGAATTTTGAGCATTACTTTACTAGTGTGTGAGATGAGTGCAATTGTGTGGTAGTTTGAGCATTCTCTGGCATCGCCTTTCTTTGGGATTGGAATGAAAACTGACCTTTTCCAGTCCTGTGGCCACTGCTGAGTTTTCCAAATTTGCTGGCATATTGAGTGCAGCACTTTCACAGTAGATATAAACTGTAACAAAATCTCTTCTCATTTTCAACCAAAATGTCCTAGGTAATTCCTTAAAAATAAGAGAAGAGTTGAACTGCTATCTGAATAATTTCTTCCATTTATACTCTCTACCCACTTAATTACATTTAATATTTTTTCCTAAGAAAAAGTTCCTAATCTTTAATTCTGTAATAGTTACTTTACTTTTTCTGCAAGGATTAGAGAAATGTCAGAAAACCAAGGACTGATAATGCTTACAGTTTGTTTCATAACCTTTTTTAAAATAGTAATTACAATCTTTTGAAGAGATCATTTATTTTAAATTTTCCCAAATCATTTTTTATTCAGACATAGATTTTAATTTTTTTCAGAATAATGTATTTTATCTCAGGATAAAAGCTCAAAATCATTGCCTTAGCTTCAACAATTGCTACTAGTTGCTACCAGGAAGTGTTACAATAATACTTGGGCATGCTCAGTCACTTCAGTTATGTCTAACTTTTTGCCACCCCATGGAATGTAGCCCACCAAGCTCCTCTGTACATGGGATTCTCTAGGCAAGAATACTGGAGTGGATTCCCATCCCCTTCTCCAGGGGATCTTCCCAACCCAAGGATTGAACCCACGTCACCTGCATCTTCTGCATTGCGGGTGGATTCTTTTCCTCTGAGCCACCAAGTAAGCCCAATATTACCTATATGTGATCTTATTTAAATCTCATAGGCATCCTACAAAATAACCACCTTTTAGTGTCAAGGAAGGGCTTCCCTGGTGGCTCAGATGGTAAAGAATGTGCCTGTAATGTGGGAGACCTGGGTTCAATCCTGGGTTGGGAGGATCCCCTGGAGCAGGGCATGGCAACCAACTCCAGTATTCTTGCCTGGAGAATCCCCATGGACAGGAGAGTCTGGTGGGCTACAGTCCATGGGTTGCAGAGTCAGACATGACTGAGAGACTAAGCACACACACACAGAGCCAAGGAAAATGATAGTGAGGTTAAATAACTTAGGCCATCTGGATAGTCAATCAGTAAGTTCAATTCAGTTCAGTTCAGTCGCTCAGTCGTGTCCGACTCTTTGTGACCCCATGAATTGTGGCATGCCAGGCCTCCCTGTCCATCACCAACTCCCAGAGTTCACCCAGATTCATGTCCATCAAGTCAGTGATGCCATCCAGCCATCTCATCCTCTGTCGTCCCCTTTTCCTTCTGCCCCCAATCCCTCCCAGCATCAGAGTCTTTTCCAATGAGTCAATTCTTTGCATCAGGTGGCCAAAGTACTGGAGTTTCAGCTTTAGCATCAGTCCTTCCAAGGAACACCCAGGACTGATCTCCTTTAGAATGGACTGGTTGGATCTCCTGGCAGTCCAAGGCACTCTCAAGAGTCTTCTCCAACACCACAGTTCAAAAGCATCAATTCTTTGGCACTCAGCTTTCTTCACAGTCCAACTCTCACATCCATACATGACCACTGGAAAAACCATGGCCTTGATTAGATGGACCTTTTTTGGCAAAGTGATGTCTCTGCTTTTGAATATGCTATCTAGGTTGGTCATAACTTTCCTTCCAAGGAGTAAGTGTCTTTTAATTTCATGGCTGCAATCACCATCTGCAGTGATTTCGGAACCCCAAAAAGTAAAGTCCGACACTGTTTCCACTATTTCACCATCTATTTCCCATGAAGTAACGGGACCAGATGCCATGATCTTGTGAATGTTGAGCTTTAAGCCAACTTTTTCACTCTCCTCTTTCACTTTCATCAAGAGGCTCTTTAGTTCTTTTTCACTTTCTGCCATAAGGATGGTGTCATCTGCATATCTGAGGTTATTGATATTTCTCCCAGCAATCTTGATTCCAGCTTGTGCTTCTTCCAGCCCAGCATTTCTCATGATGTACTCTGCATATAGGTTAAATAAACAGGGTGACAATATACAGCCTTGACGTACTCCTTTTCCTATTTGGAACCAGTCTGTTGTTCCATGTCCAGTTCTAACTGTTGCTTCCTGACCTGCATATAGGTTTCTCTAGAGGCAGGTCAGGTAGTCTGGTATTCCCATCTCTTTCAGAATTTTCCACAGTTTACTGTGATCCACACAGTCAAAGGCTTTGGCATAGTCAATAAAGCAGAAATAGATGTTTTTCTGGAACTCTCTTGCTTTTTCCATGATCCAGCGGATAATGGCAATTTGATCTCTGGTCCCTCTGCCTTTTCTAAAACCACCTTGAACAGTAAACAGGGAACTCTAGCAGCCATTTCTGAGAGACCAAAGCCTAAGCATAGGAAAATCACACAACACAGTCAGCTGACATCTGGACATCCCCAGAATAACAATAACAAAATGTTGAGGATACATCCTCTAGTGTCAGTGTGTAAGAAATATTACACTGATCGGGGGTGTTGACTGAAAAAATATGCTCACAACCTGAAAGTAGAGAGCTGTTCCATTCGATGAGAATTTTTAGGACTTCAAGCCAGGGAGGCAGCATCTCAAGTAGCCCTGAGAAACTGCTCTGAGAGGTGCGGAATGGAGTCAGATTATATAGAAGTTTGCAACAAAGGGAGAAGATAGTCTGAACATCGAAGATTACTGGTAGTTAAGGAAAACCAGATATCTCACGGTAAGAAATTTAGCTCTCTTCTGTGTATGGGAGAAGAGGGCATGACAGCCCACTCCAGTATTCTTGCCTGGAGAATCCCATGGACAGAGGACCCTTGGCAGGCTACAGTCCATGGAGTTGCAAAGAGTCAGACATGACTGATGTGACTTAGCAGGCACACATGCATGTCTGGGAAGATGCAAGCGTCTGGACTCACTGAATTCATTCCTTTCACATGCACCTCAGCTATCTGGGGCCAGTAATCCTGCATTTTCACATCCCCAGCTGCCCACTCCCTCACTCCTGTCTGTAAGGAATGTCGTGTCGGCAGCTATATCACAGGGATTGTTCTTTCTTTTGGGGGCCCTCCGGGTTGAGAAATTCCCATTTGGAGGGCCAGAATCATAGATGGCTGTGAAATCCTTGTTTATAGATATGGCAAGAGATATTCCATTTCACTGACTGTTAAAAAAATTTTTTTTTTCCTTTGCATTCTTCTTCAGTCGCTGGCAATCTTTGTGCTGCCTTGTCTGTGTTGGTAGCTGGCTTCTTTGAAATACACAGAAAGCATTTCCCTCCAGTGGAGCAACTTCTTTCAGGCAAGGCTGTCACCGTCTCCTCCATGGCCTGGTCCCACCTCGTTCTTCAATACGTTTTACTCAGAGTGGCTGAAACCCTGGTCAACCCAGCATGTGAGTAATAATTTTTTTCACCTCCTGTTGGAACATACTGAGTCTTTACTCGGAGTTCATTGCCTCAGGTGGTTGGAAATCTGATCCTGCCCCAGAAATTTCCCACAATGCTTCACAACAAGCTTATGCATCATCCTCATTTAAAAAGAAATTACAGTTTCTCTTTGTTCTTTTACCACATACAGACAATGATTAATTCTACCTGAAGTTGATAGGATGGAATGGAAGATTTACTAATCTGGTTAAAGGTAGCAATCATTTGGTCAGAAACAGGAGAAAATTCTGCTAAAACTTAGAAGATAAGACCGATATGTAATCTTTCCTCTGATCTTCTCTCTGCCCTCTTCCCACCCTGTCCCTCTCATTCATAAACTCACTTATATACTCCCTCCAAAAATGACAATTGTAGTGTACGTTGAGAGTATCAGATCAGATCAGATCAGTCGCTCAGTCGTGTCCGACTCTTCGTGACCCCATGAATCGCAGCACGCCAGGCCTCCCTGTCCATCACCAACTCCCAGAGTTCACTCAGACTCACGTCCATCGAGTCAGTGATGCCATCCAGCCATCTCATCCTCTGTCGTCCCCTTCTCCTCTTGCCCCCAATCCCTCCCAGCATCAGAGTCTTTTCCAATGAGTCAACTCTTCGCATGAGGTGGCCAAAGTACTGGAGTTTCAGCCTCAGCATCATTCCTTCCAAAGAAATCCCAGGGCTGATCTCCTTCAGAATGGACTGGTTGGATCTCCTTGCAGTCCAAGGGACTCTCAAGAGTCTTCTCCAACACCACAGTTCAAAAGCATCATTCTTCGGTGCTCAGCCTTCTTCACAGTCCAACTGTCACATTCATACGTGACCACAGGAAAAACCATAGCCTTGACTAGACAGACCTTTGTTGGCAAAGTAATGTCTCTGCTTTTGAATATGCTATCTAGGTTGGTCATAACTTTCCTTCCAAGGAGTAAGTGTCTTTTAATTTCATGGCTGCAGTCACCATCTGCAGTGATTTTGGAACCCAGAAACATAAAGTCTGACACTGTTTCCACTGTTTCACCATCTATTTCCCATGAAGCGATGGGACCGGATGCCATGATCTTCGTTTTCTGAATGTTGAGCTTTAAGCCAACTTTTTCACTCTCCTCTTTCACTTTCATCAAGAGTCTTTTTAGTTCCTCTTCACTTTCTGCCATAAGGGTGGTGTCATCTGCATATCTGAGGTTATTGAGATTTCTCCCAGCAATCTTGATTTCAGCTTGTGCTTCTTCCAGCCCAGCGTTTCTCATGATGTACTCTGCATATAGGTTAAATAAACAGGGTGACAATATACAGCCTTGATGTACTCCTTTTCCTATTTGGAACCAGTCTGTTGTTCCATATCCAGTTCTAACTGTTGCTTCCTGACCTGCATACAAATTTCTCAAGAGGCAGATCAGGTGGTCTGGTATTCCCATCTCTTTTAGAATTTTCCACAGTTGATTGTGATCCACACAGTCAAAGGCTTTGGCATAGTCAATAAAGCAGAAATAGATTTTTTTCTGGAACTCTCTTGCTGTTTTCATGATCCAGCAGATGTTGGCAATTTGATCTCTGGTCCCTCTGCCTTTTCTAAAACCAGCTTGAACATCAGGAAGTTCACGGTTCACATATTGCTGAAGCCTGGCTTGGAGAAATTTGAGCATTACTTTACTAGCATGTGAGATGAGTGCAATTGTGTGGTAGTTTGAGGATTCTTTGGCATTGCCTTTCTTTGGGACTGGAATGAAAACTGACCTTTTCCAGTCCTGTGGCCACTGCTGAGTTTTCCAAATTTGCTGGCATATTGAGTGCAGTACTTTCACAGCATCATCTCTTAGGATTTGAAATAGCTCAACTGGAATTCCATCACCTGCACTAGCTTTGTTCATAGTAATGCTTTCTAAGGCCCACTTGACTTTACATTCCAGGATGCCTTGCTCTAGGTGAGTGATTACACCATGATGATTATCTGGGTCGTGAAGATCTTTTTTGTACAGTTCTTCTGTGTATTCTTGCCATCTCTTTTTAATATCTTCTGCTTCTGTTAGGTCCATACCATTTCTGTCCTTTATCAAGCCCATCTTTGCATGAAATGTTCCTTTGGTATCTCTGATTTTCTTGAAGAGATCTCTAGTCTTTCCCATTCTGTTGTTTTCCTCAATTTCTTTGCATTGATTACTGAAGAAGGCTTTCTTATCACTTCTTGCTATTCTTTGGAACTCTGCATTCAGATGATTGTATCTTTCCTTTTCTCCTTTGCTTTTCGCTTCTCTTCTTTTTCATACGTTGAGAGTATATAAACATGCAAATGAAATGAAAGTTTAAGCCAGTTTTCCAGACAACTCAGTGTCTTTAAATTAAATGACACTAAATTAAGTGTGATCACTAATGTTTCATAAGACAGGTTCAAAATAACTTTATTAAGTATCAAGGGTTTTCTGTATCATCTAGATGCTGATATTAATTAAACTAGCCACTTCAAAATTCATCAAAGTATTTCAGTGACTTCTTACAAAACTGCAGTATGTATGTGTGAGTGTGTGTGTGTGTATACTTATCAGTGTGATCTACTGCATCTTATATTTCTGTCTTCCTTATAAGTTCGCCACACAGAGAATCCTGATTGTAACTCAAGCCAATTATACTTTACCAAAATTACTTTTACAACTTCCTGACTCTCTTCCTGCCTCTAATGTCTTTCCCATTCTATCTGCTCAACTCAACCTTTTGAGCAATATTCATAGATGACAATTCTAACTAATTCTCTTGTCTAAACCTTCAATTATTCTATTATCTTCAATTATTCTTAAATTCCTCAAATCAATATACATATATATATGTATTTAATATATATGCAAATATACATATATATGACATCAAGGTAATTCTTGTAAAAAAATCAAAATAAAATTAAATGTAATTACAGCCATATATGTATGTTAGACTTCTTTTTTCTAATTTTAAGTCATTTCATTCACATGGAATAAATAATTTTATGAGATTCTAAGATGTGACTATCACTGTTTGACACTAGAAGAAATACAAAAAAAGTATAAAAGAATGTCACCACACAAATGTTTGTGACTTCCCTGATGTTTCCAGAAAATTGTTGGAAGTAGTCAGCTGACATTTTATAGGTAATGAATGAAGGTGATGAGTGAATGCTCATGTGCTCAGTTGTTAAGTCATGTCCAGCTCTTTTGCGACCCAGTGGACTATAGCTTGCCAGGTTCCTCTGTCCATGGGGTTTTCCAAGCAAGAATACTGGAGTGGGTTGCTATTTCCTCCTCCAGGGAATCTTCTTGACCCAGGGATCAAACCCGAATCTCCTGTCTCCTGCAATGCAGTTGAACTCATTACTGCTTGAGTCATCAAGGAATCAATGAAGGTGATGAGTGAATACAGTTAGGAAATTCCCAGCCAGCTAAGCAACTGTGGTTCAACATTTGAAAGCCAGTGAGATACTTTTAACCAGAGAGTTAAAAAGGCAGATCATGTCATATTAAGCACTTAGTCCATCCATCCCTGATTTCCCATCTGAAAACTGAGGTCCAACTAAGTCCACTGACTTTTCCTCTATAGAGCTCATGGGACAGGGAGCAGAAGATTTCATTTTAATTTCCAGCCTTGTTATTAACTACACATGTGACCTTAAAAATCCACTTAACCACTAAGCTTCACCTTTTAGACCTTTAAAATGGAAATACTTATAATTCTTCCTCATATCACAGCATCAGTGTAACAGTCAATGGGAATGAAACCTACTCCTGAGAATTAAATGACATAAAATGTGAGAGGGTGTTTTGAACTATGAAATCAAGAATCATTCTTCTGGAAGGCAGTATGGCATAGTTGTTAATATCCATGAATCTTAAAGTCGGACGGAACTGAATTCAAACCCAGTTCAGCCACTGACTTAGTTGTGTGACCTTGGCAAAATTAGTCTGCATTTCTGAGCCTTTCTCATCATCTGTAAAGTGAGGAAGGGATGTTGTAAGGACTAAGTGAAGTATTTCATGTAAAGGAAAAAGCAGTATGTACATAGACAATATATAGGATAGACCACACTCACCATTAACAATTGTATAGCTTCCCTGGTGGCTCAGACAGGTAAGAATCTGCCTGCAGTGGGGGAGATCTGGATTTGATCCTTGGGTTGGGAAGATCCCCTGGTGGAGGGCATGGCAACTCACTCCAGTATTCTTGCCTGGAGAATCCCCAAGGACAGAGGAGCCTGGTGGGTTACAGTCCACGAGGTTGCAAAGAGTTGGACACGATTGAGTGACTAAGCACAGCACAGCACATGTGTGCTGTTATTATTGTTACTATGCTTCAGGGAAATTAATAGTCCAAGACTCAGGGCTCAAGCACAGATGTCCGGCTCACAGGTCATAGTAGAAAACCACACCTCCCACAACTTGAACACCAAGAGATCTGATAGTGGGAGCAGTATGGTGTCTTTGTCACCAGTCATCCAAAGTCCCTTTTTTCTTCTTACTTCTCACCTCCAATCCAACAGCAAGTCAGTCTTTACTCTGAAATATAATTTAAATCTGGTCCTGTCTCATCTCTCCTTTTTCTATTCACCTGGTTTCTAATCCCAGTTCTTTTCTTCCCCATGTACACTTCTTATTTTTTAAAAATAAAAGATTTAATATTCCAGGGATATAGTGGACTTAAGTGTGAGCTGTTTAAAATATTTTTAATAAACATCACTGCTGGAAAAGTGGCATGTAAATGCACAGGTGGGAGTGTGTCTGGCAAGAAAATGCAAGGGGTCTCATGCAGTTGGAAGAATGAGGAAGAGATAAACTGGTCAAACTCTCAAACTTATTTTTGCTCCAGGAGGGGCCCAGGTTCAATCATTTGTTTGGAAAACTAGATCCCACATGCCACAACTAAGAATTCACATGCGACAACTAAAAACTCCTGCATGCCACAACTGGAGAAGGAAATGGCAGCCTACTCCAGTATTCTTGCCTGGGAAATCCCGTGGACAGATGAGTCTGGCAGGCTACAGCCCTTGGGGTCGCAAAGAGTCGACACAACTTAGAGACTGAACCACCACCACTGTGCTGAAGCTGAGACCTGGCACAGCCAAATAAATAAAAAAAATAAAATAAAATAAAAAATTTTTAAATGAATTGGTCAGCAGGGTTATGTGGTTTTCTCTAGCTACGTCAGACTGCGTGGATCTAGGAGCAGATAGTGAATTGTCTTGCCAGTCAATTTCCAGAAGGAAAGAGACAGGCAAAGAAATGAGGGAATGTGGAAGAATATGATTCTAATAGTTGACTGTGGAACTTAGCTTGGATAAAAAGAGTAGTGAGAACATGTAGGGCATGAAAGAGGTGAAAATAAGGAAAGGAGTAATGGAGTGGAATCCCTGAAGGAGGACAGGCATTTTGATGGTTGGGTCATTGAGAGTAAGCTGGGAAGATGGAAGGTGGTAGTCAGAGGTCAGTGCACAAAGTTGAGATTATAGATCAGTGACAATCACTACTCTGGGGCATGCGTTGACAAACTTTTTCTTAAAATTTTCAGATAGTAAGTGGTTTGGTTTTGCACTCGTTTCTGGTGCAACTACTGAACTCTGTCATTGTGATGTATAAGCCGTCAGACATGATATACAATGAATGGGCATGGCTGTGTCCCAATAAAACTTTATTTATAAATAGGTGGCAACTGGACCTTACCTGACGGTAGTTCACCAACCCCTGGTCTGAGGTACAAGATTCAGCATGTGTCCATAGGTGTGAGTGGCTAAGGTCAAGTCGGGGACAAGGATATTGGAAAGGGGGCCATGGAACTGAAAAACCAAGATATGACAGAATGGAAGGTTGGAAAGATGATCTATATGTATGTGTGTGTTAAAATTGCAGGGGACTTCTCTGGAGGTCCAGTGGTTAAGACGTCACTTTCCAATTCAGGAGGGTTGAGTTCACTGGGGGACTAAAATCCCACATGTATTGAGCCCCCAAAATAAAAATAAAACAGAAGCAATATTGTATAACAAATTCAATAAAGACAGAAATAGTACACATCAAAAAATATATATTTTTTAAAAACTGCCAAGAGTTAAGGCAGAAGTGGAACCAGAGAGTGTAACCATGAGAGGGGAGCTGATGACTTTGAAAAATATAAGAAAATGTCACAGAGATTGGCAGCTCATAGCAAAGACAAGAAATATTAGGTGATCTAACCAGGTAACATGAAATTCAAAGTTGAAGATTTTATACAGATGAGGGAGGAATAATGATCTGAAAATGTTAATAGCATAAAGTTCCATTTTCTAGTTCTGCCATACTTCTCCACATGTTCAAAACAAACCCCTCACCAAATGCAATAAACACATTTTAACTGCTTAAGAACAAGTGAAGTAAAAGAAATTTCCAAGAATGAGTCTCCAGTACCAGCTGCCTGAGGAAGGCAGTTATGGCTCTATAGTTTGTAGATTCCACATAAACTGTGATGGGGCATCTCTGCAAACACTACAGTCTCCACCTGGAGACACATTTCAACTTGCTCTTTGGCAACAAGACCAGCTTTCCCGTACACTGTATATTTTTTCACTATGTCTTCACAGTAAAATGATCTTCCCTGGTGGCTCAAGCAGTAAAAAATCTGCCTGCAATGCTGGTGACTCAGGTTCGATCCCTGGATCTGGAAGATCCCCTGGAGAAGGGAATGGCTACCTTTCCAAGTATTCTTGCCTGGAGAATTCCATGGACAGAGGAGCCTGTTGGGCTATAAAGTCCATGAGGTAGCAAAGAGTCAGACACGACTGAGCGACTAAAACTTTTCACAGTAAAATTAGGATTTTAGAATAGTGGCAGACTTGTTGATTACATCTATACTACAGTATGCTAAAAGAAATATCATGGAACCTAAAAAAATCAAGTCAATGATCACCAAAGTCAAAAAAGATCAGAACACACAAGTAGATGCCTGAAATTGGAGATCGGAGGACTTGAAAAGTGAAGTCCTATAAAAGGGAACCAGAGATTTTCAAAACGAGGAAAATGACACCAAAGAGAGATTAACCAGCAGGCAGAGAGCTGGCAAAGTGTGCTCATGAATTATATACCGCACCAGAAGTTCTAGCAAGAGAAAAGCACGGGATTAATAATTAACTAGCAAAGTAATAATGGGCCCGAATGTTCTGCTTTTTCTCACTGAAAGAAATCATCCTACTTCATCTTCCTGCCCATTGTTTGTCTCCTTGTATTTAGAAAGAGGAAAGTTCACCAGCCAAAACCTTTTTGTAACTGAGTCATTCCTGCCCAAAGCCTCTTCAGTGTTTCTCTTGCACTTTCCTTTGGCTCTTCCTGAGAAAACTTGCAAGCTTGGCCTCAAAGCCTGCAGGTAATTTGCAGGGCACAAGACAGCTCTGGAACCCACGTCTCCTGCTGCCGATATTTGAAGCCTTTCTTCACAGCATTTTACTTCTCATCATCATTACCTTAATCTCCAATAACAATATTTGTGATATTAAGCACCTGGTTAGTGCTGCCCTTAGTATTATGCATATCTCTGCTCTCTGCCCTCCCAGAGTTCAAAATCCAGGGAGGATGTACTGATACTTTCTCCCACCCTCAGCCTTAGCACTTCAGCACATCTGAAGCACAGAGATTCCTTTAAATGTTTATTGAATGATAAATAAAAACACATGGAGAACACAGAGAAAGCAAAATGAAAACGTTAAATAAATACAGGAAGGAATGCTATGCTATGCTATGCTAAGTCACTTCAGTCGTGTCCGACTCTGTGCTACCCCATAGACAGCAGCCCACCAGGCTCCCCCATCCCTGGGATTCTCCAGGCAAGAACACTGGAGTGGGTTGCCATACTAGGATCCCACAAACCATGAGGTGCAGCCAAAAAACAAATTTTGTAATGCATATAAAAGGATTTGCACAGTGCCTTGCACAAATAGGGGATATTTGATTTGGTAAAATTAATATTGTTACAAATAGCTAACCTTATTCAGTTCTTGTATACATCATAGCAAGTAACAGTCATACACCTCCAACAAGTACATAATGAATGATCTTACTACCATTTCATAGAGAAGAAGGCTGAGGCTTGAGAAGTTTAAGTATAGAATCTGCCTACCAAGCAGGAGACATGGCTTCGATCCCTGGGTTGAAAAGATCACCTGGAGAAAGAAACAGCAACCCACTCCAGTATTCTTGCCTGGAGAATCCCATGGACAGAGGAGCCTGGCGGGCTACAGTCCATAGGGTTGCAAAGAGTTGGACATGACTTAGCGATTAAACAACAACCTAAAATCACAGAAGTAATAAACATCTGACCCAGGATTTTATCATAAGCTTATCTAAGTCAGAGCTCACACTGTCCACCGCCATGCTAGTTTTCTATGATAGATTGAGTTTTCCATGGGGAATCTAATGATTTATATGGACAACAGAATCATAGAATTTACTGATATCACCATGATACTATCCAGTACAAGTCTTCCCAGGTGGTGCTAGTGGTAAAGAATCCACCTGCCAATGCAGGAGATGTAAGAGGCACAGGATGGATCAAACCCTAGGTCAGGAAGATCCTCTAGAGGCAGGCACAGAAACCCACTCCAGTATTCTTATTTGGAGAATCCTGTGGACAGAGGAGCCTGGCAGACTTCAGTCCATGGGGTCACAAAGGGTCTAATACAACTGAAGCAACTTAGCATGCATGCGTGATACTCTCCAGTACAAGCCTTAGCTCAATCCAAAATCCAAAAGAAATATTCAAATTGCTGTATAACTTGGGTGACTATTTTGGGACACTCAACCACCTAGCAGTTAAATTTTCCTTATAGCTACATAGGAGTGTATTTTGCCACATTTTATTTCTTGTAGATATCTGTAAACTGTAACATTGCATCAGCTCAGTTCAGTCACTCAGTCCTGTCTGACTCTTTGTGACACCATGGACTGCAGCATTCCAGGCTTCCCTGTCCATCACCAACTCCCGGAGCTTGCTCAAACTCATATCCATCGAGTTGGTGATGCCATCCAACCATCTCATCCTCTGTCGTCCCCTTCTTCTCCTGCCTTCAGTCTTTCCCAGCAACAGGGTCAGTCCATTCTTTGCATCAGGTGGCCAAAGTTTTGGAGTTTCAGCTTCAGCATCAGTCCTTCCAGTGAATATTCAGGACTGTTTTCCTTTAGGATTGACTGATTGGATCTCCTTGCAGTCCAAGGGACTTTCAAGAGTCTCTCCAACACCACAATTCAAAAGCATCAGTTCTTTGGCACTCAGCTTTCTTTATGGTCCAACTCTCACATCCATACATGACTACTGGAAAAACCATAGCTTTGACTCAACGGACCTTTGTCAGCAAAGTAATGTCTCTGCTTTTTAATACACTGTCTAGGTTTGTCATAACTTTTCTTCCAAGGAGCAAGCATTTTTTAACATCATAATATATCTTACTCTAGTAATGTTAACAAAAGTGAAGTGAAAGTCTGTCAGTCATGTCTGACTCTTTGCAATCCATGGACTATACAGTCCATGCAGTTCTCCAGGTCAGAATACTGGAGTGGGTAGCCTTTCCCTTCTCCAGGGGATCTTCCCAACCCAGGGATCAAACCCAGGCCTCCCGCATTGCAGGCGGGCCACAAGGGAAGCCCAATGTTAACAACGCCCAACAGAAATTTTACCTGCATCAGTAAACTTTCTTGGAGGTATGATCAATACTGATTTGAAGAGTACCTATACTTTTACTTTAGAGAGAATTTTCTATGAATTTATGGTTGCTGGGAGGAAGAATGGAGGGAAGGGATAGTTAGGGAGTTTGGGATCAATATATACAAACTCCTGTATTTAAAATAAACAACAAGGACCTACTGGTTAGCACAGGGAACTTGGCCCAATGTTATGTGGCAGCCTGGATGGGAGGGGGATTTAGAGGAGAATGGATGCATGTATATGTATGGCTGAGTCCCTTTGCTATTCATCTAAAGCTATCATGACACTTCTAATCGGCTATACTCCAATATAAAATCAAAAGTTTAAAAAAAGGAATAATGTTCTAAATTCTGAACTTTTGTCTTCTCAGTCTCTGTAATACACAGATTTGTTCCAAGTACCATCAGAGGAACCTTTATGAATTGCTTGACACTGATCAATGGATTTGCTTGTTTCATGGGGGCACTGCTTTTCGAGTTGGTCTACCTCATCTCAGAAGGTAAAAAATAGTTCCATGGTTTGCTTATATATATATATTGATTTGATGACTAGAGAATTGAGAGACAAAACCTTAAGAGAGGCTTTGCCAGCGTAGTCTTTTTTTTAATTGATCCACTTTTGCAATTAAGATAGAATTAAGATAGGAAATAGACTCTTGCTGTATTCATTAATTTCTGGGAATTGTTTTTCTTTTGATAGGAGGAGGTAATTACAGAATGTCACTTCTCATGAGACCCTGTCTGCTGTCTTTCTTTATTGTACTTTAACACAAACTGGTCATTATATTCTTATTAGGTTTTTCAACAGGGCTGTATTCAATAATGGGTCATAGACAACCCTCATAAAAGGTAAGTCCTGTGTAAATATAGGAGGATGGGGGTATCTGGATGATCCTTTATCCAGAAATATAGTCTTCAGCCAAAGAGAAATTGTGAGTTGAATTGGAAAAATTTCCCAATAGATATTTTGGTCAGAAAGCGAAAGCGAAGTCGCTCAGTCATGCCCGACTCTTAGCAACCCCATGGACTGCAGCCTACCAGGCTCCTCCATCCATGGGATTTTCCAGGCAAGAGTACTGGAGTGGGGTGCCATTGCCTTCTCTGGACTGGTCACTTACTCTAACAGAAATTTCTCTAGTTCCTCCAAGGAATCAGAATAGCTTAGTTATGCACAAACTCTCTCTCCAGGTGCTGCTGCTGCTAAGTCGCTTCAGTCGTGTCCAACTCTGTGCGACCCTATAGACGGCAGCCCACCAGGCACCCTTGTCCTAGGATTCTCCAGGCAAGAACACTGGAGTGGGTTGCCATTTCCTTCTCCATTGCATGAAAGTGAAAGGTGAAAGTGAAGTCGCTCAGTCGTGTCCGACTCTTCGAGACCCCATGGACTGCAGCCTACCAGGCTCCTCTGTCCATGGGATTTTCCAGGCAAGAGTACTGGAGTAGGGTGCCATTGCCTTCTCCGATTTTGGTCAGAAGAAACAACCAATCTGAAAAAGTCACATGCTACATAAAAAGTACTACTCTTACATGGACTGGTAGAAAAATCAAACAGAATAACATTAAAGATTAGCTGTCATGACAAAATGTCTTTGCCTATATATTAAATCTACAGACTTTTTCCTTTATTTGTTCTGAGATGTTAATACAGCTTAAAATTTATTAAATTTGCTTGTGCTTATTTTATGGGAAATACTGAAAGCTTATTGTTCTCTCCTTTCAAAAATAAAATACATTTTAAAATTGTAAACAAATATTCTATTCTTTACAAATAAATTTAATTTACCTACCTTCCAACTATGGAAAAAATAAGTTGTATGAAAGAGAAACTCCTTTTAACACTAGGTATCCATTCAAAAAATATTTATGAGGATCCACTCTGTTCCAGATACCATATTGGGTACTAGAGATACCATGCCAAGAAAAATTAACTTACAGATCCTCACAAAATTTCCAGGGGTGTAGGGAAGCAATAAAATTGAGTAATAAATGATAGGCACAGTAGAGTTCAAGGAACAAATCTACAGTCTTTGATTGTTAAGATCAAACCCTGTCCTTAGTTAACTGAGAAAGTTAAGCCAAAGTATGTAATGAGTAATTACCATGTGCCAGGCTTTATGTTATTAATACGTGGAATTATGTGAGACATGGTTCCAGTTCTTATGAGCTCACATTCAAACTGTCATAACCAAGTGTGAACAACAGAATTTGATCTCTGATGATCGGAGTCTTTAAATGTAAACAAAGCCTAAAACACCAGTATTAGGATTTTATAAGATAGCTTGGAAAAATCTTACCAAAATCTCTACCTAAACATCTCTTGACAAGCTGGCTATAAATGTGGAGGTTCCCCACAAACTCCCCCTCAGAACTGATAATTTGCTAGGAAGCACAATACTTGTGATTACAGCTTTATTATAGCAAAAAAGTACAAATCGGAATGAGATAAAGGCAGAAATGCATGAAACAAGGTCTGGGAAGGTTCCAGAAACAAAGCTTGTTTCACCCTCAGAGATGTGGTACCCAACTGGCACATCAGTATGTGACAATACACAGAGCACTCTCACCCAGGAGATCTTACCTGAGCTTCAGTATGCAGAGTTTTTTTTAACTGAGGTAGGGGCTTCCCTGGTGTCTCAGACTGTAAAGAATCTGCCTGCAATGCAAGAAGACCCAGGTTCGATCCCTGGGTCCAGAAGATGCCCTGGAAAAGAGAATGGCTACCCACTCCAGTATTCTTGCCTAGAGAGTCCCATGAACAGAGGAGCTTGGCGGGCTACAGTCCTTGAGTTCACAAAGAGTTGGACATGACTGAGCAACTAACACTTCTGTCTTATGTGGGCAGGATTGACTGAACCATTGGCCATGTAGTTGAACTCAGTCTTCAGCCTATCTTTTCTCCCCAGAGACTGGGCTGATACCCACTCTGTGGCTCAAAATCCCAACCCTCTAACCCTATGGTTGGTCTTCCAGGCTTGCCAGCTCCCATTCTGAGTCATGCCATTAACAAAAACCATCAGGTGGAGCTTAATGAGCCAACCATGAATAACAAAGACACTTCAGTCACTTGGGAAATTCACAGATTTTAGAGTTTACCTCCCAGGAACCAGGAAGAAAAGCCAGACAATTTCCTTATTACACACAACTCTTCTTGCAAATATATTTTACTGAAAATCTATTTTTACTGAGAATCTGCATTGTATGGTAGGATCTGTTATATAACATTACTGGGTCTATTACAACAATTTTATAAAGTTGACAAAGTGTCTACTCTCTAGTTGCAGTGGGCAGGCTTCTCATTGCAGTGGCTTCTCTCCTGGCAGAACACGGGCTCCAGGGTGCATGGGCTCCAGTAGCTGCAGCACAAGGGCTCAGTAGTTGTGGCTCCCTGGCTCTAGAGCTCAGGCTCAATAGTTGTGCACATGGGCTTAGGTGCTCTACAGCATGTGACATCTTCCCGGATCAGGGATGGAGCCACATTTCCTGCAGTGGCAGGCTGATTCTTTACCACTGAGCCACCATGAAAGCCCAAAAGTTTATATAGTTTTGGCAGTTTGGTGCCCATTAAAGGAGGTCTACCAAGAACACAATGAGTACATCTTAGCATCATGCAATGTGAGGCAGAGGGGAGGAGCAGTCTCTAAACTTATATTGAAAAGAACATCATTTTTTAATATAAATTTATTTATTTTAATTGGAGGCTAATTACTTTACAATATTGTATTGGTTTTGCCATACATCAACATGAATCTGCCACAGTATACACGTGTTTCCCATCCCGAACCCCCCTCCCTCCTCTCTCCCCATCCCATCCCTCTGGGTTGTCCCAGTGCACCAGCCCCAAGCATCCTGTATCCTGCATCAAACCTGGACTGGCGATTCATTTCATATATGATATTATACATGTTTCAATGCCATTCTTCCAAATCATCCCACCCTCTCCCTCTCCCACAGAGTCCAAAAGACTATTCTATATCTCTGTGTCTCTAGAACGTCATTTAAATTACTGCTAATTCATTTAATTTACTTATTTAAAATATGTTTCTATTCATACTAATACTGTATTGCATCAAGTCATATCCTAATCAGTTAGAAGCTTGTAATTGGGTGTCACTGTAGAGGTCATCTAATCTAACACTGTACCAAAAACTAGAAGATGCACAATCTTCTTCTAGTACCCAGGGAATGTTCTCTACTTTGAGAAGTAACCCATCTGTTGATAAATATATTTCCCAGAATAAATCTAGTTTTTCTGTCCACATAGCAACTCTTCAAAACATTCAATAAATATTTGGGGCAATAATGTACAATGTTAAAAGAGTAGGTTCTATAGCCAAACTCCACGGATTCCAATCCAGGTAGTCTAGCTGTGTGTCTTCAGTTTTCATGTCAATAGCAACAAAAAATATTTCATTATGTTGCTTAGAGGATTAAGTAGTTAATATGCCTAATAAGTATTCAATAAAGATAGCTATTTTGACCCCCTTCTAATATATAGACAAACCACTCCAATTTTTTTCATAGTATTTGATTCCCTGATTTTTCATTATCAAAACCCCTCTATCTTGATGGATAGATAACAATTTGTCAGTATCGTTCTTAAAATATGGTTTCCAGACTCAATCACAGGCTCAAAATGGGTACATCCAAGATAGATATGTTACTTTTATCAACCTTCTCAATCTCTCTCTCTCTTGGCATTTTTTTTTTTAATAGAATGCCAACAGAGATTGTAGTTACTTTTTCAGCAGTTGCATCACACCTATATTCAATTAAAACCTGAGGCTTCTTTTTTTATTTTTAGCAGTTTCTCTCAGTTCAGTTCCAATCATCTTATCACCATTTCTTTGTCTAATTAAATGCAGGACTTTATCTCTTATCCTTAATAAATGTCAGCCCATCATTCTAAATAACAGACAGTTTAAAAACTTGATTCTGTCATCTGGTGTATTTCTGGTCTTTACTTCTTTACCAGCTTTGTGTCACTGGCAAATTTAGTAAGCAAGTTTCTAGATTTCTTTCAGGTAATTGATAAAATTGTTGAATTGGACAGGACCAAAAGCAGAGCCTTGTGGAAAATTCCTGGAGACCTCACTGTAAGTTAATGGTAATCAACTAATCCTCCCCTTTTGGATATAATCAGCCGCCTCATCACCCAATTACTATCATTGAGCCCACACGATTCTCCATCATTCCCAGAATGACATCACAGACTTTTGTCACATAGTTTTTTCTGGGAGTAGATATATCTGAGTTTGTGACAGTCACTTTAGCCATCAGATTAGCATTCATCAAGAAAGGCAATGAAGTTCATTTAGATGATTTGATTTTAGTGACCTTAAACTGGCTTATGGTGACTAATTAGGGCCTCTAAAAGAGAGTGATCCTTAGACTATCTGCATGATTTCAGGTAGGACACCATCTCGTTAAGAATGTTTAAAAAAAGGAAACGCTGCACTTCACTGTTCTCAGAGATGATGAGAAGATAAAGTTAAATAATGTATTTGAGCATTTTAATGTTAGAGATTATTTTAAATATAGAATAAAGCCATAGTGGCCCATTCAGTTAGAAATAAGATCAGTCTGTTTAATCAAACAACCAGACCAATTTCTTTGACAGAACTGAGCATCATGAAAAAGAACTCTATAGCTCTATGTTTAAGCATCCCACAGGCCTCCACATTCCATTTAGCATATAGGATATTTTAAATCTTTAAGGATTCATGTCAGCGGAGCATGTGTGTATGTGAGTGTGTGTGTGTGAGTGTTAGTGTATGATTGGAAAAGATGATCAGTTATCACAGTCTCCAAGCTGCATTAGTCATTTTTAGCACCATGATGGAGAATGGTGTGAATGCGGTAAATTCAAAAGATTTCTCAAAACTTGACGGTGCAGACAGATAGCTGTTAGAGTGACATTTTCAGTACAAGTGAGAAAACTGATGCTTCTGGGATCTCTAACTCTAAGTGCCTTAAAGGAGAAGATACAAGACTAAACCCATCCTCCTACACTAATCATTTCAGGAATAGTTTATCTAAAAGTAGCAATGCTAATAAAAAGGGAGTGAAGAAGTCAGTCAAACTGCTTATTTCGACTCTGTGCCATTAGCAACCAGATCAATTTTCTCACATGCGTGAGCACAAGCTTACCTTCTGACAAAAATAACAAAATGGGAATTCAGTGAAAAGTGACATCTTAGTTACGGACGTGGAGGTGATTGAAAGATCCAAAGCAGAATGTCTCAGAGAAAAAAAGGATAATTGGGCAGAATCAAGAGGTCAAGGTATACATCTTCCTGTCCCTCTTAGTCCTTCCTCTTCGGAGTTCAGCAAAGGGGCAGAGAACGTGGCAGTTTAACGCCCATCAAGAGCCATTTTAAAATAAAACTGTGATCTTTTAAAATTCTCATTTAAATATCTCTGATGACTGAGACCACTGACAGCCTTGTCGGCATGAATCACTGAGTTGTTCTTGAAATGGGAATTTGCAGTTGCAGTAAACTTGAAAGAAGGAAATATTTATGCATCTGGAAAGCTATTCAGCTGGATTTCACAGGTCCGCGCCTATTTTCTTAGAGATGGGTTTCTTCAGACTCAGGTCAGTGCCTAAGGTCCAACCTCATATGGGTTTTGAAATGACAGACCCAGAGGGGAAAAGCGGCTCGCTACACAGTAATTCACCTATGTTGTTATTCAGTCGCTAAGTCATGTCCAACTGTTGCCTGCCAGGCTCCTCTGTCCCTGGGATTTTCTAGGTAAGAATGCTGGAGTGGGCTTCATTTCCTTCTCAGGGGATCTTCCTGACCCAGGGATCGAACCTGTGCCCCCTGCATCTCCCGAATTGGCAGGCGGATTCTTTACCACTAGTGCCACCTGGGAAGCCAGGCCATATTCTTCATTCGATTGTCAAGTAGTTTAGTGCCCCCATTCCCATGGATAATATGGCAGGCCCCCAGTGCTCCACAAGCAGGCCCTGCTCTTCCTCAGTCAGAATCAGGTGCAGAGACCCCCTCATCTAGTGGGATTATAGGTCCCAGAAACAATTTATTCTACATCCTCAACGTTTGGCTCTGCAGAGACCCTCGGCATTGCCCTGAGACCTTAAGTTTTCACAAAAGTATCAGGTCAAAGCTCAAAATACCTTTCCAACATGGACCGCAAGTATCCAGTGCTGTTGGCTCATGAGTGGTAGAAAGGGCAGAATTTGGAGTCAGAGCACTTGAGTTCAAACTCAACTCTGCCCTTAATAAGTTGTGAAGTTTTTAGCTCTAGGGGTTCAGAACAGGTCTCAAGATGAGTTCCTTTTGCATGTGGATTATTTTGAGTGAAAGGCAGCGGAGACCCTATTGTCTCTCTCTTAGCTTCCTAGAAAAAATTTAAATTGGAAAGTTTTCCCCAGAAAAAAAGAGTTTTCATCAGAGATACATTGTATCTAAGATGGCAGGGCAAACATCTAATTACCAAAGGCCTATATTTATCTAGGCCTATATGCTCAGTCCTCAGTTGTATCAACTTTTTGCAACCCTCTAGACTTCAGCCCACCAGACTTCTCTGTCATGTGATTCTCCAGGCAAAAATACTGGCATGGGTAGCCATTCCCCTCTCCAGGGGATCTTCCTGACCCAGGGATCAAACCCACATCTCCCACAATGGCAGGCAGATTCTTTACCACTGAGCCACCTAGGAAGCCACAAGATTCTTACACTATTACGTTATTATATTTATCTATATGGCAGGGCGGACATCTAGTTATCAAACATCTGCTGTCTTTCTTATCATCCTATGAATGACCCTCCTTTTTTGGAAGCTCCAGGTCCCTATCCCATTTCTTACATCATGATGGCATATATACCTCATTGCATCTTTCTCTCTTTGAACCTGTCATGTGTGTGTGTGTGTGGGGGGGGTCCTTGTAAGGACCAAGATTCAACTTTATTTTCTCCTGTCAATCTGTCTCAGGTCAGTTTCATTCTTAGACCAGCCAGAAGAACCGAGAGGGACAGAAGAAAGGATTTTGCACTCCTGACTGCACATTACTTAATTTTTCTGAGTCTCAATTTCTCCTTCTCTAAAATGGTGTCACTAACAACTTCTAAGATATCTTGGACGACCAGAGGAAATAGATATAAAGCACCAAATCAGTAAAAGCACACAAAAAATAATGATTTGTGTTGTTGGGTGGTTGTTATTGTAATTTGAGTGGGATCTCAGCATTTTCCAAGTGGGCTAGGATTATCATGGATATGATGTTCTAGTCTGGCACTTTTATAATTCTTCAGGAAAGAATATGTTCCATAAATGCATAGCATAGGTGTCCTAGTCAGCTTCAATTCTAGGACTGGATTGGGATGAGATGAAATAAAGCTATGTTCTGAGATTTTTCTTGGCCCTCCTGGACCCATGTCATTAGTGGTACACCCTTTGCAAGGCAAACTTACACATCTAGATAGAGTTAGACACACAACTGTGTTCCTGCCTGCAGTGTTGAAGTTGACTCTAGAAAGATGAATGGTATTTGCCTTGGTAAGCATAAGGGTGAAGAATTTCTAGTACAGAGAATATATAACAAGTGAAAGTGTTAGTTGCTCAGTCATGTCCAACTCCTTTTGATCCCGTGCACAATAGCCTGCCAGGCTCCTCTGTCCATGGAATTCTCCAGGCAAGAGTACTGGAGTGGGTAGCCATGCCTTTCTCCAAGGGATCTTCTCAACCCAGGGGTCTAACCCACATCTCTTGCATTGGTGGATTCTTTAGCACTGAGCCACCAGGGAAGCGGGCATATATCAAAGCCTAGAAGTAAGGAGTCACCTGGTGCATCAGAGGAACTCAGAGAAGATCAGTAGCCTGAAAATATTCAGGGAGAATCACGTGAAGTCAGGTCAAGAAAGTAGGAGTAAAATCATGCAGGAACTTTGGCTTACAGATTTTTTTTTTTAAAAAGCTGTATGCAATATATATGGAATCTAGAAAAATGGTGTTGATGAACCTATTTACAGGGCAGGAATAGAGACACATAGAAACAGACAGAGACATAGAAAATGGTCTTGTGAACATAGTGGGGGAAGGATAGGGTGGGACAGTTGAGAGTGTAGCATTGACATATATACACTACCACGTGTAAAACAGATAGTGGGAAGCTGATGTACAGCACAGGAAGCTCAGCTCAGTGCTCTGTGATGACCTACAGGGATGGGATGGGGTGGGGAGGGAGGCTTAAGATGGAGGGGATCTATGTATACTTATGACTGATTCACCTTGTTGTACAGCAGAAACCAACACAACATTGTAAAACAGTTTCCCTCTAATTTTAAAAAATCTGTATGCCATAAGAATTTATAAAGGCATTAAGCAAGTCACATCCATTTGTGTTTTAAGATCACTGCAGATGCAGTGTAATTTGAAAAGGAAAGAAGCATGGCTTGGGAGAAGCAGGATGGGTTCAACTGAAGTAAAACTCAGACAAGTCTAGTAATGATGAACTAGTGACAAAGTAGGCAGATGGAGAGAAATGGATGAATGTAAGCTTGATTTTAGAGGTAGGGTGAACAGTATTTAGTGATGGTTTTGAGTTAGGAGGTGGTAGCATCCGGGAGACAGAAGTGGGGTCAAGGAAGTATTCCAGATTCTGCCAAGAGATAACTGGGTGGGCAAAGATTTTATATACCAAATGGAGAACATTGGAAGACAGATAGGTTGAAAAACTTATCACCTGTTCATTTTTTAACACATTAAGTTTGACCTATCTATGAGACATCCAAAGGGAAATACCTGGAGCTCAGAAAAAGGATCTGGGTTAGATATATAAATATGACAATCTGTGGCAAAAAAATAGCATTTGAATCCAAGGAAGTGGACAAAATTATCTAGTGTGAGTATTAAGAATGAGAAGAAAAAGAGAGAAGGACCTAGGTATTAGAGGTTGGGTGGAGGAGAAATGGCCGGCTAGAGAAGGAAGAGGACAGCCAGAGAGGTAGGGGGAAATATATGCATTCATGCGTGTATGTGTATGTGCATGCATGTGTGTTTGCGTGCTGTGTGTTCACTGAAAATAGGAAATGGTAAATTGTGTTAAATGCTGCTGCGAGATCTGAAACTATCACCACATTGATAATCGGCTATACTCCAATACAAAATAAAACGTCTAACAAAAACAAGGATCAGTAAGAAATGAAAAAGAAAATTCTAAAGATGCTCTGAGGGTGAAATAGCTCAAACAAGTAATGTAAGGAATGGTCAAAAAAAGAAAAAATAGAAAGTATAAAACTTGGAAAATTCGTCAATATTTTAGTTTCAGAAATGCTGCTCGATGAAGTAAATGAAGTCAGATATTAAATATCTGTATAGAACACATTTCTATTTAACAGCAGCAAAATAGTCATTAACATCATTTGATAATGAGCAATCCTTTCCCTTATATTCCCTATATTTTATATAAACAATATATGTTTATGTATAAAAAAATGCTACTGTGAGATCAAATAATAGAATGAAGAATGGAAAGTATTCTTAGATTTGCAACATTATGATACCTAACAACTGTAGCAAGAGTCATTTCAGCAGTGAAAAGGGAAAGAAAACCAGATTGGAGCAGGGTCAAAAATATCTACTAATTGAGGAAATAAACGAATCACATTTAAAACAACTTTTTTTTTTTTTTTACTTCACAATATTGTATTGGTTCATCTAGTCAAGGCTATGGTTTTTCCTGTGGTCATGTATGGATGTGAGAGTTGGACTGTCAAGAAGGCTGAGCACCGAAGAATTGATGCTTTTGACTGTGGTGTTGGAGAAGACTCTTGAGAGTCCCTTGGACTGCAAGGAGATCCAACCAGTCCATTCTGAAGGAGATCAGCCCTGGGATTTCTTTGGAAGGACTGATGCTAAAGCTGAAACTCCAGTACTTTGGCCACCTCATGTGAAGAGTTGACTCATTGGAAAAGACTCTGATGCTGGGAGGGATTGGGGGCAAGAGGAGAAGGGGACGACAGAGGATGAGATGGCTGGATGGCATCACTGACTCAATGGACGTGAGTCTGAATGAACTCCGGGATTTGGTGATGGACAGGGAGGCCTGGCGTGCTGCAATTCATGGGGTCGCAAAGAGTAGGACACGACTGAGAGACTAATCTGATCTGATCTGATTGTATTGGTTCTGCCACATATCAACATGAATCTGCATGGGTGTACACGTGTTCCCCATCCTGAATCCCCCTCCCACCTCCCTCCCCGTACCATCCCTCCAGGTCATCCCAGTGCACCAGCCCCAAGGATCCTGTATCAAACCTGGACTGGCAATTCGTTTCTTATATGATATTATACATGTTTCCATGCCATTCCCCCAAATCATCCCACCCTCTCCCTCTCCCACAGAGTCCAAAAGACTGTTCTATACATCTGTGTGTCTTTTGAAGAACTTTCTCTGAAGATTTAAAAAATAAAGTGATGGCTGGAGGAAGCTGTGAGTAGATTTGCCAACTTTAGCAGATAAAAATACATGACACCCAGTTACATCTGAATTTCAAGTAAACTAAAATTTTTTTAGAATAAATATATCCCATGCAATATTATGGATGTACTTTGCATAAGTTACACTTTATAAAGTTACCAGTGCAATATTCAGGACATGCTCCTTCTAAAAAAATATTTCAAGGTTGTTCTCAAAATCAGATTTAACTATGGGTCCTGTGTTTTATCTGGGAAACTGAGATGTGAGTTCAAGATACTTTTTTTTAATCTTGAAAGATACTTGAGCATGTTTAACAGATGAAAATATCTGGTACAAGTGGAGAAATTAAAAATGCAAGATAATGGGGGAGAATGGATACACGTATGCGTATCGCTGAGTCACTTTGTTGTGCGCCTGAAATTATCTGAACGTTACCAATGGGCTATACTCCAATAAAAAATAAAAAGTTTTTAAAAAAGAAAGAAATATATGTGAGCAAAAAAAAAAAAAAAAAGATGAACGAAAGAAAGGGAGATTGACTTCTTATCAGAGGGTGGATATTTCTTTCCTCTACTGAAACAGAAGAAAGGAGAGTAGGTGTGCAGGTGCAAGCAGATGTGTAGTTCTCGTATTAGAAATATACGGGAATCTTCCTTTCAAGGATCCCAACTTTCTTCATAAAGTAGGCAGCAAACCATTCCTGAGAGCAAAAAGGAAATAGGATGAGAATGAAGAATGAGAAGAATGGGAGATAGGAGACTGTTATTTCGAGAGCTAGAAAAGATGATTTAGAAGAGAAGTGTTGGACTTCCCTGGTGGCCCAGTGGTTAAGAATCTGCCCACCAATGCAGGGGACACAGGTTCAGTCCCTGGTCCAGACAGATTCCACATGCCACAGGGCATCTAAGTCCATGCACCACAATTACTGAGCCCATGTGCCTAGAACCTGTGCTCTGCAACAAGAGACACCACCACAATGAGAAGCCCATGCACCACAACTAGAGAAAGCCCATGTGTGTCAATGAAGACCCAGCACAGCCAAAAATAAACAAAAAAAAGAAGAAAAGTGTTAAGATGGGCGGTAGTGTTGAAGGTGTAGTTGACACTGGTGACCATGAAGGGCAATTTCAAACCTCCTAAAGCATGATTCTACCCAGTAATATTCAGGTGCTCAAGGCAGTCATGAAACTGTCCAGTAGATTTTAAAATGGTCTAAAGACCACAACTGGCAACCCACTCCAGTGTTCTTGCCTGGAGAATCCCAGGGACAGGGGAGCCTGGTGGGCTTCCATCTATGGGGTCGCACAGAGTCAGACACAACCGAAGCGATTTAGCAGCAGCAGCAGCAAAGACCACAAGACACAGGGAGAAAGGCACAAACTCTATTCATGACTTTAAGTACTCTGGGGTAAATCTTATAGGCTATTTTCTTATAAATATGCAAAAAAGTGAGAAAGCTTTCTTCTCAAATTCTGAAATTAATGTCTGCACCATTAGCTAATTGAAGCTGCAAATGAGTGAACAGACTGTACAAGCAGGCAGATTTGGGACAAAAATCAGTTCCTGCTATAAGCATGATGTTATTTAAACTCAATACTTCACTCTTTGAAATAGCTCCACTTAGAGATGGATTTATTAAATCAGTCCACAAAAACATATTAGGTTCCTACTATGTGCAAGTACTGGCTAGATACTGAATTAATAATACCAAGGCTGATGTTTAATTAACAAGAAGAATCTTATAGAAATATTTGACACTCAAATTAATATCAGATATATTCATTTGACTAATGCTATTACAATTACAGTTCATAGCTAATGGCATTATCGGGCTATTATCACAAAGCATTACCTCTTTTCTAAAACTCATTTCCATGATAATTCATTGAAATCATCATGAGAACACACTATCTTGATGGGTTTTTACCTCCCAATGCTCTTCAAAAGAATGAACTCACCCTTCTAAGAAAGCTTGTTATCCCAAATAGTACCCAGGCCTGTTCTGCAGTTCAAGTGAACGATGCATAGAGATTTCTCTACAGTTTTGAAAGACACTGTGTCCCTTCCTGGAAACAGCAAGCTGATTTCATTTTTATCCACAATTCCCAAGAAGTAGAAATGCAAATTTAAGTCTCCATGCAGGCATTGTTATGAGAAAAAAGTATTGAGCATGTATAGATTCAGGACCCAAGCTCCAACCACCCCTTCATTCAACAAATACTTATTTTATCTCCTTTACATGACTTTAGGCAAACAGTTCAGCCTCTCTGTGCCTCTGTTTCCTTGTCTTTAAATTGAGGGTAATAATAATTTGAGTAGTTATTAGATAAATATGAAAAAAATGGTAGAAAAGCCAAAGTTAGAATATAGTTGTTAGGTATTATTTCCTTCAGGTATCATGAAAATTAATGTGTTTTAAAAATTAACTCAGGTAGGAGAGCTATGAATCTCAAATGAAGCATTTAAATCAGGTTAGTGAAAGGAGGAAGGAAAGAAATTAACATTTATTAAGTGTCAGTTATATGCAGACCTTGCTACATGCATTTCACAAGGATATTATTTCATTAAATCTTCACAACAATTCTTTGGGGGTAGGTATTTGTAGCCCCATCACGGATAAGAAGGAAATGAGCTCAGAAAGCTATACAAGTTGCCCAGACCCTATAGTGGTGGATTCCTGATTGGAAAGCTCTTTTTACTGCATAGGGTTTATTTCTCGAGATGCAGAAGCACATACACCCTGGAGAATGATGGTTACATCTTTTTAATTGCCTACTTCTTGGCTCCAAAGCCAAAAGCAGACAGTGAAGTGATAGATGTGCCTAAAATAAAGTAAGGTGTAAAACCCATTTCAGTTTTGCCTCAACCATTTTGGATGTTTGCTAAACCATTCCCATTATAAAATAAGTTTTTAAAAATCTAACAAAGTTTGAAGGAAATAATTGCTCCCTGTGCCCAACTGAAGTCCTTGAAAAATTTCAAAAGGCATTGCTGCTGCTGCTGCTAAGTCACTTCAGTTGTGTCCGACTCTGTGCGACCCCATAGACAGCAGCCCAACAGGCTCCCCCGTCCCTGGAAGGTTTTTGACTTTTCAGTTCAGTTCAGTTCAGTCGCTCAGTCATGTCCGACTCTTTCTGACCCTATGAATCGCGGCACACCAGGCCTCCCCGTCCATCACCAACTCCCGGAGTCCACCCAAACCCATGTCCATCAAGTCGGTGATGCCATCCAGCCATCTCATCCTCTGTCGTCCCCTTCTCCTCCTGCCCTCAATCTTTCCCAGCAACAGGGTCTTTTCAAATGAGTCAGCTCCTCGCATGAGGTGGCCAAAGTATTGGAGTTTCAGCTTCAACAACAGTCCTTCCAATGAACACCCAGGACTGATCTCCTGATCTTTTGACTTTTAAATAAAGACAAAAATAAACAAATAGGACCTAATCAAACTTACAAGCTTTTGCACACCTAGAGGAAACCTTAAACAAAATGAAAATACAACCTACAGAATGGGAGAAAATATTTGCAAATGATATGATCGACAAGGGCTTAATTTCCAAAATATATAAGCAGCTCATACAACTCAACAACAAAATAAACAACCCTATCCAAAATTGGGCAGGAGATCTAAATAGACATTTCTCCAAAGAAGATGTACAGATGGCCAATAGTTACTTGAAAAGATGTTCAACACTGCTAATTGTTAGAGAGACGCAAATCAAAACTACAATGAAGTACCACCTCACACCAGTCAGAATGGCCATCATTAAAAAGTCCACAAATAATAAATGCTGGAGGCAGGGTAGAGAAAAGGGAACCCTCCTGCACTGTTGATGAGAATGTTAGTTGGTGCAGCCACTATGGAAAACAGTGTGGAGATTCCTCAGAAAACTAAAAATAAAATTGCCACATGATCCAGCGATCCCACTCCTGGATACATACCCAGACAAAACTGTAATTCAAAAAGATGGATGCGCCCCTATGTTCATAACAGTGCTGTTCACAATAGCCAAGACATGGAAACAACCTAAATGTTCATTGACAGATGAATGGATAAAGAAGATGTGGTATATATATATATACCATATATATATAATATAATATATATATATATATAATATATATAATATATACCATATATATATAATCATATATATATAATGAAATATTGTGTGTATGAGTCACTCAGTCATGTCTGACTCTTTGTGACCACATGGACTGTAGCCCACCAGGCTCCTCTGTCCATGGAATTCTCCAGGCAAGAATACTGGAGTGGGTTCCCATGTTGTTCCCTTCTCCAGGGGATCTTCCTGACCCAAGTATCGAAGCCAGGTCTCCTGCATTGCAGGTGGATTCTTATCATCTGAGGCACCAGGGAAGCTGGCAGTAATTACTGAACATCTGTGTGTGATAGAATGAAATATCACTTAATCATACAAAAGAATGAAATAATGCCTTTTGGAACAACATGGATGTAAATAGAGATTATCATACTAAATGAAGTAAGTCAGAAAGAAAGATAAATACCATATAAAATTACTTATGTGGAATCTGAAATATGACACAAATGAATCTATGAAACAGAAACAGAATCACAGACATAGAGAACAGACTTCTGGCTGCCAAGGAGGAGAGGGCTTAGGGGAGGAATTGAGTGGGAGATTGGGGTTAGCAGATGTAGGCTTTTATATGTGGAATGGGTAAGCAGCAAGTCCTGTTGTATGGCACAGAAAACTATGCTCAATATCCTACGATAAATCATAATGAAAAAGAATATTTTAAAAACAGTGTATATTTACATGTACAACTGAATCACTTTGCTCTACATCGGTAATTAATACAGCATTGTAAATCAACTATACTTAAGTAAAAAATTTTAAATATTTTCACAGCTCCATAACATTCAGAATGAAATGTTAGTAAAAAGAGAAAATACTACCTCTTCCTCCAAAAAGAGATAGTTGAAATCTGCCTTAAATCAAAAACAATATGCTTGTCATTATATATATATATATTATATTTAGTGTGTGTTGTACTGCAGAAACCAACACAAAATTGTAAAGCTATTTTCCCCCAATTAAAAAATAAATAAAATTTAAAAAACACCCAATATGCTTTAGCACTTAAAATAATGTCATGTATACATGAGGCATTGGGTAAATCTAGGATTTCAATACAGAATATAATGAAATGTCACTGAAGGGTTCAGACTCGACTGGTTATTGTCACTTGGGGTATTATAATTTCCAAAATAAAATCTTAGGACAGGTTCATAAATAGCACATAACTTGCAACTTACAATATCGAGGCCATCATCCAGACTTTGCTGAAAAAGAGTTGATTGTAGTGGAAAACCAGCCATTTTTGGTCTTTTATAATAAAACAGAAACAATTTTTAGAAGTCAAATACCCTCAAAAGTATGTTTGATGAAGTGGTTTAAAAATATTTTTCTCCCATAAAGGTGCCCATATATGTTTTACAATATTATTATTCTGCCATATATGATGAAATAAATTCAAAGTATAAAAGAATGGAGAAAAAGTTGTGGCCATGGGCTCAGTAGTTGTGGTTCCCATGCTCTAGAGCACAGGCTTAATAGTTGTGGCACTCAGGCTTAATTTCTCCACAGCATGTGGGATCTTCCCAGAACAGGGATCAAACCCATTTCTCTTGAACTGGCAGGCAAATTCTTTACCACTGAGCCACCAGGGAAGCCCTATGGTTATTTATTTTAAACAAAATTAGTGCCTGAATTAATCCTGCTGAAAGCTCAATAAACAGATTTGTATCAAGTACCTGCCTTTTGTTCTTTCCTTAAAATTATCGAGAGATAGTCCAATGTCATTTAAATTCTTCTCTGAAAGAAAAAAGAAAGCTTACTTTTAACAATTACTTGATATGTTTTATTGCGTGGATAGGGATATATATTGATTTAATTTTAATATATATCGTATACATGTATAATATATATTACTTTGCCTTTTCCTTCTTAAGGAATATTTAGATTTTTCCCATTTTCTAATGCTATAAATATTATTAAGGTGTGCATATTTTATATAATCTTAAAGTACATGAGATAAGGATTGTCCCCTTAGACTAGAATCTTGGAAATGTGATTGCTCTTTCAATGAAGTTAAATATTTTAAAGACTCTTGAGAAGTAAAGCCAAATTGTTTTCTAAAAGGCTAATCAATTATGCCACCAGTGTGGTAGGATAATACTTGTCTCAATGTATTAATTTCAGCCCTGAGCATATTACTATTTTAATCTTCATCAATCTGATTAGCAAAAAATTATATTCCATTGTTACTTTAATTTGTATTTTTAAGAACAGGAAATTGAAATTTTTAATGTGAGGAACATTGCTTTTTTTCTTCATAAAATGACATATCCTGTTCTTTGCCCATTTTTCTTTTAGTCTATCTGTGTTTTTTCTTATTGCTTTCCATGTTCTTTAAACTTAAGGGATATTATTATATCATTGCCATTTATTGCTAATATTTTCCCAGTTTTAACTAAACATTTAATTTTATAGATGAGTGTTTTACATGTGTTTTGTTGATATATACTAATAATCAAATCTATCAACCTTTTTCATTGTGGTTAACTTCATCACATTTATCTATGGTTATGGAATTTTGCATGCTCAGTCACTCCAGTCGTGTCCAACTCTTTGCAACCCCATGGACTGTAGCCCGCCAGGCTCCACTGTCCATGGGATTTTCCAGGCAAGAATACTGGAGCTGGTTGCCATTTCTTACTCCAGGGGATGTGAACCCAACCTGGGTCTCCTGCATTGCAGGCAGATTCTTTACCACTGAGCTACCAGGGAAGCCCTATGGAATTCTAGTAGAATAGACTTATTCATGTGGACTTAATTTTTGTATTAAGTGAAGATAACACTTATTTGATTCAAATAAACAAGTTTCACAACATAATTTGATATATATTGAGAAAAGTTAGTTAAATCAAAAATATTCCACAACTATAGGATAAATGAACTAGACTTAGTTCTCAGGTGGTCTTAGCATTGTTTCAAGGATCTCTTTCCATCTTGTTCCTTTCCAATCCCTCTTGAGTTTAGCTTAGTATCACTATCTTTTTAATTATATGGTTTTATGATATATAATGCATCCAGTGGCTCAATGGGTAAAGAACCTGCCTACAAATTCAGGAGACACAGGAGATGCAGGTTCGATCCCTAGGTCAGGAAGATCCCCGGAGGAGAAAATGGCAACCCACTCCAGTATTCTTGCCTGAAAAATCCCATGAACAGAGGAGCCTGACAGGCTACAGTCCATGGGGTTGCAAAGATTCGGACTCGACTGAGCAACTAATCATGCATGCATGCAGTGCATATCAGGTATTACTAATCATACTTCTTGTGGTGATTCACTTATAAAAATATAATAAATGTAAAAATTATATTCCCTATGGTTTATACCTCCATATGAATTTTGAAGTCATTTTATTAGTTTTACCCAAATCCTGTTATTTAAAAAAATAAGTAGAAGTCAATAGCAAATTTTAGGGGAGAAAGTTTTTACTATAATTAGTGTTCCATCTAAATGTGTAACATTTTTAATTTATTAGTGTTCAAAAATTCAGTTTAGTAAGAATTTTTCTTTCCATATATCCTGAACATTTCTTAGAGTTATTGTTGGCATTTTATGCTCTTTTTCTTTTTGCTGTTATGAACTGAATCATTTTCCCTCATTACAACTCACTGAGATAATCACTATTATATAGGGAGATTATTAATGTTTATGTCTTCATCTTGCATCTAACTTCTTAAACTTTCTTAGTAAATTTATGAGGGCATTTTAGTTGATCCTTTTAAGTTTACAGCTGAATTCTCTAATCTTAAGATAAATATAATTTTCATCCTTATTTTCAATATTAACTCCTCTGCTTTGCATCCTCATCAGGACACAGAACTTCAGGGCAATGTTAATACCAGAATACAGTCACATTTTATCTTTCTCATAACCTTAATAGGAATTTTTCTTAATTTTCTATTAAGCATATTTATAGGTTTATAAAGAGAATCTTAAAGGATGTTATCATAAGAACATTTCTGTTTCTTGTTCTCTAAGATTTAAATGAAGCAGGCTAAATTTTATTGAATGCTTCTTAAGCAGTTCTTGAGATCACCTTTTGATTTTTCTTACTGCTCCTGACATTACAGTATATTTAATTAATAGATTTTTCAATATTAAATCATCTTAACTACATGGGATAAACAATCCTCAGTAGCATCAATACTTGATGATCTTTTGCTCTGTAAGATCCAGAGGAAAGACACTTCTTCCATGAAAATGAAAAGGTACATTCAGACCTAATGTGTCTTTGAGTATCATTCTTTGCAATGTTTCTTTCCCTGCTATTTCTTGCCATTAAGATTTTTCAATTCTTCTAGGTTCTATTTTGGCAAATAACGTTTTCCTAGATAATCATCCTGTTTCCAAAACATTTTTTGACACTAACCTAGCATACTCATAACTTAACACTGTTATATCGTCTGATTCTTTTGTTGTATATTTTGATTGGATTTGTCAAGTTTTTTGTTGTTGTTGTTACATTTTCCTGCAATGAATCAGCTCTTAGAACTGTTTAATATACTTTAAGATATTGACTTTCTATTCTATTTCCTTCCTCTCCTACTTTCCTTAGATTTGTTTTATTTTCTGATTTTTCATGTTCAGTGTTTAATTCATGTATGCTTATTCTTACTCTAAAAGTGAAAACAGTGTGCCTTTAAATGTCTCTTAATAGGATTTAAATCTGTATGCTTAAATTTGTAAATGCAATTTTCTCATTTTCTTTATGTTCTAAATACATTGTGATTGTAAATTTCATTTCCTTTTTGACCAGCTAGTTATTTAGGAGCAGAATCTTCAATTTACAGGAATTTGGTTTGTCATTAATGTTATCTAAACTTCTATAAGTCCTCTAACATTTTTCTTTGTACTCAACAATATTGTAATCTTAATTAAACTCTTACCAATCGTATTATTCCTTTTTATTGAAGTATAGTTGATTTACGGTATTGCATTAATTTCAGGTGTACAGCAAAGTGCCAATTACATTATTCTAATTCTCTACTTTATTTTCCTTTTTGCCTACTCTATCAAAAAATGAATCAAACTATGATGTAATCATTCAGCAGAATTATTTATCTATCTGTGTTTTTCTTTACATTTCCAACAGATTTTTTTTATGTTTCATTACCTTGTTATATTTCATTGACATAGCTGCAATTTGAATTGAGCTTTTTATCAATATAAAAAGATCCTCGATGTCCCTTTGACATGGTTTTGCCTTTGAATTCAGTTTTTCCTGAAATTAGTTTTTCCGCTATTTTATTTTTACATTTGCTGTATGAGTTTCTCATTTTATCATTATTTTTTTAACCTTTGTTATTTTGTGTTGGGGTATTTTGTAAACAACAGTAATAATATGTATTATCATCACATTTCTTCCCTCATATGGATTTTTTTCTATTTACTCATCTCAGTGAAAGTGTGTTACTCACTCAATTGTGTCTGACTCTTTGTGAACCCATGGACTGTAGCCCACCAGGCTCCTATGTCCATGGCATTCTCCAAGCAAGAGTACTGGAGTGGGTTGCCATTTCCTTCTCCAGGGGATCTTCCCCACCCAGGGATTGATACTGGGTCTCCTGCATTGCAAGCAGAGTCTTTACAATCTGATTTACTGAGGAACAGATTTACTGAGGAAAGCTCAAGGAACAGATTTACTGAGAGGCAGTATCTACTAACTGAGAATGTATATGGATTTCCTTACCTCCAGTCACATTCCCAGGTGGCGCTAGTGATAAAGAACCTGACTGCCAGTGCAGGAGACATGAGAGACATGAGTTCAATCCCTGGGTCAGGAAGACCTTCTGGAGGAGGGCATGGCAACCCCACTCCAGTATCCCTGCCTGGAGAATCCCATGAACAGAGGATCCTGGCTGGCTACAGTCCATGGTGTTGCAAAGAGTTGAACATGACTGAAACAACTGAGCACAGTACAGTCACATTCCATATTTTTGCCAAAGTCTTTTGTTAAAGATCCCCATTAAAACCCAAGTTACGACGAGAAGCAGACTGACATGAGAACGTTCTCTACCCCCATTTTCTAGTTCTTCAACACTCTGATCATACAGTGTGATTATAACCTTCAGTCTCAAGCATACTTGACTTTCGGGTGCTCCCAGAACTCTTGTTCACCTATAATACTTCTGAAGACTACACTTCTGGGATGCAATGTCCCCTGACTGTGCTGTGCCCCCATTACTTCTTGCCTGATGGTTTATGCAAGTTCCACTCCCTGATATAATAGTTTAGAAGCAGAGGTACCTGGTGCTGGGTACTGGCTAGAGGGGTATATGGAAGGGCTTCCCCAAACATCACCAAAAAAAACCCCAGTAACTGTGCATTAGCTCAACAACAAATACCATCTTTCTGTCTAGGACTGACCTTGATTTCTGGGATGGGGGCATATCCCAGTCACCTCCTATTCACGATGTTAGTGAGAGAGGGATCCTGCTGCCTAAATAGCATAAGATGAACATGTGGGCAGATGGGACTGAAGGCAGTTTATCCCATCACCCGTGCTCATGTTAGGGTACAAGAGCATGCTGTGCCCAGCCCTATGGGGCTGCACCCAGCAAGAGAGCATACAAGCAGGGTCTGTGAGGAACAGACTTATAGCAACAAACAGTGATGTGATCTCTGCTTCCCATACGAGGATGTGACTGCTGGGCTGAATAATGTTGAAGGACTGGTGAGAAGTGAAATCTGTTGAGGACCAGTTGGAGTGTAGCTGGTCTGGCTGATAGTGAACTAGCCTGAGGGGACACTATCCCCCTGGGTGGGGAACATATCTGATGAAGCAGGGAAATTTGTGGTCAGGCCTTTAGGGCTCTGTGACCCTCAAGACACAAAGGCATTACATGAAATGTTAGGCTTCACATCACAGGGCATAAGATGCAATAGGAATAAAGTATTTTTTTTCACATCAGTAGTTTTGTGCTGTTTACAGCATCATAGCATGTGTGGGTCACTATATGTATTTCTCAAGCCCATTCCTAAAACCTTAAATTTAGTGTAAATTATTTTAAGTCTCATAATAAGTTGAATATCAATCCCAGGATTTAGGTGGAGATACCATCTTAGATATTTTGGATGTTATTTGAAGCAAGCTATTGCAAAGACTGCTGTCCAGATGTTTTTAGACTGTTGACAAGATGCTAAGGAAAATCATAATTAATCATTACATTAGCACCAATAGGGAGCTGTAGTTGTACAGTTTTAAGAGTAAGAAATGAAGGTTCTGGAAATTCCCTCCTGGTCCAGTGGTTAAGAATCTGCCTTGCAATGCATGGGGCACAGATTTGATCCCTAGTTAGAGAAGTAAGATCCCACAGGCTGCAGGGCAACTAAACCCGCAGGCCACAACTAAGACCGATGCAGTCAAACAAATAAATATTTAAGAAAAAGAGAAATAAAAAGCTCAAAATAAAAAAGAAAATGAGGGTTCTACTGAGTGAAGTTTCCCTTTACCTCTCTGTGCCTTCATCTTTTCATTAATAAAATACAAGAACTAGTTTAGATAAGTCTATGGTCCTTTTATCTCTAAAATGACCATGATAATTTAAGATAAACAGAAACATTTTATTTAGTGCCTATAAAGTCAAATGTTCGAGAATAATTACTGGCATACCTCAGAGACACTGTAGGTTTATAAAGCAAATACAGCAATAAAGCAAGTCACGTGAATTTTTTTCCTTTCCCAGTGTATATAAAAGTGCTGTTTACACTATACAGTCTATTAAAACAGTATGTATAAAAGACATTGTATATTAAGATACTATATTGTCTATTAAGATGGTATAGCATAAAACATGTTTACACTGTAAGTCTGCTAAGTGCCCAGTAACATATGTCTAAAAAAAACAATGTATATACCTTAATTTAAAAAGGATTCTGTTTGGGGGAAGTTTCCTGGTAGTCCACTGGTTAGGACTCTGCATTTCCACGGCTGGGGGCCCGTAGTTCCCGTGGTTGGGGAACTAAGATCCCACATACCACATAGTGTGGCCAAAAAAAATCTGTTGGAAAAATGGCACCGGTAGTCTTGCTTGACAAGAGTTGCCACAAACCTTCAGTTTGTAAAAAATGCAAGATCTGTGAAGTGCAATAAAACAAGGTATGTGGTGTATCTGTTTGTATGTTTCATGTTACTAATCCATGAGCTCCTTTGCTTAAGCGAAGGAATGCCCATTTCCTGGTACATAAAAATTTCTTAAATGATTTTCAAATGAACAATTAAATCTAGCTGAGTGAGAGATGATTTAGGGGGATGGTGAATAATGCCAAATATTTTGTGAGTGTTCTTCTAGTCAGTAGTCTAACACTCATTACTAACAAGCTGGTTACAATATCAAAATACGTCACCAAGGCTTAACTGTCAGCATTAACAAACAGCACTTTGTCATCCCCCAGACTCTTCATGTGGCTATTTTTTTCTCATGTTGTTAACCTTCCTGTCCACCCCAGCTAAGACCTAGAGAAGTCTCGTTAGTCCCATTCGAGACCTAAAGCCTTCACTTTGTCTCCTTTTGCAAGGATGCTCCTGATTTCAATCAGCTACTAGAAATGTCAGATGAAAAATGGCACAAATGTGAATTACGACAATAAAAGTTTATAAGCTACTAAAATAAAGTTATAGTACCTAAGAGCTGAGTCAACTGACAATGTTAAATGGAACATTTTACAACCAGTCCTGGGATAATGATAAAAAAAAAAAAAGGCACACAGAACATGAAGAAATATCTGACAGGAGATGGGCTCAAGATCAGGCTCAGGCTCCATGAGTTTGTATGAGCACCTCTCAAGTGAGGCGCAAGAAAGGATAGCCTAATGCTTATGGGGTTACCCTCTCTGTGTCCAACCCTCAACATCTATTATCTCTTTTTCTTTTCATACCAGCTCAGTGAGAGGGGGTACTGCTATCATTTTAGAGAGGAGAAACCAAGGCTGAAGCCATCCATTTGGGCAAATCCTCAACAATCAAACTATTAAATAATAGACTTCAAAAGTCTCTCTGATTCCAGCAATGCTTTTCTACATTTTTTTCTATATCTTTCTATAGGCAATGCTAGCTCTAAAGAGGAGAAGGCAATGGCACCCCACTCCAGTACTCTTGCCTGGAAAATCCCATGGACATGGATGGAGGAGCTTGGTAGGCTGCAGTCCATGAGGTCTCTAAGAGTCAGACACGACTGAGCAACTTCACTTTCATGCATTGGAGAAGGAAATGGCAACCCACTCCAGTGTTCTTGCCTGGAGAATCCCAGGGACGGGGGAGCCTGGTGGGCTACCATCTATGGGGTGCACAGAGTTGGACACAATTGAAGTGACTTAGAAGCAGCTCTAAAGAGCATACATAGACATGTAATCTCATATATAAAGCAAAGTTAAGCTTCACAAAGAATCTCTCTCTCCAACTTGATGCTAGTGCTTGCTCCATGTAATCAATTCAGGTGATGGTTTTCTTGACCTTGAAGCACACCATGTAAATTAGCTACACAATCAAAGGCTTCCCTGGGGGTTCAGATGGTAAAGAATCTGCCTGCAATGCAGGAGACCCGGGTTCCATCTCAGAGTTGGGAAGATCCCCTAGAGAAGGAAAGGCAAAACTATGGAACCAGAATGAGATCAGCATTAGGAAGAAAGATGAACATTAAAAATCATATTTTAGAAAGAATACTCCTATATATAAAATAGAAAAGTAATAAGAACCTACTGTATAGCACAGGGAACTCTACTCAATACTCTATAATGGCCTGTTTAGGAAGAGAATCTAAAAAACGAGTAGATACATGCATATGTATAACCGATTCACTTTCCTGTTCAGCAGAAGCTAAGAAACATTGTAAATCAACTATACCCCAATAAAAATTTTAAAAGAATAAAGGAGTATTATCAGGAGCTTGACTAGGTGGTGTGGTTCTCTTTTATTTTTTAAATAATTCCAGTCACAAAATATCTTGTGTTATTTGCAAATTTCCACTGCCTTTCTCTAACTTTTCAAGTACTACATCCTCCTGTCAGCCCCATGCATATAATACCAGGTGACACTGTTTCTCTTGTGTGCCCACCCCAGCACCCCCAATGAGAGAGATGCACGCACACTAACCCCACACTGGGCGCGTGTGTGCATGCTCAGTCTCTCAGTTGTGTCGAACTCTTTGTGACCTTATGAACTATAGCCCGCCAGGCACCTCTGTCCATGGGATTCTCCAGGCAAGAATACTGGAGTAGGTTCCCATGCCCTTCCTCCTCCAGGGGATCTTCCTGACCCAGGGATCCCAGGGATCAAACCCCTGTCTCTTATCTCTCCTGTACTGGCAGGCAGATTCTTTACCATTAGCGCCATCTAGGAAGCCCTGATAGTCTGGTATTTGCTGTAATTGTACAATTTCTTAGAAATATTATGTTTTACCTTTAAAGATCTTACAAAATTTATATTCTTCTCCCTCATCTGACTTTGTTATGGAATAAAGATAGTCTTTTCAATTACTTATTACGGAGTAAAATTCATGCTCCAAGAAGAATTAATGTCATGTTAATTCTGAGGCTTTGCCTACTCTGTGCAAACTCCTCTTACTCTAGCCAGAGAAACACAGTGATAAAATGGTATAATCGCATGACATGCAAAGTGCTGATGTGAAATGAAAAGGACAGAAATATGATTGGGATATTAATTCGCGAGAAATAAGGAAATGGGACTGTTTGAATAGGCTTAGCAGGATGGTTTAGTTCTTCCTGAAAGTAAGTGTGATGCTATCTCAACTTACCTTGACCTCTACCCTGACTCCCCCATTCAGGTACAATCAAATGTTTAGTTTCTAAACACACACACACACACACACACACACATGCATTAAAAGGGTTACAAAATACCCAATAGACAGACACAGACATTCAGTGAAACTTCTCCTAAATATCAGATAAAGGCAGCATGCCAATGTAGCAATAAAACCATAAATTTCTATTGTAATGGAACACAAATTAATAAAATGGGGAAGTAGAACTTACAAAATAGCTTTAAACTCAATACCAGATTTCATTATAGGTCCTAGACTATAATGGACACAAGATAATTTTCATGGTTGATCCATAATAATAGTCATTGGGAAGTTAAATGACAGAAGAGCAGCAGCTTTAAGTGGGAAATGGCACAATTCTTCACAGCTGTCATGCTTGTGCACTTGCTGACTATCAACCTTGAACAAAGCATTTAATTCAAACCCCATTTAAAAGTATACACTGTCAAGAGAGAGGCCAAAAACCATATACTAGTTAAGGAAGCAACCTGTAACCTATGTGCCAGAGATGACACTGAACATCAAGTCAGTTGGAACGTAGATGGATTGCTCACCACCCAGTGTAGGAGCTGATTATTCATAGATGATCTCTTCCTGGTCTCATACTGCATAATATTTTGCGAGGTGGCCACCTGATGGGAAGAACTGACTCATTGGAAAAGACCCTGATCCTGGGAAAGATTGAAGGCAGGAGGAGAAGGGAACAACAGAGGATGAGATGGTTGAATGGCATCACTGACTGGATGGACATAAGTTTGAGCAAGCTCTGGGAGTTGGTGGTGGACAGGGAAGTCTGGCATGCTGCTGTCCATGGAGTCGCAAATAGTCGAACATGACTGAGTGACTGAACTGAACTGACTATTTTGCCCATTCAGAACTGCAATTGAATTTAAACTCTGTCTCTGAAGATAGATTTTGCCTTTTAAGTAATCTTTTAAACTTCCATAATACTATATATCTATGATATATTATTACTACTAAGATCCTACTGCTGTTTTTAAAAGTAGTGCATAAAAATAAGTGCTACATGTATAATGTATATGATAGAATACATCATATTTCATAGAACATATTCAATATTAAATTTAAACACCCACTGAAGAAAAATTGAGTGTGTGTGTAAGTCATAGTGATAATATGGATATAGATATATAGATTTAGGTATGAAAAGAGAGTTCTAGCAAAGATCCAAAGCAAAAGTCACAACTTACTCCTGCTGCTGCTAAGTCGCTTCAGTCGTGTCCGACTCTGTGCGACCCCATAGACAGCAGCCCACCAGCCTCCCCCGTCTCTGAGATTCTCCAGGCAAGAACACTGGAGTGGGTTGCCATTTCCTTCTCCAATGCATGAAAGTGCAAATTGAAAGTGAAGACACTCAGTCGTGTCCGACTCTTAGCGACCCCATGGATTGCAGCCTACCAGGCTCCTCCATCCATGAGTTTTTCCAGGCAAGAGTACTGGAGTGGGGTGCCATAGCATAGTAAAAGCAATGACCTTGAACTCTAATTAATTTCCTATATACTCAGTTTGGGGCTTCCCAGATAATGCTAGTGGTAAAGAACCTGCCTGCCAGTGCAGGAGATATAAGAGATGCAGGTTCGTTCCCTGCATCGGGAAGATCCCCTGGAGGAGGAAATGGCAACCCACTCCAGTATTCTTGCCTGAAGAATTCCATGGACAAAGGAACCTGGAGGACCACAGTCTGACTCTGCGATCCCATGGACTGTAGTCTGCCAGGCTCCTCTGTCCGTGGGGTTACAGAGTCAAACATGACTGAAGCAACTTAGCACAGCACAGCACATACTCAATGTGACATCAGAAGGAGGTGAAGATTCCTTACTTAAGGATATTAAATTGAGGAATTCTCATCAGGTTAAAAGAAAATCTTCACATGAACCACAGACTGCAATATGACCAATAGGGTCTGTGGTATTAAAGTAACACTGGATTTATCCTATCTCAGTTATCAAAGTAACATCTGGTATCTACATGTATTATCTCACTAACCTTACAATTGGGCTTCCCTGGTAGCTTAGCTGGTAAAGAATCCTCCTGCAATGCAGGAGATCCTAGTTCAATCCCTGGGTTGAGAAGATCCCCTGGAGAAGGGATAGTCTACCCACTCCAGTATTCTTGGGCTTCCCTGCTGGCTCAGACAGTAAAGAATCCACCTACAGTTCAGGAGACCTGGGTTCGATCCCTGGGTTGGGAAGATCCCCAGAAGAAGGGAATGGCTACCCACTCCAGTATTCTTGGCTGAAGAAGTCCGTGGACAGAGGAGCTTGGCAGGCTACAGTCCATGGGATCACAGAGTCAGACACAAGTGAGTGACTTTCACATTCACAACCTTACAATTAGTACATGCAATGGGCTATCTGGTGATGACAAATATTTTTCATACATTCAATATATTTTACCAAACAATCCTTGTAGGGGTGCCAAGCACTGCTCTATATATTAAACATATAAGAATAAATTAAAAATGTGATTCTTGCAAATTAGAAGCATAATCAGGTTCTTCTGATACCTATATTGTGCTATAGAAATCAAGTTTTTTGACCTTCAAAACATTTGGCATGCTTTGCTTATTATTTTACTGTTAATTACAGAATTAAATGAATTTTGACTCTGAGTTTCAGATGTGCTTTTTTGCTCTGTAGATATTATTCAAGCGAATAAAACTCTATGAATTGTGGAATGATAAAATATTCACAGAAACTTACAACTCTGCAGTTGAATAACAATTACATTTGTTCCAAACAGGCAATTGGTTTCCAAACACATTAAACAAAGGCAATTTAGAAAACTTCTTCTTCTTCTTGGCATCATTAACATTGTTGAACGTCCTGGGATTCTGGAGTGTTTCACAAAGGTAAGTAAGTGTGTGGTAAGATGAACAATTTCTGAGTCCATGAAATATTGATCTGGGAGCCATCACTGAGCCAATGGGAATCTTGTATTCCATGACTGGACAAATTAGCATATTAGAGAAATTTAACAGATATTCAGAGCAAGAAATTTCCATTTAGACTTCACTTTTTCCATCAGTCCTTATAATAAAAAGTTCTTTGCTCAACTCTAAAACAAGATATTTTTCCTCCAACATACAGTGCCATTTAGAATTAGAAATAACCATATCGATAATAAGAATAAATGAGTCATTATCATTAAAAGCAAATATCATTAAACAAATAGCTAGAAATCTAATGAGGCTTAAGATTTGGATTCCATTCAGGCCTTTAAATCAGCAGTGACCATTTCAAGGTCAATAACAAACTGTGCAAAATCATTTAGCCAGTCACCTGAGACCATTCAAGTGGCTTAATATGTATCATCTACCATCCATCCATTGCCAGCCTGTCTCTCTCTCTCAGTGATGTCTTCTTGGATGGCTGTGTGCTTTTGAGCAAAGTGCCTCACCTCTCTGAGCCTCTGTCTTCACACATGTAAAATAAGGACAAAAATTGCAACCTTTTGTGGGCTTTTTGGGGAGATGAATTTTGATAAAAGACCAAGGACAATGTCTGCCATGTTGCAGGAACTAAATATGTCTATTTTCCTCACTTCATTCCATTCATTTATCTATTTAGTCATTTAGTCTCCTGTCTAGTGCCACTTATTCCTTGCCTGAATCATTCTTTTATTCCTCTAATAAATCTCTTTTGGAACCTCAGTCATGGGATGTGGTAAATCAGAAGGACATGAAGTCAGTATCAGTCAATGTTCCATGCCACCTATGCCCTCACTATCATGGGGCCTATGATCCAGCAGAAGAGAAGCACTGAGACCTCAGGCGAGACAGAATTAATGACAAAAATAAAAAAACAAACAAAAATTAAAAGTCTTAAGGGCCTCCTGAATTTTTAAATTTCTTACCTTCCAAAGTATATGTTATCAAAGTGACCCTCTGTACTGTAAAATCTCCTTAAAAATGCCTGCCTGGTTCTTAGATCGACTACCTCATTAGAAAGTCAGATTCTTGCAGAAGGATTCAACAGCAATGTGCCCGTCTTTGCAGCAAAACAGAGTCGGCAATAAAAACTGAAACTGAAGGCAAGGCTTCTTTCCCCTCTGGCCACTGCCTCCAAATACATGAGTGCCGCCCATCAGCTAATTCTCACAAACCTGTGTTGTGTCTCAATTTCACGTACTCTCCCACTGTAAGATTTGACCTGTGTTTCAAAAAGTAGTTTGGGTCATTTGTCGAGATGCGCACGGACCTCAAGTTTGTCATACAGAGTGCAGTAAGTCAGAAAGAGAAACAAAATCGTATCTTAACACATAAATGTGGAATCTAGAAAAACGGTAGAGATGAACCTATTTGCAGGGCAAGAATAGAGACAGACATAGAGAATGGACATGCAGACACACGGTGAGGAAGGCAAGGGCAGGTTGAATCGAGAGAATGGAATTTACTTATATACACCACCATGTGTAGAATAGATAGATAGTGGGAACCTGTTGTATAGCACAGGGAGCTCAGCCCAGTGCTCTGTGATGACCTTGAGGGGTGGCACAGGTTGGGGTGGGAGGGGATATATATATATATACATATAGCTGATTCACTTTTTTGTACTGCAGAAACTAACACAACATTGTAAAGCAACTATATCTTAATTTAAAAAATATATGTCAATAAAGTTGAAAAAAAAAAAAAAACAGTCTTTAGATTCAGCCCAGTTGAATCCAGTCCTACAGCTTAGCTGCACAAACCTTGGCAAGTTGCTTAACCTTGCCAAGCCTCAGTTTCTTCTTCGTCAAAAGGAAACCATAAGAATGGTAACTGTGCCATAAGGCTATTGTGAGGATAAGTAAATACTCAAAAATGTTAGCAATAATAATAATAATGATGGCCTCATGTGTTGCTTTATGCTCTCTTCTTCCTCCTGTTTATTTTTCACCTAGACTCATACTGAGATATGGCCAAGATGACCATGACTGTGGGCTAAATTCAGGTAGCACTAGCATGAGAACCAAAACTCTATTAGCTCTGGGACTGACTCACACATTTATTCATTCATCCATTCATTCAACCAATGTGTTAAGCATTGTTCCAAGCACTTGAAAAATAAAATTGCAGAAAGCAAAGTACTGGTCTACATGGAGCTAGCATCTAGCACTCAAAATATTTAAGTGTGATTATTCTTCTGTGATTGTTGAGCAAGTAAGTTACTATAAAGTGAGAGATGCTAGAGCAGGGTTCAGAGAAGGAGGCAGGAATAAAAATATACAAAGCACCAGAGATCGGAGGAACCAGAGATGAAAAGGACTAAGAGATAATGTAGGCTGGGCTTGTGCATGTGTGCTAAGTCACTTCAGTCATGTCCGACTCTTTGCAACACTATGGACTATAGCCTGCCAGACTCCTCTGTCCATGGGATTCTCCAGGCAAGAATACTGAAGTGAGTTGCCATACCCTCCTCCAGGGATCTTCCCAACCCCAGGTATGTCTCCTGCAGCTCCTGCATTGCAGGTAGAGTCTTTACCACTGAGCCATCGAGGAAACCCCAATGTAGGGCTTATTTAGAAAGAAATCGGATTCTTACCAAATCTTCTCCATCTCCTGTATGCTTTATTTTATCTTGCATCCTTTATGAGGGAAGGAAACAAAGAGAGGATGAAACAAACCAGGATGAGAAGAAATTGATTTTCCATATGTTGAGCATTTCTGTCTTAAGCAGCATGTTTGTCCACCTCTCTGATCTTATCACTCTATACATGAGAACTGTGGTGTTGGAGAAGACTCTTGAGAGTCCCTTGGACTGCAAGGAGATCAAACCAGTCCATCCTAAAGGAAATCAGTCCTGAATATTCATTGGAAGGACTGATGCTGAAGCTGAAACTCCAATACCTTGGCCACCTGATGTGAAGAACTGACTCATTGGAAAAGATCCTGATGCTGGGGAAGATTAAAGGCAGGAGGAGAAGGGGACAACAGAGGATGAGATGATTGGATGGCATCACCAACTCAATGGACCTAAGTTTGAGCAAGCTCCGGGAGTTGGTGATGGACAGGGAAGCCTGGCGTGCTGCAGTTCATGGGGTCACAAAGAGTGACTGAGTGTCAGTCCATGGACATGACTCAGTGACTGAACTGAACTGAATACATGAGAACACTGAAGTGAAAACCTAATTGAGTAAATTGTGCTGCTTCTTCTTCTTTTTTTTTTCTTTTCTTTTATTTTTAAACTTTACAATATTGTATTAGTTTTGCCAAATATCGAAATGAATCCGCCACAGGTATACCTGTGTTCCCCATCCTGAACCCTCCTCCCTCCTCCCTCCCCATACCCTCCCTCCGGGTCGTCCCAATTGTGCTGCTTCTAAGTGCCATGGAGGAGCCCTCTTCCTGCTCTGATGACCCCTTAACTCTATGGGGATGGAGACTGTTCCTTCAGCTCAAGTAACTGTACTCAGCACCACCTGTTGATCAGCCTCCACAAGAAAACAATGCTTGTCCCATTTCAGAAGAAAGGAGAGTCTGAGATATTTGCCCATAGAGATTAAATAGCTAGAACCAACTACATTAGTTCAAAGGAACACATTGCCTTGGGTATCTATTCCCAGTTGGGACTGGAGAGGCCAAACCAAAAGCATTAAGCGAGAAACGGTATGGAATATAAGTGATTAGATCAGTGTCTGCAATGAGAAGTGCAGGATTCCAGCTTATTTCTATACTGATTGCTTCTGTCTAACACTGGCAAAAAATAAGGGGCTTCCCTAGTGGCTTGGTGGTAAAGAACCCACCTGCCAAAAAGGAGACAAGGGTTCGATCCCTGGGTCAGAAAGACCCCCTGGAGTAGGAAATGGCAACCTACTCTAGTATTCTTGCCTGGACAGTCCTATGGACAGAGGAGCCTGGTGGGCTACAGTTCACGGGGTCCCAAAAGGATCAGACATGACTTAGCAACTAAACAACAGCAAACAATAAGGATGGAAACAGGAGAAAACACAGATGTCCCAGGGATGGTATTATTGAAACATTATTTATGAAAGAGATGATGTTTTATCTCAATACACTTCCAAACACAATCTAGCTCTTACCAAACCCAAAGGTATATCTGGTCAGAGCCAGATATTGGTGATAAATCTATCAATGTCAGTCCCAAGTATCAAGGAGGGTCCCAAGCTATTCTTGTCCCAAAGATCCTGAGGCCAGTGGATTAAAGATGAAACAGCACCCTCACTAACATACAAGTGGAATTAGGTCTGTGTTAGCATACAAGGGCACCCCACCATCAAGTTTATATTACTGTGCTACAATCCTGGTGTAAGTCCTAGAACCAAACTAATCTTGTTGAGGTCAGTGGAAAATCACTTAACTGGGTATGCTGCTGTTTAGTTGCTAAGTCATGTCCAACTCTTGCAATTCCATGGACTATAGCCCACCAGGCTCCTCAGTTTGTGGGATTTCCCAGGCAAGAATACTGGAGTGGGTTGCTATTTCCCTTTACAGAGCATCTTCCCAACCCAAGGAGATCGAACCCGTATCTTCTGCATTGGCAGGGGAATTCTTTATCTCTGAGATAGCAGGGAAGCCCTAGCTAAGTATAGTTAGGAATATTCCAGAGTGCCAGACCAGGTGTACCTTCCATGTCTAAGAAGAAACAAAAGCAAACAGTTTCCTGCCTCTGTCTGTATTAGAGTCCTCTTCAATCACATCTATTTCTGCTTTATTGACGATGCCAAAGCCTTTGACTGTGTGGATCACAATAAACTGTGGAAAATTCTTCAAGCGATGGGAATACCAGACCACCTGATCTGCCTCTTGAGAAATTTGTATGCAGGTCAGGAAGCAACAGTTAGAACTGGACATGGAACAACAGACTGGTTCCAAATAGGAAAAGGAGTTCGTCAAGGCTGTATATTGCCACCCTGTTTATTTAACCTATATGCAGAGTACATCATGAGAAACGCTGGGCTGGAAGAAGCCCAAGCTGAAATCAAGATTGCCGGGAGAAATATCAATAACCTCAGATATGCAGATGACACCACCCTTATGGCAGAAAGTGAAGAGGAACTCAAAAGCCTCTTGATGAAAGTGAAAGTGGAGAGTGAAAAAATTGGCTTAAAGCTCAACATTCAGAAAATGAAGATCATGGCATCCGGTCCCACCACTTTATGGGAAATAGATGGGGAAACAGTGGAAACAGTGTCAGACTTTATTTTTCTGGGCTCCAAAATCACTACAGATGGTGACTGCAGCCATGAAATTAAAAGACGCTTACTCCTTGGAAGGGAAATTATGACCAACCTAGACAGCATATTCAAAAGCAGAGACATTACTTTGCCAACAAAGGTTCGTCTAGTCAAGGCTATGGTTTTTCCTGTGGTCATGTATGGGTGTGAGAGTTGGACTGTCAAGAAGGCTGAGCGCCAAAGAATTGATGCTTTTGAACTGTGGTGTTGGAGAAGACTCTTGAGAGTCCCTTGGACTGCAAGGAGATCCAACCAGTCCATTCTGAAGGAGATCAGCCCTGGGATTTCTTTGGAAGGAATGATGCTAAAGCTGAAACTCCAGTACTTTGGCCACCTCATGCGAAGAGTTGACTCATTAGAAAAGACTCTGATTCTGGTAGGGATTGGGGGCAGGAGGAGAAGGGGATGATAGAGGATGAGATGGCTGGATGGCATCACTGACTCGATGGACGTGAGTCTGAGTGAACTCCAGGGGTTGGTGATGGACAGGGAGGCCTGGCGTGCTGTGATTCATGGGGTTGCAAAGAGTCGGACACCACTGAGCGACTGATCTGATCTGATCAATCACATCTGAAATAGTGACAAACACCTGAGGCTCTCCAGGTTGGGGCTGAAGGAAGTAGGTGGATGAAATGTTTTCCCTTGCTGGAAAGTATTATAGGAATATTGCTATAGACCTTAATATAAATATGCATCCTACATCAGATGCTAAGACATTAATAAAGGATATTATAGATGTTTATTGGGCTTCCCAGATGGCACTAGTGGTAAAGAACTCCCCTGCCAATGCAGGAGACATAAAAGACACGGGATCAGTCCCTGGGTTGAGAAGATCCCCTGGAGGAAGGCATGGTAACCCACTCCAGTATTCTTGCCTGGAGAATCCCATGGACAGAGGAGCCTGGCAGGCTACAGTCCATGGGGTCGCAGAGTTGGACATGACTGAACTGACTTAGAGTGCACGCACACATGTTTATAGCAGGGGAAAATAGAAGGGTAATTATTATTACAACTTGACACCATCATCCCTCTAATATTGTAAAACACATAAAGTTAATATCATTGTGCTTAATTTGTTAATGATACCAGTAATCTTTTGTTACATAACCTGTAACAATTAGCAAAAGAGACCTAAATCAGAGACAAAGGACTAGTTATTCAAAGCATATCCTTTTCTTACAGGTATTTTTAGCAATGTTGAGAAGGGAAAGAAGGCAAAGTTAGCATCAGAAACCTTCACAAATTAAAAAAAGCCTAACCTTGGAGACTTATGTCTCTTTGATAAAATTGAACTTATGGTTCTTATTCATTTGTTCATTCAACCAATATTTATTGGACATCTGATATGTACCCTGGAGGAGGAAATGGCAGCCCACTCCAATATTCTTGCCTGGGAAATCCCATAGACAGGAGCCTGGCTGGCTACGGTCCATGGGTTCCTAAAAGGATCGAGCATGACTTAACGACTAAACAACAACATGTACCAGGCACTGGTCAAAGCAGTAGCATACAGCAGTGAATAAAACAGCCTGAAATTCCTCTCCTCCTAGAGCCTCTTCGAAATGTTGAAGAAACAATTGGTCTTCAGAGGCAGCATGCTATAGAGGAAAACGGTCAGGACTCAGAGAGTTCTGGTTTCAAACCCAAGCTCTGTCAACTCTTACTCCTGTGAACCTAAGCAAGTTATGTAACCTCTTAAAACATCAGTCTTTTTTGCCTATGAAATGGGAATGGTTCCATCCTTCCCAGGTTGTAGTGAGAATTTGGTAAGTTAGGGTGAGTACCAGGCCCTGGCTTACTGTCTGGCATTTAGAAGATGGGGAATCCAGATTTTGCATAAGTCAGGGATAAGGGGACACAGTTTAGAAACACATTTGTAGATTTCTTCTTCAATAGTGGTGTTTTCCACACAGTCTCAGTGCTAAATTTAAAAACCCCTAGTGCATCTGACCACTCTAAAGTGGCATTAGTGGTAAAGAACCCACCTGCCAAAGCAGGAGACATAAGAGACATGAGTTCGATCCTTGGGTCAGGAAGATCCCCTGGAGAAGGAAATGGCAACCCACTCCAGGATTCTTGCCTGAGAAATCTCATGGACAGAGGAGCCTAGTGGACTACAGACCGTAAGGTTACAGAGAGTCGGACACGACTGAACTAAATCTTTCCAATCCTGCCGCCATTAAATGTACAAAGTTGATAATTCCAGACTTTCACGTTTCTCACCATCAGACTCATGGAAGACTGTAAAACAGCACCACCTAAAGGTCCTTGTGAGACACGGTCACATGTCCTAAAACTCCCTTTGTCGTTTTATCCAGACTCTTCTGGGGAGCAGGGCTCTTAAATAATCATCAGCGTTGTGCCAGTATCTATGGGACTGTAATAAAAGAAAGACAAGCACGGGGAGAAAGCAAATGATTTATCAAGTCATCTACATCTGGCCTTAAAAAAAAACCTTTCTTTCTTTCTTTTTTAGGTATTGTAATCTAAATCATTTTAATGCCCAGAACACCAGTGGAAGTAATCTCAAAGAAACCCTTCCCCTCCAGGAAAAGTCTTTGAAATTTTACGGCAGTACACTGGAATTTTCTTCAAGTATTGATCTTTAGGAAACAGCCCTGTGAAACTATTCGACTCAACCCATCATATGAGCGGAGTATTCACTGTCTTCTTCAGCTGGACGCTATGCCTTTTAGTTTAAGAGCTAATATGTATTGGTATGAGAGTGGCCTTATGGACGCTATCTGTGTACTTTAATGGTTCAGCCGTTTAAAGCAATGTATATGACACTTCTTAGTTGTCATAGTTTTAAGTCCTTAGAATTGAAATAATAGTATGTCAATATTCTTCCCTTCAGTACATTTATTGAGCCCTTATTACATGCCAGGCATAATAATCAGACACAGTTTATGTCAGAGTAAATAACAAATCTAAACACAAATAACCTATATATTATACATAAATAATAAGCCTATATAGTTTTACTGTACTTCATCTTGCTCTTACACTATCAAGTTATGAGTGAAGGAAACTTTCTCTGAATTAAACAGCAGCATTACTGGGTCCAGTGATTAAGACTTTGCCTTCCATTGCAGGGGGTGCAGCTTTGATCCCTGGTTGAGGAGCTAAGTAAGATCCCAGCCACAGCCAAAAAGCCAAAACACAAGCAATATTGTAACAAATTTAATAAAGACTTTTAAAAAATGGTCCACATTAAAAAAAAAATCTTAAAAAAAATTTTTTAAAAAACAGCATTACTAAAATAGAGATCCTTCGCCCAAAAGTGAATATTCACATACTGAAGAAATTGTAAAATAAATATAAGTGGTGGAATTATTTAGATTAAAGAAAAGAAGAAAATTAAGGAGGTTAAATGAGTGTTGGGGAAAGGGCAAGTGATCAAATCAAAGATACTTAAAGAGATTCCCTAACCTGGTCTCCACTGGTACCAGTTCAGATGCATTCAGAAAACTGTTTTCCAAAAGAGATTTTACCATTATAAGCAAATAAATGTGAAAAAATTCATTAAAAAAATACAAGTAGGGTCCCAAATCTTTGTAGCAGTGTTTATCAACATTTTGTGAGGACCCCCAGTTTTAGGCAGATCTTTCTGGTCCCAACCACAGACTGCTTTAAGGCAAAACTTTTCCCAGGAATTGGCAGTTCTGACAAACCCACCCAAATCATTCTTATGCTCTCTAAAATCTGAGCACCACTCTTTTCTGGGACAGTTCAAGCTGGATAGGAGAGGTGGGTTTTATCAGTTGATTGGAAATGATTCTTCAATTAAAGCACCTCCCTTGTGTATATCTAAAACATTTTAGATCTGCAGAATAAAAGATTTATACATCTTGATGAGGTGTGATATGCATTTTTAATTGCAAAAGAGCAGCTGTAAAGCACCAGGTGTTTCTCTTACTCAAACTATTTTTCATTTGTTTGTTCTGAGGACAGTGAAAAGACAAACCCTTACAGACAAAAATTCTTGCCCTGTAACTTTTTCGAATCCTTCTTTTTTTTTTTTTTGGCATTTGTTCTCTGATGAAACAGTGAGGCCGATCCCTGATCTGCCTTAGAAAATTTCTTTGTTGTAAAAGGTTAAATGCTGAGTTTGTGATTTGGGTTTAATCAATGCTCCAAAGATCAAAAAACCTTTAAACACACCTCATCTCAGAACAAGTCAGAAGCTCCAACAGTCCCTCTCACTGTTAGAAATAGGGTTTGCTTTATTTTGTTGTCCACCCCTCCCAAATTTGCCTTTGTCTCCTTAATTTCTACATCATGATAGGAAAAAGTGCTCATTATGCTTTCACTCGTCATTAGCGATAAAAAAAGATCTACAGAATTATAAAGATGACCCCAAGCAAACACCAAAAGAGCTTAGAATTCTCACACTGGGGATGACACTCGTGATTAGCTAAATTGCAGGGACTACACACACTTGCATTGGAAACAGGAGGCATTCACACACTAGTTTCTTGTCTAGTGCTTAGCAACATTATCACTGAGCACCTGGAATAGTTTAGGCATTAAGTGTAATTGGTTTTGCTTTACATAAATCTGTAGCTTTGTAAATAAGCAGAGCATTTCAGCTTCTCTATAACACCAATTAACTTAAAGGGATGTGTTGTTTGCAGAAGCCTGCTGGGTTCTGTACAGTATTTCTCCAGTAATATGCTCAGTGGCAGGCAAAGTTCTGTGTCCCCGCAGTGTTGCACTGACTCCCAGTCACTTGTTGCCAAGGGTCTGAACTCAGACACTCGTTTGCTCCATTTTTCAGCTGTAAAACATCGGGAAGATGAAGTCTTTCCTAAGAATCACCGTCTGTGCTTTATTTCTGTCCACCACCGAGACCTGAAAGATGAGGTACTTGAAAATGTTTCCTGTGACCTGCAGAGCACACATCTGACAACAGCTGACTGTCCACAACTGACAGCTACATCTCTTTCCTCTTTCTTTTCTTCTTGTAACACTTCAATCCAATGCAGCCAAAAGTCCCTGCATTGAACTGTATACAAAATTAAGAAAACCACTGTCTTATGATGTGAATCTGCCAGTGAAAATGTTCCCATCAGAGTGACTTTTTAGATAACAGTTAGAAATCTGCTCCTGGAAGCTGGTGAACTTTTTCAAGCTTCTTGGATATTTCCCCTCATTGTCTCTCTCTTTTTTATTAATTAATTGTTAATTAATTAATCAATCAGGTATTAGTTGCTTCACCCGTGATGTTTTTAGTTGCATCATGCCAGATTTTTAGTTGCGGTATGTGGAGTCTAGTTGCCCTGCCAGGGATTGAACCTGGGCCCCTTAAGTCTTAGCCACTGGACTACCAGGGAAGTCCCTCCCCTCATTATCTCTCGGACTCAGCTTAATACTTCCTCATATCCCTTTTAGGTAATCTTGATTTATAGCATTCATTCCACCCTGGCCAAAATCTAATTCTCTTGGTTTCTGAAAGTGTTTTATCGACTATCAGAGTAACAGTATCACCAAAAAACAGCTCATGATTCCAAAATGCTTCCTATTAATATTACATGATTTATAATTGAAGGAGGGAGACTCCTAAAAACCACAGGATCCCTTTGCTGTATGACAAAACAGCTTCAGCCTTAGCACCTTGAACCAGTCCGGTGGTGGGCATAGCCCATCACCACTGCTAGAAAAGCTGACATACAATCACCAGCCACAGACTTATAAACAAGGTCCTTAAATGAAATCAACAGCTGAGTGATGACAGCACGCAGGTGCTGCTAACATTCAGGTCTGCTTGTAGAGAACAGGGAAATTAGAGGAACCACTCATAATAACAACTCATATCTGTGTCACCCTTTACAGTTTACAAGCTGCTGTCACATGTATCATCACATTTGGTTGGCACCGCCCTGGGAAATAGACACATTTTGGCAAGCCCGTTTCGTACAGGAGACATTGCAGCTCTGAGACATTGCGAATAATCGAGTCACAGAGATAGTGGATGTCTCAAGATGTGCACTTGGTCTGTCTGTTTTTAAAGTGCCAGCCCCTTCTACAAAAGACACTCATAATAGTCACCAACAGCAGATGATTCCCAGCCACTTGGGTGAAACACTCTCCACATCATCCCAAAGGGAACAAGAATGAAAGGAAAGACCACATAAGGGTCCGCTGTTGTTTAGTAGCTAAGTCGTGTCCAACTCTTTTGTGACCCCGTGGACTGTAGCCCTCCAGGCTCCTCTATCTATGGGATTTTCCAAGCAGGAATACTGGATTGTGTTGCCATTTCCTTCTCCAAGGGATCTTCCTAACCCAGGGATTGAACTCATGTCTCCTGTATTGGCAGACAGATTCTTTACCATGGAGCCACCTGGGAAGCCCCACTGGGGTTAGAGACTCTGACAGAATGGTTACCCAGAACAGCATTGTTCTAACATCTCTTCCCCAGCCCTTAGCTCCCTCTATGGAGCCAGCCACTGTCTTTGTGTGGATCTTAGGCTTTTAGGAGCACTGCACTGAAAAGACACCCCCAGACTGAACACCCTGCGGTTGAGAAAGAGGGTCTTGGGTTCAAAACATCCTTTCCTTCCCTTTGCAACAAAATGCCCCCAGATGTGCTATAGTCAATTCCAAAGGCCTTAGGAAAGAACAGGTTAAGGAAAGCAAATTTACCCTCCAAAATATTATTAATAATGGTGAAGACTCCTGTAGTACTGCTAAATACAAGGCTCTGTTGTGTTTGTGTGTGTGTTTTTTAATATTAATTCATTTAATCATTAGCTTCCCAGGTAGCGTTAGTGGTAAAGAACCTACCTGCCAATGCAGGAGATATAAGAGAGGTGGGTTCGATCCCTAGGTTGGGATGATCCCCTGGAGGAGGGCATGGCAACCCATTCCAGAATTCCTGCCTGGAGAATCTCATGGACAGAGAAGCTTGGAAGGCTTCCATCCAAAGGATCACAAAGAATCAGACAGGACTGAAGCGACTGAGCATGTGCACAAGCATTTGGTCATCACAATAAATACTCTGAAAGTACAATGGTAAATCCCATTTTACAAATACAAAACATGAAACACAGAGGAGTTAATAACTTTACAAAGGTTGTACAAGCAGCATGGACTGAGTGAAAATTTGGACCTAGGGAGCCTGATTACAAACTCCAGAGGCAAGCCCTTTATATGGAACTGCCCCTCACTAGAGTTGTTGCCTACAATAGATTTTTATATATTATCAGGGCAATTCCAGGGAAGACAGTGCCTTGGCCCAAGGCATTTCAGTATCTTCTGTCCCAGCACAAAAGAATAGGACTTCTTCCATCAGTAAGTGTTGGATGCAAACAACATCAACTCTTAACCCCAGGGACTGCCCCTCCCTCTCTTTTGTGAATAATTATTGCTCTTCTGCTTAAATCCAAAGGCATGACTCTAAGGGCAGAATTTCAGGCTCTGTGGAAATTGTTGTAGGGATCCTTTTGGAGTTTTCCTTAATCTATCATTTAAGCTGTCTGTTCCTCAATTGACAGTCATTGTTAGATCAAGATGGAACCTTAGGCCAACTAGTCTCCACTTCCTTAGCCTCTATATGGACATTCCTGGGATTCCTCCAGTAAATTTAGTAAAAGTGTCAAAGATAACGGAGCACTGTGATGACAAGACCCAGTCTCTCTGTCTCACTCTGCCTATCTGTCTCTCATACATACACAAACTCATTCTCTCTCTCCGTATCTATCTTCCTCCCTCTATCCGGCTGTGTGTTCAACTGAGGTGGACTATGGTCTATGGTCTAGCATCCATTGTCTATGGTCTAATCGATACTATTTGACAGCCAAGATCTTTTCCCCAAGTGATACATTGTCACAAGTCTACTCAGAGACCTTCAGGTCAGTTCAGTTCAGTCCCTCAGTTGTGTCCGACTCTTTGCGACCACATGAATCGCAGCACGCCAGGCCTCCCTGTCCATCACCAACTCCCGGAGTTCACTCAGACTCACGTCCATCGAGTCAGTGATGCCATCCAGCCATCTCATCCTCTGTCGTCCCCTTCTCCTCCTGCCCCCAATCCCTCCCAGCATCAGAGTCTTTTCCCATGAGTCAACTCTTCGCATGAGGTGGCCAAAGTACTGGAGTTTCAGCTTCAGCATCATTCCTTCCAAAGAAATCCCAGGGCTGATCTCCTTCAGAATGGACTGGTTGGATCCCCTTGCAGTCCAAGGAACTCTCAAGAGTCTTCTCCAACACCACAGTTCAAAAGCATCAATTCTTCGGTGCTCAGCCTTCTTGACAGTCCAACTCTCACATCCATACATGACCACAGGAAAAACCATAGCCTTGACTAGACGAACCTTTGTTGGCAAAGTAATGTCTCTGCTTTTGAATATGCTATCTAGGTTGGTCATAACTTTCCTTCCAAGGAGTAAGCGTCTTTTAATTTCATGGCTGCAGTTATTATCTGCAGTGATTTTGGAGCCCAGAAAAATAAAGTCTGACACTGTTTCCACTGTTTCCCCATCTATTTCCCATGAAGTGATGGGACCAGATGCCATGATCTTCGTTTTCTGAATGTTGAGCTTTAAGCCAACTTTTTCACTCTCCACTTTCACCTTCATCAAGAGGCTTTTGAGTTCCTCTTCACTTTCTGCCATAAGGGTGGTGTCATCTGCATATCTGAGGTTATTGAGATTTCTCCTAGAAATCTTGATTCCAGCTTGTGTTTCTTCCAGTCCAGCGTTTCTCATGATGTACTCTGCATATAAGTTAAATAAGCAGGGTGACAATATACAGCCTTGACGTACTCCTTTTCCTATTTGGAACCTGTCTGTTGTTCCATGTCCCGTTCTAACTGTTGCTTCCTGACCTGCATAAAGATTTCTCAAGAGGCAGATCAGGTGGTCTGGTATTCCCATCTCTTGAAGAATTTTCCACAGTTTATTGTGATCCACACAGTCAAAGGCTTTGGCATAGTCAATAAAGCAGAAATAGATGTTTTTCTGGAACTCTCTTGCTTTTTCCATGATCCAGCAGATGTTGGCAATTTGATTTCTGGTTCCTCTGCCTTTTGTAAAACCAGCTTGAACATCAGAAAGTTCATAGTTCACGTATTGCTGAAGCCTGACTTGGAGAATTTTGAGCATTATGTTACTAGCATGTGAGATGATTTCAATTGTGCAGTAGTTTGAACATTCTTTGGCATTGCCTTTCTTTGGGATTGGAATGAAAACTGACCTTTTCCAGTCCTGTGGCCACTGCTCAGTTTTCCAAATTTGCTGGCATATTGAGTGCAGCACTTTCACAGCATCATTCTTCAGGATTTGAAATAGCTCAACTGGAATTCCATCACCTCCACTAGCTTTGTTCACAGTGATGCTTTCTAAGGCCCACTTGACTTCACATTCCAGGATGTCTGGCTCTAGATGAGTGTTCACACCATCATGATTATCTGGGTTGTGAAGATCTTTTTTGTACAGTTCTTCTGTGTATTCTTGCCACCTCTTCTTAATATCTTCTGCTTCTGTTAGGTCCATACCATTTCTGTCCTTTAATGAGCCCATCTTTGCATGAAATGTTCCCTTCGTATCTCTAATTTTCTTGAAGAGATCTCTAGTCTTTCCCATTCTGTTGTTTTACTCTATTTCATTGCATTGATCACTGAGGAAGGCTTTCTTATCTCTTCTTGCTATTCTTTGGAACTCTGCATTCAGATGTTTATATCTTTCCTTTGCTCCTTTGCTTTTCGCTTCTCTTCTTTTCACAGCTATTTGTAAGGCCTCTCCCAACAGCCATTTTGCTTTTTTGCATTTCTTTTCCATGGGGATGGTCTTGATCCCTGTCTCCTGTACAATGTCATGAACCTCATTCCATAGTTCATCAGGCGCTCTATCTATCAGATCTAGACTCTTAAATCTATTTCTCACTTTCACTGTATAATCATAAGGGATTTGATTTAGGTCATACCTGAATGGTCTAGTGGTTTTGCCTACTTTCTTCAATTTCAGTCTGAATTTGGCAATAAGGAATTCATGGTCTGAGCCACAGTCAGCTCCTGATCTTGTTTTTGTTGACTGTATAGAGTTTCTCCATCTTTGGCTGCAAAGAATATAATCAATCTGATTTCAGTGTTGACCATCTGGTGATGTCCATGTGTAGAGTCTACTCTTGTGTTGTTGGAAGAGGGTGTTTACTATGACCAGTGCATTTTCTTGGCAAAACTCTATTAGTCTTTGCCCTGCTTCATTCCATATTCCAAGGCCAAATTTGCCTGTTATTCCAGGTGTTTCTTGACTTCCTACTTTTGCATTCCAGTCCCCTATCAGCACCCAAACTTTAATCTGTCATCCATCTTAGACAGGTTTGAATCCATGTACTGGCTGGGAATCAGGTTGTTATAATACTTAAGCCTGCTAAATTACAAGTGACCAAACCTTGTCTAAACACAGTATCGAGTCAATAGCTGATGACAAGTGTCTTTTACAGTGGTAGCAGCAAGTCAGAAGCACATTTGAAGACACTGATGCTAAGAGCAAGGCAACACTGCTAACAGGGATAAAAGAAGGCAAAAAAATGGAATCAGTGGGAGGCAGAAATTTGGCAAGAAGCAGGGGGAAGTCACCAGAACATCGAAGAAACTATCAAGAAAGCACACGCACCATCATTATGGACAGTTTTAATTTTCCCAAAGCCATCTCTGGAAAAAAAATGAGAGTCAAGAGAATTTTGAATTCTTATGCTGAATTCTCATGCTGAATTTTTAAGGAAGAGAAAGAGCTCTCTGTCAGAAATGCCGGAGAGGAAGGGTGAGCTTTAGAAGCCAGAGCAGTAAGACATCATCTGAAGACACTGATTTCCCATGTAATAAAATAGGTATCTTCAATGAGGCAAATACCCTTTTTTAGCTAGATTAACTCATTAATGTGAAAAATCATTTACGATGTAGCATGGATTAGCAGAGAAAGCTGGAAGGAGAGAAGCCCCTGGATTTTTTTGTACCTGCTTGTCTAGCCAGTGAACTTCATGGACAGGAACACATGTAAGCTTCTTGGTAATTTATGCCTTCTCTTGTGTGCTGCATACAGTGATCTGGGCCGGCCATCTGGGATGTGACTCCTGCTTTGAGAGTAATGATAAAGTTTCTAGCACTCAGTGTTGTTGTGGGAGGCAGACTGTTGTGGAAGTGTTATTATTAATGAGCATTACTACTGGACAACTTGAACTTCCATTTTGGGTTAGGATGCATTGCACAGAGTAAGTGCCTTAATTTCCCTGAATTGATGAGGGCCCCCTTGAGCATAACAGAATGCTTCCTAATGCATTCCCATGCCTCACTCACATGGGTTAAACCTTCCTGACTGGTTTCTACAGTATCTCCAGAAATGCAGACTTCTGTCTTCGTGCAGCTTATACAGTTCTGCCTTATTTCTTTGCAGCCAACCATGCCTGAAAGACGGGAACAAACAAGATGGACAAGTGTGGCAGTGAATGAACCATTTTACTGCAATTAGAAGTTCACAGAGAATAAATTATCCCCTCATTCAAGCTGTCCAGTAGTAATGCTCATTAATAATAACACTTCCACGACAGTCTGCCTCCCACAACAGTCTGCCTCCCACAACAACACTGAGTGCTAGAAACTTTATCATTACTCTCAAAGCAGGAGTCACATCCCAGACGGCTGGCCCAGATCACCGTATGCAGCACACAAGAGAAGGCTTAAATTACCAAGAAGCTTACATGCATAACTGTCCATGAAGTTCACTGGCTAGATGAGCAGGTGCAAAAAATCCAAGGCCTTCTCTCCTTCCAGCTTTCTTTGCTAATCCATGCTACATCATAAATGATTTTTCACATTAATGAGTTAGTCTAGCTAAAAGGGTATTTGCCTCATTGAAGATACCTATTTTATTACAGGATCTTTATTTTCTACCTGTGGCCATAAGATTATAGAGAATATGTGGTCCATGAAAACAGAAATGTTTGTGGAGAACTGCATCTCCACCTATACATGTATGTATATATATTCATATGGGCTTCCCTGGTGGCTCAGTGATAAAGAATCTGCCTGAAGTGCAGGAGCCACAGGAGATGCAGATTCAATCCTTGAGTCAGGAAGATTCCCTAGAGGAAGGCATGGCAACCCACCCCAGTATTCTTGCCTGGAGAGTCCCAAGGACAGAGGAGCCTGGTGGGCTGTGGTCCATAGGGTCACAGAATCAGACACAACTGAAGACACTGCGCACACATTATACATATACATATACTTGCTTCCCAGGTGGCTCAGTGGTAAAGAATCTGCCTGCCAAGCAGGAGACATGGGCTTAGTCCCTAGGTTGGGAAGATCCTCTGGAGAAGGAAATGGCAACCCACCCCAGCATTCTTGCCTGCGAAATCCCATGGACAGAGGAGCCTGGCAGGCTATAGTCCATGGAGTCACAAAGAGTAGGACACAATGCAATTATACACAAATACATATAGTTACATCCATGTACAGAAGGAGCATTCCAGTTACTGGGCTTCTCCATGTCTTTCTACATGGGCTCCTTTGGGCTTCTTTGAAACTTGATGGCTGGTGGCCTATGGCAAGTATCCCCAGAAAGACATAAAGCCAGGCAGAAACAATATCATCTTTTGTGACCTAGCCAGGGGCTGCACAGCATCGCTTCTACTGCTTTCTGTTTGTTGAAGTAATCAGAGAACCCTGTCTAGATGTGAAGAGGGGAAACTGGATCCAACTCTTCATAAGAAGTAGCAAGACTCTAGAAATGCACGTGGGACCCCAAATGTCATTATGGACATTTTTTGTCTAAAGAAGAACAGATATCTGTTAGACAAAGGGCAGAAGCAGGAGCATTTCAGGTAACGTTGGGAAGTAGCATAAGCAACATGGAAAAGTACAAAACAGCACAGATTATTCTGAAAACTGCAAGTCATTTGGACTTTTGACAAGAGCAGTTGTTTGGAGCACAAGATTCGAGGGCAGAATAACATGACAGATTTGTGTTTCAAAAAGAACACTCAGTCCAAAAATGTAGAGGATCAATTGGTAGGGGCAGACAAAAGTTAGCTCAGGATAGTCACTATGTGTAAGTGAGTATTGGTAAGAGATAATGAGATCCAGACTTCCCTGGTGGTCCAGTGCTTAAGACTAAACCTGCCAATGCAGGGGACACAGGTTCAACCCCTGGTCCAGGAAGATCCAGCATGCTGCAGAGCAATTAAACCTGTCTGCCACAACTACTGAGTCCACGAACCTAGAGCCTGGGAGCCACAACAAGAAAAGCCACTGCAACGAGAAACCAGTGAACTGCAACAAAACGCAGCCTCAGCTCAACCCAACTAGAGAAAACTCATGCCCAGAAATGGAGACTCAGAGCGATGAAAGATAAATAAATTAACTTTTTATAAAAGATAAGGAGATCTGAGGTTAGGGTAGAAAAATGTGGGTGGGATATGGGAAAAACATCAGAGATTCAAAAGCAGAATAATAAGAAACTATTGGATTTCCACTGGGACTGAATAATCTCACGTAACTCTCACAACCTCTCTATGATCTAGGAATTATTCTTGTCTTCATTTTGTACATAAGGAAAGTGAAACAGAGAGAAGCCAAGCTGCTTGCCCATTTTCCCCACAATTAGGACTTGGATTCTTAGAGTCCAACATGGAAGCCCATATATTTAATCACTAAGCTATACTAATTGGATGTGGTGGTGACAAAGGAAAAAGAGTTCAAGATCATCACCAGGTTTCTGATTCAAGCAACAAACTGACTGTTAATGCCACTCATCTAAAGAAAGAAATACAGGAGGATGGGGGACCAGGATAGTGAAAACGATGCAAACATGCTTGCATAAAATGAGTTTGAGGTATCTGTAGGAAACTGACCAACCTAGACAGCATATTAAAAAGCAGAGAGGTTACTTTGCCAACAAAGGTCTATCTAGTCAATGGATGTCAATGTCAATGTCTAGTCAGTGGATGTGGGAGTTGGACCATAAAGAAGGCTGAGTGCCAAAGAATTGATGCTTTTGAACTGTGGTGTTGGAGAAGACTCTTGAGAGTCCCTTGGAATGCAAGGAGATCAAACCAGTCAATCCTAAAGGAAATCAGTCCTGAATATTCATCAGAAGGAGTGATGCTGAAGCTGATGCTACAATACTTTGACCACCTGATGCAAAGAACTGACTCACTGGAAAAGACCCTGATGCTGTGCAAGACTGAAGGCAGGAGGAGAAGTGGGCAACAGAGGATGAGATGCTTGGATGGCATCACCAATTGGGTGGACATGAGTTTGAGCAAGCTCCAGGAATGGTGATGGACAGAGAAGGTTGGTGTGCTGTAGTCTATGGGGTCACAAAGAGTTGGACACGACTGAGCGACTGAACTGACTGACTGTAGGGAATTGAGTGGAGATTTCTAAAACCTTGTCAGTGATCTGTACACGGCATAATGGATTTTGTTCACATAGAAATGAATCCGAATCATCAAGCAGTTATACTTAAAAAGGACCTTAAGGAACATCTAATCAAGTTTTTTATTTTATAAATGAAGAAATCTAGGTCCAGAGAGGTGATGCAATTTGCCCTATAGAAACTCCTATTTCATTGCAAAAGCTTCCAAGAGTTCTGACACTCAGTCTGGCTCCATAGAGTATAAATTCTCAAAAGAATTATTAGGGAAGAAGTGTCCATCATCAAATGCTGGATTTAACAAGCAATTTAGTTTGATGTCTTCAGGACTTCTCAGAAGCTTTATGATATCTACTGGGAATTTCTGAGAAATGGATTTGCTATTCAGTGTTTTCTAAATTCATGTGACCACTCAATCCTTTACTCAGAGAATACTTCTCAGCACTGGTATTCTTTGCTCTACATCAGAGATGCTGGTAGGATCTCTGTAGGCCAGACCTTACAGTGGGAATGGCAGTCACTGAATTGGGAAACCTAAACGCAATGGGAGTGATTGGACCCCAGAGTGGCAGAGGCCAATGGCAGCACTCAACCACCAAAGGCCAAGTGAGCCTTCTTACTACACTGAACAGCAGAGTCAAAGCGGAACAGCCTGACTCATGCAGACCTATGGCACTGACTAGTTGACCATGATGTGCCCAGAAGTAAGATGCTAAATTCTTATTTAATCTGTACTGGCAGAAAAAAGTTCTAGATCAAATGAAGGCAAGTTTAACCTGATCATAAAAACAGAGAGTTACAGCCACTTAATCAAATTTCAGACTTAAGCCTCTTTCCAGAACAATTTGGATGAAAGGGAACCAGGTCCCCTTGAGAAAAGATCCCAGTACACTGCAAAAATATACTGTCAATTTTTCTCCCAGGGCTCTCAAAAAGGGATCTGCTGCCTTTTACTAGAGTACCTGTACACTGTGCATAAAAAAATGACCAGACCATTTGGGAATTCCTGGATTCAGGCTCTGAACTGACACTAATTCCATGAGACCCAGAACATCACTATGGCACCCAGGTTAGAGTAGGGACTTATAAAGACCAGATGACCAGTGGAGTTTTAGTTTAAGTCTAATTCACAGGGGGCCCAGTATGTTCCCAAACCCACCCTGTGGTTATTTCTCTAGTTCCAGAATGTGTAATTGGAACAGACATATTAGCAGCTGGCACAATTTCCACATTGACTCCCTCTCCTTGTAGACTGAGGGTAACAGTAAGACCCCTACATATGAACCTTCAAGTTGTGAACTTTCAAAGATGTGATTGTGTGTTTACATGTCCAATCACATAAGTTAGTTCAGCTATCTGACATACATGGTCACATGTGTACATCCTCTACAAGTGGTTGTGCTTCGTGCACTTTACTGTACAGTACTCTATACTACTGTATGAGTGAAGTAGTATAGTATCTTTATTTCAGCCCAGGATGTCTGGAAGCAAGCATAAAGGCAGTGGTGATGTAACTGGTACTGTACTGTATAGCCAATGGTGTTGAGTAGTTAGGTTAACATTGTTGGATTTATGAATGCACTCTCAGAATGGAACTTGTTCATATGTAGGGAACTTGCTGTATTACAGTTGGAAAGGCCATTGGAACACATTAGAATAGCCTCTACATAGGAAAACAGTAAACCAAAAGCAATACTATATTTCTGGAGAGATTACAGAAGTTAGTACCAACCATTAAGGGCTTGAAAGATGCGGGTCTGGTGATTTCCACCAAACCCCATTTAAGTCTCCTATTTGAACTGTGAAAACGACAGGTATCAAAAAAAATAATAATAATAACCAACAAAATACAAAAGAAGACAGCAAGAAAATAAAGGAAGGACCAGGTAATTATAATACTAACAGGAAACAAAAAACGTGGCAATAATAAATCCTTCCCAATCAGTAATTATTTTAGTGTAAATGGTTTGAATTCCCCAATCAAAACACATAGAGTGGCTGAATGGACTAAAAAAAAAAATCAAACTATATGCTATCTATAAGAAACTCACTGTAGGTTTGACTCATACACTGAAACCCAACAGCACATTAGAAGGATTACCATAACCAAATGGGATTTATTCCTAGGATGTAAGGATTATTCAACAATGAAAATGAGTTAATTTGATATAACACATCATAGAATAAATGATGAAAAAAATCATTTGATTATCTCAGTAGATGCAGAAAAACTATTTGACAGAATTCAACACCATATCATAATAAAAATTATCAAAAAAGTAGGAATAGAAAGAAATCATCCCAACACAATTAAGACTATATATGAAAAGTCTTTTTAAATATAATTAAGACTATATTTGAAAATTCCATGGACTATACAGTCCATGGAATTCTCCAAGCCAGCATACTGGAGTGGGTAGCCCTTCCCTCCTCCAAGGGATATTCTTAACCCAGGGATTGAACCCAGGTCTCCCACATTGCAGACTGATTCTTTACCAACTGAGCTATCAGTAAAGCCCTAGACTATATAAGAAAAGCCCACAGATAACATCAACTCAATAGTGAAAAACTGAAAGCTTTTCCTCTAAGATCAGAACAAAGCAAGGATGTCCAGTCTCACCACTTCTATTCAACATTGTATTGGACATCCTCACCAGAACAAACTGATAAGAAAAAATAAAAGGCATCCCAATCAGAAAGAAGTGAAACTGTCCTTCTTTGCAAATGGTATGATCTTGTATATGGAAAACCCCAAAGACTCCATTTTTTCTAATGTTAGAACTAATAAGCAAATTCATTAAATTTCAGGATATACAATCAACATATAAAAATCAGCTGCATTTCTATACAAAAAGAATGGACTATCCAAAATTAAGACAATCCATTTACTGCCTGGTATGGAAAAGAATAAAATACTTGGGAATAACCAAAGAGGTGAAAAACTTGCACACTTAAAACTACAAATCATTAATGGAAGAAATTTTATTAAAGAGACAAATACATTTATTTATTAGAAAAAATCAAATAAAACACATTCCATGTTCATGAATAGAAAGATTTAATATTTTTAAAATACCCATACTGCCTGTCCAAAGTGATCTGCAGATTCAATGTCATCCATATCAAAATCCCAACAGCAATTTTTACAGAAATTTTTAAAAACCTAAAATTCATTGAAACCACAAAGGACCATGAATAGCCAAATCAATCTTGAGAAAGAACAAAGCTGAAGGAATCAAATCTCCTGATTTCAAAATATACTATTAAGCTATAGTATCCAAAACAGTATGGTTTTGGCATAAAGACAAAGAGATCAATGAAGTGGAGTAGAGAGTCCAGAAATAAACTCACATATATTGGGTTAACTAATCCTCAATAAAGATGCCAAGAACACACAATGGATAGTCTGTTCAGAAAACAGTATTGGAAAAACTGGATCTCCACATAGAAAAAAATGAAGCGGGACCCTTGTATTACCCTATACACAAATATCAACTCAAAATGGATTAAACATTTTAAACACAAGACCTGAATCTGTAAAATTCCTAGCATAAAACAAAAAAAAATGCTTCATGACATTGCTCTTGGCAATAATTGTATGGATACAACATCAAAAGCGCAAGCAACAAACACATAAATATACAAATAAGACTACATAAAACTAAAAAGTGTCTGCACTCCAAAGGAACTAGCAACAAAATGAAAAGTCAATCTATCTAAAATTTCAAATTTCAAAGCTACGGTTAAACAGTTGCCCTAAATCTAAGAAAAGGACTGCTGCTGCCGCTGCTGCTAAGTCGCTTCAGTCGTGTCCAACTCTGTGCGACCCCATAGACGGCAGCCCAACAGGTTCCCCAGTCCCTGGGATTCCCCAGGCAAGAACACTGGAGTGGGTTGCCATTTCCTTCTCCAATGCATGAAAGCGAAAAGTGAAAGTGAAGTCCCTCAGTCGTGTCCAACCCTCTCGACTCCATGGACTGCAGCCTACCAGGCTCCTCCGTCCATGGGATTTTCCAGGCAAGAAAAGGACTAGCATCTTCAAACTCCCATCTTCCCATTGGCTGTGCCACTCCTTGTGATGAACCCAAGTTAATAAAGATCAAATATCACAGACATGCTAAATTTTTGTCTTGACTTTGAGGGTATATAATAACTCTCTGTCTTTGGTATCTGATATAAGAAGGCATATGTCCAAAGAAAATCCCAGACAACTAGTATCTTCCTTGGGCTTTATTATTCATCCCTAGAAACAATTTAGCTCCTATGTACAGCTGAATTGGATATGAATGAGAAAAAAAAAGTGGAAAAGAGCACTTTTCTCACCCTCACATGTGTCAATCATAAGTAAAGTTACTTCTGCGCAGAACTAGTTAACTAAAGACATGGTAGCTATAAATGTAATGAGAAAAATGAAAATAAGGAAGGAAGGAAGAGAGGGAGGGAAAAAAGAAAGGATGAAATGAAATAAGGAGAAAAGGGAAGGTGGGGGAAGAGAGAGGAAGGAAGGAAGAGAGAAGTTGACCCTTCTCCACAGAGTGCAGAACATTTCAATTTAGTAAGTTTGGTGCAGCTGTTCTCATAAACCCATGAAAAGTGGAGCCAATTGTCCATTAAAGATTTACCAGCCATTCCTAATCTTTGCTATGCAAAGTGTCCTTGGAAGATTTCCCTGTACTAGTTGGTGAGAATTATTCTTCCTTTCAAAGTCATTTATGGTCACTGAGGAGTCTGAATGGTAAGCAATGGACTGTTCATCATACAACCAAAATTTTATGTGATTACTGACTTTGTCAGATCTCAAGTTGTCCCAAGGAACTCTAATAAGACCTTAAAGAATGTGCAAAAAAAAATTTAACCAACTATCTGAAAAGTTAGATAAATGACATTTTAAAAGCCAACTATTTCCTTAAATTTGGGGCTGTGTAAGGGATATTTACTTGAGAATAGTAACCTTTCCCTCCTAACCCACTATATCCAGATTTGCAAAAGTGCAGCCAGGGTTAAAAGAATACTTCTAATTCTTCTGAGATAACAACCAGCAAAATCTAGAGAACACCAGCAACCCTCTGAAATGTCAAAATAGCCTGGTTCAAATTGTTCAACTCTTCATGCTCACATTAATTATTTCAAAGATATGTATTGACTGCTGCTCTGCCCACATAGTACCTAGTAATACAAAGGTGAGGAAGACAGAGAAGATTACTCATGGGGCATATAGTCTAGGGAAGAATCAAGAGGTAGGTTTCATCTAAATGCTGAAAGACATGCAGTGAAATGAAACTCGATCAGCCGTGTTCAACTCTTTGCGACCCCATGGACTATACAGTCCATGGAATTCTCCAGGCCAGAATACTGGAGTGGGTAGCCTTTCCCTCCTCCAGGGGATCTTCCCAATCCAGGGATTAAAACCAGGTCTCCCACACTGCAGGAGGATTCTTTACCAGCTGAGCCACAAGGGAAGCCCAAGAATACTGGAGTGGGGTAGCCTATCCCTTCTCCAGGGGATCTTCCTGAGCCAGGAATTGAACCAGCATCTCCAGCATTGCAGGTGGATTCTTTACCAACTGAGCTATCAGGGAAGCTGGAAGATGAATATAACTTAATCAAACAAGGGGGACACTTGGCAGCCCTCAAGTGACTGTGTTCATACAGGAAGTCCTTGGAGATCTAGAATTATTCTTATAAAGTCTCTTAGAAGGGGCCTCATGTTCTTCTCTCCACTCTCATTCTAGGATTAGTTTCAAGGAAAGTGAAGAAGGGAATAGAATCCTGGGATGATTTGGGGAGTCCAAAAGAACTCTTCTGGAAGTCAGGAAGGCAGCATCCGTGTTCACTCCAGTCAGTCAATCAACAAACATTCATAGTGATCCTTGTTCTGTGCCAGGCATATCTTTACAGGGCTTTTGTTGTTGCTTATATCACTAAAGCAAGGCAGTAGTAGAGCTGAATGGCTTCATGGGATGCTTGGGGCAGAGAGTCCAAGGCATGTCCAAGTCTCCTGCACTTCCACTTGCCCTCTTCAGGATACAGAAGTTATAGCTCTGAAAGAGAGGAGAGAAAGACAGAGAACAAACAAGTGCCCCCCAAATGTGTTTTGAGGTCATGATGAGGGGTCACAGAAGCACAAAACACCATGGTGAACCAAATGGGAGAGTGACCTATCTCAGGATAAACCAGTGAAGGACAGGTGAAGACCAGGGACTAGGTACTGTCTCATTAGTATTGTTATGAGACTGTGCTATGAGCTCCTATTAGCACCCAGAAAAAGCAGAAACTATGACTTAAGGGCTTCTCTGGTGACTCAGACAGTAAAATAACTGCCTGCAACACTGAAGACCCAGGTTCAATCCCTGGGTCAGGAAGATCCCCTGGAGAAGGAAATGGCAATCCACTCCAGTATTCTTGCTTGGAGAATTTCATGGACAGAGAAGCCTGACAGGCTACAGGCCATGGGATTGCAAAGAGTTGGACATGACTGAGTGACTAAAACTTTCGTTTTCATCTTTTATGACTTGATGGAATTAAAACCACAAACAGGGAAAACTCAGAACTGACTTAGAGTGCATTGTTTATAGCCAGAGAGTAATAATGTCTTTGAATGTGTATTTAGCTGAATTATATAAAGTTTTATTTTCTACACAACCAAGACACTTGAAAATATGGTAACCTGTACACAAGCTCTGTGTGTGAGTGTGTGTGTGCGTGTGTGTGTGTGTGTACACGTGTGTTTACACACAAACCAAATGCACTTGAACATTGGGCCCTTCAGAATAGCCACCTTGGGAGGTTCTATTTATGGTATTGTCATTGTTCAACACTTTCTTAAGCCTTCAGCATCATTTTATAAACCATACAAGAAAATCAATTCCATTACTTCATATTGACTTTCCATGTTTGATTACCAATTGTAAAAGAAAGAAAGAGAAAAAAAGATCCAGTTAAATCAAGGTTTTATTTCCCAATCTTGGCATTTGCAGTCTTCTGGCAGTTTTCAAAATTCAACAGATATATGTTTATTAGCTCTGAATATATGCAAATATGAGCACTGGCAAAGCTGCTTTGAGCAATGGCTACTGTGCTGTAATACATGTTCTATCAAGGTGACTCTTTCCAATGAAAACATTCATTTGAATGTATTAGTATATTTGTGGAAGACAAGATCCAACCCCCAGAAAACAGCTACGCTTCATTTTAGTCCTGGGTATGTACAGGAGTGATGAAAAACTCAACTTTGACTGAATGGTCTTTCCCCTTGAAATACCACGCTCTCTGTCACTGTCTCAAGCTCCACATGCCTCCAATTTCTCAACACTTTAGAAAGAGCTTTCTCAAGGGGGCCACAGCATCAATGCTGCCACACAAGAAGAGAAGAGAGTTTTGAGAGTTGGAGTCACGCTTCCTCTGCTGTCTCTCACACAGGTATCTTTGCATTTTTACAAGCACTACTCTTAATCTCATTTTTCATTCCCATCTTGCAACTTTATGCCTTCCTATTGATCTTAGTTCTGCTGCTTAGAGACACCAATGAGAAATACTGAGAACATTCAATAAATAAAAAATATCCATCCACCCTGAACGTGATTCCTCTTTAGAAAATTGTGCAAGTATCAATAAAATAGCATTTTTCTGCTCCCTGTTCGTTCCTGAGACCAAAGCCTATGCCCTGAATGTAGAATTGACTCCAGGGATAGGTAGAAGGTGTTCTAAATTTCAAATCTCAGTCCTGGTTCTGAAGCCCAATATTGCCTTAGAGAAGTTTCCTTCTATAATTATTGATTACCTCTCACATACTGGAATTGAAGTCACATCTACAAAGATCTTAGTTTAGATTGTAGCATTTGTGAATCTTTCCTGAATGAGAAGTACATTCATTTGCATTATTTCTATAAAAGAATTTGTTTGCAAGTGAGAAAACGGTCTTCTATCACATATATTTTGCCAGTTTGAATTTAGTCAGGGACCTTGGTGTAATGGTACATATTTAATATAAATAATACTTTGTTTTAAAATTTTTGCAGTCACAGATCACCTAGGAGGTAAATCTTTTTATCACACAGTTGAGTCAATTCAGGGATCAAACTTAGGCTCTTTATCTCTGAACTATGGACAACTGGAGTAAATACCAGAGAGAAGGATAGAAAGAACTCTGATCTAGGCATAGGTGATAGGCCTATGCATTTGCTCCCAAGCTATGTGGGTTTAACTGGACTTCCCCAAGCTTCTTTTATGTGTGAACACGAAGGGGCTGACACCTGATCTTCAATATCACTAATATTTTCAGGCTTCATGGACTAGGTATGAGGATATATTTTCATAAGCATCTGATTGCACTTCGTGGCAACCTTATCTGTCTCTCTTCCCTCATTTCCAAGTTTCTTAAGAGCACTAAAAATATTTTGTCTATGGAGAGAAAGACTATTGAGGAGCAGGAGCTGAGACGTTGCATTGGGAAATGGTCTTGTTTAAATTTTTAAGTTCTAAGTGACAAAAAAAGTCAACCTAAATTACACAAAAGAAAGTGAAAGTTGCTCAGTTGTGTCTGACTTTTTGCGACCCCGTGGACTCGTCCATGGAATTCTCCAGGCCAGAATACTGGAGTGGGTAGCCATTGCTTTCTCCAAGGGATCTTTTCAATGCAGGGAATGAACATAGGTCTCCAATTGCAGGTGGATTCTTTACCAGCTGTGCCACCAGGGAAGCCCAGATTACACACAAAAAACAGGAATTTATGGGCTTAATGCTGTTGAAAAGTCTAGATACTGGCTGAATTTAGACTGACTTGGATTACATCAAATGTATAGGCTGAATCCCTAACCCCTCGTATCTTTAAATGTGACTGTATCTTTAAATGTGTCTTTGCTAACACCATACACAAAAATAAACTCAAAATGGATTAAAGATCTAAACATAAGACCAGAAACTATAAAACTCCTAGAGGAGAACATAGGCAAAACACTCTCTGACATACATCACAGCAGGATCCTCTATCACCCACCTCCCAGAATATTGGAAATAAAAGCAAAAATAAACAAATGGGACCTAATTAACCTTAAAAGCTTCTGCACATCAAAGGAAACTATTAGCAAGGTGAAAAGACAGCCTTCAGAATGGGAGAAAATAATAGCAAATGAAGCAACTGACAAACAACTAATCTCAAAAATATACAAGCAACTCCTACAGCTCAACTCCAGAAAAATAAACGACCCAATCAAAAAATGGACCAAAGAACTAAATAGACATTTCTCCAAAGAAGACATACAGATGGCTAACAAACACATGAAAAGATGCTCAACATCACTCATTATCAGAGAAATGCAAATCAAAACCACTATGAGGTACCATTTCACACCAGTCAGAATGGCTGCGATCCAAAAGTCTACAAATAATAAATGCTGGAGAGGGTGTGGAGAAAAGGGAACCCTCTTACACTGTTGGTGGGAATGCAAACTAGTACAGCCACTATGGAGAACCGTGTGGAGATTCCTTAAAAAACCGGAAATAGAACTGCCTTATGATCCAGCAATCCCACTGCTGGGCATACACACTGAGGAAACCAGAAGGGAAAGAGACACGTGTACCCCAATGTTCATCGCAGCACTGTTTATAATAGCCAGGACATGGAAGCAACCTAGATGTCCATCAGCAGATGAATGGATAAGAAAGCTGTGGTAAATATACACAATGGAGTATTACTCAGCCATTAAAAACAATACATTTGAATCAGTCCTAATGAGGTGGATGAAACTGGAGCCTATTATACAGAGTGAAGTAAGCCAGAAGGAAAAACATAAATACAGTATACTAACGCATATATATGGAATTTAGAAAGATGGTAACAATAACCCGGTGTACGAGACAGCAAAAGAGACACTGATGTATAGAACAGTCTTATGGACTCTGTGGGAGAGGGAGAGGGTGGGAAGATTTGGGAGAATGACATTGAAACATGTAAAATATCATGTAAGAAACGAGTTGCCAGTCCAGGTTCGATGCACGATACTGGATGCTTGGGGCTAGTGCACTGGGACGACCCAGAGGGATGGTATGGGGAGGGAGGAGGGAGGAGGGTTCAGGATGGGGAACACATGTATACCCGTGACGGATTCATTTTGATATTTGGCAAAACTAACACAATTACGTAAAGTTTAAAAATAAAATAAAATTAAAAAATAAAAAAATAAATGTGTCTTTGAAGTTGTAAGTAAATGAGATCATTTAGGTGGCCCTGAGATCGTTGGAGCTTCTGCCATACTCAAAATCTCACCCCAAGGGGCTCACAAGGTCTCCTGGAAGAGCCTTCTCCACCCCATGTGGATAAGTAGCCACTGCTGTGTCATACCTTCCCTCATATACATACTCCCTAAAGAGTCACTCAGGAGGATAGCAGTGGCATAGCTGTAGTGTGTCCCTACAATGAGGCTACCAATCACAAAGGTTCTGCATTCCAGGACTCCCAAGACCCCCCAGGTACCACCACTGCCATATATCCTTGTCAGAGCTTATAGGTATCTTGACAGCTACCGACATTGTAACTCTGCTACAGTCTCTTAGACTCTATATGTTGAAGCCCTCAATTTAATAAAGCCACATTTTCTTCCCCTACCAAAGAGTTTTCCCATTTAGAGCTCCACTCTGTCACACAAATACCAAAGCAGAGTAGCCAGGCACCTTTAGGTCTTGTGAACATCTTAGTGGCAACAGCCAAATGGAAATAATAGACACCGTCATGTATTCTAAACCCTTTCAGCTACAAGGCTAGTAGTAGTTAGAGCAAGCTTGGGTGCCTGGAGCTCTCTTCTCCAAGAATTTCTTTCCTGAACAGAGACTTGACAAGTAGAGTTGACAAGTCCCTTGGGCAAACAGGCTCCTGGTGGGTAACCTCACTGTCTTGGTTTTGTCCAAAGGAGTAAATGTGTCCAGGTGTCTGGAGTGACAGCAGCTTAAACTCAAGTGGGGAACTCACAAGCAGTAAATTGAGTCTGATGATGAATTTGGTCAGGATAAAGTCTGAGCCTGACAACTTGTCCATAACTAGGGAGTTCTGGGGGGTACAGATTACAGAAATGTTACTCTGTTTCTCATAGAAACTTCGTGATTGAGTGTTGCTTGAAATTGAATGTAGTGTTTTTGACACATTATAGAGACAGATTTCATAGGAACTTAGCTCTGAGGGGGAATTTTTATAGCATCTAATACAATTCCTTCTTTTTGGCATTTGAGGAAACTTTTTTTCAGCTAGTGAGTGACAAAGCTGGAACTAGAATCCAGATATTTCTTTGTTTTCTTTCCTCACAGAAAAACCACAGGGACAACAGGGAAAAGATTTCTGGTACTCTTAAAGCTTTGGCATCTGCCACATTTGTCCTGGATTATGGAGAATATGTGGGCTTTCCTGGTGGCTCAGATGGTAAGGTGTCTGCCTGCAATGTAGGAGACCTGGGTTCAATCCCTGGGTTGGGAAGATGCCCTGGAGAAGGAAATGGAAACCCACTCCAGTATCCTTGCCTGGAAAATCCCATGGACAGAAGAGCCTGGTAGGCTACAGACAATGGAGTTGCAGAGTCAGACACGACTGAGTGACTTCACTTTCTTTCTTTCTTTCCGTAGAGAATATACCCTCACATAATCCAGACCACTTCTTATTCTGTACTTTCATGAGAAAGAATAGAGAGAAACTGTCAAACTTAGAAACTGTCCAGTGAACTTTCAGTGGCATCTATTTCCAAGGTCTATACTACAAAGCCAGAGTCTTATATCTTATTTTCCATTTTATGTTCCATAGCAGGTATCCTGACTCTTCCAGTTTTTCCATGACTTTTTTCTCATCAGTGACCCATCTAAAAGGAATGATGTCATCTAAATGATTTTGCCTCTCACACACCCACTCTATTTTCCCCTAAAATGAGGATACAACTCTAGAAAGCTAAGGAACTCAGATCTCTTTAAAATATCATAGCTCTCTCTGAAGTTGGCCTCAGCTCCAAAGCTAGTTCTCCAGAGGTAGGAGTTTTCACAGAACAGAAAACAATAAAGGCTTGGGTCACTTTAATGATGGAAAAATAAAAGAAAAGTTCAGAGTCACACTAAGACACTCTAGGGACATGACTGGGACACATGCGATCTTGTCCCCAGGCTACTAGACAGGATCTATACATTATTCAAAGAATAATCTTGCTGACGCTGATCCCTGTCCACAATTAGATAGAAATCAGATATACCTTGAGAGAAGTGTGTGTGTGTGTGTGTGTTTGGTTCATGGCATTTAGCTCAAATTGTTTGCTGATTATTTATAATGAATACGCTTCATGAAAACTAACTTAATAACCTCACTCAGTCCTGCCTCCCACTTTTTCATTCATGCCAATAAACAAGGACCTACAGGACTAGTTCCCTAGGTCATCACCACCATGAGTGATTTAGTTGTCAGCTTTTCCAGTAAAGCTGCCTACCTGGATTTCAATTAATGCTAATTATTATAGGGACTCCATTACCCAAGTGAGGAAATGTCTCCCCTGATAAAGTCAACGCTACAGAAAAAGAAATTCAAATTTGCCTGCTTCCAATCAAGCATCCAAATTCTAAGTGTTCCTAATACCCAACCTGGGGGCTTGTCAGGTGGTGCTAGTGGTAAAGAATCTGCCTACAATGCAGGAGACGCAAGAGATGTTGGTTTGACCCCTAGGTTGGGAAAATCCTCTGGAGTAGGAAATGGCAACCCACTCCAGTATTATTGTCTGGAGAATCCCATGGACAGGGAAGCATGGTGTGCTGTAGTCCATGGAGTTACAGAGTAGGATGAGACTTAGTGACTGAACAACAGTAAAGGTCTAAGTGGCTGCCCCGAGCATTGTAGGATAGTTTGCAGCATCCCTGGCCTCTACTAATTGGATGCCAGTAGAACCCACTAGCTGAGATTATATACCAAATATATCTCAGTTCAGTTCAGTCACTCAGTCACATCTGACACTTTGAGACCCCATGGACTGCAGCATGCCAGGCTTCCCTGTCCATCACCAACTCCCAAAGCTTGCTCAAACTCATGTCCATCGAGTCGGTGATGCCATCCAACCATCTCATCCTCTGTCATCCCCTTTTTTCTCCTGCCTTCAATCCCTCCAAGCATCAGGGTCTTTTCCAATGAGTCAGCTCTTCGCATCAGGTGGCCAGAGTATTGGCGTTTCAGCTTCAGCATCAGTCCTTCCAAAGAATATTCAGGACTGATTTCCTTTAGGATTGACTGGTTTGATCTTGTAGTCCAAGAGATTCTCAAGAGTCTTCTCCAACACCACAGTTCAAAAACATTAATTCTTCAGTGCTCAGCTTTCTTTATAGTCCAACTCTCACATCCATACATGACTACTGGAAAAACCATAGCTCTGACTAGACAGACCTTTGTTGGCAGAGTAATATCTCTGCTTTTTAATACACTGTCCAGCTTGGTCACAGCTTTTCTTCTAAGGAGCAAGCATCCTTTCATTTCATGGCTGCAGTCATGAATCTGCAGTGATTTTGGAGCCCAAAAAAATAAAGTCAGCCACTGTTTCCATTGTTTCCCCATCTATTTGCCATGAAATGATGGGACCAGATGCCATGATCTTAGTTTTCTGAATGTTGAGTTTTAAGCCAGCTTTTTCACTCTCCTCTTTCACTTTCATCAAGAGGCTCTTTAGTTCCTCTTCATCTTCTGCCATAAAGGTGGTGTCATCTACATATCTGAGGTTATTATTTCTCCCAGAAATCTTGATTCCAGCTTGTGCTTCCTCCAGCCTAGCATTTCGCATGATGTATTCTGCATGTAAGTTAAATAAGCAGGGTGACAATATACAGCCTTGACGTGCTCCTTTTCCTATTTGGAGCCATTATGTTGTTCCATGTTCTCCATGTCCTCCATGGTAAGAGGGGCAAAATCACATTTAGAATCAAATCCCATACTCACCAGAGACGCTCAGAGGGCTCAAACAAAACCTTGTGCACACCAGGAGACCCCACAGAGACTAAGCCAGACCTGCCTTTGAGTGTTTGAGTGTCTCCTGCAGAGGTACGGGTCAGCAGTGGCCTGCCACAGGGGCAGGGGCTCTGGGTGTTTCAGACCTGGGTGTGCCATAAGCCCTCTTGGAGAAGGTCGCCATTAACCCAACCAATGATCCGCCTGAGGAAACAGACTCTTGGAGGACACAAACAAAAACTCGTGCTCACCAGGACCCAGGAGAAAGGAGCAGTGACCCCACAAGACACTGACCCAGACTTGTCTGTGAGTGTCCAGGAGTCTCCAGCAAAGGCGTGGGTTGGCAGTGGCCTGCTGTAGGGTCGGGGGCATTGAGTGTGGCAGTGCGTGCATGGGACCTTTAGAAGGAGGTCACCATTATCTTCATTACCTCCACCATAGTTTGGTCTTAGGTCAAACAACAGGGAGGAAACACAGCCCCGCCCATCAACAGAAAATATGTCTCAAGACATTGCCATATGCCCCCAGAGGGGAAGGGGGTAAAACTACTCTGAGTTGAAAACCACTTATCTAGGGTCATAGAAATGGGTCAGGAAGAGGCCACAGGTAAGCTGGCTCTCAGAAGATGATTGTTAACCTTTTTGGCATCTCAGTACTCTCACAGAATCCAGTGAGGAACTCTTTCATCTCGTATCCACAAATATACTTAAGTACATATGGTCAAATTTTACTTCAAAAACTCCCTCCAGCTGAAAAATTAATGCTCTAGGGCACCCTTTTTTTACATCAACACTGGAGTTTTTCATACAAGACTTTCCCAAGAAGCCAAGCAAAAAGAAAATAAAAGGAATGTACTAAAAATGCAGACGTTCAAAGACAGACAGACAAGTTTTACAAGATAGAGATATCTTAAAATAATTAAAGTCACCTTACAAAAGGCTTGGAACAATTTAAGGACTCACAAGCTCTACGTTTTTCCTTCTATTCTGAGTGATCTCATCTCATTGCTTTTTTCCAACTCTCCCCTTCCTTCCCAGACAAGCATGGAGTTAGAAGTAAGAATAGTAATAGCTAACTTTTACCTATAACCACCATCCTTGGTGGTTCACACGGTAAAGAATTTGCCTACAATGCAGGATACAGGTTCAGTCCCTCGGCCAGGAAGATCCTCTGGAGGAGAGAATGGCTACCCACTCCAGTAGTCTTGCCTGGAAAACCCAATAGGCAGAGGAGTCTGGCAAGCCTCAATCCATGGGGTCACAAAGAGTCAGACATGACTGAACGATTTTCACTTTTACCTATAACTTACTAAAGACTGTAGGGGCTTCCTGGTGGCCCAGACTGTAAAGAATTTGCCTGCATTTCATGAGACTGGGGTTCAATCCCTTGGTCAGGAAGATCCCCTGCAGGAAGGAATGGCTACCCACTTCAGTATTTTTGCCTGGAGAATTGCACAGACAGAGGAGCCTAGCGGGCTACAGTCCATCAGGTCACAAAGGGTCAGGCACAACTGAGTGACTAACACAATCGCTATCATTAACTTACTAAGGGCCAGGCATGTTTGGAGTACTTTTACTTATATTTGCCCATGTCATCCTCACAACAATTCCATGGCATAAATACTATGATTATTTCCATTTTATAGATAAGGAAACTTAGAGATTAAGTAACTTTCCCAAAGTCACTCAGCTAATAAGTGGCAGAAGCAAAAGTTAATTGTAGGCCAATCCCAGAGTCCATGTTTTTGGCCTCCCTGCCCTCCAAACAATGTGTGGTCCACAGTCCTAAGTGGACAGTGGGAAGCAGTTATGTAATGGTGAGACAAGATCTTCATACATTTTCCTAGGATGTATTGCCATAGCAATCAACACTCACAACACCTGGCCAACTTCGTTTATTCCTTATCCCTCGCTTCCTCTTCAGTTTCTCTGCCTCTTATCACCTCTCTTCCCCTAAGAGAGTAAAGCTTTGTTTCCTCATAGCATCCTGACTAATCTCCTGTGAATTCAGATGATTCAGGTATCACTTACTATTGGTTCTCAAAGTTTGGCCAAAGAACCATCCGAGGATGAATCACCAGTAGTACTTATTAAAATGGCAGATTCTTGGGTCCTACCATAGATCCACTGAATTAAAGTCTTGATTAAAGGACTTCCCTGGTGGTACAGTGGATAAGAATCCACCTGCCCACACAGTGAACACAGGGTCAGTCCCTGGTCTGGGAAGACTCCACATGCCAAGGAGCAACTAAGCCTGTGTGCCACAACTACTGAGTCCACCTGCTGCAACTACTGAAGTCCGTGAGCCCTAGAGCTCACTCTCCGCAACAGGAGAAGCCTTGGCAATGAGAAGCCTCTGTACCACAACAAAGAGCAGCCCCTCTCGCAGCAACTAGAGAAAGACTGAACACCGCAGTGAAGACCCAGCACAGCCAAAAATAAAATAAATAACAAATAAATAAAGGTAAAATCTCAACTAAAATCAAAATTGCATTAGAGCACAAGTCTCTAAGCAAATTTCTTAGAGGATTCTGATGCACACAAAGGCTGAGTTCCATGTGTTGTTATTCAGTCCTCAAGTCAAGTCTGACTCTTTGCGACCCCATGGACTGCAGCACACCAGGTTTCCTTGGCCTTCACTATCTCCCGGAGTTTGCTCTGACTCATGGCCCATTGAGTGGATGATGCCATCCAACCATCTCATCCTCTGTCACACCCTTCTCCTGCCCTCAATCTTTCCCAGCCTCAGGGTTTTTTCCAATGAGTCTGTTCCATGTAGATTTCTGTGACTGGCTAGCTCAGCAAGTTAGAACTAATTATGAGGCTGTTCAGTTGTCAGACAGAAGAGTCAACTTTGCTTGGCAGTTTTACTCTTATCCTTTCCTTATTTATTTAATATTCTTCCAAACTACAAACAGCTGAACAACATGGGAACATGAGGAAATAGTCTAGATAAAGTCAAACATTACCAAAACTGAAACTACTAATTTCAAGGGTGTTATTTTGATCCAAAATGGACAATATTTTTTAAATTGGAATTTCTTGAATGAATAAAATGCCTAACTTTCAATGAAGATACAGTAATAGTTTCTGAAAGAGGAAAACATAAATTATACTCCAATTCTTGCTTGACTCATATCTGCGTCTTAGATCTAGAGATCTTAAAGATAGCATAACCTGTAATTTGCTGCATCCAGCATCTTGCAAGGTTACATTGTGGGTAAATTTATTTTTACAAAATAAGGACAATAAAGGCTTTCAGTGGGCTAGGCGAAGCCAATGGACAAGAGTTGAGTCTTGGCCGTAGACCCTGATTAGATAACTTCTTCATCAACACAACTCCTGTACCATCAAACCTTTCAGCAGTTTAGAATCACTCTCCACCAAGACAAAGGTCATAAAAACTTCTGAATCTTACTCAGTCATTCATATTAGGAGTGTCTCTGAACCAATACTAGTGACAGAAATATTAAACCACAATGGGGAAAGATATGGGTGGGGGAAGGATAAATTAGGAGTTTGGGATTAACATAGACACACTACTATATATAAAACAGATAATCAACAAGGACCTACTGTATAGCACAGGGAACTCTACTCAATATTCTGCAATAACCTATATGAGGAAAAAATCTGAAGCAGAGTGGATATATATATATAACTGAATCACTTCACTGTACACCTGAAACTAAGACAGCATTGTAAACCAAATATACCTCAAAATAAAATAAAAATTATATTAAAAATAAAATAAAAATAACCTCTCTACCTATTCAAAATAAAACAATAATACTATAAACTACATAGAAACATTGGTGTTATTGCAAAGGCTACATAACAAAAAAGGGAGTCAGCCTCCTCCTTGCAGAAAAACTAATTGGCAGCCTGGTGGTCTATGCTCAGAAGTGCGCATGTACGTTCTCTCAGCAGATGAGCACCAATATCATTTGTCCAGCAGGAACCATGTGCCATGACTGCTCTTTAGTTACCTGCAAGTTTTTTTTACCCCTAAGTGAAAATAAAATAGTCTCCTGGTAGCATGGAATTAGAGATACGAGACTCCATTTGGGAGCTTGATGGAAACTGTTGGAGAGTGAGGAGAGTCCTGTTTTCCATATTTGATGAATGTTTCAGACAGAGGTTCCATAACCAGTTAACTCCTTTGGCTCTTTGTCCTGTATTTGATTTCTGCACAGCCATGGGGTTGATGGTGCAAAGTAACTTTTCCTCAACTTTGTAAAGTAAGCAATTCAATATCACTGTAAGCCAAGTCTATGCCCTGACCAGTAATGCAGAAGAAGCTGAAGTTGAACAGATCTATGAAGACTGGAATGCACAAGTAGAAAGTCAATAAACACTTGGAGTAACAGGCAAATCTGACCTTGGAGTACAGAATGAAGCAGGGCAAAGGCTAATAGAGTTTTGCCAAGAGAACACACTGGTCATAGCAAACATCCTCTTCCAACAACACAAGAGAAGACTACACATGGACATCACCAGATGGTAAATACCGAAATCAGATTGATTATATTCTTTGCAGCCAAAGATGGAGAAGCTCTATACAGCCAGCAAAAACAAGACCAGGAGCTGACTGTGGCTCAGATCATAAACTCCTTATTGCCAAATTCAGACTCAAATTGAAGAAAGTAGGGAAAACCACTGGACTATTCAGGTATGACATAAATCAAATCCCTAACAGTGGAAGTGAGAAATAGATTTAAGGGACTAGATGTGATAGACAGAGTGAACTATGATAGATCTGATAGCCTGATGAACTATGGACAGAGGTTCATGACACTGTATAGGAGACAGAGATCAAGACCACCCCCAAGAAAAAGAAATGCAAAAAAGCAAAATGGCTGTCTGAGGAGGCCTTACAAATAGCTGTGAAAACAAGAGAAGAGAAAAGCAAAGGAGAAAAAGAAAGATATACCCATCTGAATGCAGAATTCCAAAGGACAGCAAGGAGAGATAAGAAAGCCTTCCTCAGTGATCTGTGCAAAGAAATAGAGGAAAACAATAGAATGGGAAAGACTAGAGATTTCTTCAAGAAAACTAGAGATGCCAAGGGAAAAATTCATGCAAAGATGGGCTCAATAAAGGACAGAAAAGGTATGGACCTAACAATAGCAGAAGATATTAAAAAGAGGTGGCAAGAATACACAGAAGAACTATACAAAACAGATCTTCATGACCCAGATAATCATGATAGTGTGATCATTCACCTAGAGCCAGACATCCTGGAATGTGAAGTCAAGTGGGCGTTAGGGAGCATCACTATAAACAAAGCTAGTGGAGGTGATGGAATTCCAGCTGAGCTATTTCAAATCCTGAAAGATGATGCTGTGAAAGTGCTGCACTCAATATGCCAGCAAATCTGGAAAACTCAGCAGTGGCCACAGGACTGGAAAAGGTCAGTTTTCATTCCAATCCCCAAGAAAGGCAATGCCAAAGAATGCTCAAACTACCACACAATTGCACTCATTTCACATGCTAGCAAAGTAATGCTCAAAATTCTCCAAGCCAGGCTTCAACAGTACCTGAACCATGAACTTCCAGACATTCAAGCTGGATTTAGAAAAGGCAGAGGAACCAGAGATCAAATTGCCAACATTTGCTGGATCATTGAAAAAAGCAAAAGAGTTCCAGAAAAACATCTTCTTCTGCTTTATTGACAATGCCATAGCCTTTGACTGTGTGGATCACAATCAACTGTGGAAAATTCTGAAAGAGATGGGAATACCAGACCACCTGACCTGCCTCTTGAGAAATCTGTATGCAGGTCAAGAAGCAACAGTTAGAACTGGACATGGAACAACAGACTGGTTCCAAATAGGAAAAGAAGTACCTCAAGGCTCTATATTGTCACCCTGCTTATTTAACTTCTATGAAGAGTACATCATGAGAAACGCTGGGCTGGAAGAAGCACAAGCTGGAATCAAGATTACTGGGAGAAATATCAATAGCCTCAGATATCCAGATAACACTACCCTTTTGTAGAAAGAGAAGAACTAAAGAGCCTCTTGATGAAAGTGAAAGAGGAGAGTGAAAAAGTTGGCTTAAAACTCAACATTCAGAAAACGAAGATCATGGCATCTAGTCCCATCACTTCATGGCAAATAGATGGAGAAACAGTGGAAACAGTGGCAGACTTTATTTTCAGTCAGTCAGTCAGTTCAGTCGCTCAATCATGTCCGAATGTTTGCGACCCCATGAACCACAGCACGCCAGGCCTCCCTATCCATCACCAACTCCTGGAGTCTACCCAAACCCATGTCCATTGAGTCGGTGATGCCATCCAACCATCTCATCCTCTGTCGTCCCCTTCTCCTCCTGCCCTCAATCTTTCCTAGCATCGGGGTCTTTTCAAATGAGTCAGCTCTTCTCAGCAGGTGGCCAAAGTACTGGAGTTTCAGCTTCAACATCAGTCCTTCCGATGAACACCCAGGACTGATCTCCTTTAGGATGGACTGGTTGGATCTCCTTGCAGTCCAAGGGACTTTCAAGAGTCTTCTCCAACACTACAGTTCAAAAGCATCAATTCTTCAGTGGTCAACTTTCTGTATAGTCCAACTCACATCTTTTGGGGGCTCCAAAATCACTGCAAGTGGTGACTTCAGCCCTTAAATTAAAAGATGTTTACTCCTTGGAAGAAAAGTTATGACCAACCTAGACAGCATATTAAAAAGCAGAGATATTCCTTTGTCAACAAAGGTCCATCTAGTCAAGGCTATGGTTTTTCCAGTAGTTATAAATGGACATGAGAGTTGGACTATAAAGAAAACTGAGCACCAAAGAACTGATGCTTTTGAACTGTGCTGTTGGAGAAGACTCTTGAGAGTCCTTTGGACTGCAAGGAGATCCAACCAGGCCATCCTAAAGGAAATCAGTCCTGAATATTCATTGGAAGGACTGATATTGAAGCTGAAAGTCCAATACTTTAGCCACCTGATGTGAAGAGCTGACTCATTTGAAAAGACCCTGATGCTGAAAAGGATTGAGTGTGGGAGGAGAAGGGGAGACAGAAGATGAGATGGTTGGATGGCATCACCGACTCAATCAACATGAGTTTGAGTAAACTCTGGGAGTTGGTGATGGACAGGGAGGCCTGGCATGCTGCAGTCCATGAGGTCACAAAGAGTCGGACAGGACTGAGTGACTGAATTGTACTGAACTGAACTGTGCTTCAGCTTCTCATCAGTAAAGGAATAAATTTCATTTGTACTCTCCTTCCCTCTGTAAGGGGTTTCCCTAGTGGCTCAGAAGGTTAAAAAAAAAAAAACCTGCCTGCAATGCAGGAGACTGGGGTTTGATCCCTAGGTCAGGAATCCCTGGAGCAAGGCATGGCAACCTACTCTAGTACTCTTGCCTGGGAAATCCCATAGACAGAGGAGCCTGGAGGGCTACAGTCCATGGGGTCCCAAAGAGTCCCTTCATAAACCCTAAGGACTAAGTAAGTATCTGTAGCACCTTTCTTTTCAGACTGTTCCACTTTCCTAGGTTTTTTTTCTTTCTTTTTTTTTTTTTTTTTGGTGAAGCCTTCAGGAGCTGTGCATTGTTCCTGACAGTTGCAAAGAGGGAGTTGATGTGATTAAATACATTTTCATCACCTGTGAGTAGATAATAAAATATATTGTAAGTAAAACTAAATCCTTCTATTTTCCATTTTAACTAGACCAAAGATCTCTGGAAGATTTATATATATATATATATATATGTATGTATATGTATATATTTTTAGCTTTTAATTGCTTCCTAAATTCCTAATATATTTGACATTTATTCTGTAACCACTGTGTCCTCAAGTGTCCTATCACTTGAGTTTCTCAACAAATCTGAGGACAGGACTGTGATAACCATCTTACAAACAAGAGCCTGAGGTTTATAAAAGCTAAGCATATGTGTCTAATGTCACAGAGCAAGTAAGAAATAGAAATAAGATTCAAATTCTGGTCTCTTAACTCTCAGTCCAATGTCAGGCTAGCTGTCCTACAGCTATTACCAAGTTAGGTACAATGGATGAGAAAAAAAAAAAACTGAGTGACCAAAATTCAGAGCTTCTCTCTTGCTAAAGAATCCCATGTACTTTGTATTTTTCACTCTGGTGAGGAAAGTTTTCACATGTTCTGCAACGTTGGCACGCTCCCATATCCTCACCCTTTCCAGCTCATACTGTTTCCTCTGCAGGAATTATAATAGCTGTATTCTCAGTTACTTTCTTTTTAGAACTTTTTGGGAAAACTGGCCATTGTAGAGGATTACAGAAGTAAATATGCAATGACACAGAGTGACATGAACCCAAGAATTTTTCCCACTGAACTCAGTCTCTAAGTCTCCCATTTCTAGTCCATCCTGCTGTTGCCAGGGGCAAGCAGTACTGCTAAACACACCAGAACTCTTGTAGGATCTTTCTAAAGGTTCCCTGCAAAATGTATTGCTTTTATAACTGCCAGTTAAATGATGCCTTGACTGCATTTGAGGAAGAGTGGGGACATCCAGTGGCCATGTCGGTTGATAACAACTGAATTATCACTACAGTGATATCTTCTGATTTGATACAAACTCTAGAACTGCAAAGGCTGTTAAAGATTTTTGTTTTCAACAAATTTAAATTACTGCAAAAGGGACATTTTGGTACCCCTCAAACTTGTATTTAGAGTTCAATTGACAAGTGCATCTCCCCAGATAATCTTTATTTTTCAGATGCCTAGGTCATAGTTTACTGCTCAAAATGATCAACCACATCGAACCAAAGTACATGATGATCTTAACTCTTCCCCAAAAATATCTGAATTTTTAGGCCTTCCAGATGGTGCAGTGGTAAAGAATCCGTCTACCAATGCAGGAGACTCAGGTTCGATCCCTGGGTCAGGAAGATACCCTGGAGGAAGAAATGGCAACCCAGTCCAGGATTCTTGCCTGGAAAATCCCATAGACAGAGGAGCCTGGCAGGCTACAGTCCATAGGGTCACAAAGAATCTGACATGCCTGAGCAACTGAGCACTCAATAGACTCTTTGACTTGGTACATTTACATGGATGACTGCCTGGCCTCAGTGTATGCATTGTACACATATGTTGGATGCGGTCTTCCTTTCCATATGAAGAGAAATGAAACAGTTTGAGGGATCAAGACATTTCATTGACCAGCTAGTGCAATTTTGAAACTGAAATTTTTTAGTTTGGAAGGAACATGTGTCTTTTTTTAAAAACTCATTAGTTAATTTATTTTTGGCTGCACTGGGTCTTCATTGTTTTGCACAGGATTTCTCTGGTTGGGGTGAGCAGAGCCTACTCTCTAATTGTGATGCTTGGCCTTCTCATTGTGGTGGCTTCTCTTGTTGCAGAGCACAGGCTCTATGGCATGCGGGCTTTAGTAGTTATGGTGCATGGGGCTCAGTGGCCCGTCAGCATGGGGAATCTTCCCGGACCAGGGGAACCCGTGTCCCATGCATTAACAGGCAGAGTGTTAACCACTGGACCACCAAGGAAGTCCAGCACATGTGTCTTTTAACCTCCCTAGAATAATATTATTGAAAGGTGTTGATGTTGTTCTGCCATGTGATGAAATAGTTTGGCCAATTAAAAAAATAAACACATGATATTGTTCAAGAATGCAGTTTAATGACTGTACCCTTTTTTTTTTTTCTTCTCATCACATGGTAAATTCTAAAACCATTTAAAACTCAATGTTCATATTTGCAACTGAATAGAACAGCTCAAGGTAGAGAACAAGATAAACAGATCAAGGACCAGGGAATTCCCAGCATGGACTCTTTGGAACATACATTGTTGTATCTGCTCTGAAAGTTGCTTTACTCAGGGGCAGCCGGCCTCAAACAAGTTATGAGTAGGTATGTCTAATAGGTATGTCAAATTTCTCAGTCTTGGTCCCAACCCTTGTTTTCTACAACACTCATTGCAGGTCTCAACACACTTGCCCTGTGGGTCATTCTCCAACCTTCCTTAACCTTTCCATCCACTACCAAAACTAACCACGGCATACAGGACTCTCCTCCCAGGGCAGTGTTCCTGATAAGAAGGGAAACTGATGAAACTTTAGAAATGTAAAGATGAAAGACACATGCTGGTTGCCAGTATTATTTCTCCAGAAGAATTTTCTCCCAATAGAAGACAATGCCTGATCACAAAGAAATATCTTCCAATATTGGAATTTCATCCAAGAGTTTAACCGTCCATCTCAGAGTTTTATAGACTCTCAGCTACAGATAAAATCAATCCTGGGACTTCCCTAATTGTCCAGTGGTTAGGACTCTGCACTTCCACTACAGGGGGCCCAGGTTTGATCCCTAGTCAGGAAATTGCAATCCCACAAACTATGTGGTGTGCCCACCCCCCCCCCCCCCCAAAAAAAAAGTCCAATCCTAACTCCTAACCATTAAAATTAATCAGAAGAAATGAAGACTTACATTCTGGCATCCAAAAAACTAAATTTTGCTTGACAACCACAAATCATATGTTGCATGTGTTATACTTAACTCTATTGTCACTCACATTCACCTTGAATACAAAGCTCAAAGACAGTTCATCCCTTGATAATTCTTCTAGAATGTATTTCCTTTCTGAGGTTCATCAATGCGATGCATAATTCAGGATTATACTGCAGGATTGCTTTAGAAAGACTGAGGACCAAGGGACCAGAGTTCCAGCTCCAGTTCTGCTACTCATTAACCATCCAACCCCACATCAGGCAGGGTACATTTCAAGTTCAGTTTTCTCATTAGATCTCCCAGTGTAATGTTATAAAATATTCTCTCATCCCATTTCCTTGTTTGGAATTGATTTGTCCAGTACAAACAAATCCCCTGGATTGGGAAGATCCCCTGGAGGAGGGCATGGCAACCCACTCCAGTATTCTTGCCTAAAGAATCCCCATGGACAAAGGAGCCTGGCAGGCTACTGTCCATGGGGTCACAAAGAGTCAGACACAACTGAAGCGACTAAGCACAGCACACATGACTGTACAAAAGCGGATGGAGTAATATTCCAGTGTACACACATACCATATCTTCTTTATCCATTCATCTGTTGGTAGACACTTAGGTTGCTTCCAAGTCTTGGCTATTGTAAATAGTGCTGCACTGAATATTCAGGTGTATGTATCTCTTTGAATTATAATTTTCTTCAGAGATGTGGTATATTTATATACCAGAGAAGCCCAGATTAACATATATTCACTGCTATATATTAGGCTTACCTGGTACCTCAGACAGTAAAGAGTTGCCTGCAATGTAGGAGACTCAGGTTTGATCACTGGGTGGGGAAGATCCCCTGGAGAAAGGAATGGCTACCCACTCCAGTATTCTTGCCTGGAGAATCCCATGGACCAAGGAGCCTGGCGGGTTGCAGTCCATGGAATCACAAAGAGTCAGACAGGACTGAGCAGCTAACACTTTCACTTTCACTGCTGCTGCTGCTAAGTCGCTTCAGTCGTGTCTGACTCTGTGCGACCCCATAGACGGCAGCCCACCAGGCTCCCCCATCCCTGACATTCTCCAGGCAAGAACACTGGAGTGGGTTGCCATTTCCTTCTCCAATGCATGAAAGTGAAAAGTGAAAGTGAAGTCGCTCAGTCGTGTACGACTCTTCGCGACCCCATGGATTGCAGCCTACCAGGCTCCTCCATCCATGGTATTTTCCCGGCAAGAGTACTGGAGTGGGGTGCCACTGCCTTCCGCATCACTTTCACTACTATATATAAAATAGATAACCAACAAGGACTTATTTTATAGCACATGGAACTATATGCAATGTTTTGAAATAACCTATAAGGGAAAATAATCTGAAAAAATATATATATTTATATGTATACCTATATAAATAAAACTAAGTCACTTTGCTATACACCAGAAACTAGCAAAACATTGTAAATCAACTATACTTCAACTAAAAAAAATTTTTTTCTAACATCATAAAGTCTTTTCAGAAGATTCTCTCCTTCTAAAAGAAAGGATCACAGAAACTCACTACCCGAAAGACCTTCTATACTTAGGAAATTATGTACCAACCTTTGGTGTTGATGATGTGTGGCATAGGAATACCTTGTGTAAATCCTTCTCTAAACACTCAAAGCACTTTATTATACCTCCTGTCTGCCATGAGATACAGAAAAGGGGAGAACAAAATACGAACCCAGGAATCCTGCATCCTCACTTTCTGCTCTAAACAATTATCATACTGATTTCTGAAGAAAGCAGGAAAAAATGAGCAGTCCTGTTGCTCACACCATGGTTCTCAACAGTTTGCCATCATACGCATTTGAAGATCTTGCTTCTTTCTCTCCTGCCAACACAGGAATAGGAGGCAGAGCAGCCATGAGGGATATCACGAGAATTTGCTTTCTCGGTCTTAAGAAGAGCCATTCCATTTCTTGCCTGAAGTTTAACTTGATTATGCATTCATTAAAGACGAGTGATGGTGATGATTAAACAAAAACATCTTTAAAATGCAGAGTTCATTTCAGCCCATTTGGTTTTGTTACACACAAATTGGATTTGCATCGCATCTTGCACAGCAGGTACTCCACTTGAAATCAAAGACAGATGCTTTTATGGGATTAAAAAGAAAACCTAGGAGGAGGGGGAGAGGGCAAGAGATTGAGATATTTTTGCATTTCAGTAATAATGGCTCCAAAATGAAATTGCGATCATATTACTGCTTTATCCATATAAGTGTTGGGGCTATAATTAAAAGGAAACAAGAGCCCCCCATATAACTTGAATCATCGTCAAAGAAGAACATTTAATTTGCAGGGGGAAAAATGATTTTTCCCATAAATGTCTAATAATACCTTAGCATATTTGAAATTTAATCATAAGTGGCTTAGAATTAAACCATTTGAATTATTACTGAAACATTTCAAGTGGTGACATTAAATGCTTTGTTTGAAATTAGCCATTAATTCAAAAGTCTTCTCCAGTGCTGCTGTGAGAGTTTAACTCCTTGTCTGTAAACAGAAGTTCCTGGTTCTCACACTACATAATTAATCTTCATACCTCTACAATGCTCACATTGATGGCTGTTTACTCTGGTATCTTTGGTTCAATGATGTCAGACAGTATGATTTTATAATTGATACTATCTCCTGTTTTAAATTTGTATATATTCATCAGTTTATTAGAGTTTCATTGCAAGCACTAAGTAAAGAAGGGCAGAACTGACAGAACCCCTGTGTGGCTTACCTTCTCGTTATTTCCAAGACGTGCATATGGTGAACCTCTAAATGTCTTGCAGAGTGTCTGACTCTTTAACAGCATATTAGCCTTTCTTGTCTACTTGGTATTTGCATCTTGTGGTGGATAGATTGCACTGGTGATCCCAATTACTGGCCCTCCTGGTCTATGCTCTTCACAACATTACAGATCTTCCCATGAAGAGGTGGGATCTATTTCCCCCACCTTTAGAATCTGGGCTCAACTTGTGATTTGCTGTGGTCACCAGAGTTTGGTGTAAAGGATAATGTGTCAGTTCTAAGCTGAGGCTCTGGAGGCCTAGCATAATCACTTTATTCTCTTAATTCTGCAATGAGAAAAGAGCTAGCCTGATGAAAAATGGGAGATATCACCCCATAACTCCTGCCAACATTCAACCTACCCCCAGAAGCATAGCTGCCTAGCCAAATGAAACTGATCACAACCAAGACCAGAAGAACTGTGTGGCCAACTTAAGACCAAATAAATTATTAATATGGAGGATATTTTGTTACGCAGCAATGGGTAGTGACAGACAGCTGCATCATTTAATTTGGACTTCAACGATGAATAAGATTTCCGATGCTTAGTGCATCTTTGTGTCATAGTATGTATTGGTATATGTTTAATAAGCATTTATTGATTTACCTGGAATGTCAGGTCCATGAATCAAGGCAAATTGGAAGTGGTCAAACAAGACATGGCAAGAGTGAATGTCGACATTCTAAGAATCAGCGAACTGAAATGGACTGGAATGGGTGAATTTAACTCAGATGACTACTGCGGGCAGGAATCCCTTAGAAGAAATGGAGTAGCCATCATGGTCAACAAAAGAGTCCGAAATGCAGTACTTGGATGCAATCTCAAAAACGACAGAATGATCTCTGTTCACTTCCAAGGCAAAGATTCTGTATCACAGTAATCCAAGTCTATGCCCCAACCAGCAACACTGAAGAAGCTGAAGTTGAACAGTTCTATGAAGACCTACAAGACCTTTTAGAACTAACACCCAAAAAAGATGTCCTTTTCATTATAGGGGACTGGAATGCAAAAGTAGGAAGTCAAGAAACACCTGGAGTAACAGGCAAACTTGGCCTTGGAATACGGAATGAAGCAGGGCAAAGACTAATAGAGTTTTGCCAAGAAAATGCACTGGTCATAACAAACACCCTCTTCCAACAGCACAAGAGAAGACTCTACACATGGACATCACCAGATGGTCAACACCGAAATCAGATTGATTATATTCTTTGCAGTCAAAGACGGAGAAGCTCTATACAGTCAGCAAAAACAAAACCGGGAGCTGACTGTGGCTCAGATCATGAACTCCTTATTGCCAAATTCAGACTGAAATTGAAGAAAGTAGGGAAAACCACTAGACCATTCAGGTATGACCTAAATCAAATCCCTTATGATTATACAGTGGAAGTGGGAAATAGATTTAAGGGCCTAGATCGATAGATAGAATGCCTGATGAACTATGGAATGAGGTTCGTGACATTGTACAGGAGACAGGGATCAAGACCATCCCCATGGAAAAGAAATGCAAAAAAAGCAAAATGGCTATCTGGGGAGGCCTTACAAATAGCTGTGAAAAGAAGATAAGTGAAAAGCAAAGGAGAAAAGGAAAGATATAAGCATCTGAATGCAGAGTTCCAAAGAATAGCAAGAAGAGATAAGAAAGCCTTCTTCAGTGATCAATGCAAAGAAATAGAGGAAAACAACAGAATGGGAAAGACTAGGGATCTCTTCAAGAAAATCAGAGATACCAAAGGAACATTTCATGCAAAAATGGGCTCGATAAAGGACAGAAATGGTATGGACCTAACAGAAGCAGAAGATATTAAGAAGAGATAGCAAGAATACACAGAAGAACTGTACAAAAAAGATCTTCATGACCCAGATAATCACGATGGTGTGATCACTGACCTAGAGCCAGACATCCTGGAATGTGAAGTCAAGTGGGCCTTAGAAAGCATCACTACGAACAAAGCTAGTGGAGGTGATGGAATTCCAGTTGAGCTATTTCAAATCCTGAAAGATGATGCTGTGAAAGTGCCGCGCTCAATATGCCAGCAAATTTGGAAAACTCAGCAGTGGCCACAGGACTGGAAAAGATCAGTTTTGATTCCTATCCCAAAGAAAGGCAATGCCAAAGAATGCTCAAACTACCACACAATTGCACTCATCTCACACACTAGTAAAGTAATGCTCAAAATTCTCCAAGCCAGGCTTCAGCAATATGTGAACCGTGAACTTCCTGATGTTCAAGCTGGTTTTCGAAAAAGCAGAGGAACCAGAGAGCAAATTTCCAACATCTGCTGGATCATGGAAAAAGCAAGAGAGTTCCAGAAAAGCATCTAGTTCTGCTTTATTGACTATGCCAAACCCTTTGACTGTGTGTATCACAATAAACTGTGGAAAATTCTTCAAGAGATGGGAATACCAGACCACCTGATCTGCCTCTTGAGAAATTTGTATGCAGGTCAGGAAGCAACAGTTAGAACTGGACATGGAACAACAGACTGGTTCCAAATAGGAAAAGGAGTACGTCAAGGCTGTATATTGTCACCCTGTTTATTTAACTTATATGCATAGTACATCATGAGAAACGCTGGACTGGAAGAAACACAAGCTGGAATCAAGATTGCTGGGAGAAATATCAATAACCTCAGATATGCAGATGACACCACCCTTATGGCAGAAAGTGAAGAGGAACTCAAAAGCCTCTTGATGAAAGTGAAAGTGGAGAGTGAAAAAGTTGGCTTAAAGCTCAACATTCAGAAAACAAAGATCATGGCATCTGGTCCCATCACTTCATGGGAAATAGATGGGGAAACAGTGGAAACATTGTCAGACTTTATTTTTTGGGGCTCCAAAATCACTGCAGATGGTGACTGCAGCCATGAAATTAAAAGACGCTTACTCCTTGGAAGGAAAGTTATGACCAACCTAGATAGCATATTCAAAAGCAGAGACATTACTTTGCCAAAAAAGGTCCATCTATCAAGGCTATGGTTTTTCCTGTGGTCATGTATGGATATGAGAGTTGGACTGTGAAGAAGGCTGAGCGCCAAAGAACTGATGCTTTTGAACTGTGGTGTTGGAGAAGACTCTTGAGAGTCCCTTGGACTGCAAGGAGATCCAACCAGTCCATTCTGAAGGAGATCAGCCCTGGGATTTCTTTAGAAGGAATGATGCTAAAGCTGAAACTCCAGTACTTTGACCACCTCATGTGAAGAGTTGACTCATTGGAAAAGACTGATGCTGGGAGGGATTGGGGGCAAGAGGAGAAGGGGACGACAGAGGATGAGATGGCTGGATGGCATCACTGATCGATGGACGTGAGTCTGGGTGAACTCCGGGAGTTGGTGATGGACAGGGAGGCCTGGCGTGCTGCGATTCATGGGGTCGCAGAGTCGGACGCAACTGAGTGACTGATCTGATCTGATCTGATTTATAATTGGGAGGAGATTCATTTATCTATTTTAGTCTGTGGATCAACATGTTCTAATAAACTCTCATAGCATGTAACTATGCCTTCCATACTTAATGTACAGTGCTTGGGGCTGGGGGAAAACCAGAAAAGAAGGCATTGTGCTCCATTCTTTTTCTCACTGAGAATATCACACATGAAAAATGCCCCAAGAACATAGATAAAGGACTTATTGGAGAAAGAAGTCAGCCTCTTCAGCATGTATATTAATTGGCTTGAAAATTCATGTGGAATTGTACCTGGATGAGGCTTACCATTTCAAAACCTTCATAGGGGACTTCCCTGGCAATCCAGTGTCTAAGACTCTTCACTTGCAGTTTAGGGGGCACAGGTTCCATCCCTGGTCGGGATGGAGCAATAGGGTTGGACCTAGAGAGTATCAAGCTGAGTGAAGTAAGATGTCAGAGAAAGACAAATATATGATATTACTCATCTGTGGAATCTAATTTTTTTAATGATATAAATGAACTTATTTGGAAAACAGAAACAAAGTCACAGATATCAAAAACAAACTTATGGTTACCAAAGATGAAATGTGAGGGGTGGAATAAATTAGGAGCTTGCAATTAACATACACACACTACTATATTTAAAATAGACAACCAACAAGGACCTACTGTATAGCACAGGGAACTCTACTCAATTTTCTGTAATAACCTATACAAGAGAACAGTCTGAAAAAGAATGAACATATATGAACAACTAAATTGCTGTGCTGTATACCTGAAACTAACACAACATTGTAACTATACTCCAATCATGTGTGCAAGCTTAGTCACTCAGTCGTGTCCAATTCTTTGTGACACTTTGGACTGTAGCCCGCCAGCCTCCTTAGCCTGCCCACCTATGGGATTTTTCAGGCAAGAATAATGGAGTGGGTTGCTATTTCCTCCTCAAGGGGAAACTTCCCGAACCAGGAATCAGATCTGCATCTTTTGTGTCTCCTGCACTGCAGGTGGATTCTCTACCCACTGACCCATTTTTTAAAAAAAGACATCTCATATAAAATAGCTCACAGGAGCTGAGTCAGTTTGCTTACAAGATGGCCTTATGCAAGTCAACTGATGCATTTGAATGTATGCTTTTATCTGTAAAATAACATGAGAATACTTTACAGTCTTCCCATGATTGTTACTAGAAATAAGGTACAATGGTTAGTAAAGTGTCAACATATGGTTAGGTGGTGGTGTAGTAGTAGTATCAGTTATGATACCTGTCTTCAACAACCTATGAACCACCTCAGTTCAATTAACTTTTTTAATTTTATTTTTATTTTTTTGGCTACACTGAGTCTTCATTGTCACACGAGGGCTTTCTCTAGTTGTGGCAGATAGGCTTAGTTACCCTGTGGCATATGGGATCTTAGTTCTCTGACCAGGGATCAACCCACATCCCCTGCAATGGAAGGCAGATTCTTAACCACTGGACCACCAGGGAAGCCCCTCAGTTCAATTATTTTATCTTCACATGTTTTAAGCAATATCCACCATATACTTTTATCTATAAACCCATCCATTCCCTATAAATCCACTCCATTCAATGGAGTTCCAAATATTCCCAGAATTCCAGAACCAAAGTTCAGATGCCTGAGTGATAAAGGTGGAACCATTCACTGACCTTGGAGCAAGGTTACCTTGTTACTAGTCAGACTTTGAACCCTATACCTTCACTGACAACTATTTGGGATCTGAGCTACCCTCAAGTCACAACACTTCTAGTCCCTTTTGGTCTGCTCATCTGTACAGAGACTTCCGTCTTGACCTCTGATCCTAATCATTGATGTAATTTCCCCCAAGAGTACCTGGCACCCTGCCACGACTAGCCCTCTTGATTTATCCATTCTGGAAAGGCTGTATTGCTTTACTCCTGATAGAGCTACTTCCATTAAAATGTTGCTCTATAATGTAGAATATTGGAATCTTATTTAAGTATACATCTAAGTAATACTTTTGATTATTAGAAATCACTTTCACATCCATCCTCAGAAAAACCCTGTACGAGAGAGATTATTTTATCCTACAATGAGGAAATAGAGACTGAAAAAGGCTAAATGAATTCTCGAATATCATACTAGTATATCCAAGCTAAATCAAGTGTTCTGGCTCCAGCATCTATGAAGTTATCATTTTCCACCTTGATCAAAACATACACAGGTTTATTCATCCAATGAACATTTTGTGAGTACCTAAATGCTACAGGTACCTTCACCCTCAAAGATGTTCACAACCTAGCAAACATACAATGGTGTAAACACAGGACCAATGCCTTATTCTTCTTGGAAATAGCAGCTTCTGACACAGTATCTGCACTTTCCAGGTGGCACAGCAGTAAAAGAATCTGCCTGCCATTGCAGGAGACGCAGAAGATGCAGGTTCGATCCCTGGGTTGGAAAGATCCCCTGGAGAAGGAAATGACAGCCCAGTATCTAGCACAGAGCATATTTATTGAATGAATGAATGGTATATGAATGAATATATTAAAAATTAAATTACTTTTTAAGCAAATGCTAACACAATGAGAAATTACTCTATAAAGCACAAAGTGGTATATAAATTTTAAGCATTATTACTGTATTCAATTTTAGAAGGAATTTTAATTTCAATTAGAATGCCAGAGTGAGCTCTTAGATAATTCTAATAATGTCTTTTTTTATCCTATTTAACATTATTTCCTTCAAATTCAATATACCATCAGGAGAAAGGCTGTTTTAAGTCCCTCCTTCAAGAGTTCTTTAATCCTCTGACCTGATTGCAATCACTTCATCAAATGCACCCACACCCTGATTCTGTCACTGCCAAAATTCCCATATGGAAGGGGAGGAGCCCTCTCAGAGGACTTGGCACAAATCCTCATAAAACCACTTAGCACATTTTATTGTAATTATCTGTTGACATGTCTTTTTCCCCCTCAAATCAATGCCACTTGATAATTTACCTACTAAAAGTTTTCAAGATCTCACAACACAACTGTCCGTTTTTTTAAGTAAAATATTCTTTTAAAATTAACCTCAAATACCTTCCCGTGCGGGAAACATGGGTTCGACCCTGGCCAGAGAACTAAGGTCCCACGTGCCAAGGGCAACTAAGCCACAGCTAAGACCCGATGCAGCCAGAGAAATAAGATAAATGAGTAAAACTAACCCCAAATGAAGCTCCTTTATGTTTAGAAAATATATAACAATGTTTCCACCGTTTGGTTCACTTTCCTTATACTTGCCTTTTCATAAACACCTTAAACCAACATGTAAAATCTTAAAATGAATACTCAATTTTTAAAATACACCTAAGCTAATTTGAGAGGACAGTTTTGAATTAGAAGGTCCTCTGCTTCCAGCTTTTTGTAATAATGCCCAGGCTAATCCATTTCATTATAAAAGGTCAGTCTACTCAGTTACTACCAAATTATTAACTATAACTACTGTTGTGTGGCTGAGAATTCCATGAGGCACTTTCAGACAGAAGTCATGGACCTAGCGCTGACTTTTTTTTTTTTTTTTTTTTTAATATAAGACACACTTAAAGTAGCTTCTTTCAGTTTAAGAAAAATACTTAAAGATTGGGTAAAAATCACTGTTTTAATAACAGATGGTCATTGCTTCAAATTCATTTTCCTATGTGTTAAATTTGCTTATCATTTTATGTGGTATTTGTGCACACATGTCCAGAGACTGCAAATTGTGTTAGGATCTAATCACTACCAATTCCTCAGAGAAATAGAGGAAGCATCTTGGAAGCTCAGTTTCTGAAACAGTTGGAATAGATCCTGGAGTGATCTGTTAGAGAGGCCCTTGGAAGGCCAAGATTTTCTGCTTTACATAATTATGTCACAAGCAGATGTTTGGAGTTTATGTTGTGTACCAGCAACATAGACATTGGATTAACTTCAGACTTATGAGAGGGGCAGACCAGAAATAATATTTGACTCTCAGAGTTAAGCTACGATTCAGTAGTTAATTTAAAGTAAAACTGAGAACAAAATCTTAGATAAATAGGATAGCAGGTGACATTCACTCTTTAATTATGTACTGTGCATGCTAAGTCACTTCAATTGTGTCCAACTCTTTGCGACCCTATGGACTATAGCCCACCAGGCTCCTCTGTCCGTGGGATTTTCCAGACAAGAATACTGGAGTGGGTTGCCATGCCTTCCTCCAAGGGATCTTTCCGAACCAGCAATAGAACCAGCATCTCCTGCATCCCATGCATTGCAAGTGGATTCTTTACTGCTGAGCCACTGGGGAAGCCCCAGTTATGTGCCAATTCCTATCTTTTTTAATATTTATTTACTTGGCCACACCAGGTCTTCACTGTGGCATGTGGGATCTAGTTCCCTGCCCAGGAACCTAGGCCTCCTGCATTGGGAGCATGGAGTCTTAGCCAACGGAGCTCAGGGAAGTCCCTATGTGCTATTCGTGCAAATTCTAAAGCTCATCCCTTCAATTCATTACTCCCTCCACCCCAAATTATTTTCAAAAAGGAATTCCAGGCTATCATGTTCAGAAAATTAATTTTAAGGGTAAAAACAATCACAGAAGTAAAGAGCTCACAAACAAGTTAAAGGCAAAAATGTGGAGAAGGAATATCATGTCAAAAAGAATTCCAACCACACCAGCTTAGCTCAGTGACAGCGGTTACTCCTGATAGCTGACTGTTGAAGGCAGAGTTGCTGGAAAATGACTGACACATTTCATCAAAGCTTCCACTCAGCTGCCTCTGCCAACTGTCGCTAGTAAATGACTTAATCTTTGCTAAACTTTCATGCAGGAAACGCAGAGCAGCTGAAATGCACCCACATATAGACCTGAAACTCTAATGAGATCATTTGACATTCTGATTGATAAGAAATCTACATTGTGTTTTGACTTGCCTGCCACCATTGATATGGTGGATCCCAGTTTGAAAGGTTCTAAAATGATAGTTATTTTACAATACATCCCAATGGTAACAGAGAACGAAGAAATGTGGAAATGAATGAGTTAATTGCCTGTTATTTGTTACAAGGTAAATTTTTTATCACATTTCATACTTATTATTTTTTTTCCTTAGGGAAAGTAATTGGTTAGGAGGACAGAAAGACATAAATATTTTATGTAACCTCCTAAAAATAAAGAGTCATGTGGGTTCTTTCAAGAATATGTGTTTATATGCCTTAGATTGAGGGAATTTATGCAAGAATGTTGAAATGCAAGATAATGTTGCCAAATGCAACATTTGCCTACCTCAAGTGTGGATCTGCCACTGCCATCGTAAGACATTTATTATTATTATCAATATTATTATTATTTGAAGTGTAATTGCTTTTTATCACAAGCAATAGGCTAAGCAACTAAGCATAGCCAGCATACATGTATCTCCTCCTTCTTGAACCTCTCTCCTACCCACTCCCTCCCCCCATCCCACCACTCTAGGTCATCAAAGAGCACTGAGCTGAGCTCCCGGTGCTATATAGCAGCTTTCTGCTAGCTCTCTATTTTACACACAGTGGTATATGCATGCTAAACCTACCATCCCAATTCATTTCATCTTCCCCTTCCCCTCCTGTGTCCACAGGCCCATTCTCTTTGTCTGTGTCTCTATTCCTGACCTGCAAACAGGCACCCATAACTTTTTTACTTGGATTTAAGATTGGTTTGTATGTTATGGTAAATCCACACTTCCTCAAAGTGTTTGTGGGGCTGTGAGTTTTTCTGCTTAATTCTGATCTTTTCTACAAGCCTGTGGAGCCTTTGTGAGCAGGAGTCAGAATTAAAATGAATTCTGGGTGCCTTCACTCTACTGTACTGCTAAGTCAGTAAATCCTATTATAACATTTACATATGAGGTGGGACGAGAGAGCTGGCATCTTGCATTCGTCGGCCTTCCTCCATTTTCATTTCACTCTGCTTGAAAAAGATTCATCGATGTTACCAGGAGAATCAAGAGGGAAAATGTTGGGCTTATGTCATCCATAGAGCTTCCCAGGTGATGCAGTTGGTAAAGAATCAGCCTGCCAATGCATTAGATGCAAGAGATGTGGGTTCAATCCCTGGGTTGGGAAGATCTGGAGTAGGAAATGGCAACCCACTTGAGTATTCTCGCCTGGGAAATCCCACAGACAGGGGAGCCTGGCGGGCTGCAATCCATGGGGTTGCAAAGAGTTGGACACGACTGAGCACACACAACTCAACTACTTCATCCAAAGTTATTTTCTCAGGGGAAACTGGCCTAAATTTGTTAGTCACACAACACATGAACATGCCGACTCTATGATCAAAGGCTATGACCTCCAAAATGCCTTCTGCCCATTTCTGTTTTCCCTTCCACGTTTTAAGAAGCCGTCAGACCATCTGATGCTGATTCTTTACAATTAACTTGGTACATTGGATTTCTATCTCTCTTTCTCCCCCTTTCCCTTTCTCATTGTCTTAAGAACTGATTTTCTTTTAACTAAGACATTTTTGTCTTGCCAGCAATCAGAGTTCAAATACAGACATATACAAGTTTCCGTAGAAACTCTCAATACGTAAAATTTGAATTGCTTCTAAACTTGGCAAAACGCCTTGCCTTCTCCGAATTCATAAGACAGATGAAACACAAAAGTGAGATAAATGATGCCGTCCTGCTATTTCAAATGCCATATTGATATAGTCATTATTTGTGCCAATAAGGCTCACTGTCAGCTAATTTTAACCTGTTTCTGTGTTAATTATGCTTAATTTTTGTTTTTCCTGTCTTTCGACATCTTATGTTCTTCATTTACTAGAATCTAAGTCTGTGAACAACTAAATCTTTCAAACAGCTTTCAGAGTGCCTATTAGGTGCAAAACACTCTACTTTTATCTTTGGTGAGGGTTGGGGAGTATAAAAATATGAACCAGATATGCCTGACATAATGCAGGCTTAATAAAATGTTTGAAGGATGAAAAGGAGAACAAGATTGAGGGAGGGAGGGGAAATTTTAAAAGTCTAATAATTCAGTCCATGTAATAAAATGGATAATCTATTCCATCATTCTGCTGTAATTTCTTCATAGTGGATGTTATTACCCGATACTATCTTGATTACTTATGTATATATTTTCTTTCTCTTTAGCCAAAAAGTGAGTACCATGACAGAAACAAAGTTGTTGGTCTGGCTCATGATTGTGAAAAAGTGTTTTTGCTGATCACCTAGGAAATGCCAAAGAAATGTGAAATTACAGATAAATTTCCTGGTGGTCCAGTGACTAAGACTGGACGCTTCCACTGCAGGGAGTCCAGTTCAATCCCCAAATGGGGAGCTAAGATCCCACATGCTATGTAGTGCAGCCAAAAGAAAAAATAAAAGAAAACTAGGACCCGCAGTATAGCACAGGGAACTCTACTCAATACTCTGTAATGACTTACACGGGAAAAGATTCCTTTAAAAAAGAGTGGATATATGTATGGTGGTGGTTTAGTCACTAAGTTGTGTCCAACTCTGTGACTGCATGGGTTTCTGCCTACCAGGCTACTCTGTCCATGGGATTTTCCAGGCAAGAATACTAGAGTGGTTGCCATTTTGTTCTCCAGGATATACGTATACATATAGCTGCTTCACTTTGCTAAGCAGCAGAAAATAACACAACACTGTAAATCAACCATACTCCAATACAAATTTTTAAAAATAGAAAAATGAGTGAATCCCCTGATCTTAGAAGGGCAAGAATACTTTTGCACTTTCCACATCACTCTCCAATGAACAGCCTTCCTTCTAGAATCCTTACTCTGACAGTAGAACATCTACTCTGAGTGTACCTTGCTCATCCAGTCTTTGGTTGCTGTGGGTTATATATATATATATATATATATATATATATTAGAAGCCGAATTCATCCACATGGAGTGAATAATTTCCTAAGGAAGTCCAGGTTGGAAAATGACTGCATTTCTCCTCAGCTGATTAGCGGTATGATCCCTATGCCCTCTTTTTAGTCTTGCCTCCCCACCTATCCCTTCCTCCTTTTCATGTTTATTTGGGTTTTTCTTTTTGTTTAATTATTCTCCATTTAGCTTTTAAGATTTCTCCCACCTCTTCCTGACTCAGGCATTCTTAGAGCCACTTCCTTGGAGTCTTAGCTTCTTTATTTCTCACTTTGTGTATGCCCTGTTTTTCATACACATTTGATTTACCACAAATGGTAGTCTATTTCCTCCTAGGAAAAGTGCAGTAGCCTCAGAGAACACTGCTAATAACTTCCCAAGATGTCTCTCTGCTTTAGTGTATTTTAACAGAAGCACCAGTCACGTTTTTATCACTTTTAGAGAGCATTAAAGAACACAAAACATCAATGCTTGTAGATTACCTTATATGTATGTACAAGCACAAGCCAAGTGTGAAGAAGGAAGCCTTCATTGAATGGTACTGAGCCTCACCATGATGCAGATTCTTCAGCTAGAGACCACAGGTCATTTAACTAGAACAGTGGGATTGGAGGACCAGATTCTGAATATAATTTTATTTTCTCATCTTTTGAGAAAATGATTATAAGTTATTTTAGGATTATACTAAAAGTATACGTGGTTTGATAAGTTGGGGATGAACGTGTGCTCAGTTGCTCAGTCGTATCTAATTCTTTGCAACCCCATGGACTGTGGCCCACCAGGCTCCTCTATCTGTGGGATTTTCCCTACAAGAATACTGGAGTGGGGTGATATTTCCTCCTCCAAGGGATTTCCCTGACCCAGGGATTGAACCCATGTCTCTTACGTCTCCTGCATTGGCAGGAGGATTCTTTAGTACTAGTGCTACCTGGGAAGCCCAAGTTGGGGATGATTATATGTAAATATGTGTTAAATTAAGCAATATTATAAACATGCTATGAGAATTATTTTTAGGAATTTCTTGGAAATATCTCTTAACAGTACAAAGAATCTTTCTTCGATATAATCATATTTTATCATATTTCAGGGAAAATACTGCTAAAAACACTGCTAAAATAACAGGAAGTTCATAGACGATTCAGTTCAATTCAGTTCAGTTCAGTCGCTCAGTCGTGTACGACTCTTTGCTACCCCATGAATCGCAGCACACCAGGCCTCCCTGTCCGTCACCAACTCCTGGAGTTCACTCAAACTCATGTCCATCGAGTCCGTGATGCCATCCAGCCATCTCATCCTCTGTTGTCCCCTTCTCCTCTTGCCCCCAATCCCTCCCAGCATCAGAGTCTTTTCCAATGAGTCAACTCTTCGCATGAGGTGGCCAAAATACTGGAGTTTCAGCTTTAGCATCATTCCTTCCAAAGAACACCCAGAACTGATCTTTAAAATGGACTGGTTGGATCTCCTTGCAGTCCAAGGGACTCTCAAGAGTCTTCTCCAACACCACAGTTCAAAAGCATCAATTCTTTAGCTTTCAGTTTTCTTCACAGTCCAACTCTCTATTTGTACTTAATTATAATTCAACTGAGCGACTTCACTTTCACTTTTCACTTTCATGCATTAGAGAAGGAAATGGCAACCCACTCCAGTGTTCTTGCCCTCCAGTGTTCTTGCCTGGAGAATCCCAGGGATGGGGGAGCCTGGTGGGCTGCCGTCTATGGGGTCGTACAGAGTCGGACACGACTGAAGCGACTTAGCAGCAGCAGCAGCATAGTTCAGATGCCCATGAAAAATTCCTCACTCTTTGTATCAAGGTGTAGTGATTAGGGATCCCTATATATCACTCTCCAGTTCTCCTTTAAAAGCCCTCCTCTGTTTGACAATGGTGTTAGTGGCTCTTAATTTCATATTGCATAAGTAGATTAAAAAGAGGAAGCTTACCCTTGAGAGATTTGGATGAATAGGTTTTTCTGTTTTAAGAGGAAGATAAAGGAATGAAGACCCCCATGGCTGGTTGCCCCAAATGAGTCTGGGGTCTGCCCCAAACCAAACTTGACATAGTGCCATCAGCAGTGCTCCTGATTCTGTGGGTTCATTAATTTCAGCCTCATTTATGGTCCTCTGGCGAAAAACAACTATTATTATTTATTTTTTCACTTAAATAAGATCCCATGCCTTTCAGAAAGCTGTCATTTTGTAAAAATATTGCCAGTCAATGGGCTTCTACTAAAAAATGTGAGACTTGTGTGATTTGTACATCCCTGTGAAATGCAAGTGCCTGTGAACTCTGACCATTTCTAATTACTGTAAGCAGAGTCAGCTGTCAATTACTAGTGTGACTTTTCTTCATGGGTGGCTTTTAGTAGATACCTGAAATTTCCCTATTAGACATTTATATGTTTAGGTCAGTGATTCTCAAGAGGGCAGAGTCGGGAGACATGTAGGCAAAAGGTGCGGGGGGGAAGATGAGATTGTTCATGTAGTTTAGAAAGCATATCTAATACTGCATCACTTGGTTATACAATTACTGGAACTAAAGATGTGGTTTTGTCTTTCCTGACTTAGAAAATGAAGTAGAAAAGCACTGAAAGATGCCTAAGTTTTGCCATGTTGAACAATAATTATTTGGATGGAAACTGACCTTCTCCGTAGTCCTTAGAGTAAGTAGAAAGGTCTTAGACATTAGTCTATAGGCTGATGTTCTTCAACTGGGTCAACCTAACAGCTGTATGACCATGTTGGAAAGTGACAGAGCAAGATCAGATTTGCTTGTACCTAGAACCTTCCTCCAATCTTTCTCTGGTCCCACTGAGTCCCGTGGTGCCTCCTGGGGCCTTGACAAACAGTGGTGCAGGTCATGCTCTGCATATCTCTAAAGATGGCTGTTCACACTGCAGTATATATTGACCCCAAATCTTTCTACTGCCCCTCACCATCTTTTTCATCTCCTCCCTCCTTTCCCAGGTAAGATTCCATGATTCGTTGTTATAATCCCTCTCTGACATACAGCCTCCATTTTCTGGCCCCCTCTCACTCTCCACTGAACCCATTTCTTTATGCCAATTATGTTCCTGTCTTCAATCCAGACCCACCCTTTGTTGCCCTACTTTGTGAAACGGGAGCTGGATTCTGCAGAGTTCATTTTTCTTCCCGGCCTGCAGTGCCACAACAGGCTCTGCCGATAGAGGGCGCTGGAGGGAGCCTGCAAGCCCAGAGGAGGAAGAAGGCCCTTCTGGTGTGAGACTGGCATGTGTGCGTCCCCGCGACACAAGCACAACGGCACCGCGCACGGGCAAGCGTCGCTCTGCAGCGCACAGCCCCTACAGCGGCCATGCGCTCTCCTCGGAGACCTGAACCTCAGTCCCGCGTGGCCCTCCTCCAGGTTTCCAGATCCCTTCTCTGTTCTTTCCTTCAGCCTGAGACCTGGACGCCCCACTCTGCAGTTGTGACTTCCGTGTACCCAAAGTTATCCTTACCCCTCTAATAGTTAGCCATGGTTCACCTCTTGTTGTTCTTCCGTCGCTCAGTCGTGATCAGTGGAGTCTTTGCGACCCCAGGGACTGCAGTACGGCAGGTTTCCCTGTCCTTCACTATCTCCCGGAGTTTGCTCAAATTCTTAGTCAGTGATGCCATCCAGCCATCTCATCCTCTGTCCTCCCCTTTTCCTCCTGCCCTCAATCTTTCCCAGCATCAGGGTCTTTTCCAGTGAGTCAGCTCTTTGCATCAGGTGGCTAAAGTATCGGAGCTTCAGCTTCAGCATCAGTCTTGCCAATGAATACTAAGAGTTTATTTCCTTTAGGATTGACTGGTTTGATCTCCGTGTAGTCCAAGGGACTCTCAAGAGTCTTCTCAACACCACAGTTCAAAAGCATCAATTCTTTGGTGCTCAGGCTTCTTTATGGTCCAATTCTAACATCCATACATGACTACTGGAAAAACTTAGGTACTGCTACTTAAATTAAATGTTCCCTATTCCAGTTCCTGGTTTCTGACTTCTAATTGTAACCTGATTGATAGACCTTGCAAAACCCCAGTGGTGGTTAAATCAACTCTGTCTCCTCCACACCTCTGGCCTCACCTTCTACCATATGCCCCTTGCTCCCTCCCCTCCAGCTACAAGGGCTCCCTGCCATTCCTTGCATAAACTCTTACCTCTCTATTTTCTGCTGCTCCATAAACCTAATCTCATTTTACCCAATAACCACTTTGCTGACTCCTATCCTTCCTTAAATTCTCTTTGGTCAAATACTGTTTCATTAAGGAAACTTTCCATGACTGCCTGACAGAAAATAGCAATTCCCTACTCTCAGCTCTCCTCCTGCCCTCTCCCTATTTCATTTGTATTTTTTCAAGTATTTTTTCTTGCTTCCCACTAAAACAGAGTTTCTAGGACTCTTTATTTTGTTGACTGTAGTATCCTCAACATCTAAAACAGACCAGGCAAATGGCAGGTTTAAAATTTAGATACATGTAATGTTGTTTGAATGTAAATGAACATCCAAGTGGGAACCCTATAAAAGAGGGCTTAAGAGAGGCAGGGAAGTCAACAGGCAGAGGGAAGTTTACAGTGTGGATGATGGAGTTGATGATGCTGCTGTGGTAAACCGAGACGGAGAACACACACTAAGGAGAACAAGACTAGAGACAGTGAGTAGAATATTAAATACAGTGAGTTTGAAATGCCAATAGGAATTGAATTATAGTTTGGTTCTAGAAAGTGAATTTCATCGGGAGATAGATGTGAGTAGCATCTACCCACATACGGCTGTATTTGAAGTATTAGAAGTGGATGGTCTCCTTCAGAGAAAGTCTTTTCTTCACAAACACCAAGAAAAGGCCTTAAGGATATCTGTTTACTGAGACTGAAAAAAGTGAAAGTGAAAGTTGCTCAGTTGTGTCCAACTCTCTGAGACCCCATGGACTGTAGCCTGCCAGGCTCCTCTGCCCATGGGGTTTTCCAGGCAAGAATACTGGAGTGGGTAGCCATTCCACTCCAGAGGATCTTCCCGACCCAGGGACTGAGCCCTGGTCTCCTTCATTGCAGGCAGATTCTTTACTATTTGGGCCAGCAGTTGTGGTGGCTATTGGTACCAGATTAATGATGTTCCTTGTGTCTGAAAAAAGCTTGATGGTGGTATCACATTTATCTCTGACTCTGAAACCTGGATAACTGAATAGACAACATCCAATAAGCTGATAGCAGGCTCTCAAGTTTCATGCTTTTTTTCAAACAACAGCAACAAAAAAGTGTATTACAAGAAATAACAGTGATTCTTACATTCACTTATTTTTAGATCAGCAGCCCATTTCTTAAAGGTAAAATTTCTATTTTCCAAGGGACTGGCAAGAAAAGGTGACTGTCTTCCAATTGCTTCCACAAAGCATGAGACACTGGATCTTTTAATAAAAAATTTAGTTTTCTAATTCCTATTCCAATTAAATCTGTGTCTTTGGAAGGAGCTGAACTTCATGATCTCATCAGTAAGCCTGCAGAACTGTGTACTGTACTTTATGGTCTTCTGGCCATGCAGAACCATCTGCTTATTTGTAGTATCAGTATGTCCTCCATTTCTTTGCTTAACCTCACTTCTGTATTCTCTGAGTATGAAATTCTGGTGTAATTGACACCATCATCCCACCCCAGGGATAAGCATATGACTTAGACTGCACAAGAAGAAAATTCCATCCTCCTAGCCACACTGATTCATTGTGGGGCGAGCCTATGACCTCAGGGCTGATGAGAGTCAGTGCCAGCTTCTGTCTAGATTATTTAGTGAATGGGCTTCCCAGGTGGCACTAGTGGTAAAGAAGCCATCTGCCAATGCAGAAGACGTAAGAGACGTGGGTTCCATCCCTGGGTCACGAAGATTCCCTGGAGGAGGGCATGGCAACCCACTCCACTATTCTTACCTGGAAAATCCCATGGACAGAGGAGCCTGATGGGCTACTGTTCATGGGGTCTCAAAAAAGCTGGACACGACTGAGCATGTACACACATTTAGTGAATAGCGTTCTTTTTCTCTATTAGATGTGAACGTGAAGAATGCTAGTTTGGAGCTCCAAGCTTCCCAATCACTTCCCAACAGAACTGTGAATGAAGCCAATAAAGAAGGCAGAAGGAAAAGATGATGGGAGAATTGGTCTTCCTTGCATTATTTTAGCCCCTGTATCAAGGCAATCTGAAGTTAGATCTAGCCTGACATATTGCTGTTCCCAAGCCAATGAAGTCTTTTTTTTTTTTTTTTTCCCTGCTTAAGCCAATTTGAATCAGGTTTTCTGTCATTTGTAAATCAAAGAGTCTAACACAGAGAAGATGGTGGGAGTTAAGATACTTGTAAGAAGAAAGTTCCAGACCACAACCTGCAGATAATCTGTGGGGAGACAAAATGCCCATTTCATTCCTACAGCCTGGACTGTATCAGGGTTACCCACAAACTCTGAATCTGTGTTTCAGTTTCTTTAGGTGTAAGTTGATGATGGGCTTCCCTGGTGGCTCGGACGGTAAAAAATCCACCTGCAATGTGGGAGACCTGGGTTCGATCCCTGGGTTGGGAAGATCCCCCGGAGGAGAGCATGGCAACCCACTCCAGTATTCTTCTGGAGAATCCCCATGGACAGAGGAGCCTGGCAGGCTACAGTCTATGGGGTCGCATAGAGTCGGACACAACTGAGTGACTAGGTACATTCAAGTTGATGAAGGAAGTCTATTTTATTGTTTTCAGGTACAAATGGTACTTTTGAATGTGCCCCCATCTAATAGAGGTAGGATTTGTTTAGCTCTTACAAACCAGGGGTGTACAAGATGATTTCCTTAGAGACAACAAGACAATTTGAATGAGGCTGCCCAGGTCTGTTCTGCTCCTTAGAATAAGTTATAACTATAAGCAATGCCACTGCAATTCCAAGACCGAGGTTTATTTAAGTAAACCTAATAAACTTGTCCCCAGGTTTCCAGCTTTCCAGGGGTTTGATTAATGTCATAATCAATTTATCAATGATCTGGGTCCAAAGGGGATTTTGATCTTAATATTATTCTCCCTCAGCCTCCTCCCCTGTAGGCAGAAAATTAGCAAAATGTGCCCATTAAATAGGTTTTTAAAATAAACCTATTATCTTTTACAGTGATCAATTAATAGGAGGTCAAATAAAATTTTACTATATCCGCATGGGTGTCTTCTGGAAGAAGTAACTTTTTTCTGTTTGTTTATTTTTGTGTTTTTTTGTTTGTTTGTTTGTTTAATCTAAGAGAATAGGAGCTGGCACTGCCTACATAAACCTTGTTCTTTTCATCCTCTGACAGAGATTCCCAAAGGGAGATCCTAGGAAACATTATCTATTCCAGCAGGAAAACAAACAGAATCCCATCCTGCTTTTGAAGTTTATCACTTTTAAAATATTGCTATTATGATGATAAGCCCTTTTGAGATTGACTTTTATTTGTTTTCATGGACATTCTGATAGTGTTCAAATCGGAAGCAAGACAAAGTCACCTTTGGATTTCTTTTTTTTGTGAAATGCACATCACTGAAAACAACGCCACATTAGCACAAAAATAAGAGACCAACAAAGTATTCTGGCCTGGGGGTCCTGGGTTGAGTTTGATGGTCTCCATAAGCCACGCTATCCAAACTTCAGTGTGCCATTAAACCTGTTCCCACCATTGTCTTAATGTCCCAGCAGTGCTTTCCCCTCCATTTCTGCTCTCTAGAAAAATGTACTTTATAGCTCAGCCTGCTGAGAAAATGTTCATTTTATCTCTGAACCCTCAGGATCAATTGGACATTAAGGGACAATGTTGTGGGGGGAAGTTGGTAGAGAAGGGATTTCTTGTTGCTACTGGCATAAGAGTGAGATACTCCTAGCACCTCTAGCAAGAAGCATTGAGCAGAATCAAAGTACCTTCTTAAGCATTCAACAAATAATTATTCGAGCAATTCCCCGGCAGTCCTGTGGTGAAGAATCCGCCTGCCAACTCAGGGAACCCAGGTTAGACCCCTGGTTCAGGAAGATTCCACATGCCATGGAGCAACTAAGCCCGTGTACCACAATTACTAAAGCCTGCATGCTCTAGAGCCCATGCTCAGCAACAAGAGAAGCCACCTCAATGGGAAGCCTGAACACCATAACCAGAGAAAGCCCACGTGCAGCAGTGAAGACCCAGCACAGCCAACGATTTTACAAATAATGATAAAGTAAATTAGCAAATACAAATTTAAATAATAATAATAATTGGAGACCCACAATGGTATAGGCATGCATTATCCTCACCCTCAAGGACGAGTATCTAAGCAGTATATTGATGAATATTATTTATCAGTGTAAAGCCTATTATGGTCTTGATGTGAGAGAAGTTTGCTTTGTCTTAGTTCCATATAGCTCAATCCAATATTTTTGTGTAAGTAGTGAATGCCAGTGGCTGAGGATTGGAGTAGACAATTAACAGAAGAAAAACTGAACAGCCAAAAAAAAAAAAAAAAAATTAAAACCCATATGAAAAAATGCTCGGCCTCATAACTAATTTAAAAAATCCAATTTTAAACACCAGTGACATATAACCCAATTTAGTCTTCACAGGGGAAAGCCTAAATCCTTCCTAATGCCTTTGGAATTCGTCAGAATCACTTTTAATTCTTTTTACATCTTATTTCACTTTGGCCGAGTAAGTTTTGTGCCCTGGATGAACCATTTTGTTACCTTGTGATTCTGTCCATTTTTTGTAAACAATGTGCCACAAATATGGACCATATCCCCTTTCTTTAATTTTCATATAAAGAACAGATTCATCAAAGGTTTATGGTGACAGAAAGGATGGGAGTCAGATTTTTCTATGATCTACTTATTTTAAAGTCTGCCCCATCGTCTCTATTTTCTGAATCCCTGTGCTGGGACTCAAGCCACCCCCACCCCCACCCCTGCCCTGAATTCCCTACCTACATCAAAACTCAACATCTTTCTTTTTTTTCCCTGCAGTTTTTCACCCCCTACTTGGCTCAGGTATCCTGAGTCACTGATATTTTCCTCTAAATAATAAATCTCTATTCTGCATCCCAGCTCCAGCACAGAAAAGCTGAACTGACAGAGATTTTGAAATTTCCAGCCTGACCTTCTGTCAGTTCCACAGGTTTCCCTGAAAAGAATGGGATGGTTGAGGTTGTTGTCTCATTATTTTGAATTAGGCCACTTCCTTTGAAAAGCAGAAAGTCCTGTAATCAGTCTGAGCTTAAATATACATTTTTCACCCTTTTAAAATTAATTTAACTTAGATTTTCACAATAATAATACTCAATACCAGTGAGGGTATATTAAGATAGTCACATTCACACAGAACTATCAGGAGTGCAGATTAGTAAACATTTGCTGAAGAGCAATATGAAAAGACCATTAAAGTCAAGACATTCTAAAGAATTCACTTTTAAGCCTAGTGATTCCATGTCCATAAATTTATGCTGGAAATAATGATTTATGAGTCACTTTTTATGTGTAAGGGTATTCCTTACAGTATTGTTTACAACAAAAAATTTAAAAATCCAATGATAAGGGAATAATGAATAAATGATGGTGTATTCATACAAAATGTAGCCATTAAAAATTATTTTTTGAAGAAAGGGACTTCCCTGGTAGTCCAGTGGCTAAGACTTCAAGCTCCCAGAGCAAGGGGCCCAGGTTTGCTCTCCGGTCAGGAACTAGATCCCACATGCTGCAACTAAGACCCAGCATAGCCAAATAAATAATAAAATAATTTTAATTGGGTTTTTTGAGGACATTGTAAGGTTTGGGAAATGTGTTATTCCTGTTCCTGAAGTTAAGTTCTCTAATAATATGATTAGTTGCTAAGTCACTTCAGTTGTGTCCAATTCTGTATGACCCTATGGACTGCAGCCTGCCAGACTCCTCTGTCCAAGGGATTCTCTGGGCGAGAATATTGGAGTGGGTTCCATGCCCTCCCCAAGGGGATCTTCTCAACCCAGGGATCAAACCTGTGTTTCTTAACGTATCCCTCCATTGGCAGTCGGGTTCTTCACCACTAGTGCCACCCAGATTAATTGACGATCAATTTATATTTGTACCTCGCAAATTTCAACACAGGTTTTGTCATGTGATATGTACACAAAAAATATGTGTATGTGTACACACACACACACACATATATATATATATTTGCTGAATGGTGAATAAATGAATGAAGGAACAAGTGGATTTTGGCTTGCTGACATTCCCTCCCTCTCCTTCTAATGCTTTATAGTTCTACATGATCTCTACCCTTTCAGAGTATAAAATCAAGATGCTAAGACAGGATAAAGACATGTAACAACAGGGAACAAAAGAAGACTTCTTATAATGAAGTAGTGACTTCCGATTTCCAGTCCCACTTGTAAGGAACTTGGAAGTCACTACTCCATCTTAACAAAAGGTAAAAAGCAACAGAAAATGAAAATCCAACCACTCTTCTTGGATCCGTTAGAGAGAACACAGGGCAAACTGCTGCCCCCAAGACTGGAAAGACAGACAGATATTAGAGCAAGTCATGGATTCCCAGAGCAGAGACACACAAGTGGAAATCTCTATGGGAACCAGTGGCAAGTAGGAAAACATGAACTAGAATTGATGAGTTGCTGGAGGGTCACTGCAGACAATGGGCTTCCCTGGTGGCTCAGCAGTGAAGAATAAGGCTGCAATGCAAGAGACCCAAGTTTGATCCCTGGATCAGGAAGATCCCCTGGAGAAGAGCATGACAACCCACTCCAGTATTCTTGCCTGGAGACTCTCATGGACAGAGGGGCCTGGCAGGCTACAGTCCATGGGGTCGCAAAGAGTCAGACATGACTGAAGCAACTGAGCACCAACACAGTGCAGACAACTCTGAGAGTTATAAAGTAAGTCCCCTACATATGCACCTTCAAGTTGCAAACTTTCAAAGATGTGCATTCCATCAGCATCAGGCATGAGTGACATTACAGCTTGCTCTCTGTCTCCTATGGCTGACCATCTGCAGCTCTACCATCTTCCACCTCCTCTTCCATCTCCAGTCAATAACTCTTCTTGCCAGTTCACTTGATGCCAGCCCCTGTACGCTGGCTGCTATACTGTACTACTGTATTTTTCAAGGTACTCTACTGTGAGATTAAAAGTGTTATTTGTGTTTGTTTTTATATATTATTTGTGTGAAAAATTACTACAAACCTATTACAGTATAGTACTATATAGCCGATTGTTAGTTGGGTGACATGGCTAACTTGTGAACAAATTGGACTTAACGAATGTGCTCTCAGAATGAAACTTGTTCATATGTAGGTGACGTATTGTAATGAAGTGCTGAAACACGTTCACTCTGTAGGGAAATGGGGGAGGAGGGGAGAAGAAATCTGAAACATCCTGGCGAAAACTGTCCACGCTGCTTGAAAAAACAGACCCAAGTATATTAGCCACCAACCTTTCAAGAGTTACATAGTACTCATGATCAAAGGAGAGCACATTTTCCCTAAATTGCAGTAAACCTCTCCCTCCCATACACTTAGCTCTCTCTGACAATTTGAGAAGACTAACATAACTACATAATCTATGAAGAATTTGGATTTATGCCTGCAAACCAACTCAGACTCCTTTTTGTTCAGCTATTAGTCTTGACTGCAAGGTTCCCACAAAGCACAGGTCTTATATTAATAAAATTACCTGGTTAAAGATCCTCCAAAAATCATACATTCAGCAGAGAAAAATTCAATAGTTACAGGCAAGATTAAAGTAAAAGACAGAAATACTGTATATCTATTTATGTACTATAACCCTTTGGAGGGTCATAAATGATAATGATATCCAATAATTTTGCCCCCACCCCACCGTGGCCAAACTAATTTTTGCTCTTTGAGGAGCAGTATCATTCCCATTGAGAATGAATGGTCTGCACTAAATCTGATGGAGATAAAAGCTATTGAAAGTGCAACGCTCTTATTATGCAGGGCTGGATCTGTATAATTATCTTTATATACAAGATTTAAAGCAAATATAAAAGACAGCACATTATTCTCTTAAGCATTTAACTCAATCAGCTTATTTTTTTCCCCAGATGGTTCCTATTTCTTTGAAACTTGGGGAGGTGGGCAGTGAGAAGTAAAATTTTAAAAGAAAAGAAAATTCTGACAATAGAGAGGCAACAAATGATTAAATTAGAGATAAAATTCACTATCTCTTCCAGCACTCCTGACATGCCTTTGATAGATTGCTATTGGCAATTCTGTTCATAGTGCCTTGTATTTCTCTCTTTGCCCCTCTCTCCTGTTCTCTCTCAATCATTCACTCTGCATATAACATATACAGCCACATATCTATATCACTGAGAAAGGATCAATCATTTTTTCCCTATGTTGCTGAGATATACAATATTTATCACAGGTTATAGCAAAGAAGAAAAGAAAAATCTAAGAATATCCCCTTCAGCTGTATTTCTGTTGTGGAACCAGAGCATCCCAGTCTTCCTCATTTTGTTTTAGTCGTCTGCTCAGCCTGGAACAATTCGCAGTGCAACCAGGATGATAAAGTTAGGTACTCACTGGCCACTGGAAAGAAAAACAGACCTGGTTATTGGGGATCTTCCTCACCGTAACAAACACAACTCCCATTAGACAAACTCCTTTCCATTTCTTTAAACCTCTCAATACCTTGTAAATCAAATATTTATCAACTGAGAACCTCTTTTCTAGCTGTCTGATGTTTCAACTCTGACAAAGTTGGATGCTAGCCAGTTGGTGAAGAAACCTGTGAAAGGAAATCAGCCACAAGAAAAAGAAAAAACTCTATTTCATTTTTATTTCACAGAAACAAACTGGCAACAACCTTCCCCCGACTTTTTCTTTAAACTTGCCCTTGTAGGAAGGCTTGCCTGGAAAGGAGCAGGCCTGGCTCCTCAATGAATCAACAAATATTTACTGGACATTCATCAGGTCTTTGGGTCCTTGAAATCCATGTTAAAATGTTGCTGAAGGGCTATTAAGGTGGACAGTGTAACCAATAGGCAACTCATAGGCGTATATGCCTAAGACGCGGTGGTTTACAAAGGTGAACTAGTATCTGTTCAAGCATCCATATGCTACTGGAGGATAGAGGAGCTGTTTACAGAAAACTTTCTGAAGGAGACAAGCCCTGAACTCTGACTTAAAACAGAAGAAGGAATCCATATGGTGAGTGGGAAGAGAGAGGTGACAAGTCTACATGAAGGCACAACTGGCCCATTTCCAAGACTCACTGCAACACAATTACCATGTAGATGGACCACATTTAAAACAAGTCAGAACCACTTTCAGAACTGTTCTGTAACCAGTTATCTATTCTAAAGTAGCACCATCAATAATTATCTACAAAATATCTTCAGTTAAGGAACTTCAGTGTCAGGACTCCCCTGACAGCCCAGTGTTTAAGACTCTATGCTTCCAATGCAAGGGGGTCGGATTTGATCCCTGATTGGTCTTCCCTGTAGCTCAAACAGTAAAGAATCTGCCTGCAGTGCAGGAGACCTGGGTTCGATCCCTGGGTTGGGAAGATCCTTTGGAGAAGGGAATGACAATCCACTCCAGTATTCTTGCCTGGAGAATCCCATGGACTGAGAAGCCTGGCAGGCTATAGTCTGTGGGATCACAAAGAGTCAGACATGACTGATGAACTAACATTTCACTTCACCAGGAAACTAAGATCCCACATGCTTCACAATGCAGCCCCCCCCCCACCAAAAAAAAAGGGAAAAGAGAAACTTCAGTATCATGAGTAACCTTGCATCCACTGTAGTTATGGGCTTATCAATTTTCAGAAGGACATACTCAACACTCTGAAAACAAATTGTGTTACCCAGGACCAAAGTGCATCCTCTATTTTGTTCTGAAGTCTGATACATAACAAAATGACAAGTGGCAATTTTTAAACATATGCACTCTCAGGACCCATGACTGGAGTTTCTATTCCAGTGGATCCTGGGGTACAGCCAAGACATCAGTGGTTTTCAGAAACTCTACAGGTGATCCTAAATTGCACTACAATTGCAAACTATGGTTCAGCACAGTTTCTTACAGCAACAATTTCCAAAATCACTGGCTTAAACCTAGTACTTGAGCAAGTCTACATACTGTTTTGAAAGTTGGTTCTTTAGCTTAGTCTGCATTTTCCACTTTCAGAATCTACTTTCCCTTAGGGGAGAAAAATCATGAACACTTCCCAGATGCGACAGCTAAGGATTTCTGCATAATTGTATTAGCCCCTTGCTCTTAACACTAATAGAAGAATTCTGGCATGGAATAAATATGCCACCATACTTGCAAAAGCCTAGTGGCATTGGACAGCAAGAAATCAAACCAGTCAATCCCAAAGGAAATCGACCCTGAATATTCATTGGAAGGACTGATGCTGAAGCTGAAGCTTGAATACTTTGGCTACAACCTGATGGGAAGAGCCAACTCATTAAAAAAGACTCTGATGCTGGGAAAGATTGAGGGCAGGAAGAGGAGGGGACAACAGAGGATGAGATGGTTGGATGGCATCACCAACTCAATGGATATGAGTTTGAGCAAACTCTTGGAGATGGTAAGGGACATGGAGGCCTGGCGTGCTGCAGTCCATGGGGTTGCAAAAAGTTGGACATGACTGAGAGACTGAACAACAACAAGTGGCCATCACATGACCAAGAATCTTAGGTAAACGATGTTGCTGGTTTAAATCAGGGGTGTGTGTGTAACTAAAGAAGAAAAGGGAGAAGACGGGAACGCCCCTGGTGGTTGAGTGGTTAAGAATCCACCTTCCAGTGCAGAAGACACAGGCTCGATCCATGATCAGAAAACTAAGATCCCACATGCCAGAGGGCAACCAAGCCTTTGCACTGTTATGAAGACCCAGAGGAAGCTGAAGAAACAAAAAAGAGAAGATATTTTCTGGTTCAGCTCTCATGTCAAATGCCTACACAGTATCAGGCACCTCGCTGGGTACTGGGTTCCTAGCAATTCCTGGTGGTATCACCAACCTTGCCTTCTTAGGGTATAGCAGAAAAGGCAGAAAATGAATAAATAAGTATTCAACATATTCAATAAATAAGCCCATTCAACATATTGGGCTTCCCAGGTGGTATTAATTGCAAAGAACCTACCTGCCAATACAGGAGACTTAAGAGACACATGTTCAATCCCTGGGTTGGGAAGATCCCCTGGAGAAGGAAATGGCAACCCACTCCAGTATTCTTGCCTGGAGAATCCCATGGACAGAGGAGCCTGGTGGGCTACAGTCTGTGGGGTCACAAAGAGTCAGACACGACTGAAGTAACTTCACACACACATTATCATGACTCATATAGTAAGTACTGGGAAGCAAATCAAGGAGATACAGTGACAGGAAAAGGATAAAAATTCTTCCCAGATAGGAGAGTCAAAGAAGGTCTCTTTAAAGTGGTGACATTTAACATTTAAGCTTTCAGCTAAGACCTGATGGGTAAAATGGTGTCACAGCCATGTGAGAAAACCTAGGGCTGGAAAGAACCATCCTGGACCATATGTGAAATGATGAAATTGAGCTTCTTGGTTTCAACTGATACTTCTTGCTCTAACATTCTATCAAGAACAGACTCAAATAATTAGCGGGTATGTAGGGAAATGAAAAGCACTAAGCAAAGCATTTTACTCCAAGCTTATAGACATGCTATAGTTAGAGATGAAAAAGATCTCTTTGTCTAATTTCAATCCCACCAATGGGTTTAATGACCCAGAAATAAGGTTATTAACATTTCCATGTTAATATAATCAGGAACCTCTACTCACAGGTCATCTACGTGGCATTTCTTGAAAACACTTCTTTAAAAGGGAAAACTTAATGGACAAAAATACATAAGAGAATAATGTAAAATGAAGACAGGAATCAATTATTCTCATTAGTCAAAAAGACAAAAGAAGAACTAGTGACTTTTAAGCTGTAGTAGGGAAAACTTTTGCACAATTGCACTTATCTCACAAGCTAGTAAAGTAATGCTCAAAATTCTCCAAGCCAGGCTTCAGCAATACGTGAACCATGAACTTCCAGATGTTCAAGCTGGTTTTAGAAAAGGCAGAGGAACCAGAGATCAAATTGCCAACATCCACTGGATCATGGAAAAAGCAAGAGAGTTCCAGAAAAACATCTATTTCTGCTTTATTGACTATGCCAAAGCCTTTGACTGTGTGGATCACAATAAACTGTGGGAAATTCTGAAAGAGATGGGAATACCAGACCACCTGACCTGCCTCTTGAGAAACCTATATGCAGTTCAGGAAGCAACAGTTAGAACTGGACATGGAACAACAGACAGGTTCCAAATAGGAAAAGGACTACGTCAAGGCTGTATATTGTCACTCTACTTATTTAACCTATATGCAGAGTACATCATGAGAAACGCTGGGCTGGAGGAAGCACAAGCTGGAATCAAGATTGCCGGGAGAAATATCAATAACCTCAGATATGCAGATGACACCACCCTTATGGCAGAAAGTGAAGAGGAACTAAAAAGCCTCTTGATGAAAGTGAAAGAGGAGAGTGAAGAAGTTGGCTTAAAGCTCAACATTCAGAAAATGAAGATCATGGCATCTGGTCCCATCACTTCATAGGAAATAGATGGGGAAACAGTGGAAACAGTGTCAGACTTTATTTTTTGGGGCTCCAAAATCACTGCAGATGGTGACTGCAGCCATGAAATTAAAAGACGCTTACTCCTTGGAAGGAAAGTTATGACCAACCTAGATAGCATATTCAAAAGCAGAGACATTACCTTGCTAACAAAGGTCTGTCTAGTCAAGGCTATGGTTTTTCCAGTGGTCATGTATGAATATGAGAGGTGGACTATGAAGAAAGCTGAGCGCGGAAGAATTGATGCTTTTGAACTGTGGTGTTGGAGAAGACTCATGAGAGTCCCTTGGACTGCAAGGAGATCCAACCAGTCCATTCTAAAGGAGATCAGCCCTGGGATTTCTTTGGAAGGAATGATGCTAAAGCTGAAACTCCATTACTTTGGCTACCTCACGCAAAGAGTTGATTCATTGGAAAAGACCCTGATCCTGGGAGGGATTGGGGGTGGGAGGAGAAGGGGACGACAGAGGATGAGATGGCTGGATGGCATCACTGACTCGATGGACATGAGTCTGAGTGAACTCTGGGAGTTGGTGATGGACAGGGAGGCCTGGCGTGCTGCAATTCATGGGGTCGCAAAGAGTCGGACACAACTGAGCGACTGAACTGAACTGAACTGAGGGAAAACTTGGGTTAAAAAAAGCAGAACCTCACTAATTCTCACTTTAATAATTTCCAAACCCTATAATTTCCAATAGGAAAACTAATAGTCTTGTCTATATTTCAATAAGCATTTAATAGCACAAAGGTAGATAAAGAACTCCCTCACAAAGTTCTGTGACTCTTCAAAATATGCTACAAGAATATTTGTACAGTAGAGTCCCATGTAATAGTACTCATAAAGTGGAAGTCCTTTGTTAAAAGTAGTAAGTTAAATATAAATGTGACTATGGCAGCTTCCTTTCCTTATAGAATTTCCTCTGTCAGTCGAGCTTTATTCTCAAGATCAATAAATCATTGGAGGGTTTCCATATAAAAATGTGAATTAGAAATCAGACATCAAAGTATCTTCTTTCCATCAGGAAGGACCACATTTGCTTCATAAAGTGTTCTATATTTTAAATTGATACATCACAAAGAAAGATGGAAATTGTCCTCCAATGTCATATTTTCTATATATTCAGAATACAAAGAAAAGCATCACTCCAAAATAAAACAAAAAAAAAAATGTAAGTAAATGTAAACATAAATGTATGTTATGTCTGTTTCAGTATTTAAGAGGCCAACATTTTCTCTTTGACTTAGAGTTTAAACACTAAACTACAATATAGCTGGGTTTTCTTTCCCTACTATCCAGTGGGTGGGAGTTTGTAAAGAAGATGAGCATACTATTGAAACATGAAGAATTTTCATTTTCTTTGCACATCTGACTATAGCATGACTATATCTGTGATCTCGAATCATGTGATGACTAAAACTGTCAGAACAGTGCTTCCTAAATAAATAAGAAAACATAGAGCAGTAAACAGTCCTGCGAGGCTGAATGGCAGCAAGTGGATACGTGATCACAATGCATGTTTTTTTCTCAGTTTTCCCAATTTGCTTATTTAACAACTTTTTCTGTTTTAATCCCCTTAAGTGTGTTGCCAGAAATTCCAGTATTACAAAGGGTGTTGACACACAGATATTTAAGAACCTCTGCTCATTATCCTCTCTCTCAGACACTGTCAACCAGAGTCGCTTACTAAACACACACTGCAGGTTGGGCTCTACAGTTATCAAGCTAGAAGAATATAATCTCTCTCCTCAAGAAATAGTCAAGTATGTCATGGACTATAGGGAAGTACATTAATTATGTGGCAGGATATTATTTTTTTTAATAACTTTCTGAAATGGAATTAAAATTCAGGAAGGGGGAAGAGAGACAGTGAGACCCCAGATGGTAAATCTAAACAGAGCCACAGGAAATCAGAATGATTTCCCACCTAGCAAGGCATGAGAGCAGCAGTGGGCCTGAAGGGGCCACATGAATGAGAAAGTGCATTCTTTCTCTAAAGATTTCCTGGAAAAAAAAAAAAAAACACCTCAAATTAGGTGACTTAAGGGCTTCCCCAATGGTTCAGCAGGTAGAGAATCCTCCTGCAATGAAAGAGACACAGGAGATGTGGGTTTGATCCCTGGATTGGGAAGAACCCCTGGAGAGGGCATGGCAATCCACTCCAGTATTCTTGCCTGGAGAATCCTATAGAGGAGCCTGACGGACTACAGTCCATGGGGTTGCAAAGAGTTGGACGTGACCGACAGACTGAACACATAGGTGACTTGAAATAGAAAAATATTCTCTCACAGTTCTGGAGACCAGAAGTCCAAAGTCAAGAGGTCAGCAGGGCTGGGCTTCCTGTGAAGCCTCTAGGCAATGGTCTGTTCCATTCTCTTCTGGCCCTCCAGGGGCTGCCACCCTTTAATATCCAGCGACCTGTAGACACAAAACTGCAGTCTCTGCCTCTATCTTCATCCGGCCTTACCTCTATCTTCATCCTGCCTTCTTCCCTGTGTCTCCTCTGTGTTTTCAAATTATAAGGACACTAGCCTTGGACTTAGGGCTCACCTTAATCCAGTATGACCTCATTTTAACTTGAATACCTCTGTGTACACGAGTGCACAGTCATTTCACTTGTCTGAGTCTTTGTGACCCCGTGGACTGAAGTCCACCAGGCTCCTCTGTCCATGCAATTTTCCAGGCCAGAATACTGGGGAGAGTTGCCATTTCCTCCTCCAGGGGGTCTTCCCAACCCAGGGATTGAAGCCGTGTTTCCTGTGTCTCCTGCATTGGCAGGTAGATTCTTTACCTCTAGCACCACCTCTGTGCTCCATTGCCCTGCACACAGAAGAAATCAGTTTCCCTAATCCTGTGTGTGTTTAAGCAAATGTTGGACAAAGAGCAAAGTCATTAAATGTTTGATGAACAAATTGAAAATTAATCGGTGAACCCAAGGAAGGAGGCACCCTCAGATTTTGAATTTCTAAAATTTCAAATGCATGGTGTTGACAGATATGAATGTTGGGGTAGAATTTTAAACTTCCTAGCAATGCTTTAACTAAATAGACGATGCACAGGGCCAGAGAATCAAGTATATACTCAATTATCTCTAGCGTATACTTCTGTTCACATTATTAGTTAGTTTTATAAGAGACTGATATACATAAAGGGTTACTCACTGAATATTTCTGCAGCTCAAACTCTACACACACAGGCACTTACACACACCTATACCTCTCTTTTCTCCTCCTTTTAAGCCTGTTTTTCTCTCCCTCTCTCATCCTCTCCCATACCAATCTCTCTGGAACCTTGTACTTTGAAAGATTCCGTTTTGGCACCAATCACCACTAACTCCACCATCCATCTTGGAGTATAAGTCATGAAGATGGTTAAAATGTCATCATGGCTTAGACAAGGAGCTCTCCACTTCCTTTCAGTTGGATATCATGTGTTCACCTGTGGTTTTCTCATACTGGTTTTCTTTTGTCATCAATACCACAAGAAGTTAGTGTTCCTTCTGTAGTCTTACCCTAGATTCTATTTCTTTATGCATCAGTAGCCCTAGAAAATGTCATTTACTTTTATGGCATCAACTACAATCTAGGCCTAAGGAAACTCTATACCTCTTTCCTGAGTTCCAGAACTATTTCTAAATCCATCTATTAGGTATCTCCATGTGGAGCACTACAGTTTTGATGTATCCAAACAGAATTTTCATCCCTTCTCCCCCACTACCCTTTCATAAACCCATGCCATCTCTTGAATTCTTGATCTTCATTCATTGGAGAGAGGTCTTTTAAAGTAAAGGACAGATGGAAAGTCAAAATAACCATGGTCTTAGAATTCTATTGCTTTAACAGGAGCTCTGCAACCTCATACAAGAAGGGGAGATTTGGGACTTTTTAAGCAGAGAGTTGGTCTTATTAGACATTTTCAATAGCAGACTGGGTAGATCACCATGCAAAAGCACCCCACCATGCTGACCGAAAAAAAAATCTTTTGGACTGCCAAATTCAGCTTGATGCACATCTTTCTGTCTCTTATTTTTCTGCTTGGTCTATGAATTCCAGCAGGCCAGTAAAGTCAAGTGAGAGTCTATCTAAAATGTGAAGAAAAAAAAAAGTTTCACTGAAGACTTCAAACCCCTTTAGCCCAAAGATAGGACTCTTTTATTTTTTTTAAAAAAAGTGAGTATTTTATCAACCCAGGAAAAATCCCATCTCTTATCCCACTGTGTTCATCTAAAAAGCAGGTGCTCATTTGTAAGCATCTGTGTTCTCCACCAAACACGTTCTAAGCAGGCACACAAGGAAAGCTTTGGTTTGAATGTCACAGGCTGATTAGATAAGACATGTCTAGCCTGTTAATTGGCCTCTAGGCTTTATTCATCTATCTCTTATCACTAAACTTGCTGCTCCTAAAGTGGAGACACAGAAAAATTCTCAAGAGCTAGTAAGTAGCTTTATCAGGACTCTTAGTATTCTGTCAGTGCCTGTGGTAGTCAGCTCCTGAGTTACACTCAAGAGGACCAAACTCTAGGGGAAGGGAATAGGATTATGCTTTGTCTGTTTAGCAAGCCAAGGAGTATTTCTTCTTTCCCATCAGTTATGAAGTGAATGTTTGTGACTCCCCCTCCAAATCTATATGTTGAAATCCTAACCCTCAATGTGATGGTATTAGGAAATGGGAGGTGATTAGGCCATGGGGGTGGAGCCCACATGAATAGGATTAGTGCCCTTTTAAAGGAGACCCCAGGGAATTCCCTGAGGGCTCAGCTGTAAAGAATTTTCCTGCAATGCAGAAGATGCAGGTTCAATCCCTGGGTCAGGAAGATTCCCTGGAGGAGGAAATGGCAACCCACTCCAGTATTCTTCCCTGGAAAATCCCATGGACAGAGGAGCCTGGTGGGCTACCGTCCACAGGGTTCCGAAAGAATCAGACACTACTGAGTCACTGACCACTTAATCTGAAAACAATAAATTACTCTCAAAAGACCAAAAGTCACTGGAGTAAATAAAAAAGTACCAGACTACATGATTTAACTTTCTAAACTATAAAAGGTCCACTGTAGTGTTTGATGCATAGCGGGTGCTCCGTAAATGTTCTGATCCTTTCCCTCCCCACTTCCTTTCCTACCTTCCCTGTCCCCTCCTTTTCCTTCCCTTTCCATCTCTTTCTATTACCACCTTGCTATAAATAACTTGTTCCTTGTGTTTTTGCTCTGTTGTATCCAACTTTTTGAAGCCCCATGGACTGTTGCCCGCCAGGCTCCTCTGTCCATGGGATTTTTCAGGCAAGAATACAGGAAGGGGTTGCCATTTCCTCCTCCAGGGGATTTTCCCAACCCAGAGGTCAAACCCACATCTCTTGTGTCTCATGCATTGGCAAATGGATTCTTTACCACTAGTGCCACCTGGACTGTATGTTACTAACAGGCAAAAAATAGGCAAAAGTGTATCATAGGAGCCAAATTACTTTCCTTTAGCTCACAAATAAGATGAGAAGTCCTATCCAAGACATGAATACTTAGAAGATTTTGAGTCCTTTTAAAGAAGTGTTGAAAGGCTAAGGGGACAGTTTCTTGGTCAGACAGCATTTTCTGCATCCTATAGGAGAAAATATTTCTAACGCTTGAGACATAAGAGACTCATGTTCAATCCTTGGGTCAGGAAGATCCCCTGGACAAGTACATGGCAACCCACTCCAATATTCTTACCTAGGGAATCCCCAAAACAGAGGAATCTGGCAGGCTAAAGTCCATAGGGTGACAAAGAGCTGAACATGATAGGCAACTTAGCAAATAAACACACATACATAGCTGATAATTACCACTCTTGGGTTTCATAGCTTTTCAAAGCAAGGAAAGCAGTTGCCCTTATTTTACAAATAGATAAAGTGGCGCTCAGGGCTTCTTCAAGGTCATTTGGCCATAAAGTAAAAAAATAATGTAAGGTATCCTTCCTGTCAATCTTCAATGAGTTGACAACACGAAAGCAGCTCTATTTAAAAGGATCTTTACTGAAGCCCAGAGTGTGAAACATGATTCCAACATGAAAGTTTTCCTCTCTTGAGTTTCATCTCTTCTAGGTATTTCTGGTCAACCTTCAAAGTTTGTCTCAACAGCATTAATATAGTGAATTTTTTTTAATTTAAAAATTGCTCCAAAAAATTTGTTATTGAGTCACTCAGTTGTGTCCAGCTGTTTGCGACGCTATGAAGTGTAGCTCCTCCAGGCTCCTCTGTCCATGTGATTCTCCAGGCAAGAATACTGGAGTGGGTTGCCATTTCCTTCTCCAAAAAACAAACTAGCATATTTAAGTTGGGTACTTGGGTTTATTTCACTAAAAAATATTCTCAAGTTTCTTCTGATTCTCATGTCTAGGCTCTCCTACCTGAAGAAGTTAAGATAAATGAAATTAATCCAGTGGCTATTCCAATGACACCAAGGAAAATATCCATACCCTACCGCTCCTCCATCTCAACAATCTAGATTTGGTAGCTGGTGTTGAACAAATTCATAGACACTGGTGTATAAATGTCTTCAACATGGCAGATTTTAAATTAATCAAAGTCTAGAAAGTACTAGAAAGCAGGTTTTTCCCATTTACAACCTCAGAGCTAAGGGAACATGTGTAATCTCTATCCATATATACGTTAATATTTCCCACACAGCTACTACGTGATAGCGTGCTGTCACCAGACTGTCACCCACAGCATGTGGGCTTGAAGAATGGAAGGAAAGATAGAAAGGAGGGGGAGGAGGGAAGAGATGGAAGGAGGGAAGATAGAAGGAAGAGAAAGGAGGAAAGGAGAGAAGGGAGAGAAGAAAGAAGGAAGGAAGGAAAGGGGAAGAGAATGAAATCTAGCTTTTATCTAAATACTCAGTATTGAATAAGTCATTTTGAGGACTTGATAGCAGAGTCAAATCGCCTTTTTGAGTCTCGAAGTAAATTATCAGCCTGGTACAGACCCAAGCTAAGACAGATATAGCATTTAACTTCACGGGTGGCTATAATTTCTGGATTTGTGAAAGAGTGATTCCTGCTTAGTATATTCCAAAAAGGACATGAAGTTTCTTAAAGGCCCTGTATAAATCAATTCACAATCATCCTCAGATAGTTTGACTGTGACTCCAAAATGTCTTGAGTTTCATTTTCTCCCTGTTAGAGATGAAACCACTGACATTCATTTTTTATGGACATTTCCAGCTAAAGACTTTTTTGGTGAGTTAAAATTTGAAGAGCATGAAAGAGAAATTATTCTGATTTATGATGACTTCCAATCAAGACCAATTAAGAGAAAATGAACCAGGGAAATTGGAGTGGGGAAGGGAAATAAGATCCTGGAAAGTGAAAGTATTTAAACTTAAGTTTTCTTTCCCTTTCGATCCCCTGGGTAGAATCCAGCAAAGGCAGCTTCAGGATCAGAGTCTTTGTGCCCCCGGGTGTCACCCACAGTCAGCTATTTCACCTCTCATCTGGCTCTAGGCACAAACAGCTACACCTATGCTACCCTGAGCTGCTCAGGTGGTCCTAGTGGTAAAGAACTTGCCTGCCAATGCAGGAGACATAAGAGATACGGGTTCGATCTCTGGACTGAGAAGATCCCCTGAAGAGGGAAATGGCAACCCACCATGGCATTCTTGCCTGGAGAATCCCATGAACAGAGGAGCCTAAAGGGGTAGGGTCACGAAGAGTCAGACACAACTGAAGCAAATTAGTATGCAGCATGTGCTATCTTTTACCCAGGAGTCTATGGGGCTTCCTTGGTGGCTCATTAGTAAAGAATCTGCCTGCCAATGCAGGAGACTTGGGTTCGATCCCTGGTTTGAGAAGATGCCCTGGAGAAGGAAACAGCAACACACTCCAGTATTCTTGCCTGGGAAATCCCATGGACAGAGGGAGCCTGGCAGGCTACAGTCCATGGGGTCACAAAGAGTATGACACAACAGCGACAAAACAACAATCGTGGCCCAGATAAAGCAAATGATTGGGGTGAGGACTTAACTTCTCGAAAAGAGGAACTGACCAGTCTCTAGCCAAGGCCTCAAAGCTAGGTCAAGACAGACTTTTTTTTTAACTACACATAGTTGTTTTGTTTTTTTTTTCTATACCTACACATGGATTTCAGGAACAGTACCTTGCAAAGTCTTCATTTGACAAAGATGCAGCTACCGATCACAATTAAATGAGTAAGGAAGTTGCTTTTTGCTTGTTTTATTTTGTTTTGGCTGCAAGACTTGTGGAATTTTAGTTACCCAACCAGGGAGGGAATCCGTGCCATCTGTGAAAGCACAGAGTCTTAACTTCTGGGATGCCACAGAAGTCTCAAGAAAGTTCTTTTTTTTTTTTTCTTTTTCCAAAAAACAATAAATGCAACAGACCATCCATCTTCTTTACTAAGTGAAGATTTCATTACTGATCCAACAATGAGAAGGAATGTAGGCATCCTATATTCTTGTCCTGGCATGAAAAATGTTAGGTGTAGATCTAACTGAACATGATTCAAAAAGGATTTGAAATGACCTACAGAAATCTGATGAATGCATTCTCAGTCACACAGCTGTGTCCAACTCTTTGAAGCCCCATGGACTATAGCCCACCAGGCTCCTCTGTCCATGGGGTTTTCCAGGTAGGAATACTGGAATGGCTTGCCATTTCCTCCTCCAGAGGATCTTCCCGACCCAGTAACTGAACCTGCATCTCTTGTGTCTCCTGCATTGGCAGACACATATACACACTGGAGAAGAAATGCTAGGTGAAGGGAAAACAAAGAGAGAAACATCCACAGATGTAGCCCTGTTCTCCAGATAACTGACCACATCAAAGCTTGTGTCTTTAGGGCTTAGATCTTATAGGGTTTGTAGAGATGCCACAAATGTGACTGCCCAGTGACCTAAACAAAGAAAAAAACATTATTTGTTTCAAAATTCACAAAATATTCATCAGAAAAAAATACAACCAGTTTTTCAGAAGAAATGTACCTTTTCAAGAAACTGAGAAGAATCCAGTCTCAATTCTTGGTGCTGAAAATCATCTGTTGTGCATAGACTGCAATGAACATTTGTAGCAGGAGGCTTTCTATACACTAAACATTAGCTTGCTGCTGCTGCTGCTGCTAAGTCGCTTCAGTCGTGTCCGACTCTGTGCGACCCCATAGACGGCAGCCCACTAGGCTCCCTTGTCCCTGGGATTCTCCAGGCAAGAACACTGGAGTGGGTTGCCATCTCCTTCTCCAATGCATGAAAGCGAAAAATTAAAGTGAAGTCGCTCAGTCGTGTCTGACTCCTAGCGACCCCATAAACTGGAGCCCACCAGGCTCCTCCACCCATGGGATTTTCCAGGCAAGGGTACTGGAGTGGGTTGCCATTGCCTTCTCCAAAACATTAGCTTAGGAGTTCTTTTACATCCTGGTTTCCTTTTGTAGGAGATACTAGGGTCAGTGGTGAGGTTGTTCTCGTGTCTGCTTGCTGTCAGCACCACTGGACTTGCCCAGGTGATTTCAGGGAGAGGGGATGGTGAGGAGCAGCTGGATTTGGGGAGGCAGGTGCACTAATACAATCACTAATTGACAAGGATGCATGCCTACCCATTGCCTAAGGCTTCAAGTGACTGCAACTGCAGTACAAGCACAATTCATGCCCCCTGTCCATCTCCCCCAGGTTTGGAGCACAGAAAATGACCTCTAGGTCAGCCTCTGGATGTTAACAGGCATTCTGATCACTGAGCAAAGGATGTTACAGTCAGAAAATACAGAGAGAGGCATCGTGGTTTACACATTTCAACTCATATATTTTTGCTCAATAAAATTAAATGCTTCTATGAATTCTAGTCATGTCAGTCAGTCAGTTCAGTCACTCAGTCATGTCTGACTCTTTGCGACCCCATGAACTGCAGCATGCCAGGCCTCCCTGTCCATCGCCAACTCCCGGAGTCCACCCAAACCCATGTCCATCAAGTCGGTGATGCCATCCAATCATCTCATCCTCTGTCGTCCTCTTCCCCTCCTGCCCTCAATCTTTCCCAGCATCAGGGTCTTTTCAAATAAGTCAGCTCTTTGCATCAAGTGGCCAAAGTATTGGAGTTTCAGCTTCAACATCAGACCTTCCAATCAACACCCAGGACTGATCTCCTTTAAGATGGACTGGTTGGATCTCCTTGCAGTCCAAGGGACTCTCAAGAGTCTTCTCCAACACCACAGTTCAAAAACATCAATTCTTCAGCGCTCAGCTTTCTTTATAGTCCAACTCTCACATCCATACATGACCACTGGAAAAACCATAGCCTTGACTAACGGACCTATGTTGGCAAAGTAATGTCTCTGCTTTTTAATACACCGTCTAGGTCTAGTCATGTACAGATGTGAAAGTTGGACCATAAAGAAGGCTGAGTGTCAAAGAATTGATGCTTTCAAACTGTAGTGCTGGAGAAGAGTCTTAAGAGTCCCTTGAAAGCAAGGAGATCAAACCAGTCAATCCTAAAGGATCTGAATATTCATCGGAATATTCAGATGCTAAAGCTAAAGCTCCAATACTTTGGCCACCTGATGCGAAAAGCCGACTCATCAAAAAAGACCCTGATGCTGAGAAAGACTGAAAGCAGGAGGAGAAGAGGGTAACAGAGGATGAGACAGTTGGATGGCATCACTGACTCAATAGACATGTATCTGAGCAAACTCTGAGAGATGGTGAAGGACAGGAAAGCCTGGAATGCTGCAGTCCATGGGGTCACAAAGAGTCAGACACAACTGAGCAACTGAATAACAACAACATGATCTCTACAGCAAAATATCTCAAAATAACCAACTCAGTGCAGAAAGAATGGTGCGTATTACACTGTCCAAGGAGAACCACCCTTTTGTAATAATTAAACTCACTGCGGAATAGTCTAACAATTGTCACCAAAATAGTTCAAGTTACCACTTCAAAAAATTTGTTTACAATGATCAGGGTTACAAATGGCCTTCCAAATCACATCCTGGGGAGGCCTGACAAAGTTTTCTGCCAAGTGTTTACTGGCCCACCAGGGCAATTTCCAATCTGTCCCCAGAGCACTACAGGAAGTCAATTTCCAGTTACCACAAGTATCTGACCTATACATACCTTTGATGTGGTGTGTGAGCTGTCATTTACACACTGAGCCACCTACTCCAAGGTTATCTACTGTAACTCTTGTTTCCTCCAGCAGTGAAAAAAATTTAAAAGCACTCACTGACAAATTTTAAAAGCTTTTCTTTTATTTTTTTTCATTGCATGACATGTTTATTATTAATTAATTATTATTGGAGTATAGTTGTTTTACAATGTTTATTAGTTCCTGCCGTACAGCAAAGTGAATCAGCCATACATATCCATACACACACACACACACACACACACACACACACATATATATATATATACATATACATCAGTTCAGTTCAGTTCAGTCGCTCAGTCATGTCTGACTCTGCAACCCCATGAATCGCAGCACACCAGGCCTCCCTGTCCATCACCAACTCCCGGAGTTCACTCAGACTCACGTCCACCGAGTCAGTGATGCCATCCAGCCATCTCATCCTCTGTCGTCCCCTTCTCCTCCTGCCCCCAATCCCTACCAGCATCAGAGTCTTTTCCAATGAGTCAACTCTTCGCATGAGGTGGCCAAAGTACTGGAGTTACTACAGTAACTACAAAACTACAAAAACTACTAAAGTACTACAGCTTTAGCATCATTCCTTCCAAAGAAATCCCAGGGCTGATCTCCTTCAGAATGGACTGGTTGGATCTCCTTGCAGTCCAAGGGACTCTCAAGAGTCTTCTCCAACACCACAGTTCAAAAGCATCAATTCTTCAGCGCTCAGCCTTCTTCACAGTCCAACTCTCACATCCATACATGACCACTGGAAAAACCATAGCCTTGACTAGACGAAACTTTGTTGGCAAAGTAATGTCTCTGCTTTTGAATATGCTATCTAGGTTGGTCATAACTTTCCTTGCAAGGAGTAAGCATCTTTTAATTTCATGGCTGAAGTCACCATCTGCAGTGATTTTGGAACCCCAAAAAATAAAGTCTGACACTGTTTCCACTGTTTCCCCATCTATTTCCCATGAAGTGACACATACACATATACCCCCTCTTTTCTGGATTTCCTTCCCATTTAGGTCACCACAAAGCACTGCGTGGCGAATGCATGCTGATGTATGGCAAAACCAATACAATAAAAATAATAGTAATAATAACAATAATTTAAAAAATTAAAAATAAATAAAAATAAAGTTGCTCAGTTGTGTCCAACTCTTTGCGACCTCATGGACTATACAGTCCATGGAACTCTCCAGGCCAGAATACTGGAGTGGGTCGCCTTTCCCTTCTCCAGGGGATCTTCCAAACACAGGGACTGAACCCAGGTCTCCCACATTGCAGGCAGATTCTTTACCAGCTGAGCCACCAGTGAAGCCCAAGAATATTGGAATGGGTAGCCTATCCCTTCTTCAGAGGATCTTCCCAACCCAGGAATCAAACCAGGGTGTCCCACATTGCAGGTGGATTCTTTACTACTATGCCATCTGGGAAGCCTCAGAGTATCAACAGTGTATATATGTCAATCCCAATTTCCCAGTTCATTCCACCCCTCAAGCAGTTCTCTCCTTTGAAGCAAACAAACTAAAAACCCTCCCGTTTCTGAAAGCTTGATATTATACAGAAATTCTTTTCAGAATGGCTGCAATTCTCCATCTACTTGCCCTAACTAAGCCTAGCAAGCCTAGTTTCTGTACTGTCCTGGTTGCATTTAGTGAGTACTTATCCTTGGTGGGCACTGTCTTAGGTGCTTTAATGCACGTGCATTATGCCATTTTATGCTCAGGACAACCCTATGAAATTATCTCCACTTTACAGATGAGGAGACCAGAGCCAGAATGAACTGAAAAATCTGTCCCGGTTAATCCAAATAAAATAAAGCTCTAGAATTCAAACACAGGTTTATCAAACACAGACCCTACATTTTTAACCACTATGCCCCTAACAGTTGTGCTGTAACTTAATATTGCAGATGCATGATTTGCTAATGTAATCAAATATGTATATGTGTATGTATTTATGTGTGTGTGTGTGTGTGTGTGTGTGTACACACATGCATACTGTATTTCAGGTACATGATTAGATTAAAAAGACTTTTGGGACTAGCCAGAGAATCTTTCAATCATGTTCATTTTAATTTTTCAAATAAAGTGCACTGAGTTTTTTTAACTTAAATTTAGTATCTCTTCATTAGAGAAATGTGGACATGTGCATAAAAGAAAAAAAAAATCCAAACTCTCATGTTTAAAGATGAACACTCCCTAATATTTTCTTAACCACAAATTGCAGCACTTTCTTAGGAAAATATTCTATGGGAATATATATTTTAAACTTGAAAGGCCCAATCTTTTAATATTTTTTAAATAAGATTTAGCCAACTTAGGAGTCAAACAGATATAAGTTCAGGTCCCAGAGCTACCACTTACTGGCTGAGTAACCTTAGGAAGCTGTTTGACCTCTTGAGTCTGAGTTTCCTTGTATGGAAAATAAGAATATTTCTTAAATAATAAGAATATTTCTTAAAAAATTATTCCTATCCCACAGGGATGTCCTGAAAGTTGAATGGGACAGTATTCGTAGAGAGTTTGGCAAATAGTGCTCCAGAGAAGAAGGTGGCATAATTTTCTTTTTCTTCTGAATGGCTGCATTAAAACTGACAAAGCAATAAGGAAGTAAATCAAATTTGTGGTCAATATTGACTATGACACTAGAAATTACATTTCTTTCAGTTCAGTTCAATTCAGTTGCTCAGTCATGTCTGACTCTTTGTGACCCCATGAATTGCAGCACGCCAGGCCGCCCTGTCCATCAGCAACTCCCAAAGTTCACCCAGACTCATGTCCATCAAGTCTATGATGCCATCCAGCCATCTCATCCTCTGTCCTCCCCTTCTCCTCTTGCCCCCAATCCCTCCCAGCATCAGGGTCTTATGCAATGAGTCAACTCTTCGCATGAGGTGGCCAAAGTATTGGAGTTTCAGCTTCAGCATCTGTCCTTCCAACGAACACCCAGGACTGATCTACTTTAGGATGGACTGGTTGGATCTCCTTGCAGTCCAAGGGACTCTCAAGAGTCTTCTCCAACACCACAGTTCAAAAGAATCAATTCTTCAGCGCTCAACCTTCTTCACAGTCCAATTGTCACATCCATACATGACCACTGGAAAAACCACAGCCTTGACTAACGGACCTTTGTTGGCAAAGTAATGTCTCTGCTTTTGAATATGCTATCTAGGTTGGTCATAACTTTCCTCCAAAGGAGTAAACGTCTTTTAATTTCATGGCAGCAATCACCATCTGCAGTGATTTTGAAATCCCCAAAAATAAAGTCTGACACTGTTTCCCCATCTACTTGCCATGAAGTGATGTGACCAGATGCCATGATCTTAGTTTTCTGATTGTTGAGCTTTAAGCCAACTTTTTCACTCTCCTCTTTGACTTTCATCAAGAGGCTCTTTAGTTCTTCTTCACTTTCGCCAAAAGGGTGGTGTCATCTGCATATCTGAGGTTATTGACATTTCTCCTGGCAATCTTGATTCCAGCTTGTGCTTCTTCCAGTCCAGCATTTCTCATGATGTACTCGGCATATAAGTTAAATAATCAGGGTGACAATATACAGCCTTGATGTACTCCTTTTCCTATTTGGAACCAGTCTGTTGTTCCATATCCTAACAGTTCTAACTGTTGCTTCCTGACCTGCATACAGGTTTCTCAAGAGGCAGGTCAGGTGGTCTGGTATTCCCATCTCTTTCAGAATTTCCCACAGTTTACTGTGATCCACACAATCAAAGGCTTTGGCATAGTCAATAAAGCAGAATTAGATGTTTTTCTGGAACTCTCTTGCTTTTTTGATGATCCAGCGGATGTTGGCAATTTGATCTCTGGTTCCTCTGCCTTTTCTAAAACCAGCTTGAACATCTGGAAATTCACGGTTATTGCTAAAGTCGGGCTTGGAGAATTTTGAGCATTACTTTACTAGCGTGTGAGATGAGTGCAATTGTGAGGTAGTTTGAGCACTCTTGGCATTGCCTTTCTTTGGGATTGGAATGAAAACTGACCTTTTCCAGTCCTGTGGCCACTGCTCAGTTTTCCAAATTTGCTGGCATATTGAGTGCAGCACTTTCACAGCATCATCTATCAGGACTTGAAATAGCTCAACTGGAATTCCATCACCTCCACTAGCTTTGTTTATAGTGATGCTTTTTAAGGCCCACTTGACTTCACATTCCAGGATGTCTGGCTCTAGGTGAGTGATCACACCATTGTGATTATCTGGGTCATGAAGATCTTTTTTGTACAGTTCTTCTGTGTATTCTTGCCATCTCTTCTTAATATCTTCTGCTTCTGTTAGGTCCATACCATTTCTGTCCTTTATCGAGCCCGTCTTTGCATGAAATGTTCCCTTGGTAGCTCTAATTTTCTTGAAGAGATCTCTAGTCTTCCCCATTCTGTTGCTGTCCTCTATTTCTTTGCATTGATCACTGAGGAAGGCTTTCTTATCTCTCCTTGCTATTCTTTGGAACTCTGCATTCAGATGTTTATATCTTTCCTTTTCCCCTTTACTTTTCACTTCGCTTCTTTTCACAGCTATTTGTAAGGACTCCTCAGACAGTCATTTTGCTTTTTTGCATTTCTTTTCCATGGGGATGGTCTTGATCCCTGTCTCCTGTACAATGTCATGAACCTCATTCCATAGTTCATCAGGCACTCTATCTATCAGATCTAGTCCCTTAAATCTATTTCTCGCTTCCACTGTATAATCATAATGGATTTGATTTAGGTCATACCTGAATGGTCTAGTGGTTTTTACCCACTTTCTTCAATTTTAGTCTGAATTTGGCAGTAAGGCGTTCATGATCTGAGTCAGTCAGCCCCTGGTCTTGTTTTTGCTGACTGTATAGAGCTTCTCCATCTTTGGCTGCAAAGAATATAATCAATCTGATTTCGGTGTTGACCATCTGGTGATGTCCATGTGTAGAGTCTTCTCTTGTGTTGTTGAAAGAGGGTGTTTGCTATGACCAGTGTGTTCTCTTGGTAAAACTCTACTAGCCTTTGCCCTGCTTCATTTCATACTCAAGGCCAAATTCCCTGTTACTCCCGGTGTTTCTTGACTTCCGACTTTTGCATTCCAGTCCCCTATAATGAAAAGGATATCTTCTGGGGTGCTTGTTCTAAAAAGTCTTGTAGGTCTTCATAAAACCATTCAACTTCAGCTTCTTCAGCATTACTGGTTGGGGCATAGGTTTGGATTACCGTGATATTGAATGGTTTGTTTTAGAAATGAACAGACATCATTCTGTTGTTTTTGAGGTTGCATCCAAGTACTGCATTTTGGACTCTTTAGAAACCTCAAAATATCAGCCAGCGGGGATAAATCAGCACAGTCACAGTCTCATAGTGGTACCAGCATCTATGCAGAAGAAAGCAGAGCGAAGCCATGATAAATACTGTGAACCCACTTGGGATCATCCATTGACCCCAGGAGGGCTTTATGCAATCCAGTGATGGGCAAGTGCAGGGCTCCCCTGGTGGCTCAGATGGTAAAGAATCTGCCTGCAATGCAAGAGACCCACATTCAGTTTCTGAGTGGGGAAGATCCCCTGGAGAAAGGAATGGCAGCCCATTCCATTTTTCTTGCCTGGAGAATTCCATGGACAGAGAAGCCTAGCAGGCTGCAGTCAATGGGGTCACAAAGAGTCAGATATGACTAAGCAACTGACACACACACTCAATAAGCAAGGTAAGGCTTAAGGTGGAAACTGGAACTGGAAGAATCTAGCACTTTTTCTTGCAGGACTGAGGTCTCTTTCAGGAAAGGTCCCAGCTCTGAGGAGAAGCTTCTGGAATTTAATCAACATTGAATGGAATAGGTCCATTCAAGGAAAGAAAAGATGCAGATACAATTGGAGGTGGAAAACAGAACCAGGAAGTCTTGGAAAACAATAGAAGAGAGGATTCTCTGAAATTAGAAATGTTAGCCTGAATCAGGCCTCTGAAATTCCAGAAAACTGATTTCCCATAAAATTGAGCAGCAGAAATGCATCGAAGTCAAGTCCTATGCAAAGTTATTATATGATAAAAGAGAATAGAAAGCAGAATAACATCACCATAGACAATAAAAGCATATCAGAAAGACAGGGACAGATCAAAACTGTAACCTATTTCAAAATGAACTAAAAGACATTAAGAAAATGATATAAGATGTAAAGGAACAATCTAGTCAGAATTAAAAAAACTCAGAAATGAAGTGACAGAGCAGAAGAATTATAAATAAATGAAAAGACATTTTGGAAACAAAGACTAAACTGGAACACAAAAGCAAATAAACACAAAATAGACCTTAAGAAAATCGGTGAAAAAGAAGATTTTAAAAATCAAAAGGAAATAAAGAAGAAGGATTAAATAGAAAGTAGAAAAGGAAGATAGGCAAAGAAGATTCAAATTACATATTATAAGGATCCCTGAGGAAGAAAACTGAAGCAAGAAAGAGGACAAATACTAAAAACAATAATTTAAGAAAAATTTCCTGAAATGAAAAATGAAAATTGAAACTATATGTTGAAAGAGCACATCACACATCTGAGCATATCAACTCAGAGTGGCCAACAGCAAGACATAGTCCAATAAAGTCATTGGATTTTAAAGAAAATTAATTATCTGAGCATCTAGGGGGGGAAAGCAAGCTATTTATAAGGGGGAAAGTTAAGTTACCATCAAACCTAAAACAGAAATTCTTTATGACAGGGAAAAAAGTAGAGTGACTTAATTAACATACTCAAGAAAAGAAGTGTCTAAAGGAAATATAAAGAAAAGGATTTTTTATTCAGCAAAACTGACTTTCAGACATCAAGAGCATACACAAACTGTTATCAACATGTAAAAACTCAAGGAATATTATTCCTGTAAGCCTTGCCTGAGGAATACACTATAAACGAGTTTCAGAGAATCAAAACCACTAGAGAGACATAGACACAAGGGCTGATAGAACTAAACATATAAAACATATAGTTCTTATAGAATTAGGGCTTCCCAGGTGGCAAGAGTAGTACTCAACTGCCAATGCAGGAGATATAAGAGGCAGGTTCAGTCCCTGGGTTGGGAAGATCCCCTGGAGGAGGGCATGGAAACCCACTCCAGCATTCTCACCTGGAGAGTTCCATGAACAGCAGAGCATGGCACGATACTGTCCATAGGGTCACAAAGAGTTGGACACGACTGAAGCAACTTAGCATGAATGCACACATTATAAAACCAAGAGCAAATGAGCATTAAAAAGGAAAAGTATAGTGTTAATGGCTATATGCTTAGACAATATAGATATAGTCATTACATGCTCATGCTCGGTCTTATCTGACTTTGCGACCACATGGACAGCAGCCTGTCAGGCTCCTTCATCCAAGGGATTCCCCAGGCAAGAATACCAGAGTGGTTTGCCATTTCCTACTCCAGGGCATCTTCCCAACCCAGGGATCAAACTCGTATCTCTTGAGTCTCCTGCATTGGCAGGCTGTAAAAATTAATGGAGATGGGGGAAGTGTATACAAAAGAATTGGTAATTATTTTCAATGATCATATTTTTGTTTTTCAGTTGCTCAGTCATGTCCGACTCTTTGCGACCCCACGGACTGAAGCACACCAGGCTTGCCTGTCCATCACCAACTTTCGGAGCTTACTCAAACCCATATCCATTGAGTCAGTGATGCCATCCAACCATATAGTCCTCTGTCATCCCCTTCTCCTCCTGCCTTCAGTCTTTCCCAGCATCAGGGTCTTTTCCAAGGAGTTAGCTCTTTATATCAGGTATCCAAAGTATTGGAGCTTCTGCTTCAGCATCAATCCTTCCAATGAATATTCAGGGATGATTTCTTTTAGGATTTACTGGTTTGATTTCCTTGCACCCAAGGAATTCTCAAGAGTCTTCTCCAACACCACAGTTCAAAAGCATCAATTCTTTGTCACTCAACTTTCTGTATTATCCAGCTCTCACATCCATACACAACTACTGGAAAAATCATACTTTTGACTAGACGGACCTTTGTCAACAAAGTAATGTCTCTGTTTTTTAATACATTGTCTAGGTTTGTCAACAGCTTTTTTTTCCAAGGAGCAAGCATCTTTTAATTTCACAGAGGCAGTCACCATCTGCAGTGATTTTGGAGCCCAAGGAAATAAAGTCTGTCACTGTTTTCATTGTCTTCCTATCTATTTGCCATGAAGTGATAGGACCAGTTGCCATGATCTTTGTTTTTTGAATGCTGAGTTTTAAGTCAGCTTTTTCACTCTCTTTCACCTTCATCAAGAGTTTCTTTAGTTCCTCTTCACTTTCTGTCGCAAGGGTGGTGTCATCTGCATATCTGAAGTTATTGACATTTCTCCCAATCTTGATTCCAACTTGTGCTTTATCCAGCCTGGCATTTCATATGATGTACTCTGCATAAAAGTTAAATAAGCAGGGTGACAACATACAGCCTTGCCATACTCCTTTCCTAATTTTGAACCAGTCCTTTGTTCCATGTCCTGTTCTAACTGTTGCTTCTTGCCCTGCATACAGATTTCTCAGGAGGCAGGTCAGGTGGTCTGGTATTCCCATCTCTTTAAGACGATCATACTACCGGTAGTAGTATTAGTATCATGTGTGTATATAATCGGAGAAGGGAATGGCAATCCACTCCAGTATTCTTGCCTGGAGAATCCCATGGACAGAGGAGCCTGGAGGGCTTCAGTTCATAGGGTCACACAGAGTCGGACATGACTGAAGTGACTGAGCACATGTATAAAATATTGGAATTGAGTAATGATGCAACATTCTGATTCTATCACTTCCTGTGTCCTTGACAACTAGAATTTTGGTATGAAAGAAAGGAAATAGAGATGCAACACAGAAATCAAGTAAAAATCCCCCTCTTACTAAATTTAAATGCCAAATATTAGTTTGAAATCATGAAGTAACATGTTCACTGTAGAAGCCATGAAACAATGATCATCCCCAACAAACAGTCTGTGGTTTTGAGATACCATTTTCCCTGAAAAAATGCCCAAGGCTTCTTAGAGAAGTAGCTATTTCCATATCTGGGGCCAGAAATGCACAAGATGAGCCTGGAAAACCTTGACACACCCAATAGCAAAGAATTCATGAAAGACTCAGGAGCTGATTGAAGAGGCCCCCAGTAGCCAAATACAGGACAATCTGAGGTTCAATAAAGATATCTGAATGGACAGAATGGGGATTCAAATCTCTTCACTTGCAGAAGGGGTCAAACAGGGGTCTGGCAAAGTGTGGATCCAGCTGCCAATTCGTAGGGTATACAGAAGAGAGAAGAAAATGTTAAAGTGAAAAATCCAGACTATGAGAAAGTGAAGATCACATGCCTCAAGTTTTTCAACTTATGTGGGGAAAGAAAGGGATGGAGGAGGAAGCTGTAGATTCAAAGAAATGTAAAAGATTTACATTTTTAAAAGCAGGCAAGTCAAAATTACAGAGTCTGGGGATGCATATTTTTTGATAAAACTCTAAAGAAATGCAAAGAAGTGATTATTATAGAATCTACGAGGACTTCCCTGCTGGTCCAGTGGTTAAGACTGCTTCTACTGCATGGGGCTCAAGTTCAATCCCTGGCTGGAGAATTTAGATCCCACATGGTGCAATGAATAAATAACAGTTTGCCGCAGCTAAGATCTGGCACAGTCAAATAAATAAATAAATATTTTTTAAAAGAAAATCTGAGCAGTGGTTACTTTGGAGAAAAGGAGGAGAGTTGAGATTGGCGTAGGGTAGACAGAGGGGCTGCTGGGGTAGCATCCCAGAAAACTTCTATTTCTAAACCCGAGGAGGGATTACAACAAACATAGAATTCATTACTCTTTGCTTTTCCATTTGATTTTCTATATCCATGTTTTATTTTACAATAGAAATGTCAAGCAAATAATACGTGCTAAATAAATATTAGCTAAACTTCAAATTAAGCTGAAAACATCTTTAAATGTCTTAACATCATCATAAACATCCAAGTGCTGGAAAATGTACACAAAATGAAGACATTCTAAGAAAGTCTCAGCAGATACCTAAATTTGGCTTTAATCTTGGGAACTGACTTAGTGACAACATGAAATCAAAGACCTCTGTTTTCTTTCTGGGTTGCAAAGGGAATTTGCTTATCCTTTGGGATTAGAGTTCTCAGAAGGATGGACAAATTAACTCGCAGTGCTAGGAACAACAGGAACAAAAAGGGAATAACATTCGGAAGAACTGAAATAGAAAATCAAAACTCAAGGTATGTTTTGGGGCTGAGTGGCACGGATATGGAGCAGTCAATAGTTGTGTCCTATAGGTGTGAGGAAGTGACCTCCCCCGTGTGAGAGGACAAAGACACCTGCTCTGACCCACTCAAGCTAACATAGGCCTCCTTGATTCTATGGTTGCTGCTGCTGCTGCTCAATCACTCAGTCATGCCTGACTCTTTGCAGCCCCATGAACTGTAGCCTGCCAGCCTCCTCTGCCCATGGGATTTCTCAGGCAAGAATACTGGAGGGGATTGCCATTTCCTACCCCACGGGTCTTCCTCCTTCAGGGATCAAACCTACCTCTCTTGTGTCTCCTGCATTGCAGGTCAGTTTTTTATGACTAATGCCACCTTGGAAGCCCCAATTCTCTGGTTACCACCTTTAATATTTTGGAATACACAGGTGCCTTGGGTCTAGTGCTCCTTGGAATGTTTTAGCTCTTAAAAGGATGACCTCTTGTCTCTCTAGAAATAGTGACACAGAATGTCCCAGGTCAATCTCCACAGTGGGATGACCCTGAAACCGAGAACTGCATATATGAGGTTTATAGAGAGTGCCCACAGGACCACCATCTTGAGAGAGTGAAGGAAGAAAAACTGGGCAGAGGAAAGACTGGAGTTGTGATGCAGGCAAAACACAGACCATAGACAATCTTCCAGAAGCCTCTGGAGCTGGAATAGCTATTCAGACTTGTGTTACCTTGAGGCAATGGGCATGGGACTTCACTAGCCACCCTGCCACTTCTACCACCTACCATTCCCTTCCCCAATAACCAGTCATTGGATGTGGGCTGCTCCTGGGGAAATGTCATGGCTAAACTAAGTATCCTTAAAGGGTAATTCCCTGTTGTTGTTGTTGTTGTTGAGTTGGTCAGTCATGTCGGATTCTTTGTTACCCCATGGACTGCAGCACACCAGGCTTCCCTGTCCTTCACTGTCTCCAGGAGTTTGCTCAAACTCATGTCCACTGAATAGGTGATGCCATCCAACCATCTCATCCTCTCTCACTACGTTCTCCCCCTGCCCTCAATCTTTCCCAGCATCAGGATCTTTCCCAATGAATTCTTCAGGTAAGAGCTGTCATCAGCAATATCTCCAGGTGCTAGGATAGGAGTGTCTCTGTTTTAAAGAAGCCCTGGGCAGTGAGCCATGGCATCCACCTCAGAGAGTCATCAACCATCTCACTTCTCTTCGGTCAACCCATGGATCATGCATACTTTGTGTCTACAAACTTGCATTTCATCTGGCCCCCTCAGTGCCTGTTAGCCTCATACTCAGAAGAATAGTTTTGCCTTAACATTCTAAAGGTACCTAGGAACTTGACCTTTAAAGAATGTTCTTGGCATACCGACCTTCAGGTTAAGTGAAGACTAGCAATACATTCCTAGGATCACAGCATTCTCATCCACTCATTCAAGTATTTATTGAATGCTTTCTGGGTGCTAAGTCCTAGAAGCTAAGCAGGAGAGCCACAGTGGTTCATAGAACAGAGTCACCTTTTGGGTATTGTTCAATGCTGCATAACAATGATGCTCTGCATCTGTTCAGGATAATCCTTCATTTGAGTTCCCTTCTGGGGTTGAATGCTACAGAAGATAATTCTGTCATTCTTGAGAAATCCATAAGATTCTTCTGAGACATGGCTTCCCTGAGCTAAGTGGCTTCTTTGACTTGATGTCTATTAGAGATGATAGCCAGATGAATTAGGCAGGGAATTTAGATAGTAATTCAGGATAGTATTCTTGACACCTTTATAATGATGAAATTTCAGTCTTTGGGACAACTGACAAAAAATCACATCACCTGTGTCTGTAGTCATCTGATATTATTCACTTTCTTGCATAAATGTATATGCATAGGATATACACATATGTTAGGATATAATTTTCCATTGCTCTTTCACCTTTCCGTATGTGGGCTTCCCAGGTGGCACAGTGGTAAAGAATCTGCCTGCCAGTGCAGGAGATACAGGAGACTTGGGTTTCAATCCCTGTGTCAGGAATATCCCCTGGAGAAGGGAATGGCAACCCACTCCAGTATTCTTCCCTGTAAAATCCCATGGGCAAAAAAGCCTGGCTGGCTACAGTCCATGGGGGTCACAAAGAGTCAGACACAACTGAGCAACTGAGCACCATGATTCACTTTGCGGTACAGCAGGAATTAATACAACATTGTAAATCAACTATCCTCCAATTAAAAAAAAATTTTTTTAAGAAAAATAGTAAACAGTCTGAAAAATATTTATTGAAAAAATTATGTTTCTAGAAACAAACCAAAAAAGATATAATGGTGATCCTTGCAATGGAGACACAGATAGAATAGACGTGTGGGCACAATGGAGGAAGGAGAGGGTGGGACAAATTGAGAGAGAAGCATGGAAACATATACATTACGATATGTATAGCCAGTGGGAATTTGCTGTATGATGCAGGGAGCTCAACCCGGTGCTCTGTGACAACCTAGAGGGGTGGGATAGGATGGGAGTTGGGAGGGAGGTTCAAGAAGGAGGGGACATATGTATGCCTATGGCTGATTCATGTTAATGTATGGCAGAAACTAACACAACATTATAAAGCAATTATCCTCCAATTCAAAATAAATAAATTAAAAAAAACATTGATCCTTTCTGAGAATGGCTTCCTCCCCTACCTTCCCACTTCTCCATTCACAGTATCCTTAGTTTCCCATCTTGATCTGGCCAGCATATTTGTTGGAAGACAATACTTGTTCTCTTTGATAAGAAGTCAACATTCCTATGATTTTGTATAAATGAGGTGCAAGAGGTGACCTACAATTATTCTGGGATACCTCTTCCCTATAGCAAGATGGCAGGATACCTGTTGGCTGGGGCTTCTTAGGGTGCTTCTCCACACTCATGAGGGAGAGATGGAAGGTGGAGAGGAGTGGAAGAGCTGGGAATCCTGGGGGACTAACTTCTCACGACTGTGGGTGCATAGGTGGCTGCTTCCCCTCTTCCAGCTGCCATCTAACTACAGAAAATGGGGTCAGCAGAGTCTCTCCTAAGAGCTCCTAGAACAATCCTCTTTCCCCTCTGGTTTTCTGTCCAGATGAATGCCACTGGGCTGTCTCCAAACATTGCTGAACTGGAGTCAGATTTATTTTTACAGACTTCTTCATCTGTTTATTTTTGGCTGTGCTGGGCCTTCACTGCTGCATGTGGACTTTCACTAGTTGTGGTGAGCCGGGGCTAGTCTTTGTTGCGGTGCACGGGTTTCTCACTGTGGTGCCTTCTCTTGTTGTGGAGCACCAGGCTCTTGGCACACGGGCTTCAGTAGTTGTGGCCTTCAGGTTTAGTTGCTCTGTGGCCTGTAGGATCTTCCTGGACCAGGGATCGAACCCATGTCCCCTGCATTGGCAGGCAGACTCCCAACCACTAGACCACCAGGGAAGCCCCTGGAGTCAGATTAAACTGTGTATCAATCCCAATCTCTCCTACCACCACCACCACCACGAGGAACACTTAACTCCAGGCCTATCCTGTGGCAGAGACCACACTGCCCACACCCTCTGCATGCCCTGGTCATAGCAGTAGTAAGGGTGGTTTTTAGCTCTGGCATCATGAGTGACTTCCAGAAGAAGACTATGTGAGGAGAACAGCCTTAGGCTCATTTAATAGCAAATTAGTCTACATTTGAAAAAGGATTTCTGTCAAAAAGAAGGAAAATCCTTCTAAGGGATTTATTTCAGAGCAGTGTTAATTAATCCCTGGAACTAAACACATGTGTTGTTTCCTGCTGTTCCTGAGAAAGAGGCATCAGCACTCTCCTCCCAGCTCCAAGGTTCAAGTGCCCTGGAGGAGGCCCGCAGAACTCCACACTGGCCGCATCCTCGGGGCAGAGCCTGAAGAGGGCCTCTCAACTTTTCTCCAGCAGCTCAGCAGATCATGTCTGACTCTTTGCGACCCCAAAGACTGCAGCCCACTAGACTCGTCTGTGTGGGGGATTTCCCAGGCAAGAATACTGGAGTGGGTTGCCATACCCTCTTTCAGGGGATCTTCCCGACCCAGGAATTGAACCCAGGTCTCCCACGGCAGGCAGATTCTTTATTATCTGAGCCATGAAGGAAGCCCAATATGGGTAGAATTATATTAATAAGTAGGGGCAGGACAGGATGGAAATACACTAGGATTTCCAGAACTTGATAAAAAGGAACACTTTTATGGGCTCAATTTTATGTATATTGAAGGAATCGATTTCTGACACTTTTGTGGCCCTATGGACTGTAGTCCACCAAGCTCCTCTGTTCATGAGATTCTCCAGGCAAGAATACTGGAGTCAGTTGCCATGCCCTCCTCTAGGGGATCTTCTGGACCCAGGGATCAAATCCACGTCCCTTATGTCTCCTGCACTGGCAGGCAGGTTCTTTACCACCAGCGCCATCTGGGAAGCACTCAATATATACATATACATAACTTAAATTCTCTTTTTCCCTTATCTGATGGAATTAGGGAAAGTCCAAAACTTCAGAGCCTTGGCCTTAGGGATAAGTGCCTAAATTTCCCTTGTCTTTCACAATATTGAAGTCTAAGAGGCCACCTTTGACTCTAGAAGTACTAAACAGCACTTTGGCCAGGTGGGCTCTTTAGGGGAGAAAAGGAAAAGAGAAGAATTCATGAACATGGCCATTTTCAGGAAAAGAAAAAAGAATATGATGGAAGCTCAGAAAGACCAAAGTATCAGCTCATGCAACCAACATTATTTTTGAGTCAGAAAAAGAAGTGGCCATGGAATTAGATTTTGAAAGATGAACAGGTACCAAAGCAAGAAGGGCCTTGGACACAGAGACTAGCATGAGGGAAGGTCGAAAAGGGTGAATGAGCAAGTGTAGTTCAGGAAAGCTGGAGTGTGGATGTTGGCGAATAGACAACCATCTGAAATGAGACTAGAGAGGGCAGGGGCCTGACCACCCGGAGCCCTTTTGCGAGAGTGAAGACTCAGACAATGGGAATTCAGGCCATTACCACCTCTAGGAACTGAGATGTAGCTAGTAGTTACAGGAGTTTAAGGCTACAGGAACACAATGTGATGTAGTAAAGCTGGAGAAAGACATGTTCTTGCAAGGGAGTACATGAAATCCATCTCTTCACTGTCCTAGGACCAGCCTCGTGTTCTGGGGTTCTAGGCCCAGCACTGACACATTTATTCACTACCTGAGCAAGTCACCTTATCTCCTTGAAACTCTTCATCCTTTCAAATGAAGATATTTATAGCTCTTTCACAGGGTTACTGTGAAATGCGTCTATAATGTAGGTAAAAGCATATAACAGTGTCGGCCTATACTCAGCAAATGCTGTTTTATTTTCCGTTTCTTCTTTTCTCCTTTCTTCTACATTTTTATGTTACTATAAACCTACTGAAATAAATTTCCACCCCACCTCCCCTCAAGTACATCAAATATTACTTGACTTATTTGTTTATTCATTAATCTGTTCATTCAGCAGTGGTTATTAAGGACTTGGCATGTACCAAAAAGTGTGGCCGGAGTTAAAGATGAATATAGCAATGTCTACTCTATCAAAAAGGAGAAATAAATAAATACACAAAGGGAATGTAAAAATAATAGGAACCCATCCTTGACTACTCCAGTTGTAAGTGATCAATCATTTCTCTGCTTCTTTATGCCACTTTCCTCACTTATGGCAAAATTACCTTGTAATGCAGTTAACTTTTGAAGTGGCTGCGATTCATCTCCCCAACCAGATGTAAGTTCCATAAGGATAGGCACCATATCTCTTCATTGTGCAGCCTCTTCCATGCCTTGATTGTGAGACTTCAATAAGTACATGTTAATGCTTGTGGTGAGATGAAGAGGCAGAAACTTCAGATCAAATCAGTTGCTCAGTCGTGTCCGACTCTTTGCGACCCCATGAATTGCAGAACGCCAGGCCTCCCTGTCCATCACCAACTCCCGGAGTTCACTCAGACTCAAATCCATCGAGTCAGTGACGCCATCCAGCCATCTCATCCTCTGTCGTCCCCTTCTCCTCTTGCCCTCAATCCCTCCCAGCATCAGAGTCTTTTCCAATGAGTCAACTCTTCGCATGAGGTGGCCAAAGTACTGGAGTTTCAGCTTCAGCATCATTCCTTCCAAAGAAATCCCAGGGCTGATCTCCTTCAGAATGGACTGGTTGGATCTCCTTGCAGTCCAAGGGACTCTCAAGAGTCTTCTCCAACACCACAGTTCAAAAGCATCAATTCTTCAGCGCTTAGCCTTCTTCACAGTCCAACTTTCACATCCATACATGACCACAGGGAAAACCATAGCCTTGACTAGACTAACCTTTGTTGGCAATGTCTCTGCTTTTGAATATGCTATCTAGGTTGGTCATAACTTTCCTTCCAAGGAGTAAGCATCTTTTAATTTCATGGCTGCAGTCACCATCTGCAGTGATTTTGCAGCCCAGAAAAATAAAGTCTGACACTGTTCCCACTGTTTCCCGATCTATTTCCCATGAAGTGGTGGGACCAGATGCCATGATCTTTGTCTTCTGAATGTTGAGCTTTAAGCCAACTTTTTCACTCTCCACTTTCACTTTCATCAAGAGGCTTTTGAGTTCCTCTTCACTTTCTGCCATAAGGGTGGTGTCATCTGCGTATCTGAGGTTATTGATATTTCTCCCGGCAATCTTGATTCCAGCTTGTGTTTCTTCCAGTCCAGCGTTTCTCATGATGTACTCTGCATATAAGTTAAATAAGCAGGGTGACAATATACAACCTTGATGTACTCCTTTTCCTATTTGGAACCAGTCTGTTGTTCCATGTCCAGTTCTAACTGTTGCTTCCTGACCTGCATACAAATTTCTCAAGAGGCAGATCAGGGGTCTGATATTCCCATCTCTTGAAGAATTTTCCACAGTTGATTGTGATCCACACAGTCAAAGGTTTTGGCATAGTCAATAAAGCAGAAATAGATGCTTTTCTGGAACTCTCTTGCTTTTTCCATGATCCAGCAGATGTTGGCAATTTGATCTCTGGTTCCTCTGCCTTTTCTAAAACCAGCTTGAACATCAGAAGTTCACGGTTCACATATTGCTGAAGCCTGGCTTGGAGAATTTTGAGCATTACTTTACTAGCGTGTGAGATGAGTGCAATTGTGCGGTAGTTTGAGCATTCTTTGGCACTGCTTTTCTTTGGGATTGAAACGAAAACTAACCTTTTCCAGTCCTGTGGCCACTGCTGAGTTTTCCAAATTTGCTGGCATATTGAGTGCAGCACTTTCACAGCATCATCCTTCAGGATTTGGAATAGCTCAACTGGAATTCTATCACCTCCACTAGCTTTGTTCATAGAGATGCTTTCTAAAGCCCACTTGACTTCACATTCCAGGATGTCTGGCTCTAAGTCAGTGATCACACCATCGTGATTATCTGGGTCATGAAGATCTTTTTTGTACAGTTCTGTGTATTCTTGCCATCTCTTCTTAATATCTTCTGCTTCTGTTAGGTCCATACCATTTCTGTCCTTTGTCGAACCCATCTTTGCATGAAATGTTCCTTTCATTCACATACTCAAAGGTAACTTCCTATCATTAATGCACTCACACTCAGCACACTCTGTTCCTCCTTTCATCTCATCATGGAATTGATATGAAAGGAAACAAGGCACACATTAGCATTATCAGTTTTCATTCATAAGACTGACGTGTTCTTTCTCATTCCCTACAAACAATCCTCTTCCTAAATTTTAACCCTTCTCAAGTCTTCGATGCCACCCGCAATCTCTTTATATTCTGCAGATGGGTGACCTAGCTTTCTTTTTCACAGAAAAAGTAAAGCATGTTGAATGGATGTATCTCAGATATTCTCTCCCTGTCCCTCTTCAATCTGGGCATATATATCCCCATTTATTTGTCTCCTCCTCCATCTTCTCTTCATTCTCCAATTTTCTTCCTATTTCAGGTAAATCTTGCTTCCTCTCATATTCTTCCCTGTCCCACAACTAATCTGCAGTATTTTTTTCAAATATTTATTTACTTAATTGTATATTTGGCTGCCTTGGGTCTTAGAGACATGAGATCTTCCTTGTGTCATGTGGGATCTACTGTTGAGGTGCGAGGACTTTCTAGCTGTGGTACATGGGCTCCAGAGTTTGTTAGTTGCCCCACATCATGTGGGATTTTAGTTCCCTCATCAGGGATCAAACCCATGACCCCTGCATTGCAAGGCGAATTCTTAACCACTGGACCATGAGAACCCGTGCGGATTAGGACCCCTAATCCCCAGTTTTTTAGGTCTTTCCATGCTGACTCCTCCCTCTGAGCAAATAAGCATGTTCCAGGGGTCTCTAATTAACTAAAGAAGAACAGAGAGAATAGAGGAGGGAGAGAAAGATGAAGAAAAGAAAAGAAAAACCATTCCTTGACTGATTCCCTCCACTAACTGCCTTATCTCTGCACTGTATTCATAGCCAGGTGTGGTTTGGGTAGAGATAGTATGTTTAATGACTTTTCCCAAAACTAAAAATTGAATACATTCTCAATGAAGAAGTCTTAGAAAATATATGTTGCAAACATTTCTTATGTCTCTATATTCCTTTCAACATAAATTTAATGGTAGTATTTTTTTCATCTTATGACTGAACCATAAATTACTTAACCAATGCCTTATAATTGAACATTAAGGTTATTCCCAATTTTGTATCATTATAAATAATGTTGTGATCAGTATTGATATATGTACATTTTTGTGCATATCTTAGATAATTTCCTTAGGAACAAAATACAATTTCTGGGCCAGAGACCATATTTTTTTAATATAAATTTATTTATTTTAATTGGAGGCTAATTACTTTACAGTATTGTCTTGGTTTTAGCCATACATCAACATGAATCTGCCATGGGTGTACATGTGTTGGCCCATCCTGAACACCCCCCCACTTCCCTCCCCATACCATCCCTCTAGGTCATCCCAGTGCACCAGCCCGGAGCATCCTGTATCGAACCTGGACTAGTGATTTGTTTCACATATGATATTATACCTGTTTCAATGCCATTTTCCCAAATCATCCCACCCTTGCCCTCTCCCACAGAGTCCAAAAGACTGTTCTATACATCTGTGTCTCTTTTGCTGTCTCACATACAGGGTTATCATTACCATCTTTCTAAATTCCATATTATATGCGTTAGTATACAAGCTGGTTTTAGAAAAGGCAGAGGAACCAGAGATCAAACTGCCAACATACGCTGGATCATTGAAAAAGGAAGAGAGTTCCAGAAAAACATCTACTTCTGCTTTATTGACTATGCCAAAGCCTTTGACTGTGTGGATCACAACAAACTGTGGAAAATTCTGAAAGAGATGGGAATACCAGATCACCTGACCTGCCTCTTGAGAAATCTGTATGCAGGTCAGGAAGCAACAGTTAGAACAGGACATGGAACAACAGACTGGTTCCAAATAGGGAAAGGAGTACATCAAGGCTGTATATTGTCACCCTGCTTATTTAACTTCTATGCAGAGTACATCATGAGAAATGCTGGGCTGGAAGAAGCACTAGTTGGAATCAAGATTGCTGGGAGAAATATCAATAACCTCAGATATGCAGATGACACCACCCTTATGGCAGAAAGTGAAGAGGAACTAAAAAGCCCCTTGAAAATGAAAGAGGAGAGTGAAAAAAACTGGCTTAAAGCTCAACATTCAGAAGACAAAGATCATGGCATCTGGTCCCATCACTTCATGGGAAATAGATGGGGAAACAGTGGCTGACTTTACTTTTTGGGGCTCCAAAATCACTGCAGATGGTGATTGCAGCCATGAAATTAAAAGACGCCTACTCCTTGGAAGGAAAGTTATGACCAACCTAGATAGCATATTCAAAAGCAGAGACATTACTTTGCCAACAAAGGTCCATCTAGTCAAGGCTATGGTTTTCCCTGTGGTCATGTATGGATGTGAGAGTTGGACTGTGAAGAAGGCTGAGCGCCAAAGAATTGATGCTTTTGAACTGTGGTGTTGGAGAAGACTCTTGAGAGTCCTTTGGACTGCAAGGAGATCCAACCAGTCCATTCTAAAGGAGATCAGCCCTGGCTGTTCATTGGAAGGAATGATGCTAAAGCTGAAGCTCCAATACTTTGGCCACCTCATGTGAAGAGTTGACTCATTGGAAAGACCCTGATGCTGGGAGGGATTGGGGGTAGAAGAAGAAGGGGACGACAGAGGATGAGATGGCTGGATGGCATCATCGACTCGATGGACATGAGTTTGAGTGAACTCCGGGAGTTGATGATGGACAGGGAGGCCTGGCGTGCTGCAATTCATGGGGTCACAAAGATTTGGACACGACTGAGCAACTGAACTAAACTGGTACTGTATTGGTGTTTTTCTTTCTGGCTTACTTCACTCTGTATAATAGGCTCCAGTTTCATCCACCTCATTAGAACTGACTCAAATGTTTTCTTTTTAATGGCTGAGTAATACTCCATTGGGTATATGTACCACAGCTTTCTTATCCATTCATCTGCTGATGGACATCTAGGTTACTTCCATGTCCTGGCTATTATAAACAGTGCTGCGATGAACACTGGGGTACACGTGTCTCTTTCAATTCTAGTTTCCTCAGTGTGTATACCCAGCAGCGGGATTGCTGGGTCGTATGGCAGTTCTATTTCCAGTTTTTTAAGGAGTCTCCACACTGTTCTCCATAGTGGCTGTACTAGTTTGCATTCCCACCAACAGTGTAAGAGAGTTACCTTTTCTCCACACCCTCTCCAGGATTTATTGCTTGTAGACTTTTGGATAGCAGCCACTCTGACTGGAGTGAAATGGTACCTCATTGTGGTTTTGATTTGCATTTCTCTGATAATGAGTGATGTTGAGCATCTTTTCATGTGTTTGTTATCCATCTGTATGTCTTCCTTGGAGAAATTTCTGTTTAGTTCTTTGGCCCATTTTTTGATTGGGTCATTTATTTTTCTGGAATTGAGCTGCAGGAGTTGCTTGTATATTTTTGAGAATAATTCTTTGTCAGTTGCTTCATTTGCTATTATTTTCTCCCATTCTGAAGACTGTCTTTTCACATTGCTTATAGTTTCCTTTGTTGTGCAGAAGCTTTTAAGTTTAATTAGGTCCCATTTGTTTATTTTTGCTTTTATTTCCAATATTCTGGGAGGTGGATCATAGAGGATCCTGCTGTGATTTATGTTGGAGAGTGTTTTGTCTATGTTCTCCTCTAGGAGTTTTATAGTTTCTGGTCTTATGTTTAGATCTTTAATCCATTTTGAGTTTATTTTTGTGTATGGTGTTAGAAAGTGTTCTAGTTTCATTCTTTTACAAGTAGTTGACCAGATTTCCCAGCACCACTTGTTAAAGAGATTATCTTTTTTCCATTGTATATTCTTGCCTCCTTTGTCAAAGATAAGGTGTCCATAGGTATGTGGATTTATCTCTGGGCTTTCTATTTTGTTCCATTGATCTATATTTCTGTCTTTGTGCCAGTATCACACTGTCTTGATGACTGTGGCTTTGTAGTAGAGCCTGAAGTCAGGCAGGTTGATTCCTCCAGTTCCATTCTTCTTTCTCAAGATTGCATTGGCTATTCGAGGTTTTTTGTATTTCCACACAAATTGTGAAATTATTTGTTCTAGCTCTGTGAAAAATACCGTTGGTAGCTTGATAGGGATTGCATTGAATCTATAGATTGCTTTTTTGGGTAGTATACTCATTTTCACTATATTGATTCTTCCAATGCATGAATATGGTATATTTCTCCATCTATTAGTGTCCTCTTTGATTTCTTTCACCAGTGCTTTATAGTTTTCTATATATAGGTCTTTTGTTTCTTTAGGTAGATATATTCCTAAGTATTTTATTCTTTTCGTTGCAATGGTGAATGGAATTGTTTCCTTAATTTCTCTATTTTCTCATTACTCGTGTATAGGAATGCAAGGGATTTCTGTGTGTTGATTTTATATCCTGCCACTTTACTATATTCATTGATTAGCTCTAGTAATTTTCTGATGGAGTCTTTAGGGTTTTCTATGTAGACAGAGACCACATTTTGAAGGGGCTTAATCTGTATTCACAGCTAACCTACCTTGAAAGGTACACTTACTGGGATGACCTAGAGGGATGGGATGGGGAGGGAGGTGGGAGGGGGGTTCAGGATGGGGAACACATGGCAGATTCATGTCAATGTATGGCAAAACCACTACAATATTGCAAACTAATTAGCCTCCAATTAAAATAAATAAATTTATATTAAAAAAAAAGAAAGTGTACACTTACCAACTACACTTAAAGTAGTGTCAGGGAAAGCCTGATATTCACTCCTTTTTTTTAATGAACCATGAATTAATTTATTTGTTTTTATTGAAGTATAGTTGATTTGTTGTATTAGTTTCTGGTGTACATCAAAGTGATTCAGTTATATATATATATTCTTTTTTATACTATCTCTATTATGTTTTTTATAGAATATCAATTATAGTTCCCTGTGCTATACAGTAGGACCTTGTTGTTTATCTATTTTATATATATAGTATTCTGCATCTGCTAATCTGAAATTCCTAATTTATCCCTCCCCCACCCTTTTCCCCTTTGGAAGCCATAAGTTTGTTTTCTATGTCTGTGAGTCTGTTTCTGTGTTGTGAATAAGCTCACTTGCATCATATTTTAGATTCCACACATGAATGTTATCATATGGCATTTGTCTTTCTCTTTCTGACTTACTTCACTAGTATGATAAGATCCAGGTTCATCCGTGCTGCTGCAGATGGCATTATTTCATTCTTTCTTATGGCTGAGTAATATCCATTGTATACATGTACCCCATCTTCTTTATCCATTCATCTGTTAATGGACATTTAGGTTGCTTCCATGGTATTCACTCTTTAATGCACTAATGTCTAGCTTCTACTTCCATCACATTATTGGATTTTTTTGAATTGTCCTGTACAAGTCCTACATTGGTCTTCATAACCACTCTAAAGCCTTTGTCACTGTTGACAACCACTCCCCACTCCCATGAAGCTTTCTCCTCCCCTGGTTTCTGTCACATCACTGTCTCTTGATTTCTTTCTTGCTTTTCTGTGCCCCTACCTCCAATTCCCTAGTGGCTTAGACGATAAAGCATCTGTCTGCAATGCAGGAGACCCGGGTTCGATCCCTGGGTTGGGAAGATCCCCTGGAGAAGGAAATGGCAGCCCACTCCAGTATTCTTGCCTGGAAAATTCCATGGACAGCACAGCCTGGTAGGTTACCGTCCTTGGGGTAGCAAAGAGTTGGACACAACTGAGCAACTTCACTTTCACCTCCAATTCAGTCTTTCCACATTTCCTGTGCTTCCCATTAAAATTGTTCCTCTTTTCAGTCAATTCTATCAACTCACATAGTGAACCACCACATAGAAACAGATAACTCCAAAATCTCTACCTCCAATTTAAATACACTTCTCCTTACCTCTAGACCAGTATATTCAACCAATATATCCGTAGGGCATTGCCTACAGAAGAGACAAACTCAATATTTCCAAAACTGAACTCATTATTTTCCCCCCAAATTTGTTCCTTTGCCTGCATTTTACATCTCAGTTATGATAACCCTTAGCTTCTCAAACCAGAAATCTTGGGGCCATGTCCATTTCTAATTATTTACCAAACCCCATCTCTTTTCTTTTTAGAGTTCTCCTTTCCTCTGAATGATGCCTGTCATAATCTATGATACCTTCATTTATACAGCACTTTATACTTTGAACTAAGTTTGGCCTTTTTGTTTACTATAACCTGTTTTTCTGTGGCCTTTGGGTCTATATCACACCCTCACTGGGGACTGAGTTTGTATCATAAACACAAAAATTCTTTGGGGTATGAAGAAGGATATAAAATAATAAATCATGCATTTACATTTAATAAAAGTTTATTGAATACATGAATGGATGAACAAACAATGACATCACCTCTCCTTAGCAAAATTCTAAAACAGGAAGTACATCCTTGGGTCCTGTCTTCTTTTTCCGTATGCCTTCTATTAGTTCTTCCTCTCTCAATGTCCTCAGGTTTTTCATACTGATTATTTGATAAAAAATTTCACTCTGGCACCTTTGCTAGGAATATTTGCCTGTTGAGAGGTCAATGCAATTGCACAGTTTCACAAAAACAAAGCATTGACAAGGGGAAGATACTTGGAATTTAACAGAGGATGCTTGCAAGTAGCTCATGCTGCCTGTGTATAGCAGAGACAGTTCTCTCATGATGCAGAGGTTACTATAAAGAAGTAATTATTTTGATTTGAAAAATACATTTGGGAGATGTCAGTGCTTATGGTCCCCTAGACAGAAAGCATGGTCTTAGCTCATCCTCTTTGTTGAGGGACAGGGGCTGTGCTCTGAAAGTGGGTGGACAGGAAGCTTTTTCCTAAGGGGTAAAAACAGAACCAGATTTACTTTGCCTACACCAGTCTTGTGGTACATGATTTTGATGTCAATAAGCCTCATATCTCAATCTCAAAAACTCTCTATAGTCCTTTCTTCAATAGTTTAAAGGAGAAAAAAATTTTTCAGACATGCTGATTCTGTGTGCATTTCTTACATTAAAGTCATTAAAATCCCTCCTTAAAGCTTTCCAGGTACTTAAGCAGATTTAAAAGGAAAATGCAGAACAGTTTGAATTTCAAGAATTACATTATACTTGGTTGGCTTAGTCCATGTTTTGTTTTGTTTTGTTTTTTTTTCCAAACTTGAAATGGCCCCCAGTTCCACTTGGAAAATAATAGTAATGCTGGCAGGCACAGCAGTCTCCCATTTTTTCAGACTGTAGGATTCCTCGTTACACACGGCTAAGATAATGTTCTACATGGATACACTGAGAGCTCCACAAACGTCATGGCATTTATGCAATACATCCTTTTATTGGTGAGGAAAGAGAAATTTCAGGGTGGGATCAGGACAGCAAGAGATTGGTCTTTGAAGTGCTATGACAGTATTTCACCAACTGCACATCTCCATGCAAAGATATTTCACACTATAGATGCTAAATTTCACCCCACTTTTTTTTTTAAGTTATCTGCTAAGGTGCATTTCCTTTTATTCCTATAACATTCGCATTAAGAACTGAAGTGTTCCCATTGTGCTAAGTAGAAGTGATTCGCTTTGCTGGCATCTACATCTGCCGCCGCTGCTTTCTGAACCAACAATTCCTGACAGATGACATAACTGAAGGCTTTGTTTCTGTTATCCCCACCAGCAAATTGTGGTATGAAGATGGCAAATCTAATTCTGTTTCTCCTCCTCTTCTGTATTTCTTCTCTGAAGTATCCCTTCCAGTACTTCAATCATTCACCTGTGCAATACCTATTGAGTATCAACTGTACCCAAGAAATTTATGTTCTTCACCATGATTCAATTCTCTGACAGGGCCTTTTTTTGTGTGTGGTGGTGGTGGTAGTGGCTGTGAGATTCTAAGAGGTAATCAGTGGACTTCCCCTGTAATCCAGTGGTTAAGACTTTGCCTGCCCATGCAGGGGGTGCAGGTTTGATCCTTAGTTGGGAAACTAAGGTCCCACATGCCTTGTGGCCAAAAAACCAAAACACAAAACAGAAGAAATATAGTAACAAATACAATAAGGACTTTAAAACTGGTCCACATCAAAAAATCATGAAAAAAATGGGTAGTCAAAGATGTCTACCAAATTCTTGGGAGTCTGGGATTGACATGTACACATGACTATATTAAAAACAATTACCAACAGGTCTTACTGTATAGCACAGAAAACTCTGCTCAATATTCTGTAATAGCCTAAATGCATTTGAAAAACAGATACACATACACGTATAACTGATTCACTTTTCTGTACACCTGAAATTTACACAACATTGTTAATCAACTATACTTGAATATAAAATAAAAAGTTTTTTTTAAAGAATATCGTAGAGGTATCCACTTCCAGCCAAAATGAATAACAGTGACCAGACTTAGCACTCTGCCTGAAACAAATGGGAAAAAAAGACAAAATATGTTTCAAAACAGGTTTTCAAGAAATTGGATATCAAAAAATTAAAGGCAACCATCACTAAGAGACAAGAAGGAAATAAGATGAGCTTTAACACTGCTTCAGGTTCCCAGTGAGGGAGAGTTCCAAGGAGGTAGAACAGGAGACAAGAACCCACAAAGAACCCTGAGGTGCACTAAGCAAACACAGCTGGAAGTCTAGGTAGGCCAAGGCAGCTAGAATTCACAGAGAAGGGTAACCAGAGAAATGAGAGCTGCGGACAGAACTCTGAAGATCTACAGTGGGTGTCCCTTGAGTATAAAAGAATTATACTCCATAACGGAATTCTGCCCAGAAATGACACAGGTGATTAGATTAGCAGTAAATAAGAATATTAAAACAGTTATGACAATTGTATTTCATACGGTCACTAAGTTAGATGAAGACTGAACGTGTCTAAGTAAAAACATGAAAATAAATTTTAAAAATGCAAATCAAATTTCTAGACATGAAAACTACAATGCCTGAGATGAAAATTACACCGTATGGGGATAACAATAGATCAGATGCTATAGATGAACATACTGGTGAATTTTCAGACCTAGAGCTAGAAACTATCCAAAAAGAAACAAAGAAAAAAAGATTGGAAGAAAATGAACAGATTTTCCATGAGTTTTGAAACATCTTCAGATGGCTTAATACACATGTAATTTGTATCCATGAAAGACATGGGGCAGATAAGTGTATAGTGATCAACTTTGTTTCCATATTGGATGAAAACTATGGTGGCTCAGCAGGTAAAGAATCCATCTGCAATGCAGGAGATGTAGGTTTGAACCCTGGGTCAGAAAGCAAAATATTTTTTTAAATGCAAAAGCTGAACTAATGTATTAGATATCTGGGAGGAGGAAATGGCAACTGACTCCAGCATTCTTGCCTAGAGAATCCCACGGACAGAGGAGCCTGGTGGTCTATAGTCCATGAATTGCAAAGAGTCGGACACGACTGAGCAGGCAAGCATGATCATGATGCATGATAAACCCACAAGTCCTAGAATCTCAACAAACCCCAAACACAACACCCATGAAGAAAACTACATCAAGGAACATCATAATTGGGATGCTTAAACTCAATCACAAAAAGAAAAAAATTTTTAAAGCAGTCAGAGGAAAAAAGGCACAGTATGTACAGAAGAACAAACATAAGGAGGATAACAGATTTCTCCTTGGAAACAAGACAGATGAGAAGACAATGGAGCAGCCATCTTTAAGGCACTGGAAGAATGAGACAGTTGACCAAGAATTTTATGTCCTATAAAATATACTTCAAAATGAAAGCAAAATATTTTTTAAATGCAAAAGTTGAAGTAATGCATTAGAAACTATTTGGATGATGCAAAACTTTTTTCTTACTATGTAAAGTTCCCTAAAAGATAATAACATGTAAAACAAAAATAATAAAAATGAATTGAACAGATCTTAAACATCACTAGTAATTCAGTTCAGTTCAGTCACCCAGTCGTGTCTGACTCTTTGTGACCCCATGAACCGCAGCACGCCAGGCCTCCCTGTCCATCACCAACTCCTAGAGTTTACCTAAACTCATGTCCATTGAGTCCGTGATGCCATTTAACTATCTCATCCTCTATCGTCCCCTTCTCCTCCTGCCTTCAATCTTTCCAAACATCAGGGTCTTTTTAAATGAGTCAGCTCTTCACATCAGGTGGCAAAAATTAAGGAAATACAAATTAAAACCACAATGAAATACCACTGCTGCTGCTGCTGCTAAGTCACTTCAGTCATGTCCGACTCTGTGCGACCCCATAGATGGCAGCCCATGAGGCCCCCCAGTCCCTGGGATTTTCCAGGCAAGAACACTGGTGTGGGTTGCCATTTCCTTCATTATGCACCTATTAAAATCTCTAAAATTAAAAATACTAATGGGAACTTCCCTGGAAGTCCAGTAGATAAGATTTCATGCTCCCAATTCAGGGGTCCAGGTTTGATCCCTGGATCCCACATGCCTCAGCAAAGATGGAAAATGATGTATGCCATAACTAAGAGCCAGCATTGCCAAGTAAATAAATAAAAATACATTTTTAAAAAACTGATGGTGTGGAGCAAATGGAACACTCATGCACTGCTGGCAGAAATGTAAAATGGTATAACCACTTTTAAAAATAGTTAAACAATTTCTTTAGAAGTTATACATACACCTGCTGGCCATTTCTTTTCTAGGCATTTACTTAAGATATATGAAAGCCTAAGTCCACAGAACTACTTGTACACAAATTGTGGCTGCAGCTTTATTTGTAACTGTCAATAATTCAAATGTCCAACAACAAATGAATGGATAAACAAGGTGGCATATCCATACAATGGAATTGTATTCAGCAATAAAAGAAATGAACTACTCAAAACATGCAACAACATGGATATTAGAACACTGGAGTAGGTTGCCATTTCCTTCATTATGCACCTATTAAAATCTAATTATGTAGATTAGATTAGATATATAACTAATTATATTCATAAAAAGAAGTCAGACAAAAAATAGTACGTATATAACTTCTAGAAAATATAAACTAAATCCATACTGGTAGAAAGCAGATCAGTGATTGTTTGGAGACTGAACGGAGTGATAAGGGAATTTCCCAGGTCTGTACATATGCTAAATTATATTATTTTAAAGTTAAATTATATACTTTATATATATGTGAAGTTTATTGTGCTAATACTTCTCTAAAGTTGTTTTTAAAATATAAAAGGATGGCATTCAAGACATGGAAACAACCCAAGTGCTCATCAACAGATGACTGGTTTAAGATGTGGTATACATATGTATACATGTACACACACATATATATAATGAAATACTACTTGGCCATCAAAAACATGAAATATTGCCATTTGCAACAACATGGATGGACCTAGAGAATATCGTACTAAGTGAAGTAAGTCAGACAGAAAAAGACAAATATCATATAATATCACTTATATGCGGAATCTAAAATATGATACAAATGAACTTACAAAACAGAAACAGACTCACAGAAAACAAACTTCTGGTTATCAAAGTGTAAAGGGCAGAGTGGAGGAATAAAATAGGAGTATGAGAATAACAGATACAAATTATTATACATAAAATAGAAGAAGGATTTACTGTATAGCACAGGGAACAACATTCAGTATCTTAATGGATATCTATAGTCTATAATGGAAAGTCATCTGAAAATATATATATGTATAATGGAATCACTTTGCTGTATACCTGAAACTGACAGAATTTGTAAATCAACTCTACTTCAATTCAGTTCAGTTCAGTTGCTCAGTCGTGTCCACCACTTTGTGACCCCAGGGACTGCAGGATGCCAGGTTTCCTTATCCATCACCAGCTCCCAGAGGTTGCTCAAATTCATGTCCAGAGAGTCAGTGATGTCATCCAACCATCTCATCCTCTGTCATCCCCTTCTCCTCCTACCTTCAATCTTTCCCAGCATCAACGTCTTTTCCAATGAGTCAGTTCGCATCAGGTGGCCAAAGTATTGGAATTTCACCTTCAGCATCAGTTCTTCCTATGAATATTCAGGACTAATTTCCTTTAGGATTGACTGATTTGATCTCCTTGCTGTCCAAGGGACTCTCACGAGTTCCCAGCACCATAGTTCAAAAGCATCAATTCTTCAGCACTCAGCTTTCATTGTAGTCCAACTCTCACATCCATACATGACCACTGTAAAAACCACAGCTTTGACTAGACAGACCTTTTTTGGCAAAGTAATGTCTCTGCTTTTTAATATGCTATCAAGGTTGGTTATAGATTCTCTTCCAAGGAGCAAGCGTCTTTTAATTTCATGGCTGTACTCACCAACTGCAGTGATTTTGGAGCCCCCCAAAATAAAGTCTGTAATTCTTTCCATTGTTTCCCCAACTATTTGCCATGAAGATATGGGACCAGATGCCATGATATTCATTTTCTGAATGCTGACTTTTAAGCCAGCTTTTTCACTCTCCACTTTCACCTTCATCAAGAGGCTCTTTAATTCTTCACTTTCTGCCATAAGGGTGGTGTCATCTGCATATCTGAGGTTATTGATATTTCTCCCAGCAATCTTGATTCCAGCTTGTGCTTCCTTCAGCCCAGCATATTTCATAATGTACTCTGCATAGAAGTTAAATAAGCAGGGTGACAATATACAGTCTTGACATACTCCTTTCCCTATTTGGAACTGGTCCGTTGTTCCATGTCCAATTCTAATTCTTGCTTCTTGACCTGCAGACAGATTTCTCAGGGGGCAGATAAGGTGCTCTGGTATTCCCATATCTTTCAGAATTTTCCAGTTTGTTATGATCCACACAGCCAAAGGTTTTGGCATAGTCAATAAAGCAGAAATAGATGTTTTTCTGGAACTCTCTTGCTTTTTCCATGATCCAGCAGTTGTTGGCAATTTGATCTCTTGTTCCTCTGTTTTTTCTAAAACCAGCTTGAACATCAGGAAGTTCCCAGTTCACATATTGCTGATGCCTGGATTGTGAATTTTGAGCATTACTTTACTAGTGTGTGACATAAGTGCAATTGTATGATACTTTGAGCATTCTTTCACATTGCCTTTCTTTGGGATTGGAATGAAAACTGACCTTTTCTAGTCCTGTGGCCACAGCTGACTTTTCCAAATGTGCTGGCATATTGAGTGCAGCACTTTCACAGCATCACCTCTCAGGATTTGAAATAGCTCAACTGGAATTCCATCACCTCCACTAGCTTTGTTCGTAGTGATGCTTCCTAAGACCCACTTGACGTCACATTCCAGGATGTCTGGCTCTAGGTGAGTGATCACACCATCGTGATTATCTGGGTTGTGAAGATCTCTTTTGTGTAGTTCTTCTGTGTATTCTTGCCACCTCTTCTTAATATCTTCTGCTTCTGTTAGGTCCACACCATTTCTATTCTTTATCGAGCCCATCTTTGCATGAAATGTTCCCTTGCTATCTCTAATTTTCTTGAAAAGTTCTCTGGTCTTTCCCATTCTATTGTTTTCCTCTATTTCTTTGCACAGATCACTGAGGAAGGCTTTCTTACCTCTCCTTGCTATTCCTTGGAACTCTGCATTCAGATGCTTATATCTTTCCTTTTCTCCTTTGCTTTTCACTTCTCTTCTTTTCACAGCTATTTGTAAGGCCCCCTCAGACAGCCATTTTGCTTTTTTGCATTTCTTTTTCTTGGGGATGGTCTTGATCCCTGTCCCCTGTACAATGTCAAGAACCTCCATCCATAGTTCATCAGGTGCTCTATCAGATCTACTCCCTTAAATTTATTTCTCACTTCAACTGTATAGTCATAAGGTATTTGACTTAGGTCATACCTGAATGGTCTAGTGGTTTTCCCCACTTTCTTCAATTTCAGTCAAATGTGGCAATAAGGAGTTCACGATCTGAGCCACACTCAGCTCCCGGTCTTGTTTTTGCTGACTGTAGAGAGCTTCTCCATCTTTGGCTGCAAAGAATATAATCAATCTGACTTCGGTGTTGACCATCTGTGGTGATGTCCATGTGTAGAGTCCTCTCTTGCGTTGTTGGAAGAGGGTGTTTGCTATGACCAGTGCGTTCTCTTGGCAAAACTCTATTAGCCTTTGCCCTGCTTCATTCCATACTCCAAGACCAAATTTGCCTGTTACTCCAGGTGTTTCTTGACTTCCTACTTTTGCATTTCAGTCCCCTATAATGAAAAGGACATCTTTTGGGGGTGTTATTTCTAAAAAGTTTTGTAGATCCTTATAGAACCATTCAACTTTAGCTTCTTCAGCATTACTAGTCAGGGCATAGACTTGGATTACTGTGATATTGAAAGTTTGCTTGGAAGTGAACAGAGATCATTCTGTTGTTTCTGAGATTGCATGCAAGTACTGCATTTTGGACTCTTTTGTTGACCATGATGGCTACTCTATTTCTTCTAAGGGATTCCTGCCCCTAGTAGTAGATATAATGGTCATCGGAGTTAAATTCACCCATTCCAGTCCATTTTAGTTCTCTGATTCCTAGAACATCGACCTTCACTCTTGCCATCTCCTGTTTGACCACTTCCAATTTGTCTTGATTCATGGACCTAACATTTCAGGTTCCTATGCAATATTGCTCTTTACAGCATCGGACCTTGCTTCTATCACCAGTCACATCCACAACTAGGTGTTGTTTTTGCTTTTGCACCATCCCTTCTTTCTTTCTGGAGTTATTTCTCCACTGATGTCCAGTAGCATATTGGGCACTTACCGACCTGGGGAGTTTCTCTTTCAGTATCCTATGATTTTGCCTTTTCATACTGTTCATGGGGTTCTCAAGGCAAGAATACTGAAGTGGTTTGCCATTCCCTTCTCCAGTAGACCACATTCTCTCAGACCTCTCCACCATGACCCATCCATCTTGGGTGGCCCCACAGGGCACGGCTTAGTTTCATTGAGTTAGACAAGGCTGTGGTCCGTGTGATCAGATTGGCTAGCCTTCTGTGATTGTGGTTTCAGTCTGTCTGCCTTCTGATGACCTCTCTCAGTGCCTACTGTCTTACTGGGACTTCTCTTACCTTGGACGTGGGGTATCTCTTTACAGCTGCTCTAGCAAAGTGCAGACATTGCTCCTCACCTTGTTGTACAGGAGACAGGGATCAAGACCATGCCCATGGAAAAGAAATGCAAAAAAGCAAAATAGCTATCTGAGGAGGCCCTACCAACAGCTGTGAAAAGAAGAGAAGAGAAAAGGAAAGATAAACCCATTTGAATGCAGAGTTTCAATGAATAGCAAGGAGAGATAAGAAAGCCTTCCTCAGTGATTAGTGCAAAGAAATAGAGGAAAAACAATAGAATGGGAAAGACTAGAGATCTCTTCAAGAAAATTAGAGATACCAAGGGAACAATTCATGCAAAGATGGGCTCAGCTAAGGACAGAAATGGTATGGACCTAACAGAAGCAGAAGATATTCAGAAAAGGTGGCAAGAATACACAGAAGAACTATACAAAAATGATTTTCACACCCCAGATAATCATGATGGTGTGATCACTGACCTAGAGCCAGACATCCTGGAATGTGAAGTCAAGTGGGCCTTAGAAAGCATCACTATGTGGAGGTGATGGAATTCCAGTTGAGCTATTCCAAATCCTGAAAGATGATGCTGTGAAAGTGCTGCACTCAATATGCCAGCACATTTGGAAAACTCAGCAGTGGCCACAGGACTGGAAAAGGTCAGTTTCCATTCCAATCCCAAAGAAAGGCAATGCCAAAGAATGCTCAAACTACTGCACAATTGCACTCATCTCACATGCTAGCAAAGTAATGCTCGAAATTCCCCAAGCCAGGCTTCAGCAATACATGAACCGTGAACTTCCAGATGTTCAAGCTGGTTTTAGAAAAGGCAGAGGAACCAGAGATCAAATTGCCAACATCTGCTGGATCATCGAAAAAGCAAGAGAGTTCCAGAAAAGCATCTATTTCTGCTTTATTGACTATGCCAAAGCCTTTGACTGTGTGGATCACAATAAACTATGGAAAATTCTGAAAGAGATGGGAATACCAGACCACCTGACCTGCCTCTTGAGAAATCTGTATGCAGGTTAGGAAGCAACAGTTAGAACTGGACATGGAACAACAGACTGGTTCCAAATAGGAAAAGGAGTTTGTCAAGGCTGTATATTGTCACCCTGCTTCTTTAACTTCTATGCCAAGTACATCATGAGAAACGCTGGGCTGGAGAAAGCTCAGGCTGGAATCAAGATTGCTGGGAGAAATATCAATAACCTCAGATATGCAGATGACACCACGCTTATGCAAAAAGCGAAGAAGAATTAAAGAATTAAATAAAGAATTAAATAAAAGTGAAAGAGGAGAGTGGAAAAGCTGGCTTAAAGCTCAACATTAATAAAAGTAAGATCATGGCATCTGGTCCCATCACTTCATGGCAAATAGATGGGAAACAGTGGATATTTTGGGCTCCAAAATCACTGCAGATGGTGATTGCAGCCATGAAATTAAAAGACACTTACTCCTTGGAAGGAACGTTATTACCGACCTAGACAGCATATTAAAAAGCAGAGACATTACTTTGCCAACAAAGGTCCGTCTAGTCAAGGCTATGGTTTTTCCAGTATTCATGTATGAATGTGAGAGTTGGACTGTAAAGAAAGCTGACGGATTCATTTTGATATTTGGCAAAACTAATACAATTTGTAAAGTTTAAAAATAAAATAAAATTAAAAAAAAAAAGCTGAGTGCCGAAGAATTAATGCTTTTGAACTGTGGTGTGGGAGAAGACTCTTGAGAGTCCCTTGGACTGCAAGGAGGTCCAACCAGTCCATCCTAAAGGAGATCAGTCCTGGCTGTTCATTGAAAGGACTGATGTTGAAGCGGAAACTCCAGTACTTTGACCACCTGATGCAAAGAACTGACTCATTCGAAAAGACCCTGATGCTGGGAAAGATTGAGGGCAGGAGGAGAAGGGGATGACAGAGGATGAGATGGTTGGATGGCATCGCCAACTCAAAGGACATGAGCTTCAGTGAACTCCGGGAGTTGGTGATGGATAGGGAGGCCTGGTGTGCTGCAGTCCATGGGGTCAGAAAGAGTTGGACATGCCTGAGGAACTGAACTGAACTGACTGATAGATCATAACCCCCCTACTCTCTACTTCAGCTGCTACCAAGCGCAAATTTTGGTTGCTAAGTAAAAACTAAATGTTTAATATCATAAGACCCTAGTACTTGGGGATTTCCTGTTATGGCAGATGCAATACATGAACTAATATAAGACTTGAGGAGATAAAACTGTGAGTTGAAAGCCATTAAGACAGACTGAGGAGTTCACTGTTGTGCTCTTATAAAGTCTCAACATCCAATTCTCCTCTCTGTTCTATGTCTACTTTGAATATATATATAGGTGCTTAAAGCACATTTATCCACTCATTATTTCAACAAATAGTTTCTAAGCATCTCCCGTGTGCCTGGTTTTGGGTACTAGGGACTCAGCAGTGCACAAGACAGATGAAGTTGCTACCCTCATGTAACGTACGTTTAAATGAAGGACTCTGTTGAACAAATAAACGAAAGAAGAGATGAATATATCAGAAGAAAAATAAGCAGAACCCGGGTCACAGTGAATGGTTTTTTCTCCAAAAAGTGTTCTGATACATAAGAATTACCATATTATCTGTTATGTGTGTATGTGAAAGTCGCTCAGTCTTGTCCAACTCTTTGCAACCCCATGGACTGTAGCCTACCAGGCTCTTCTGTCCATGGGATTCTCCAGGCAAGAACACTGGAGTGGGTAGCCATTCCCTTCTCCAGGGGATCTTCCCAGCCCAGGAATTGAACTCCAGCCTTCCACATTGCAGGCAGATTGTTTACCATCTGATTCACTAGGGAAGCTCTATAGCTGCAGAAGAGAGAGGATAAAGAAGACACATGTGCTTCTTCACCATCTTGACTTGAAGTGATATCTACCGCTCCAAGAACTAATCACAACCTTCCTTATCCTCTATATTATCTGTTAAGACCATCTTATACCACTGTAGGACTTAATCCCCTTTGAGCAGAAAATGCCCTAGTAAATGAATGAGTTTGAAACCATCATCTAGGAAACCATAACAGAAGAGAAGTAGTAGAGAGTGGGGAGAACCATTCATTCTCTTCCTAATCCAAAGTTAAGGGCTTAGAGAGATACCAATTGAGAAGTACCCATTTTTGCCTGTAAAGCAGATTTCATTCTGTCTCGCAGTACCATTACCTTTAGAAGATGAGTACACATTCTCTTATCATAAAAAATATAGTATTTTGGAACTTACTGTAAAAATCATACAGAAAGAGCTACAACACAACTCTATAGTAATGAACTTAAAATGATATGATAACCATATACAGTATAGTCAGGCTTTCAATAGCTAAAGCAATAATCATTTTTAATTATTATAATGTATTTTGTATGTATGTAGATCAGATTGGTCACTCAGTCGTGTCCAACTCTTTGCAACCCCATGAATCGCAGCACGCCAGGCCTCCCTATCCATCACCAACTCCCGGAGTTCACTCAGACTCACATCCATTGAGTCAGTGATGCCATCCAGCCATCTCATCCTCTGTCGTCCCCTTCTCTTCTTGCCCCCAATCCCTCCCAGCATCAGAGTCTTTTCCAATGAGTCAACTCTTCACATGAGGTGGCCAAAGTACTGGAGTTTCAGCTTTAGCATCATTCCTTCCAAAGAAATCCCAGGGCTGATCTCCTTCAGAATGGACTGGTTGGATCTCCTTGCAGTCCAAGGGACTCTCAAGAGTCTTCTCCAACACCACAGTTCAAAAGCATCAATTCTTTGGCGCTCAGCCTTCTTCACAGTCCAACTCTCACATCCATACATGACCACAGGGAAAACCATAGCCGTGACTAGATGAACCTTTGTTGGCAAAGTAATGTCTCTGCTTTTCAATATGCTATCTAGGTTGGACATAACTTTCCTTGCAAGGAGTAAGCGTCTTTTAATTTCAGGGCTGCAGTCACCATCTGCAGTGGTTTTGGAGTCCAGAAAAATAAAGTCTGACACTGTTCCCACTGTTTCCCCATCTATTTCCCATGAAGTGATGGGACCAGATGCCATGATCTTCGTTTTCTGAGTTGAGCTTTAAGCCAACTTTTTCACTCTCCACTTTCACCTTCATCAAGAGGCTTTTTAGTTCCTCTTCACTTTCTGCCATAAGGGTGGTGTCATCTGCATATCTGAGGTTATTGATATTTCTCCCGGCAATCTTGATTCCAGCTTGTGTTTCTTCCAGTCCAGCGTTTCTCATTATGTACTCTGCATATAAGTTAAATAAACAGGATGACAATATACAGCCTTGACGTAGTCCTTTTCCTATTTGGAACCAGTCTATTGTTCCATGTCCAGTTCTAACTGTTGCTTCCTGACCTGCATACAGATTTCTCAAGAGGCAGATCAGGTGGTCTGGTATTCCCATCTCTTTCAGAATTTTCCACAGTTTATTGTGATGCACACAGTCAAAGGCTTTGGCATAGTCAATAAAGCAAAAATAGATGCTTTTCTGGAACTCTCTTGCTTTTTCCATGATCCAGCGGATGTTGGCAATTTGATCTCTGGTTCCTCTGGCTTTTCTAAAACCAGCTTGAACATCAGGAAGTTCACAGTTCACATATTGCTGATGCCTGGCTTGGAGAATTTTGAGCATTACTTTACTAGCGTGTGAGATGAGTGCAATTGTGTGTTAGTTTGAGCATTCTTTGGCATTGCCTTTCTTTGGGATTGGAATGAAAACTGACCTTTTCCAGTCCTGTGGCCACTGCTGAGTTTTCCAAATGTGCTGGCATATTGAGTGCAGCACTTTCACAGCATCATCTTTCAGGATTTGGAATAGCTCAACTGGAATTCCATCACCTCCACTAGCTTGGTTCATAGTGATGCTTTCTAAGGCCCACTTGACTTCACATTCCAAGATGTCTGGCTCTAGGTCAGTGATCACACCATCGTGATTATTGGGTTGTGAAGATCTTTTTTGTACAGTTCTTCTGTGTATTCTTGCCATCTCTTCTTAATATCTTCTGCTTCTGTTAGGTCCATACTATTTCTGTCCTTTATCAAGCTCATCTTTGCATGAAATGTTCCTTTGGTATCTCTGATTTTCTTGAAAAGATCCCTAGTCTTTCCCATTCTGCTGTTTTCCTCTATTTCTTTGCATTGATCGCTGAAGAAGGCTTTCTTATCTCTTCTTGCTATTCTTTGGAACTCTGCATTCAGATGCTTATATCTTTCCTTTTCTCCTTTGCTTTTCGCTTCTCTTGTTTTCACAGCTATTTGTAAGGCCTCCCCAGACAGCCATTTTGCTTTTTTGCATTTCTTTTCCATGGGGATGGTCTTGATCCCTGTCTCCTGTACAATGTCACGAACCTCATTCCATAGTTCATCAGGCACTCTATCTATCGGATCTAGGCCCTTAAATCTATTTCTCACTTCCACTTATAATCATAAGGGATTTGATTTAGGTCATACCTGAATGGTCTAGTGGTTTTTCCTACTTTCTTCAATTTAAGTCTGAATTTGGCAATAAGGAGTTCATGGTCTGAGCCACAGTCAGCTCCTGGTCTTGTTTTTGCTGACTGTATAGAGCTTCTCCATCTTTGGCTGCAAAGAACATAATCAATCTGATTTCGGTGTTGACCATCTGGTGATGTCCACGTATAGAGTCTTCTCTTATGTTGTTGGAAGAGGGTGTTTGTTATGACCAGTGCATTTTCTTGGCAAAACTCTATTAGTCTTTGCCCTGCTTCATTCCATATTCCAAGGCCAAATTTGCCTGTTACTCTAGGTGTTTCTTGACTTCCTACTTTTGCATTCCAGTCCCCTATAATGAAAAGGACATCTTTTTTAGGTGTTAGTTCTAAAAGGTCTTTTAGGTCTTCATAGAACCATTCAACTTCAGCTTCTTCAGCATTACTGGTTGGGGCATAGACTTGGATTACTGTGATATTGAATGGTTTGCCTTGGAAACGAACAGAGATCATTCTGTCGTTTTTGAGATTGCATCCAAGTACTGCATTTCGGACTCTTTTGTTGACCATGATGGCCACTGCATTTCTTCTGAGGGATTCCTGCCCGCAGTAGTAGATATAACGGTCATCTGAGTTAAATTCACCCATTCCAGTCCATTTCAGTTCGCTGATTCCTAGAATGTCGACATTCACTCTTGCCATCTCTTGTTTGACCACTTCCAATTTGCCTTGATTCATGGACCTGACATTCCAGGTTCCTATGCAATATTGCTCTTTACAGCATCGGACCTTGCTTCTATCACCTGTCACATCCACAGCTGGGTATTCTTTTTGCTTTGGCTCCATCCCTTCATTCTTTCTGGAGTTATTTCTCCACTGATCTCCAGTAGCATATTAGGCACCTACTGTCCTGGGGAGTTTCTCTTTCAGTATCCTATCATTTTGCCTTTTCATACTGTTCATGGGGTTCTCAAGGCAAGAATATTGAAGTGGTTCGCCATTCCCTTCTCCAATGGACCACACATGCAGAAACTATACAAATTATCTTAAGCCCCCATTTCCCTAAACTCAAGAGATTGCTGAAGGTCTACACCAAGCTCAGACATGGCTTTGGATAAGTTCAGGCTTTTACTTTTCCTTTTCTCACTTTGAAAAATCAGTCCCTTCAACCCCAACAAAAACAAACCACTTTAAAATATTAATTATCTACTCTGTCTTTTTAAAGTACAACTATATATAAAATATGCACAAAGGGATGGAGTAGAGGAGGGGAGGGAGGCTCAAGAGAGAGTATACGTATAATTATGACTGATTTGCACTATTGTACAGCAGAAACCAACACAACATTTAAAAGTAATCCTCTTCCATTTAAAAAAAAAGAAAATGTGCATGAATAATAAATATGTAGCTCAGTAATCTTGTCTCAGTGGGAACATACTCACATATCACTCCCCAAGTTAAGAATTAGAATAATCTCAGACCTCAGTCCACTTGTCCCCTCCTAATCATAATCCCTTCAGTCCTTCCTGGAGGCAACCTACATCCTGATGCCTAATACCATAAATTAGTTTTGCCTATTTTTGAAATTTATGGAAATGGACTCATACAATATGTAATTTTTGTTCTCCCAACTTCTTATTTTGAAAACCTTTTACTCCTAGAGAAAAGTTATGATTGTATTTAAAATGCCATGTATCATTAACCTAGATTTACCACTTGTAAATATTTGACCACATTTGCTCAATCTATCTCTCTTTTGATAAATAGAGGATTGGTGGATAGATAAGGCATATAGATAGATGAATTACTAAGAAGTAAATTAAAGAATATGGACATGAATCACATTTTTAAAAACTTCATCGTGCAAGTCCTAAGAATAATGTCATTCTGTTACATAACCATAATATAATCACACTTAAGGACATTAATAATAATTCTATCTAATATCCAGTCTATATTTAATTTCCCTCAATTATACCAAAAATAATTTTTCTAAACTCATTTTCTATACAGTATCTAATCAGTTCTCACTTAATATATTTGGTTGTTAACTATCTCTGTGAAAGTGAAAGTGAAAGTTGCTCAGTCATGTCTGACTCTTTGCAACCCCATGGACTATACAGTCTGTGGAATTCTCCAGGCCAGAATACTGGAATGGGTAGCCTTTCCCTTTTGCAGGGAATCTTTCCAACCTAGGGATTGAACCCAAGTCTCCAGCATTACAGGCAGATTCTTTACAGCTGAGCCACAAGGGAAGCCCAAGAATACTGGAGTGGGTAGCCTATCCCTTCTCCAGGGGATTTTCCCGACCCAGGAATTGAACCAGGGTCTCCTGCATTGCAAGTGGTTTCTTTACCAACTGATCTATTAGGGAAGCCCTAACTATCTCTTTAGTCTTTTTTAATCTAGTACCTAACCCCACTCTTTTTCTTCCACAACATTTTCTTTTAAGAAAAGTTGTCTTTAAAGTACCCCACACTCTGAATTTGCTTCTCTATTGTGTCAGTTAACTTGTGCTTCTATCCCCTGTATTTCCTCTACTCTACAGATTAGGTCTGGAGGCTTCATGAATTCAGATTAAATATTTTTGGCAAGAATATTTTATAGAAGTATACCCTATGTTTACACCACTTTCATAATCACTCTTCTCATATAACTTCCTTCCCAATTCTTTATGGTGTTTCCAAGAATAGCAGCAACAATAAAACTGAAGAGGTTCACAAAATGTATGGAAGAAAATCTTGCAATATATGCATGCCAGTTTAACTTAGAGGCCTGCAGCATCATTTTTTCTTTCATTGAGGTCTTAGTTCCCCATCTCTCAAGATGGCAAAACAGAATCTTAAGTTTCATATAAAAAGGACAGCATTCGTTTTTTAACTATTTCAGAGCTGCTGCGTCACTTTAGTTGTGTCCGACTCTGTGCGACCTCATAGATGGCAGCCCACTAGGCTCCTCTGTCCCTGGGATTCTCCAAGCAAGAACACTGGAGTGGGTTGCCATTTCCTTCTCCATTGCATGAAAGTGAAAAGTGAAAGTGAAGTCACTCAGTTGTGTCCGACTCCTAGCGACCCCATGGACTGCAGCCTACCAGGCTCCTCTGTCCATGGGATTTTCTAGGCAAAAGTACTGGAGTGGGGTGCCATTGCCTTCTCCGACTATTTCAGAGAGAGATAGCCAAATCTGATTTTTCAGTTACCATTTATTAAAGACAAACATTTAACAGTGCTTTTTATGTCTACTGCCATAAAAAAAGGCAGAAAAAGAGGAATGAAATGAAATTAGACAATTAGGAGGCAAATAATGACAGTATTAGAGGGGTGGCTTTTAAGCTTTTTAGACCATGACTTAAAACCAAGTATACACAAGAAGATATAAGTTGACAAAAAAAAAAATTCTCATAAAATCAAACTTCATTCAGTTCAGTTCAGTCGCTCAGTCATGTCCGACTCTTTGCAACCCCGTGAATCACAGCACGCCAGGCCTCCCTATCCATCACCAACTCCCGGAGTTCACTGACTCACATCCATCAAGTCAGTGATGCCATCCAGCCATCACATCCTCTGTCATCCCCTTCTCCTCTTGCCCCCAATCCCTCCCAGCATCAGAGTCTTTTCCAATGAGTCAACTCTTCACATGAGGTGGCCAAAGTACTGGAGTTTCAGCTTTAGCATCATTCCTTCCAAAGAAATCCCAGGGCTGATCTCCTTCAGAATGGACTGGTTGGATCTCCTTGCAGTCCAAGGGACTCTCAAGAGTCTTCTCCAACACCACAGTTCAAAAGCATCAATTCTTCAGTGCTCAGCCTTCTTCACAGTCCAACTCTCACATCCATACATGACCACAGGAAAAGCCATAGCCTTGACTAGACGAACCTTTGTTGGCAAAGTAATGTCTCTGCTTTTCAATATGCTATCTAGGTTGGACATAACTTTCCTTGCAAGGAGTAAGCGTCTTTTAATTTCAGGGCTGCAGTCACCATCTGCAGTGATTTTGCAGCCCAGAAAAATAAAGTCTGACACTGTTCCCACTGTTTCCCCATCTATTTCCCATGAAGTGATGGGACCAGATGCCATGATCTTCGTTTTCTGAGTTGCGCTTTAAGCCAACTTTTTCACTCTCCACTTTCACTTTCATCAAGAGGCTTTTTAGTTCCTCTTCACTTTCTGCCATAAGGGTGGTGTCATCTGCATATCTGAGGTTATTGATATTTCTCCCGGCAATCTTGATTCCAGTTTGTGTTTCTTTCAGTCCAGCATTTCTCATGATGTACTCTGCATATAAGTTAAATAAGCAGGGTGACAATATACAGCCTTGACGTACTCCTTTTCCTATTTGGATCCAGTCTGTTGTTCCATGTCCAGTTCGAACTATTGCATACAGATTTCTCAAGAGGCAGGTCAGGTGATCTGGTATTCCCATCTCTTTCAGAATTTTCCACAGTTTATTGTGATCCACACAGTTAAAGGCTTTGGCATAGTCAATAAAGCAGAAATAGATGTTTTTCTGGAACACTTCATTATGTGTGAAGAAACCCTGATATTTTATATCCTAGTCTCTCATTAATTTTTAAAAGAAAATAATCTGTGTTTTATCCCTAAAATATGTATAACCCCTAATGGTTCATAATCTGGAGTTGGTGGAGGAATGCATTAGGATAGCTAGACTAAGTGTTTTACGAAGAAATGAGGATGAATTGGAATAATAGCCCAACTCAGTAGAAAAATACATTACATTTTAATTATTCAAATCAATGTTTTCCTTCAGCTTTAGCATCTTCCCAAGTGCTCAGTGGAAAAGAATCTGCCTGCCAACACAGGAGATGTGGGTTCGATCCCTGGGTGGGGAAGATCCCCTGGAGAAGGAAGTGGCAACCCACTCCAGTTTTCTTGCCTGGGAAATCCCATGGACAGAGGGGCCTGGCGGGCTGCCGTCCACAGGGTCACAAAAGAGTCAGACACTACTTAGGGACTAAACAACAACAACAAAAAGATCAACGGGGGAAGACTTAAGTTTGAATTCTCACCTAATAAGTGACTGAACAACAAACAAGGCTACCTTGAGTGTGTTTAGGGGGGATTGGATTCCTCTGCTGTGAAATTAACATGATTCCTGTTCCCTGAATAAAGGTTTAAGGAGAAAGAAACATGAAAGGGCTTGGCACAAAGCAACAAGTGAAGACTGTGTTTGGTTCCAGCAAGTGAGCACTAAGGCCATAGAACTACAACTGCCCTTTTCTTGAAATCATAGTATGTAAGTCATGAGAACATTCAGAATCACTTTAGAGTGTGCCCCTGATAAACCATCACTTTCAGTGTTTCAGACTATTTGGAGAAGTGTTAAGTCAGACAGTGAGAAGCTCTGAGCCATAAAGGTCTCGGGTATATAACTAAATCCTCCCTGAGTGACAAGGTTTTTGGAACGAGAAATGATGGAAATTGGCACAAATGACCAGCTCAAATGAAGTGAATTTCCTGCCATGAAAATAGTCATTGAAAACCAGTAAAATGGTTTCAGTTTGTGCTGGTTTATTCCTCTAAGCAGATGTGCCTCGCTTATCATTTATTTTAATTATTCCTGATGTGTTGCCTATCACATCACAAGCTTCTTCAAAGGGAAAGGAATAAGCAGTTGTCATAACAACAAAGCTCTTCATTACCCTGGGAACCTTCGACAGCTTTATTTAAAATGAAGGAGAAAAAAGAACCCTAACCAATTAGCTTTATCAGTCTGATTCATGTTCTTAAACTGATAACAGTGTTTCCTGAAGAACTTACAATTTGATGGGGAATGTGTCATGAATATTTATGGCAACATAAAACTCAAGAAAAAATTGCCTAGCTAATTATTACTTGGAAGGTGTCTCTGGTCAAATTCCTGGTCAAATTCCTGCCCAGTGATCCATTTGATTTTTTTTAATGACTTTTATTAAACAAATCAAAGAATAAGCGGGACTTCTGCCAGCTTATATCCATTGGTTCAAGAACAGCAATGAGACCTATTTAGGTTTAAACTTTAAAGCCCAGGCTTCACCCTCAGCTAATCTGATTTGTGTTAAGTTTGCATTCAGTTACACCGGAAACATTCTCTCCTGCCTTCGCCCCTTCCTTCTCCGTGCCAGAGATATAGCGGAAGTCCCCGGAGAGTTTTAATTCTGCCCTTCTCTGCAGAATTAAAAAAGCAGATGTTTTCTTCTGGCTGCGGGAGATAAGACTGAGAAGTAATTATTGTTCTGGTCCCAAATCCCACAGGTGTTTTCATTCCTGCCCTGTGACCACAGGAAAAATAAACAGTAAGCCTGAGAAGGTCTAGTTGAGGTGCTCTTCAAGTTAAGACTTGAGGCCAAATGTTTGAATACCTCCTGCAAAAAAAAAAAAAAAAACTATGCAGAAGTAGGCAAACTTTTTCTGTAAAGAACAAGATATTAAATATTTCTTACTTATCGGGGACCTAAGGTTTCTGTTGTCACTCTTCAGCATCGCCACGCTTGAGTGAAGCTGTTTTAGACAATGTGTAAACCAGTGGGTTTGGCTCCATCTGGTCCTACCATTGTTTGCAGACCCAAAAGGATTCCCAAGAAATTAGATATCTACCAGCAAAGCAACAAGTGCATAAGTTCTTCAAATAAACAACAGTGAACACTTGGAAAGCATGTCCACAAAGTTGTCTGCACATATATTATTTCATTTAACCCTGAAATGAGGATTACTCTAAGTGGCAGGCATATCAATTTGTATCTTACACTTGAGAAAACTAGACCTGGGGTTCTCAGGTAATCTCCTTGCTTTTCAAGATCAAACAGCTGGTCTCTTGACGCCAGTTTTAAAGATCTCTCCACCACCTACCCAATTGTCTTGAAGAGAGTGCACTTTATACAGATCAAACAGAAAGAAGTATGAATGATAACAATTTCTAACTCTTCTTCTTCTATGGGTAAGTGTAGTCAGTGCTCAAATGAGTGAAAAAAGATCCATCAACACTCCTCAAGGTCTGCTGAGTTTCAAATGATGCTAACTCAAGCGTTAGACCTAGCTGAGAGTGACCAGAAAGCCAAAAAATTCAGTTCAGGAATTAACTACGTAGGCCTGGTTTTCTCTAAACTGCCTACCTTCACAACCTGAAACCAAGAAGGGCTTCATCAACTGTTTGGGGGTCAAAGAAGGAAATCTACGAGAAACAGCCCTGAGATAAATGCAGGAGCATTTGCTGATGAGGATTGGGATATTAAAGTCCACATATAGAAGTGATTTTTTTTACCAAAGATTGTACAGGCAACTATTACTTAATTATGACAATTATACACAGTCAGGATATTACATTAGGAAACACAGATGCACCATCTGTTAAGGAAACATGATTTAACTGATTTTTTTCCCCTAGACTTTAGCCTTGTAAATATTAACTCTACGTGGTTCAGCTCAAGTAAGAGTTTCCATGAAAAACGTTGCCGACAGGACATTTGTCAGTTATAGCCCTCATTTCAATTCTACAAGCATTTACTGAATGTCTCCTAAGTGTCAGGCATAGTAAAATAATCTCTGCCTTAAAGGACTTTATACAGTGAGCAATAAGAATAAAATACATATTTAAATGAATAAGACAAGGAAGACTTCAGGTAGAAAAGGGTTTAATATTACATGGATCTAGAGGAAAAAAGAGATCTGGAGGAAAAGAAAGGGTATTTCTTAAAGAAGAGGATCAGGATAAGTTTCAGAGTGAACTGACAGAAAAAAAAAAAAGAACAACACCTGTGAACAAAGATACGAGAGCAGAAAATTGAATTGGGGGTTGGGCGTTTAGTTGGTTTAGAGTTTGCCATAGTGGTTAAAACTAAAAATTCAAGGACCAGGGTGCCACTGGCTGAAGGCTTTCCCCCCGCCACCCCAGTTCTTTTCTCTTTTTTGGCATCTTGCCAAGGATGGGGCACCATCATGGGAATTGATGTCCCCACAAAAAGGACAGAAAAGTTTGACGTGAGTGGTGTGATAAAAAGACATGTTCACATGCTGAAATACAAGGAAGTCATTCTGGTCCATACATGAGTTAACTTGAATTTTAGGCTAACTAAAAGAGCCTGTTGGTGGCTGATCAAACATACATTGTATATCTGCTTTAATTACGAAAGAAAAAGGGCATGTTGACCAGAAGTAAAGAATGTCCATGATAAAAATAAAGATTAAATTCCCCTTTTCATAGGGTGCCAACGCTGGGCCTTCTCCATGACAAAACTCCCTTCCCAGGGGCAAGGCCACGGTCACTCGCTGTGTACATGCTGTTCTTTAAAAAGAAAAAAGAAAAAAACCTTGAAGAAATGTAACCCTGACTAGTTTAATGTTCTTTGTTCTGACAAGACATAAAACTTTGTTGGAAAGTCATTTTCTCAGAATTATATGGAAAGCGGGGGCTGGGTTAGCCTGCAATTTGGCTCAAATAAAACTCCATGCTTGGGGGCATCCCTGGTAGTCCAGTGGTTGAGAATCCACCTTCTAATGCAGGGGACATGGGTTCGATCCCTGGTCTGGGAAGATCCTACATGTCCACCACTAGAGAAACCCACACAGTGCAATGAAGACTCAGCACAGCCAAAAAACACAAAACAAAAAACAGCTAACACTCTATTCTTCTTATTGTTTATAGATTATTTTTGTAGATAAGCCCAAAAGCCAGGACATCTCCATAAGGTTGTTTGTCAAGCTGCACAGGCTTCTGGCTGGAGGAGCTAACTCCACCTTCAACCAGGTTCTACTGAAGAGGTCGCTGGTGAGTCCCACCCACGGGCCACCTCCATTCCTTTCCTGGATGACCTGGAAAATGAAGTGTCCTGGCCAGGAAAGCAAAACAGCTGTGGTTGCAGGGATTATAACAGATGATGTGTGTGTCCAGGTGGTACCCAAACCGCAGGTGTGTGCTCTTCGGGGGTGCAGGTGGGCAGCCATACCCAGGGCCACATTCTCAATGCTGGGGGCAAGCTCCTCTCCTTTAACCAGCTGGCCCTGGGGCCTCTCTCCCAAGGGCTGTGGCCATGACCTCTCCAGTCCTTGAAAGGGCCAAGAGGTGTCCAGGTATTTTGCCAAGGCCCCAGGAACCTTTGCACAGGGACATGAAGGGCTCAGAGTTTGATGGGCCAGCCATGGCTACAAAAACTAATCCCAGATCTGCCTTGTTATGAAAAAGATTTCAGATGCTGAAAAAATTTTTAAAAAAAAAGATAAAAGTTCAAGGACCTTATTCAGTCTGGAAACCTTCTATTTTCTTTTAGAGTTTAGATAGTACATTTTCTCTCTTTGAATCAATTCCCACATTTAAAAGTTGGAAATTTCACATTAGTTAGATTTCAGGCTCCTCTTAAAGAAGTGGAAAAGCCAGCAACCATGCTGATCATTATAGTCTATCAACATTCAAAGTCCTGCAGAGGCTGACCTTCAAACAGGTCCTCCTCCATGTGTCTGGTCCCCTCCAAATTCACTGTATCTACTTGTATTACCTACATGGCCTTTGTGGGCATTTGAACTGTAACAACTAGTTCAGAAGGAACACATGTGGTATCTTCTAAGAATTTGAAAGCATTTCATTATGATGAGGAAGGGGTGTAAAATTATTCTACTTACTTCACAAAGTAAGCAACTATTAAATTATAAGCCATGAGTTAATGAAATAGGAAAAGCAGGCTGAGTCATCAATACTGTGGAGAAGGCTGAAAAAGATAATTGAACTGCTTATAAGCTGAAAATTGTTCATTTGATTCAAAAAACAGTGACGGGCAATGGCAGGTTCTTGAACTCATGAAACTAACTCTGGCCTTTTCAAAAGATGTTAATTCTGACTAAAATAAAATTTTAAATGTATATGCCTTGTTTTAGTGAGCATGCAGGTTATTTTGCAACTATGTTGAAAATAAATGTACTGTGAGGTGCATTGATGTTTTGATTTGGTTGACCTCAATTTGAATCATTTGTCCTATAACCTTTTTTTCAGTGCTCTACATGAATTTCAAAACACATTTCCATAAACTCAAGCATAAATATATGAGGAACCACAATCATTAAATTACTTAGTTCTACAAGTTGTGTGTTTGCCTATAACTTTCCTTTTTTAATACCACTTAGAGGCAATTATTTCCAAACAGAAAATAACTCAAGCTGAATATACTCTAAAGTACATTTATATGTAAAAGGCAATCATTTCTGAGAAACAGGTATTCTAAAATTCTTCACATTTGCTGGGTTTTTGCAGTTCACTATAAAATGCCAGTTGATTACATAAGGAATTTAAAGTGATTTCTTTCATAACACTGATATATGCAGAGTCAGCCTTTTGAGTAAATAGTAGCTCCAACAAGAACTATTTTTATCCTATATTTAAAACATTCATGTTTTCCCTATATACTCATATAATTTTAGTAATTTATGGCTTATAATATATCTTTTTTTAATGAACAAGGTAATTTTTAAGCACCTTCCTGATGACCATTAAATTAGCCCAAGCTCTCTCATCTGTCCTAAGAAACTTCTCATCCTTTAGTCTTTTTTGCTTGCTTTTCATTTCTTTCTGCCATTCTAGTTACCTCTCCTCTCCTAAAGTATTAATCACATCTCCCTTTGTCATTGTTGTTCAGTCACTGAATCTTGTCCGACTCTTTGTCACCTCGTAGACTGCAGCACACCAGGCTCCTCTGTCCTCCACTATCTTCTGGAATTTGCTCAAATTCATGTTCATTGAGTCAGTGATGCCATCTAACCATCTCATCCTCTGCCACCCCCTTCTCTTTAAGATACTATATAATCACTTCTCCCATTAAGATGCTATATTTATAAAATTTCAAACCCAACACTTGGGTTATTGGAAAAGAATAAATCTATCAAGAGCTACTAGTTATCCATCAGCTAAGGTTATTTTTCATTTCTATTGCCACTAGAACCATTTTAGAACCACAGTTTCTTCAGCTTATTACAACTAAGCTTGAATTTGACAACTGTATGTGAATTACACAGATTTTTATTTCCTGGATAGGGTCTGTCTGATGACAAATTTTAAAATAATATCCTTTCCAAGCCCAGGGATCTTAAGCCAACAAATGCTCATCCCTGACAATAGAACTGCAAAAAAAAAAAAAAAAAACCTATAATTATTTTGATAATCATTTGTTTTCTGTAAGATACTCACATGTATGCACAGATTTAGGTGGTGTTGTGCCAGTCACACCTCATAAATCAATCTGACAGGTCCTTATAATCACTTGTACTTTTCACATTGGAATCTCCTGTTTTATAACATCTTCCTTGCACTGAAATCCTGAGACTGTGTGTATTATTCCAAAAATGTTTTACCAAGGAGATGAAAACACACTGGCCTATGTCTCCCTTGATCTATGCTGTGATTTCTTGGCTCGGTCCACATAAAATCATATTGTCCTTCTTTTCTGCACCCCCTTACATTTCCTGTTCATATGAACTTGCCACCAACTATCACCCCAGTCCATTTAGCATTACTGCTTTCCAAGTTTTTCCTCCTACATGAGTATCTGTTCATTTCACATTTTCCAAATACAACAGCTCCATTTATCAAAACATCATTACTTGGAATAATTCTCTGTATATAGTTAGTCAGCAAATTTTCTGTTCACATTTTATGCACACCCATGCCCTAGTACGAATTTGGTGGTGATTTCGGGAGCCCCTTTAAATAATGGCATCAAACTCTAAATAACTGCATCAAATTCCAAAAATGTGACTGATACTGAATTTTCTTTATGTGGTCATTTGGATCTTTAACTTCTTCCTGCTTAAGATTTTAAATTCATCTAGCATCATTGGAATTAGATGATGTCTACATCTTCATGATTTATAGAATAAAGCCATCTTCATGTGTGTGTGCAAGAAGGGACAAACAACACTGATCAACAGTGTGATATACTAGGTCTATGATGAATATCACTGACCACATAGCATAAACAGCCTTGGTAGATCTCTTGCAGCTGTGTCTTGCATGACCATTCAAGTCTTATATTTAACTTTTTATGTCTTATCTCCTCCTATACATGCTAAATGCTTGAGAACATGCTTCTAGCAATATATAGTGTACATAACAGAGACTTAGAAATATATGAAGAAACAAGGAAGGGAGAGAAAGGTGAAGGAAAGAGGCAGTGGGAATAAGAACCCTTGAATGAGCCCAGGATGAGAAGAGCAGAAGGTCCAAAGCTTACCAAGTCACCTGTTACTAAAATTTTATAGGGAAGAGGAGAGGTAGGCTGGACGAGGTAAACACTCACATACTGCTTATATTTTTGGAAGAAAAATAATCAGTACTGGACTTCCCTGATGGTCCCATGGTAAAGGATCTGCCTGCCAAGGCAGGGGACACAGGTTTGATCCCTGATCTGGGAAGATCCTGCAACTAAGGCAACTAAGCCCGTGTGCCACAACCTACTGAGCTTGCACTCTGGAGCTTGGGATCTGCAACTACTGAGCCCATGTGCTGCAGCTACTAAAGCCTGTGTGCCCTAGAGCCTGTGCTCCACAACCAGAGAAGCCGCCACAGGGAGAAGTCCACACACTGCAACTGGAGAAAGCCTGTGTGCAGCAACAGAGACCCAGCGCAGCCAAAAATAAATAAATAAGCAAATAAATAAATACTATTTAAAAATCAGTGCTACTGTACGCTTGAAAGCTTTTAAGTTACAAATGGTTGCTCAAATTCCTGCTACTGCTGTAGCTTCCTCCAACTACTATTTGGGGCCCCTGGATCAGATATCCTCAATATGAGGATTAGGAGAATATGTTGCCTCATCAATTTAGGGACAACGCCCCTTGTCAGCTCAGAAGCAGTTATGGAATGAGAACGACACCCCTTTTCCCTAGGCAACATAATTCTCCTAAAAGAAAAGGGGGGAATGAGAGAGTCATTTCCTAGGCAGGTTGATAAGGAGTCTCGGGGTCCCCAAGGAGAGAGGGGTCTGGAATTCTCAAGGAGGAAGAAAGGACAAACTTTTTTTTCCTTCTCTACATTCCTTAGGATTATATAACAATAATGTATCCTGCCTGAGGACACTCTCTGGATTAAACCTTCTGTTATCTTAAAATGTAAATTATGGGAGTAGACCTGGTCTTTACAAGAATGTATCCTGCCTGAGGACAGTCTCTGGATTAAACCTTCTGGTTAATTCTGTTATCTTAAAATGTAAATTATGGGAGTAGGTCTGGTGAGGTCTTTACAACCTCCAGACATTCTTTGGATTCATTGGAGAGTATATAACTTCATTGCTAACACTAGCAAGCGGGTACTCTTTCTGCCCCCTTCTGATGCCTAAGTTAGAAGCTTTCTCTATATCCTTTATACTTTAATAAAACTTTATTACACAAAAGCAAAAAATAAAAATAAAAATCAGTGCTACTGTAAAGAAAAGGAAAACTATCAGCTTTGAAAGAGGTGAGACTATATATGAAATATCAGGTTGGCCAAAACGCTTGTTTCGGGTTTTTGTACAATGTTATGGAAAAACCTAGAACGAAATTTTTGATCAACCCATATAAAGGATGGTTAGATAGCAATGGCTGGACTTTCAGCTCATATGCGGCAGTCACTCTGTACCCAGCAGGCACTCAGCACATGTTTAGGACCCATTAATAGTAAATCTCACCATTTCTATGAACACAATCATATGCCAGTCACTGGGCAAAGGTTTTTATGTGAATTATCTACGTTGAAAAAACTCATGAAATTTATCTAAGCAGATGATCAATTCATTTTATATAAACACTTATTTAATGTACCTGACTTACCTTGTTATATTCAGCTGTATACTGCAAACACTCTTCTAATCTCTATGTGTACGTTTATGCAGATGAGGAAACTGAAGCTACAAATGAGGAGTGACTGACCTAAGCTTTCACAGCTAGCTAGGAAGCGGCTCGATAGAGTTCAAACCCAGGTGTTCTAACTCCACACCTGCATTCAGACAGTACCCCAGTACTCCTGGGACTCTTGATCAACTAATGTGCTTTACAAGACAGAATTATACAATTCTGTTTATACGTTCTTGCCCATGCCAGGCACCATAATATTAACTAATAGGTGAGTCCTATATATAACATACCCAAAAGGTAGCCTCGGGGACTTCATTAAGAGATTTCTGGGGAATGCCTGAATCCATACACAGGAATGAGAGCTATATACATTTTGCTATTCTTGGGCCTAATTATGGACAACAAATTATAAACACTGTACCGTGGAGGTGACATACCAATTCCTCTTAGGAACCTGAAGTTCGTGTAAGCACAAGAACAGCTTCTGACCTCGAATCTTCTCTGTGCGTTGCCCCAGTTCTTCTACACTCTTGTGGTGTGAAATGGTCTCTTTTTTTTTTTTTTTTTTTTTTGATTTGAGGTCTCTAGGATTAGTTCTCAATGGCAACCCACTCCAGTAATCTTGCCTGGAAAATCCCATGGACGGAGGAGCCTGGTAGGCCGCAGTGCATGGGGTCGCTAAGAGTTGAACACGACTGAGAGACTTCACTTTCACTTTTCACTTTCATGCATTGGAGAAGGAGATGGCAACCCACTCCAGTGTTCTTGCCTGGAGAATCCCAGGGACGGGGGAGCCTGGTGGGCTGCCGTCTCTGGGGTCGCACAGAGTCAGACATGACTGAAGCGACTTAGCAGCAGCAGCAGCAGCAGCAGGATCAGTTCTTAAGTCCTTTCATTTGCACCTGCCTGTAGTTCTCTTGGGTTTCCCAGGTGGCGCTAGTGGTAAAGAACTCACTTGAAAATGCGGGAAACGGCAGTTTCCATCCCTGGGAAGATCCCCTGAAGAAGGGAATGGCTACTCACGCCAGTGTTGTTGCCTGGAGAATCCCATGGACAGAGGATCCTGGGGGGCTACAGTCCATGGGGTCTCAGGGAGTCGGACACGACTGAAGCGACTTAGCACCCCCGCACGTAGTCCTCTTACGTGCCCTCTTTCTGAGTTTCTGGCGGGCTCTCGTCCCTTCGAACAGGTAGAGTTTCAGGTGCTCGCCTTCCTCACTTGTGTCCGGTTCAGAGTAGTCTGTCCTGCTTCAGCTCTCATGGCCAGTTCCTATCTCTTTGTCAAATAGGATCAAAGTATGGATTTTAAAGTCCACTGTCTTTGCCATCAAGAATGGCTTCCTGGGACTTCTCTGGTGTTGCAGTGGCTGAGACTCAGAGAGGGAGAAATTCCTAATCAGGGAACTAGATCCCACGTGCCGCAGTTAAGAGTTCTGCTGCTGCTGCTGCGAAGTCGCTTCAGTCGTGTCCGACTCCGTGCAACCTCATAGACGGCAGCCCACCAGGCTCCGCCCTCCCTGGGATTCTCCAGGTAAGAGTACTGGAGTGGGTTGCCATTGTCTTCTCCAGCTAAGAGTTCACATGCTGCAATTAAAGATCCCGCATCCCTCAGTGAAGATCTAAGAGTGCTCCAACTAAGACCCAGCACAGCTAAATCAATAAGCTGTTGCTGCTGTTCAGTAGCTCAGTCGTGTCCAACTCATTAGGACCCCATGGACTGCAGCGTGCCAGGCTTCCCTGTCCTTCACCATCTCCTTTTCTCAAACTCATGTCCATTGACTGGGTAATGCCAGCCAACCATCTCATCTTCTGTCACCCTCTTCTCTTCGTGCCCTCAATCTATCCCAGCTCCAGGGTCTTTTAATAAATAAATAAACATAATTTTAAGAAGAACAGCTTCTTGTTTCAGAAACATCTTTGCCAGTATCCTATCTTTGCCACTCTATTTTCTATCCCTGGGAGCAGTGGCTCAGAGACACTGTCTTGCATGGCTTCATACCCAATGCTGTGTAGGCTCCCTCTCCTACTTTAGGATTCATTCTCTGCATCCTCACATCCTTTCCTGGTGTTCCTTAGGACCAGCCTTTACCACTGGTCCATATCTGTGCTCGTTGTTCCTTTTCCATCCTTTGAGATTTCCCAGTCCTGGGGTCCTGGGCCAGAGAAAAAGCTATAGATAAGCCCCAATTCCAATCCATAGCAGACCACACTGCCAGTCTCTCCTGTAAATAATTCAATGATTCTGCCATGGTTCTAGTTCCTTTGTTTACATTGAGATCATCTTTCATCCATCTTTTGGGTGTCAGTGACAAAAAAAATGAAGTCCCAAACTCTTTATTCTGAAATGTAAGAATCTTTGTTATCTGAACTCAAGAAGCTATAACTTCAGCCACTCTACAGATTTTTTAATAACTTCTATGTACTAGAGAAACGGCACTGAATGACACACAAAGGTTCTGCTCTCGTAGCGTTTACATTCTACGACTTTGTCATTAGTTAATATTTATCAACTACACTTGATATGGAAGACACATGTTAGGTGTTTGGAGCAGCCAATAAATAACATCCCTCTTTCCCAGCTGAATTCAGAACCAATTTAGAGAGAAAAGAGATAAACAGATGGCTATCAAACCAACAGCTTTATTACTGCTAAAGCTGATTGGAGAATGTGGCTTTAGATCTGCCTTTATTGTTGAATTTAAAAAACTTCTTTTCTTATTTGCTGGGATAGTTTGACAGCTGCAAGCCACTTTCCCCTGGAAACAGAGCCCTTTCCACTTGGGAGAGGGCTGGTGGGAATCCATGAAGCCTGTGGACACATTTACTCAGAAAAAGCAAAGTCCAAAAGGGATTGAGTTCAGAAGGGGTTGAGTCCAGCTTCTTCAGTTTCTTCTGTTGAACCCACAAATCAGATAGTTGAAGGGAGAGGCTAGGAGTGTCATTCTAGCAGAAATCTCATCACATGGAAGCAATAGACCAGTGTGTTTGTTTAAACAAATAATAAATGAGACTCTGAAAGCAACTAAGGTTGAATCAGGGAAAATAATTTGTCCTCGAAACACTAAAGATTTATTGAGACTTTGGAAAGTCTCTAAGAGTCATGGGTCCATGAGTTCTTTAAAACACTGATTTTGAGAGTCTGCCATGGAATGGTTTCTGCAAATGGTCTTAATACTAATGATGACTTTCACCGTGAAAGCAAAAATTGCAGGTGAGGCAAAGATGTAGATCAGGAGTTGCAAAGCTTTCCATGCACATCTGAATGAAAATAAACAGCAATTTAAAATACAGTCTATATAACGGTGAAGAGTAATTGTGACAGTAATTGAAGGAAATACTTTAAACAAAGCGTGACATATAGAGACAAGTCATTGGAAGAGGCCTATCATTGAAAATTCAGTATCACCTCCTTGCAGGTTTGGATTTGTTAAACTATTTTCCAAAAGAATCTAAGAAGAAACAAATGGTTTTCAACCATAACAACAGAAGTAATCACCAATGAGACCTCAAATAACTTTTGATGATGACTCTCTTACTCTGGAGGCTGCTGGAAACACAAGAGTCAGTCTTACTCCAAAGCTGTTGCTTGTTCCTAAGAGATCAGGTCCTACTGTTGAGTCCCCCAATTTATTTAGATCTGTTATTTTATTTCAAGTGCTAATTGTCTCTCACAACAAACAGAGACTCCTCTCAGCTGCAATTATTGGCATTATAATAGATAATCAGCAGGAAAGCCTGAATGCAGAGCAGGAAGAGTTGCCTTGGTTACAAACTTGAGATTCTCTGGTATTGGCGGTTCTAGCCATGTTTCAAAATTTCCTAAAACCTCCCAAGAGCAAAGAATTACCTGCTTTTCTTTTGTTTCTTTGCATCCCGTCCAAGTTAGTTTTCACCAATATGGAAGCCTAGTCTTACAAGGACATATGTACAAGGTCTCCTCTAGAACGTTTGTGCATACGTGTTCATTCACTTTTAAAATAATGAGAAGGAATCAGAGTTATTGTTTCGTGCTAGAGAAGCATATTATTATATTTCCTCTATCCATAATTACACAATTCAGCCATTACAACTACATCATCCTCTCATCTCTCTTTTTAAAAAGCAAACAGAAAAATAAGTCGCCTTAGAGCCCATCACTGTTCACATTCCCAAACGGTATTTTCTCTCTTGAGTGCAGATTGAGTAGGGCTAGAAGGGTAGGCCAAAAGGTCTCTGCTAGCAATTGTTTTGTTTTGTTGCTTCCTGGTTATTTAAGAAATTGAGATTTTAAAAGTTAGGGTTATTATTCAGATAATGATCTATTAAAAAAGTACATTTAAAAATCCATGCTGTCCTTCCTAGAACTCCTTATTGTTTATTAGACTGTATTAGTGGCCAGAGTGAGCTCTTCTTTTGCTTCTGAATCTTGGTTACAAGAGATATTTTTGTTTATCTCCAAAATTTCAAGTGAGCCCCCAGATGAATTACATTTCACCTACCTCAATAAAGATATTCAGATGTACAAATGATAAATACCGTTTATTAAGGACTTTATACATGAAAAGAGCTTTTACCCTACACTAGAGCTTTTAACAAATGTTGTATTATCTAATCATTACAAAAATTCCATCTTGCAGACATTGTTGTTGTTATTTAGTCACTAAGTCATGTCTGACTCTTTGCACCACCATGGACTGTAGCACAACAGACTCCTCTGTCCTCCACTATCTTCCAGAGTTTGCTTAAACTCATGTCCACTGAGTCAGCCACCTTATCCATCTAACCATTTTATCCTCTGTGGCCCCCTTTTCCACACAGACATTATTATCCCTGTTTATAGATAAGGAAACTAAAGCTTACAATATCACTGGAAAAGTTTTTTTTTTTTTAATCCAAAAATTATTTTACTAACAGTGTAGACTGGAATGCTTAAAAGTCAGAATACTGGAGTAAACTCTTAGCTTTGTCACTTGGGGCTGTGTGATTATTGCCAAGTTACTTAACCTCTCTTTCTGTCATAGTCTTTTTTAATCTATAAAATGGGGAAGGTAAGAGAAATAGGGTTATGATGAGAACTAAGTGCATTAATACATGTAAAGTACTTAAAACACTGCCAGGCACATTATAATTATCTAATGTTAGGCAGAAAGTGAAGAGGAACTAAAAAGCCTGTTGATGAAAGTGAAAGAGGACAGTGAAAAAGTTGGCTTAAAGCTCAACTCAGAAAACTAAGATCACGGGATCTGGTCCCATCACTTCATGGGAAATAGATGGGGAAACAGTGGAAACAGTGTCAGACTTTATTTTGGGGGGCTCCAAAATCACTGCAGATGGTGATTGCAGCCATGAAATTAAAAGACGCTTACTCCTTGGAAAGAAAGTTATGACCAACCTAGATAGCACATTGAAAAACAGAGACATTACTTTGCCAACAAAGGTCCGTCTAGTCAAGGCTATGGTTTTTCCAGTGGTCATGTATGGATGTGAGAGTTGGACTGCAAAGAAAGTTGAGCACCTAAGAACTGATGCTTTTGAACTGTGGTGTTGGAGAAGACTCTTGAGAGCTCCTTGGACTGCAAGGAGATCCAACCAGTCCATTCTGAAGGAGATCAGCCCTGGGTGTTCTTTGGAAGGACTGATGCTAAAGCTGAAACTCCAATACTTTGGCCACCTGATGTGAAGAGTTGACTCATTGGAAAAGACTCTGATGCTGGGAGGGATTGGGGGCAGGAGGAGAAGGGGACAACAGATGGCTGGATGGCATCACCAACTCGACGGACATGAGTTTGGGTGAACTCCGGGAGTTGGTGATGGACAGGGAAGCCTGGCATGCCGCAGTTCATGGGGTCACAAAGAGTCGGACACGACTGAGTGACTGAACTGAACTCTTTAAATATTTGGAATATTATATAATTTCCAAATGTAATGATGCTTCAGTGTTTCAAATTATGTTACTATTTAGTTGTTTCTTATATCTGCAATAAGTTTAATCATTTTTATCAGAGTCACTGAAAATTACAAAATATCAACATGGATATAAAGCATTTTTTTCTTTACACCATGCTTAGCATAGCTGGATAAGCAATACCGATTTTAAATATAAATAAATATATATATATATATATATTGCTCTTACAGATTTATTAATATTTAGAACTAGCCTTAACCTTTCTTTGTTACTATTATTATCTAGAGTCATCAAAGCTGATACTACGCAAAATTGCTACAAGGTTGCCTTTCTATTCTGCTGTATACTCTCCTATAATTTCATTCATGTTCCCCTCTAATTCCACCAGAATCTATCTATTTAGGTTTTCTTCTCCATTAAAACCTGTTTTCAGATATTTCTTCCATTCATAATGGTTTTTTGTTTGTTTGTTTTTTGGATTTTTTTTTTTTTTTTTTTGGCTGCTACAGGTCTTCACTGCCTATGAGGCTTTCTCTAACTGCAGCAAAGGACGGTTACTCTCTCATGGTAGCACAGAGACTTTTCATTGCAGTTGCTTCTCTTGTTGCAGAGCATGGGCTCAGAGCATGCGGGCTTTAGTTGTTGTGGCACACTGACTTAGTTGTCCCAAGGCACGTGGATCTTCCCTGATAAGGGGTCAAACTTCTGTTACCTGCATTAGCAGGTGAATTCTTTAACCACTGAACCACCAGGAAAGTCCCATAATGGTTATTGAGCTACTATCTCCCAGGGCAATGTAAATCTATCCCTCTATATTATGAGATGATAGGATGCAGACTTGGCAAAACTGTTTATCCTTTGTCTATTAGGCATAACTAGTAGAGAGAAGGAGAGAGAGAGAGAGGTGGAATATGGACTTGATTTTTATATGCGAATTGCTCATGTCTTGCCAGCAACAGCCTAGTGATTCCAGTCCCTAGCTGTCTTCATCACTCCCAGATGATACCTGAGAGGCAAAGCTGGGAAACTGCTCCATTAAGTTTCTGAGTCCTGCATCCATGGGGCCAGTCCTCAAACTTCTAGGTACCAGATGCTGCTACACAGCTCCGCATACTGAGCAATATGAATCCCAACTCTGCAGGGTCCCCTCCTTAAGCTTGTAGATTTAGATGACTCAAACTTCTTCCCTTTGTTTCTCACGTTTGTTTCCTACAGTTACTATCTCCATGTAACTTAAATATTCAGCCTCTGCTTTTTTATTCTTCCATCATTTGCTTAAGCAACTCTTTATCTTAAACTCTCTCTATTGAAATACCTAATGTGGTTTCTGATTTCCTGTCTGGACCCTAATTGATCCCAAAATTTATAAATAACTGTTTGAAATGTTATATTCTTAGAAGTTTTGGAAATATATCAAGAAGAGTGAAGGAAAACTTGAAGCCTCTATAAGTTCAGTTCAGCCACTCAGTTGTGTCTGACTCTTTGCGACCCCATGGACTGCAGCACACCAGGCCTCCTTGTCCATCACCAACTCCCAGAGTTTACTCAAACTCACATCCATTGAGTTGGTGATGCCATCCAACTATCTCATCCTCTGTTGTCCCCTTCTCCTGCCTTCAATCTTTCCCAACAGCGGGGTCTTTTCCATGAGTCAGTTCTTCACATCAGGTGGCCAAAGTATTGGAGCCTCAGCTTCAGCATCAGTCCTTCCAATGAATATTTAGGACTGATTTCCTTTAGGATGGACTGGTTGGATCTCCTTGCAGTGCAAGGGACACTAAAGAGTCTTTAACACCACAGTTCAAAAGCATCCATTCTTTTGTGCTCAGCTTTCTTTATAGTCCAATTCTCACATCCATACATGACTACTGGGAAAGCCATAGCCTTGACTAAACAGACCTTTGTTGGCAAAGTAATGTCTCTGCCTTTCAATATGCTATCTAGTTTGGTCATAACTTTCCTTGCAAGCAGTAAGCGTCTTTTAATTTCATGGCTGCAGTCACCATCTGCAGTGATTTTGGAGCCCCCAAAATAAAGTCTGACACTGTTTCCACTGTTTATCCATCTATTTCCCATGAAGTGATGGGACTGGATGCCATGATCTTAGTTTCCTGAATGATGAGCTTTAAGCCGACTTTTTCACCCTCCTCTTTCACTTTCATCAAGAGGCTCTTTAGTTCTACTTCACTTTCTGCCATAAGGGTCTATCAGTAGGTAGTATAGACTTTCATGGGGATAGAAAAAGAGAAGTTTTCCCTCCATCCAAATAAGCATATTCTACCAAGGCAGTTAATTCTTCCCATAGGCATGAGAAATTCTCTTACTAGAGGAGAATCAGACCTTTTGTTCCATATAAGCCTTCAAACAATTAAATGAGATACATCCATATTACAGTGGGCAATCTGCTTTATTCAGTCTACAAATTTAAATGTTTTGTTGTTCAGTCGGTCATTCATGTCCAACTCTTTGCGACCCCATGGACTGAAGCATGCCAGGCTTCCCTGTTCTTCACTATCTCCCAGAGTTTGCTCAAACTCGTGTCCATTGAGGCAATATTAACAATCATCTATTAACTTCATCTAAAAATATCCTCATAGAAATAGCCAGAATAATGTTTCACCAAATACCTGGGCACCCCTTGACTCAGTCAAGTTGACACATAAAGTTAACTGTCTCATTTGCTAACAAAATAAGGGACCAGTTAAATTTCCATAGTCAAGTCAAATAACTGTAATTGAGGAACTTCAGGGTAATTCCCTGGTGGCTCAGTCAGTAAAGAATCCGCCTGCAACACAGGAGATCTGGGTTCAATCCCTGGGTTGAGAGGATCCCCTGGAGGAGGGCATGGCAACTCACTCCAGTATTCTTGCCTGGAGAATCCCATGGACAGAGGAACCTAGTGGGCTACAGTCCATAGGATTGCAAAGAGTCAGACACAACTGAGTGACTAAGCACAGCACAGTACAGGGTAATTCAGTGTTCACTGGAGATTTTTCCTTCTATCCTGCCCTTGTTGTGTGAACATCATGTGTCTTTATTGTTTGGAATTTTTGCCCTGTTGGCCAGAACTGTTTGCATCTTTCTTGGCTGCTAGAAAGACTCTTTAGTCCTTAGGCTTCTGCAAACCCTGAGGGCAAATCAGTAGCAGAGCACTGAGAAAACATACAAAGAACCAAGAAAGATCTTGGGAAGAATGGGCTTAATAAGAAGGTATAAAACACCCTAGATTATCTTTAAAATTATCTATATTTTGTTTTAAATGGACAGTGAATTTTAAAGGTGTATGATATTTTCCTAAGGGCTATACCAGTCCAGATAGGGTGCTTCTGGGAAAAAATTAGACCAGGAATCAGCAAGATGGGTTTCCTCTTTATTAGGAGTTTTTGATGATGCTTCCTTTTGTTATGTGAATTATGTCAACAGCAAGTAAAACACAGAGTCTAGTAGTCCACAAATTTTAAATTATTCAGAGACTGATTACATGGTTTGGGAATTACTGTATCTCTATTCATATTTCACACTTCCATTAGCATTAATATCAACAATAAGAGTGTGTCTTTATGAGTGAAATTCATAAAATGGGATCTTTTCAATCTGAAAGAGATATTTAAAGGCACAAACCATGCCTACTCCAAGAACATACAGGTGTACAAGCTGTATCTAGAAAAGGCAGAGGAACCAGAGATCAAACTGCCAATATCTATTGGATCATAGAAAAAACAAGGGAATTCTAGAAAAATATCTATTTCTGCTTCATTGACTATGCTAAAGCCTTTGACTGTGTGGATCACAACAAACTATGGAAAATTATGGAAGAGATGGGAATACCAGACCACCTTACCTGCCTCCTGAGAAATCTGTATGCAGGTCAAGAAGCAACAGCTGGGACCAGACATGGAACAACAGACTGGTTCCAAATTGGGAAAGGAGTATGTCAAGCCTGTATATTGTCACCCTGCTTATCTAACTTATGTACAGAGTACATTGTGCAAAATGCCAGGCTGGGTGAAGCTCAAGCTGGGATCAAGATTGCCAAGAGTAATATCAATAACCTCAGATATGCAGATGTCATCACCCTTATGACAGAAAATGAAGAAGAACTAAAGAGCCTCTTGTTGAAAGTGAAAGAGGAGTGAAAAGCTGGCTTAAAACTCAGCATTCAGAAAACTAAGATCATGGTCTTTGATCCCATCACTTCATGGCAAATAGATGGGAAACAATGGAAACAGTGACAGGCTTTACTTTCATGAGCTCCAAAATCACTGCAGATGGTGACTGCAGCCATGAAATTAAAAGACACTTGCTCCTTGGAAGAAAAGCTGTGACAAATCTAGACAGCCCACTAAAAAGCAGAGACGTTACTTTGCCAACAAAGGTCTATATTATCAGAGCTATTGTTTTTCCAGCAGTCATGTACAGGTGTGAGATTTGGACCATAAAGAAGACTGAGTGCCAAAGAACTGATGCTTTTGAACTGTGGTGCTGGAGAAGACTCTTGAGTGTCCCTTGGACTGCAAGGAGATCAAACCAGTCAATCCTAATGGAAATCAACCTGATTATTCATTGGAAGGACTGATGCTAAAGCTGAAACTCCAATACTTTGGCCACCTGATGTGAAAAGCCAACTCATTGGAAAAGACTGTGATTCTGGGAAAGGCTGAAGGCAGGAGGAGAAGTGGGCAACAGAGGATGAGATAGTTGGATGGCATCACTGACTCAATGGACATGAGTCTGAGCAAACTCCAGGAGATGGTGAAGGACAGGGAAGCCTGGCATGCTGCTGTCCACAGAGTCGCAAAAAGTTGGACACGACTGAATGACCAAACAATTGGCTACTCCCTAACAATTGTTGTTGTTGCTGTTTTAGTCCCTAAGTCATTTGTGATCCCAAGGACTGCAGCCCACCACGCTCCTCTGTCCATGGGATTCTCCAGACAAGAATTTCCTTCTCCAGGGGATCTTTCTGAACCAGGGATTGAACCTCAGTCTCCAGCATTGGCAGGCAGATTCTTTACCACTGAGCCACCAGGGAAGCCTACTCCCTAATGATGTGGTGAGCCAATTGTCTTAAGAAGGGAAAGTAAATTGCCAAAGCTTATGAATGAGTTAGAAGGGATTAAAATTAGGCAATGTGTTTCTTGTAAACTAATTTGCTTATACCTCTAGGGTACTTCAAGTGAAGACCATGACAACAGAAATGAAGGTAAGGATGACAAAAGGATTTAAATTTTTTGTCTTACTCTTATTTCTTCTTCTATAGAAAATTGGAAATTAACTGCAGTAAATTACCTCTATTCCTGGAAAAGATATGTAATGTTTCCTAATCCAGGGTCTCAGACCTAACATATTTATATATAGTATAATATAAAATAAATATAAACAATATAAAGCTATATTGTGTATCTATAATTACACTAGATATTTTAGATGTTACCGTGGTGGTGGTGGGTTAGTCACGAAATTGTGTCCGACCCCTGCGCCCCCATGGCTCCTCTATCCATGGGATTATCCAGGCAAAAACACTGGTGTGGGTTGCCATTTCCTTCTCCAGGGGATCTTCCCAACCTGGAAACTGAACCTAGGTCTTCTGCATTGGGGACAGAGTCTTTACCAACTAAGCCACCGGGAAGCCCTTAGATATTATAGATATACCTAAAACATACTATATATCTACAATATGTATAATATTTGTGTAATATAAATATACATAAACACACTGCAGTTCTTTATCTTTGAAAATGCTAAGGTCGACAGTTTTCTTTTCCTTGCTTATGATTACAGCTGAAAAGCCTGAAGAATCCCCAGTTGGCCTGCCACACTGACAATTGAATAAAGTGGCCTTCCAGAGCACTGATGTCCCTTGACTCCAGCATCCTCACTGGCTGAAGCTAGCATCAGTCTGCTTTCTACCATGGTCCTTTTAGCACCCAGCAAGCCGGCAGGCCTGTAAAGGAGGCTTCCCAGGAAGGTTGTAGAAACTAGGAACTTAACCTTTCAATTCACCCTGGCTATTCCCCTTATGCTGCAGCTGTGCTTAAGGACAAGAAAACCAGAGCAAGAACGGGGGAAAAGGGCAGGCGGTCCACATAGAAAGTGCCTGTGTTTCCGAGAAGAGCTGGAAATTAACCCTGCAAGAGGTACACTGAATCTGAGTGGCTTGCTTTCCAGATACAAGGATTAAAAATCATTACCCTGATTAAAATCTGTCCACGGCTCCCCATAGCCTCCAAGCAAAATGCTGAGCCAGATCCTTTGCGATTTTACCTCTGACAATTTATCCAGTCATTTCTCACTGCATTTGCCCAATGCCACCTTCCTACCTCAAAACCCTGAATCGTATAACAGAGCCATGGTTCAACACCTGCCATTACCTTTCACCTTCCCATTCCGCTGCACATGCTAATAATAACGGTGCTTGGGACACTATTTTATTCTACATCACTTGCTAATGCAAAGTGCCATTCTCACCTCTAGTGTTCTCTCTGGCAGGAACCTTCCCTCCTTTTGGTTTATTGTAGGATGTCTGTAGTAGCCAGTCTTTACAATGGCCTGTGATTATATTATCTCTTGATATTCACAATTTTGCCATCTTCTCTTAAATTAAGTAAACTTGACCTGTGTATCAGTTTAGTCTCTCAGTCATGTCTGACTCTTTGCAACCCTGTGGACTGCAGCATGCCAGGCTTCCCTGTCCATCACCAACTGCTGGAGCTTGTTCAAACTCATGTGCATCAAGTCGGTGATGCCATCCAACCATCTCATCCTCTGACATCCCCTTCTCCTCCTGCCTTCAATCTTTCCCAGCATCAGGGGCTTTTCAAATGAGTCAGTTCTTCACATCACGTGGCCAAAGTATTGGAGCTTCAGCTTCAGCATCAGTCCTTCCAATGACTATTCAGGACTGACTTCCTTTAGGATTGACTGGTTTGATCTCCTTGCATTCCAAGGGACTCTCAATGGTCTTCTCCAACATCACAGTTCAAAAGCATCAAAAAAGCATTTGACTTGTGTAACCTAATGGAAATTGTCAGATATGTGATTTTTTTAACTGAAATATAGTTGATTTACAATGCTATGTCAATATCTGCTGTACAGACAAGTGATTCAGTTTGTGTTACATATATATACATTTTTTAAAACATTCTTTTTCATTATGGTTTATCACAGATACTGAATATAGTTCCCTGTGCTATGCTGTAGGGCCTTATTGTTTATCCATTCTATATATGTATATTTAGTTGCTCAGTCATATCTGTCTCTTTGTGGCTCCATGGACTGTAGCCTGCCAGACTCCTCTGCCCATAGCATTTTCTAGGCAAGAATACTGGAATTGGTTGCCATTCCCTACTCCAAAGGATCTTCCTGACCCATGGATCAAACCCACATCTCTGTGTCTCCTGCATTGGCAGGAAGATTTTTCACCCCTAACACCACCACTTCAGTATATAATAATTTACATCTGCTAACCCCACTACCCAGTCCATCCCTCCCACACATCCCTCCTTGGTAACCACAAGTTTGTTCTCTGCGTCCCATTGTCTGTTTACTTGTCCATTGCATCCACTAGCCTGAGGGTATCTTGAGAGCAGAGAGCAATGCCTGTTTTAATTTATAGAGTTTCAATGGTCCAGCGAAGGACGACTCCTAACAGTTGTACAGGCTGTTCAAGAGCTCAAGGGGGCCTGCCAATGTGCTGAAGCAAATGGGGACTGAAGTCCAGCCCTTGCTTACCCAGGAAGTGAAAGGTCCTGCTGCTACCATGGGAGAGAGACACACTCTTTCCTTGGTACTCACTAAATCCTGTCAAAGGGTCACCATGCTAATTCATCCATTGTGTTAAATTCAGGTCAGTCGCTCAGTCGTGTCCAACTCTTTGTGACTCCATGAATCGAAGCACACCAGGCCTCCCTGTCCATCACCAACCCCCGGAGTTCACTCAGACTCACTTCCATCGAGTCAGTGTTGCCATCCAGCCATCTCATCCTCTGTCATCCCCTTCTCCTCTTGCCCCCAATCCCTTTCAGCATCAGAGTCTTTTCCAATGAGTCAACTCTTCACATGAGGTGGCCAAAGGACTGGAGTTTCAGCTTTAGCATCATTTCCTCCAAAGAAATCCCAGGGCTGAATTCCTTCAGAATGGACTGGTTGGATCTCCTTGCAGTCCGAGGGACTCTCAAGAGTTCTCTCCAACGCCACAGTTCAAAAGCATCAATTCTTTGGCACTCAGCTTTCTTCGCAGTCCAACCCTCACATCCATACATGACCACTGGAAAAACCATAGCCTTGACTAGACAGTCCTTTGTTGGCAAAGTAATGTCTCTGCTTTTGAATATGCTATCTTTTTGCTGCTTTTGAATATGCTAGTTGGTCATAACTTTCCTTCCAAGGAGTAAGCGTCTTTTAATTTCAGGGCTGCAGTCACCATCTGCAGTGATTTTGGAGCCCCCCAAAATAAAGTCTGACACTGTTTCCACTGTTTCCCCATCTATTTCCCATGAAGTGATGGGACCAGATGCCATGATCTTCATTTTCTGAATGTTGAGCTTTAAGCCAACTTTTTCACTCTCCTTTTTCACCTTCATCAAGAGGCTTTTTAGTTCCTCTTTACTTTCTGCCATAAGGGTAGTGTCATCTGCATATCTGAGGTTATTGATATTTCTCCCGGCAATCTTGATTCCAGCTTGTGCTTCCTCCAGCCCAGAGTTTCTCATGATGTAGTCTGCATATAAGTTAAATAAGCAGGGTGACAATATACAGCCTTGACATACTCCTTTTCCTATTTGGAACCAGTCTGTTGTTCCATGTCCAGTTCTAACTGTTGCTTCCTGACCTGCATACAAATTTCTCAAGAGGCAGGTCAGGTAGTCTGGTATTCCCATCTCTTTCAGAATTTTCCACAGTTTATTGTGATCCACACAGTCAAAGGCTTTGGCATAGTCAATAAAACAGAAATAGATGTTTTCCTGGAACTCTCTTGCTTTTTCCATGATCCAGTGGATGTTGGCAATTTGATCTCTGGTTCCTCTGCCTTTTCTAAAACCAGCTTAAACATCAGGAAGTTCACAGTTCACATATTGCTGAAGCCTGGCTTGGAGAATTTTGAGCATTACTTTACTAGCGTGTGAGATGAGTGCAATTGTGTGGTAGTTTGAGTATTCTTTGGCATTGCCTTTCTTTGGGATTGGAATGAAAACTGACCTTTTCCAGTCCTGTGGCCACTGCTGAGTTTTTCCAATTTGCTGGCATATTGAGTGCAGCACTTTCACAGCATCATCTTTCAGGATTTGAAATAGCTCAACTGGAATTCTATCACCTCCACTAGCTTTGTTCGTAGTGATGCTTTCTAAGGCCCACTTGACTTCACATTCCAGGATGTTTGGCTCTAGGTGAGTGATCATACTGCCGTGATTATCTTGGTCATGAAGATCATTTTTGTATAGTTCTTATTGTGTTAGGAAGGGTCTATTCAGGAGATAGAAACAATGCATACTGTGACTAAGGAAGGTTTTAATACAAAGAATAATTAAATACAACAGGGGATGTGAGTAACAGAGGGAAGTTTCCAAGGGTAAAGAGAAGTCGAAACAACACAGGAATCACTGACACGGGCATCAGCCATTACCTCTACAACTGAGGCAAAGCACCCAAGTAAGGAATGAACCTAAAAGAGAGAGACCCTTGTCCACTGGGGCCAAGATATGGGTTTTACTGGAGAAATCACGGGTCCCAGAGATGGCAGAGAAGTTTGTTGAGGTGCAGCCAGAGCAGACTTTCTGGAAAGCCATGCTATGGAAAACTGAAGGAAGACACCAACTGCGAGGTGCCTTACTGCTGAAAGAGAGCACACAGTGGAACGGGAAGAGGGACGTCTCTTCCCACGTCCCTCCATCACCCTCCATTGACAGGCTTAATTTAGTGCACGAGAGAAATGTGGCAGAATTATTGGCAAGGCAAAGAAGAGTGTATCTGTGGCTGAAAGGCTGTGGACTGATAATTGGCACATCCAACCAGAAAGCGGCCTTTTTCTGATTTGTCTACCAAAAAGAGATGCCTTTTTCAGACTCTCATGAATGCACTCTACATTGGTTTTTGAAACAGTCATGGGTGGTTTAGGGTACTTTGTATTCAAAGGTTGTTCTTTTTAAAAAAAAATTATTTGTTTATATGACTGCACCAGGTCCTAGCTGTGGCATGCAGGATCTGGTTTGCTAACCAAGGATCAAATGCAGGCACCCTGCATTCGGAGCAAAGAGGCTTAGCCACTGGACCACCAGGGAAGTCCCTCAAAGATTGTTCTTAGTCTCAGCAACCATTCTGCTGATGGCTGATTCTCAGAGACAGTTTATGCAAGTGTCATCTCTTAGTTGGGCTTTCCAGATGGCACCAGTGGTAAAGAACTCGCCTGCCAACACAGAAGACATTAAAGATGCGGGTTCGATCCCTGGGTTGGGAAGATACCCTGGAGAAGGGAAAGGCTACCCACTCCAGTATTCTAGCCTGCAGAATTCCATGGAAAGTCCATGGGGTTGCATAGCGTCAGACATGACTGAGCAACTTTCACTCTCACTTTCACTTTCCAGTATTCTTGCCTGGAAAATACCATGGACAGAGGAGCCTGGTAGGCTATAGTCCATAGGGTCACACAGAGTCGGACATGACTGAAGCAACATAGCATGCACACATGCATGTTCATCTTTCTATTGACCATACCTTCAAACTGAACTTAGCAGCCTCTTGGCACTATTGCGTGTCTCACATCAGACTGAAATGACCTACACAGTGACTGGTTCCCCTCTCCCTGTGGCTTCCTTTCCCAGAACACAACAGCCTGCGCTCTCTGAGCTTTGATGTCAACAGAATACCTGGATACCTTGTTGTTACAAATGTAGGCCTTGCAACTGATGTCATGTACATCGACTGAGTGTGACAGATGAAAGATGAAATGCTTCCCAATGTGGAATCTGATGAGGATACAGGACTTCTGTCATTTTCAGGCTGACTGGTTCTTCAAAGCAGTTTGGCTCATAACATCTGTCAGGAAAGGGTAATGTTTTGTGACATCAAATCACAATTGTATCTCCACTAATAGGGGCATCATAGTAATTGATACCTGCATAGATTCACGCAGCGTGAAACTGTGGCTTGTCATCTCTTCCTATTTGTACAACTTTTCTAAAAACAAAATGATAGCATTGCTATAAACGCCTAGCAGTCTGTTTATCCTGCTGATCTCAAGAAACACACTAATTATATGTTGAAGAAAAAGTTCAATTTCTAATGTATTTAGGGTAGAATCAATGTCAGTTAGTCCAGACAACATTTATGGAGTCTGAAGAAGTTACAATGAAAGAAGAAATTATATCCTTGCCCAGAAGTAATGTACAATCTACTATTTCCTGTCATGGCTCAGATGATTAAAGAATCCGCCTACAATGCCAGAGACCTGGGTTTGATCCCTGGGTTGGGAAGATCCCCTAAAGGAAGGCATGGCAACCCACTCCAGTATTCTTGCCTGGATAATCCCCATGGACAGAGGAGCCTGGCGGGTTACAGTTTAAGTGGTCACAAAGAGTCAGACACAACTGAGCAACTAAGCATGCTACAAATCACCAGCTTCTCTATTTTGATATATATATATATATATCCTCACTTATTTAAGAACCTTTAAAAATGTAAACAGTTGGAAAGTAAACATAAATCTAGTTCTATAAACTTACTAAAATGCCTTTGATAAGCAGTTTTTTATGATAGAAAATTGTCACACAAAACAAATTTATACACAAGCTTTAAGTGTTTTGCTATATTTCCTGGAGAAACGGGGGCGGGGGGGGGGGGGGGAACAAGACTTGCAAGCAAATAAGATGTGTTGAGCCTAATAACCATTACTTTTAAGAAAAGAAACACAGGCAGCTACTGTAAATCAAACTTACATATCAATAACATTTTTCCAGAGAATCTAGACAATAAGCTTGGTTAGTACTAATTCAAAGAGATAGAAATGATGTCAATGAGAAAGGAAAGGAGTCAGAAGTACAATGATGATAGTAAATATGATAATGTTAACATTTCCTGAATTCTTTCCCTGAGCCAGGTACTGTTATAAGCCTCTAGATGGGTCTACTAATTAGGCGTCTCCAGAGAAAATAGAACCAAGCTGTTTCTCTAGAGAACCTTGAAACAGATAGCTATAGATATATGGACATACATATATAGAGACAGAGGCTTCCTGGGTGGCGCAGGGGTAAAGAATCTCTGTCAATGCAGGAGGCACAAGAGACGCGGGTTCCATCCCTGAGTTGGGAAGCTCCACTGGAGGAGTAAATGGCAACTCACTCCAGTATCATTGCCTGGAGAATCCCATGGACAGTGGAGCCTGGTGGGCTACAGTCCATGGGGTCGCAAAGAGTCAGACATGACTGAGCACACACACACACAAATACATATATAGAGAGAATCATAATATATACATTATTTAATGAGGAGGACATGGCAACCCACTCCAGTATTCTTGCCTGGAGAATCCCCATGGACAGAGGAACCTGGCAGGCTATAGTCCATGGGATCACAAAGAGTCGGACACGACCGAGCGACTAAGCACAGCATATTATTTAATATAAATCTCTCTCCATATGGACTGAGAGAGTGAATGATTATAGTAATTGGCTCAGGTGATACAGAGGCCTCGCCTGTCTTGTTTGAAAGCAGGAAACCCAGGAAATTTAGGGTATAATTCCATTTAAAGCCAGAGGCTTCAGAATCAGGAATATTGATATCCAAGGGCAGGAGAAGATGAATGTCTCAGCTCAAGCAGAGTGAATGTGTCCTTCCTCCACTTTTTTGTTTAACTCAGGCCGTCAAGGGATGGAATGTTGCCCCCTCACACTGACAAGGAAGTTCCTCTTTACTACAGTCTACCAATTCAAATGCTAGTCTTGCCTGGAAACACTCTACAACCACACCCAGATATGATGAGCACCCCTTTGCCCAGCCAAGCTGACATCAAATTAGCCATCACAGGTGGGTACTGTCAGTACCAGTCAATGTGATTCCTGTTTTAACCACACAGCACCACTGGGTATTCCCACAAATGAAAAGAGAGACACACATGTTGACATGCATTCATGTATTTATGGAAGAACACGAAATTTCCATTGCTTTTACCCTGCAAAATACAGAACCCACAGTTGCTATAATGTTTACTTCAGTATTCTTGCCTTGAGAACCCCATGAACAGTATGAAAAGGCAAAAGGACACTGAAAGATGAACTCCCCGGGTCAGTTTAGTTCGTTTCACTCCAGTCGCTCAGTTGTGTCTGACTCTTTTTAGCCCCATGTACCGCAGCCCACCAGGCCTCCCTGTCCATCACCAACTCCTGGAGTCCACCTAAACCCATGTCCATTGAGTCAGTGATGCCATCCAACCATCTTGTCCTCTGTTGTCCCCTTCTCCTCCTGCCTGCCCTCAATCTTTCCCAGCATCAGGGTCTTTTCAAATGAGTCAGCTCTTCGCATCAGGTGGCCAAAGTATTGGAGTTTCAGCTTCAACATCAGTCCTTTCAATGAACAGCCAAGACTGATCTCCTTTAGGATGGACTGGTTGGATCTCCTTGCAATCCAAGGGACTCTCAAGAGTCTTCTCCAACACCACAGTTCAAAAGTATCAATTCTGCACTCAGCTTTCTTTATAGTCCAACTCTCACATACATACATGACCACTGAAAAAACCATAGCCTCGACTAGACTGACCTTTGTTGACAAAGTAATGTCTCTGCTTTTTCATATGCTGTCTAGGTTGGTCATAACTTTCCTTTCAAGCAGTAAGTGTCTTTTAATTTCATGGCTTCAGTCACCATCTGCAGTGATTTTGCAGCCCAGAAAAATAAAGTCTGACACTGTTTCCACTGTTTCCCCATCTATTTCCCATGAAGTGACGGGACCAGATGCCATGATCTTCATTTTCTGAATGTTGAGATTTAAGCCAACTTTTTCACTCTCTTCTTTCACTTTCATCAAGAGGCTCTTTAGTTCTTCTTCACTTTCTGCCAAAAGGGTGGTGTCATCTGCATATCTGAGGTTATTGATATTTCTCCCGGCAATCTTGATTCCAGCTTGTGCTTCATCCAGCCCAGCATTTCTCATGATGTAGTCTGCATATAAGTTAAATAAGCAGAGTGACAATATACAGCCTTGACATACTCCTTTTCCTATTTGGAACCAGTCTGTTGTTCCATGTCCAGTTCTAACTGTTGCATATTAAAAAGCAGAGACATTACTTTGCCAACAAATATCCACCTAGTCAAAGCTATGGTTTTTCCAGTATTATATATGGATGTGAGAGTTGGCCTATAAACAGAGCTGAGGCACCAAAGAATGATGCTTTTGAACTGAGGTTTGGAGAAGACTTGGGAGTCCTTTGGACTGCATGGAGATCAAACCAGTCAATTGTAAAGTAAATCAGTCCTGAATATTCATTGGAAGGACTGATGCTGAAGCTGAAACTTCAATATTTTGGCCACCTAATGCAAAGAACTGACACATTTGAAAAGACCCTGATGCTGGGGAAGATTGAAGGCAGGAGAAGAAGGGGATGACAGAGGATGAGATGGTTGGATGGCATCACCGACCTGATGGAAATGAGTTTGAGCAAGCTCCGGGAGGTGGTGATGGGCAGGGAAGCCTGGCGTGCTGCAGTCCTTAGGGTAGCAAAGATTCGGACACAACTGAGCAACTGAACTGAACTTGCTGAATGTGTGCATGAGTGCTCAGTCACTTCAATTATGTCCGACTTTTTGTGTCCCCATGGGCTGTAGCCCACCATACTCCTCCGTCCATGGAATTTTCCATGCAAGAATTGTGTAATGGGCTGCCACTTTCCTCCTTCAGGGGATCTTCCTGACCCAGGGATCAAATCCACGTCTCTTGCATCTCCTGCATTGACAGGCAGATTCTTTACCACTAGCATCACCTGGAAGGTTGATGAGATTCAATTCACTTGACATGCTTAGAGTAGAATACATTTTGCTATGCTATGCTATGCTAAGTCGCTTCAGTTGTGTCCGACTCTGTGTGACCCCATAGACGGCAGCCCACCAGGCTCCCCCATCCCTGGGATTCTCCAGGCAAGAGTACTGGAGTAGGGTGCCATCACCTTCTCCAAGAGTACATTTTACCTATTATTATTATTATTATTGTCTGTTGTTATTGTATGGGTCAACTCCTAACACCTGTTATATCAGTGATCATGAGAGTCAATACAATTCAGCCACTCCTTTTTTTACTGAATAATTTCCTTTTATCCTACATGAAAAATCTAGTGTTCCATAGATTTGGGGGCAAATATGTTGAAGGATTACAGGATAAGAGGAATGTGAGGGTCAATTCTTTTAAAAACACATCATTTTAAGTCACTAACATTTCTCCATACTCTTAAGGCATAAATGAAACTTTTGGTGGTTGATAAACAATGGAAAGTTTTTGGATTCCAAGAAGGAACAAATAGAAAAATGAGCCTTGAGCAGTGGTCCTTAAGGCAGTTGGAGCTACTGTAATGGAACTGACCAGTCAATTATTTCCAGCAACTAATTTCACTGGCTTTTCCATTTAATTGACTGGTAGCTTGACCACTGTATAGAAACGCTCTGGAATGCAGGCATTATTGAACAAAGCAAAACAAAGTGACCTATTAAAGTAGATTGCAATGAAAGGAACAGGGCTTTGCTGAGAGCTGGTTTTAAATAAGCTGCCCCATTTTGAGTAACGGAGGCCTTCTTTTCAAATCTTCATTATTCGAAGCTGTTTCGCAATTTCTAGTGTAAATGTAATCCTGGCACTCTTCTCTGTTGCTCGGAACAATCTCCTCTCCATTTCTAAGCTTCTGCGTAACATAGTTGTCGCTGCTGTCCAGTGGTTAAAGTCGTGTCCAACTCTGCAACCCCATGGACTGCAGCACGCCAGGCTTCCCTGTCCTTCACTATCTCCTGGAGTTTGCTCAAGCTCAGGTCGGTTGAATCGATGATGCCATCCAATCGTCTCATCCTCTGTCGCCACCTCTCCTGCCCTCAATCTTTTCCAGCATCTCTGTGTTTTTTAATGAATCAGTTCCTCACATCAGGTAGCCAAAGTATTGGAACTTCAGCTTCAGCATCAGTCCTGCTAATGAATATTCAGGGCTGATTTAGGATTTTTGGATTTAGGATTGACTGGTTTGATCTTGCATTCCAAGGCAGTCTGAAGAGTCTTCTCTAGTTGACAATTATTTTAATTCTAGTCACTCTCTTAATTCTTATTCTTCCCTGAAATCTGACATTATACACTGTTTTTAAGAATTTAGATAACTTCTCCATTTGTCCTATAAAGGAGAAAACTGCTTTTTCTTGTTTTTTTTTTTTTCTTTTGCTGGATTAGTGACTCTACTCTCCACCTCCCTGTATTAACTTATCATTCACTTTGTACTGCTTTCTCACTGTCAAAAAAAAAGAAAAAAAAACGCTCTTTTTTAAAAGTCTTTTCCCTCTGTACTGTCACTTCAGATTCACAGTTGCTAAGTGTTCCAGGAGCCCACCAGAGGGACTTTCTTGTGGTGTGATCTGCAAACTTTGAAATAACACCCACCAGCAGAAGCACCATATGCTATGGAGTTACACAGTAAACTGACAGGAACATCTCATTTGTCATTTGAAATTCAGAAAATGTCAGCAATTTTCATACCCAGCAATTTCCTAAATGCCTCTCTGGTTAGCAAGGAGTAACATTTGCTATAAATGCATGTGAAAAGATGAAATTTTATGTTGTGCTTCTAGAGGAATAATAATAGCAAAGCCAGTATTAAGACCTACACAACTCGATGAGCATATGGACAGACATATCAAATTTCTACACTCACTTTGATCTATCCTATGTGTGCATCACTAGGTGAATGGTTTTATTCATAACATTTATGACATTTGGACTACTCACATTCTATAACACTGGTGATTCACATGTGCCTTCTTATGACAAAGTATAATACCAAAGAATATTTTTAATCCATTAAAGGCAAATTTAACATAAAACTCAAGCTGTCCCCTTTGTGATTAAGCTGAATTTGCATCCAGCAGCACTTTTAGCCAACAACAGAGCCAACAGAGAAAACTGCTTGGCAATTCTTCCTAATTAAAAGATGTTAATTACTGCTAAATATTATGTACTTTCTATGTTATAAATGTTCACCTAAATCAATGTTATTACAGTACTAAAGAAATTAATAATGATTTTAAGTCTGGTAAAGTGTGGCCAAATTACCCATTAGTTCATACCGTCAAATGACTTCACAATGAAATTTCTGAACTGATATCATATAAAGACCAGAACATCCATGGCCTCACACATTTAGCACATCTTTTATGTGTCAATCATAGTACCTGGTGGTGTATCTTTTTCATGCCTAATATCAATGACATGAAGCAGCAGCAGAGATTGTGTGAAGGTGAAGAATAGAACACGGTAAGATTCTGGGTGTTTCCTTCACTCTGAATTTGCCTTTAGCCAGCCTGGCCTCTCTGGAATAGAGAATGTTAGATTGAGTTCTCTACTATCTATATAAACAGTAGGTCATGACCAGTAAGAACAGGGAAACTCACATTTACTGAGCCTCACAAGTGTTCTCACTTTGATACAACTGTCCCTCAGGGCAAGTGCCAAAGAATTGATGCTTTCCAACTTTGCTGCTGGAGAAGACGCTTGAGAGTCCCTTGGACAGAAAGGAGATCAAACTAGTCAATCTCAAAGGAAATCAACCCTGAATACCCATTGGAAAGACTGATGCTGAAGCTGAAGTTCCTTAGTTTGGCCACCTGATGCAAAGACCTGATTCACTGGAAAAGACTCTGGTGCTGGGAAAGATTAAAGACAGAAGGAGAAGAGGGCAACAGAGGATGAGAAGGCTGGATGGCTTCACCGATACAGTGGACATGAACTTGGGCAAACTCCAGATGTTGAGGGCAGGGATGCCTGGTGTGCTGCAGTCCATGGGGTCTCGAAGAGTTGGACATGACTTGGTGATTGAACAACAACATAAATATCTCTTTTTGTATATGAGAGTTTTGGTGCTCAAAAGTGGAAGTCGCCAAGTTTACACAATAGGTGGCAGTGTTCAAGTCCAGTCTCTGACCTCAATTCACAGGTTCTTTCTACTAGGTCACGCTCCCTGTTATGTAAAGGATATCCGAAAACCTCATTTTGCTTTATGAGCCAATATTCTTCCTTCTGTTATCACTTGACCACAAGTCCTACTGTTTGAGTTTTGGCTCAAAAGGAGACTTATTAAAAAAAGAACTCCAGATTCGGCTCTGCTGTTGACAAAGTGATCTTGGAGCATCACTTTCTGCATTTGAGCCTCAATTTCCTCATCTACAAAAAGAGTGACTAACTCTCTCCTAAGATTGTGGTGATGATCAAAGGTGTTGAGAAAGGTGTTTAAAAAAAATATAAAGTGCAGCAAAGGTAAGGCACTTGGTCAACTGCGACACAGGAGAATGAAGAGATGGAAAGCAATTTGGACTCTTTATAAGCCACAACTGATAATCCCCTCTTTGTAATCTGTTAATGGTTATGGGGGGGCAACGGCATAACCAGGGGTCCCCAACCCCCAAATCATGGACTGGTAATGGTCTGTGACTGTGTGTACCTAGTTGCAAAGCAGGAAGTGAGAGGTGGGCGAGTGGATGAGGCTTCTTCTGTATTTCATGTCAGCTCCTCATTGCTCACAGTACTGCCTGAGAAGCATAATAAATGGAATGTGCCTGAATCATCCTGAAACCTTCCCCCCACCCCACTGTCCAAGGAAAAATTGTTTTCTACAAAACCAGTCCCTGGCGCCAAAAAGGTTGGGGGCCATTTGCATAGCTGATTTATTACAGTACTGAACACTTGGGAATGTGAATTTTAGAATCAGACAGACAGATCGGAGTTCAAATCCAGGCTCCTCCAACTGCTGATGGTTTGAGCTGAAATATACTTCATCTGTCTCACCATCATTATCTCGCCTGAAAATCAAAAAAAAGTGAAGTACTATCTCACAAGCAGGGATGACTTCTTGGAGACACAACCTTGCGTAGTTAAACCGGACCGTGTTCTCAACAGGGTCTCACACTTGGTTTAATGCCTTGTGGTCACTAACTTGAAATTCCTAGTAATTTTCTCTTTGAGCTTGGGTTTTGTAAGTGAAGTCCGAACTGACAATGGAGCATGCACGTGGACAGAAGAGACACACGTAAAGTGAATGCCTTGCTAGTCCATTAGCATGTAACAGTCAGGATTCCGTGAGCACAGAATTCTAGTGGACCCACCAGGCATGGGAGTTCAGTGAGATTCAAAGCAGATACAAAATAGGCATTTTGGGTCTGTTGTTGCTGTGTAGTTGCTAAGTCACGCCCGACTCTTTGCGACCTCATGGACTGCAGCATGCCAGGCTTCCCTGTTCTCCACCATGCCAGGCTTCCCCATCCTCCACTATCTCCCAAAGTTTGGTCAAGTTCATGCCTATTGAGTTGGTGATGCTATCTAACCATCTCATCCTCTGCCACCCCATTCTCTGTTTGCCATTAATCTTTCCCAGTATCAGGGTCTTTTCTGATGAGCCAGCTCTTTGAATCAGGTGGCCAAGGTATTGGAGCTTCAGCTTCAGCAATATTAGGTCTAAGACTAAGTTGCAGTACTGACAGCCTGAGAGGCTATTCTTTCCCTTTGAAACAGAACTTGTTTGAAATAAAGAATACATACTCTGGAGTTAGACTGCCTACAGCTAGGTTAAAATCCATATTCTTCCTCTTTGTAGCTGTGTGATCTTGGGCAGGTCGTTTAACTGTTCAGAGTCTCAGAAAAAAATCCACAGACCTCACTTGGTTGTTGTAAAAATCAGTGACTTAACATGTAGAATAATGACTATAGAACATGTAAACACTCATTACAATTTTTCGCAACTATTAATTTTGTTTTGTTGTTGGAATACGGAGAAATTTAGTCAAACTTAGAGAAATCAAGAAAGGCTTTACAAGCTTTAATTGAAAAAGATACATGCACCTCAGTCTTCATTGTAGCACTATTTATGACAGCCAAGACATGAAAGCAACCTAAAAGTCCATCAACAGATGAATGGATAAAAAAGATATGTAGTATGTAATATATGTGTGATGGAATATTACTCAGCCATAAAAAAGAATGAAATGATGCCTTTTGCACCAACATGGATGGACCTATAGATTACCATACTAAGTGAAGTAAGTCAGAGAAAGACAAATGTATCACTTACATATGAATCTAAGAAACAGTACAAATGAACTTGTTTACAAAACAGAAACAGACTCACAGACATGGGAAACAAATTAATGGTTATTAAAGGGGAAAGGGTGGGGAGAGTGATAAACTGGAAATATGGGATTAACAGATGGACGGTACTATATACAAAATAGATAAGCAAGAAGGATTTAATGTCTAGCGCAGGAGACTATATTGAATATCTTGTAATAATCTATAATACAGATTTTAGCTTGAAAAGAATCAAAATAAAAATATATACATATATATGTATAACCCAGTTACTTTCCTGTATACCTGAAACTAACACAATACTCTAAATCAACTGTACTTCAGTTTAAAAAAAGAAAGGCTTTACAGAGGAGAAAATATTTGATCTGTCCCTTGTGAACTTCTCAGTCATAGTGAAAATATTAGTCGCTCAGTCATATCCAACTCTTTGGGATCCTATGGACGGTAGCCTCTTTTCATGGAATTCTCCAGGCAAGAATACTGGAGCGGGTAGTCATTCCCTTCTCCAGGGGATCTTCCTGACCCAGGAATTGAACACAGGTCTCTCGCACTGCAGGCAGATTCTTTACCATCTGAGCCACAAGAGATGCCCCAGAAATGCAAAGCGAGCTGCATAGATGGCTTGAAAGGGCCTGAACCATTCACTGACTATATTGGGCCCGGCACATCCACCATAGCCCTCTCCAAACTTTCAAATAACTGGGGCTTCCCTGGTGGCTCAGTGGGTAAAGTCTGCCTGCAGTGCAGGAGAACCATGTTTGATCCCTGGCTTGAGAAGGAAGATCCCGTGGAGAAGGAAATGTCAACCCACTCCAATATTCTTGCCTGGAGAATTCTGTGGACAGAGGAGCCTGGTGGGCTACAGTCCATGGCATCACAAAGAGTCGGACGTGACTGAGTGACTCACACTTTACTTTTCAAAACTGTTTAGGAGAGCATACCCTTCTCTTTATAATTTGATTTATGCTCTTAGGAAGATCCTTGTAAGAAAAAATAAAAGTCTTTAAAAACACAGAGTTGTCAGAAACCATCTGAGATTCCTCACCGGAAGCCCGCATAAGAGAACCTCTTAGAATAAAATTGCTTCTTCGTGTGCAGGCACACACAGGAATCAATCAGGCCCTTCCTGCAGCTCCCGTCTGTTCATTTTATATAGTTGCCCAGTTTGACAAGAAATCCAGGGAAGGGCTAAGGAGTGTTGTCAGCACAAGGATGGGAGGGGAGTGATATACTAGGCTAGTAAAAGGACTCACAAAGGTCCCTGAAGTCATAAATCCTTCTCGCGGCTTTTACAATCTGTTTCTTTTGTAGGATTGCGATGATGGAGCCCTGACATCCTGCCCTTTCCTTCCCTTCCCCCTGCATGTCAGGAACCCCGAGCTCAGTACTCAATGTGTAGAGAGAACAGAATCCAGTACAACTCCCTGCCTTCACCATTCTCTCCCTCCATGTGGGTCTGGGCAGATGGGGACAAGGGGCCTGCTGCCTGGGCTCCCCGACTCTCTCCTGCCTGCCTTACCCTCCCCATACATTCTCAGGATTGCCTCTTGCCCACACGGGCCTGGAGAACTACCTGATTCTCTGAGGCATCAGCCAAAATCCTAGCAGTAGGATCCTAGCATTTTTATTACAATAAGTCCCCTACATACGAACCTTCAAGTTTCAAGCTTTCAAAGATGTGAACGTGCGTTCGCACGTCCAATCACGTAAGTTAGTCCACGTGTCTGGCATACATTGTTACATGCGTGCGTTCTCTACTAGTGGCTATGCATTTGTGTACTTTACAGCACTGTGTAGAGCACACTAACAGTTGTTGGCGTTTAGTCGCTAAGTCATGTATGACTCTTTTGTGTCCCTATGGACTGCAGCCCACCAGGCTCCTCTGTCCATGAGATTCTCCACGTAAGAATACTGGAGTGGGTTGCCATTTCCTTCTCCAGGGGATCCTCCTGACCCAGGGATCGAACCCACATCTCCTGCATTGGCAGAAAAATTCTTTACCACGGAGCCACCAGGAAAGCCCAGAGTACAGTAGTACAGTATCTTTATTTCTTGCCTGTTCACTTGATGCCAGCCTCTGTATGCCAGTGATTGTACTTTTTGATGTACTATACTGTAAGATTAAAATGTTTTTTTTTTAATTTTTGTGTTTGTATTTTTAATGTATTATTTGTATGAAAAGTATTCTAAACCTATTACAGTATGGCACTACATAGCCAATTGTGCTAGTTGGGCACCTAGGCTAACTTTGCTGGACTTAACGAACAAACTGGACTTACGAACTTGCTCTCAGAATGGAACTCATTTGTATGTAGGGGACTTACTGCAATTAGATGGTTTTCTTTTGGTCTTATGTCAGTTTCTTCTGGGCTTCCCAGGTGACGCTAGTGGTAAAGAATTCGCCTGCCAATGCAGGAGACATAAAGAGATGTGGGTTTGTTCCCTGCGTCAGGAAGATCCCCTGAAGGAGGGCATGACAACCCACTCCAGTATTCTTGCCTGGAGAATTCCGCAGACAGAGGAGCCTGGTGAGCTACCATCCATGGGGTTGCACAGAGTTGGACATGACTGAAGTGACTTAAAACACATGCATACGCACAGCTTCTTCAGGTGAAGCTGTCATGGGAAATACTGCAAATAAAGCACTGGAGTCTAACTTACCTCGGCAAGGAAAAGTATCCAGAATCCCACAAAGAGGTCATCTTTGAGCATGAGCAGTAATCACAGTGTTGACTAAAGCCATGGACAGAACGTGACTGGCTGTTGACCCAGAAGCTAGATGGACTCAGGCAATCAGAGGCTCCTCACCCCTCCCTGTCCTGGGAATGTCCATTCTGCACCCAGTCTTATAGCTGAAGCCGTTTCAAGCATGCAACCTTGAGAGAGTGAAGTGGTGGTGAGACCATCAGGATAGTATATGTGACTGAACCCCATTAAGGCCTCTATGTAAATTCCTAAGATTTTGGTGGGTGGGGGCGGAGATCTATGCATCATGCAGCCGTCTGAGACAAACCTGGTATATAAGTTTTCTTGCTCCTGAGAACTGCCACCTACCTGCCTGGAGTGGTCTGCCTCTTTCTTTTTTCACTCCTGGCTCTCCTTGTTCAGTTTCAGATCTGCCCCCTGGGAGTTCCTGAGATTATGAACCAACATACAGATGTAGTCAGTTTCCCCATTTCTCTACTCGGGATAATCTGCTTTCCTGTGCTTGGAAAACACAATTTGTCTTTCTATCAATTCAAGTAAAATGCCATGAGGAATATAAATTGATAAATGCCACTATAAAAATGTACTATCCCAAAGAAAATACTAATGCATTTTTATTGTCAGAGTCTTTATTTACTGTTACATGACTTTTCCTTCTACAGGGTAAATATTTCAGAGCTGCTGGAGATAGGAACATAAGTGCCCTCCCTCCCAACAAAGATATTTAAAACAAAACCAACAAAAGTCTAGCTTTTAAAAATGAATCTACCCATAGGGATGGGTTGTGGGGGTGGAAGAGAGACTCAAGAGGGAGGGGATATATGTATGGAGAGAAAAAATTGTGGTTAGTGGCTCAGTCGTGTCTGATTCTTTGTGACCCTTGGACTGTAGTCCACCGGGCTCCTCTGTCCATGGAATTTTTCAGACAAGAATACTGGAGTGGAACTTGTTTTATGTAGGGATGCCATTTCCTCCTCCAGAGGATCGTCCCAACCCAGAGATCGAACCTCTGTCTTCTGTGTCTTCTGCATTGCAGGTAGATTCTTTACTCATTGAACCATTGAGGAAGCCCAATGTATAAAATAAATAATAAAAAATTTTTTTAAATGTTGCTCAGTTGTGTCCGACTCTTTGGGACCCCATGGACTGTAGCCTACCAGGCTCCTCCCTCCATGGGATTCTCCAGGCAAGAGTACTGGAATGGGTTGCCATTTCCTTCTCCAGGGGATCTTCCCAACCCAGGGATCGAACCCAGGTCTCCTGCATTCCAGGCAGACACTTTAACCTCTGAGCCACCAGGGAAGCCCAACCCACGGCAGTAGTCTTGCCTGGAAAATCCCATGGACAGAGAAGTCTGGTGGGCTACAGTCCATGGGGTCCCCAAAAATCAGACACAACTGAAGTGACTTAGCATGCATGCATGCATATGTATACATATATGTATAGTTGATTCACATTGTTGTACAGCAGAAACTAACACAACATTGTAAAGCAGTTATCCTCCAATTAAAAAATTTTAATGAATAAAAATAAAGCACATACTATAAAAATTCCAAAATAAAAAAATTATAATAAATTAGTTTTCCCTTCAACCAACTATGGCATGCAGTGTGTTCATTCCAACTCTACAGTCAGTGCCCCCAAATATTTGTGTGTATGGTCCACTAAGTTGCATTTTCCTCCATCAAGAGACAAGGCCCAGAAGCATGGGTCCCAAAGAGAAGAAAATACGGAGCAGAACCCAAGCTCACCCAACTGTAATGAGAGCAAGAGATGAGTCCACGCTGCCATGCAGGCAGCATCCCCTAGTCTAAGGGGAGGGACGCAGTGCAGCACTCAGAGCCTCAGGACAAGTCCAGTCTCTCTACTTTGCAGCCACTTCTCAGCCTTTATTTTCCTTCTGCAGCTTGAGCTGACATGTCATTCCCTACATATCAGCCATTGGTACCAAATCACTGTGGGCCATTTTAACAAATTACTTTTGCTCTTAGATGATGAGGATCACTGTCACTGAGTCATTGGTGGGTCATCATCCCACTGCTGTACTGGGTGTGTATGTAGTCATCTGTCCTTGGAGTGGGCAGGAGAATTGTTTCTGGAGTCAGGCCGGACCAAGGTTTCCACTGAGAGCTGCCCATAGCACCTTAGGCAGAAGATAAGACAAGAGCATGGTCCAGAATAGAAGTAAAGATTTCCCCTAAGACTGTGAGCTCACTGTCATGTCTGATTTACAGAAGAAGAGGCAAATGAGAGATTAAGTAATAAATTAAAAAAACAAGACAATCAGAATTGGATGAGAATAAGGAGTAAGAAAAGAGGAGAGGACTTCCCTGGTGCTACCGTGGATAAGAATCTGCCTGCCAATGCAGGGGACATGGGTTCTATCCCTGGTCCAGGAAGAGTCCACATGCCTCAGAGCAACTAAGCAGATGCCCACAACTATTGAGCCTGTGCTCTAGAGATCACGAGCTGCACCTGCTGAAGCCAGAGCACCTAGAGCCTGTATTCTGCAGTAAGAGAAGCCACCGCAATGAGAAGCCAGCACATCGCAACTTGAGAAAGCCCACATGAGGCAAGGAAGACCCAGCACAGCCAAAAGTAAACAAATATACAAAAGAGCAGAATAAGGAGTCTGAGACTTAAAGTAGTCAAATGGCGAGCGAATATTTGAAACTTACTTTCTTACGGAGCCACAGAATCCTGAAGCTAATCAAAAGAATGTTCCTAAGGCTCTGAAGTCAATTCCAAAATAGCAATTCCAAAAATGTTTTTATCAGTGACGCAGTGACACTGAAATAAGCGTATAAACATCCCAAGATGCCTACTTTGAGGAGGAAAAAAAGCACCATCCTTGAGTGTGTGAATTCTGGCATATTTGCTAAACATCAGACATATTTCTTCAGAGTGACTCTTTAAATATGCAGTATGTTTAGAAAAACCAACCTGGAACACTGGTGTGTTTTATTTCTTTATTGCTAGAGGTCCTATCTTTTTCTTTGTTGTTTTTCCTTAAAACACAGAGTCTTCTTCCTTGAAAGTATTTATGTGTGTACGAGAGGACAGGAGATTTCTCTGAACTGTTCTATGAAACTTTTTTCCCCTACATTACTGCATTCTCACACATCTTTCTCTGTGGGGCAGAATGACTATGTTTTTCTTTATAGCCTTCAGTTGGCAAATCCGTGGGGACTCTACATGGCATGGCTCATGATAACTTTCTAGTTCTGAAAGATTTGGGGGGAAATGATACTAACTTTATATCAGAAGATGAAGTGATTTGACTTCATTTGAAACCTTTATCGGTCTGACTCCATGAGGGAGAGGTGCCCTGGTTAGCCAGGTTGCAGTTGGTCTGGTAACATATCTGATGACTGTGACTCAACTTACAGTTTGCATTACAGAAGTTCACTTTGAGATTTGGGCTAAGTCACTTTGCCTTCTGGAATTTCATTTTCTTCTCTCAGTGCTTCCCATCCGTTTCACCAAGATTCTATGAATATTAACATCAAAAGGCTTTGAACTCTCCTAAAGAAAGGAATGCCTCAAAATATGGGGCAATAAGTGCTCTGAAAAGCATCATTTCATGCTGATCATATAAATAATCTGGGGGATTTTACCAAGAGAAAAGTTACTTTGTACTGCTGCTGCTGCTGCTAAGTCGCTTCAGTAGTGTCCAACTCTGTGCCACCCCATAGACAGCAGCCCACAAGGCTCCGCCATCCCTGGGATTCTCCAGGCAAGAACACTGGAGTGGGTTGCCATTTCCTTCTCCAATGCATGAAAGTGAAAAGTGAAAGTGAAGTCGCTCAGTCATGTCCAACTCTTCGCGACCCCATGGACTGCAGCCTACCAGGCTCCTCCGTCCATGGGATTTTCCAGGCAAGAGTACTGGAGTGGGGTGCCATTGCCTTCTCTGTACTTTGTACTAAATCCAGCGAAATAATGAAAATGAAAATGCTTCAAAGAGATAGAAACTTACATATGTCCTGAAGATGTATATATAAGAACACTTTAAAGGGGGTAGGAATAAAAGTGAATCAATAAGCAAACTGTTTGTAGGAGGCATTTTACCCTGTTGGCATGTTTGATTTACATTACTGTCATTCATATTTGATGGAGGACATCAAATGGGTGCAGAAGGCAAAAATCTGACAAAATCTTAACATCATTAGTCACCAGAGAAATGCAAACGAAACCACCATTAGATAACTACACACCCAGTTATATCCTAAAGATAGTAAATCAGCCACATATAAAGCTAGTGAAAGTGAAAGTCACTCAGTCATGTCTGACTCTTTGGGACCCCATGGAATATACAGTCCACGGAATTCTCCAGGCCAGAATACTGGAGCAGGTTGCTGTTTCCTTCTCCAGGGCATCTTCCCAACCCGGGGATCGAACCCAGGTCTCCCAAATCGCAGGCAGATTCTTTACCATCTGAGCCACCAGGGAAGCCCATATAAAGCTAGTAGGAGGGTTAAAAGACAAAAGGAGTAAAATCATCTTTATCCACAGTAAGTAGTTGAGAGATACACAGAACAAAAGTCTTAAAATATGACATCAAATACAGTAAAGCTTGTGGGCAAGGAGTGAAAATGCAGGGTTACTAAAATCTTTTGAACTTAAGAAATCAGTAACAAATAATCACATACATAAATACATACATACATTTTGGGGAATATAATCACAGTTATCAACGGACATGAGTTTGAGTAAACTCTGGGACTTGGTGATAGGCAGGGAGGTCTGGCGTGCTGCAGTCCATGGGGTGGCAAAGAGACTGAACTGAATGTAGTATCTTTGTACAGTGACTCAAGGTAACTAGACATTGTAGTAATCATTTGGAAACATACAAAAGTATCACATCACTATGCTTTGTAACAGGAACTAACACAGTGCTACATAGGTCAACTATTCTTCAAAAACAAACCCATAGAAAAAGAGATCAGATTTGTGCTTACCAAAGGTGGGTGCTGAGATGAGGAGGAATTGGATGAAGATGGTAAAAGGTAAAACTTCCAACTATAACATAACTACTAGGGGTGTAATGTCTATGACTAACATTGCTGTATTTATATGGGAAAGTTGTCCCATTACAAGAAAAAAGAATTTTCCTATTTCTTTAATTTTGTACCCGTATGAGATGATGGATATTCACTGAACTTACTCAGGAAATCATTTCATAATGTATGTAAGTCAAATCATTATGCTGTTTATCTTACACCCTGTGCTGTATGTTAACTATATTTCAATAAAAGTGAAAGGAAAAAAAGTGAGCCAGATAGGTGCTCCAGTGGAACGTAATAAGCATTTCATCAAGTTTCCCATTTTCTTTTCTACTGTAATGCTCTCATCCCTCCCCTCCTAACCAGAGAAGCTTCACTGAGTGGAGGGGGTAGCTCTTTTCCATTTCAGCCTTTATTAGTTTCCTTCCCCACCCCCGACAATGTGCACCCCACCCTATCTGACTCCAGTCTGGATAACCTATGACCTCTTATCTCTTCATTGTGTTTTAATTTTTCTCTTTCCAAACTTTCCAAGACAGGTTTCTTTTTTTCAATTTATTTTTTAATTAGAGGGAAATTGCTTTAAAATATTGTGTTGGCTTCTGCCATACAACGACATGCATCAGCCATTAAGTATAACTATGTTGCCTCCCTTTTGACTCTCTCCCCTACTCCATAGCTTGTCATAGAGGACCGCATTGAGCTCCACATGTGATACATCAACTTCCCATTAGCTGTTTTACATATGGTAAAATGTACATACATTTACAACTTCCTCGGTGGCTCAGATGGTAAAGAATCTGCCCTCAGTGCAGGAGACCCAGGTCCTGGAGTAGGTAATGGCTATCCATTCCAGTATGCTTGCCTGGAGAATTCAGTGGACAGAGGAACCTGGTGTGCTATGGTCCATGGGGTGAAAAGAATTGGACACAACTGAGCGGCTTAACACACTTACATATGGTAATGGATACGTTTCAAGGCTACTCTCTCAACTCGTCCCACTCTCTCTTGCCCCTTCTATGTCCACAAGTCTATTTCCTATGTCTGTGTCTCTATTCCTGTCTTGCAAATAGGTTCATCAGTCCCATTTTTCTAGATTCTATATATATGCATTAATATATGATATTTATTTTTCTCTTTCTGACTTAATTCACTCTGTATAACAAATTCTAGGTTCATCCACCTCACATAGTGGATTAACTCACATTGGTCCAAACAGCAATCACCAAAAAATCTACAAACACTAAATGCTGGAGAGGGTGTGGAGAAAACGGAGCCCTCCTGTATGGTTGGTGCGAATGTAAATTGATATAGCCACTATGGAGAACAGCATGGAGAGTCCTTTTAAACAACTAGGAATTAACTACCATATGACTCAGCAATCCCACTATGGGGCATATGCCCTGAGAAAATTGAAAAAGACACATGCACCCCAATGTTCATCACAGTACTATTTATAGTAGCTAGGACATGGAAGCAACCTAGATGTCCATCCACAGATGAATGAATGAAGAAGTTGTGGTCCGTGTATACAATGAATATTACAAAGACGAAAAGCACATGTTTATTACCAAAGGTCTTTTTAGGAAAGGAAACTAAAAATTATTCAACATATTCTATGTACTAGGCGTTTACATACCTTATTTAATTTGTCATTATCCCTTAGATGATTTAAGTATTACTACCCCCATTCTTAGAAGAGAAAACAAAACTTTTTAAAGCAATCTTCTCTTTTTTATTTTTTTATTAAAGGATAATTGCTTTACAGAATTTTGTTGTTTTCTGTCAAACCAGGTAGGACTTGAGACTAGATCTGACTGCCAAGTTCACATTCTGTTCTTACACAAACTTCCTCTTAGCTCTCCTGTAATAGCTCTGTTGGGTCATATACGTGTTAAGGTGCTCCTGTCATCTTATGTTGGGGGCTTTCCAGGTGGCTCAGTGGTAAACAATCTGCCTGCAATGCAGGAAACACAGGTTCAATCCCTGGGTCAGGAAGATCTACTGGAGTAGGAAATGGCAACCTACTCCAGTATCCTTGTTTGGAAAATTCTTGTTTGAACAGAGGAGCCTGGCAGGCTACAGTCTATGGGGTCTCAAAGAGTTGAACATAACTGAGCAGGCAAGCACACCATCTTATGTTTAGATCAGATCAGTCGCTCAGTCGTGTCCGACTCTTTGCGACCCCATGAATCGCAGCATGCCAGGCCTTCCTGTCCATCACCAACTCCCAGAGTTCACTGAGACTCATGTCCATCGAGTCAGTGATGCCATCCAGCCATCTCATCCTCTGTCGTCCCCTTCTCCTCTTGCCCCCAATCCCTCCCAGCATCACAGTCTTTTCCAATGAGTCAACTCTTCACATGAGGTGGCCAAAGTACTGGAGTTTCAGCTTTAGCATCATTCCTTCCAAAGAAATCCCAGGGCTGATCTCCTTCAGAATGGACTGGTTGGATCTCCTTGCAGTCCAAGGGACTCCCAAGAGTCTTCTCCAACACCACAGTTCAAAAGCATCAATTCTTTGGCGCTCAGCCTTCTTCACAGTCCAACTGTCACATCCATACATGACCACTGGAAAAACCATAGCCTTGACTAGATGAACCTTTGTTGGCAAAGTAACGTCTCTGCTTTTCAATATGCTATCTAGGTTGGTCACAACTTTCCTTCCAAGGAGTAAGCATCTTTTAATTTCATGGCTGCAGTCACCATCAGCAGTGATTTTGGAGCCCAGAAAAATAAAGTCTGACACTGTTTCCACTGTTTCCCCATCTATTTCCCATGAAGTGATGGGACCGGATGCCATGATCTTTGTTTTCTGAATGTTGAGCTTTAAGCCAACTTTTTCACTCTCCACTTTCACTTTCATCAAGAGGCTTTTGAGTTCCTCTTCACTTTCTGCCATAAGGGTGGTGTCATCTGCATATCTGAGGTGATTGATATGTCTCCCAGCAATCTTGATTCCAGCTTGTGTTTCTTCCAGTCCAGCATTTCTCATGATGTACTCTGCATAGAAGTTAAATAAACAGGGTGACAATATACAGCCTTGACATACTCCTTTTCCTATTTGGAACCAGTCTGTTGTTCCATGTCCAGTTCTAACTGTTGCTTCCTGACCTGCATACAAATTTCTCAAGAGGCAGATCAGATGGTCTGGTATTCCCATCTCTTTCAGAATTTTCCACAGTTTATTGTGATCCACACAGTCAAAGGCTTTGGCATAGTCAATAAAGCAGAAATAGATGCTTTTCTGGAACTCTCTTGCTTTTTCCATGATCCAGTGGATGTTGGCAATTTGATCTCTGGTTCCTCTGCCTTTTCTAAAACCAGCTTGAACATCAGGAAGTTCATGGTTCACATATTGCTGAAGCCTGGCTTGGAGAATTTTGAGCATTACTTAGCTTATCCTTTAGATTGTTAGCTTTACAAGTATGAAAGAGTATTATTACTGGGATTTCCCTAGTGGTTCATGGTTAAGACTGTGTTTCCACTGCAGGGCATGTGGTTTCAATCCCTGGTCAGGGAACTAAGATCCCACATGCTATGCTGTGCAGCCAAAATAAAATTAAATTAAAACAAAAATTTTTAAAGAGTATTTTTCCTGTATAACCTGGAATAATGGGAGTTTAATAAATTTGGCTGACAGATTTTATTAAGATCTATTTTATTTATTGCTTTGTTTATAAAAGTAATACATGATCAACATTAAAAGATGAAAAACTAAGACAATCACAAAGAAGAAAATAAATCATACAGGACCCCACTACCCCGGGATATCTGATTATTGCTATTTTGTTATTTCCATGTTTTTTCCTTCACATATAACCTTTGGAAACAGAACTGGCATCATATTGTACATATCTTTTCATATTGTTTTTTAATTAGATTTTTGATACTTGGAATCATTTTCCCATGCCATTTAATATTCTTCTACAACAATGATATTCTGCTGTAGTTATTTAATCATTTTCCTATTATTGTTCCTTAAGATTTTTACAATAAATAATGCTTGATGAATATGTCTATAGATGCATCTGTGTACATCCTGCTTTCCTAAGAATAAACTCCTGTATATGAAACTGCAACTATTCGCTACTTTATGTGTTATCAAACTGGTTTCCTATGAAATTGTGCCAATTAACCCTTCTATGAGCAGTAGATGGAGCACCCAATTACCGACAGCTTTGGCAGTGGTTGGTATTATTGTGTTCATTGTTAATTATTACCAGGATAACAAATAGAAAGTGATATGTCTTCTATCTGCTGTGTCTCGGCTGTGAGTGAGTCTAAACAAATTTTCATAAATTAGGTACCCATGATTTGCAAAGTACCTATTTATGTCTTTTACCTACTTCTCTGCTAGGATGTATTTTTTATTGATTGGTTAGCTTTCTATACATTGAGGCTTTTTTTTTTTTCCTTCTTATGTTGCAAATGTTTTTTCTAGTTTCATTTACTTAAGAAAAGCCTCTATTTTTAAATGGTTAGAGATTCTCAAGAAGTTGTAAAAGATAGTACAGAGTGCGGGAACCCTCCATCAAGCTTCGTGCACTGATAACATCTTATATTAACTGTAGTACATTATCTAAACCAAGAAACTAACATCGGTGCAAAATAGTTAGATACACTATAAACAATACAGATGTCTTCAGTTTTCCTTAAATCTACTAACAGCAATTTGAATCATAAAATTTAATGCAGCCATTCTTATTTTTTTTTTATCCTTTATATTCCCATGTCCAGTTTGACATGATAGAAGCTTGGAAGTTGCTACTCCCTCTTAACAAGAGGTGGAAAACTGAAAATACTGAAAGTCAACAACTCTTCTTGGATCCATAAGACAAGTTCACAGGGAAAATCGCTGCCCTCAAGACTGGAGAGATAGGTGGATACAAAGTTGTGGCTTCAGAGAGTCAAGACTCACAATAAGAAATCACCGTAGGAACCAGTGCTAGGATAGGAAAATATGAATTATAATCAATGAATTGCTGGAGTCCCAGTGCAGATAAGTCCAAGAATTAAAATTCCAAAGGAACTCATCATAGGGAGGCCCCAACAATATCGTGATATTAACACCCAGGTATTCAAACAGACTTCCAAAGTAAACTTTGGAGACAAATCCTCTTTAGCTTCTGCAGGGGTGGGGGCAGGGGGAGGAACTATTTTGAAATACCTCAGAGCACCCTATTTTTTTTTTAATGATAGTTCTCTTTTTTTAACATGTACAATTTTATTTATTGTTGGCTATTCTGGGTCTTCATTGCTGTGTGGGCTTTTCTCTAGTTGCAGCAAGCAGGTGCGACTCTTCAGTTGTGTTGCATGGACTCCTCATTGCGGTGGCTTCTCTTGTTGCAGAGCACAGGCTCTAGTAATTGTGGCTTATAGGCTCAGTAGTTGTGGCTCCTGGGCTCTGGAGCGCGGGCTCAATAGTTGTGGTACACAGGCTTAGTTGCTCCGCCACACGTGGGATCTTCCCAGACCAAGGATCAAACCCATGTCTCCTGCATTGGCAAGTGAATTCTTTGCCACTGAGCCACCAGGGAAACCTAGAGCACCCTGTTTGTAACAAGACTCGCCCTCAGGGGAAACTGCTTGTCAAGAGCTTAATCCATTCAGGTAGCATCAGAGCCTAACTGAACTGGGGAAGGGAAATATCCTACTCCAGCCCTCCCTAGCCATCCTATGCCCTCTAAAAGGGGAGAAATAAAGCCTGAGAAACACTTGTGAAGTTCACAGTCCAGAGGTAGAGGCTTACTGAAAGACTGAGATCCATCTACAGGACTATAGAACGCTTCTCCTGATCCCACACTTCACCACATTAACTAACGGTCCATTTACTACAGTTCCCATTACCTGGTACAGCACATCTAGCTATCAAGAAAAAGTTACAAGGCATACCAAAATGCAAAAAAATACACCCTGAAGACACAGCTCAAACATCAGAACCAGAAAAGGCAGGAATGTTAGAATTATCAGATGGGGAATTTTTTTTTCAGTTTGTTTACTTTATTTAACAGTGATGGTCTCAAAAATCTTTATCTCATCAGATGTTTGATCCCTTTGCAAAGCTTTAGGTTTTTGAGCTTGAACATGGAACTTCATTCCATGAATAACATGGTTTTCCTGTTATCATGTATTAAATTCTTTTTCTGAAGAAAATTGAATCCAACCCATACCTCTGTGAAAACCAGTCTTTTTGTCAAAAGGAACAGTGCACGCTGGTACCTGGCCAAACTGTGCAAATAGCTCACTTGGAGGCCACAGTCCAGGGAATTTTTCCAACAAATGCAACCAGCCAGTGGACATTCATACACAACACCATAGCACCCCTCATTGCCAAAGCCAGTTATCATTTTTTTCAAATGAAGAATTTAAAACAGTTGTGATTAATATGCTAGGGTACTATAGATAGAGAACCTGCAACAACAGATAGATGATGGAAACACAAGCAGCATGATGGAAATCCTAAGAAAGAACAAAAATGAAATGCTAGAGGTAGGCCTTCTCTGGCAGTCTAGTAGCTGAGAGTTTGCCTCTGAATGAGGGGGACAAGGGTTCAATCCCCGGTCCAGGAGGATCTCACATGCAGCGAAGCAACTGAGCCCGTGCGCCATAACTACTGAACCCACATGCCGCAACTACTGAAGCCCACATGCCTAGATCCCATGCTCTGCAACAAGAGAGGCCGTCACAGTGAGAAACCTGCACAACACAAGGTGGAGTAGTCCTCACTCACCAAAACTAGAGGAACTAAAGCAGGTGCAGCAGTGAAGACCTGCTAAGTCGCTTCAGTCATGTTTGACTCTATGCAATACTATGCACTGTAGCCCGCCAGGCTCCTCTGTCCATGGGATTCTCCAGGCAAGAATACTGGAGTGGGTGGCCATGCCCTCCTTCAGGGGATCTTTCCCAACCAGGTATTGAACCCATATCTCTTATGTCTCCTGCACTGGCAGGCAGATTCTTCACCACTGGTAGTAGGATTATAATGATTTTCTCAAGGCTAATATATTGTTGTTGTTTGGTCACTAAGTTGTGTCCAACTCTTTGTGATCCCATGGATTGTAGCCACCAGGCTCCTCTTTCTATGGGATTTCCCAGGCAAGAATACTGGAGTGGGTTGCCATTGCCTTCTCCAATGAAGACCTAGCACAGACAAAAGCAAATATATAAATATTTTTAAAAAGAAAAGAAATGCTTCAGTTCAGTTCAGTCACTCAGTTGTGTCTGACTTTTTGCAACCCCATGAATCACAGCACGCCAGGCCTCCCTGTCCATCACCAACTCCCGGAGTTCACTCAGACTCATGTCCATTGAGTCGGTGATGCCATCCAGCCATCTCATCCTCTGTCATCCCCTTCTGCTCCTGCCCCCAATCCCTCCCAGCGTCAGAGTCTTTTCCAATGAGTCAACTCTTCGCATGAGGTGGCCAAAGTACTGGAGTTTCAGCTTTAGCATCATTCCTTCCAAAGAAATCCCAGGGCTGATCTCCTTCAGAATGGACTGGTTGGATCTCCTTGAAGTCCAAGGGACTCTCAAGAGTCTTCTCCAACACCACAGTTCAAAAGCATCAGTTCTTCGGCGCTCAGCTTTCTTCACAGTCCAACTCTCACAATCTATACATGACCACTGGAAAAACCATAGCCTTGAAATGCTTAGAGGTATACTAAAAAAAAAAAAAAAAAAAACACAACAGTGTAACAGAAATAAAGAATTCCTTTAATGGACTTACTAGTAGATGGGACATGACTGAATAAAGAACCTGTGAGTTAAATGACATATCAGTATTATCCTCGAAAATTAAAATGCAAAAAGAATTAAGTCTGAATAAGAACAGAATACTCAAGGACTGTAGGACAACTAAAAAAGTATACCAAATTCATAATGGAAATGCCACAGGAAAAGACAAACAGAAGAAATATTTCAAACAATGAGGATTTCCTCAAATTCTTATCAGACATCAAACTGTAGATCCAGGAAGCTTCAAGAACACAAAGCAGGATAAATTCCAGAAAGACTACACCTAAGCATATGATTTGCAAACTGCAGAAAGTCAAAGATAAAGAAAAAATCCTGAAAGAAAACAAAGGGAAAAAAACCTTACTTATAGATAAAAGATAAAAATTATTTCTTTCTTCATCCTTGAGGTTACTAGTAGCCCATTATATTTATGTACTGTAATCTTATGACTCCCCTATTGTTGGATTATTGTTGGAGATTCTTGGAGAAATACTAAATGGGTTTGAAAGTTCTAGTGCCAATCATGTAAGCTTTGTTCTTCTGGAAACAAATCTAATATTGCCAAGGATCACTATGCTCTGACAACTAAGAAATCTGCATGTTTGCACTGATGGAAAATGAGTCACTTCTATAAATCCTTTGATTAGAACCTGTGCACTTTATGAACTTTTTAAAGTATATATTTATATATTCATAAGTTTAGAAGGCTGAGCGCCAAAGAATTGATGCTTTTGAACTGTGGTGTTGGAGAAGACTCTTGGGAGTCCCTTGGACTGCAAGGAGATCCAACCAGTCCATTCAGAAGGAGATCAGCCCTGGGATTTCTTTGGAAGGAACGATGCTGAAGCTGGAACTCCAGTACTTTGGCCACCTTATGCGAAGAGTTGACTCATTGGAAAAGACTGATGCTGGGAGGGATTGGGGGCAGGAGGAGAAGGGGACGACAGAGGATGTGATGGCTGGATGGCATCACTGACTCGATGGCTGTGAGTCTGGGTGAACTCTGGGAGTTGGTGATGGACAGGGAGGCCTGGCGTGCTGCAATTCATGGGGTCGCAAAGAGTCGGACAAGACTGAGCAATTGAACTGAAGTTTTATGAGAAACTTACATTTTTACATCCTTAATTTGGCTACAGGAAGATGTAAAATAATTTTATTGCAGACTTAGAATTTTATCTCAGGCAAGGTATCCCAGTCAAATCTGCATATGTAGAGCTATGTGACACTGGTGATTGTCCACCACAGCTACATACTCTGGATGTCTGGTCAGCCTGCTTTGGATGTCTGGACCCTTGGGATTTATAAGCCTCTCACCTTGAGGGCGATGGTTGATTGCAGGGCAGGTAAATTTGGAATATTATTTGGGTGCTGAATTTGATGAAGAACCAAGGGCACATACAATACTTCAATCAGCCTCTGACTCCTGGAATGCTAAACTTTCAATCTCATTATAATTAAAAGAAACGGACTTCCCTGGAGGCTCAGTGGTGAAGAATCTGCCCGTCAATGAAAGAAACTGGGGTTCAATCCCTGGTCCAGGAAGATCCCACATGCCATAGAGTGGCTAAATCCATGTGCCATGGCTATCGAGCCTGTGCTCTAGAGACCAGTAGCCACAATTACTGAGCCCACAGGCGGCAGCTACTGAAGCCTGTGCACCCTATAGTCCAGGCTTTGCAACGGGAGAAGCCACCACAGTGAGAAGCCACCGCAATGAGAAACCCAAGCACCGCACCTAGAGAGTAGCCCTTGCAAGCCGCAACTAGAGAAAAGCCCATGCAGCAATGAAGACCCAGCACAGCCAAAAATAAACAAATAATAATAATAAATACATAGATTAAAAAATAATTAAAAGAGGGAATCAAGGCTCAGTCTGGCCCAGGCAGTGATTTCCAAAGCTGGCAGAGCCTAAAATATGAACATTTAGGTCATTTTCTATTTCTTTTAAGCATTATAAATAATACTACAATAAGTATTAATACACAGTATTTATATCTTTAACATTTATTCAGTTATTTCCTTAGAATACATTCCTAAAAGTGGAATTCCTGAGCCAAAAACTATGCTTTATTTACAGTCTTTTGGTAGATATTGCCAAAACAGTCTATTTAAGGGCTATACCAATTCATCTTCTGACCCATGGAATGCTCCTTTCCCACATCTTTACCAAAGCTGGGCAAGGCCATTCTTTATAACTTCTGAAGAATTAAATATCTAATATGAACTAGATCATCTTGATCCCCTACTTTAAAACCTCTAAATGTTCTCCACTATGCAGAGGATGGGAGAAGGCAATGGCACCCCACTCCAGTACTGTTGCCCAGAAAATCCCATGGATGGAGGAGCCTGGTAGGCTGCAGTCCATGGGGTTGCTAAGAGTCAGACACGACTGAGTGACTTCACTTTCACTTTCCACTTTCATGCATTGGAGAAGGAAATGGCAACCCACTCCAGTGTTCTTGCCTGGAGAATCCCATGGACGGAGAAGCCTGGTAGGCTGCAGTCCATGGGGTCGCACAGAGTCGGACAAGACTGAAGCGACTTGGCAGGCAGCAGCATGCAGAGGATACATTCTCACACTTGATCTTTAAAATTACTAAGAGCCCTATACAGCTTTTATGTGAATTATACTTACTAATATTTGCTGTATTATAAATTAACACATTATCATACATCAATATAAATAAAATTTTTAATTTTTTATTCTATTCACTAAAAATAATAAATCCATCACATGCTAACGTAAATAACATTTTTCTAAAAGATTGACTATCTTTTTGGACTTAAAAAATGCCTATTTATTATTTCCAGTTTTTCTGTGTCAAGAGTCTTGGCAAAGCTTAATTGGGGCAGAGATAACTATTAGAAAAAAAAAAAACACTAGTAAGAAAGACATGTGATATTGCTATACATTTTTGCAAATCTCTTTAATGACTGGCTGAAAAAAAGGTGTCCTATTAGCCTAGAAGCTGAAGTCTCAGATCTACTTTGGCACTCAATCTGTCGTAATACTGTGCACACGTACTTTCTGGAAAACTCCCCTGTACACTCATGAGAAAATGAGCGTGGAAAAAGTAAACGATGTCTTAGTACTAGTATGAATGTGATTTTGGACTCCCCCTGAAATGTTCTTAGAGACCTTAGGGGTCTCCAGAGCATACTTTTAGAACCAAATGTCCAAAGGATAAAGGCTTACTCATTATCATGCCATATGAGTACTTTCTTCATTCAACCCTAAACTTTCCTTGATTATCCCCTGTTGTGCTCATTCTTGCAGCCAGACATAATTCTGACATCATGCATTTTCAGTTCCATATGCTTTCACATATACTATTCCCATCCAAGAATGCCTGTCACTGCTGGCTATATTGGGATTTGAGCGAGCCCAATAAATTATAACCTTATCCAAATTCTGAATAAACTGAGAGACAAAACAGAAAAGCAAACAGAGAGAGAACTAAGGATCACTTTTATTATCAATGGGGCTGGTTTTGAAGCATGTAGTTTACTAGGTGGTGACTGTGAGCTCCCTGAGATTCCACCCCAAAACTTAACAGATCCATCACCCAGAGACACACAGGGCTGGACAATGGCAGTTTTCCCATATAGAGCCCCTGCTTCATTATTATTTTGAGAATGGAGAAAGGGTTCACTCCCAAGAAGGGAGCAGGAATGACTGGAGCTACATTCAAATCCCCAGATTCTTATTTGAATGTTATGTGTGTGTGTTCAGTTCTGTCTGACTCTGTGTAAAGTAGCCTGCCAGGTTCCTCTGTCCATGGGATTTCCCAGACAAGAATACTGGAGCGGTTGCCATTTCCAAGGGATCTTTCCAATCCAGGGATCAAACCCGAGTCTCTTGGATCTCCTGCACTGGCAGGCTTATTCTTTACCACTGAGCCACCTGAGAAGCCCATAAAATACCTGCTGCTGCTAAGTCGCTTCAGTCGTGTCCGACTCTGTGCCACCCCATAGACTGCAGCCCACCAGGCTCCCCAGTTCCTGGGATTCTCCAAGCAAGAACACTGGAGTGGGTTGCCATTTCCTTCTCCAATGCATGAAAGTGAAAAGTGAAAGTGAAGTTGCTCAGTCGTGTCCGACTCCCAGCGACCCCATCAACTGCAGCCTACCAGGCTCCTCTGTCTGTGGGATTTTCCAGGCAAGAGTACTGGAGTGGGGTGCCATTGCCTTCTCCAATAAAATACCTAGTCATACTCAAACATTAACTACTGTATGAAGTTTTATTTAACTTTCTGACATAGTCTCCCTTCTCCTTAAATGACATATGGTACATATAAATTCAACAAGTTTTGAAGATTAAAGCAGGCAAGGCACAAAAGATACAAATACAAATAAGGTACTATTTCTTCCTTCAAAAACTTGGTGGGGAGTGGAGACTTCCCTGGTCAGTGGTTAGGACTCCACACTGCCAATGCAGGGGGTGCAGGTTCGATCCCTGGTCGGGGAACTAAGGTCTCATATGCCACACAGTATGGCCAATAAATAAATAAGCAAAAATAAATGCAATTAAAAATTTTTTTAAACTTGGGGAAGCAATATCTGTAACACCCTTTATCCCCTACATTCATTTTGTTGACAAATTTGGAAACATAAAACACACAGGCACCCTTTTTCTGTGGAGTAATTTACAAGCGTCATCACACCATCTGAAATCCGTCTACATCATTTGACCCTCGTGAATCTGTTCTTGACTTTCACAATGCCCCTGAAATCATTCCAGACTACTATCATTTCCTAGCAAGATCTAGCCACATCAGTGCCACCAGTAATTATCACCCCCCAAACCTACCAATTCATTGTTTTGTCCTTCCCATTTCCCTAGTAATTTTATACTTGGATGGATGCCTCTGTGTGTTTCGAATTTGTAGCTATAATGGTAGAAATCTGCAGCAACACAGCTCATTATATAAGGATTTGGAAATAACATGGGCCAAATCCCAGATCTAAGACCCAGCAGTAAATATAATAAAAGCCTGATATAACATGTTTAACCTGTAAGGAGGACACTGTTTCTGTCCCTGAACAGCTCATTACAGAGATTCCACTGCGTTGCTATTCCTCCCCATCCCCATGGCAGCCTGTACACTGCTTGAGAGCACTACCATTGGCTGAATGGTTACATTAAATGACCTTTGGTGTCTGTTTTTATCCCCTGAAATTCTATAATTCTGGTGAGTTACCTTTTCTTGGAAGTATCACACAATGGCTACATTTTACCAAAGTGCCTGAGACATTGTCTATCATCATAGGTAAAAACACAGATGTTGGAGCCAAAGATTTGCTGTTATTTAGTCACTAAGTCGTGTCTGACTCTTTTGCAATCCCACGGACTATAGCCTGCCAGGTTCTTCTGTCATAGGATTTCCCAGGCAAGAATATTGAAGTGGGTTGCCATTTCCTTTCCCAGGGGATCTTCCCAACCCAGGGATCGAACATACATCTCCTGCATTGCAGGTAGATTCTTTACCGCTGAGCCACCTAGGAAACCCAGAGCCAAAGAGTAACAGGTCTCAAATTCCAATTCTATGTGTGACCTTAAAACAAATCACTTAATTTCTTTATATCTCCATCAACTAACTCATCTACAAATTGATAAATATAATCGTACCTATCTTGTAGGACTGTTGTGAGGATTAAAGAGTTAATACATATAAAGCACTTTAGAATGGTACCTACAACATATTAAGTGTATAATCAACTACCAATTACTAGTCTATATTAGCAAATATGTGTTCAAAGAATTCTGCAATTCCGTGAATTTCCAGTAACTTAAAATATACATTAGGCACTCAGAAAATGCTGGAGAGTGATCTCTGAATTTTATAGATTTTTCCAAATCCTTCTAAATACCTTGTCTCATTAAAATGAAAGTGTTTTAAATAAGAATGGCAGTTACTCTTTTTTGAAAACTAATGCTCAGCATATATATCAGGCAGATACCTGTTAAATCTATCAATGAAATCCTACTATGAGAACATGTTTACATAATTCTTTTATGTTAAAAATACTCATATCCATTCTTTTTAGAGTAGAATCAAGCATCTACAAAACTATACTATCTCTTCTTTGCAAAATCTTGCTGCGGGTGTGTCAAATGTTCTAACCAATCCACCAGGTACAGACACTGACTGCTGTTTAAAAGACACAATCGAAGAACATATTAAATACTTCCATAAAGCTTGGAAAGTAAAGCTAACTTTCAACCATGGAAAGGCTTAAGCAGTAGGTAAATTTGGCACATTTGCTCTTAAGTCATTTTAAAGGCATTAAAACATATTTCAAAGATTTCAAACATGCAATTATTTTTCCTGCCACTCAAAACATGAAATAAACATTGCTCTAAAAAGATATGTGCTTTTTTACCCATCAAAACAAACAACTTAATGATTAAAAATTGCTTTCACAAACCATTTTTCATACATTTGCAACTCATCCAGCCAGTTTTTAAGTCTGAAATTACAGAAGCCATTGGTAAAAATGGATCATTGTTCCAAAAAATTTAAATGCATTAAACTCAAGATGTGGTTACTCTATGAAAAACTCCCCTAAAAATATGTATCATGCATGTACTTTGGAATTCCAGTCACTAGCAAAGCTGTAGTTCTGTCTAATGGTGCTGATTTTTTTGTTGTTGTTTATCCTGTGGATCAGCCTTATAATCATACCTTCCCTGTATTTATCCAGAGAGATCGTTGTTTTTTACATTAACTTAACAAATAAATCCTGAGCACCTACTCTCTGTAAGGAACTCTGTTGTATATTGTAAGGGATTTAAAGCTGGTTGCAATAGTCCTACTGCTCAGAGTTTCCACTCGGGATGAGCAGAATGGCAATGCTGACAGATAGACTGAATATAAGACAGTCTGCTCCGTCCACATCACTTTACAAGCTCCAGGCCATGTGCCACTGTGCTGAAGGGAGGATACACAGGCCAACCAGACTTTGCTCCTAGACCATCCCTGCTTGACCTAGTAGCCGCCATACCCCAATTTCTTATTCTGTGATCTCCTAGTTTAAAATCTGGCTCCCTCTATCCACCAGACATATTTAGAGCCTCTTCATTGACTCAGATTTCTCTCCACTCTTGAGTCTCAGACTTGCAAAACTCCCAGTTAAGAGATCTGCCCGTTCTGCTCTATCCCTTATCATCTCTGGGGGACTCATTTCCAGATCACTGCAGATACCAAAATCCGAGGATGTTCAAGTCCCTTATATAAGACAATATAGTGGTTGCATATAACATATACACACTCCCGTGTACTTTTACTTTTATTTACATATATTGACTGCACTGGGGCTTCGTTGTGGTGCACGGGTCTCACCTTGTGGTGACTTCTCTTGTTGCAAGCGTGGGCTCTAGAGCCCAGGCTTCAGTACCTGCAGTCTGTGGGCTTAGTTGCTCTGCAGCATGTGGGATCTTGCTGGATCAAGGATGGAACCTGTGTCCCCTGCACTGGCAGGTGGATTCTTATCCACTGTACCACCAGGGTCGTTCACTCCCATACACTTTAAATCATCTCTCAATCAGTTATAATACCTAACACAATGTAAAAAAGAAAGAAGTGAAAGTTGCTCAGTCCTGTCTGACTCTTCTGTGACTCTATGGACTGTAGCCTGCCAGGCTCCTCTGTCCATGGAATTCTCTAGGCAAGACTACTGCAGTGGGCGGCCATTCCCTTCTCCAGGGTGCTCTGTAAATACAGGCATACCTCAGATAGTGTGGGTTCACTTCAGACCACCACCATCAAGCAAATACTGCAGTAACATTGGTCACACACTTTTTGGTTTCTCAATGCATGTGAGTTATGTTTACACTACACTGTAATCTGTTAGGTGTGCAACAGCATTATGTGTAAAAATAAAACATATCTGCCTTAATTAAAAAATACTTTATTGCTAAACAGTGCTAACCATCAACTAAGCCTTCAGTGAGTCATAATAGTTTTCTAGTGGAGGCTTTGAAATACGGCAATAATTACCAAACTGTGACACAGAGACACAAAGTGAGCAAATGTTGTTAGAAAAATGGTGCAGGGACTTCCTGGGCGGCACAACGGCTAAGAATATCCTTGACAATGCAGGGGACACAGGTTCGATCCCTGCTCCCAGAAGATCTGATACTTTGGAGCAACTAAGCCCATGTGCCACAGCTACTGAGCCTGGGCTCTAGAGTCCATAAGCCACAACTACTGAGCCTGCACGCTGAAACTACTGGAGCCTGCGTGCCTTACAGCCTGTGCTCTGCAGCAAGAGAAGCCACTGCAATAAGCCCGCACACCACAACTTGAGAGTAGCCCCTACTCTCCACAACCAGAGAAAGCCCACATGCAGCAACAGAGACCCAGCACAGCCAAAAGTAAAAAAATAAAACAGCATGTACATGTCAAAAAAAGTAACATTAAAAAAAAGAAAATTGAAGTACTGATGTTGTACATCTTCGAAGAGTGAATTGTTCTCCATGATTAAAAAAAAAAATGGTGCAGATAGACTTGTTTGAAACAGGATTGGCACAACCTTCAATTTATAATACACACACCATCAGGACTTCCCTGGTGGTCCAGTGGTTAAGACTGTCTGCTTCTACTGCAGGGGCATGGATTTGGTCCCTGGTCAGGGAACTAAGAAATGCCCTGGTACAGCAAAAAAATTAAAAAAAAATAAAATAAAACATCCACTATCTATGAACCATAATAAAGTGAAGTACAATAAAATGAGGTACGCCTGTAGTTGCCAGGGCAGGGCAAATTTAAGTTTGTTTTTGGGAACTGTATGGTATTTTTTTCTTTTAGTATTTTTGCTCCACAGTTGGTTGAATCCAGGGTCTGGCCTAGACCCCTACCCACCTCTTCTTTCTCCCTCCCACCACAATCTGCCTGCCATAAAAGGAGAAATTTTAAAAGATACAAGGTAATAACTTTATTATAAGAATGAGAGAAAACAGCCATTACAGGAGGTCATAGGAGTGAGACAAGGCTTCTGATTTTGAATCTTCTGATGATGTTTAGTGATGAGTTTCAAGGGTACAAAGCATGTTTATACTCAAACAATGATTAGATCTGTATTATCAAAGTAGTATATTTTTACATGTGTGGTTTTTCACTTTTTTTTGTAGTGCCATCATGGTACCAGAGAACTAGAACTTTACAAAGGGCTTCTACATGCCTGACACTTTCCAAGTTCAGTTTTATTTATTATTTTCCTGCACATCCTGATGGGGAAGATGTTTTATCAAGGGTGAGATATTGAATAATGCCAGATGCCCGTGCTACAGTTTCAATCCATATTTCTTAGCACTTTCAGTTTTAGAGTTGCTGTTTCTACTAGTGATTGCAAGGTCCATCAGAATTTATATTCATCCAAACACAATGAACAACTTGTTCTATTCAAATGTAATATTCATACAAATTCCAAATCCTTGACCTCAAAGGCAGCAGATCAAAGAAAGTTGCAAACCCTAAGAAGACAGACCCATAACTTCTATGGATCAATGGAATAAGTACACAGACTGGCAACAGGTGTTTTTACTGGACCCAGTTTGGCATAAAAAAGCAGGGAAGGTAGAGCTAAAAAAAATCATATAGCACCCCCCATTATTTGCAGGAAGCAGCCTGTCGTCAAGGCAGGGTCAGAGAGCAAGAATGCAATAAGAGACGCCTCAAAGCCAATGATCTCTGGTAGCTAGGGAGAGTTAAGGCCAAAAGAATTCACTCAAAAATACAATCTTATATCATGAGGAACTTATGTGCCTGTGAATAGCAAGAACTCCTGACTGGTCTAGAGACTGGATATGGTATCTCTCCCACACAAATCTCTTGTAAGTAGCTTGTCCAGAAAAAAACTTCATCTTATTAAAATATGAGCATCTATGCAAAGCTACTACAAGAAAATAAAAGAAAAATAGATACAATGGAAGATAAATACATCTTTCATTGTAGAACAAGAAAAATGTTTCCATATAGTAGACAAAAATTGGGCCAAGTATACTGCCATAAACTTGAAAACAAACAAAAAGACCAAACTAAAGCTACCATATCTATAAAGAAAGAGCTCATATCAAATATACAAGAGCTCAGGGAAGCTGCAGTAAGATAATGGGAAGTGAAATATGATTTGAAAGAACCCAGGAAACAAACAATTCACTGGCAGCAACCAGATTTTGCAAAAAAACATGGAAAGAAACAAGAGTGTCAGAAATAAACAAAAAGAAGAAATGGAAACTTCAAAGTAGAAAAAAAGAAACTTAATTAGAAAAAAATAGTAGCAAGACAGGACAGATTAAAGAGGTCTTAACACATATAGTAACTTAGTATCCTGATGAAGATGTAAAACATAACAATATAGGAAAAAAGCTAAAGATATACTTCAAAGTAACTTTCTAGAAATACATCATAAACCTACAGACTGAGAGGGCATGCTGAACTACAGGAAAATTTGACACAAAACATTCAACACTGTTTTAGTAAAGTTATTGGAACTGAAAGAAAAAAACAAACAAACTTGTGCATTAAGGCGAAAAGTTTGAGTCAGAATGTTACTTTCTACAGTAATGTTTAAATGGCAGAAGACGTTGCAGCAGTGGTACAAAGCCCTAGGGGACATAAACTGCATGGTTTAAGAACTGTACACAGTCACATAGTCATCAAAGCATAATGAAAATGAATATTTTTGAACTTGCAAACCTCAGGAAACACTCCCTAAGTCCTTCCCCAAGAAACTACTACAAGCCAAACTTTGAAGAGCAAACAGATAAATGGAATACTGGTCCTAAGTATTGACCTCATTAAACTGTAGGACTAAAATGAAGACAATTTCTGGAGATCACGGTCACAGAATAGAATTTAAATGTTATAAACCTAATGATGTAGAAACAATACAGCCAAGGTCTGGAGGGAAAGAGGACAGATGGTGGGTAGTAATGTCAACCTGATGATTTTCTCCTCTGGTAGAGCAGAGGATTGAAAGATGATTGAAGCTGATAAATCATATAATAGAACTACAAGTACATTTCAAAATCTAAATATGAATGAAAAATTATGTAATCAAGAGTCAGGTGACTCTGGGAGAAAGTGGAAAACACTAATTTTACCATTACTTATGGCAGGAAGTCAATAGACAGCTGCCTGCTGCTGCTGCTGCTAAGTCGCTTCAGTCCTGTCTGACTCTGTGCGACCCCATAGACGGCAGCTCACCAGGCTCCCCTGTCCTAGGATCCTCCAGGCAAGAGTACTGGAGTGGGGTGCCATCGCCTTCTCCAAGATAGCTGCCTAAAGAAACGTAAGTTTAAGTATTTAGGGGAAGAAACACTGTCATGTATCGCTGGTGAGAAAGTATAAAAAGGATACCATAGGCTATCTCTAGACTGTTTTATGGGCCCAAGAGACAAGGGGCAACTTTGCAGAGTTTAGCTTTGGGGACTGACTAGACATAAATGGAGCTTCCCTGGTGGTTCAGTGGTAAAGAATCCACCTGCCAATGCAGGAGACTTGGGTTCAATCCCTGGGTTGGGAAGATCCCCTGGAGAGGGAAACGGCAGTATTCTTGCCTGGGAAATCCCATGGATAGAGGAGCCTGGCAGGTAATCCATAGGATTGCTAAAGAGTCGAACATGATTTAGAGACTAAACAAAAACAAAGAAGTGAAAATACAGTTGAGAGGAAAGACCACATACCATCTCTCCAGCATCAACTTGTTACATTATTGTGGACAACTATTATGACTGGTGACCATCCAACACCTTTTGAATACTATCTTGCCACCTCCTCACAAAAGACCAAAGCTGTTGGCCCAGCTTCCTTACAGTTCGGAAAGGAATGTGACTGAGGCTCCAACAACCAGACACAACTCCACAGGGGTTTGACACCCAAGAAAGCATCTTTGGCCACTGGGATAAATGAGCATTTCAGCTTTCAGGGGTGGCAAAGACAGAGGTTCTAGGTTCAAGGGCCCAGAGATGCTAAGAGTAAGTCACCCATGGAGCAGATCTTAAGATTCTGGGTGCTACTCAGAGCTTGCTGTCTCTGTGCCTATCCGGCCTTCCTAGATATTCTGTAAGGCAGGGGTCCCCAACCTCTGGGCAGTGGAGCAGTACCTTCAGTCACATCAGCGGCGGCATTAGATTAAAAATAAAAGTGCACAATAAGTGCAATGCGCTTGAATCATCTCGAAACCATCCCCTCCACCTCTGGCCAATGGAAAAACTGTCTTCCACGAAATCACTCCCTGGTGCCAAAAAGGTTGGGGATCACTGCTGTAAGGTACTCAGTATGATTTTTAAATAAATTTATTTTCTGCTTAAGCTAGGTAGGAGGGATTTCTGTTATTTGCAACTAAGAACAATGCTTGACTATGTATAGTACCAGCAGAACACATATTTGAAAAGAAAAACAAAAACAAATTTTAAACACCTATTAGCCTTGAAAAAAACCAAGAACCTAATGTTTTCACTGGCTCCCAGTCACTTACACACAGTAACTTCACACCAAGATGCTAAGTATCTGTGAAATGTCCCTCTCCTAGAACATGGTATCTGTTTCAAATATTAAAGAATGGATTCTGTTAAAATACATCTTGCTTTTAAGTGCAATTATCCAAGAATCACCAGAAGTTAAAGCATTCTAAAGAGGTAAATTCAAATACCAAGTCTTACTATCTTGGCTTGCTGAAATCCTTTGCAAGATTTTGTGGATGATTCTACACTTATCTAAAATGTTTATGCTAGGCTCCAAAGCTTACTTATAAGCCCAAAGTTTGATCCAGTTCACTGCCTACTGTGAAAGGATTAACAGATAATGTTATTCCATTCTCCCTTTTGTTCTCCGCTATGAAAAGCAGTAAAAAATACACATTTATCCTGGCATCTTGTGATAAAGATGGTCTGCTGCTGAATGGATACATTTACGTTGGAATCTAGGTGCTGAGTACAGTGGTTCTCAAAATGGGTTCCAGGATCAGAGCATCAACATGACTTGAAAATTTCTTGGAAATGAAAATTATACTGAATTGGAAATTCTCAGGGTGGGGTCCAGAATTCTGTGTTATAAACTCTCCTGGTGTTCTTGTTCTATGTGTTTGAGAACCACCTTCTTTGGCAGCACAACGAAACCACTCCAATCAGAGGAGAATTAAATTCTGAGGATGGAATAGCAAGTTGTACCTTCTCAATTACACATTTCAGGGCGTTAAAGGAGTTCTTTTCTAGAACTAACTTAACTTCACATGCAGCACAAACTCACTTCTTCACTGAGGAGAAATGAAACGTTATGCCCTTTGGAGCACTAGAAAAAAATGTAGGAGGTGAAATCCATTTCTGCATTTGCTTTCCTCATCATGCTCAAGAGTCTTGCTTCTCAAAGGAAAATAGATATTTTTACAACCACCACCAAATGATCCTTTCCAGGACTCTTGGTTACTAAGATCCCATATGGAATCTTTTCCTGGGACTGTTAGACCTCAATTACTTTTCAGTCTTCTCCTTAGGCTAAATAATCCCAGTTCCTTACCTTTATTTAATACTTTTTAAAAACTCATCATTCCTTTCAAGCTATGGAGTGAAATATGACCTCATTTGACTGTTCAATTAAATTGAAACGCATTTCTTGTCACTGAACTATAGAAATTAATGTCACAAAACCTAAGTTTCTCATACTCTACGTATGTTTTATAGTACGAGATGTACTTCTTAAAATAAAAAGTCAAACTTAGGTTTGTCCTTTCTAGATATTCTTATCCCTCCTCTTCACCCCATTCCTCTTCCTAAAAAAAGTTCAGTTCATGGTAAGGTCACTAAGTATTCTGTATATATCGGATTAAACATTCTGATCCTCATTTGCCCTATTAAATAAGAACTGACCAGATGGATATTCCTCTGACTCTCTCTCCTGAGCAGGGTTTAGTTAATTAAAAATGATTATTTTTACTACGTATTTTATATATCAGCCAGATGTTACCTGTGGTCATTTCTGGAAAGGATCATTTGGTGGTGGTTATAAAATAGACATTTTCCTTTGGGAAGGGAGACTCTTGAGCCCAATCAAGAAAACTAATGGAGAAATGGATTTCACCTCATACCTTTTTCCTAGTGCCCAAACAGGATAACTTTTCACTTTCTTTGAAAGTAGGATCTATTAAAATTCTGTCTTCTAACTCTGCAGTCTGGCCCTACTTATGTTGTATCCAAAAAGGATCAATTGATTTAGGAAGAAAAATTAATGCTGGTTTCCGTCTGTACCAGAAGTGTAACTTGACTTTTCCAAAAAACTGATTTGGTTTCTCTAGATCTGGTTTAAGACATATATAGGTATGACACGGCAACTGTTCTGCTCAGTCAGGACAGGGACACCCATTGTGTCACTGTCATGATGGCCTCCCAGATAGATTTGTAACGGTTTCTGCTTTTGCACGAGTCTCCTTAGAAGCTACAGTTCATGCAAACTAATTTACCTAAATTTCCCATTAGTGCTAAAATACTCCAGAATGAGGCAAAGATACTATAATTACAAATCTGTTTTGTGATTACACTGTCATTTTCTCTTCATCTGCAGACAAGCTAGAAGCTAAACAAGTGCCCCCTCTTTTTTTCTTAAAAGCAAAACAAACAAAAATAAAGCGATGTTCAACATTCTTTTTTTTAAAAAAAACACCAATTCTTGAGATCACTCAAAATTCTGAAAGTCTAACAGATTAAACAAGCCACACTAGGGACTTCCCTGGTGGTCCAGTGGTTAAAGATTTCACTTTCCAATGCAGGGGATGTGGGTTCGATACCTGGTTGGGAGGCTAAGACTCCACGTGCTTCACAGACAAAAAACTAAAACACAAAACAGAAGCAACACGGTAGCAAATTCAATGAAGACTTTAAAATGGTCCATGTCAAAATATTTTTAAAGAGAAAAATAACCACACTATCACTTGGTTTAGATTTAGAGAGTTGGTCTTCTCTACAACACCATTTAGATGACTAGAGACAAATGTGAATCTTTCACAAGTCTGACACTCACATGAGGACAAACATAATCATTTGGTATGGCAGAGTGTATGAACAAGTAAGACACATTTCATTCCAAAGCCCTGGCTACACCTTGTAAAGTATCTCATGGCGTGAGGTAGATCTATTAATAGGTTCTGGGCTCAGTTCTGATTTTCTACATCAACTTGTAATACTGACTTTCCCACTTGGAGTTTTTGAAAACATAGAACTAGATATTCTCTAAAGTCTTCTTAAGCCCCTAAGTGATATGATGGGTTGTTTGTTTAAAAATATCTTTCAGGCTTAAATTCTGCTTTCTTGAACCACTGCAACAATTTTTACAGAGGAAGGGGTAAGGGTGGGGTAGGAGTTGCTTTCATTAACTTACAAGCTTTAAATACAGAACACAGTGACTCATCTTCTGATTGTATAAAGCATCTGCTCCCTGTGTCCCGAAGTACACAAATCTGCGTGCAGTAAATCACGGTCGCCTCAGAAATGATCTCTTCCTCTTATGTTTTCATGGCAATCCACATTTACTAGTGTTTTCCTATTGAAGTCATCTGTGGTACATTTGATTTCAAGAGCCAGGTAAGGGGCAGACATTCCTGACGAAGGGGCTGACAGTCCCTAGAATAAATTGTCCTCCCAAATAAATGATTACTTACCTTTAGATCAGGGCATGCTCATCAGCCTCTAATAAGTTTGAGAGACTCACCAGTCTTAATTTCCTATGTGAATCTATAATTGTCCGCAGAGGTCAATTTCAGTGGATGCCTCATATAAATTAGAATTGAAGATAATGATGTCTGTTCACTTGATCAACTGAAATGACCAGCTGGGTTTAATGGGAGGAAAACAAAAACCCCTGTGAAATTGGAATAGCTTCAAAGGTGAGGGAATGTAATTATTTTTCTGCAAAGTTTCTTCTCCAAAGGTGACTGGCCATTGTGCTGGTGGGCATGTGGACCAGCATGTTATGATGGTAGAAATGGTATTCAGAGCCACTGACCACATCCAGAGGCATAAGTCAAAAGTTTGCTCTCTGCCAAGCTGTGGGGGAAAGCAGAATTTCTTCTCCACTCTAATTTTTCATCAGGTCATTCACAGTTGGAGAAGTGCTTTGAGTGACGTGCCTAATTGACTTCTGAGAGGCAAATTCTAATTTAAGTTGCTACAGAAGTGTTTTCTCTTTATAGCCATAAACCATTATTTTAGACCTGTTATCATTATCTTTAGGGTAATATAATTTGAGGTCTGAACAAATCTTGGTATCACCTGCACCAACTCCTTTAACCTTACAGATGAAGAAACTGAGGCTCAGGCATGTGAACAGACAGGACTAAGGTCACAAAGCTAGAAAGAGGAAGAGGTGGGCTTAGAATTCAGCAAATGAAAAGACAAAACCAAAACCGATTCCCAGTCCAGTGTTCTCCACTTATGAGTAGCTGGAGACTTGTTTAGGGAGGAAAAAAAGATGCTCTCCATGAAAATCACCATTTAAGAAAACTTAATTTCTACAAAGGTGGGAGGAGGGGCGCTGAGAGAGACAATGAGTAAATGAACCAGTAGCCCCCAAAACAGATTACTGTTTCCCACAGCTGACTGGGGGCTCTGGCTATGCGTCTCTGAGTGCCGGGGGACAGTTTTACGTACCTGCGGTGACAGCACAGACTCAGGAGCCATACTGTCTCCCTGGGATTGATTCCTGCCTCTGCTAATTCTGAGCTCTGTGACCTTTGGCAAGTTGCTTAAGCTCTCTGTTCCTCAGTCCCTAATCTGCATAAAAGGATGATAGCATCAATACTGACTGTTGTGAGGATTCAAAACCTTACTATATTAACCTTACTATACCAAGAGATTAAATAAAGGCTAAAGTAAATTGATATACATAAAGAGCTTCACACATACTAAGTACTATGTTAGGGTCTGCTGTTTCTTTCCTGTTCACTCTCCCAGGAAAAAGTTTCAGAGTATAAGACGTAAGTGGTACTTGTTAATAATGTACACAGGTGCTCTATCTAGACAAAGACACAAGGACTGTACTAGAGAGACTTAGAAAGTCATGGATAAAATCTCTTTTTAAGTTTAATAGATTAACTTTTCCCTACGTATTACTACAATTTAAAGTTTTTTTAATAAACGATAGGAATGTTTTCATTAAAAATATTCAATGATATCCATAGTTTCATATAAAATGACAGATATTTCATTAGCAAAACAATTAGTAAAAGAGCATTTCTGTTGTGAAAATTAAAGACAAATTATCATGGCAGGAAATTCGTGCTGAGTGATTAGGAAATTAGTCCTGAAGTAGTTTGGAAGAGCAAGGGAAGTTCGGGGTGCTTCATTTTCTTTTGCCACATAGTGGTTCTTGGGCAAGTCAATATTTGCTCCCTTAGAATTTAACATTATCAAAGCTATCATTAACATTTTACTCAGAGTTCTTTAAGAGAAAACCTTTGCAAAATTAACCCTGGAGATATAGTAATTCAGATCATTTCAGATATGCCTGAAATGGGGACCATGTGTAGATTAGTTGGTTTTTTTCCATTCATTCTTTAAGCAAAATTCAATGGAAATTTTAAGGGCAGGGGGGAAGTTATCTATTCCCCCATTTTTTCATTAAATAATTTTAGCAATCACATAGATAATTTTTACACATTGTTGCAAAGGACGTTTTTGGAATTTGTTGATGATCTAAGACATGGGGAGGTCATGGTAGGCTGCGTATCTTCCAGTCACGTGATGGTAAATCTGTAGGGAAAGCAGAGTTTAGTCATCAGTTATTATATTCCTATTCATATCAATTAATAATGACACTATTACATAATGATTTTAGTTAATATTTCATTATGAAGCCCCACTGTTATGTACTTCAGCAGAATCTCCTTCCAACTTTACTTTAGGTGGAAGTTTGCTTGGAAGAAGGCAGGTGGGGTATGATGAGGTCAATGAACTGAGTTTTCATCTCTTTGTTCTCACAGTCCAATAAATGCCTTTTTAAAAGAGAAAAATTGAAGTTGACCTACAATGGTGTGTTAGCTTCAGGCATACAGCAAAGTGACATATATATATATATACACACACACACAAATATATTCTTCTTCAGATTATTTTCCATTATAGGTTATTACAAGATATTGAATACAGTTCCCTGTGCTATACAGTAAATCCTAGTTTCTAATCCATTTCATGGATAGTAGTTTGTATCTGTTAATCTCAAACTTGTACGTTACCCCCTCCTCCCCCTCCCCTTTCCCCTTTAGAAACTAAAAAGTTTGTTTTCTAAGTTGTAAGACTATTTCTGTTTTGTAAATAGGTTCATTTATACTATTTTCTTAGATTCCACATATAAGTGATTTCATAAAATATTTGTCCTTCTCTATCTGACCTACTTCACCAAGTATAATAATTTCCCAGTAGATCCACATTGCTTCAAATAGCATTATTTCATGCTTTTTTAATGGCTGAGTAAGATTCTATTGCATATTAAATACACACACACACACACACACACACACATGTCTTCTTTGTCCATTCCTCTGTCAATGGACATTTAGGTTACTTCCATGACCTGGCTACTGTAAATAGGGCTGCTATGAACATCAGTGTGCACGTATGTTTTTAAATTAGTGTTTTCTCTGGATATAATGCCCAGGACTGGGATTGTTAGACAATATGGTAGCTCTATTTTCACTTTTTTTAAGGAACCTCCACAGTGTTTTCCACAGCGGCTATACAAATTTACATTCCCTCCAACAGTGTAGCAGGGTTCCCTTTACTCCACACCCTCTCCAGCATTTATTTGTAGATTTTTTGATGATGGCCACTTTTGATAATGGCAAGAATACACAGAAGAACTATACAAAAAAGATCTTCATGACCCAGATAATCACAATGGTGTGATCACTCACCTAGAGCCAGATATCCTGGAATGTGAAGTCAAGTGGGCCTTAAGAAGCATCACATTGAACAAAGCTAGTGGAGGTGATGGAATTCCAGTTAAACTATTTCAAATCCTAAAAGATGATGCTGTCAAAGCGCTGCATTCAATATGCCAGCACATTTGGAAAACGCAGCAGTGGCCACAGGACTGGAAAAGGTCACTTTTCATTCCAGTCCCAAAGAAAGGCAATGCCAAAGAATGCTCAAACTACCGCACAATTGCACTCTTCCCACACGCCAGTAAAGTAATGCTCAAAATTCTCGAAGCCAGGCTTCAGCAATACATGAATCGTGAACTTCCAGATGTTCAAATTGGTTTTAGAAAAGGCAGAGGAACCAGAGATCAAATTGCCAACATCTGCTGGATCACTAAAAAAGCAAGAGAGTTCCAGAAAAACATCTATTTCTGCTTTATTGACTATGCCAAAGCCTTTGACTGTGTGGATCACTATAAATTGTGAAAAATTCTGAAAGAGATGGGAATACCAGACCACCTGATCTGCCTCTTGAGAAATCTGTATGCAGGTCAGGAAGCAACAGTTAGAACTGGACATGGAACAACAGACTGGTTCCAAATAGGAAAAGGAGTATGTCAAGGCTGTATACTGTCATCCTGCTTATTTAACTTAAATGCAGAGTACATCATGAGAAACGCTGGACTGGAAGAAACACAAGCTAGAATCAAGATTGCTGGGAGAAATATCAATAACCTCATATACGCAAATGACACCACCCTTATAGCAGAAAGTGAAGAAGAACTAAAAAGCCTCTTGATGAAAGTGAAAGAGGAGAGTGAAAAAGTTGGCTTAAAAGCTCAACATTCAGAAAACTAAGATAATAACATCTGGTCCCATCACTTCATGGCAAATATATGGGGAAACAGTGGAAACAGTGGCAGACTTTATTTTTCTGGGCTCCAAAATCACTGCAAATAGTGACTGCAGCCATGAAATTAAAAGACGCTTACTCCTTGGAAGGAAAGTTATGACCAATCTAGATAGCATATTAGAGACATTACTTTGCCAACAAAGGTCCATCTAGTCAAAGTTATGGTTTTTCCAGTAGTCATGTATAGATATGAGAGTTGGACTATAAAGAAAGATGAGAGCCAATGAACTGATGCTTTTGATCTGTGGTGTTGGAAAAGACTCTTGAGAGTCCCTTGGACTGCAAGGAGATCCAACCAGTCCATCCTAAAGGAAATCAGTATTGAATATTCATTGGAAGGACTGATGTTGAAGCTGAAACTCCAATACTTTGGCCACCTGATGCAAAGAACTGACTCATTTGAAAAGATCCTGATGCTGGGAAAGACTGAAGGCGGGAGGAGAAGGGGACGATAGAGGATGAGATGGTTGGATGGCACCACCAACTCTATGGACAGGAGTTTGAGTAAACTCTGGGAGTTGGTGACAGACAGAGAGGCCTGGCGGGCTGCAGTCCATGGGATCGCAAGAAGTCGGACACAACTGAACGACTGAACTGAACTGAACTGATTCTGACCAGTGTGACAAGATACCTCGCTGTAGCTTTGATCTCATTTCTCTAATGATTAGTGATGTTGAGCACCTTTCCATTTGTGCATTGTCCATCTGTAAGTCCTCTTTAAACAAGTGACTTTTTATTTCTTTCTTAAAAATATTTGTCAGGTGTTCCAAGGACAGCGGGCTGCTGCTCCTCACCTGCCTCTCAATGTCGGCAAGTAGAGTGCTGGCACCTATTCGAAAGAGTTCAGGCTTCATCCACTCGTCTCCCAGCTCCTCCTTTATGAGAGAGAGCCACACAAGGGAGTCCTTCGCACTGCGGATGCCTCCGGCCGGTTTAAAGCCTACCTGAAAGAGGACAAGGGAAAGAGAACAATGCTTAGTATTGTTACTGTGTTGCTTTAAAAACTGGTCTTGCATTAATACTGGGTCTCCATCCTCTCTCTCTTTTCTAAAGCCTATTTCACTTCCCCCAGCACTCAGAGCACTGACTCAAGCCCATTCACAGGACAAAATGACTTTTCCAAGATTAATGGGAAGAATGTCACTGCTTCCAAGGAGACACTAATGAGAGTTAATAACCCTCATTAACATTTCACTTGCTGGAAAGTCATAAGCCTTAACCATCTAGACTGTAGCTGTGAACCTGGGATAAACAAGAGAGGTGTCAATAAACAGGAAAACATAACACAAGAGCCCGTTCATTCTCCATTTCTATCAGGAGGCCAGGGGAATGTACACCTTTTGGCCCTTCAATCTGAGCTGCAAAAGATACATTCATGGGTTTAAAATGAGAAGAATCAGTGAGGCTGTACTAACCAAACCACGGAACCACCAAGGACAGGTGACAGTTATTTTAATCAACTTAACTACAGGGACTTTTAAGTTGTCAGTAGACCGAGCTGCATAAAACAGCCAAACAGCTAAATAAGCACAGGAGAGAAAGACAGTGTAGGGGCCCTTCATACTTCAGCAGTCTCTGCAGGTGACCACCAATAGTGCAATTCAGCCAGTATCTGATGTTTACAAATGATGTCCCTGAGTCCATTAGAACAGGATAGATGTGTCCTATATACAGTAAAACCTGCTTTTCTAGAAATACTCTTCTAAGAAGTTGACTATCCGATAGAGTAAATACCCAAAGCCCAAGGACTGAAGCTCACACATTTGACCACTCAAGAGTTTGGCTGCTCTGCTGGGGAGCACCAGTGAGGGGGAATGTCAGAGGGGTGGTTGTTGCTAACAGAATGCCAGAGAAGGGACACAATAAGTATATGGTCCATTATCAGCCTATAAAAAAAATGAATAAACAGAAACCTCAATTAGGGACTTCCCTGGTGGTCCTGTCATTAAAAGTCTGCCCTCTAAATCAGGGGACATGGTTTTGATCCCTCATCCTAAGACCCCACATCCTGCGTTTCTGCAACTACTGAGCCCATTCGCCACAAGGAAAGTTGCCCTATGCTGAGACTAAGACCTAATGCAGCCAAATAAATTTTTTTTAAAAAGAAAGAAAAGGAAACCTCAATTTAATAGAGTTGCAGGCGCTTACTCCCGGATAACAGGAAGAAGAGAGACTCTTCTTTCCTGGTAAGGACTCAGTCTGTGAATAGTCCCAGACTCCTTCTTTACTATACCTCCCATCATCCTTTTCCTCTCAAGCATTCTTCTTCCCTTGCCCTGCAGGGAGTTGCATGTGGCTCGCCATGTTCACTGATCCCCAGTAAATCCATCTTTGCTGGAGAAATAGCTGGCAGTCTACTTGCTTCAGGTCAATAAACCCAAGCTAGAAACTTCTAGCTAAACCGGCCTCCCCGATTTTCCTCACCACACCACATCCAACGACCAACAGTCAAGTCTCACCAAGCCCACCCTCTGAATCCCTCTCCATACACACACACGCTTTCCTCTCAACTCTCCATACACACAAACGCTTTCCTCTCAACTCTCCATACACACACCCACTTTCCTCTCAACTGTTCTAAACCGGTTCCACTGGTTTAGTTCAGACCTCGTCAGTCCTCACGGGAACATTGGCAGAAGTCCCCTAAGTTTCCCTGCCTCAGTCACATGTCACACAGCTAAGCAACAGCCACACAGAGATTCTAACTACATCTGCCTATCACTCTGGAGCCCAGGTGACCTTGTAAGAGTAAGGGGAGGTGAGGGTGGGAGAGGTAAGTGGAGGGAAGCTATTTATTGAGATAAGGCAAAAAAGAAAAAAAAAATCAGTGAGCTGATATTAGCATACATGTTAATCATAGGAGCATTTTCTGTCAATTAGACAGTACTGCACACAGATTTTTCTATATAATTCTGTTGTATCAGCAAGTCTATTTGGCAATGCTTTGAAACAGAGTTTCTAGCGTAAGTTTATCCTGTCTTTTTTTAAGGGAGAGAATATGGAAAACATAAATCTGCAATGAAATCAGTTATAAAATATCAAATCTCTGCATCTCAAGAGTGACACTAATCATGGTCTGGAAGGCAACCTATTACATTTTAAAACAGCCCTTAAATCAATGATGTGGAAGCTTCACGTCTAAGGGCTGCCTGGACAGCTTGGCAACACTTTTCAACACTAGGAGAAAATGCCCCTGATTTGCAGCTACACACATGGGTCCTTTCTTTGTGAAGTCAAATGTGATCCAGATGAATATGAACTGACTTCTACCTGCTTCTCAGTAAAACCAGGATGAACTTTTATCAGCTAAGGAAAGGGGCAATAGAGTTAAAAAGAAAATCATGAGAGACAGCAAACTGTTCCTCCCTTTCTACCCTGATCTAGATCATTGAACAGGTAAAATTTTTATTGAAAAATTCTTGTGTAAGTGTTCTTTCAGGAAGGGACGTGTTCACTTTTAAGATAATGGCTCAATGAGTGAGTCAATGAATGCTTGTTAAAAACAATACAGGACTGGGTGCCCAGTGGAGAATTTTAGCCCCAACTGTGGAGCATACGAGGGCTTCTCTGTGTAGCTCGATGGTAAAAAATCCACCTGCCAGTGCAGGAGACACGGGTTCAATCTCTGGACCAGGAAGATCACCTGGAAAAGGAAATGGCACCCCACTTCAGTATTCTTGCCTGGGAAATCCCACAGACAGAGGAGCCTGGTGGGATACAGTCCATGGGGTTGCAAAGAGTCAGATCACCTGAGTAACTAAACACCATCACAGAGTTTATGAACGTAGAGATGCCTGAGGACTGTCCCTGACCCAGGGCTGCCAGGGGTGAGGGCCCAGGCATTTGAAGTATAAAAAACTTCACATCAGTACATCCCTGGCAGTCCAGTGGTTAAGATTTTGCCTTTTGATGTAGGAGCTGAGGGTTCAATCCCTGGTGAGGGAGCTAAGATTCCATATGCCTCACAGCCAAAAAAAATCAAAACAAAACAGAAGCAATATTGCAACAAATTCAATACAGACTTTTTAAAAATGGCCCACATCAAAAAATTCTTAAAAAAAAAAAACAACTTTGCATCTGTTGGAATGTTTTTTGGCTGAGAGTTACCCCAGGTCTAGTGAATGGTGGTGATCTCATTTGAGGGTCCCGAAGCTAGAGTTCTCATATTTACAGCCTTTCTTTAAAAAAAAAAAATTGTTTTTAAATTCGGATCATTGCAAAAAGGCTACCAAGTAGAGGTTACTCAAGTTAAGTCAACTTTCCTATGTCGGTCACAGTAGATATTTATCCTATTTGTACACTTTTAAGATATAAAGGTATTCTGAAGGAAAAATTCTGGAAGGAGTTCATCTCCCCTTAAACCTAGGTACTTTCTAAGAAAGGTCTCCGATTCCAAAATAAACTGAAATACAGTCACATATAAAGTCATCACATCCCAGCTGGCAAAGGATTAAAGTTCTTTTTTTGGTTTCTATTCAGCAGACATCAAGAGATTGGTTTTAAAAGATGCCTTTCGTGAAGGCAAAGTCTCATTTAAAAAAAAAAATTACCTTTCTCTCCCATGATGTAAAAAAAAAAAAGTAATCCTTTGAGATAATTTGCAGCTAAACAAGCAACTTGAAGTGAAAAGGAAAATCCAAACTCATTTTTAAAAAAAAACACCTCATACGCATTTTTTCCTTTTAAATTCATATGTTTCAAAAAATATGTATTATTTTTCGAAAAGCTGACAAAAGCGAGCATATACCCTCCTCAGCTTAACAGTCTTCCAAAGAGCACATCTGACTGCCATAAAACGCAAAAATGGATATTTAATTCAAGAGCTATATAACGTCTAGCTACCTTTTCCCTGCTGTTTCACAGCATTTCATTATTTTGTTTAATAAGTTCATCTCCTCGAGAATTTTCTCTTCACCTCATATTATTAAAAGTAATAAGTTTTTCTGGACCGGGGGTTTCCCAACAGAAAAACCAATTTATGTGTGTCCTTCAATAATGACAGGAAAAGATTATTTCCCATTATATTGCATACTTTTCATATCGCCACCACAGCTTATCATTCAATAAATGTTACTCTGCAATTCTTTCCATTCCTCAAGGAAGTTTAATTTCTGCATTAACCTGTTTTCGCCGGCCAACGCCTTAGCAGAAAGCCTCTGTGTTGTGGCAGAATTAGTTCGTTAAAGAACCCATTTAGGAATCTCCTGTCAGTGATAACATTGTCTTCGGTTAATAAAAGGATGTAAAGTGAGTTTACATCTTGATCACACCTACCAACTCCCTCACTCACCCTCACTTTTCTATGAATCACACATTCTTTCCCCGTGAATGTATTCTTTTGTCATGAAAGGTAAATTAAACATTTATCTTAATAAAGGGAATGCATTCACAGCATCTGCATATAAAGACACTATAGTGGCTGTGACTAGTATTATAAATAACATCATCTTTACTCAGAAGGAAGAAAGATTTGCAGGCAATAAAATACCTTGTTTCCAGTTTTCCAGAAGAAATCTCTAATGGCCCGAAGCATAACTATAGCTACTGGAAAGGTAGCATTTACTGTTTCTTTTCCCGTAGAGGTCTTAATAAAATCTGATCCTAAAAAAAAAAGAGGAAAAAAAACTCCATATCAATTTTTTAAATTTATTAATTAAAACACTTAATTTTTTTTTCACTTTTGAGTCAGTGGAAGGAGCAAGTCATGTACCTTTTTTTCCCCTGAGGAATTTATTTTTCATCAATTATTTGAAAAACTAAAACCAAATCTCTCTTTAAAGTCATTCTGTCCATATATTTTTTTCCTCCTACTTTGTGTGTATGCTCAGTCGCTAAGTCACGTCTGACTCTTTGTGACCCCATGGACCATAGCCCACCAGGCTTCTCTGTCCATGCGTTTCTCCAGGCAAGAATACTGGAGTGGGTTGCCATTTCCTGCTCCAGGAGATCTTCCTGACCCAGGGATCTAACCCATGTCTTCTGAGTCTCCCAAGTTCCTCTTACTATAAAATTAATTAAATTAGGCATCAAATGGATTCTTCCAGACCCCTGGGGCTCTTGTGTCTACATTTCCATATCATCAACTAAAACCAAGTTGGTTTATTTAATGGAAAACTGAGAGAAATAGAAACAATTTTTTGCCCTATGCTTAGCATCACACTACTACAAAACTGGAGGGCTTACTCATTTTCCCCTCATCTTCTTATGTGCGGTAGAAAGTGCACAGTACAGATGTGACAATACAAGGAGAATCATCACTAGCTGATGTCTGCTGCATTGTTTCTTAACAAAAGCTGTCTTCCAACTAGACTGTGACTTTCAAGAAAGACACCACATATTTTCAACTTGCAAATATTTTAAACAACTTCCTGTCTTTCAAACATATCTTCAACCTAATGATGTAATTTAACAAAATAGCACAAGGAGACAAAGAAAGGAGAGTAATAGTTAAGAGTCACTGGGTACTATGCACTATTCTAGTGATTTACAAGTATTGACTCAATCCTCACAATAACTGTATGCATTAAGTACTAATATGATCCCTATTTTTAAGGAGGAAATGGTGACTACAGCCATGAAATTAAAAGACGCTTACTCCTTGGAAGAAAAGTTACGACCAACCTAGACAGCATATTAAAAAGCAGAGACATGACTTTGCCAACAAAGGTCCATCTAGTCAAGGCTATGGTTTTTCCAGTAGTTATGTATGGATGTGAGAGTTGGACTATAAAGAAAGCTGAGCGCCAAAGAACTGATGCTTTTGATCTGTGGTGTTGCAGAAGACTCTTGAGAGTCCCTTGGACTGCAAGGAGATCCAATCAGTCCATCCTAAAGGAAATCAGTTCTGAATATTCATTGGAAGGACTGAAGCTGAAGCTGAAATTCCAATACTCTAGCCACCTGATGCAAAGAACTGATGCTGGGAAAGATTGAAGGCGGGAGGAGAAGGGGACAACAGAGGATGAGATGGTTGGATGGCATCACTGATTCAGTGGACATGAGTTTGAGTAATCTTTGGGAATTGGTGACGGACAGGGAGGTCTGGCATGCTGCAGTCCATGGGGTCACAGAGTTGGACACAACTGAGCGACTGAACTGAACTGAAAGGAAAGTAACTTGCTTGAGGTCAAACAGTAAGTGAGGGAGGAAGAATTCTAACGAAAGCAATAGAATTTAACCCATTTGCTACAGTGCCTCCAAAAAACTTAATGAGGGTCACACAGTCAGACACACGGTCCATCCTCCATGTGGTAATCTACCCTCAAACTGTTCTGTGGACCACAGCTCAGCATCACAGTCACTACCAGAGAGCTTGTTAAAAACACAGACCTTCGGATCCTACACTGAACCAATTAAATTATAATCTGAATAGAAATTAGATTCCCAGATGATTCCTGGGCAATTTATGGCCCACGCCCACGGAATCTGTGAAATCATTTGTAATCTACTAATCTCTGAGATTCTCCCAAGGTCCATCAAGTGGTCAAAAGAAGTAGAAGAAAGAAGTGGTCAAAACTTCCCCCTCTAGTTTCAAGGGAACAAGACACTTCCAGGAAGACTCTGTGGATAGAGAAGTTCAAATCGACACACCCTGAGTAAGTACAATATGAAAGGCACAGCAGAAAATATAAACACAAATCATTCAAGCTCTTTCCCTCAAAAGCGTACATTCAAGGAGCAGGTGGAGATGCAGCATAAATCCCGTGTAATCACTTGATAAGCCAGAAGTCAGGAAATCTGGTTTCTAGCTCTGGCTGACATTTACCTTGCAAATTCCATCACCTCACCTTTCTCATTTATAAAATATGTCTGGAAATCCTTACTTGCCTCATAGTGTTATAAAAGTAATCAAAAGAGACAGTCTCTATGAAAGGATTCTGAAAATTATCAATGTTATACAAACCAAAATGGAGCAGGGACCTAGGTAGGGCTGCAATCTGTGTAAGAACTATGAGAATTCTGATCTACCCAATCAGGTCATCAGAAACTTTCTTTCCGTTGGACCTGAAGGCCCACTGGAAGAAATGGAGATGCGCCTTTCATGCCCGCATTAATCAAGAAGTATTTACTGGGAGCTTATTATGGGCTGCATTCTGTCCTACCTGCTGGGAACAGACAGGTACACAAAGTTCCTGCCCTTGTGACTAGATTCTCGAGAAGAAAAAGACAATAAATAAATAAACACATAATGAAGGCCACCTGATGCGAAGAACTGACTCATTTGAAAAGACCCTGATCCTGGGAAAGATTGAAGGCAGGAGAAGGGGACGACAGAGCATGAGACAGTTGGATGGCATCACTGACTCAATGGACAAGAGTCTGAGTAAACTCCGGGAGTTGGTGATGGACAGGGAGGCCTGGCGTGCTGCAGTCCATGGGGTTGCAAAGAGTCGGACATGACTGAGTGACTGAACTGACTGAATGAATGAATGAAGGCCAGGTGGAGGTAAGTTCGATGAAGAAAAGTAATGCAATGTAATGAACAAGAAAGTGATGGAGGTGGGGAGAGACAGCTGTAATTAAACAGTCATCATAAAAGTATTTCTGATGAGTGAAATCCAGAGACAGATGAAAGGAATCTTTGAAAAGAGCATCACAAGGAAGGAAACGGCAAGTGCAAAGGCCCTGAAGTAGGCATGTACTAAGTTGATGGATGAATGAATAGATGGATGAATGAATGAATGGGACTAGAGAACCAATACCTGGCCCCTACAATATCAGAAATAACAAGCAGAGAAAAGAAATGAAAGCCAGAAAATACATGTAAAAGAACATCAGCAAAGATTCACACTGATACCAAGATGTGTTTTCCTAATAGGTGTCAGTGTCTTCTGATTCACTAGAAGGCTTTGGGTACCATATTGGATACAAGGCTTCCCTGGTGGCTCAGTGGTTAAGAATCCACCTGCTAGTGCAGGAGACACAGGTTCAATACCTGTTTCAGGAAGATCTCACATGCTGAGGAGCAACTAAGCCCAGGCATCACAATTATTGAGACTGTGCTCTCAAGCCCAGGAACTGCAACTACTGAAGCCTGCACGCCCTGCTGCTGCTAAGTCGCTTCAGTCGTGTCCGACTCTGTGCGACCCCATAGACAGCAGCCCACCAGGCTCCACCGTCCCTGGGATTCTCCAGGCAAGAACACTGGAGTGGAGTGCCTTCTCCTCTGCACGCCCTAGAGCCTATGAAGCCACTGCAATGAGACGCCCAAAAACTACAATAAAGAGCAGCCCCGCACTCTCTGCAACTAGAGAAAAGCATGCATAGCAACGAAGACCCAGCAGAGCCAAAAATAAATAAATAAAATTATTTTTAAAAAACCAGTATTGGATATCATCTAAATTCTTCATCGCAGAAGAGAGGCTATCAAGGGTACATATTAATAATCACTTCCTATTGTTGTAGATTCTGGCTTCATAGTTCACTTCTTTTTATTGATGAATAGTATTCTATTGCATGGTTGTTCCACCATTTGTTTATCCATTCATCTATCCAAGGATATCTTAGTTGTTTTCACTTTTGGCAATTATGAGTAAAGTTGCTATAAACATTCATATACAGGTCTTTGTGTGCACATAAGCAATTTTCAAATCAGTTGAGTAAATAACGAGAGTAATTGCTAGATTTTACAGTAAGACCATATTTAGCCTTGGAAAAAACTGCCAAATTTTCCTGCAAAGTAGTTATACCATTTTTCATTCCCAACAATAATGAATAAGAGTTCCTGTTGCTCTGTATCTTCATGAGTGATTGGTGTCAATTTTTGGCAATCTAACAAGTATGCATATAATCATGGGCATATGTTGTTAGATTAGATTACACCTATTTCAATTATGGGTTACTATTGTAATCAGTTTTTCTTAAATTTCAAATTCTAATTGTCCATTACAGTAAATAGGAAAGAAACAGACCTTTGTATATTAAACTTATATCATGCAACCTTGGTAAACTCACTTAGTAGCTTCTGTTGTTTTGGAGGGATTTTCTCCATAAACAGTCATGTCATCTACACAGAGAGACAGTTTTTATACCTTTCTTCTTGTATTAATTTCTTGTGATTGTTATAACAAATTATAACAAACTAGGTGGCTCAAAGCAACCAAAATTTATTCTCAATGTTATGGAGGCCAGAAGTCCAAAATCAAGGAGTCAGCAGGGCTGTCTTCCCTGTGGAGGCTCTCAAGAGAACATCTTCCTTGCCTCTTTGACTTCTTATAGCTTCCAGCATTCCTTGCCTGCATTACTCCAAGCTCTGTGTCCATCTGCATATTACCTTCCCTTCTGTAGGTAAGCTTAATACTACTTTGCCTTTCGCTTATAAGGGCATGCGTGTGCATGAGTGCTCAGTTGTGTCTGGCTCTCTGCAACCCTGTGGTCCATAGCCCAGCAGGCTCTTCTGTCTGTGGAATTTTCCAGGCAAGAATACTGGAGTAGGTTGCCATTTTCTACTACAGGGGATCTTCCCAACCCAGAGTATATAGGATGACATTTTGAGCCCACTTGGATAAGCCGGAATAGTAATGTTATTTCAAAATCCTTAATTTAAACACATCTGCAAAGGCTCTCCCCACCAAAAAAAAGGTAATGTTCACAGGTTCTGGGGATGAGGATGTAAATCTATTTTGGGGAGCCTTTATCAGCCTACCACACTTTCCAATCTTTATACATTGATTTTCCTTTTCTTGCCTTATTGCACCAACTAGGACTTACAGTAAGATGTTGAGTAGGAATGCTGAGAAAGAACACCCATCCCTGTTCTTAGAAGGGTCTTAAGGAAAAAGCATCCAGTTTCTCAGCATATTAGCTGAAGTTTGTTTGTAGATATGTTTTATCAAGCTGAGGGGGTTCCTCTCTATTCCTAATTTGCTGAGAGATTTTCTTAGGATTAGGTGTTGGAATATATCAAATGTTTTAATTGTACCAATTGATATTAGCACACTTTTTTTTCTTTTTTAGCTTATTCATATGGTAGATTATATTACATTGAATCAGTCTTGCACACCTGGAGTAAATCCCAGTTGGCTGTGGTATATTATTCTTTTTATATATTGGACTCATTTTTGCTACTACGTTGTGGACAACTTTCACATCTATGTTCATGAGTGATGTTAATATTCATCTATTGCTTTCCTTTCTCATAACTGATATTTGGGTAATGATAGTCTTATAGAGTGAGTGCTCTCTCTTTTACTTTCTAGAAGAGATTGTGGAGAACTAGTATTATTTTCTTCCTTAAATGTTTTGTACAACTCATCAGTTAAACCATCAAAAGCTAGTGCTTTCCTTTTTGGAAGGTTTTAAACATTTTCTTTAATAATTTGCTTAATATTTATTCAATAATTTATTAAAGTATCAAATATATTATTATTAAATTATCAAATATTATATTATTAAAGAAGCAAATTTGTTACTATATACTATCATTAAAATATTTTATAAAATAAAATTAAAATGACATCATTAATAGCCATAGGTCTATTCAGACTATTTCTCTCAGTGTGAGTTTTGGTTATTTATATCTTTCAAGAAATTGATCTAAGCCATCTGTATTATCAAACTGTGGCAAAGAGTTCTTCATACTATTCTTTTATTATTTTTTTTAATGATGATAGGAATAGTAATGATCTCTTGTTTCTGATATTAGCATTCTCTCTTTGATTCTTGGTTATTCTAACTAGAGTTTTATCAATTTGATTGATATTTTCAAAGTACCAGCTTTTGGGATTTTCAAATTTTCTATATTGTTTTTGTTTTCAATTTCATTTCTGTTCTAAATTTTATTTCTGTTGTTCTGCTTGCCTTAGGCTTAAATTGTTGTTCTTTCTCTTTGTATGTCCTAAGGTAGAAGCTGAGATTATTGATTTTTGATCATTCTTCTCTCTAACACATGCAGTTAAAAATTTCCTTCTAAGCTCTGCTTTTGCAACACTTTACAAATTTTGATGAGTTGTACTTTAACTTTCATTTAATTAAAAAGAAATTTCAAAAACTTCCTTTGAGAATGTCTTGAACCAAATGTTATTTAGAAGTACCTTAATTTTCAACTATTTGGGAAATTCTCAGCTGTCTTTCTTCTATTGATGTCTAATTTAGTTTCACTGTAGTCCAAGAACATACTTTCTATTGTTTATTCTTTTAAATTCATTTAAGTGTGCTTTAAGAACCAGGATGTGTCCTTTCTTGGTGAGCGTTCCATGTGAACTTGAAAATATGTATTCTGCTGCTATTGGATAGTTTTCTATAAATGTCAACTTGATTAATACGGCTATTCAGGTCAATTACATCCTAGCTGATACTTCTGCTTGCTTGAGCTATCCACTACTAAAAGACAGGTCATGAAGTACAGTTATAATAATAGATTTGTCTATTTCTCTTTTCAGTTCTACCAGATTTTGCCTCAGATTTTGATACTCTGTTTTTAGATGTATATGTGTTTAGGATTGTTCAGGAGGTCTTCTTTGAGAAATGACCCCTTTATTTTTATTCAATGTCCTTACTTATCCCTAAAAATGTTCCTTTTTCTGAAGTTTTTGTCTGAAATTAATACCCCTTATTCTGAGGTTAGCATGGTATATGTCCCTCCAAGCTTTTAGTTTGAACCTTCAAAGTCTTTATATTTAAAGTGGATTCCTTACAAACAACATACAGTAGGGTCTTATTTTTATAATTAATTATAACTTTTCTATGTGTTGTATTTTTATTGTTACACTTCTTCCTACCTTCTCTGGCTTTAACTGAACATTTTATATGATTCCATTTTATCACCTCTCAGCATATCAATTATACTTCTTTTGTATGTTTTTTAGTGGTTGCCCTGTAGCTTTCAATACACATTTTTAAGTAATCTAAATCTACCTCCAAATAACATTATATATTGCTATAAGTACTGCAGTTATTTTTGAACGAAGTATTCCTAATTTTTCCCTCCTATCCCCTATAACACTGGTGTAGTTCATTTTCATTTATACCTATGGTACAACCTAGACAGCATATTCAAAAGCAGAGACATTACTTTGCCATCAAAGGTCTGTCTAGTCAGGCTATGGTTTTTCCAGTAGTCATGTATGGATATGAGAGTTGGACTACAAAGAAAGCTGAGTGCCAAAGAATCGATCCTTCTTAACTGTGGTATTGGAGAAGTCCCATCTTGAGAGTCCCTTGGACTGCAAGGAGATCCAACTAGTCCATCCCAAAGGAGATCACTCCTGAGTGTTCATTGGAAGGACTGATGTTGAAGCTGAAACTCCAATATTTTGGCTACCTGATGCGAAGAGCTGACTCATTTGAAAAGACCCTGATGCTGGCAAAGATTGAAGTTGAGAGGAGAAGGGGACAACGGAGGATGAGAAGGTTAGATGGCATCACTGACTCAATGGATATGAGTTTGAGTAAGCTCCAGGAGTAGGTGATGGACAGGGAGGCCTGGTGTGCTGCAGTCCAAGGGGTCGCAAAGAGCTGGACACAACTGAGCAACTGAACTGAACTGAATGGTATAATCACCCAATATACTATCACTGTCACGACTTTAAACAGTTATCTTTTAGATCAATTGAGAAAGAAAATAATTTATTTTTGTCCTTCACTTATTTTTTCTCTGATGTTCTTTCTTTTTCAATGTAAATCAGAGTTTCTGACTTACATAATTTCCTACTCCCAGAATAATATTTTTAACATTTCTTATAGGGAAGAGGAGCTATCCCACTTTGGAGGTCAGGAAGGGCGGTGGTGAGGAGACACCCCTCGTCCAAGGTAAGGAGCAATGGCTGCGCTTTGCTGGAGCAGCCGTGAAGAGATACCCCACGCCCAAGGTAAGAGAAACCCGAGTAAGATGGTAGGTGTTGCCAGAGGGCATCAGAGGGCAAACACACTGAAACAATACTCACAGAAAACTAGTCAATCTAATAATACTAGGACCACAGCCTTGTCTAACACAATGAAACTAAGCCATGCCCATGGTGCAACCCAAGATGGGCGGGTCATGGTGGAGAGATCTGACAGAATGTGGTCCACTGGAGAAGGGAATGGCAAACCACTTCAGTATTCTTGCCTTGAGAACCCCATGAACAGTATGAAAAGGCAAAATGATAGGACACTGAAAGAGAAACCCCCCAGGTCAGTAGATGCCCAATATGCTACTGGAGATCAGTGCAGAAATAACTCCAGAAAGAATGAAGGGATGGAGCCAAAGCAAAAAGAATACCCAGCTGTGGATGTGACTGGTGATAGAAGCAAGGTCCGATATTGTAAAGAGCAATATTGCATAGGAACCTGGAATGTCAGGTCCATGAATCAAGGCAAATTGGAAGTGGTCAAACAAGAGATGGCAAGAGTGAATGTCGACATTCTAGGAATCAGCGAACTGAAATGGACTGGAATGGGTGAATTTAACTCAGATGACCGTTATATCTACTACTGCAGGCAGGAATCCCTCAGAAGAAATGCAGTGGCCATCATGGTCAACAAAAGAGTCTGAAATGCAGTACCTGGATGCAATCTCAAAAACGACAGAATGATCTCTGTTCGTTTCCAAGGCAAACCATTCAATACCACAGTAATCCAAGTCTATGCCCCAAACAGTAACGCTGAAGAAGCTGAAGTTGAATGGTTCTATGAAGACCTACAAGACCTTTTAGAACTAACACCTAAAAAAGATGTCCTTTTCATTATAGGGGATGGAATGCAAAAGTAGGAAGTCAAGAAACACCTGGAGTAACAGGCAAATTTGGCCTTGGAATATGGAATGAAGCAGGGCAAAGACTAATAGAGTTTTGCCAAGAAAATGCACTGGTCATAACAAACACCCTCTTCCAACAACACAAGAGAAGACTCTATACATGGACATCACCAGATGGTCAACACCAAAATCAGATTGATTATGTTCTTTGCAGCCAAAGATGGAGAAGCTCTATACAGTCAGCAAAAACAAGACCAGGAGCTGACTGTGGCTCAGACCATGAACTCCTTATTGCCAAATTCAGACTTAAATTGAAGAAAGTAGGGAAAACCACTAGACCATTCAGGTATGACCTAAATCAAATCCCTTATGATTATACAGTGGAAGTGAGAAATAGATTTAAGGGTCTAGATCTGATACATAGAGTGCCTGATGAACTATGGAATGAGGTTCGTGACATTGTATAGGAGACAGGGATCAAGACCATCCCCATGGAAAAGAAATGCAAAAAAGCAAAATGGCTGTCTGGGGAGGCCTTACAAATAGCTGTGAAAAGAAGAGAAGCGAAAAGCAAAGGAGAAAACGAAAGATATAAACATCTGAATGCAGAGTTCCAAAGAATAGCAAGAAGAGATAAGAAAGACTTCTTCAGCGATCAATGCAAAGAAATAGAGGAAAACAGAATGGGAAAGACTAGGGATTTCTTCAAGAAAATCAGAGGTACCAAAGGAACGTTTCATGCAAAGATGGCTCGATAAAGGACAGAAATGGTATGGACCTAACAGAAGCAGAAGATATTAAGAAGAGATGGCAAGAATACACAGAAGAACTGTACAAAAAAGATCTTCACGACCAAGATAATCACGATGGTGTGATCACTGACCTACAGCCAGACATCCTGGAATGTGAAGTCAAGTGGGCCTTAGAAAGCATCACTACGAACAAAGCTAGTGGAGGTGACGGAATTCCAGTTGAGCAATTCCAATCCTGAAAGATGATGCTGTGAAAGTGCTGCACTCAATATGCCAGCAAATTTGGAAAACTCAGCAGTGGCCACAGGACTGGAAAAGGTCAGTTTTCATTTCAATCCCAAAGAAAGGCAATGCCAAAGAATGCTCAAACTACCGCACAATTGCACTCATCTCACACGCTAGTAAAGTAATGCTAAAAATTCTCCAAGCCAGGCTTCAGCAATACATGAATCGTGAACTTCCTGATGTTTAAGCTGGTTTTAGAAAAGGCAGAGGAACCAGAGATCAAATTGCCAACATCTGCTGTATCATGGAAAAAGCAAGAGAGTTCCAGAAAAACATCTATTTCTGCTTTATTGACTATGCCAAAGCCTTTGACTGTGTGGATCACAATCAACTGTGGAAAATTCTGAAACAGATGGGAGTACCAGACCACCTGATCCGCCTCTTGAGAAATTTGTATGCAGGTCAGGAAGCAACAGTTAGAACTGGACATGGAACAACAGACTGGTTCCAAATAGGAAAAGGAGTATGTCAAGGCTGTATATTGTCACCCTGTTTATTTAACTTATATGCAGAGTACATCATGAGAAACGCTGGACTGGAAGAAACACAAGCTGGAATCAAGATTGCCGGGAGAAATATCAATCACCTCAGATATGCAGATGACACCACCCTTATGGCAGAAAGTGAAGAGGAACTAAAGAGCCTCTTGATGAAAGTGAAAGAGGAGAGTAAAAAAGTTGGCTTAAAGCTCAACATTCAGAAAACGAAGATCATGGCATCCGGTCCCATCACTTCATGGGAAATAGATGGGGAAACAGTGGAAACAGTGTCAGACTTTATTTTGGGGGGCTCCAAAATCACTACAGATGGTGACTACAGCCATGAAATTAAAAGACTCTTACTCCTTGGAAGGAAAGTTATGACCAACCTAGATAGCATAATCAAAAGCAGAGACATTACTTTGCCAACAAAGGTCCGTCTAGTCAAGGCTATGGTTTTTCCTGTGGTCATGTACGGATGTGAGAGTTGAGCTGTGAAGAAGGCTGAGCACCGAAGAATTGATGCTTTTAAACTGTGGTATTGGAGAAGACTCTTGAGAGTCCCTTGGACTGCAAGGAGATCCAACCAGTCCATTCTGAAGGAGATCAGCCCTGGGATTTCTTTGGAGGGAATGATGCTAAAGCTGAAACTCCAGTACTTTGGCCACCTCATGCGAAGAGTTGACGCATTGGAAAAGACTCTGATGCTGGGAGGGATTGGGGGCAAGAAGAGAAGGGGACGACAGAGGATGAGATGGCTGGATGGCATCACTGACTCGATGGACGTGAGTCTCAGTGAACTCCGGGAGTTGGTGATGGACAGGGAGCCCTGGCATGCTGCGATTCATGGGGTTGCAAAGAGTCGGACACAACTGAGCGACTGATCTGATCTGATCCTATAGGGAAGATCTGTTGGGAATGATTTCCCCCAGTTTTTAATATGTCTAAGCCCTTTGATTTTTAAGGATAATTTTTTTGAATATAGAGTTTTAGATTGGTGGAGTTTTTTGCCTTCAATACTTTACTTCATTTTATTTTGACATGGTTTTCAATGGAAGTCCATTGAAATTGTTTCTTTTTTCTTTTCTCTGGCTTTTTATGAAATTTTCTATATGTCTTTGGTTTCTTCAGTGTGAATACTATATAAACATATACCTATGTAAAGGAACTTCCCTGGTGGTGCAGATGGTAAAGCGTCTGCATACAATGTGGGAGACCTGGGTTCAATCCCTGAGTCAGGAAGATCTCCTAGAGAAGGAAATGGCAACCCACTCCAGTCTTCTTGCCTGGAAAATCTCATGGACAGAGGAGCCTTGTAGGTTACAGTACATGGGGTCGCAAAGAGTCGGACACGACTGAGCAACTTCACTTTCACTTTCACATACCTATGTAAAAGGAAATGGCAACCCACTCCAGTATTCTTGCCTGGAAAATCCCATGGACAGAGGAACCTGGTGGGATACAGCTCATGGGGTTGCAAACAGTGAGACACAACTAAGCAACTGAACATACATATCTAAGTATACTGTTTTTTGTTTGCTCGTTTCTGATATTTATTCCGCTGAGTGAGCTTCCTGGATCTATAGTTTGGTATCTATCATTAATTTTGGAAAATTCTTGGCCACTATTACTTCAAATATGTTGTCTGCTCAATTTTCTCTTTCTTCTTCAACTATTCCAGTTACATGTGCCACATCTTTTGAAATTGCACAGTTTTTGGATGTTCTTTTTTTTTTTCACCTGTTCTTTCCTTTGCATTCGGTTTAAGAGGTTTCTTTTGGTGTATCTTCATAGTCACTGACTCTTTCCACAGTTCTATCCAGCCTCCTGACAAGGTATTCTTCATTTCTGTTTCAGTGTTTTTGATTTCTTGCTTTTTCTTTTGAGTATTTCTTAGGGTTTCTATCTCTCTGTTTACATTACCTATCATTCCTCACGTTGTCTACTTTGCCCATTAAGATCATTAACATATCAGTCACGGTTACTTTAAATTTCTCTTTCTGATAATTCTAACATATCTGCCATATCTAACTCTGGTTTAATGTTTGTTTGTCTCTACAGATTGTGTTTTTTCTTGCCTTTTAGCATCTCTCGTAATTTTCTGTTGAATGCCAGATGTGACATCAGGCAATAAGAACAGAGAATAAGGAGGACTTCAGTGTGAGATTTTATGTTAATCTGGCTAAGAGTCAGGCTGTGTGTACCGTCTGCTGTAGCCAAAGGTATCAGAGTTTTGAAACCTATAATGTCCTTGTTTTTCTCTCTCATGTTTACTTCAGTCTTCCTAAATCTTTCTCTTTAGGGAGAGTATATGTCTTTTAGCTCTGTCAGCTGTAATCCACTAGATTACTGGAGTCCTATTACTGTAATGATAATGCATGGGAGAAAGGAAGTATTTTATAATCTTATTATTAAATTTCAGTCTTTAAGTGGGTCTTTGTCCTTGGGCTGTAACCTTCATAAGTGTGTCTTGGCTTTTCTCCCTGACTTTGATGATTTAGGAAAACTAGAGTGAAATGCCCTCCCCGGTAGGATGAGGCTCTAATAAAGCCTTTTGCCTTGGAAAGTGGACCTTTGTTAAGAAGAATGATCTGGGCATATTTCACAATGATTATTTTTCTCTTTCCCTCTAAGGGCCAAGAGAAGATCTTTCTTGGCTCTTCACTGTGAGAATCTGGGGTTCCTGGAGAGAAAACCCACAAAAATGTAGGGGCCACATGCAGCCTCCAACACTTTGCCAAAATTGCCACTTACATGTTCCTACCAGTTCGACTCTCACAGGTGAGCAGATCTCTGCTCTGACTCTCAGAATCTGCCTGTCTCTACAGATTTCAAGGTGGCAGTTTGCCCTGTGACTTAAATTCTTTAATGTTTGAGAAAAGTCATTGATTTTCTGAGAAAAGTCATTGATTTTCAGTTTATTTGGATTTTTCTTACTCCAAGTACAGTTATGAAAGCATCCAAGATCTTCACATGTCAAAGTTGACACCAGAAGTTCTTAAATTTTAAGGCAAGCCTTTATTGTCTGGGAAGTCACATATGGAAGAAGATACAACTCATATACAGTATTTGTGTGTTTTGGATATAAGATTACAGTCAACAAGAATTGGAAAGGTCCAGATTCACTTTAGCAAAAATAAGAGAAGGCTTCACGGAATGGGTGAAATTTGGGAAAGACCTTGAAGGAGAGATAAAATGTGAAGATGAGAGAGCAGATGGAAGAAAAATACCATTAGAAGAAACACCAAAAACATAGAAAGTTCAAGACATATCCCAACAGTAATATATGGACCCATCTAAGGAATGTCTGTGAGGGACAGGAAGCATAGAAGTACAGAATGGTGATATTTGGGATATGTGTGTCAATGTGGGTTCTAAAATCTGACTGTAACAATCCCATAGGAAATACAAAGTCTGATCATCTGAAATCAATGTTTAAGATGCTGAATACGGTGCTTGGATAGGCTGAGAAGGACAATTGAAAATCAGAGACTACATAAGAGATTCGTAGAGCAGGTAGGTTGCAGGCACCACTGGCTATTTCTTTAAGTCCAGGAATATGACCTAGCTTTAATTACACAAAACACCTTTAGAAAGTACCTTTGTATTTTACAACTGTCAAAAGAACAATGGATTTTTCCAGTGGGAGTGAGTAGGCACACACTTTGTTTTACTTATTTTAATATTGCTTCCTTTGCCCCTCTGCTAAACCAAAATTACCTTAGAGAAATAAATGCTAGATTTGGAGTTACTGACACCACAGAGCACCAGAGGTTCTCCTCAGAGCTCAGTAAATCTAACATTAACCAAGCTCACCTTTGCTCAGCTTGGGGGAAAAAACCTTATAAGAAAATATCTCACAATTAAAATAGATATCCATATAAATATTCTTTCATCAGTGCCCATAATTTCAGTGAAATAACTAAACTAGGAGATGAAAGCCCTGAAGGGTCAAAAGGAACACATTAAATAAGACAAGTATTCAAATGTGCTTGGTTGAAATTAAAATTAATAATAAATTTATAGTATGATATTAAATTTTTTTTTTTATTTTCCTAATTTGAAATCTCTAGCACAAGAGTTTTTTCATGGTCTAAAGCAACTCAAAGCTTTTCTAAGGCCTATAATTACAAGTCTCCATGGTACATTTTCATTAAAAACTTTCATTAAACAACAGCTGCCCTTGTATATGGTCTTCTAATCAATTTGGTCAAACAGAATGACTTCTAATCAGCTGTTGATAAAAATAGAAGATGAAATTTTAATTCTAATAGATTAACCACAAACTCAAGACAGTCTTCAAAATCCATCTAGCTCTATTCTCCAGTGGATTTAATGACTATTCAGCAACTCATTACTAAATAGAACAAGATGAACATTTTCCAGTTCATTAAAGAAATGTACTATGTATTTTTGCATTGTCCTCATGATTCGTTACAGGGAGTCTTAATTACAAGATAATGGATAATGGTTATTAAATGCAGACTGCAGTAATGAAGCTCTATTCATTTGCGAACCTCAGAGACTGCAAAGAGAGGAAAATAAAATTACTAGCTTCAAAAGATTAACGGATCAAATTATTATTCAATTTTGAAAATCTCATTCAGACTTCATAGAAACAAGAAGAGATTAAAAACTAGTATTAAGACCAAAGCAGTACATTTAAAAAAATAATATCTTAAGGCTATTACTGCATAATAAGCTTCAGATGTGATTATTAGAAAAACATATAGCTAACAATGGGGAAACATACATTTTTATTTCCTGAACAAATCTTTTTTTATGAGATAGGAAGTTACTGGTAGTATCTTAAAGGGAGTCTTGGTGAACATGGAAGATATACGCTAGTGGCTACAAAAGAACAGCACAATGGAAGGTATGATTAACATTTTATACTTCACTAATGAAAAATAGGATTTAAAATCAACTGCTGCTTGAGAAAGCTTGTCATTAAGTGGAATTCATGCCAACCCTATAATAAGAGCTTCTGGGCACATTATTCATTAGCACCATGTTTTCTACTGCTCTGTAAGAAATCACCGATTAAAGTTAGCAAGAGAGTTTTGTATGGTAATTATGACACTAATTTATACTAGAAATCTGCAATGGGACACTAAAAAAAAAAAAATACTGTACAAAAATATGAAGCCCCCAATTAAAACCATATTCTTAGATATTGTATTCTTCCACTCAACGTCGGCTTGAAAATAATTTGGGGTGAGACATAAAGTGAAAGCCAGTCAGTCACATCTGACTCTTTGTGATCCCGTATACTGTACAGTCAATGGAATTCTCCAGGCCAGAATACTGGAATGGGCAGCCATTTCCTTCTCCAGGGAATCTTCCCAACCCAGGGATCAAACCCAGGTCTCCCACATTGCAGGCGGATTCTTTACCAGCCAAGCCACCAGAGAAGCCTGAGACATAAAAGATTCAGCATATGGTTGAAGAACTGGCCAGAGGATGGTTGGAAGCAGATGGCCCTTATGGAGGTGTATCAACATGGCGCTCATACTCAGTCTGGAGACAAGTACACCACAAAGGCATCTTTACAGGATCCAGGGATATTGGCTAATCTTAGGAAAAGTGGGGGAAATGTTTGCCAAAAGAAGAGAAAAGAGCCAGATTAAACAAAAAAAGAAACACTAGCTCTCTCAGTTCTTTCCTTCAATTTGAAGAATGAGCTCTGGAAATACTGGGTTGGCCAATATTCAGGTTTTTCCATAACATCTATGGGATCTCAAAGAGTAGCTATAAGATGTTATGGAAAAATCCAAATGAACTTTTTGGTCAACTCAATCTTTTTCATTTGGTCCAGCCCATCATGTGAAAAAAGCAACAGAGCAACACAGTTAAGCAGTAAGGCATGTTCGAGCAGAATGGCAATCAGAAAGCAATCACAGTCTCAGAGTTAGAAAATATCTCAAATACCCCAAGGGGAAGATTAGTTCATGATAACCATATTCCTTGCAGTTGCCTTCCCCTCAATAAAAATTAAAATGTAGCCATTTAAAACAATGCCAAACAGTGTGATTCAAATGAAATGCAAGGTAGAAACTCTAACTCCATAATCCTTGATAATTGACAGTAATGTCCCTGGGAAAATATTCTACGCAGTTATGCCAACCATACAAAGATATGTGTTAGAACGGCATGACACAAACAAGAGTCCTCAAGTTATGTCTAATATGCCCGAAGTTTCCTTTCATTTCTAAAACTTAAGATTCTTTGGAATGAGTTTTAGAACTGGAATAACATTAGAGATGAGTTACCAATCGATGCAAATAATATCTATTTTATAGTGGATCTAAACTGTGTAATTTTTCAAACGACTTTAAATAATTTAGTTTTGCTTTTCCAATTTGATAAAAGGATTGTTTAACTCAAATGTTTACAAGGTCATATCATCAGTATTTGGGGCTACGATAGGCAATGGGATACAGCAGAATGCCTTCTAAACTGAGCTCTAAACCTCCTCTGAGGTTTTATTATTATTTTATTATTTATTTAATTATTTATTTATTATTATTAATTATTAATGCTCCTGAGGATGTAGCCATGTACAGTCAACAGTTCAGAAATGGGCTCCCTCAAATCATGCTCTCATAGTTCCCACCTCTTCGCTTCCTTCTCTGTCTTCTGAGTAAAGTTGCCAAGGAAGGAGAGTGAGGGGTAAGTGAGCCCTAGATTTGTCACTAAAACAAAAGGTTCTGAAATTAGATCACTGGGAGTGGTTGCACAACTTCATGAATATACTATACATCCCCTGAACTGCACCCTCTCAAAGTGAATTTCACCTTATAGGAATTACATTTCAATTTAAAAGAAAAAGGAAAAAATGAAGTTCACGCATGAGGGAGAAAGCAGGAGAGAAAGGAAAACTAGTAAAACTAACTCTAGGTTGTTGGGGGCCGGCGTGAGGCACTCCGCCCGTGGCAAAGGTCATGAGGAAGGAGGCTCGACACACACAAAGGTGGGATCGAGCCTCAGGAGTCCCCCTGGAAATTCTCAAGCATCTACCCCCATAACCAGAGGCTGCCTACTTTACTACTTTGTGCTCTCACCTACACCTCTGACTTTACGGGGGGCTGTCCCCCACCACCTCTTGTGGAGAAGGAGTTAACTTAGAGCTCCAGTTAATAATAATTCCTGGGCGTGATAGGAGTGTTCCAACCTACAAACTCCTCTGAAGGTTCTCTAGCCTGCCTGACAGGCTTGTCCGGCCACATGTGATTGCTCACAGCCTCCCAACCGTGAGAGGCATGAGATGCTTTAAACCTTCTAAAAACAGGTTCTTTAGAGAAGTTAGAAAGCTATTAGTATAAGTACAATGGGCTGATTAGAAATTGTATTGGTGAAGGGTTTTTCATTTGTTGAGCCAATGTTTGTTGCTAAGTCTCCACATCCCCTGCCCTTACACACATTAATGAATATATAGAAGAAATAAGTATTAACCTTTGATATTAATCACGTTAGACCTTAGGCTAAGTAAATTCTTTCCTTAATTAAAACCCACTACACCCTCACCCTATAGGAATGTAACTTTATTTGGGTGGCGTCTGTTTTAAGAATAATCACCCCTGGAGAAATAAGTGTTGACTGACCGCTGTCACAAGGAGAGGGTTGTAAATTGTCAGCAGGCCCCCCCCCCCGCTGGCCAGAAGATGATGTAACACCCCTAAGACCTCTGTATACATTTGTGTGAAGCACCTGACTTTAATAAAAGTCAGGACTGCTGTCCCCGCGTGACTTTGGCATAACATCTCAGTGTATAAAAGTAGACCATGGAAAATAAAGAATTGGGATCAGTTCCTCGAAAGACTGGTCTCCCCATGTCACTCTCTCTCTCACTCTGGCTGAGTCTCCATCTAGAGCGTGGAACCCGCCATGCTTACTAATTATGCCTGGGCTTCTAAGATCCAACCAGGGAGGCCTCAGTGTCTCCTCTCCTTCGGGAGAACGGAAGGACGCCTGGGGCCTACGTAAGTGGTGCAAGCTTCTTGTCTTGAAGTTTTATTGGTCTCCCGCGTAAACCAAGCTACTCAGCCTCTTTTCTCCACTGAATTTTCCTACTGAGCTATCCTCATTCTATTACTCTTTACATCTCTAATTAATGTCTAATTGAAGCTATTTTATCCTGATCCTCGCCGAAGCCGTCTCCCCTTCGAATACCCTGGATCAGCCAGGGCTGGACCCCGGCACTAGGTAAAATTATTAATCAGTTGACAAACTAAGTGCATACAATTACCTGTACCCTCAACCCTTTCCTGAACTCATGTCTTAAGGCTACTCCCAGTAATCTCTGCAAGGGGTTTTCCATCAGCTCCCAAGTATGACATCCATAAGCCAGGTTTCCTCTCTCATTTTTCTTAATAATTATAACGTTTAGTGATCATTGGTCTCAACTGTGGTTGTTTACTGATAATGCTTCACTCTGTAGATGAGCTTAGTGGTTAAGATGGTAAAGAATCTGTCTGCAATGCAGGAGACCCAGGTTCGATCCCTGGGCCGGGAAGATCCCCTGGAGGAGGGAATGGCTATCCACTCTAGTATTCTTGCCTGGAGAATTCCATGGACAGAGGAGCCTGGTGGGCGACAGTTCATGGGGTCTCAAGGAGTCGGATATGACTGAGCAACTAACACACAACACAACCAGATGAACAACATTCATATTCAAGCATTAAACAACCCACAGCATTATGTTTGAAGGAAAATACTTCAATACACTATCATTATTGTTCCTTTAAAAAAATTTTTTTAAGAATGGTATCCAAACTGAGAATTTCATGCAGGCCAAAGAGGGAGTTTTTATAAAAAGACCTTTTAGGACCAGCTCAATGATGTGCCCTGGGGTCACTGACTACACAGTGCATAGACTAGTACTGCTCTGTCAAAGATGGTGGTCACTCAACCGTGTGGCTACTAAGCACTGGAAAAGTGGTTAAGTCCAAACTGGGATGTGCCACAAATATAAAATACACATGGTGTTTTGAAGGCAATACAAAACACAGACTGTAAAATATCTCAATAGAAATTTCCATACTGATTATATGCTGAAATGAAATATTATAGATTTATTGGGTTAAATAATATATATTTTTATAATTACTTTCACCTGTTTCATTTTACTTTATTACTATGGCTATTAATTTCTTTTTAATTATTTATCTCAATTAGAGAGCACTCCGCCTAGGGCTTCAATGAGACATCAAAATCTGTAATCACCTTATATAGGCTCCTATTTGATATCCTTTTAAACTAACAACCTTTAAATGTTGCTTTAAATTCATCTAGCTAAAAAGGCTTAATCCTGCCTAAAGTAGAATAAGAAGATCCTTGGCAACAGCACAACTATATACTCTCTTGTCCAAAAAATTTGACTCTGCAACTCCGGATTTGAATACTGCACTCAGTCAAACAAAACCACTGTAATGAACTGGACCCACCCTCCTTAGAAAGCAGAGAAGATCTGTCTGGAGAACAAAAGAGCATGTCCCTAAAATGTCATAGGCCCAATCCAAATCATGTATTACAGAGAAATTCTAGTAAATACATTTTTTTCTTTCTTGAATGTTCTGTTATTCAGTGCTATTTATGGATTGGCACCCTAGGAAACTGGCCAGCTGACTAGTCCCTTAATCCTATTTAGAACTGGTCTTGCTTTTGGTTTTCAAACATATAAGAGGAACTCTAAAATTATACTTGCAAACTGATGACAATGTATAACATGCTCCTAGATCTATGCTTAGTCCAACCACTCTATCCCAACCTTATCCCAATCCCATCCAACTAGTATTTACTGAGCACTTACTATGCTCAGTCGGTAAAGAGTCCACTTGTAACACAGGAGACCGCCTGCAATGCAGGAGATGCAGGTTCGATCCCTGGGTCAGGAAAATCCTCTGGAGAAGGAAATGGCAACCCACCCCAGTATTTTTGCCTGGGAAATCCCACGGATAGAGGAGCCTGGCAGTCTACAGTTTATGGGGTCACAAAGAGTCAAACACGACTTGGCAACTAAGAAGAAGAAAAAAAATACTGTGTGTTAGTACTCTTGTAAAAAGGGGGACACGGGGCTTCCCTGGTGGTCCAGCAGTTAAGAATCTGCCGTGTAAGGCAGGGTACATGTCAGTCTCTGGTCCGAAAAGATCCCACGTGCCCCAGAGCAACCAAGTCCCCATGTGCCACAACCATTGAGCCTGTGCTCAGAGCCTGGAAGATGCCATTACTGAAGCCCACATGCCCCAGAGCCTGTGCTTGACACCAAGAGAAGCCACCACCGTGAGGAGCTTGAGCACCACAACTAGCGAGTAGCCTCTGCTTGCTGCAACTAGAAAAAGCCTAGCAACAAAGACCGAGGGCAGCCAAAAATAAAATAAATAAAATTATTTTTTAAAAGGCGGGGGGCGGCGGGGAGGGGAGTGGGACATAGAAGTGCACAAAACAAGACTTCCCTTTATGGGGCTCTGCACCAGTAGAGGAAACAATGACTTAGTTGTGTAAGTTACATCTGTTTTCTCTTTCTCTTGGTCTGATTTCTGAAAATTTTTCTTTATCTGTCTCTATCACAGTAAGCTCCTTTTCAGAAAACTGGTGGCACCATTGAGAAGGAAAAAAAAAGAAAAATGAGATTCATGACATTAGGCTGGTACCCTATGATCAAAAGAAGATGCCAGAAATACGCATAGGCATTGTCATTGTGGAGGTATAACAGTCTGGATAAAACAGTAAAGCATTTTAGTCTCAATATAAAATGAAAACATCAATCTATAAATCAAGGTACCATTGCCAGATGTCTCAAAATCAAAATGCTTTCCTTTTGGGCCACTGCCTAGAGCTGAACCTACTGATGTAGGGATTTACTATAGTAAGTAAACGTTCTCTATTGACATAGTAGTTTTAAAGTATCTTATCTTAAAATGACATATCTAATATATTTTTTTTCCTTTCCCATTTGCTAGGAGGGAAGAGGCAGACGAAACCTCAATAAAGGGTAAAATGTGATTCGGTATCACTATACTTTGGCAAAAAAGAGTAAAATGAAGAAGAGTTTTAACAAAATAACAAGCTAGATATGCTTTAAACAACTGAATTTCCTTCTGATTGTGCTTTCTATTGTCACTATCAAGTTTGGAATATATAGTGTATATTAACATTAAAAGTCAGGTATGCTTGTGTGGAATCTATTAACTTGAGAGAAAATTACTCAAATTGAAGAAATCGCTGCTTAAAATGGATTTAGAAATACATTTTACTGAACAAAAGCAAGTGAGAAAATTAGGCTACTTTATCAGGATTAGAAAGTGCTATGAATTTTAAACACAAAGCTTCTAAAAAACAATGCAGAACATATTTGAGATTATCATACCTCAATGTCATCATAAATCTTTTTTTCCGCCAACAATTGATGATAAGTAAGTAGAGTGACTTTTTATAGTGACCTGTCTTTCATAAAAGAAGTTGTGTTAATTTTCCTGAGGGGTGTTTTTATCTCTAGATGATTGTTTCGCTGTACCTGGAGATTCACACGCTTCCCAATAGCAGATCCAGAGATGCGTGAACCTTGAAAAGCTCTGAATGGGAAGTATTTACGTGTGGAGCTCTCTGGCCAACCGTCTGGGTTATGCAGTGACCACTTACTAACTACTTACAAAGACAATGCTGCCCTCTGATCATTCACAAATCATTTTCAAGTTAAAATTCTCACTATTTTTCAACTAGTCACGCCTTCATTTTTATCTTTATTTCTTTTCCCTCAGCCACCACTAGAGACCTTGAGTCCTCAACAAAAGAGAAACAAGCTGGCAAAGGAAGAAGTAACAGAGCCTAGCAGATCTCATCCGTGGGTAAGGGCACCACTGGGATGGGTCACCACAAACTTTTGCCAAGTAATATGCACCATCAGGGTGTTAGGGTCATTCACAAATTTCCAAAAACACACAAGACAAGGAAGGAGGAGGAAGAAGAAGTCTGTGAACTGGGCAGGAAGAAAGGTTCTGACCCAGACTGTGCAAAAGTCCTAAGTAAATACAACATACCTGCCCGCTGGACCCATTCTGCGTATTAATCAGAACTCATCTAAGAAATTAAAAGATGCTTGCTCCTCGGAAGAATAGCTATGACAAACCTGCTGCTGCTGCTGCTAAGTCACTTCAGTCGTGTCCGACTCTGTGCGACCCCATAGACAGCAGCCCACCAGGCTCCCCCATCCCTGGGATTCTCCAGGCAAGAACACTGGAGTGGGCTGCCATTTCCTTCTCCAATGCATGAAAGTGAAAAGTGAAAGTGAAGTCACTCAGTCGTGTCTGACTCTGCGACCCCATAGACGGCAGCCCACCAGTATCCCCCATCCCTGGGATTCTCTAGACAGTGTATTAATAAGCAGAGACATCACTTTTTCAATAAAGGTCCATATAGTCAAAACTATGGTTTTTCCAGTAGTATGTGTGGATGTGAGTTGGACCATAAAGAAGGCTGAAAAACTGATGCTTTCAAACTGTGGTACTGGAGAAGACTCTTGAGAGTCCCTTGGACAGCAAGGAGATCAAACCAATCCATCCTAAAGGAAATCAACCCTGAATATTCATTGGAAGGACTTGATGCTGAAGCTGTAGCTCCAATACTTTGGATACCTGATACCAAGAGCTGACTCAGAAGACCCTGATACTGGGAACGACTGAGGGCAAGAGAAGAAGTGGGTAACAGAAGGATGACATGCTTGGATGGCATCACCGACTCAATGGACATGAGTTTGAGCAAACCCTGGGAGATAGTGAAGGACAGGGAAGCCTGGCGTGGTACAGTTCATGGGGTTGCAAAGAGTCAGACACAACTTATCAACTGAACAACAATAACATCTAAGATCTCCTTGAAAGTCACTTTTCTTTCAAGGCACTGACTTGCCAGTGAATAAATTCATATGCTCATGTCCTGTATTCACCTTATAGCAGAAGGGCTATACGTTCCTTTTCCAAAATTCTCAAGTAGAAATTGTATATACCCATATGGTAAGAAAGCATGTTTCAGACAAATAGCTTACACTACACACTTAACACACAGGCTTTATCTGTCTCTCACAGAACTCCCTGTTATAAAACTAATAGGTCTGATTTAAGGCTACTGGTTTTTTAGGAGATTCCCCTCCCCCCACAAACAGACTAGAAATAGTTTCTCAATACGTATAAGTTAGGTCTTCATTTACATTCCTTTTAAACCTATATTTTAAAATTTCAATACATATTTAATGTTTTTAATACTGCCTATATAATTGCCTTGAGTGTGGCATTTATTCCCTCCCTCTGAAGTACATGTTTTATCATAGATGTAATTTCTCCCAGGTATTTCAGGGGAGTTATTAAATGTCAAAATTCAAAGTGAATATATAGGTAACTTTAAAATGTAAAACCTCAGTGAAGAAAAAATTTCAGCTGTTAAGTTGATTACCAAAAATGGGAAATGGGATTCACAATGATAACCTATAAGGGAAAAAGGCATTTAGAAAACTAGGTTAGAGACAGCAAACAGTGTCAACCTATGCTACGATCCATTTACTTGTGCTTCTGTCACAAATACCATCAATTTATTCTTGAGAAAGAAGAAGGTTCTCTGGGTTGACTTGGTCCAGGTTTTTATATTTAATACATGGAAACAAAAGAACACAAAATTTTTTAAGTATGAAGCCCTACAAATTGTTGAAATATGGAATGAACAGATAAGACAGGTTTGATGGTGGCATTTTTCATTTCATAACCTTCAACTGCTTAAAGAGTAAAATCTTAAAATTTCCACTCTCCAGGGTCTGAATTTAGCCAAATATTCCATTGTTCCCTTCTTCTGCCCATGCTAGACTATCTTGGATTCTAGCTAACTCTGATGATAATATAACAACAGGAGGAGAGGGGTCTTTTATTTTGCTAAGAACTCACTAGGTGCTTGGCTTTATGTATCTGTTCTCATCTAATCTCCACAACAGCTAGGAAGACAGGTTATTCTTACTATTTCCATTTACAAATGATGAAACAAGGGATTATAGATATTGAGGAACCTAGGATAACAGTTTTTAAGTCTCATGAATGGAATTTAACACAGCTTTTTCTAAGTCAAAGTCCAGGCTTTTCACCACTGCACACTTCTGCCTTCTAAACCAGACTCATTATTGTTTTGCAAAAACATCCTCTGCCTTATCAACCTCATACCCTCCTTCTTTTCTGCCTGCCAAAATCCTACCTAGCCCAATTTAACTACTTGCTTCCATATGAAGTGGCACTGACATTGCTTTCTTCCAATTTTTAATGTAAATGTGATGACCGGAGCTCTGGCAGCCATCTTTCAACCATGAGGGAAACATCAAGCCAATAACTGAGGTACCAATCTAGACAATGATGATGAGCCAACAGCAGTAGCTGGCTACACCTCCAGACTTCTTGTTTTATGAGAAAAATAACTCCTTATTTAGTTGAGCCATCACTGTTCACTTTCGTGCTATCTGTAACTATTTGCTTTCACTCTTCTGACTTAGAAATTCAATGGTACACTACATCTGTTAATGTCTCTCTCTCTCTGCAGTCACTCTCTGCAGCCAAAGACACAAAGTATCACCCCCTACACATGCTCTGCTCTGCCTGGCTGAGATCTCAAGGAACTACCAGCTATGTCTATCTGGACCCCTAACTCTCCATCCACACTAGATGACAGGAGTCAAAGTCCAGCTAAATAAAACGTGGAAGGAAAAGGAGGAGGTGAGCAGTGATTTGAGAAAGTTGGTAGGAATTATTAGGAAAAGCTCAAAGTGCAAAGTCACTGAACATCAGAGATTTCTGGTAGAAAAGGACCTTCTGAGGACTAGCAAATGACACCTCTATAAACCAATCTGTCTAAAGAAGTTACCAAAGAAGCAGAGAAAAAGGAACCATTTTTATCAACAGACAGAAAATACTAAGAGCTCAAGAGAGTAAAATATGGAGGAAGAAACTAAAGTTGAAGTCTTTACAAGCTAAAATTGGAGGGCTTCCCTGGTGGCTCAGTGGTGAAGAATCCACCCGCCAATGCAGGCATCCTGACTTTGATCCCTGATCCAGAAAGATTCCACATGCCGCCAAGCAACTAGACTCCTGTGCCACAACTATTCAGCCTATGCTGGAGAGCTCAGGAGCCACATCTGCTTAGCCTACAAGCCACAGCTGTTGAAGTCTGCATGCATAGAGCCCATGTTCCACCTTTTGCCTTCAATCTTTCCTAGCATTAGGGTCTTTTCCAATGAGTTTACACGTCACATCAGGTGGCCAAAATATTGGAGCTTCAGCATCAGTCCTTCCAATGAATATTCAGGGTCTATTTCTCTCAAGAGTGACTGGTTGGATCTCCTTGCAGTCCAAGAGACTCTCAATGAGCCTTCTCCAACACCACAATTCAAAAGCATCAATTCTTCATTGCTCAGCCTTCTTCATGGTCCAATTCTCACATCTGTACACAACTACTGCAAAAAGAGTTCTTTTTTTTCCCCTACTTTTTATTTTATATTGGAGTATAGCCCATTAACAATGCTGTGAGAATTTCAGGTGCACAGCAGAGTGACTCAGCCATACACATATATGTATCCATTCTCCTTCAAACGGCCCTGCCATCCAGGCTGCCTAGATTCCTATTGTTTAAGTCACTCAGTGTGTGGTACTATCACAGCAGTCCTACAAAACCAATATAAGAACCTATATTTTTTTAAAAAATCACACACAGCACTATTTACAATAGTTAGAACATGGAAGCAACCCAGATGTCCATCAACAGATGAATGGATAAAGAAGTTATGGTACATATACACAATGGAATATTGATGCTATGCTATATGCTAAGTCACTTCAGTCGTGTCCAACTCTGTGCAACCCTACAGATGGCAGCCCACCAGGCTCCGCTGTCCCTGGGATTCTCCAGGCAAGAACACTGGAGTGGTTGCCATTTCCTTCTCCAATGCATGAAAGTGAAAAGTGAAAGTGAAGTTGCTCAGTCGTGTCCGACTCTTAGTGACCCCATGGACTGCAGCCTACCAGGCTCCTCCGTCCATGGGATTCAGGAATGCATTTGAGTCAGTTCTGATGAGGTGGATGAACCTAGAACCTATTATACTGAGTGAGGTGAGTCAGAAAGAGAAAGATAAATATCGTATTCTAATGCACAAATATGGAATCAAGAAAAATGGTTCTGAAGCATTTACTTAGAGGGCAGCAATGGAGAAACAGATGTAGAGAATAAACTTATGGACATGGGGAGAGGGGAGGAGAGGGTGAGATGTATGGAAAGAGTAACATGGAAACTCACGTTACCGTACACAAAATAGACAGCCAACGGGGATTTGCTGTATGGCTCAGGAAACTCAAACAGGGGTTCTGTATCAACCTAGAGGGGTGGGATGGGGAGGGAGATGGGAGGAAGGTTCAAAAGGGAGGAGATATAAGTATACCTATGGCTGATTCATGTTGAGGTTTGACAGAAAACAACAAAATTCTGTATAGAAATTATCCTTCAATAAAAAAATTTTTTAAAAAAGCATCACATGAACAGGTGATAAGGAATGCATCTATTATTATTATTACTTTTGGCTATGTTAGGTTTTGGTTGGGGCACACAGGATTAGTTGCTCTGTAGTGTATGGGATCTTAGTTCCTCCTCCAGGGATCAAACCCACATCCCTTGCATTGGAAGGCAGACCACTGGATTGCCAGGGAAGTCCCAGGAGTGGGTCTTGAACAGTTCAAAAAATGAAGTTAGGTCACTTATGTTTCAGACAAATCCAAAGTCAACTCTCCAGGCTGCTTCCCCAGGATGAAGCAGGGGACGAACAAAGAGATGAGAAAGGAGGGCACGGCCAGGAAAGCAGCCCGGGCCAAGCAGAGCATCAGATGCAGAGGAATAGAAGAGAGGAATGGACTGTCCCCTTGCCCAAGACAGGGAGAAATTTCAGGAGAGGACAAGGACATAGTTACAGGCAGGGACCGGCTAAGGAAGAAGGACTAGGAGAGAAAAGGGATATCCCAGAGGGCAGCAGGCTCTGAAGTGCAGGGGTATCCCCATGTCCTCTGCCAATGACCTTTCTGGTTCCTGGTCATGCATGAAGTCAAGGTTACATCCAATGGCTCCTACGTGGTATTTCTTTACCTATCTGGAATCTCTCTAGCAAACAGTTCAGAGCTTATAACCTTCTGGTTATAAAGTACCTAGTAACTGTTGGAAGTGAAAGTAAGTGTTGGACTGCTTCTGTCCATGGAATTCTTCAGTCAAGAATACTGATTAGCATTAGTTGCTAAGTCATTTCTCACGGACTGTGGCCTACCAGGCTCTTCTGTCCATGGGATTTTCCAGGCAAGAATACTAGAGTGGGTAGCAATTCCCTTCTTCGGGGGATCTTCCCGTCCCAGGAACTGAACCCAGGTCTCCTGCATTGCAGGCAGACTCTTTACTGTCTGAGCCACCAGGGAAGCCCATTATTCTACTTTTATTTGATTGGACCTATCTGGGGCACTAAGGAAAGGGACACTTTGTCTGAAAAGTCCACATTGGGAATTCCTTTCTAAGCTCCCAAAGCATCTGAACTCTGAACGACTCTCCAGCCAAATGCTTCCTCTCCCCCATTTCTGACCCTGGGAACAGGAGACACATCATTCCATGTTAATATTCTCCTAGTCAGACTTTCCTGGTGGTCCAGTGGTTAAGAATCCACCAGCCAACGCAGGGGACATAGGTTTGATCCCTGGTCTGGGAAGATCCCATATGCAGCAGGGAAACCATAAGCTCCAACTATTGAGCCTCACTCTGCGACTAGTGAAGCCTGCCCGCCTAGAGCCTGTAGCCTGCAACAAGAGAAGCCGCCTCAGTGAGAAGCACACACACCACGACTAGAGGGTGGCCGCCACTCACCAGAACTGGAGAAAGCCCGCACAGCAATGAAGGCCAAGTGCACACAAAAACAAAGAAATAAGTAAATATTTAAAAAAATTCTCCTATTCATGACTTCATCATCCTCTGAAGATTCTTCTTCTAATACCATTGAGTGTCTTCCTGTCTTTCCTCAGCTGTATTTTCCCCCTTACTACCTACCAACACTCTTCCTACTAATACACACAAATTCAGACCACCACCCCACCTCTGGAAATTGGTGGAGTTCAGTAATCCCTTTTGGGTGTAGAATTACTTGAACAATGTACATCCTTAAGAGAATCAAATGCGACATCACCCAAGACCACAGATGGCGGCTTCGCAATGCCTATGTCCTTTTCTTTGTTTCTGAGCCTGAATCTCTTTCCCATCTCTGTGCTGCTGCTGCTAAGTCGCTTCAGTCGTGTCCGACTCTGTGCGACCCCAGAGACGGCAGCCCACCAGGCCCCACTGTCCCTGGGATTCTCCAGGCAAAAACACTGGAGTGGGTTGCCATTTCCTCCTCCAATGCATGAAAGTGAAAAGTGAAAGTGAAGTCGCTCAGTCATGTCCGACTCTTAGCGACCCCATGGACTGCAGCCTACCAGGCTCCTCCGTCCATGGGATTTTCCAGGCAAGAGTACTGGAGTGGGGTGCCATTGCCTTCTCCCCCATCTCTGTGGGAGGTGCTTTTTTCCCTGGGTCAATTACTTGAATAAAAATCCGGAATCTTTCCAGTCTAGTTCCTTCTGGTTGAAGGAACAACCAGAAAAAGCAAAAGTGGAGAAGGGTGGGTTCAATGGAAAACTATATTCAATTGTAAAGGAGTCCCTGATCACCTCGTGGGGCTTCCCCAATGGCTCAGCAGGTAAAGAATCTGCCTGCAATGCAGGAGACACAGGAGATGCAGGTTCGATCCCTGGGTCAGAAAGATCCACTGGAGGAAATGGCAACCCACTCCAGTATTCTTGCCTGGGAAATCCCATGGACGGAGGAGCCTGGAGGGCTACAGTCCAAAGGGTCACAAAGAGTCAGACATGACTGAGCAGCTAAGCACACTGATCACCTCATGGGAGTCTGTATGGTTAAAAAACAAAGAGGGGGAAAAAAAGCAAAGAGGGAAGACAGGATTATCAGCCACGCCTGGGGGTGGGCTTATATAAGGACAGAGGATGAAAGTGAGAAATGTACTTCAAAAATAATTTCAGCAGAAAAATGTATTTAATAACCACTCAATTTAGAAAATACCATCTCTAATGAAAATGTCTCCAAGTGATAGTTTTAAGGATTTTCATTTTATATTTTTGAATGGCATTAGAATAATGAACGCTGTGAGATGAGGACACGGGAAAAAGCAGAAGAAAATCTGCTTTTTAACTAAGTTATCTCATCCGCAGTCCTATTCAGAAACTGCCACATCCATGAACACGACTAGAGATAACATTATAAACTCTGAGGTAATTTATACGCTTTTCCTTTTTATTAAAAAATAAACAGGCAAATTTTAATTATTCACTAGAATGTTAATATAAAACCAGTGTGATAGCAGCTAACATTCTACAAACAGCCTTTTGCTGGCTTCATGTGACACGGATGATCTAAATTCTTCCCCATTTCATTGACTATTCAGTGCCTCCCCCGTTGTCCCCTGCCCAATTTAGCAGCTTTGTAACACAGGAAACTTAACTTTCGATGTCCCAGCTGATGATAAATTTTTTACAAAAAGCATACTATAACACGAATTCTTAGGTCACTAGGAAAACAAAGCATCAAGATAATTCAAGTAAAAGCATGAATTTCCTTTCTGCTCCCGAACCACTGAAATAACTGTATTCGTTCTCTGTTTTGCTTTATGTGCCTTGTCTTGCTAATGTTTTCTAAACATAAAAATAACTTCTCTTTCTTTTATCTTCATAGCCTTACTCAGACTTCATTTCAAATTCTTCTCCTTGTTACAAGAACAGAAGAATAGAGGAGAAGTGGTGAGACTCCGGGGGATTGGTTCTGCAACAAGCTGGGGAGACAAATGGACAGGTTATGAGACAGGTCTAGGATCTGGGATCCTTTGCTGGAATGCCTGTACCTGGACGGACTTTCCAGATGGCTCAGTGGTAAACAATCCTCTTGCCTATGTAGGAGACATGGGTTCAATCTTTGGGTTAGGAAGATCCTCTGGAGAAGGAAATGGCAACCCTCTCCAGAATTCTTGCCTAGGAAATCCCATGGACAGAGGAGCCTGGCAGGCTACAGTCTGTGGAGTCACAAAAGAGCTGGACACAACTGAGTGACTAAACAATGACAACAACCACACCTGGACACACCTCTCCTTGAGCCACAAAATACAAAGAAACCAAATGGGAATAAAAATAACTGTGTGCATGTACAGTTGGGATGAATTCTGGATGAAAGGTAACAGAGACCCAAAACCCCCTAATGCCACTTCTGAAGATCTGGGAGCAAAAGCAGGGTACTGCACATGTACACTTGTACACAACAGCATCTAAGGGGTGAGCAAAACACCTAAGTCACCCCTCCAGCCTGACCTCTGGACACATCCCTACCCTCACCCCATATAAATAGGAACCACCTTATCCCATCTCAGAGAGGGAACAGGGAACCTGTTACTTGATTTCACTCCTCCCTTCCCCCTACTTCAGCAGTGACCCCAGTAAAGCCTTGCCTGAATTTCCTGTCTGGCCTCTAGTCAATTTCTATTGATTGAGGAAAGCCAAGGACCCTGATGGATAACAGGTGGAGGACCTTGTAACAGGAGGCAGAGGTTCAGCTTCCTGGGCCGGAAAAAGCCTTGCACTGTGTGTTGAGTTGCTTCAGACAAGTCCGACTCTTGAAGCCCTATGGACTGTGGCCCACCAGGCTCCTCTGTCCGTGGGATTCTCCCAGGCAAGAAATACTGGAGTGGGTTACCATGCCCTCCTCCAGGGGCCTTTCCCGACACAGAGATCAAACCCGAGTTTTATGTCTCCTGCATTGGCAAGTGGGTTCTTTACCACCAGTGCCATCTGAAGCCCCACCATTTGGGGGCCTTGTTTCCTCTGAACTCCCTATCCTTACAAACTGCACCATCATGAGCTGTTCTGTCCTCTTTCTCCCCTGTTTAGCAGACAACCGTTCATCAAATACTATTCATTCCACCCCTTTAGCATCCCCCTCAGCTGTCCACTTCTCTCCAGCCCCACTGCTCTGCCCAGGTTCAGCTCCTCATTCTGGTCACCAGGTTGGGACAACAGCCTCCTAACAGGTTCCTGGACTCCCCCTAAATTCACTCCCCTGAAAGTGAAATTCTGATCACTACTCCACTACTGCAGAGAGCAAAAAGGGAGGACGGGGAGTCTGGAGAAAGGGCATCTTATTGATCTTCATCCCCAGTGCCTAGCACATAGTGGAGAAAGAAATGGATGAACGAATCTGTTGATCACTCACTTCCTGGCTATAAACTGCCAAGGCTAAAAACTTTCCACAGCCGCAGACAGGAATGCAAATTCTATAGCAGAGCCATAAGCCTCAGGCTGCTTACTCGCTTAATCCACTCGCTTGCCACGTCTCCATCCTAATCATATCAGTATTCTCACCATGGTATGCTCTTCACAGCTCCAGGTATAAAAGGGCATGAGCTTCTTTTGCCTGAGATGTCCCTCCTCCTCTGCACCTAATGACTCCTCCACGCAGGTCACTTGCTTTGTGAATCCTTCTGTGAGACCTCAGAGTGAGGCATGTTCCTGAAGCCCCAGAGTAAGTGTACCCACAGCTCCTACCATTCCCAATAGGGAAAATCATAAACCCCATTTTTTCACCTCCTCACCAGACTGAGAGACACTCAGCATTTAAAGGGAAGGCGCTACTTCTTATTTTTCTCTCCCCTCTCTCTTGTCATCTCCTTTTCCAATGCCCAGAATGTTGTTGCTGTTTTATTAATAGTAGAGTTGTGTGTGACTCCTGAGACCCCATGGACTGTGGCCCTCCATGCCCAGAACAGCAGTTGATAAACATTAGATGCTCATAAAATACCTGCTGGATGAGCCTGTTCAAGGGAAACAAATACCCTAGGTATTAGGAGGACAGAAAGTCTCACCTTTCTCTTCCCACCAGTCTCTCCTCCAGCCCCTCTGTCTTCACCCCATCCCTTTTACCACCCCTCACTCTCTCATTTCCTTCCACTCCCCAGCACAGCTCGGACCTGGGCGGGGAGTCCCCATTCAAGTCCTAAATCTCATACCTTGCAGATCAAGGGAAGAGGGACCTCAATATTATCAAGGCAGCAAAAAAGGATGAAAAATGTTCATAGAGACCTAGTTAGAAATACAAATTCAGGGCCTTCCATAAAACACTGTTATGTGTTGGTTAGGACCTACAGAACTGCTGTTGCAGTGGGAAATTTCAGTTACTCTGTCGGCTACATTCAGGGCTGGCACGGAGATCAAGTAACAATTCACGATCTTGTTCTACAGGAATACTGGTTCAGAGTTCCCAACGAGCCTTCTGTAAGGTAACTAACTACTGGAACAGTCAGCTTGTTCACTGTGGACTGTCTTTGCTAAAGGCTTTTCCGCTTGAATTTGTAATTCTCTCCCTGAATAATTTCTAAACTACTAAGATGAGTGGAAAGGACTCTTGTCTTATCATCAAGAAACCTATATTCCAGATCAAAGGCCTCATTCCTGCCTACATAGTAGACACACGAAGGGAGTTTTTTAAAGTACTCATTCAAATGCCCCCATTCAAGATGGTTAACATCAGAATCTCTGGATGGTAGGATCTTTTCAACAGTTTATGGAAGAAGCTCTTCAGGAAATTCTAATTTGCAAACTGGGTGGAGAACCTAGACTGTGTTTTGACTCATTTGTTCTGGGGTAATTTCCTCATGAATCTGACTTGTCTGAATCTTGGTTTTCTTACCTAATAAAATGAAAGCTTTGAAATGAACAAAAGTTTCTCTATATCCTATAAGTTTCTCTTATTCTTTCCAGTTTTCAAAACATTTGGAATTTTTATGAGTTAATTTTTGAACGTTTAGTTGCTCTATTCCTCTTGGCTTATCTGACGACGTACAAATCAAGAAAAAACAGACAGAAATCTGCAAAGACCTTTTAGTAACTGAGACAGAAGGAGTTGCAGGCAACATTCCAATTTGAAAAGTATTCTTCCCACATACTTAACTAGTTCCTGGGAAGACAAAAGTTACATGTACAATTACTTAATTTTACAGGTTTTTTAGAGCCATTAAATTAAAACTTTTAAAAAGGAAAAGAAAAAAATCCCCACACTATATTTCACTCCCTCAGATATATAGCTTTATCATTCTAACAATGCCTTTTTTTGCATAAGCTTCCATTAAAGCCATGACTGCAGAGTAAGCTGATGATTTCAATGATGCCCCCTCACTCCCGAAGTCTTTTTTATTCAGTAGCTTACTGAGAAATTTAACACACAGGGTCCCTAATTTCTTTATTCTAAGGACAGCAATATAACCTTTGTCTTGCTTTGACCAATTTTTCTCTTAGTTAACACATCTTTCCAAGTTTAAAAAAATATTTTTTTCATTGATTTGGATTATAAAGTAAACCGAGAAACCTGCAAATATTTTGTGAAAAACAAATAAAGAAATATTCACCCTTGCAGAAGAAAAGAGAACACAGGAGAATCGCTTGCTCCATTTTATAATATTATGGTACACTGTGTAGTCTCATGTCAGTATTTATTATCAGTCATTTAGTTTATGATAGAGAATAACTTTTGATTACTGATGCTTGTAGTATTACTCACTCTGTCTTGGACTGTTTGAAGATCTGTATTTTTATTACAAAGTCCAATAAAAATAAAGTGAAAAACCCATAGGTCCCAAAACTGATTCCTGGCTAGTGCTGTATGTCACTCCTTTCCAATCTAAAAAGTATTTCCTTCTACTGTTAGTCTCTGTCTCTCGCTCATAAGCAAATTTATCTCCTAATGCTTCATTCTTTATTTTAGCCATTAATCTCCTATTGAGAACCTTACCAAATGCTTTTTGCAGATAAAAATATTTAATATCTACTAGATTTCCCCTATCCACAAAGCCATCCAACACTGCTTAGAGGGGAAAAATCAATCTTTTGTACCTGAATTTAAGTTTGCTGGTTTGACTCAATGTATTTTTCTCAAAACTTCTTCAGGTCTTTACAGGAAACAAGAGAACCATAGGGCAAGAACGCTGCTTCTCTTTGTTATGGGTTCAATTGTGCTCCCTAAAAAGGCATGTTGAAGTTCCAATCCCCAGAACCTCAGAAAGTGACCTATTTGAAAATACTGTCATTTCAATTGCAACCAGTTAGGTAAAAATAAAGTCTTACTATGTAAACTGGGCTATTACATGATGGATGTCCTTAGAAGAGACAGAAATGCACAGGAAGATGACCATGTGACAAAGGAGGCAGAGATGAGAGTAACTCATCTATTAATATAAGCCAAGGCTTCTCTGGTGGCTCAGACAGTAAAGAATTTATCTGCAATACAGGAGACTCAGGTTCGATCCTTGGGTCAGGAAGATCCCCGGAGAAGGGAATGGCTACCCACTCCAGTATTCTTGCCTAGAGGAATCCTTGGACAGAAGAGCTTGGCCAGCTATATATAGTCCATGGGGTCACAAAGAGCTGGACACGACTGAATGACTAATACACACACACAAAGCATCCCAAGTATTGCCAGCAAACAACAGAAGCTTTCTAGCAAGAAAGGATTCTCTGCTACAGATTTCAGAAGGAGAGGGCCCTGTGGACACAGCCTTAATTTCAGACTTCTGCCCTCCAGAACTGTGAGAAGAAACATCCGTTGTTCTAAAGTACCCAGTTCTTGGTACTTTCTTAGGGTACAGTTTAGAAAACCAATACCCTCCCTCTTTTCCCATTAATCCCGTATTTGCAGGCCCTGTCTATCCTGGATTTAAGTCTACCCAGAAATTTCATACATACACAACCTGTGTGTATGTGTGCAGGCATGTAAAATATTTTTCTCCTTTAGTATCAGGCTCAACACTGAAGAATCACATTTAACACTTAGAGCCAAAGGATCATATTTAACATTTAGATTCAAAGGATCATATACAATGTTTCTTCTTTCAGGATCATATTTACCTCCAAAGCAGAAAGTACCCCAATGGTCGCTGAGTATCACGTATCTAATACTGGCTCCAATGGGCTGTCATCCCAGCTGGTTCTTTGAATACCTCCTACTTCCTGACGTGGCCATGCAAATTCCAGAAAACTTGGACTTTATCAAAACTCTGCTTTATACTGGGCTGAAATCCATCTTTCTATATCTTCTAAAAGTAAGGTGCCAGTCCTCTGTCCTTGGGTAATAGACAACAATCATGTCTTTTCTTGCCTTGTTGTGTATGCTGCTGCTGCTGCTAAGTCACTTCAGTCATGTCTGACTCTGTGTGACCCCACAGATGGCAGCCCACCAGGCTCCCCCGTCCCTGGGATTTTCCAGGCAAGAACACTGGAATGGGTTGCCATTTCCTTCTTCAATGCATTACAGTGAAAAGTGAAAGTGAAGTTGCTCAGTCTTGTCTGACTCTTCATGACCCTATGGACTGCAGCCTACCAGGCTCCTCTGTCCATGGGATTTTCCAGGCAAGAGTACTGGAGTGGGTTGCCATTGCCTTCTCCACTTGTTGTGTATATGCGTGCATAAAAGCATGTGAACACAATATCACAACCCCAATGCTCACATTCTTCCCAAATAAGATGTCCCCTTTCCTTTCAATCACTCTGCATGAGGATGTTTCAACTTCCCTCATCCCATGCTCGGCCATCCTTCTACACATGCTCCAGTACCATTTCCATCCTCACACCCTTTCATCGTATCTCTCTGCTCCTTCATTCTCATACGGCCCTCAGCCTTGACCTCTCTCCTCATCCTTCCTCAGGTAGACAAGAAAAAGGTCTACTTCAACTTCTGCCTGTGAGCTGCTCCCTGGGCACCCCCAAGGAAGAGAATCTAAAACGAAGCTAGAACCTTGTACAGAACCAAAGTGGCCGTTGATATTCATGACCTGCACATGCATCATCACAGGACCATCAGCAGAGCAGGCAGATACAGTGGAAGCTACTTGAGCTCAGGGTTCTCTTGCAATCTTCCCTTTCATTTCAACAAGGATTTGCTGTGGGTCTATCATGGGTGGGGCTCTGGGTTTGCCCTCACATGACTCCTTCATGTGTACCATCGTCTAGGGGATTCCTTGGTGGCTCAGATGGTAAGGATCTGCCTGCAATGCAGGAAACCCTGGTTTGATCCCTGGGTTGGAAAGATCCCTTGGAGAAGAAAATGGCAACCCACTCAAGTATTCTTGCCTGAATAATCCCATGGACAGAAGAGTCTGGTGGGTTACAGTCCATGAGGTCAAAAAGAGTCAAACACAACTGAGCAACTAACTCACTCACTTACCCCCTAGAGTTTTTCTCCAAACATTCTCTCTCTATTGTCTTATTTTTCTTGTCCTCCATAGAAAAGTACCGTTCAACATATAAATCTCATTCAGGGACTCGAGAAATACCTCTGGGCCTCCAAAGGTCAAACGTAGCTTAAACTTATCTTTCATAATCTAGATTGATGGCGGGACAGAGAGCAGGATGATGCAGTGACTAAAGTATGGAATCTGGGGTTGAGTCCTTCAGAACTCTGCTCTGTCCTCCATGTGTGGCCTCAGTCTAGTTACCTAACCTCCAAGCCTCAGGTCTCCAAGCCACTCAATGCTGAGAAGGTACCTCCCCTACTTTGCTTTAGGACAACTGCAAAAAGAATTTGGTGAACTACTCCACAAGATTTATTAACCTTTGCTCATGAAATGATTCAACAAATATGTACGGTGGTGGTTTAGTTGCTAAGTCATGTCTGCCTCTTATGACCCCATGGACTAAAGCCTGCCAGGCTCCTCTGTCCATGGGATTTCCCAGGCAAGAATACTGGAGTGGGCTGCCATTTCCTCCTCCAGGGGATCTTCCCAACTGACCCAGGGATCAAACCCACATCTCTTGCACTGTAGACAGATTATTTACCACTGAGCCACCAGGGAAACCCCAAATATGTATATCAAGTATCTCCCCAATGCAAAGGACTAAGGGGCCCATTCGAGGATTTCAATTCCACAGCATTTATGAGTTTGCTAATAGATGAGTAACTGGCACAGATACCATATGACAAATAACAAAAATCAACATGTTAGGAAATAAAGACAAATGAATAACAATCTCAGAGACACAAGCAACCACCTATGGGTCTCACCTCCAAGTCATAAACCAGAATTCCACTAAGAAAAAAAAAAATCCCTACTTCTTCTGCTGAGAAAAATATAGATCTCTTTTAAAAAATGAGTTTTATATGTGTTGTTTACAATTGTATATTTTGATGTCCTTGTACCTGATGACCTATCCCATAAAGAAGCATTTTCTAGGCACTGACTATGTGCAAGTCTTTCTGCCGGGGGGATTTCTCTTAGCAAGCCAGGTCTGTAAAAGGCAGTTATACGCTTTTGGAATAAGGTGGGTTACTTTTTTTTTTAATTTCACATAGTAAAATTTTACACAGACTAGTATACACCACATAAAAAACTAAGCTTGGAAGCTATTCCTTCCCTGCCCCTCCTCCCTAGAAGTCTAGCCATGAGGAGGCACAGAAAATGCTTTATGCTTAAATAGACTTAACCTGTTTTAAAAAATGACATGCATGGACCAAAATGCACCATCAGGAGTTCCTGCCCTGCTGGGAGGCCAGCAAACATGGAAAGTCCTCTCTTCTGCGGAGTTTTTTATTTTACACTCACAAAGGATGGGGAGGGTATGGGTGGGCTAAGGTAAACGTTCTGAAATTTTTGCTTGGGGCCTTGAATAAGATGGCAAGTTAATTAGTTTTTACTCTATAAATGGTTTAATTTTCAGGGCTGGTTTAAGGAACTGTAAATAAATCTACACTTTAAAATCTTTACTTTTTAATCTAATACCCATGTGTATTCTTATACTTTCCACAGTGATAAACTTTCAACTGAAGCAAACTTTTTCATAAATTAAATGCTTTTCCTATGAAAGGCAAGATCTTATTTAAAAAAAAAAAAAACAGGCTGGAACACCACAGGGGTCTGGACGTGCCATCTGGATCAATACTCCTTCAGGATACAAAGATTTGCAGCCTAAGATGAAGGACTCAGTGTGACTTATGACAGTCTTTGGAAAAATAAATCTATACTGTCATTTATACTAGGATTGACTCATATTTAAATTTTTTTTAACTTTTAAAAAAGTCTTAGATGTTAATTTGCTATTAATCACAGCATTTTTTTTTTTTTTAGGGTTTTGGTTTCCTTCAGTCACAGCAAATTTCCCACTGTTTTCTCCCTTTTTTATTTATTTAATGGCTTCCCTTCTATTTTCTTCTCTTTTTCTCAGCTTCATCTCATTGTTTCTGTATTACTTTGATCTTATTGGGTTGCATTTCGAGTATTCCCTCCCCTGGTTCCTACTTTTTTCATTTTTGATTTCCTATACGTTACAAAATCCCAGCCAAGTTCAAAACTCATTTCGCATTCCCTTCAAGGTCTGCTTTTCTCAAGCCCCATATTTTTATGTTTGTACTCTTCCCACAGATCTTCATCAGCAATTCAAACCTGATGACATTATGATTGCATCTTTAGTGCTTTTCTACTCCAGCCTTATTTATCATGCCTGCATTATTTCCAAAGATAAGGTCTAGCATAACTTCAGAGCAGAGCTTGTTAGCTGTTGCGTGTGTGTGAACAGTCCAGGCTACTGAAAGATAAAGCCACATGCCTACAATCTGGCGTTATTCTTAATGTGTGCATTTGCTGGGCGGAAATCCCTGAGCAGTAGATGACCTGCTTTCGACTTCTCTTTTCTATAAGCATGTTTCCCTTTCTATCTTACTTCCTATCACCTTGTTCTTGGATTGTTTGATGAAAAAAATATGGTGCTCGTTTCTCTTCCCTGATTATATTCCCTTCAAACTGTTTACTCCTACTTCACCGTCTTCTTTTTTTGTATTTCTCTCACCACATTTCCACTAATGTAAAAGTAAGATCCATTTTCTCTTTTTTTTGAAATATTTTATTTTAATTAATTACTTTATTTATTTATTTGGCAGCCTCGGGTCTTAGCTGCAACACACAGGATCTTTGTTGCATCACATGAGACCTTTCATCACAGTAAACGGACTCTCTAGTTGGCAGCACAAGGGCTCAGTAGTTGTGAAAGCGCTTAGTTGCCCCATGGCATTCAGGATCGTAGTTCCCTAACCAGGGATTGAACCCGAGTCCCCTGCACTGCAAGGTGAATTATTAACCACTGGACCACCAGGGAAGTCCCAAGATCCATTTCACTGATGAAAAAGTCAAGGCAAAACGTTTTTTCCTTGGTCCTTTCCTTGTCTCTGGAACTATCTGAGAATCCTAAGAAACCCTTTAGACATCATACCACACGCTTGGATTGCTCAAGCTGTGCTTTGTATACATAATCTCCTTGCCAAAGTTATATTTTTTTCTAACTTTTTGTTCAATTAAAATAGGAATTTGTGGCTTCCGGTCCGGTACTGGCGTCTTTGCTGAGGGTCACATTGAGCTTCCAGCGACTTCAGGGGCATCTTTAGGAGTCAGCACTATGGCAGAAGACATCAAGACCAAAATCAAGAACTACCAAACTGCTCCTTTTGACAGCCGCTTCCCCAACCAGAACCAGCCCAGGAACTGCTGGCAGAACTACCTGGACTTCCACCGCTGTGAGAAGGCAATGACCGCTAAAGGAGGTGATGTCTCCGTGTGTGAATGGTACCGGCGTGTGTACAAGTCCCTCTGCCCCATATCCTGGGTGTCAACTTGGGACGATCCCCGGGCAGAAGGCACGTTTCCTGGGAAGATCTGAACTGGCTCCATCCCACCTCCTCTGTCCTCTGTCCTTCTCCCCAGGGTGGTGAAGGGGGACCGGGGTACATGGTGATCCCCACCCTGGGATCCTGACTCATGGTATAACTAATAATAAATGCTCGTTGGAAACGTGAAAAAAAAAAAAATAGGAATTTGCTCTAAAAACCACATGTCCAAACTCCTCAAAGTTGTGACACATCAGGAAAGAGGAACTAGATCTAATCTAATCTCATTTCATTTTGCCTGTTTTCACTTTTCTTTATCTCTGTCTTTCTCATTGATTCATTTGTATATTCCACAATATTTCCTTAGGCTGTCCTAGATGTCAGACATGGTAGCAATCACAGAAGAATACCGATAAGTAAGATAAGAACCTCGTTGGCCTCAAGGAGGTTCATAGTTTTATACATACACACAGACACACACACACACACACAATGTATATATAACTATATATATATATACACACACACACACATACCCCTAACAGGTAAAACAACTGATGATGATACTATATGATAAATGCTACTGGTATTTATAATTATCCAAGGAGGAGGATAGTATGAACAATTAGTTTTGCCTTTAAAAGATCATAGAGAAATCTGACAGAGTATGAAAATTTCACTTAAATCTTTAAAAATGGCTATCAGGAGGGGAGAAGGCTACTACAGACAGAGGAAATGATGTAAAGAAGACAGAAATACCTGGGATATTTACAAATAGCAATAATGACCACACAAAACAGCAGTAAAGATAACCTTTTTTATTTTTCTTTTAAATAGAGGGGTCTTATTTATTTATTTGTTTGCTTTTACTAATTTCTTAGTTGCAGCATGCAGGATCTTTAGTTGGGGCACATGGGATCTAGTTCCCTGACTAGGGATTGAATCTGGGCCCCCTGCATTGGGAGTGCAGCATCTGAGCCACTGGAGCACCAGGGAAGTCCCTACATTAAAGATACCCTTTTAACTGATTTAATTTAATTCTTATTTTACCATAGAAGAATACCTACCTCGCAGAGTTATTATAAAGATTAAATATAAATAAAACCCTTAAAGAGTACCTGTCACAGAGTAAATGCTCAAGAAATGCTACCTATCATTATTGTTATATTACAGATTATATCACATATATTTCATCTATTCAAAATATTTTTTTTTTTTTTTTTGGTTCTTGGATCTTTGTGGACCACTGTGGCTGCTGAAATAGTGATCTCACACATGGCTGAAGAGCTGAGGTGGCTGCTACAGCTTTCATCATGGAAGAATTGGAAATAATGACAATGATATCTAAAAAGTATACCATAAAAAGACACATCTAATTATGATTCTCAATGAATCAGATTTTTTTTTTTATAACTTTCTTTTTTAAGACAGAGTCAAAAGCTGGCAAAACAAGCTCATATGTAAGATTCATTAAACAATTCTACTCATACAATAAGCTTTAGGATCAGTACAGAATAGAGTCCAGCTGTTTCTTTTATCTCCTACAGCTATACCAGGGCTTCCCTGGTGGCTCAGTGGCCAAGAATCCATCTGCAATGTAGGAGCCTCAAGAGACACGAGTTTGATCCCTGGGTTGGGAAGATCCTCCAAAGAAGGATTCTTGCCTGGAGAACCACAGGGACAGAGGAGGTTGGCGGGCTAATGTCTATGGGGTCGCAAAGAGTTGGACATGACTGAAGTGACTTAGCACACACAGCTACACCAAAATCACATGTGTTACTCCATTTGAACTGATAATTAAATGAATTTATTTGTTCAAGGGTCACAAATTCTGTAAGACAGAATAAGAGTCCAAGTCTTCTAACTCCCATGACCATGGCTCCTTCCCCTAAAACATTCTGAAAGATTCCTCAGTGTTAGTTCCTCAGTCATGCCCGACTCTTTGCAACCCATGGACTGCAACCCAGGCTCCTCTGTCCATGGAATTTTCCAAGCAAGGATACTGGAGTGGTTTACCATTTCCTTCTCCAGGGGATCTTCCCGACCCAGGGATCAAACCTGGGTGTCCTACACTGCAGGCAGATTCTTTACCAACTGAGCTACCAGGGAAGCCCTAGATTAAACCAAAAACTAGGCTACTAATCACTTAGTTGACCAAAAATGTACACACACTCTGGATAACCAAGTGTTTGCTTACAGTGATGTATAACACCAGACTAACATAGTTATATATATTTTTACCTCTCTCTCTTTAGAGAACTGGGTTTATAATAATAGAAATGGTTATCAAAATTATAAGATAAAAATTATTATGAATGTAAATGACAAACTTCTTTCAAGATTTTTAATGCTAAATTGATGGGAAAACAAGAGCCATGAAGAATTCTAGCCATGATAGAATACATGTTATGAGACTTGCCCTCCTGCTAGAAATAGTTATATAAATAACTGTACAACTGAACAAAATATATAAGGCAACTATTTTTAGGCATTGGGAAACTGGCAGCTCAAGATAAAGACCTTAAGGTAATTCAGATATACAAACGAGCAGATAAGGACTTTTAATCAGCTATTACAAATATGTTCAAGAATTTTAAAGAAAATATGATCTCAATGAATGAAAAAAATTGGAAAAGACTAGAAAAATTAAAATTCTAAAAAATAACAAATGGATCCTAAAACTAAAAATGTTCATCAGCACAAATTTCAGTGGATGGGCATAAAAGTAAATTTAAGGCAGAAAATAAAGGTCAATGAACTTGAAGAAAGATCCATGTATATTAGCCATTCAGAAAAAGGGGGCTGGAGGTTTGAGGGGAGATTAAAATTGAAGTTAACAGGCCCCAGGAAGCTGTGGACAATATCTAACACTCAGGAACTTGGGTCCCAGAAGGAAAAAAAGACTGCGGAAGAAAATATATTTGAAAAAATATTTTTTTAAATGTCTAAAACAACAACCTACAAATCCAAGAAGCTCAATAAACTCCAAGGAAGGATGAATATGAAGAAAACCACACTTAGGCACATCATAGTCAAATTAGTGAAAAATAAAGAGAAATATTTGTGGCCACAGCCAGAGTAAAATGAAACATTACTTACAGGAAAACAGGAAGAAACAGAATTCCAAGAAATGGAATGAAAAGGTTAATACCGAAATAGAAATAAAACTGTAACGTAAAATTCTATATTCAGCAAACCACCCTTGAAACATGGAGGTGAAGAAAGACATTTTCCAATGAACAAAATCTGAGAGAACTAATTACCAGCAGACTACAGGAAGAATAAGAGATAAAGAAATGACATGCAAAAGACTGGTTTTACCTAGGTTTCTTCTTTTAATTTTCTTAAAAGACAAATGACTATTAAAAATCACATCACTTTGAGGAGGGGTTTATAAACAGGTAGAAGAAGAATAGTAAAATAATTCTGGGGACTAATGAGGGTGTAAATGGAACTGCTCTAAGGTTTTTATATTTGTGACAAATGAAGTGTAAAGAGGAATATAGGTATGCCTCATTTTATTGTGCTTTGCATTATTACACTTTACAGATACTGCATTTTCTATAAATTGAAGGTTTGCGGCAACCCTTCATCAAGTAAGTCTATCAGTACCACTTCAAGTCTCTGTGCCATGTTTTGGTAATTCTTGAAATGTTTCAAAAGTGTTCATTACTATTATATTTGTTATGGTGATCAGTGATCAGAAATCTTTGATATTAATAAATTCATAGAACAAGTAGACCAAAATAAAATGAAACAAAATCAGATCTAAAAAATGTGACCAACCAACTTGAGTTAATTGACATTTACAGAACATTACGACTGACATTGGCAAAGAAATGACACTTTTTTCAGTGCACTTGAAGCAGATACTTAAATATACCATAAAATGGGGTATAAAATAAATCTCATTAATTACAAAAGGCAAAAGATTCTTAAAATGGGTATTCTCTGAGCATAAAAGAATTTTAAATTTTAAGTCAGTAATAATGATATCCATAGAAACATAAAATATTTGGAAATTAAACATTTCATACTAAATAACACTCCAATAACATTCTAAACAACTAGAAAAATTAGAAAACATTTTTAACTGAATGATAAAGCAAAAAAAGCAAAATATTGGTTCTTCGAAAAGAGTAATAAAACTGGCAGATCCCTAGCAAGACTATATTTTCTACCAAAACAAAACGAAGAACAACAACAACAGGAAAGAAAACAAAAATGGTTGATACTGGGAATAAAAAAGGAGATATAACTACGGACCCTACAGACATCAGACTAGTAAGAGACTATTCTAAGCACCTTATATCAATAAATTCAGCAACTCCTATATTTGTACAATGAAAAACAAGCAAGCAAACTTCTTATACACAGAATGACATGAATGGATCTCACAGGTATTACACCTCAGGGCATGTAGGTGAAAAAACACAGAAGAGTACATACTGTATAAGTATAATGTTCTAAAACTGGCAAAGCTAATCCATGGTGATAAAATCAGACCAGTTATTGCACCTGGAGCAGAAGGTTAAAAAGAGTGGAATTGACGTCAAATCGGAACAAAGGCTGTTTCTGGGAAGATGGAATATACAAATTGTCAAAACTCATCATATTGTACATGTTAACACTTGAACTTTATTGAATATAAATTTACTTCAATAAAGCTGATTTTGAAGAAAGCAAAGAGTTTTTAGATAATACAGAAACAGGATGAAATGTGAAGGCAGTCCACATATTTCATTTAAAAAATTTTTCAAAAACTACTTCATTTCTATTATATAGCTCCATAACAGAATGAGAAGCAAAAACTGTGGGTCAGGAAGTGCTAGATGCTTTCATATACATCTCACAAAGACTGCCTTTAATTCATCATAAGGTCTGGCACAGTGCCTTGGGAGACAGGTGAGTTAAAACTGAAAAAGCGATACACGTGAGGCCAGAACACTTGGGTTCAAATAATGACTTATATGTTCAGTTAGCTTTGGGACCCTAGGCAAGTCCCTCCATCTTAAGTTTCTTCATCAGCTACAGGGCTGGTGTGAAGGTGAAGGAACATAATTTTGAAGTATCTAGTAAAGCACATCACAAATACTAGTTCCATCACTCACAGTATCAGACACTGATCAGATGAAAAACTGAAGGAGATAAACAAGATGGACAGGGATACGAGCCAAAAGGAAGAGACAGGTGACGGCATGTTTCCAGTCACATTTCTGTCTGTGGATGCAAAGGGTGGAGTGGAGGGTGGAACAGACGTGTCCAAGCATGAGGACCTAATAATGTTCCTTTTTTTAAGCAATAGGTACAGGGTTGGCTTGCTCACCCAGAATGAATACACTTTCACTGTGACCTGGATCACGCCATTCTGGGCTAACTCCCTGGTCCTGTTTCTAGGAGCATGAAAAGGGAGGCTACCTGTCTACCTAAGACTCCAATGGGCTTTCCCCAGGCTCCTGAGGGTTCCAGCATCTTCTATCATTGAGGACCTTTGGAATACCAATATAACTGATGACCCATTCGTCACAATGTTCCATTCTTCCCTATCCTTAGGTTTTCAGAAATTTCACTCTAAATAAAATAAGCAGAGCAGAGATCTTTTGGATACAGCAGCAAACCAGAGCAACAGCTTCATTAATGCCTGGTCAGCTAATTTTCAGTACAATTCCAGGGAACCATGCTAGGTCTGAGAGAGTCTTTAATGAAAAGTACATGAGTAGAAAAATCTAGAGGGTGACTGCAATAGAGGCCCAAATTTAAGAAACGAGAAGTCACGTATATTCATCCAAACATGGAGCCACTAGTAGGGCAGCTAAAGATGCAACACTCCATCATGGTATAGTAAGTTATCTGACAGAGGTTTCAATAAACCTCTATGGGGAGGATTTCCCTGGTGGTCCAGTGGTTAATGCAGGGGATGAGGGTCTGATCCCTGGTTGGGGAACTAAGATCTCACATGCTGCAGAGCAACTAAGCCCAGGGGAGCAACTACTGAGCCACGCACTCTGGAGCCCATGTGCCATAACCACATGCTGCTGCTGCTGCTGCTAAGTCGCTTCAGTCATGTCTGACTCTGTGCGACCCCATAGACAGCAGCCCACCAGGCTCCCCTATCCCTGGGATTCTCCAGGCAAGAACACTGGAGTGGGTTGCCATTTCCTTCTCCAATGCATGAAAGTGAAAAGTGAAAGTGAAGTCACTCAGTCGTGTCCAACCCCTAGCGACCCCATGGACTGCAGCCTACCAGGCTCCTCTATCCATGGGATTTTCCAGGCAAGAGTACTGGAGTGGGTTGCCATTGCCTTCTCTGAGAAAGCCAGCATGATGCCGCAACTACTGAGCCCCTGAGCGAGAGCTACAGTCTGTGCACAACAGAAGATCCTGCGCCACCTGCAGGGCACGGCAGGTAACTCCATGGAGCCCCACATAGGAAAAGGAGGAGGCCGCGGAGGCTCAGGCAGGGTCTTGGGAAGGACCTTTATCAAAGCCAAGCTGAAGGAATTTATATTGTATCTTGAAAACGAAGGGCCGCCACCGAAGGATTTTAAACAAGCAGTACCACAACCCAATTAGCATTCCTGAGAGATCATTCTGGCAACAGTGTGGAGAACAGATTGAAAGGGGACAGAAGCAGAGACTGGGAAACTAGTTAGAAGACCGTTGAAGTGATCCATGTGGGGAATGACAGTGGCCTAAGATAGCAGCACACAGGATGGAAAGAATGTATGAAATACAGCGAAAAACAAAACTCTCAAGACTGATTCCCTGATTCCTATGAAGGTGAGAAAAAGCAATCAGTGTCAAGCTTGGGTGTATGAATAGCTAGACCTGCTGTTTGTGAAAACAAAGACTGAGTCAAGCTACATTTCAAAAACAACCAAAAAACAAAACAATGACACTGCCCTAAATTTAAGAAGAAAAAAAATAAAACACAGACAAAAGCTCAGGCTGCCTTAGACAGGACGGATATGGATGTCTGAAAAAAATCAAACACTTAAATTCACAGAGAGGAATAAGTCAGAGTCAAAGAAATTCCTGTCTAACATATGTTGATGAATGAATAATCAAAGACTAACGCAGAAGGCAATTCACTAACAAGAGAGCCATCTACTGCCTTACAAGGATAATGCAGTGATGAAACGCCACGCAAAAACGTGGAAGAAAGCCAAGTTTGTGACCATTTCCCACTGCACGTGTATTCATAAAATAGCTGACCCCTCCCACAAAAAAAAAAAAAAACCTCCAAGTGGTTAGCTGCTGCTGCTGCTAAGTCACTTCAGTCGTGTCCAACTCTGTGTGACCCCACAGACAGCAGCCCAGCAGGCTCCCCTGTCCCTGGGACTCTCCAGGCAAGAACACTGGAGTGGGTTGCCATTTCCTTCTCCAATGCGTGAAAGTGAAAAGTGAAAGTGAAGTCGCTCAGTCATGTCCGACTCTTAGCGACCCCATGGACTGCAGCCCACCTGGCTCTTCCATCCATGGGATTTGCCAGGCAAGAGTACTGGAGTGGGTTGCCATTGCCTTTTCCACAAGTGGTTAGCACTTTCAGTTAATGGCCAAATGCTTCGTCTTACCAATTTCTCTTAAAAGCATCCATTCAATATATACCATCATTTCAACATAAAACGCTTACCTGCCATCATGGCTATCATACTGGCTTTATAGACGTTGGTGAGAGATCCAAGTTCTCCTGTGGCTAAGATGGTTTTGAGATGAGCCTCCCCACAGGCCTTGCGAAACTGACGAATCTCATCATACAGGGCTGAGGAAGGAAATAATTGAGGCCGTTACAAAGCCGGCAAGTGATAACATAACTTGGCAGCCATTTAGAACTGGTAGAACCCATCTCAGACTTAGGAAACATAAACCATTTGTCACTTTCTAAAAAATCACCCCAATTTAATATTGCCTCAAGCATTCTGTTGCAGTTCCCCTCCTGTTCTAAGGAACTCCTTCATTTGCAACCATGAAACAGTTTCTATGCCCTGGCCCCAGGTTCCAAGCCACAGAGCTTTTAAAGTATCATTATAAAGACATGCAAATTACAAATAATTTCTACTGCTTCCATAGGATGGTTACTTAGGAGAAAAAAAGAAATTCATCTACGACATATACAGGGGTGTATCACTTTGCAAACTAAAGAAAAAAAAATCCTCCAGTCCTTTTGAATTCTCCCATTCACATATAATAAGTTCTCCTGTTGGAATATAAAGCAGGCCTTTCCTGAGAGCTCTGCTAATGAAAATAAAGACATAACATTTTGCCCCACTCTCTGCCAGGGTATTTGTCTATGCATGCATGTGTGCTAAGTCACTTCAGTCATGTCTGACTCTGCAACCCTATGGACCATAGCCTGCCAGGCTCCTCTGTCTGTGGGATTCTCCAGGCAAGAATACTGGAGTGGGTTGTTGTGCCCTCCTCCAGGGGATCATCCCAACCCAGGGATCAAATCTGTGTCTCTTACATCTCCTGCATTGGCAGGCAGGTTCTTTACCACTAGCGCCACCGATATATCAGACTAAAAAGCGTTGAGCCTAGACAGGGAGTGATGGGTGTTTGTACACAAATTCAGCTGTGGAGGAATTCAGAGATGCAGCTTTGAATCTATTAACCTCTGACCCCAGTACCACATTTGCCTTCTAGAGCTCCATATAGCATTCATAAAGCACCTGAATTGAAAATATATATATATTTTATACACATACACACATATATACCCTCAAAGCCCATTATACCCAATAAAATTGAGGGGGAAACATTTCATATTCAAAGTAACAGAATATTAGCAAGCAAAATCAGTACAGTATAATGAGTATTAAAATTCTGAAAAATTATTTAAGACTGTCTATTACCAATAACACCAAGCCCTTACCCTGCATCAGGGTGGCTACATCTCATTTCCTGAACTTCAGTTATTGCTACACTACCAGGATTAGGGTAATAATAAACATTAGGGTTAGGAGAAGCATTTTCAATGCTAAAATGAGAGTTGTATAATCCACAGGTTTTCTAAAGTACTTATAAAAGACTAAAAACCAGTCTTGAGTCAGAAAACTAAGTCAAACCACTCGAGTTTTTGGTGTTTTTATTTTTGAGGGGTGATACGCGCCATGCCAGACAGCATGCAAGATCTTAGTTCCCCAACCAGGGATGGAACCCACGCCCCCTGCAGGGGAAGCATGGAGTCCTAACCACTGGACAACCAGGCAAGTCCCCAAACCATGAAAGATAAAGATGGAACAAAACCTGTCTTCTCAATTTTAGAAAACCCAAACTTAACTTGCAGCACCAAGGATTCTATCACAAGATGCATGGGAAAGAACAATGTTTGTTGCTCCCAAGAGGTACCCACGGTTTTTTCTAGAAAGGGCGGAATATTTTTACAAATTCCTAACAGTCAGTAGTTGTGAGTATCAGAAATGACCTGAGATGCCACACTGCCCACCTTACCCTGCGTGTCGCACCTAAACCATGAGAAAATCATATCACCCACACATCCAACAACGTGCAAGACTAGAACAAACAGAGAAAGACGATGTGGAGTAACAATTTATATTCTTTTAACTCAGAGACTGAATCTTGGATGGAATGACAGTTCTTGAAAATAGAAAGCTGTCCTCTAAGAACTAGTGACAAGGAAACCTCTTGAGCTAAATATTCAAGAATGATAATCTGGAGATGAGTTGTGATCTAATTAAGGATTTTTTAGCTTCCTAGTACAATGAGCAATCTCAAGGGTCAAACAAATGTGGATTTAAAACTCAACTCCAACACTTTCTGTGTGACCTTAGGCAAGTTATTTCTCCCAGCCTCAGTTCTAGCCTTAAACTATCAATAATAATATTTATTTTGTAGGTTATTTGAGGATTAAAAGATAAGATATATACAGATAGATAGGTATACACACACACAAAACTTTGTGTATCACCTGGCTTATTGTAAGCATTCAAAAATTTTAATCATTAAGTTCAGAATTCTAGTAAAATGAATTTCCACTAAGTGTTGATAAAAGCCAAATCTTGGTTCATGGCCTGACCCAACTTTTTGTACTACACTGAAATTTTGTTATATGCATTACCGCTTACATTCAGTGAGCCATCAGATAAGGCATGAAAATATTTTGTTACAGCATTTGTGAAAGGGAACTTTGGCCTGTATAACAAAATTCTTAAAACATTGATCCTGAGCATATTTACAAGCAAAATCACCAGCCTTTTTCTAAAATATATTATCCTTTAATATTCACTGAAGTTCTTTACCTACAGTTAAAATTAACCAGAAAACCCAGATGTATTTTATGACTCAGTTATCAGCCACCTGGAATTCTTGCTTTTTAATCCATGACCCAAACAGAATGAACCAAAAATGGTCACTCTGAGTTTCACTGGATTTAACCAATATGCAACAAGTGCCTTCTAATTCTTTAATTGCCAATTCCTTAAATTATGTTACTGACCTGTTTCATCACATAACAGAATCAAGGTTAACTGAAAAAGTATCTTATATCTTTAAAGATCAACACTGGGAAAGCTGTTATTTGTTTCTGTTACCATTCTGCCCAGAGTCTACCAGGACAGTTAAATCAGAAAGCATACCAAATCTGCTCTTTTTAAAATTCAGTCTGTGTGTTCTGTGCTAAGTTGCTTCAGTTGTGTCCAACTCTTTGCAACCCTATGTACTGTAGCCCACCAGGCTCCTCTGTCCATGAGATTCTCCAGGCAAGAATACTGGAGTGGGTTGCCATGCCCTCCTCTAGAGATCTTCCTAAGTCAGGGACTAAACCCAAGCCTCTTCTGTCTCCTGCACTGACCGGCAGATTCTTCACCACAAGCACCAGCTGGGAAGCCCAAAGTGAGGTCTGGGCTCCATCAAAGGAATGCTTCTACATAATCCTTTGAATTTTACTGAGTGATACAAAGATGAAGGACAGTTAGAGATTTTCATCAGTAATGCAACACCAGCAATGGCAGTAGATTTAAGAGTCCAGGGTGGTCAACAGCCAGCATGGTACCCACGCTGGCCAGTGGCAGCAGCAACAGCACTGGTCTTGTAACCAAACTCTTTCTGTGACACATCTGGCTTATTCTCTGCTCCCCAGTCTTCATGGTCCTGCTTGTGTTCCAAGCCTGCTTCTCAGCTTCCCACTGATTCAGTAAGCTACCCCAGATCCTCCTAATAATAAATAATAAATAATAAACCCCTTTTCAGCTTAACCATGGGGCTTCCCTGGTGGCTCAGACAGGAAGGAATCTGCCTGCAATGTGGAAGACCCAGGTTCGATCCCTGGGTCGGGAAGATCCCCTGAAGATGGGCATGGCAACCCACTCCAGTATTTTTGCCTGGAGAATTCCATGGACAGAAGAGCCTGGCAGGGTGCAGTCCATGGGATCATCAGAATTGGTTTATTAGTCTTCAATCTATGACTCCAGTATAACACATCTACACTGGGAAGTATGGTATAATGGACAATAGTGTGGGTGCTCTGACAGCCTGGATTTATATGAGAAGACTGCAGGCAGCACCAAAGGATAGTCCCCGACTCCTCACAACTAGAGAAAGCCTATGTGCAACAACGAAGACCCAGTGCAGTCATAAATAAACAAATAAACAAAAAGCAGAGGACACTATGATCCACATTTCCTAAAGAACCTAAGATACAATCTCTTTGGGGCACCAGAAGAGATGTCTAACTTATTACTGTTGTTGTTCAGTCGCCCAGTTGTGTCCGGCTCTTTGTGACCCCATAGACTGCAGCACGCCAGACTTCCCTGTTCTCACTATCTCCCGGAGCTTGCTCAAACTCGTGTCCATTGAGTCGGTGATGCCATCCAACCATCTCATCCTCTGTCTCTCCCTTCACCTCTTGCCTTCAATCTTTCCTAACATCACGGATAGATAGAGCTGTATGTATCTTTATAGGTGTGCATTGTATACATTTATGTATTTCGTAGATCTGTCCCCTGAGAAGGCATGGAAACAGCAGCAACCTTGTAGCAATGAGCACCCTGTAGCACCCAGATCTTGGTTTCTAAACACCAACCTTCAAGGAAAACAAGCAAAGCTCCTTGGGAAAGTGGCTGATTCCAACCCTGGGGCAGAGAAAGCTAAAAATATGCCCGAAATATCTTTTAAATAAATGTATCCAACCAGTCCATTCTGAAGGAGATCAGCCCTGGGATTTCTTTGGAAGGAATGATGCTAAAGCTGAAACTCCAGTACTTTGGCCACCTCATGCGAAGAGTTGACTCATTGGAAAAGACTCTGATGCTGGGAGGGATTGGGGGCAAAAGGAGAAGGGGACGACAGAGGATGAGATGGCTGGATGGCATCACTGACTCGATGGACGTGAGTCTGGGTGAACTCCGGGAGTTGGTGATGGACAGGGAGACCTGGCTTGCTGCGATTCATGGGGTCGCAAAGAGTCGGACACGACTGAGCGACTGAACTGAACTGAACTGAACTGAAGTGAAAGTGAAAGTGAAGTTGCTCGGTCGTGTCCGACTCTGCGACCCCATGGACTGTAGCCTATCAGGTTCCTCTGTCCATGGGATTTTCCAGACAAGAGTGCTGGAAACCCCACTCGGGTTGCCATTTCCTTCCCCAGGGGATCTTCTCAACCCAGGAATCGAACCCGGGTCTCCCGCATTGCAGGCAGACGCTTTACTGTCTGAGCCACCAGGGAAGCCCAAATAAATGTAAAGAAGGTCTTAAAGAATAACAAAAACATGTCAAAAGGGCAGAGGAGCTAATTTGAAGCAGCTCCCATCTGCCAAATCTGGGACAATTTGAGTACCAGAATAAATAATGATAGTAATGGATTATAACCAATTGGAAAAAAACAGGCATCTATGAGTTCTTGAAGAGAAGAAGAAAGGGAGGGAGAAGAAGGTAATGCTAACTAGTGAGTATAAAAGAAATGATGGAATCAGAAAAAATCACCATTTGCCAACTATCAGAGTATAACTGAAGAATTACCAATGAACACTTAAAACTACTGAGTAAAAGTTAGATGAAGAACAGGATATTAACCATATCTCCATTCATAGTGGATGTTAAATACTTACTAAAATACAAAATATTTATTAATTTTACAATGGAGAAACTTGACAGAAACCATCTTAGCCAAGTAAAAGTGTAACACCATCAATCATGGAACAGATCAACATTTCGGGACTCCTGAAAGCAGAGGACATTGAGAAGAACAGAGCAAAACTTTAGGGTGGTCCTATCAAAAATACCTAATGTGATGGGGAAAAAAAAAACCTAATGTGAATCTAACCATGAAAAAACATTTAACACACCCAGACTGAGGTACACTTGACAAAATAGACCTCAATTCTTCAAACACGAGAAAAGATTGAGGACTATTCCCGATTGAAGAAGCCTAAAGAGACATGTGAGCTTCCCAGGTGACTCAGTGGTAAAGAATCTGCCTGCCAGTGCAGAAGATGCAGGAGATTTAATGGTAACATTAATGACAATAATGTTAATTTCCTGATTTTGATGGTTTACTGTGGCTTCATATGAGTGTCCTTGTTTTTAGGAAATTCACACTGAAGTACTTAATAGTAATATATCAATAGGTCAGCAACTTAATCTCAAATAATTAAGAAAAAATATATCTATATTTATCTCTCTCTCTGCATACATGTATAGACAGAGAGAGAAAGAGGGAAGGCAAAAATTTAAATGGGGTAGAATTTTATAACTGGGGAATCTGAGTGAAGAATAAATGGGAGTTTTGTGTGCTATTTTTGTAAACTTTCTGTAAGTTGTAAATTATTAAAAAATAAAAGTTAAAAAAGATACATTTGCTATACTGTTGATAGTTTATTTAGCATCCAGGTAGTTTTCTCACGGGAGGGCTTTTGAACCTACCAACTATTCTACTGTTTTGTTTTTTTTTTAATGTGTGATTACATACGGTACATATTATTTTGTAACCTGCTTTTCTTCCCTTTGGTATATCATAGACATCTTTCCAAATTCATGTCTGTAGAACAATTTTTAATGGCTGCATAATCTTCCACTGCATGGTCATAAACAATGTATTCAACCATCTATTACTGGATAGTCAAAGTTTCACATTATTTGCTCTTAAAAACAATACTTCAGTAAACCCCTTTATGGTTAAATCTCTGAATATATCATGACCTTGTTCCCTAAAGCATTTATTAATTTTTCTGCTCACATTCTCATAATACACATTCACTGTTAAAAATTCAAACATTACAGAAACTGAAAATTCCCCATTTAAAAAAAAAAGAACAATTCTTGCATGTATCAGAAAAATAATAATTTGGAAAGCTATTATAAAAGATGACTGACAAATGAAAATGGAATTCAAATACCACGACTTTTACTCAAATTACTCAGAATAATGCAAAATTTAACAAAATGCACACACCAGAGCGGTGGCTGGCAGAGTGATGTCACATTAAGAAACCTGATAATAAATGTTTTGACTTATAATGAGGTTTTCAGGAGTAGCAAAAGTGGGTGTACTAGAAACCCAAGATGGATTACATTGCAGATGCTTAATCAATACAACGGCACAACCAGCAGAGGCGTGGTCTCCTGTCTGTCCCCCCTTGTCCCTCCTACTGCTGCCGCACTGAGGAGGAGACATGGAGGTCATAACCTGACCTTCTGCTTGTCCCTGCCAGCGGGAGAAACAAGTGGGGCTGAGCCAGTGGAGTGGTCCATGGTAGGATTTAGATAATTCAGCCACTCTGGGAAAGGCTCGGATGCTGACCCAAGGGGACGGAGGTTTTAAAGAGCTGCATTGGTTTTAAAGAGCATCCAAAACAAGGTGGCCGCTGGCTCCCTGTGCCAGCAGGAACTTGCATCTCAAGAATTCAACTTTTGTCCATCTAAAAGTCTCTTCTTCCTCTCCAGCTCCTACCTAAAAGGAAAACAGATTCTTCATCTTGAGGCTGCTGGCAACCTGTTAAGCTTTCTGGAAAAAGTACTACTGTAGACTTAGAAAAGGGCTAGCCAAATGGCTCAGTGGTAAAGAATCTGCCTGTCAATGCAGGAGACACAGGTTCGAACCCTGGGTCTGGAAAATCCCCTGGAAGAGGAAACTGCCATTTCTGCCAATACTGCAGTATTCTTTCCTGGGAAATCCCATGGACAGAGAAGCCTGGCAGGCTACAGCCCATGGGGTTGCCAAGAATTGGACACGACTGAGAGACTGAGCACAAAAGCACATAGACACAGAAAACTGTTAGTAAAGCTTTCGTGTATAGAAATTATGATTGAAGTTAAGAACCCAAGTGTTTAAAGACTGTATCGCCCATCTAAAAGCCATAAAGTAGATTTCCCTTTATATTTCCTGCTATTCAAAGGCACTTAAAAATAATTGTTAACGAACATATCTAAGCAATTATTTTTTGAGTACCAGAAAGATGTTCAACACTGTGCAAGAGTGGCCTGAAAATCACTCTTAAGATAATTATATGTACAGTAAAACACTTAATATAAAATTACACAGCAACCTTCTAATCTAAGAAAGTCACAGAATGTTCAAGAACAGTTTTCATCCACTAAGGCAACTAATTAATCTTGAAAGACTAAAACAGAGATGAGCTAAAACACTAGGTAGTAAAATAACAACCTACAAGAGATAAAACACACACATTTTTGTCAATAGTATTTGAAGTTTTGAAGAATCATAGCATAAAAACAAAAACCATAAAAGCATACAGCAGTCGTAAGTATCTCCAGAGGGTTTCTGTTATAAACAACCCTCAAAACAGAAAGCCCAGGTTATAGATTATGTGATTCCTCCCCAAAAAAGTGTCTATAGATTTAGAGATTGCTTTTCTCATAAGATATTATGATTAACAGCTCTACAAAACAAAGAAAAACCCTAACTTCTTTTAGGAGATAGTCTTTCTACCACCCTTCTTTTGTAAAACTAAGCAAATAAGAAAAATAAATTGTACCATCCTAAAGCTCCTGAGAATCCTGAAGCATATACTCCACAAACCAAGTTTAAGAGAGCTGAAGAACTGAACAGGGTAGGGACTTCCCTGGTGGTCCAGTGGTTAAGAATCTGCCTTGCAATGTAAGGAATGAGGGTATGATTCCTGGTTGGGGAACTAAGATTAAGATCCCACATGGCTTGGAGCAACTAAGTGCACAGGTCATAACTAGACACACTCTGTGCACCTCAACAAAGATCCCACACTGCCACTAAGACAACGCAGCTGAATAAACAAACAAGTAAAAGAAAAAAATAATAAACAACTGCAAAACAATGGAACTGAGCAGTGTATAAGGCATGTGAGGCTGTGGATACAGAAGACAAACGATAATCCCAGATGTGATTCTGAACACATAATGCTGGAAAAATATCCCAGACGCAGCCACCTTTGGAGTCACCAGGGAGCCCCTGGTGAGTCAGTAGGTAAAGAATCCACCTGCAATGCAGGAGACTGCCTGCAATACAGGAGATGCTGGTTCTATCCCTGGGCCAGGAAGATCCCCTGGAGAAGGAAATGGCAATCCCCTGCAATATTCATGCCTGGGGAATCCCATGGACAGAGGAGCCTGGCGGGCTATAGTCCACAGGGTCTCAAGAGTCGGATACGACTTAGTGGCTAAACCCCCACTACCTGCTCATGCTTCAGTGTGGAATGGGTTTTCAAAAACTAGTTAACACCAGCTCTAGGTCCTAGAAGATGCTTGAATCTAATAGTCTCTCCATGTCACTGGTAATATATTAGGTAAATATATGCAGCAGAGAGAGGTCATAAAAAAGTTTTAAAAAATTGAAAACCTCTGTATATTTACAGAGCATGGAATGCATTTAATTTTCAAAACCTGCTCAATAAGATTTATGATGTGATGAACCTCTTCTGGTGAATTCTTTCTTCAAAGAACTGTTTAAGGAATGCAACTGAGGTGTCAACCTCAATATCATCATTAAAAAATGCCGTATTACAAGGACTTATCATGGGAATATTACACACAGACAAGGAACACCACCAAATACAAAATCACAGGCCATTATAGCTGGGAACACCCGTAGAAAACCCTTATGTCTTATCCCCTCACTAGTAACTTAATTTATTAGTTGATTTTTTGGCCCCACTGCACAGCATGTGGTATCTTAGCTCCCCAACCAGGGACTGAACTAGCGTCCCCTGTACTGGAAGCTTGGAAGCACAGTCTTAACCACCGGACCGCCAGGGAAGTCCCTGGTCGCTCATTTAAACGGAGGGAGGCAGACAGAAGAGAAGTGCTCACTGACCAGGTGTAAATTAGCTAAATGATAAATACTAAAACCTACGTCTTTAGAATTCTTCTTCATCAACTCGATGCTTCTGCTATGTCGTTACTTCCCTTGGCAACATACTACCTTCCTCAGGAGGAGCGGGAGAGAGAGGAAACCACAGTGGGCATGGAGAGATTCATCTGGGCCAAGCAAGAGGATGACCAATTTATGGACATCATCTAATTTAATCTCTATTACTAATATAACCCCATGAAGCAGATGCCACTATGCCTGTTTTACAGAAAAGGAACAGAAGGTACAGAGAGGCTAAGTGATTTATCTGAGAGCAAACAGCTACTAACAATAGCACCAGGATTCCAACCAGAGTTTGTCTAATGCAAAGACCTTGCAAAGACCCTAAGATTTCCAGTCTCCTGGAGCAATCCCCCACCTTCTTGCTTGTGTGCATGCTAAGTCGCTTCAGTTGTGTCCTACTATTTACGATGCTATGAATTACTCCTCTGTCCATGGGAATCTCCAGGCAAGCATACTGAGTGGGTTGCCATGCCCCACTCCAGGGGATCTGCCCAAATCAGGGATCAAACCTCCTGTCTCATATCTCCTGCAATGGCAGGTGGGTTCTTTACCTCTAGCGCCACCTGGGAAGCACCCCACCCTTCTTACTCCACAGTATATTTGTCCTGGGTACTTTCTGGGCCTGACTGTGACTCCAATGATGGTTGGCTCATCTGGCTGGCTGACTCCACCTCTCTCTGGGTCCAGCACAGGATAACTACTCTCTTCACCTAAGGCACAGTCTTCTCAGGGAGAGGAGAACTAGCCTCCCAAAAGCACAGAAGTAGATGTCTTTCTGGCTAAACTCAACAGAGTAACACTGTTCCTTAAGCCTCCTGTTTACAGCCAACTGCAGAACCAGGCTCAATAAACAACAAACACATGGGAAATATGATTTGTATTAATTAATGAATATGCAAATTCAATAATGCTTCAATTATGCAGCACCTAATTCCCAAGTGGTACCAGTGGTAAAGAACCCGCCTGCCAATGCAAGAGATGCAAGAGATGCAGGAAGATCCCCTGGAGGAGGAAATGGCAACCCACTCCAGTATTCTTGCCTGGAGAATCCCATGGACAGAGGATCCTGGTGGCTACAGTCCACAGGGTCGCAGAGTCAGACACAACTGAGCACGCATGCCTAAACTATACAGAATCAAGAACTAGAAGCATGTTTAAAAAAAAAAAAAAAAAAAGTTGCTCCAAGTTAGTGCTTCTCCTTAGGAATATATGGGATGGCTGGGCGGCAGGGTGGGCTGGGGGGGGGTGTGGAATGTGGAATCCAAATGATCCGGAGTGACTTTCAGTGTAGACCCTACTCCTCCCTAAATCCAGCCCCCAATTCTGACAGTACACATAATTGGGGGATGTCCTGGATTCTGTGAGGCAGGGAGCTGAGGCAAATAACATGAGAAGGTCTGAGAACCAGCAAGACATTCCACATCCTACCCAGTCAGAACAACTGTCACGAGCAATAAGTTAGATGGTGTCCATTTCTCTGCCCAGATGGAAAGGAGTGAGGGAAGGACAGTGAAATGAGCTGACAGTAAAAAGCCTAATAGCAAAGGACCAGGCACAACAACAAATAGCAAAGATGTTTCAGTAAAAAGATACATGAAGTCTAAAAAAAAGGCACAGCAGCCTGGACCATTAGCTATGGAGCCATCAGCTACGGGACCATCAGCTATGGGGCCATTAGCTATGGGGCAAGTCATCTCCCAGACTTCAGCCCCTGAGAGCATCACTGTGTTCCAGAATAATACACAGGCTGACCTCAGTGATACTTTGGTTCAGTTTCAAACCATCACAATAAACCAAGTAACGGAATAAAATGAGTCACGTGACATTTTTGGTTTCCCAGTGCATGCAAAGTTATGCTTATGCTACACTGTAGTGTATTAGGTGTACAGTAGCATTATGTCTGAATGAAACAGTGTACGTACCTTAAAGGAAGAAATACTTTACTGCTAAAAAATGCTAACCATCATCTGAACCTTCAGTAAGTCACAATCCTTGTGTAACAGCAACATCAAAGACTACTGGTCATAGACCACCATCATATAATAATAATAATGAAAAAGTTTGAAATAATGTAAGAATTTCCAAAATGTGACCCAGAGACATGAAGCGAACTAATGCTGTTGGGAAAACAGTGCCTACAGACTTGTTCAACTCAAGGTTGCCCCAAACCTTCAGTTTGTAAAAATCTGTGAAGTGCAATAGAGCAAAGCCAAATCAAATGAGGTGCCTGTAATCACTGATACAACCGTTATGAATGACCTAGACATAAATAAGCTGTATTTAACAGAACAAGTAAATAAAGTCAGGGAAATGAAAATATTTTAATGGATTTCTAAAATGGCTGGATTCTCTGCTATGGTGAAGATTCACTGATTTTTTTAGGCTGTGCTGGGTCTTAGTCGCTACACTGGCTTTTATCTAGTCATGGCAAGCAGGGGCTACTCTCTAGTTGCAGTGGGAGGGCTTCTCACTGTGGTGGCTTCTCCTGTTGCGAAGCTTGGGTTCTAGGGCACACGGGCTCAGTAGTTACGGCTCCCAAGCTCTAGGGCACAGGCTCAGTAGTTGTAGCCCATGGGCTTAGTTGCTCCATGGCATGGTATCTTCCCAGATCAGGGATCAAACCCCTGTTGCCTGCATTGGCAGGTGGATTCTTTACCACTGAGCCACGAGGGAAGCCCAGATTCACTGACTTTGAATGTTTGCTTCAGTGAAACTAATCAATCAGTTCAGTTCAGTTGCTCAGTCGTGTCCAACTCTTTGTGACCCCATGAACCACAGCACGCCAGGCCTCCCTGTCCATCACCAACTCCCAGACTCCACCCAAACCCATGTCCATTGCATCAGTGATGCCATCCAACCATCTCATCCTCTGTCGTCCCCTTCTCCTCCTGCCCTCAATCTTTCCCAGCATCAGGGTCTTTTCAAAAGAGTCAGCTCTTTGCATCAGATGGCCAAAGTACTGGAGTTTCAGCTTCAACTTCAGTCCTTCCAATGAACACCCAGGACTGATCTCCTTTAGGATGGACTGGTTGGATCTCCTTGCAGTCCAAGGGAAACTGATCAATGAAAAGCATCATTTCATGGGGAATCATTTTAGTGGGGAAATGGAATGCATGTTCCCGAGTCAGACAGACTCAGGTCCCCCACCCTGGAGGTTTAGTCCTCAGCATAGGTAACGGCCGAAATCAGTGTGGACAGGAGGTTCCAAAAAAAACAGTGCAGAGCCTGAGAAATTGAGTTTTCTGGGACAGAGCCCAAGGACCACAAACACTTCGGTGAAGACAGGGGAGGTGGAGGAGCTTGCAACAAGACACAGGAGGCATCAGAAACACGAAGGAAAACCTGAAGACAGTGGGATCACCAAAGCCGTGACAAGAGAGTATTTCCAGGAGGAAACTGTCCCTTGTGTCAACTGTTTCTGGGCCACAAAACTAAATGACCAAAGAGTATCCCCAGGGACAGCAAAATAAGAGGCCACTGGTGTCATGGGAAAAACAGATTCAAGGGAACAAGTAAACATAACTCTTGTAAGAATTTCAGCCATGAAAGGGAGAACAGAAAGGGAGACTCAGCTGGGGATGAGCAGGAATGGAGCCTGTGGGCTTCTTTTTTTTTAATCATAAGAACTTTTGGATGTCTGCTAGTATGCTGATGGGAGGAGTGAGCTCTGAGAAGCAGCTGGGGAAGTGGACACAGGAGGAAGAAGAGAAAGAAAAGGGAAGCAGATTGGATGCAAGGACCTTGAGGAAGTTCCTGCCTAACAGATGTATTTTCTCTGAGAAGTAGTAAGAAGGACAAGACTTAAGGAGCCCCAAGGTGGTAGAGGGCTTCTCAGGTGGCACCCCCTGGCCAAGGCAGAAGATGTAGGGGACACGGGTTCGATTGCTGAGTTGGGAAGATCCCCTGGAGAAGGAAATGGCAACCCACTCCAGTTAGAATCCCATGGACAGATGAAGCCTGGTGGACTACAGTCCATAGAATCGAACAGAGTTGGACATGACTAAAGTGACTTAGCATGCATGCAAGGTGGGTGGAAAAGTTAAAAGTTTGAAGAAGTAGATTTTATTTAATTTTCTGACATGGGCCATTTTTTAAAGTCTTTATTGAATTAGTTGCAGTATTTCTTCTGTTGTATGTTTTGGTTTTTTGGCCATGATGCATGTGGGATCTTAACTCCCTGGCCAGGGATTGAACCCACACCCCCTGCATTGAAAGGCGAAGTCTTAACTACTGCACCACTGGGGAAGTCCTGAGGAAGTAGATTTTCAACGACCACCAAGGTGAATCCAAGCAGAGGAATAACAAGTCCTTCTCACATCTCCCCTCTGAGTTCATATCCTAAACTGTGAACCCCTGTGACCATGAAAAATGGTGAAGAGACACTCTGAATGGCCAGGTTTTAAAAACAGGATTCTTTCTCTTGGTTTTTAACCAGTGTCCTCCACACCTTAGTGCAAAGAGAAGAGGGACCTAGACTGGAATGTCTAACAGCCTCACAGACGCCTCCATCAGCAAATTCCAAGAAATCGATGATAGGCTCATATTTTAGAAAACAGCTAATATTAAAACATGACACTGAAAAACACAATATGTAATCAAATTTGGAACTGAAATTAAGACAAAATATTGCAGTGAAAAAGGGCCAAGACGTTCACAGGCTTCTAGTTAGAATTAAATTTCTAGTATTCAATGGTTCTTTTCAATTTGTTTGGGGTCAAGAGGTTATTAACACCACAGAAAGAGTTAATAGAAAAGTATGGTCTGGGACAAAGATATGTTATTATATTTTACATGAATGTCTGTTATTGGGAAATTATCAGTTCTTAAAAACAACCATTCCTGCTTCATTAAGGGAAAGCCAATTACATCAAATCTCATCTCCTATTGTATTTGATTTTCCAATTAGTAGTATTCTAAAGACAGGAGCACAAGTTATAATACAATCTATACTTCTATGTCTATAATTACTTAATAAAAGATAAAGAGCATACATTTTTTTATCCAACTAAATGACACAGAGTGTATTTCTAAATTTGCGCTAGTAGTTTTGCAGGAGATGTAAGAGACGAGGGTTCAGTCCTTGGGTCAGCAAGATTCCCTAGAGGAGGAAATGGCAACCCACTCTAGGAATCCCATGGAGAGAGAAGCCTGGGGGGTTACAGTCTACAGGGCTGCAAAGAGTCAGAGATGACTGAAGCAACTTAGCACATAAAGCTTACTCATTTTTTTCCTACTCTAGCTTTAAATCTGAACTGAAATCTATTACAAGAAATAGACAAGCAGAATTAATATATAGGGACGAGGGACATCTACTTAAAATAAGCCATTTAAGGATGGTTGTAAATGCCCAAGGCACACGTGACCCATAAGACAAGGAACAAAAATCGAAAGCACAAAAAGATATTTGTGCACTGTCAAGAATTGAAACCTGGACTTCCCTGGTGGTCCAGTGGTTAAGAATTTGCCTGACAATGCAGAGGACATGGGTTCAATCCCTGGTCCAGGAAGATCCTACATGCCTCAGGGCAATTAAGCCCATGCTCCACAAGAGAAGCCACTGCAGTGAGAAGCCCATGACTGCAATGAAGAGTAGCCCCTGCTCGCTGCACTAAGGAAAAGCCCACAAAAAAGCAACAATTACCCAGCAGAGCCAAAAAAAGACAAACATATAAATAACAAAAATCTGAAAAAAAAATATTGAAACTTGGTAAGGGTTTAAAAATGGTGGTGGGTACAGATAGGAGTATCAGATAATGCGAACAACCTGACCTTTTTTCCTAGACCCTTCAGAAGTGCTGTGGGCTTCCGCCTGCAATGCGGGAGAACTGGGTTTGATCCCTGGGTTGGAAAGATCCCCTGGAGAAGAGAAAGGCTACCCACTCCAGTATTCTGGCCTAGAGAATTCCATGACTGTATAGTCCATGGGGTCACAGAGTCAGACACAACTGAGTGACCTTCACTTTCACTCAGAACTGCTATACTAGTGACTGGATTCTCCTGGAATACAGTGACGCTCCCCAGAGGCTACAGAAATCTCTGAGACAACCTGCCCCATAGCTCATGGTCCAGATTGCTGTGCCTTTTGACTTCATAAATATTTTTATTTAAATGTTGCTATTGTTGCTTTGCCCCAACTTTTTAAAAATTAATCTATTTATTTTGGCTGGGCCTTCATTGCAACACAAGGACTTCTCTGGTTGCAATGCACTGGATTCTGTAGTTGTGGCATGAGGACTCTAGAGTATATGGCTTTAGTAGCTGTGGTGCAATTGCTTAGTTACAGCCTGTGGGATCTAGTTCCCTGACCAGGGATCAAACTCGGGCCACCTGCATTGGGAACGCAGGGTCTTAGCCACTGGACCACCAGGGAAGTCCCCTTGCCTCAACTTTTGCTGTCAAGTTTTTTAAGATCATGTCCTATTTAGCTCATGTGGCAGTCTCTTTCTGAACCAGAATTTCCCTCACTCCTTTCCACTGAGGCACAGAAATGTGCACCATCCAACGTATAAAGAATGAATGGAAACACAGTGAATGTTCCAAGCCAACATTTTCCAGCTTCACTTGCAGTCAAGCCTGACCACAGAATTTGATTCGGGGCCATGAGGTGTAAGCAAAGATGGTGTGTGAGAGACAGGACAAGTCCCTATTTCCTGTCATCTGGGAGACAAGTGTAAGGGCTGGAGCTTCAAAAGCCATTGTAAACAATGGAGTGGTCTTGAAGCTGAGATCAGATGCTATGATCTTTGGAAGCCGAAGGTAAAAGAATCTCAGGTCTCTGAGAACTCTGAGGGACTGCCACAATACTCCTGAAATACCTAGGCCTAGACTTTACATGAGGGGGCTTCCCAAGTGGCTCAGTGGTAAAGAATCTGCCTCGCGATGCAGAAAATGCAGGAGACACGGGTTCGATCATGGGGTCAGGAAGATTCCCTGGAGAGGGCATGGCAACCCACTCCAGTATTTTTGCCTGGAGAATCCCATGGACAGAGGAGCCTGGTGGGCTACAGTCCATGAGGTCACAAAAGAGGCAGACAGGACTAAGTGACTATGCGTGAACATAGACATTAAATGACAGAGTAACTCCCTGAGCATTTAAACCACTGACTGAATCTTTGTTGCTGCCTAACCAAAAGCAATTTTTAGTGAATAAACAATGGAATTAGAATTTACAGAAGATGAGCTAGATGGATTGATGGATAGAGTCTAGAGATACCTATGAGATATTGGCAAGTCCAACTGTTAGATTAAGGGAAAATACATTAAGCATGATCCTATTTTTAATTCTAACTTTTTCAGTTTTTAAAAAAATATTTATTTTAAACTTTACAAAATAGTAGGCGTTGCATGTGTGTCTATGAAGGGGAAATGGCTTGGAAAGTTGTGCACTGCAGTGTTATCAAGGGTTATTTGTAGGGGAGGAGATTAAGTAGAACACCAACTTCCTTTATTACTAGTTAATTAACAGTGGGAATTAATTTTAATTAATTAATTACAAATTACCCTTTGTAATTAGAATAAAATATGCCATTTATTTGATAGCTACATAGCTAAAGAAACAATACATTATTCTGATTTTATCCTATGATTTCATTAAAAATTTTCAATTAAGCTACATATTACAATGATTTTTTTTTTTAATACAGAATTGTACTTATTTTAGCTATCAACAATCCCTGTGGAGTAGGAAATGGCAACCCCCACTCCAGTATTCTTGTCTGCAAAAACCTGGCGGGCTACAGTCCATGGGGTCAGAAAAGTTGACATGATTGAGCACATCCTACCTCCTTTGATTAAGTAATTATCAATGTTATTAGTTCAGCTTCAGCTATTCTAACATATACACTGCAATAATATAAGATGTTAATGATACGGGAAACTGTATGCAGTGGGGCGCACACAGGAGGTATATGGGAACTGCATACTTTCTGCTCAATTTTCCTGTAACTTAAAACCGCCCTAAAAAATAGTCTATTAACTTAAAAAAAATCTCTAAGTATATAAAATATATTTAACGTAGAAGTAAAATCAGTCTCTTAAAAAAAGAAACAAATTGTTACTGGACTGGGCAATGTCTTATTGTAATTGACTTGATAGTAAACCACAAATCTTGAAGGTGAATACAGAACAAAATCCAAAGGAGCTATGTCCAAGAACAGGAGTAAAAATAGACTTCATAAACTAATCAATAATCCCACATCCTCAAAATCCACAAAGATTAACATAAAAAAGGGAAGCTTCCTCCAGCATATTAAAATAAACTCTGCATAAAATACTTGCCTGGGGTGATTTTTGTATTGTACTGAGTAACAAAACAGCAGAGAATAGAGCAAAAGTTAATAATTCACTGCTTGGGAATAACTGATTCCTTAAAAGAGATATAAAAAATTCATGCAGGTGGGCATCTGCCCAGAGTTATAAGCAACAAGGATGAGCAGTCTTAGTCGTGTTTTCTCCTCCATTCACCCTTTGACCTAGCAACTTGTAATCTAGAACAGTGACTTCCAAACCATGCTGCCTCTTTTCAGGTCCTTGCCATCTGGCTGACCACGGAATGACTGAGTCCCTTGGGTAAGCACGTGCCCTTACCTTTCCACTGGCCTGTCAGCACCAAGGTCCTGTTAATCACCACATCGATTTCCGTAGCTCCATCTTCCACGGCCAATCTTATCTCTTCTAATCGTGTTTTCAAATGAGTCTGTGCAGCTGGAAAGCCAGTGGCCACTAGCAGAGAAAGAAGGAAGGAAGAGAGGGAGGGAGACAAATTTCAGTTGGTCAGTATCTCAACAAAGAATTTCAGGCTAAAAAAAATCAGTGTTCAGACCAAAGTATAAATGACACTTTAGAACTTCATGCATACCTTGCAAAGTGAACTGTGAAGAAACTGAATGCGATCTTATATAGCACTGACACTCGGATAAATACTAGTAGTATATCTTTTGGAAGATCTGAAATTAAGCTGCTGGCAGAGATGCTAACGGGGGAGCTTTAGGAAAATAGTGATTAAGAAGATATGTCATCATCACAGTGATACTCATAAAGTAGTAGTAGTAGCCTTGTGGATGGACACTAGTTAATCCTGGATCCTACTCTTGACCAAGTTGGCTATCGCCATTATGACTTACTCATTCATATTTATAGCTGTTGTAACCAAATGGAAATACATGTTCCATCCACTGCCCATCTTCAAATGAACAGTCAAGCAGATAAGAATAAAGGGGAGATACTGCATGATGGAAAAGCACCTAATTAGTCCACAAAACTGAAGCAGCTGTGAGTCAGGAAGAACTAGCCCCAAGTATGAAAGTGAAAGTGAAAGTCACTCCATTGTGTCCAACTCTTTGCGACACCATGGACTATAGAGTCCATGGAATTCTCCAGGCCAGAATACTGGAGTGGGTAGCCTTTCCCTTTCCCAGGGGATCTTCCCAACCCAGAGATCGAACCCAGGTCTCCCATATTGAACAGAAGGAAAATAAAAACACAATGACACTTTTGGAAAAAGTATTAACATTTTTAACATGCTTATCACTGATTTCATTCTTGTGTCTAAAGGTAACCTTTCATGTTTCCTTAATGTTATTAAATTCCTTCGGTCTGCTACCTTAGAGGAAAGTATGTTTCCCTGTTGTGTAAAGGAAAAGCTGAACTGATTGAGCCTAATGAAAAATATTAAAAAGCAGTGGTGTTACCTTGCTGACAAAGGTCCGTCTAGTCAAAGCTATGGTTTTTCCAGTAGTCATGTATGGATGTGAGAGTTGAACTATAAAGAAAGCTAAGCATTGAAGAATTGATGCTTTTGAACTGTGGTGTTGGAGAAGACTTTTAAGAGTCCCTTGGACTGCAAGGAGATCCAACCAGTCCATCCTAAAGGAAATCAGTCCTGAATATTCAGTGGAAGGACTGATGCTGAAGCTGAAACTCCAATACTCTAGCCACCTGATGTGAAGAGCTAACTCATTGGAAAAGACCCTGATGCTGGGAAAGATTGAAGGTAGGAGGAAAAGGGAACGACAAAAGATGAGATGGTTGGATGGCATCACTGACTCGATGGACGTGAGTTTGAGCAAGCACCATGAGTTGGTGATGACAGGGAAGCCTGGTGTGCTGCAGTCCATGGGGTTACAGTCCATGCAAAGAGTCGGACACAACTGAGCAACTGAACTGAACTGAATGAAAAATGAAGGCTGATTAAGGTGAAGCTGCCAAATACTTCAGGAATCTTCACGAATAAGCTATATTAATATATAAATACTGTATACTTTGTTTCTCTTGATGTATCCCTAACAAAATAAATTAATGATCTTCTCAGCTTCCTTCTTTAAACCACTAGGATATTCCTCTAACATCTTTTAAAAGGAGAATCTAATTTAGTATCTATCTACCCATTTGTAAACGTACACACACAGAGAAGCGTTCAGGAGGACTTTCCCCTCCCTCATGCCTTGTTCTCCTACTGCATCTTTCTTTAAGTCAGTAATCCTTGAACATACCCTCTTTTATTGTTCAGGTTTGGGGGTGGCTCTTGTCATCTCCCACAGGGACTATGATCAGTCTGACTCCATTTCAATCCCCTTTAATTTATCCACTACCATCACCTAACTTATTACATTATGAAGTAGATCATGGCATTCTCTACTTAACATCTCTTGGCATCTTCCCCATCAACAAAATAAAACCCAAATACCACAGCCTGGTAAGGTTTCCCCATGGGGTCTGGCCCCCACCTACCTCTCCAGCTTCAACTCCCCAGCTCTCACTTTGTCCTACCTTAGGAAGCAACACCTGCAAACCATTTCAGTTCCCTGAATGCACTTCTGCACCTTTACACATGCCAGCTCCTCTGCTGGAAATGCCACTCCTTAGCTTTCATGGCTGCTAAGTCGCTTCAGTTGTGTCCGACTCTTTGTGACCCTATGGACCATAGCCCGCAAAGCTTCTCTGTTCATTGGATTCTCCTGGCAAGAATACTGGAGTGAGTTGCCATGCCCTCCTCCACGGGATCTTCCTGACCCAGGGATCGAACCAGCTTCTCTTGTATCTCCTGCATTGGCCGGCGGGTTCCCAGGTGCATTGGCACCTGCATTGGCAGGCAGGTTCCCAGGTGTGTTGGCCCCTGGGAAACCCACTTCCTAGCTTATCCACTCTCTAAACTCCTCCTTATCCTTAAGACCCAATGCAGTTACATCTCTTTGCAGCAGCCCCTTACCCTCTGAGTGTTACCATACTCTGCAGAATAAATCACTCTGCACTCAGAGTTACAACTGTATCTTCTGCATAGTTTTATTATTATATTTTACAAAAAAATAATATGTCCTACATTATGATTTTTTTTTTTTAACTTGACAATTCCTCCTTAACAACTGAATTTCCTTTAAGGTTGAACCTGCATCTCCTACACTGGCAGGCTGATGCTGTTACCGCTGAGTTACTGGGAAAGCCAACAGCTCTGTAGTCTTAGGAATTAATATCATGTCTGCTACTCAACAGGCAATTGACAAATATGAAAAGAATGAATAAATACAATCAATTAAATAGACAAGACTGGTTAAAATCATAATAAAAAACTATATGGGATTTCCCAAGTGGTTCACTGTGGGAGGGGGATTCAGGATGGGGAACACGTGTACACCCGTGGCACATTCATGTTGATGTATGGCAAAACCAATACAATATTGTAAAATAATTAGCCTCCAATTAAAATAAATTTTTTTAAAAAGTTGAAGCAGCCACATTTATGTGGCTCCTCTAATAAAAAAATCAAAAAAAAAAAAAAAAAAAAGAATCTGCCTGCCAATGGAGAAGACGCAGAAGAGGCAGATTAGATCCCCTGGAGAAGGAAAAGGCAACCCACTCCAGTATTTTTGCCTGGAAAATCCCATGGACAGAGTGCCTGGTGGTTACAGTCCATGAGGTCGCAAGAGTTGGAAATGACTGAGAGTAGTACGGCAGCATAAAATCATATAGATAGGGACTTCCCTGGTGGTCCAGTGGTTAAGAATCTGCCTTGCAATGCAGAGGACATGAGTTTGTCCCTGGTGTAGGAACTAAGATCCCACAGGCCTCAGGCAACTGAACCCACGCACCGCAACTACTGAGCCCACACACCACAACTGCTGAAACCCGCACACCCAGAGCCTGTGCTCTGCAACAAGAGAAGCCCCTGCACTGAGAAGCCTGCACACCGCAACTGAGAGTAGCTCCCGCTCACGGCCAACTAGAGAAAGTTAAAGTTCGGTCAAAAATAAATAAAATAACTATATAGGTAATACCTCAAGGTGTCTGAGTTGATGGGAAACACTGAAAAAATGACAACAGAAACCACAGGCTTTACCTGATGCCACTGGGATGTCACAGCCTGCAGCCTTTAGAGCTCTCACTGCATCACACACGCGGGCAGGATAAACACAAACGGCAGCTGTAGTGACGCCTGTGGAGAAAGGAGGCATAACGGCCTACTTCATGTGAAGTTCAAGTCACACAATATGCTTTTAATTATTATTTATACTTCAACATTGGCAGAAATCAAAATCAGAGAAAAAATAATCCTCCTACGACATTGCAACAAATTAAAAGGCTTTTACTTTCCACATTCCCTTCTAGTTCTTGACAACATGGATCATTTCCTCATCCTTAGAGAATAAAATATTTTTAATACATTGTTCCTGGAGGTTAATATAGTACCATTTGTTGAAAAAATATCCTAAATGGTAAACTTAGTGGCTTTGACTCAATGAAAATGCTTTATTTCATGTAGGTAACAAAATCTAAGTTTTTACAGGGGTCACACACGACAGTAGATGAATAAAAATAGAAGTGAACCTTGCAAGATAGTACAGGCAGACCTTGGAGATAGTGCAGGTGCAGTTTTAGAGCACCGAAATAAAGCAAGTATCGCGATAAAATGAGTGACAGGAAGTTTTTGGTTTCCTGGTGCATATAAAAGTTACGGTTACCCTGTATTGCAGTCAATATTAAGTGTGCAATACCATTATCTTTAAAAGTACGTACCTTAATTTAAAATTAAGGTACGTACTTTTTAAAAACATAATGCCAGATAATTACAATGGTAACGTCAAAGATCACTGATCACAGATGGCCAAAAAGAGTATTACAATAACAAAAAAGTGTGCATTACTGAGACAATTATCAAAATGTGACAGAGACAAGAAGTCAGCAAATGCTGTTGGAAAAGCAATGCCCACAGACTTACTCAATGCAGGGTTGCCACAAACCTTCAATATGTAAAACACAGAGTCTTTGCCAAGTGCAATAACACAAGGTATGCGTGCACTGCAAAATGACATGTCACTAATCCTAGTCTCTCTTCTGCAGAAAATAATAAAATCTGGATCTGGAGCCCTCAGTTTGAGGAATAAGCTCTTAAATTAAAAAATCAAAGAGACACTATTAAACGGTAGCATAAGACTCATATAAAGCTGCTGCTTTGAAGTGTTATAAATGGTAGGTGTTTTATCGTCAGTGTAAAAGAAACATACTAAATACTTTCTAAATGCTATGCAGCTGTTTATATCTATAAGTCATCTATTAACACAAACTATTTGTGAAAAAAATACCTGCATTGGGTCAATGCAGCATTAGTTGCATTCATTAGAGACAGGCACCTAAGAACCAGGAAAGATCCCTGCATGGTTTAGATCTGGCTCCTAAAACTAGCCCATTGAGGAATGAGGCACACTGTCCTCTCACCCTCCAGGTCTCAGTTTTCACATTTAGAAACAAGGGCATTCACTCTCAAAGTCTCCTGCATTTCTAAAATGTTGAGGTTCTAAACTTATGGCAACTTAAGAAAGTCCTTTCTTTCATGTACATGAAGAGAGTGAATATAACATTTTTTTTCAAAAGATCTAACCCAGTATACAAGCCGGCAATATTTCCCATTTGTATTTTATTCTCAAAAGCATTTCATTTACTCACAGAAAATACTTTATGTATGAGATGTGATTATTAAGTAATGAGACTGGCTTTTTTACACGTGGCTAGGGAATCAGAATCATAGTATTTGAGTCACTAGACAGAAAATTTCCAAAACTGAAGAACTGGAACAAAAAATAAAGAAACTCAATACTTGCAACTTTAATCCATGATGGGAAAGAACTGACCTAAAAATGAGACTCAGATTCTCTCTCTGCTGTTTTTCAGAGAAGAATCTCAATTATTACTCTGCATACACAATTCTATCACAGATTTTATTGTTACTATCATTTTCAGCATCCAAATCTTAAGTCTTCTTAGATTCAGTGATTGCTACTGTAAAAAAGGTAAACACCAGACAGACTATACACATTACCTTTATCATGCATATTTAAAGCTTTTAAGAGGTCTTCCCGGATTGGATACTTGGCTTTATAACACAGCCTTTGAATGTTGGAAGCCGTGTCATCACCTGAAAGTGTAGTAAGATCTATACAGGTAACAGCCTTCAGGAGCCATGCAGCCTGGTTTGAAGAAAAGTAAAAACAAGGCTTAAAAAAAAATAATTAATCTCCAATACAGTTAGTTAGTAGAAAACCATTAGGTACATAAGGGTGCTAAAATCTCATGTCTAGGGACTTCCCTGGTAGTCTGGTGGTTAAAACTTCACCTTCTAAGGGAAGAAGGGGTTCTAGTTCAATCCCTGGTTGGAGAGCTAAGATCCCATATGCCTTGGGGTCAAAAAACCAAAACATTAAAAAAAAAAAAAAGCAATACTGTAACAAGGTCAAAAAAGACCAAAAGAAAAAAAAAAGGTCCACATCAAAAAAATTTTTAAAACAAACTGCTTTAAATAAAATAAAATCTCCCGTCTATGCTGTTCCGAGGCATACATTCTGATGTGTTCAAGCTTAACCAAAAAGACGAATGTTACACAGAGTAAAATAAAAGGGGAAAAAATAGCTTATAAACTTTTTTTCTTCCACAGATACCCCAAATGGAAATTCCTAATAGAACAAGTCTCCCCACGTGTGACTTTTGCATCTCAACACAAGGAGACTCAGAGGTGGGTTGCCATTTCCTTCTCCAGAGGATCTTCCTGACTCAGGGATGGAACCCACGTCTCTTGCATGTCCTGCATTGGTAGGTAGGTTCTTTACCATTGAGCGACCTGGGAAGGTTCTACCCTGATAAGGGAGAACTCGGGAACAAAAGTTTCCATCTTGTATTAGACCTCCAGCCCTGGGACCTGGAATGAGACACGATAAAGAGTCTACTTTCTTTTTTTTTTTTTCCAGTTTAATCCAATTTCAATTTTAAAACAATATTCACATTTCACAACTCATTCAAATAAATTCCTTTTATCTTTTCAATCAGATTATTTCTAAGAATGAGCAAAATGCAACCTGCTACCCTAAAGGATTCAATCACGATATTTTGCCTCACTTGTGGAATGAACTCTGAATTCCTTTCAGTCCTGAGATGTATAGCATGTCTTTGGTTAGTACATACTGAAGAATATGCTGACCACTAGTACTCTACAAAACACCATTTTGCAAATTTTGAAAGATAATTTGGGAAAATTAATTGTACATTAAACATGTGGAGAAGGCAATGGCACCCCATTCCAGTACTCTTGTCTGGAAAATCCCATGGACAGAGGAGCCTGGTGGGCTGCAGTCCATGGGGTCACTGAGTCAGACATGACAGCGACTTCACTTTCACTTTTCACTTTCATGCATTGGAGAAGCAAATGGCAACCCACTCCAGTGTTCTTGCCTGGAGAATCCCAGGGATGGCAGAGCCTGGTGGGCTGCCGTCTATGGGGTCGCACAGAGTCAATCACACTGACGCGACTTAGCAGCAGCAGCAGCAGCAAACATGATGATCAAAGAAGATCAAGGCTCATAACTGCAGGGCCTCCAACAATGGACCCATCAGGTTTAGGTGTTAAGGTTTTAAAATTAAAATAGAAGACAACCAAAGGTGTGTCTAAGAAACTGAATAAGTATGTTGAGAAAATATGCCATTTAATTCACTCATGAATAAAAATGCCTCAAATTCATTTGCAGCTTTGCCACTCAAGAATGATAGATTTTAACCTGTTTGGATGAACATGTTATCTTTCTCCAACCCATCTTCATCATATATGAATTATTAAAATAAGTCATGGACAGCTGCAATCTTTTGAGATGCAGCTTGAGTGAAATTCAGTCTTGTGGCCTCGAGGGAAGAGATCAGGCTTGTAAAGCAAGGGAAAGAGTTTTTAAGAAAAGCCCTTACCTGCCACTCCTTTTTCACAGGTCTACGAGCCTGGATTTGTTCTGCACGTCTTAGCACTGCTGGTTTATTCACTTGTATTTTGGAGATCCAGCTAAGGTCTAGAAGCAAAAAGAACAACAATTTAAAACTTGAAGATTTTATTAAATACATTCACTTGTTTTTTACACAGTCCTCAAAAAGAAAGACTTACCAGTATCAAAACTTTTATTTACTTTTTTATTTTTTTAATTTAATTTTTATTTATTATTATTATTTTTTTATTTTGGCTCATCTCATAGCACGTGGGATCTTGGATCCCTGACCAGGGATCGAACCCACATCCCTTGCATTGGAAGCGTAGTCCTAATCACTGGACCACCAGGGAAGCCCAAAACTTTTTTTAAAAAGATATATTTCTTTTCCACTCAACTATAAATAACTTTCTTGAAGGAAGCCCAGCCATGAAAAGTCCTACTCTGTGCAAAATCAAATACATTTGGAACTAGGAGAACCTGTACTGATTCATTACACAGATACGCCTAATGGTGGAGGAAAACATTGTGTGATTCATGTCACAGGCTTCATTTCTGCCAGCAGGGAGTTATTTGGGAGTGCCCAGTCCAGGAGAATGAATAATTAATAAACACATAAATGAATTAACACTGGGGCTTAAAGGAATCCTTGATCAACATCCCCTCACTGATAAGATTAATATCTATTAGATGCTGATAGGATACCCCCATTCTTTCCTCAAAGGAGAATTTCTTAAAGTGTATTAGAAATTAGAGCATTAAAATTAAAAAAAGTCAGAAGAGGGAAAAGAAAAAACAAGCTGCTCAAAATTCTGGGAGAGGGACTTCCTGATGGTCCATGCTCCCCGTGCAGAGGGCTAGGAGTTCGATCCCTGGTCAGGGAACTAGATCCTGAAGCCGCAACTAAGACCCGGCACAGTCAAAAACAAAAACAACAAAATTCCGGGAGACATCTCTGTTGCTTGTTTTGAAATGCTCTCTCCTATCTGTAGGGCTTCCCTGGAGGTAAAAAATCTGCCTGCCAACGCAGGAGACAGGAAACGAGCACTTGATCTCTGGGTCAGAAAAATCTCCTACAGGAGGAAATGGCAACCCACTCTAGTATCCAGGCCTGAGAAATCCCATGGACGGAGGAGCCTGAAGGGCTACAAACAGACTCGACTGAGCAACTGAGCACACACACAGCTTGACAAATAAAATCTGAATATATTTAAGGTGTATGTTTTGATAAACATATACACTGTGAAAGAATCACCACAGTCAAGCTAATGAATATTACCTATTACTTCACACATTTACCATATTCTTTTTCCTTTTCATGTGTGCTGAGAACATTTAAGATCTACTCTCATAGCACATTTCAAGTATACAACACAGCACTGTTAACTATCTATAGTGACTCTGCTGGACAAAAGATAAAAGATCTTCAGGAATTCCCCATCTTGTGTAACAAAACTTTGTACCCCAGTTGCTTCTCAATAAAGGACTTTTGGATCTCTACGAGAGAAGCTGGGACTGCAACGTGAATACAATACCTGAGGACATCCCCCTAAAAACTAATTTTTACTACAATTTCCCACCAAAGATCAGAACCCACGAGGCTGGCTCTCACACGTCTCAGACACCACTCGCCAGAGGTCCTTGCAAACCATCTTTGGGAGAATGTAATAGGATCACTTCTCTCACAATATCAGCCTCCACTGCTAAAAATATCTTTAGTGGTCATAAAATCAGCCAGCCCCACAGTTAATCCAGCCACAGAATTTGCCTCTGTGACCTCCCATGATAATGAATTATATAAGTGATTATCCCATTTTATTAGCATTTAATTTGCTACTCTTTAATTTCATCAGATAACCCTTGTTCTCCTATTATGGGGTCTGGGGAAAAGAAAGGACTGATTGGCCTTTGTTATGTCCTTCATAATTTTTAATATTTTATTCGAGTACCCTTTAGCATCTCCTTTCTCGGAGAAGTGATTCTAAGGCACACAATCTCATCAGGACCATAGAAGTTTCTCTTAGGGGGCCAGGAGGAGTTTCAAGCACATGTGTCTTTGGGGAGAGTAGTCGTAAAGCCATAATTGGAAGGCGATAACTCCTTTCAGAAAACTCTTCCATGGAGAAAATCCCAGTGCTCCTCTTAGTATGCCATTTCAGAGGCTTTCAGGCCCTTCTTTCAATTATAAATTTGTTCTTAAAAACTCTTTTCACTTTTTTTTTAATCATTATTGTCTTTCTTTCTTAAGTCTCCGTGGAGACAGACATCATTTTCCCTGAAAATTGACACTTCACCTTTCCATCACTTCCTCTTATGTTCATGGCTGTTCCTGTACTTCTTCTCAATATTCCTAAAAAGTGTAATACCAAATGATAACTCCATGAAAGGAGGTTTATATTGTATTTTGATTTTATCTTTGCTCCTAATGGAGAAAAATGCATGGTGGTACTTCATTAGACTTTCTCAAATATGGAAAAGTAAGAAAGATTAAAAATTTCCTACATTTTCACTTCTCATTCTTTCTGGGTTTTTATACCTAAAATTGTACCACTAAATCTGTGCCTTAATGGTTGTCCCCAAACAGTCGGTTCTTGAGATGCACTTTCACAGTATATTTTTAATCCCAGCATCTATTACAGAGTACCTCTTCCTACTGTAGGCACCCAGATATCTATTTTTCCTGTGTTGTTTAGCTTTAGTTCTAATTTGCAACTTGCTAGGAATCACTCACAAATGCCAAGCACACAAATAGGTGCTCACTAAGCCCACCACATCACAATAAATTTGTTTTTTACCTTAGACACTGAACAACTGAAGTATCAACTTCATCGTGTCTAGTCTTTCAACCTTAATCTTGGAAAAGGTTAGCTTTTTTTTTTTTTTTAAAGCCTTGGATGTCAATATATATCTGATCCAGTCAAGCTCAGAAAATATTCAGTTTATATTAGTGAGAAGACTCAGCCTTGCCCAGTTTCTACACCGTAAAGATATAAGACAGAGACTGTGCTAGGAGCTTCATCATTTCCAACAGGTGGGGTCTAGAATGAATCTTCATTTGAAGGTCTAATCTAATATCCAAAAATATAAAATATATTTCTGTTGGTATATGTGCAAAAAAATAATAGAATATAGACCAAATTGATAACAATGTTTGTCTTCAGAGGCAGAATCACATAAGATTTTTACTTTCCCATGCTTTATAGTTACATAATACTTAAAACTTTTTTTTAACTTAAAACTTTTACAAAGAGCATGCATTACCTTACTAAACAGTAAAAGCAAAATATACTTAACTCTTTGGAATTAAGAGGCACTGACAGCAGTGCGCAGGTTAGGAAGAAAGGGAGGGAGACTAGAGTAAGTAGACCAGTAAGATGACTGCTGCTGTAGCCCGGGCATTAGCACATGTAATGTGTCTCTGGGGCATTTCACCACACCAATACTTTCATGACCAATCCACGGCCACAGAGCTCTTCCACAAAGCCAACCTGACATGACTACTAGGCACCAGGCAGATATGATAAGGTCAGATACCACTTTTACTGCTTCCATAGAATGGTCACCAAAAACCTTAGCACCAAAGGTCACCAGACAGAACCTTATTATTATATGAACCGTATATGATACCAATGGGGCTTCCCTGGTGGCTCTGTTCACGGAATTCCCCAGGCAAGAATACTGGAGTGGGTTGCCATTTCCTTCTCCAGGGGATCTTCCTGACCCAAGGATCAAACTCCCATACACTATGTATTTGGGATTAGGCTTTTTTATTTAAAAAAAAAAAAAAAATCTACCAGCAACAATGAGCTCAAAATAGTATGTTTAATGAAAAATTAGGAACTTCTGTGGTGGTCCAGTGGCTAAGACTCCACACTCTCAATGCAGGGGGCCAGGGTTTGATTCCTGATCAGGGAATTAGATTTCATATGCCACAACTAAAGATCAAAGATTCTATGTGCTGAATCTAAGACCCAGAATGTCCAAATAAATATTCTTTTGAAAAATTAAATTCTGAATTTCCATTTCTCAGAAAAGTTCATGCTCTGCAGTTTGCAAAAAATGCTTCTCAACATTTCAGTTCAGTTCAGTCGCTCAGTCGTGTCCCACTCTTTGTGACCCCATGAACCACAGTACGCCAGGCCTCCCTGTCCATCACCAACTCCTGAAGTTCACCCAAACCCATGTCCATTGAGTTGGTGATGCCATCCAACCATCTCATCCTCTGTTGTCCCCTTCTCCTTCTACCCCCAATCTTTCCCAGCATCAGGGTCTTTTCAAATCAGTCAGCTCTTCACATCAGGTGGCCAAAGTATTGGAGTTTCTGCTTCAACATCAGTCCTTCCAATGAACACCCAGCACTGATCTCCTTTAGGATGGACTGGTTGGATCTCCTTGCAGTCCAAGGGACTCTCAAGAGTTTTCTCCAACACCATTCTTCAAAAGCATCAATTCTTCAGCACTCAGCTTTCTTTATAGTCCAACTGTCACATCCATACATGACTACTGGGAAAACCATAGCCTTGACAAGACGGACCTTTGTTGACAAAGGTCAACAAAATATCTCTACTTTTTAATATGCTGTCTAGGTTGGTCATAACTTTCCTTCCAAGGAATAAGCGTCTTTTAATTTCATGGCTGCAGTCACCATACGCAGTGATTTTGGAGCCCAGAAAAATAAAGTTGGACACTGTTTCCACTGTTTCCCCATCTATTTCCCATGAAGTGATGGGACCAGATGGCATGATCTTAGTTTTCTGAATGTTGAGCTGTAAGCCAACTTTTTCACTCTGCTCTTTCACTTTCATCAAGAGGCTCTTTAGTTCTTCTTTACTTTCTGCCATAAGGTTGGTGTCATCTGCATATCTGAGGTTATTGATATTTCTCCTGGCAATCTTGATTCCAGCTTGTGCTTCTTCCAGCCCAGCGCTTCTCATGATGTACTCTGCATAGAAGTTAAATAAGCAGGGTGACAATATATAGCCTTGACGTACTCCTTTTCCTATTTGGAACCAGTTTGTTGTTCATGTCCGGTTCTAACTGTTACTTCCTGACCTGCATACAGGTTTCAATGTTTATCACATGCCAAAATATCTCTACAAAAAAATATCACTGATTCCAAGACCAAAATCTGCTTAAAAGGATTCATATCTACTTAAAATATAAAATATGAGTGGGTAAAGCACTGTGATCCTCATCAGAAAAACTCAAAACAACATTTTGCAATTCTAGAAGCTTGCACTTCTAGAAGTTGAGTCTACTGGAATAAAAACATAATGATATAAGAATATTTATCACAGCAGAATTTGTCACAGCAAACCACTGAAAATGACCTTGGTACCCATCAATAGAAAGTGGTTGAATAAAATACATATCCATCCATACCATGGAATATTACATAGATATTTACAAAGCCTGGAAAACTATTCAAGATATGATAAAAAAAAATATATATTAGCAGTTATGTTAGGAAGCCTGTGCTTAATGATGGCAATTTAATACAGCCTCAGCAGATACAGTTATATAAAACTATGAAGCATGACTTCTCATTTAGATAAAATGAGTATTCTATATAGTGCTTGTTTTTACATCCCAAATTTCTAGTGTATGTTTAAGGAGAGGCAATGCCAAAGAATGTTCAAACTACCACACAATTGCACTCATCTCACACGCTAGTAAAGTAATGCTCAAAATTCTCCAAGCCAGGCGTACGTGAACCATGAACTTTCAGATGTTCAAGCTGGTTTTAGAAAAGGCAGAGGAACCAGAGATCAAATTGCCAACATCCGCTGGATCATGGAAAAAGCAAGAGAGTTCCAGAAAAGCATCTATTTCTGCTTTATTGACTATGCCAAAGCCTTTGACTATGTGCATCACAATAAACTGTGGAAAATTCTGAAAGACATGGGAATACCAGACCACCTGACCTGCCTCTTGAGAAACCTGTATGCAGGTCAGGAAGCAACAGTTAAAACTGGACATGGAACAACAGACTGGTTCCAAATAGGAAAAGGAGTACGTCAAGGCTATATATTGTCACCCTGCTTATTTAACTTCTATGCAGAGTACATCATGAGAAGCGCTGGGCTGGAAGAAGCACAAGCTGGAATCAAGATTGCCAGGAGAAATATCAATAGCCTCAGATATGCAGATGACACCACCCTTATGGCAGAAAGTGAAGAGGAACTAAAAAGCCTCTTGATGAAAGTGAAAGAGCAGAGTGAAAAAGTTGGCTTACAGCTCAACTTTCAGAAAACTAAGATCATGCCATCTGGTCCCATCACTTCATGGGAAATAGATGGGGAAACAGTGGAAACGGTGTCAGACTTTATTTTTCTGGGCCCCAAAATCACTGCAGATGGTGACTACAGCCCTGAAATTAAAAGACGCTTACTCCTTGGAAGGAAAGTTATGACCAATCTAGATAGCATATTGAAAAGCAGAGACATTACTTTGCCAACAAAGGTTCATCTAGTCAAGGCTATGGTTTTTCCATTGGTCATGTATGGATGTGAGAGTTGGACTGTGAAGAAAGCTGAGCACCGAAGAATGATGCTTTTGAAGTGTGGTGTTGGAGAAGACTCTTGAGAGTCCCTTGGACTGCAAGGAGATCCAACCAGTCCATTCTGAAGGAGATCAGCCCTGGGTGTTCTTTGGAAGGAATGATGCTAAAGCTGAAACTCCAGTACTTTGGCCACCTCATGTGAAGAGTTGACTCATTAGAAAAGACTCTGATGCTGGGAGGGATTAGGGGCAGGAGGAGAAGGGGCCGACAGAGGATGAGATGGCTGGATGGCATCACCAACTTGATGGATTTGAGTTAGAGTGAACTCCGGTCATGGGTGTTTTAAAGAGAAAAATCAGCTAAATTAACTCAAATATTTGCTCATTTTTAAAAAAATCTAACATTAAATTCAAGAAAAAATTTTAAAGTCTATTTTGTTGAAGGTAAGACACCTGAGATCATGTGACCACCACTATAAATTTAAACAGGTTAGCACTGAACAGATCAATTATTTGATTTTGCAGAGATGCCACAGATGCAAATTTTGTTGGAATATAGCATCAGAATAGAAATAATGTTTTTATTAAGAAACTGAGGAAGCAGAAAAACACTTGGATTTGGTTGTGATAGACACTTAATTTATAATTTCATCCAAATAAGTTCCCACAGTCTAACAATCAAAGTGCAAGCTATCGCTGTCAAATTTTAAATATTTTATATATACACAGAATAAATGAACTACCTGATGTTTGTGAGAAAACTGATGTTTAGTTAAAAATAAATACTTCTTCTTGGCAGTGTGCACTCTCTCTTTACTGGTTATTATCAGTTGAATGTTAGGAACATATGACTCTTTGAAGAGGAAGAACAATTTTGTCAGTCAATCTAAGCTGACATATGTCAGTCATGAACTATTTTATAAATAAGACTTTTAAATCTTGGCTTTTTTTTTTGAAAATCAGTTGAAAAAATCTTTTTAAAAAAAACCGCTGAAGAAGACTCTTGAGAGTCCCATGGACTGCAAGGAGATCAAATCAGTCAGTCCTAAAGGAAATCAACCCTGAATATTCATTGAAAGGACTGATGCTAAAGCTGAAGAGCTAGTACTTTGGCCATCTGATGCAAAGAACTGACTCACTGGAAAAGACTCTGATGCTGGGAAAGATTGAGAGCAAGCAAAAGGCGGGGGGTGCGACAGCGGATGAGATGTTTGGATGGCATCACTGACTCAATAGATGAGTCTGAGCAAACTCTGGGAGATAGTGAAGGTCAGGGAAGCCTGGCATGCTGCAATTCATGGGGTCACAAAGGGTCAGACATTGCTTAGAAACTGAACAACAACTAAGAATGCACTTCCCTGGTGGTCCAGTGGTTAAGAATCTGCCTGCCAGTATAGGGGTCAGGGGTTCAATCCCTGATATAGGAAGACGCCATGTGCCATGGGGCAATTAAGCCCGTGTGCCACAACTACTGAGCCTACCTGCCCTAAAGCCCTCGCGCTGCATCATGAGAAGCCACCACAGCAAGAAGACCGCACACCACAGCTAGAGAGGAGGCCCCACTCACTGCAACTAGGGAAAGCCCTTGCACAGCAATGGAGACCCAGTGCAGCCAAAACTAAAATTTAAAAAAAAAAAACCTATTCTGTAAATAAAACATCCAAAGTCTCCAGTTTTTGAAACATAGTGAACTACAATTATTTGTTGACAATTGTTTGCAAATATTGCAAAGAAGACAACCCTGAAATTTATCCCTCTGCAAACGAGAGGGCTTGACCAAATCAAACGAGATTTCAACCCGTGTACAAGGCTTAATTTTAAAATTCTAAAATTGCACTTGGGAATATCTCAACCTATCTGATTTGATTATTATCAATCATTGTGTAAGGGCTTCCCAGGTGGCACTAGTGGCAAAGAACTCGCCTGCCAAAGCAAGAGACGTAAGAGACTAAGGTTCAATCCCTGGGTTGGGAAGATCCACTGGAAAAGGGAATGTATTCTTGCCTGGAGAATCCCATGGATAGAGGAGCCTGACAGGCTACAGTCCGTGAGTAGCAAATAGCCAAACACGACGGAAGTGCCTTAGCATGCATACCTATCGCTGTGTAACAAACTACCTCGAAGTGTCATGCCTAAAAACAGCAATTCTTTTATGATTTCTCCTCACACTATTGGTTGACTGGGCTTAGCAGGGCGGTTCTGTTGCTGCTCTCACTTGAGATCAGCAACTTGTGACCACAGCCAGATGGTGATGGGGCTGCGACTCCTAAGTCCTGTGCCTCAGAGGGAGTGGCAGGAGCCTGGGCTCTGCCAAGACACCTCCATGTAAGTCCAGAATATCCCCTCATCACAGGAAATCCAAAGAGTTTAGGAGCTCTGTGCCAAGGAGAATAGATGAACATCAAATATATATTTCTTATTATAAATCACAATACCACATAAATGAAATTGAGACAGCCTGTGATTTTATAGTATATGAATTTAGTAAAACATTCAAAGAAAATCAAGACCTCTTTTTTGACAAGATTTGTCTTATGAAAAGTGAAAGTCACTCAGTCGTGTCCAACTCTTTCTGACCCCACGGACTATCCAGTCCATGGAATTCTCCAGGCCAGAATATTAGAGTGGGTAGCCTTTCCCTTCTCCACGGGGTTTTCCCCACCCAGGAACCTGTACTGCTGGCAGATTCTTTACCAACTGAGCTATCAGGGAAATGGAGCCTCACTGGGCCTCAAGGTGCCCAGATATGTGATTAAACATTATTTTTGCATGTGTCTTGTGAGGGTGTTTAATGGATGGGGTCAAGGCCTAAACTGGTGGATGGAGTAAATCATATTGCCCTCCCCAAGGTGGGTGGGCTTCATCCAATCTAATGAAGAAAGACCTGAATAGAATAAAAGGCTCCATGCACACATACACACACACATATGTGTGTGTGGCTGGGTATGTATCTATCTGTCTATCCATCTATCTACTACTGGTTCTAGTAGTAGACTAATATAAGATGTAACTTCCAACTTAAAATATAGAAGATACAGAAGTAAGTTAAACGACATCATGAGGAAATAATCAGATAAATTTAGAAGCTGGGTCAATCCACAGGTCTCATAACCTAACATCATCAAACAGCAATTTATTTTATAGCAATAATTAACATACAGAACATACAGAAACCAATATGAAAAGCTTGTAATAAGAAACTGATTCACAACTATAAAATAGCAGACTAAGAGCTGTTTTTTCCTTCCCAAACTTTAAAATCTAAGTATCTGGGACTTCCCTGGCAGTCCAGTGGTTAAGACTCCGAGCTTCCAGTGCACGAAGCTCCATCCATCCCTGGTGGGGGAACTAAGATCCTATATGCTGTGCTATGCAGCACAACCAAACAAATAAATAAGTAAATATTTAAAATATAATAAATAAGAGTAGTGTATAGCATACACTACATTTTTTAAAATGTAAATATTTAACCTTCTACTAATACAAATGTGTAAATCAAATTACACTGAAACTCACTTATATAGGTATGTAAAAACTAAACTATACATTTAGGATTAGAACATTCTGCCTGGAGAATCCCATGGACAGAGGAGCCTGGCGGACTACAGTCCATGGTGTTGCAAAGAGCTGGACATGGCTGGAGCGACTTAGCAGTAGCACCCGCTCTGCATGCTTTACCCTCCCCCAATCCTAATTCATATGTTGAAACCTAATCATCAAAGTAATTGTATTCAGAAGTTAGGCCTCAGGAGGTGACCAGGTCATGAGATGGAGCCATCACAAATAGGATCACTGCCTTATAAAAGAGGCCCCAAAGCGATCCCCTGACCCTTTGCCACGTGAGTTTATAGTGAAAACAGCCACCAGTGAGGAGACTGGTTCTCATCCAACATCAAATTTGCCAGCACCTTGATCTTGGACTTCCCAGCTTCCCGAACTATGAGAAATAAATTTCTGTTTCTTATAGGCTGCACATTCCACGGTATTTCTGCTACAGCATCCTAAACATACATCAACAACATTTGTTTCTAAAAATTACAGTGAAACTCTACAGGTTAAAATATCATAGCAGTGGGTGCCCATGTTTTTAAATTCACCTCAGTGTATTTACAAAGCTAACACATTTTTCACTTTTCAAAATATCTTTAACTTGATGTCCATCAATTGTCTTTCTAAGCTCTCCCCCAAAGAGTTCTGTTAGCACTAACAGTATAATTTGCCATAATAAAACTGGTATCAACCAATGACTGACCTCCCTGGGCAAAGAACAGCAGTTTTTCCTTTGTACTCTTTTTTGCTATTGTTTAAATATGTTGAAATCTATGAAAAAAGCAATACTTTTTACTCTGTTGGCATTTTTCTTAAACCCTTAAGGGAAGCATTATCAAAAGGCTTTTCAGAAACTAAGCTGATATTTCTCCAGGTTCCCAGTATGAAGCATTTCATTAACTAGTTCAAAGAACTCTTAACCTGCCAGGTTGGGACCATATAGCTTTCCTCAGCAGTCTACATATCAAAGTTGTTTGAGAAATATACTGTTGGCTTGAACCAAGAAGTCAAAGAAAGAGGCAGTTAAAATATCCAATAGTTCCCCGCCCTTTTCGTTTTTAATTTACTTAGAGTTCTGAGTGAGTTCACTGTAAAACTTAAACAGCACAGTGGTAACGCGACCAAACCCGCAGGCCATCTACTGAGGCCTTGTACTAGATTGCCAAGGATAGAGATTAACCAAAGTGTAAGGCGTATCAGCTCTGGAGACACAGCAGTGCCCTGGAAGAAAGGAATTCTAGCTTCTGGTTCTATGATATGAGCATCACTGGGTCTGGAGCTGGAAAACCATGGATGGCTGTTTATGGACATTGCTGACAAGGAGGAAAGAAACGGCCAGCTTGGTGTGACAGCCATCATTCAGTGGATCTGAGCAGGAATGCTAAACAGAGGGCATGGCAGTGCAGAACAAGGCAGGAGCTTGGGTTCTGGCTCCAAATCCATCACTATGAGAAGACTAGGACAGTCAGGAAGATTCCAACAAGTCCACCTGCACTGATAGATTAGGAGAAATGAACTACAAGTCGAGGAGAGGGAAGACATTGCACATACTGGGTATAATATGAATAAAGACCAAATATGGGAATGGTGATGGCTTGTTCACAGAACAATTAAGAATGACCAAAAGTTCTGTTTGGGAGTAAAGTAAGGTGCTATAAAGTCACAGGGAATCTTGAAATTTAGCCAGAGGACTTCACCTGTGAAGTACTGGAGAACTACTATGAATTTATTTGATCAGTTGGTATGTTAGACATAATAGGAAGTCCGGGGTGGGAGGGTGTGGGGAGAGGGAACTATAGCCCAGTTTCTGCCAACAGTCATTATAATGAATACATGTGTGCACGCTAAGTCACTTGTGTGTTAGTTGCTCAGTCATGTCTGACTCTTTGCAACCCCACGGACTATAAGCCCACCAGGTTCCTCTATCCACAGGGATTCTCCAGGCAAGAATACTGGAGTGGGTTGCCATTTCCTTATCCAGCGGAACCTTCCTGACACAGGGATCGAACCCAGGTCTCCCACATTGCAGGCAGATTCTTTACCATCTGAACCACCAGGGCCAATCCCAAGTCACTTTAGTTGTGTCCAACTCTTTGTGACCCTAAGGCCTATAGCCCACCAGGCTCCTCTGTCCATTGGATTTCCCAGCAAAAATATCAGAGTGGGTTGTTGGCAGGCAGGTTCTTTACCACTAACACCAGCTGGGAAGCCTCATAATGAACACTTACTTTCTCAAAATCTGGGAGAAAAAAATAAAAGTTAGTTTAAAATAGTTTAAAAAAATGGTTAAATGGGAAAAAGCAATAGGGCCAAATGGGTAGGCTCTTTTGCCTTTGATATCAAATATAATGCCAAACGAAGATACAAATAAAATGGGGACATTCTGAAGATGTTTAGAATGAGGATAACTTGGAACGTTTACATATATTCTCTAATATATGACTGTGAAAACTTGAAGATAGATCACAGGGGAAATAAAAAGGAATCTCCATTCAAATCAGCTAGAAACAGATTTAGTAAGCCCTATCACACTAGGTGGACTTCCCAATTGGCGCTAATGGTAAAGAACTCGTCTGCCAATGCAGGAGATATATGAGACGAGGGTTCGATCCCTGGGTCAAGAAGATCCACTGGAGGACAGCATGGCAACCCACTCCAGTATTCTTGCCTGGAGAATCCCATGGACAGAGGAGCCTGGTGGGCTGCAGTCCATAGGGTCACAAAGAGTCGGACATGACTGAAGAGACTTAGCACAGCACAGCACAGCACACTAGATGCCAAAATTCCTGAGTTGGCCAAAATTATAGATATGTTGCAACCAAAAGATGTGAAAATAAGAGTAGAAATAGGACCTTAGGTCTTACTCTACGTTTTTAATGAGTAAACAAGGGACACAGTGCTATGAAAGTTTAAGAGAAAGTGACGATCTGCACTTCCCGGGCCATCTAGTGGTTAAGACTTCAAGTTCCGATGCAGGGGGCACAGGTTTTTGCATCCTAGTCAGGGAACTGAGGTTCCACATGCCACAAGGTGCAGCCAAATCAAAAAAAAAAAAAAAAGTCCCTCTTTAAAAAAGAGAGAAAGTGAGAGTCTGCTGGTACAGGAACTAAAAAAATGCCATGCTGAAAGAATCACCCCAACAGCTGTGAAGGGGTAGAGATAAGGGGAGGGTGGGGCAGCTGAGAAGCCAAAGAGCTGCATTCTAAGTGAGACCCTGGGGTGGAAGAATTCAATTCAAATATAGTTTCAGTTCAGTTCAGTCACTCAGTCATGTCCGACTCCTTGCGACCCCATGAATCGCAGCACGCCAGGCCCCATTGTCCATCACCAACTCCCGGAGTCTACCCAAACCCATGTCCATCGAGTCGGTGATGCCATCCTGCCATCTCATCCTCTGTCATCCCCTTCTCCTCCTCCCCCCAATCCCTCCCAGCATCAGAGTCTTTTCCAATGAGTCAACTCTTCCCATGAGGTAGCCAAAGTACTGAAGTTTCAGCTTTAGCATCGTTCCTTCCAAAGAAATCCCAGGGCTGATCTCTTTCAGAATGGACTGGTTGGATTTCCTTACAGTCCAAGGGACTCTCAAGAGTCTTCTCCAACTCCACAGTTTAAAAGCATCAATTCTTCGGCGCTCAGCTTTCTTTATAGTCCAACTCTCACATCCATACATGACCACTGGAAAAACCATAGCCTTGACTAGATGGACCTTTGTTGGCAAAGTAATGTCTCTGCTTTTAAATATGCTATCTAGGTTAGTCATAACTTTCCTTCCAAGGAGTAAGCGTCTTTTAATTTCATGGCTGCAATCACAATCTGCAGTGATTTCAGAGCCCAAAAAGTAAAGTCTGACACTGTTTCCACTGTTTCCCCATGTATTTCCCATGAAGTGATGGGACCAGATGCCATGATCTTTTAGGGAAAATTAAACTTCTTTTCTTTTCTGAAGAATCAAGAAAACATATCGGAGAGAAACAGAAACAAAGCCTGAAAGACAGGCTGGGAACATTTCCCGAAAGGCCAAGATTGATAGTATGGGCTTCCCTGGTGGCTCAGAGGTTAAAGTGTCTGCCTCCAATGCGGGAGACCTGGGTTCGATCCCTGGGTCAGGAAGACCCCCTGGAGAAGGAAATGGCAACCCACTCCAGTATTCTTGCCTGGAGAATCCCTTGGACAGAGGAGCCTGGTAGGCTACAGTCCACCGGGTCGCAAAGAGTATACGTAACAGCTAATATAAATTTCAGTATCTGCTTAAAACTAGTCTAATCAGTCATATTACCACTACAAAAACGCACCAACAAATCTCAGGTGACATCCAGAAGACAAAGTCAATAAGCAACAGACAAACTAACAAGAAAAACTTGCAACTAATGTAATCATTCAACTCCTCACAAAGTCCAACTTCTCATACCCAATGCAGTAAGTTTAAATCTGGATTCTTAAGCAAACATTTCATTTAGAACCTCATTGCTGTTATTTACATATCTGAAAAGGACATGGTATTAATTAGTTGGGCTTCCCTGGTAGTTCAGATGATAAAGAATCCACCTGCAAGGAGGGAGACCTGGGTTCCATCCCTGGGTTGGGAAGATCCCCTAGAGGAGGGCATGGGAACCCACTCCAGTATTCTTTCCTGGAGAATTCCATGGACAGAGGAACCTGGCAGGCTGCAGTTCACGGGGTCGCAAAGAGTCAGACACAACAGAGCGACTAAGTACATTAATTAGTTAATATAACTAACCACCAAAAGAAAGAGTGCCTTTGGTATTACATCCCTGGTGCTGTTCTTCTGATTATATGAACTACTATAACAAACTGACAACTTACTTGGTCCCCCTTACAAGACACATCTACTCAAATAAATGTATAAACCTTCTGCCTAGAACGGGGCTTCCCAGGCGGCTCAGTGGTAAAGAATCTGCCTGCAATGCAGGAGACATGGGTTTGATCCTTGGGTCAGGAAGAGCCTCTGGAGAGTGGAATGACAACCTACTCCAGTATTCTTGCCTGAGAAATCCCATGGACAGAAGAGCCTGGTGGGCTACAATGCATGGGGCCACACAAAGTCGGACATGACTCAGCGACTGAGCATACATACATGCTGCCTAGAATACTCTCCCCTCATTCTCACCTAGCTGGCTCCTTTCTCATCCTGCAGATACCAGCTTAATCCTTCTCGAGGAGGCCTTCCATGTCACCCCACATAGATTAGGTGACCCTGCTAACGTGCTCCCCCAACACCTTGTACTATTTCTGTCGTCAAGATTATAGTAGAGCAGATAGAAGGGAACAGTGAAGGTTGATATCCAGAGCCACCACCAGCTTGCTTCCCCTCCACTTTAAGAACAGTAGCCATCTAGCTTATGTTCCCCCCAGGAAAGAGATTGGAGGATTCACCTGAACAGAAATGGACCAAGCCAAGAGAAGACCAAGAATTATTGAACAATTGAGAGTCTTTCAATGAAATAGCCCAGAAGAACCATCCTATGGTGGATAAGCCCCGTCCATGCCCCCAAAAGCATCTAATGAGCTTTTTACTGATACAAACACTGGGAGGAATTTTCCCAGGACAGACATCATTTCTCATATCATTTATAAGTTGAAAATCTATTGTTCAGTGAAGCCACCTTCAGGCTGCAGCTTCTGCATCAGCACTTGCTGCTTCACCTTGCACTTTGATGTTTAGGAGATAGTTTCTTTAGCTTCAAACTTTTCTTCTGCAGCTCCCTCACCTTTCTTTGTTACTATGATTGTAATTTTAGCCGCTAAGTCATATCCGACTCTTTGTGATCCCAGGAAGGACACCCCTCTTGGCAGAGTCACAAAGAGTAGGACACAACTACGGTGATTTAGCACGCACACTCATAGAGTAATTAATTGGGCTGATTTCAATACTATTTACTCTCAGGGAATAGGGAGGCCTGAGGAGACGGAGAGAGATGGGGGAATGGCAGGTCGGTGGAACAGTCAGAACACAGTCAACAATTATTGATGAAGTTTGCTATGAACATGGTTCATAGGGCCCCAAAACAATTAGAAAGTAACATGAAAGATCTCTGATCCCAGATTACCATAACAAATACAATAACAATGAAAAAGTTTGAAGCACTGCAAAAGTTACCAAACCATGACAGAGAGGTAAGAAATGAGCAAATGCTGTGGGGAAAATGGTGAAGGTAGACCTCCTCAATGCAAAATTGCCAAAAACCTTCACTCTGTAAAAAGTACAACTTCTGCCAAGTACAATAAAGTACAATAAAACAAGGCATTCCTATATTTCATTTTCCTTCGATTTCAGAAATGTCATGAGGAAGTATACCATTATACTCCTAAAAGATGAAGCTTCTCCACGCTTATAGACCACCAGGGCTCACATTCTGGACTTGGACTTAACATATGGATTTACATGATAATTGACATCTCATCATATCACCGACGCTTTGCTTTGTAAGGATAGGAGAAAAAAAATCTAAGAAGCAAGAAGACAAAAGGTCCTTTACAGTTTCTTTGACATTCTACCTTATTTTTCACCTTTATGAAACAGACTTATTCTATCAGCCTAAATCAAGCACTGGTTTTCAGCCTCTATCTACACCCTTTCCGGGCAAAGCAAGTTGGGAAGGTACATGGGCTTTTTGAATTTGGAAAGCACATGTTTTTTAGACAAATTAGCATCTTAAATAAATTCGCTAATCGACAAAATTTCCCATATTACAAGACATTTCCTTGCCAAGATCTTGATTTTACCACTATATCCTTTCATAAAGACACCCTATAAGGCTTACTAAACCACATTTGGTTTTAAGTATGTCCAAATACTTAGTTAGCCTTTCAATTTAATGAACTTTGGGAAAACTTATCAGAGTTTCTCCAAGCCCCAAAGTGTGCCCAGTGTTCAAAAGGAATCATTAGACCTCATAGAAATTCATCAAGAAGCTGGAAAACTTTGGCCCCCTGTTGGGTAAAGATCCATCTCTCAGTCCTTTGAGAAGATTTGATCGATTGTTCTAGGAGCTAAGAGCCTCACAGAAAACCTATTTAACTCTTTCCTCTCAATGAGAGACTGGATGACAGGCTTTCCTAAATTAAAATCTAAAAGTGTCTCAAAAGGCCTTTGGCATTTTTTTTTAATAGAAAACATTATTCACAAAGCTGCACCTCTGCTGGATGTCATGCCAGTCACACAACTTAGTATCTGCAAGGATACTTAAATGTTAGAACAGACTTACACACAACTAATCCCATCAAAGTATAAGCATAATTTAAAGGCTGCAGAACAGAACTTAAAACAGGAATAAAAGCTACTTCATTTCAGTTTAAACAAGTATGTTAAGCTCCCTTCCAAAAATAAAGAATAAATACGTTAATGGAACTCAACAGTTACTTAAAACCTATACTTATTTTTCCTGAAACCAATTCCCCCATTACTCCTGCCCTGTCCTTCTGTTCTCATAACACACGTCCCACTTGTGAATGTAAGGCAATACATGAGCTTGCCCAGGAAGATTTACTTTTTCTTTTTGAATTTTTATTGGAGTTGCTTTGGGACTTCCCAGGTGGCTCAGTAGTAAAGCATTCGCCTGCCAATTCAGGAGACATGGGTTCGATCCTTGGGTCGGAAAGATCCCCTGGAGTAGGAAATAGCAACCCACTCCAATATTCTTGCCTGGAGAATCCCGTGAACTGAGGAGCCTGGAGGGCTACACTCCATGGGGTCGAAGAAGAGTCGGACACAACTTAATGACTAAACAACGTAGTTGCTTTACAATATTGTGCTAGTTTCTGCTGTACAGCAAAGTGAATCAGCTATACATATACATATATCCCCTCTTTTTTGGATTTCCTTCCCATTTAGGTCACTATAGGGCTTCTCTGATAGCTCAGTTGGTAAAGAATCCACCTGCAATGCAGGAGACACTGGTTCGATTCCTGGGTTGGGAAGATCTGCTGGAGATGGGAGAGGCTACCCACTCTGGTATCCTTGGGCTTCCCTGTGGCTCAGCAGGTAAAGAATCTGCCTGCAATGCGGGAGACCTGGGTTCAATCCCTGGGTTGGGACAGATCCAAACCCAGGTTGGGAAGATCCCCTGGAGAAGTGAAAGGCTATGCACTCCAGTATTCTGGCCTGGAGAATTCCATGGAGTGTATAGTCCATAGGGTCACAAAGAGTCGGACAAGATTGAGCACCTTTCACTTTCACTTTGGTCACACCAGAGCAATGAGTAGAGTTGTTACCTGTGATACTCAATAGGTCCTCATTTGTTATCTACTGTATACATAGTTGTGTATAGGAACATTTACTTTTATGTTTTGTCTTTAAGGTAAGATGTAGTAAGTTATGAAGAACATATTTTAACAGGGGCGTAAACTAATTTCCTAAAGTTTGTGAGTTCATATTATTCCTGACACTTCACCTTTCAGGCAAATACTTTTTAAATGTCCTAAGGAGAATCACCACAATTTTGCTATTAAACTTTGTGTATTTTGATTTTGAAACCAATATCCACTTTTACCAAAACAAAAATAGTAGATGAGCACTTGCAGCAGAAATCAAAGAGGAACTAAAGAGCCTTTTGATGAAAGTGAAAGAGGACAGTGAAAAAGCTGGCTTAAAACTCTACATTCAAAAAACTAAGATCATGGTATCTGGTCCCATCACTTCATGGCAAATAGATGGGGAAACAATGGAAACAGTGACAGATTTTATTTTCTTGGGCTTCAAACTCACTGCAGATGGTGACTGCAGCCATGAAATTAAAAGGCACTTGCTCCTTGGAAGAAAAGCTATGACAAACCTAAAAGGCATATTAAAAAGCAGAGACATTACTTTGCTGACAAATGTTGGTCTACTCAAAGCTATGGTTTTTCCAGTAGTCATGTATGGATGTAAGAGTCAGACCATAAAGAAAGCTGAGCACCAAAGAACTGATGCTTTTGAACTGTGGTGTTGGAGAAGACTCTTGAGAGTCCCTTGGTCTGCAAGGAGATCAAACCAGTTAATGCTAAAAGAATCATTCCTGAATATTCACTGGAACGACTGATGCTGAAGCTGAAGCTCCAATACTTTGGCCACCTGATGCGAAGAAATGACTCACTGGAAAAGATCCTGATGCTGGGAAAGATTGAAGGCAGGAGGAGGAGGGAAAGACAGAGGATGAGATGGTAGGATCACCGACTCTATGGACATGAGTTTGAGCAAGCTCTGGGAGTTGGTGACGGACAGGGAAGCCTGGGGTGCTGTAGTCCATGGGGTCACAAAGAGTCAGACATGACTGAGCAATTGAAGTAAACTGGACTGAACTGACTTGTCTGGGATTATTTGCCTAAAACAGTTACTGGATGACATCAATGGTACTTAGCCAATAAACACTTACTCTGTAGTCTGGTTATTTAACAATTTTCAAAGATGCTGATCACCCTCCAAAAATTAGAAAAATAAAAGAACTTGGGATGGATAAATTCCCTTCTGGGGCGGTTTGGCGGGGGGGGGACCTCCAAATGATAGCTACCTTTAAGACATTTCCAAAGGAAGAGAAGCAAGTCACTAGAAAGGACTTCCCAGGTGGTGCTAGTGGTAAAGAACCCACCTGCCAAAGCAGGAGATGCAAGAGACAGGAGGTTGGGAAGATACCCTGAGATAGGAAATGGCACCCTACTCCAGTATTCTTGCCTGGAGAATCCCGTGAACAGAGGAGCCTGGCTGTAGTCCATGGAGCCACAAAGAGTTGGCATTATTGACTACATACCTTCTTTCAACATTAGACTCCAGCATACACTAGGCCTCCAAGTGCCCTAGATCCTTTGAACTTCTCCCTCACAACCCCATGTTATACTCCAATCGGCAATGCTCTTGTTCACAACCAGTTATTCTTGAGCATTAAGGTCAAAACCTTTCAACATTTCTGTTACATCTCTTGTAAAGAGAAGGCTAAGTAACCCTTACCATAGCTCACCACATTCCAGGCACCATGCCAGCTGCCCTACACATAATGCCTCATTTAATCTTCAGTCTGTGACCCAGCTTTTATCCACCACATATTTTTAGCTGTGAAAACTCAAAAATCATAGGTAGAAGAATCAGGACTCGAATCCCAGGCAGTCTGACTTCAAAGGCCAATCTCCTTCCAAAAAAGAGGCTATATACTTAAGTGGGTAACCATCCCAACATACATATTTATTTGCAGAAAAATTTAACCTAAGTGGGTTACAACTACATACCCAAATTCTCAAACTGGGACATCATCCTTTGAAGTGAAGTGAATGAAGTTTTGAAAGAAAAATTGAAAAAAGAAACATTTATTGCGTAGCTACTCTATGTACCATACATGCCTTATATCACCTTCTCAATATCCTCTGATTTACAGAAAATATCAAATGCTTTCCACAGCCCTACATACCAGTCTCCTGCTCTCCAGGAATGCCTTTATCTGTGTGTAAATACACATATCTACACACATGCAGAAGAAGCCTGGGATATAGCTGTACCCCTTAAACAGCAGGCGTCTAACACGTGCTAAAACACCCTGCCGGTAAGCAGGCAGGGCTGGAGCTGATGCAGCCTCCCAAACAAACACACCAACCGTCCCCATCACGTGATGAAACACAGTGACTGTCAACACTGCCTAGGAAGCTCTGCTCAAAACGGAAGTTAGACAATTCCCACCTCCTGCTGCATAATCAAAACTCTGCCTCCTGCAGCAGCAGCTGATCGCCTTCCACAGTTTCTCCCCAGGAAGAACTTCTCTGATGGCACAGGATTTTAACAAGGGTGCTGCTTTTACCAGACACTCTGGGACACATCACCAACAACTTGAAATCACCCCTACTTTAAACAAGAAGGGATCTGATGCGCCAACTCGGAAGTTCAGCTGAATCAGCTCTAGAAGAGCATCTCCAAGGCCATGCTCGTCATTGGGAAACATTGGGGAAGCGGTCCCCCTCAGGGTGTACCCGCAGGAACACAGGCCCCCCACTGCCACCCCCGCTGCCGCACCAGAACCGGAAGTTCCTGAGGCAGTCACGTGACTGAGTCAGCTCTCCACAGGAGCTGGGTCCAAGTTTTACAAACAAGGCTGCTCCCTTCTGCAGGGGAGGATCTAACAGCTACGGAAGACTGGAAGCCTGAGAGATCTTCTGCAAGGTCAACTATATCAAACACAGAGTGGACAGAAGTCAAAATGGCAGGCAATAGCGAGAAGGTTCCTCGCCAGCCACCCAATATTCCCCCTGGTTAAATGTTACAAACCACACAACTAAAGGGTCACTCCTTGGTACTTATTAAAGTTACCTTTCCTGGGGAAAAGGAACTCTCTACATCATCAATCACTCACTCATTGGTGAGGAGGGAATTTTCTGTTCTTATTCCAGACAACGTTTTTTTTTAAAAAAAGGAACTCTTATTTTTGGCTGCATAGGGTCTTAGTTGCAGTGTGCAGACTTAGCTGGCCCATGGCATGTGGGATCTTAGTTCCCTAACCAGGGATCAACCAGTTCCCTGAATTGCAAGGTGGGTTTTTAATCTCTGGACCACCAAGGAGATTTCCCAGACAGCTTTTAAACAAAGGGAGAGGCACCCTCCATATACTGCAGGAGTAAGGAGAACTTGCAGCAAGAGGCAGGTGCCCCAGAGTAAAAATTTCCCCTGCCTCATAAGGAAAATCCCTAACGTGAGCTGACTCTCGATTACCCAGAGGTTAAAGATCCAGGATCCGACCCTGAATTGGAGGGACCGATGCTGAAGTGGAAGATCCAGTTTTTTGTTGTTCAGTCACTCAGTTGTGTATGACTGTTTGGGATCCCACAGACTACAGCACACCAGGCTTCACCGTCCTTCACCATCTCCCAGACCGTGCTCAAACTCACATTCATCAAGTCAGTGATGCCATCCAACCATCTCGTCCTCTGTCGTTCCCTTCTCGTCCTGCCTTCAATCTTTCCCAGGGTGTTTACTCTGGCCAGTACTCTGATGCCAGAAGCCAACTCATTAGAAAAGACCCTGATGCTGGGAAAGATTGAGCGCAGAACAAGAAGGTAGAAATGGATGACAGAGGATGAGATGGTTGGATGGCGTTGCCAACTCAATGGATATGAGTTTGAACAAACTCCAGGAGATAGTGAAGGACAGAGAAGCCTGGCATGCTGCAGTTCACGGGGTTGCAAAGAGTTGGACACAACTGAGTAACTGAACAACAACAAGTAATATGAGGGATGTAGAGACCTAACAAACATAGATATTAATAAAGCATCACAACAGGGAATTCTCTGGTAATTCAGTGATTAGGACTCTGAGCTTCCACTGTAGTGGGTGGGGATTCAGTCCCTGGTCAAGGAACTAGGATACCACAAGCCATGAGGCATGGCCAAAAATAATAATTATAAAGCATCACTACAAAACGCAAACACAAGACAGAAATCAGTCGGTGCCATAAGAGAAGGCAAAGGACTTTTGGAGACGAGTGGTAAACAGCAAAGGAAATTAAGCAAGCCTTTAGAGGAGGAGGTGAAGTAATAATGAAAGCCATATTTTCAGAAGATCACTGGAATAATGGCTACCACTAATCAAGTTAAGGGTGATTTAACTATATTTCTCTTTGAATATTCATACTAATTCTGCCACGAAGGCATTTAGTCCATTCTATAGATGAAGAAACTGAAAAAGTGTAAAGTGAAAGTGTCAGTCGCTCATTCATGACCAACTCTTTGCAACCCCATGGACTGTAGCTCACCAGGCTCCTCTGTCTGCAGAATTCTGTAGGCAAGAATACTGGAGTGGGTAGCCATTCCCCTGGAAAACCAGGGGATCTTCCCCAACCAGGATCAAACCTCAGTCTCCTGCATCACAGGCAGATTCTTTACCATCTGACCCACCAAGGAAGCTGAAGCTCAGAGATTAAATTACTTGTCCAAGGTCATACAGCACATGTCAGGACTAAGATTTAAACAGGTCTCTGTGATTCCAAACTCAAAGTTATTTCTAGGATGCTGTACATAGAATCGTTAGAGCATAAAGTATATTTACTTTATTCAATTATTTGGTATGAAATTTTAACAGATATAGGGCTTCCCTGGTGGTTCAGGTGGTAAAGCATCTGCCTGCAATTCGGGAGACCCAGGTTCAATTCCTGGGTCGGGAAGATCCCCTGGAGAAGGAAATGGCAACCCACTCCAGTACTTTTGCCTGGAAAATTCCATGGACGGAGGAACCTGGTAGGCTACAGTCCATGAGTTCGCAAAGAGTCAGACACGACTGAGAGACTTCACTTTCATTTTAACAGATGTTAATAGACATTCCTATTTCCAGTTTTGAAAGAATTCAGTTCAGTTCAGTTCAGTCGCTCAGTCATGTCCGACTCTTTGCGACCCCATGTATCGCAACACGCCAGGCCTCCCTGTCCATCACCAACTCCCGGAGTTTACTCAAACTCATGTCCATTAAGTCGGTGATGCCGTCCAGCCATCTCATCCTCTGTTGTCTCCTTCTCCTCCTGCCCCCAATCCCTCCCAGCATCAGGGTCTTTTCCAATGAGTCAACTCTTCCCATGAGGCGGCCAAAGAATTGGAGTTTCAGCTTTAGCATCAGTCCTTCCAATGAACACCTGGGACTGATCTTCCTTAGAATGGACTGGTTGGATCTCGTTGCAGTCCAAGGGACTCTCGAGTCTTCTCCTACTCCACAGTTCAAAAGCATCAATTCTTCGGCGCCCAGCTTTCTTCACAGTCCAACTCTCACATCCATACATGACCACAGGAAAAACCATAGCCTTGATTAGATGGACCTTTGTTGGCAAAGTAACATCTCTGCTTTTCAATATGCTATCTAGATTGGTCATAACTTTCCTTCCAAGGAGTAAGCATCTTTTAATTTCATGGCTACAATCACCATCTGCAGTGATTTTGGAGCCCAAAAAAATAAAGTCTGACACTGTTTCCACTGTTTCCCTATCTATTTCCCATGAAGTGATGGGACCAGATGCCATGAGCTTTAGGCCAACTTTTTCATTCTCCTCTTTCACTTTCATCAAGAGGGTCTTTAGTTCCTCTTCACTTTCTGCCATAAGGGTGGTGTCATCTGCATATCTGAGGTTATTGATATTTCTCCCGGCAATGTTGATTCCAGCTTGTGCTTCTTCCAGCCCAGCATTTCTCATGATGTACTTTGGTTGGTAAACCTATTTTTCACCTCCTGATTGCCCCACTGGGTTTCCCTGGTGGTGAAGTATCCACCTATCAATGCAGGAGATTTGAGTTCAATCCCTGGGTTGGGAGAATCCCCTGGAGAAGGAAATGGCAACCCACTCCAGTATTATTGCCTGGGAAATCTCATGGACAGAGAAGCCTGGCAGGTTACAGTCCATAGGGTTGCAAACAGTCAGAAACAAAAACCACCATAATGCATACTCTCCCCATTATCAATGTCCCCCCTACAGTGGCACAATTACTACAATAGATAAATGTATGCTGTCATGCATCCTTTTCACCAACTTGTAAAGTACAAGCCAGTGCACTGGAGTCCCCTACCAAGGTCACATAGCCAGATGCTGCCAGGGTAAGGACCAAAATGCTTGGGTCCTAATTCTGTGTGCTTTCCAGAAAAACCACAATGCATAAAGCTTGTGAAGCATACACAGCCAAGCACAGATCCCTGGACATTCACTGTGTAGGCTGCCTGAGTTTACCTGGCTTGTAAAAGTACTACTGTCAGCATCAAAACAATTGCACTCTTTTTCAGAAGCAGAGAGAACTCTGCTTTGTTTCTAAGACATCTTCCACATTAGCACCAATGCTTATTGCCTGGACTCTGCATATTAAACACTAACTTCTACAACTTCTCTATTTTATGTAATGACTAGTGGCACCCCACTCCAGTACTCTTGCCTGGAAAATCCCATGGACGGAGAAGCCTGGTAGACTGCAGTCCATGGGGTCACTAAGAGTCGGGCACGACTGAGCGACTTCACTTTCACTTTTCACTTTCATGCATTGGAGAAGGAAATGGCAACCCACTCCAGGATTCTTGCCTGGAGAATCCCAGGGACAGAGGAACCTAGTGGGCTGCCGTCTTTGGGGTCGCACAGAGTCAGACATGACTGAAGCGACTTAGCAGCAGCAGTAGCAGCAGTGTAATACTATAACTAGTCAATCAATATTCCTCTGCAGACTGAAATGGTGACTTTTGCTTCCTGGAGTCAGATCCATGAGGTGTTGCCACTGATAAAAACCCATGCGAGATCTTCATTTGTCTCACCCAAGAGATTTCCCACAGTACTTTTAAATGATTACCCAAAGGTCAGTAATAAATACCATGTTGATGGGTTCATGATTTGAAACAGGGCAATTGCACATCCCAAGGATGAGCCAAGTCTGCTTTCCTTGGCCAGAGTGAAGCTTTATGCTTTCCCAGTTTTAAAGTTTGATGAAGAGGTTTCTCAAGGGTGGGACATCCCAACTTGTACGGCCCTGGTCTCTTTCACAAAGACACAACAATGCTGAATATACACTAGTTACTCTACATATTTGTGCTGGATAGAAGGATTTGAGAGTATAATAATGATTACTTCCTGAAAGAATCAACACTTTTTGCAAAAGAAAAATAAACTCTGCTTAGAGAGACATGGAAGACTGAAATATGTTGCTTTCTTTCTAAAAAATTATCAGAAGCATTTAAGTTCCTCCTTAAATACTGAAGAAAATAAAACAATTTCCCCTCAAAAATGCCAAAATGCACAGAGCTGGAGCTACTTTACCAAATACAAGTGTAAAGAGGATTGTACTCTTCCTCCCTGAGTCCACAATACAAACTTAATGTGTAATCTCCAACGAAATACGAATATGTTCGTTTTCCCACCAGAAAATTAACTAAATTACTCTTTGTGGTAGACAACACCATGTCTTTGGGTATTATATCTTCAGGGTCTGTCCCCTCCAGTCTCTGAGATCATGGAGAAGATGCTCTCAGGTCAGTTTCCAAAATCATCACAAAGACCACTAATCACATTTTTCTATTAGCCAGAGGCATTATTTGAATAAAATGTGCTCCATTTCAGATGTAATGCACTTTTCAGATAAATACACCCACTTAACTGTCCTACACTCCTGATGCTTCCAACACTGCCTTCACAATATGCTTTAGACATGATGCAACATATTTCAACTAGAAAATAAAAGGATAAATTCTCCCCAAATTTGCTTACAGAAACTTAGCTAACCAAAGATTAAAAAAAAAAAAAAAAAACTATGACATATAAAGATATTAATATTAAGGCAAAAGTGACATAAAAAGGATTTATCAAAAAATAATCTAGTCATCCCTTGGTATCCACAGGATTGGTTCTGGGAGCCTTGTAGATATCAAGATCTGTGGATGCTCAAACATCTTACAGAAAATGGCACAGTACCACCAGCCCTTCACAGATGCAAAACCTGTGGATACACGCCAACTGAACAGTCATTGAAGGTTCTCTGAAACTCCAATTAATCTGGGTCACTCTGGCTTACTGCAGGGTTCTGAATCTGCAGTGTTCCTAAGAACCTTCTGGGGAGCTTGTGAAAATGCAAGTTCCTGGGCTTCTCCTCTCATATGTATAGTTAAAGCTACTGTAGAGGTCAGGAATCTGCCTCTTTTAAACTTTTTATTTTATATTGGAGGGTTGTTGTTTAGCCACCCAGTCTGACTCTTTGTGACCCCATGGACTGTAGCTCACCAGGTTCCTCTGTTCAAGGGATTTCCCAGCCAAGAATACTGGAATGGGTTGCCATTTCCTTCTCCAGGGGATCTTTCCAACCCAGGGATCAAACCTGCATCTCCTGCATTGGCAGGCAGATTCTTTACTACTGAGCCACTATGGAAGCCCGTATTGGAGTAAAGCCAATTAACAATATTGTGATAGTTTTAGGTGAACAGCAAAGCAATTCATCCATACATATACATATATCCATTCTCCCCCTGAACTCCCCTCCGGGCTGCCACATAACACTGAGCAGAGTTCCCTGTACTATACAGTAAGGTCCTGATTGCTTAACCATTTTAAATATAATAGTGTGTACATATCCATCCCCAACTCCCTAACTATCCCTTCCCCCCAGCAACCGTAGGTTCATTCTCTAAGTCTGTGAGTCTGTTTTATAAGTTCCTTTGTATCATTTCCTTTTAGATTCTGCATATAAGGGAGCTCATACAATATTTTCCCTTCTCTGTCTAACAAGGAGGGAGGTAATGCTGCATATTGGAATAAATCAACAAAGAGAGAGCTTCATGTCCAGTACCACCTGCAACAGTCATGTGCCCACAGGTTTAACTTCCTTAGTTCTCCATTTACTCGTCTGTAACACAGGGATGTTAAACTGATACCTAAGAGGCCTTCCTGCTAGGAAACTGTGACATGTTAAAAAAAAAAAAAGTAGCCTTATAAACATGGACACTGTTTATTTTCCTAGAAAACAGTGTTTGACTATTCCTAGGTAATGTTTATACATAGATCTCTACATCAGAGGGACTTCCCTGGTGGCTCAGATGGTAAAGCGTCTGCCTACAATGCAGGAGACCTGGGTTCAATCCCTGGGCCAGGAAGATCCCCTGGAGAAGGAAATGGCAACCCACTCCAGTATTCTTGCCTGGAAAATCCCATGGTTGGAAGAGCCTGGTAGGCTACAGTCCATGGGGTCATAAAGAGTCAGACACGACTGAGCGACTTTCTTTTCTACATCAGAGATAAACAGTCTCTCTACCCGAAACATGCCAGACACTGAATGAAACCACACACTCACACACATACACATACACACACACACACACCACCCCCTACCTTGTGGCCATGGGGCAGGAGTTGGGTCCACTAGGTGCTCAGTTGAAAAGCGTATCTGAACCGAGATTACAAGAGCAGTTAATTTGGATTATTTCCACCCAACATTAAAGGCCACAATCCCGACATTATTAACCACAGTCCAAGAGAACCAAAGCACCAGCTAAGTGGCACCTTTTTAGGAAGGAACTACTGGAGGCTGCTTTTATCTCAGACTCTGCTTTAGGGGAGGAAGGCCTGACTCTACAAAGAGAGTCAGAACTCGCAGCCTGGAGTGTCTCCACACTTTAAAAAAGTCTGTATAGTTTGCTGGAATGGAGATGAAACATTTATCCTTCTCGTGCAACCACGCTGGTTTCCAGGGAGCTGCCTGTGAACGGCTGAGGCGGGCGGAGAAGAGATACAACTGCAAACACGCACATGACACACACCAAAGTTAACTGAAACATTTCAAAGTGCCTTTTCATGCCTTTAACTCAAAGATGAACACATTTCAAGGTGACCCAATCCTCCAGTGACAGGCAGTGTTTTAAAAGGGCCGACGCTCTCCACTTAAACAATTTCTAGTGACACGTCTAAACCGCATCCTCCGGGGCTCTCTGCGCTGTCTCTCTGACTAGTCTTTCTTTCCTGGCAGAGGCATCCCGTTTCACATGAGCGCTTGAAGTCTGTCTTCCCTTCTAACAATTAAAACTCACAGAGCTCAGATGCTTTATTTTTTTTAACTTAGCAGGCACCATGCAGGACTGTTAACTATTTAATTATACCACAGACACAAATGATTCCCTTATAGTGCTTTCTAGTTACTAAAATCATGAATCACATGCGCTTCCTCAGTCGTGTCTGACTCTTTGTGACCCCATGGACTGTAGCCCACCAGGTTCCTCTGTCCATGAGATTTTTCAGGCCAGAATCCTGGAGTGGGTTGCCATTTCCTCCTCCAGGGGATCTTTCCAATCTGGGTATCAAACCCACGTGTTCTGCGTCACTTACATTGGCAGGCAGATTCTTTACCACTGAGCCACGTGGGAAGCCGTTTATCAAAATAGTATCAGAATAATAAAAGATAGCCTTATCACTCGTGCTTATAAGCAAAGGATAAAAGACTTTTAAGGTAAAATCAAAGTTCAAGTTCAGAAAAGGAGGTCCCATTTAAAATCTAAAAGTATGGAAATTCTCTGGTGGTGCAGTGGGTAACACTCTGAGCTCCCAATGCAGGGGACCTGAGTTCAGTCCCTGGTCAGGGAACTAGATTCCACTCCCACAGCCATGAGTCCACATGCCGAAACTAAGACCCAGCACAGCCTAAACAAATAAATAAAATATTTTTTCAAAAACCTACAAGTGTACATAATTATATATTGACTCTGTGTATGAATTTCATACATAGAATATGAAGGACTTTTTTCTCCTTTCGTCACTAAAATAGTATGGTTAGTCATTATAGAATGAGAAGATTGCACTAGAAATCTGAAAATTGGGTTCCTATAGTTAATGGAACATGCCAGGCTGTTTTGGGTCAGTTCCTTTGCAGAAACTACTCCCTGTCCAAAACATCCTTTCCAAAAACCTGCTCTGGACTACCTGTAAATTCCTCTGTAACTTTCCAATTTGATTACTTCTATATGGCACGAGTTTGAACAAACTCCAGGAGATGGTGAAAGACAGGAAAGCCTGGTGTGCTGCAGACCACAGGGTCGCAAAGAGTCAGACACAACTGAGCAACTAAACAATAACAACAACAATATGGCCACTGTATCCTCCTGTGATCATTTTTTATACATGACAGTCTCCTTTAGTTGACTGTGAGCTTCAGGAAAGCAGAGACCAGGCTATGCTCATTTTGGCAGCCTAACCATTATCATGAGCAACAAGGAACAAGTGCCAGGAACAGCAGGAACTCTACTTCGCTCTTTTTTTTTTAATATGTGTAAGTTTATAATAAATAAGAATAAATTTTTTAAATGTATTCTGGTCCCTGTCCTCTCCTAACAATTATCCTAAACCCTACCCTCACCCTGGGAAGCAAGGAGAGTCATTGAGCCAGGGAACCACCTGCCAGGGGGTATCAATGTGGGCAGCAGCCTGATGCAGCAGTTGGAGTACAGCCTGGATGCAGGTGCCCAGCACAGGGGGTCAGAACTTGAGAAAGTTGAGAAGAACGTCTACTGGGCATGGAGTATGTACAACCCAGCATGTGAAGGGTTTCAAACATGCAAAGGAAGAAAAACTGAATAAATCTGTGATGCTGGTCTGGAATTGGAAGAATCGGTGTGAATTCATGGTTTTCACTATACAGAGAGATATAGATAGATGATAAGTAGGTAGTTATAGAAGTAAATGTGTGTGTGTGTGTGTGTGTGTGTGTACACAGTCTAACTCTACCAAGTGAGGGGCTTAGGAGCAGGGACACACCAGTCTCCACACCTACTGCCCAGATCATGGCTTCTAAACACCATTATCCACTGAAAAAAACATTCCTTGGAGAAAGGGCTGACTCTAGTGCTGGGACAGGGAAAGTATTGAAAGTGAAAGTGTAGTCACTCAGTAGTGTCTGACTGTTTGCAACCCCATGAACTGTATGTAGCCCACCAGGCTCTTCTGTCCACGGAATCTCCAGGCAAGAATTCTGGAGTGGGTTGCCATGCCCTTCTCCAGGCAATCTTCCTGACCCAGGGATTGAACCTGGGCATCCCACATTTCAGGCAGATTCTTTACCATCTGAGTCACCAGGGGAAGTATTAGGTTGGCCAAAAAGTTCATTTGGGCTTTCCCGTAAGATGTTATGGAAAAATCAGAACAAACTTTTTAGCCAATCCAATATAAGAGAAGTCTAGAACACCTTGTTAAGCCAAGAAAGAATGAAGTACTTCAAAAATAATGAGACATGTTAAAAACAGAGAGGAGCTAGGATAAAGAGAATCCCATCAGCAAAACCTCAACAATTTCAATATTAAATAATAATAGTAAAAACTACAACCCATTTGAAAAAAAAATAGGAAACCTCAAATGTATACTAATATAAACAAACATAAATAAATGGAAAATTTGCAGAGAAACAGGGTACTTAGTTTCAAAGTACCACAACACAAAAGACACATGAATTACAAAGGTTAAAAAGTAACTTTACAGTGGTGAAGCCTAGGAGACAACACCTTAATTGAATGATCAAAATGAACATCAATAATGAGACAAATCAATATCATGGGCTACTTAATAGGATGCAATGAGAAGTATGTAGCATCATTCCTGTGAAATTCCTGCCAAGGATACATAATCTAAATCTAACCACAAAACAAACATGGCAAACAGAAACAGAGGAACAGTCTTTAAAACAACTGGCCTCTGTGCTGCAGAAGTCAACAAAACACAAAGCAATCATTTCAGCCTGAAGACAACTAAAGAGACATGACGATTCAAGGCAACACACGATACTAAAGTGAATTTTTTTGAACTAAACAAACATTATTTGGACAACTGGCTAAACTTGAAGTTTGTGGGCTGGATGATAATAATAAATTCATGTTAAAGTTTTCAATTTGAGGACTTTCAATTTGAGGTGTTGTTGCAGTCTTTGAGGAAATTGCCCTTGTTGTTGTTACTGTTGTTCAGTCACTCAGTTCAGTTCAGTTCAGTCGCTCAGTCGTGTCGGACTCTGCGACCCCATGAATCGCAGCACTCCAGGCCTCCCTGTCCATCACCAACTCCTGGAGTTCACTCAAATTCACATCCATCGAGTCGGTGATGCCATCCAGCCATCTCATCCTCTGTCGGCCCCTTCTCCTCCTGCCCCCAATCCCTCCCAGCATCAGAGTCTTTTCCAATGAGTCAACTCTTCACACGAGGTGGCCAAAGTACTGGAGTTTCAGTTTTAGCATCATTCCTTCCAAAGAACACCCAGGACAGATCTCCTTTAGAATGGACTGGTTGGATCTCCTTGCAGTCCAAGGGACTCTCAAGAGTCTTCTCCAACACCACAGTTCAAAGGCATCAATTCTTCCTCGCTCAGCTTTCTTCATAGTCCAACTCTCACATCCATACATGACCACTGGAAAAACCAAAGCCTTGACTAGACGGACCTTTGTTGGCAAAGTAATGTCTCTGCTTTTGAATATGCTATCTAGGTTGGTCATAACTTTCCTTCCAAGGAGTAAGCGTCTTTTAATTTCAGGGCTCCAGTCACCATCTGCAGTGATTTTGGAGCCCAAAAAAAACAAAGTCTGACATTGTTTCCACTGTTTCCCCATCTATTTGCCATGAAGTGATGGGACCGGATGCCATGATCTTCATTTTCTGAATGTTGAGCTTTAAGCCAACTTTTTTACTCTCCTCTTTCACTTTCATCAAGAGGCTTTTTAGTTCCTCTTCACTTTCTGCCATAAGGGTGTCCAAATCTTTGCGATCCCATAAACCGCAGCACTCCACGCTTTCCTGTCCTTCACTGTCTCCCAGAGTTTGCTCAAACTCATCTCCATTGAGTTAATGACGCCATATCTCATCCTCTGTCATCCCCTTCTCCTCAGTCCTCAATCTTTCCCAGCACCAGGGTCTTTTCCAATCAGTTAGCTCTTCATATCAGGTGGCCAAAGTAATAGAACATCAGTTTTAGCATCAGTCCTTCCAATGAATATTCAAGGTTGATTTTCTTTAGGATTGACTAGTTTGATCTCCTTGAAGTTCAAGGGGCTCTCAAGAGTCTTCTCTGTTATGGTAACTCATTTAAGGTACAGTTTAGGCATAACTCAGAGAAGGCAATGGCACCCCACTCCAGTACTCTTGCCTGGAAAATCCATGGATGGAGGAGCCTGGTAGGCTGCAGTCCATGGGGTCGATAAGAGTCGGACACAACTGAGCGACTTCACTTTCACTTTTCTCTTTCATGCATTGGAGAAGGAAATGGCAACCCACTCCAATATTCTTGCCTGGAGAATCCCAGGGACGGGGGAGCCTGGTGGGCTGCCGTCTATGGGGTCGCACAGAGTCGGACACGACTGAAGCGACTTAGCAGCAGCAGCAGCAGCAGGCATAACTATCTAATTTCTTTAAAAGACAAAAATAAATGGAAAGTAACAGCATATCACATTTGCACTTATTATAACTGCAGCTTGGCTCAATGCAGCTAGCCATCGGACCTAGTTCTGTGAAGGCAGGGACTCCCCTTGTCCATGTTGTATCCCTAGAGCCCAGGTAATATCAACCAGTTCACAACTGTTACTCAATAACAACTTTTGGATGAATAAATGTATTTCGTAAAAAAAATTTCATCTTGCTTCTTGGTTTAGCAACTAATCCAAAGCTGATCTCCTTTATCTGTATTTTAAGCAAATAAATTGCCTTGTCTGTTCTGACTTGAATTACAAAAAACGTTTCTACAGAGCAAAACAGTTTTCTCAGTAATCATGGCTCCTGTTCATTTCAATTTAAATATATGCCTAAAACAATTTCTTTTCACTGCAAAACAGGAAATTCATAGAATTGTCCCCATCCTGTCTCAGCTAAAAATCAGTTTTCAAGGAGTTTTTTTTCTTTTTCTTTTCTGTTTTTCAGAAATCTTTGAAAATTTCCTTTCTGTACACAAGAGCTTGGCTTCCAATAGGTCAGCAGGTAAAGTCTTCCTGCAATGCAGGAGATGCAGGTTCGATCCCTGGGTTGGGAAGATCCCCTGGAGAAGGGAATGGCAACCCACTCCAGTACTCTTGCCTGGAGAATCCCACAGACAGAGGAGCCTGGTGGGCTACAGTTCATGGAGTCACAGAGTTGGAGATGACTTAGCAACTAAAGAGTAACAACAACAAAGGGCCAAAGGTGCACCACAGAACTATAAAGATTATAGTTAAATAGATTATATCTTTTTCTTTGAGCAGTGTTGGCTGTAAGTGGGTAGGTGACATCTGTGTCTTCCTATGAAGAAGGCTTCCTAATCAGAAGGAAAAAGAACCCTAGAGCTGGTCTAGCTTTTGAGCAGCCTGTGGCTTTGGCCTAGGTGCTTGCTTTCTTGAGTGTGGCTCCTGGACCTACAGCATTAACATTAGGTGACAGCTCATTAGAAATACAAATTGAGATCTCAATGAATCAGAAGCTCTGGACATGGGGCCCAACCTTTCCAGTGGTCCTGAAATGCACTCAGGTTTGAGAACCATAGGTCAATCTATAATCTAATTATAATCAAGGTGTGAAGTGAAAGTCACACAGTCGTGTCCAACTCTTTTCAACCTCCTGGACTGTACAGTCCATGGAATTCTCCAGGCCAGAATACTGGAGTGCATAGCCTTTCCCTTCTCCAGGGGATCTTCCCAATCCAGAGATCAAACCCAGGTCTCCCACTTTGCAGGCGGATTCTTTACCAGCTGAGCCACAAAGGAAGCCTAAGAATACTGGAGTAAGCAGCCTATCCCTTCTCCAGGGGATCTTCCCAACCCAATAAAGGATTAAAAGTTCATTTCTTTAAAAAAAAGTTAGTGTTTATTTCAAAAGACTAAGACACTAAGTAATATACTGCATAAATTAATACTGAATGATTTTTTCCCACTACATAAATATTTCAAATAACTTATTTTAGCATTTTAGGCTAAATCTCTGCCTGGATTAATGATTAATACCAGTGAAGGAAAAACATCCAAGAAATATATCTGATGTTATTTAAACAAAGAGAGTAAAACAAAACTATGAGCATTTAAATAGCTGCATAAAAATTACATGTACTATTATTCTACACAGCAATTGGTTTTTGTTTACAAAAACCAATTTTTCTAAAGTTTATACACAGCAATTGTTTTTCTCTTGTCTATACTGTTATTTTTCAACAAAGAAATGGATATGATTCTAATTCTTGGAAATAAAATTTTCTATGTCAATTATAACTCAAAAAAAAAAGCAAACAATGGTTTACTTGTGCTTCTTGAAAGAAAAAGTTCTATGTTTTGGTGAAACAGTAGTGTATCAAATGGTAAACAGAGTCACAGCCATACCCTGAAGATACCAAGGTGACTAAGGCCTATGCCCATTCTTATCCTCCATCCATCATCTTTCTGGATCTTCCAATCTAGGAAACTTCTTTTTTTACTAAAGTCCACATTTCAAAGATACAACTTGAGTTTAAAATATAACCTACTAAAGGGCAGTGAGTAAAGGTGACTCAATGTGGTGAGGAAATCACCTGCCTTCATAAAGACAAGCTTTCATTCGACCATCTCATGAAATCCAGATGGTTCTGGACCATCTCATGAAATCCAAGCTGTTTAATGAGAACAACCACTTAAAGAGAAAAAAAAAAAGTACCCATATGTATTATGTAAATTCATAGCTAATTTTCACAAAATTGGCCCCTAAAAATAGAATTCTCCTTATATTATTGTATACTTACTTGGCATATTGTGAGTACTATTATATACTATTTGTGAGTACCTAGTAAACTATTATATACCTTATACTTACTATATATGTGGTGTATAATCGTTTACTAGGTACTCACAAATAGTATGTGTGCGTGTGTTAGTCACTTAGTCGTTTCCGACTCTTTGCAACCCCATGAACTGTAGCCCACCAGGTTCCTCTGTCCAAGGAATTCTCCAGGCAAGAATACTGGAGTGGGTCACCATTTTCTTCTCCACACAAATAGTATATAATAGTAAGTATATGGTATATAATAGTTTACTAGGTGCTCACAATGTATCAGTTAACACCCTCTCATTTAATCTCCAAACCACCTTATGAGACAAGTGCTACTATTATAACCATTTAACAGATTAAGAAATTTAAGCAGAGTAAGTTATTTGCCCAAAGTCACACAGCTAAAGTGAAGATTCAGAATACAGATAAGCAAGCTATCATACTTAAACTAAGATCCCTAACCTTTGGCTCCGTCATGGTTTTGCTATGTCTGAATTACAAATTTTTCACATTCAGGAAAATCAAAACTAGGTTTTCTTGCCAGAAATATTTGATAATATCAATGAAATGAAATAAATGGCAAAATAATACAAGCATTTTTAGAAATCATTGTACCTATAAAATCATACAATTTCCATTAAATTATATAATCCAAGGACAGACTATATAGTGCCAGGTGGCGCTAGCGGTAAAGAATCCGCCTCACAATGCAAGAAAATTTAAGAGATGCAGGTTCGATCCCTGGGTCGGGAAGATCCCCCGGAGGAGGAAATAGCAACCCACTCCAGTACTCTTGTCTGGAGAATCCCATGGATACAGGAGCCTACAATCAGCAGTGTCACAGAGTCGGACACGACGGAAGTGACTTAGCATACAGCACATAGTCCAGAGACCTCACAACTTTTTCAACAGTACGACCGCTCTGGACACAGAGCTGTGCCAACAACAACCCATGGAAAGCCAGCATTAAATAACGCAAGGTAATTCTGTTAATACGCAACGGAGGTTTTCATCTGGTTTGTTTGCGGGTCTTTGGGTTTTTTTGGTTACTGCTGTTGTTCTTTGCAACCAGGTGAACGAATGAGTTGAAAGATCAAAGTCGAATCCCTTCCGATTACTTCCTCCGATTATAAATATAAGGCTCGTGAGTCAAGACTTGCAGGGTCCACGTGCCCAAGGGTTGAATCTCCTGGGTTGCTGCCCCCACGCCTGCGCCACCCGACCGGTCTAGCACTCGCCTCCGGAACCCCTGGCCAGGGTACCAGGCGCCGCAAGGCTGGAGGAAGCAAGGGATCGAGAGCAATGGAGAGGAGAGGGAGCGATTGCGGGCCCTTACCGAGCTCCGTGCCCTGCTGGTGCGCCGACATGTCGTAGAGGCCGCAACTCAGCTGGCTCCGGGAACCGGCCTCTGTACGGCCCTTCCTTCTTCCTCCAGCTCCTGCTTCGCTCCACCCCTGCTTCGCCACGCCACGCCCCTCTTCCGCCAGGCCACGCCCATCTGGGGGCGGAACTACTGAACAGCCCCGGATGCCTGGAACGTGACTCCCTTGACTAAAGAGAAAATCGCACCGCCTAGCCTCCTCGGTCCTCTCAGCCAGGCGCGAAACTCCTACAAATCAGGCTGCGAGAACTCGTCGTCAAATACTTCAGTTACCGACTGCACTGAACAAAAAGCATTTTGAAACTTTTCCCTGATTACAAAACAAGACAGGAGAAGCTCTTCCCAGTTACCGTTAGCAGAGCTCTGCGGCCGCACACCTGAAAGGGCATTGGTGGTCCCCGAACTTTTAAAAGGCCACCAAACTGCACGCCAGAGTCCCCCAAGTCCTGTGACTTCTAACCTAGGCTTCCTGAAGAGAAGCAGCTCTGTGGCCTGAGAAACAGGGGGCTTAGGAATGGGTCTCAACTTTGCTCTGAAAGCGATTAAGTGTGACACTGGCCATAACTGCCTTTTTAAGCTTCGTTTTCCTCATCTGTAAGAAAGCACCTTGACAACATCTTGGAGCTCTAAAACTCTAATTCTGTGAATTTTTTTAGCCTAACTTTTTTTGACCTGGAGGTTTACGTTAACTGGAGTAACTCAGCACAGACTATTGATGAACTCCGTACTCACCATCAGAGATAGCTTCACTCTGATGAAAAAGGGAAAACTTAGTTACAGTTTGTTTACCATGAGCCAGTTACTAGGCTAGGTACTTTCAGAGAAATGATAGCAATGGAGTCTCAGAACAACCCTGCCAAGCATGTACTATATTCTCCATTGTTGTGCATAGAGACATAAAAGTTATGAACAGAGAGATCCTGTCGTAGTGGAAACTGCATGTGTGCTGTCCTGTCCGACTCTTTCCAACCTCATGTATTGTAGCCAGCCAAGCTCCTCTGTCCATGGAATTTTCCAGGCAATAATATTGGAGTGGGTTGCCATTTCCTTTTCCAGGGAATCTTCCCCACCCACTTCTCTTGCGTTGCCTGCATTGGCAGGCAGATTCTTTACCAGCTGAGCCACCCGGCAAGACCAGTGGAAAGCGAGCATATTTCAAATGGGTCCAATTCCCTAATACACCAGTAATTCCATCTAATGACTAGCTGATTCTAAGAATGTTCAGATCAGATCAGATCAGTCGCTCAGTCGTGTCCGACTCTTTGCGACCCCAGGAATCGCAGCACGCCAGGCCTCCCTGTTCATCACCAACTCCCAGAGTTCACCCTGACTCACGTCCATCGAGTCAGTGATGCCATCCAGCCATCTCATCCTCTGTCGTCCCCTTCTCCTCTTGCCCCCAATCCCTCCCAGCATCACAGTCTTTTCCAATGAGTCAACTCTTCACATGAGGTGGCCAAAGTACTGGAGTTTCAGCTTTAGCATCATTCCTTCCAAAGAAATCCCAGGGCTGATCTCCTTCAGAATGGACTGGTTGGATCTCCTTGCAGTCCAAGGGACTCTCAAGAGTCTTCTCCAACACCACAGTTCAAAAGCATCAGTTCTTTGGCGCTCAGCCTTCTTCACAGTCCAACTCTCACATCCATACATGACCACTGGAAAAACCATAGCCTTGACTAGACGAACCTTTGTTGGCAAAGTAATGCTATCTAGGTTGGTCATAACTTTCCTTCCAAGGAGTAAGCGTCTTTTAATTTCATGGCTGCAGTCACCATCTGCAGTGATTTTGGAGCCCAGAAAAACAAAGTCTGACACTGTTTCCATTGTTTTCCCATCTATTTGCCATGAAGTGATAGGACCGGATGCCATGATCTTAGTTTTCTGAATGTTGAGCTTTAAGCCAACTTTTTCACTCTCCTCTTTCACTTTCAAGAGGCTTTTTAGTTCCTCTTCACTTTCTGCCATAAGGGTGGTGTCATCTGCATATCTGAGGTGATTGATATTTCTCCCGGCAATCTTGATTCCAGCTTGTGTTTCTTCCAGTCCAGCACTTCTCATGATGTACTCTGCATATAAGTTAAATAAACAGGGTGACAATATATAGCCTTGACAAACTCCTTTTCCTATTTGGAACCAGTCTGTTGTTCCATGTCCAGTTCTAACTGTTGCTTCCTAACCTGCATACAAATTTCTCAAGAGGCAGATCAGGTGGTCTGGTATTCCCATCTCTTGAAGAATTTTCCACAGTTTATTGTGATCCACACAGTCAAAGGCTTTGGCATAGTCAATAAAGCAGAAATAGATGTTTTTCTGGAACTCTCTTGCTTTTTCCATGATCCAGCAGATGTTGGCAATTTGATCTCTGGTTCCTCTGCCTTTTCTATAACCAGCTTGAACATCAGGAAGTTCACGGTTCACATATTGCTGAAGCCTCGCTTGGAGAATTTTGAGCATTACTTTACTAGCGTGTGAGATGAGTGCAATTGTGCGGTAGTTTGAGCATTCTTTGGCATTGCCTTTCTTTGGGATTGGAATGAAAACTGACCTTTTCCAGTCCTGTGGCCACTGCTGAGTTTTAAATACAGATGATCAAAACATTTGACTTGCAAAGTTGTATGTGTGTAAAGCAGTAATACAATACACATTATGGCATATAGTAGGGGCTCAACAAGTGGAAGCTGTTAATGTTATTGTCAGCTTCACGCAGTAACTATAGGTTTCATAGGAAAAGTAATTCCAATCTTTTCCCTCTACATGGAACTGCCTCTCATCCTTGTCAGCCCAAAGCCATTGCTGAACATTTTGGATGTGTCTACATCCCATTCAGACATAAAAGAACATTTTTAAAATTTTCTATTTATTTCATTTTTTGGTTGCCGTAGATCTGTATTATTGTCACCCTGCTTATTTAACTTATATGCAGAGTACATCATGAGAAACGCTGGGCTGGATGAAGCACAAGCTGGAATCAAGATTGCCAGGACAAATATCAGTAACCTCAGATACGCAGATGACACCACCCTTATGGCAGAAAGTGAAGAAGAACTAAACAGCCTCTTGATGAAAGTGAAAGAGGAGAGTCAAGAAGTTGGCTTAAAGCTCAAAATTCAAAAAACTAAGATCACGGCAGCCAGTCCCATCACTTCATGGCAAATAAATGGGGAAACAATGGAAGACTTTCTTGTGGGGGGCTCCAAAATCACTGCAGATGGTGATTGCAGCCATGAAATTAAAAGATGCTTACTCCTTGGAAGGAAAGTTATGACCAACCTAGACAGCTTGTTAAAAAGCAGAGATATTACTTTGCCAACAAAGGTCCATCTAGTCAAGGCTATGGTTTTTCCAGTAGTCATGTATGGATGTGAGTTGGACTGCGAAGAAAGCTAAGCGCCGAAGAATTGATGGTTTTGAAGTATGGTGTCGGAGAAGACTCTTGAGAGTCCCTTGGACTGCAAGGAGATCCAACCAGTCTATCCTAAGGGAGATCAGTTCTTAGTGTTCATTGGAAGGACTGATGTTGAAGCTGAAATCCAATACTTTGGCCACCTGATGTAAAAAGTTGACTCATTTGAAAAGACACTGATGCTGGGAAAGACTGAAGGCGGGAGGAGAAGGGGACGACAGAGGATGAGATGGTTGGATGGCATCACCGACTCAATGGACATGGGTTTGGGTAAACTCCAGGAGTTGGTGATGGACAGGAAGGCCAGGCATGCTGCAGTCCATGGGGTCACAAGGAGTCGGACACAACTGAGCGACTGAATTGAACTGAACTGAGGTTTTCGTTGCTATGCATGGACTTTCTCTAGTTGTAGCAAGCAGGAGCTACTCTTCTTTCTGATATGCACACTTCTCATTGCACTGGCTTCTCTTGTTGCAGAGCACAGGCACGAGGCACGCAGGCTTCAGTAGCTGCAGCACACAGCCTTCAGTATTTCTGGTGCATGGGCTTAGCTGTTCCATGGCCTATGGGATCTTCCCTGACCAGGGATCAAACCCATGTCTCCTACACTGGCAGGCAGATTCTTAACCACTAGACCACCAGGTAAGTCCTGTATAATAGTATTTTACCTATTTTTATCTTTGCCCTGAAAGCCCGGAGCTGGCCTAGCACTCAAAGCTAGACCACTGCGTTCCCCAGTAGAATATAATACAGTTTTACAGAACACCAACATCAGCCAAGGCCACTGGACCCATGATAAATTAACAAAAACAAGATCACTTGTAATCATCAGTTCAGTGCGGTCGCACAGTTGTGTCCTACTCTTTGGGACCCCATAGACTGCAGCACGCTAGGCTTCCCTGTCCATCATCAACTCCCGGAGTTTACTCAAACTTATGTCCATTGAGTCATTGGTGCCATCCAACCATCTCATCCTCTGTCGTCCCCTTCTTCTCCTGCCTTCAATCTTTCCCAGCATCAGGGTCTTTTCAAATGAGTCGGTTCTTCACATCAGATGGCCAAAGTATTGGAGTTTCAGCTTCAGCTTCTGTCCTGCCAATGAATATTCAGGACTGATTTCCTTTAGAATGGACTGGTACAACCTCCTTGCAGTCCAAGGGACTTTCAAGGTCTTCTCCAACACCACAGTTCAAAAGCATCAATTCTTCGGCACACAGCTTTCTTTATAGTCCAACTGTCACATCCACACATGACTACTGGTAAAACCATAACTTTGACTAGACAGACCTTTGTCAGTGAAGTAATGTCTCTGCTTTTTAATATGCTGTCTAGGTTGGTCATAGCTTTTCTTTCAAGGAGCAAGCGTCTTTTAATTTCATGCAGTGATTTTGGAACCCCCAAAAATAGTCTGTCACTGTTTCCATTGTTTCCCCATCTATTTGCCATGAAGTGATGGGACCGGATGCCATGATTTTAGTTTTCTGAATGTAGCATTTTAAGCCAACTTTTTGACTCTCCTCTTTCACTTTCATCAAGAGGCTCTTTAGTTCTTCGTTTTCTGCCATAAGGTTGGTGTCATCTGGTATCTGAGTTATTGATATTTCTCCCAGCAATCTTGATTCCAGTTTGTGCTTCATGCAGCCTGGCATTTTGCATGATGTACTCTGCATATACGTTAAATAAGTTAAATAAGGGCAGGGAAACCTAGGGTGCTGCAGTCCATGGGGTCGCAAAGAGTCGGACATGACTGAGCAACTGAACTGAACTGAACTGAACCTGGAATTAATCTATACAGTTTGACTGTATCTTAAATTGGCAGCATTCAGAGACAGTGGGGATACAATGCAAAAAGTGAGATTTTTTTAAATTGTGTATTTATTTATTTTTGGCTATTTTGGGTTTTCATGGCTGCATGGGCTTTTCTCTAGTTACAAAGAGTGGGGGCTACTCTCTAGCTGCCGTGCATGGGTTTCTCATTGCAGTAACTCCTCTTGTTGTGGAGCACGGGCTCTAGGACGCACAGGCTTGAGCTGATGCGGCAAGTGGGCTCAGTAGTTTCAGCTCTCACATTTAGTTGCTGAGGCATATGGGATCTTCCCAGATCAGGGATCGAACCCATGTCTTCTGCATTGGCAGGTGGATTCTTTACCACTGGGCCAGCAGGGAACTGCAGGGTTTGTTTGTTTTCTCTAATGAGGAAATGTTGCTAAATTTCACTCTGTGGATTTCAGTTCTACATTTTTTGCCTTCTGAAACTAATAAAGTATCCATCCTTATGGTAAGGCCTCTCAGATCCGTGGGCCACCACTGCTATGTTGGACTCTCCCAAAAGATTTTTCCTAAAGCAGATTCTAGGCTTCACCACAGCCTTACTGAATCATAATCTCTAGGACCGTGAAATCTGTATTTTTTTTAAAAAGTCCCTCAGATGATGTTTACGCAAGCTAAGTGCAAAGAATCACTGGCCTAGAGGCAGAGAGTAAACCATGCATGCTAATCTGGAGCTCTGGCCCAAACTGTCTTTTACAAGGGTAAAACTGTCTTTATTGTATTTTTACCCATGCAAATTTTGCATGCCATTCCTTTTTGTGGCTATGGGAATTTTTTTTTTTTTTTTTTTTTGCTGCCCCGGGTCTCTGTTGCTGAGTGCAAACTTTCTCTAACTGCAGCAAGTGGGTGGGGCTCCTCTCTAGTTGCAGTGTGTGGGCTTCTTATCGCAGTGGCTTCTTTCACTCCAGAGCATGGGCTCTAGAGTACAGGCTCAGTGGTTGTGGTGCATGGGTTTAGTTGCCCCGAGGTGCGTGGGGTCTTCCAGGACCAAGAATCAAACCCATGTCCCTTGCACTGGTAGGCAAACTCCAATTATTGGACCACCAGGGAAATCCATGTTATGTTTTTTAATAAAAATTTCGAGTTGTCAGATAAATTACTTTTCTCCCAGCCCTCCCACCTCTGATTCCTTCAATTAAAATTAAAGCTCTAAGAATATGTTCCGTTTACCTTGAAACCTTTAGAACCTACCTGACCTGGGAGATAGGAGTAATCCAAATGTTAAGGGTCAAAGGGCATGAACTAGTTGTGTTTGCTTAGTCACACACGTAAGCCTAGTAGAATATTTGTTAGATGAATGATTATTTATTACGGTTTGTGCTACTTTCTTATAGTGCCCACTGTTTTAACAAGTCCAATATTCAACTGCAGTCTCCATGACTTCTTAGAGCAGTCATTCACTCATTCCTAAGGTAAAAATTCACTTAGACTGTGGATTGTCAATAGTGTTTCTAAATCAGATGGGGGAAACTAGAAACAGGGAGGGTTGGGAAAGAGTATGAATATTAGAATTGATATATTTCAGAACTGTAGAGTGACTTCTAGAGCTTCTAATTCCTACTTCATGGTGAAATAAGAAGAAATTCCCAGGTGGTCCACTGGTTAGGACTATGTACTATCACTGCTGAGGGCCAAGGTTCAATCCTTGGTCAGAAAACTAAGATCCCACAAGCAGTGTGGCATGGCCTAAAATAAAAAAATTATATTGTCTTTTTTATGAAGCTAAATTTATTCAGTTTAAGGAATAGCCCTTTATTCTGAGACTCTGCCCTTCACTACCAACTAGGATTTCAAAATGTCTTTTCTTTCATGAAGATTATGGTGGTAGGTGATGTTTTAATACTCACTTGGCAAAATTAGCAGCAGACCATTTTATCTTGTCACTGACATCCACTCCCCATCTTTTTCATCTGTTTTTCCAACAAATCCCAAAGTTAGGAGGGATCACTGATAGAATAAATACATAATACTGGGGCTTCCCAGGTGGCACAGCGGTAAAGAATCCTGCTACCAATGCAGGAGACACAGGTTTGATCCTTGGGTCAGGAAAATCCCCTGGAGGAGGAAATGGCAACTCATTCCAGTATTCTTGGCTGGGAAATCCCATGGACAGAGGAGCCTGTCCTCTGTAGCCTGTCCAGGGCTAGTCCACGGGGTCACAAAGAGTCAGACACCACTGAGAAACTGAGCATGTACCCACTAGGTTATATTAAGTGCTTCCTACGAGTTAAGCCCTCTCCATCAATTATTTGATCTCTTCCCCCCTAGGTAAATCTATGTGTGAAAACTGTCATCTCCTTTTATAGATAAAGAAACTGAGGCTCAAAGAGATTAGTCTATAATTGATAGAAGATGATTCAAACCCAGGCAGTATAACTCACAGAAACATACTTACTGTTCCTACTATTTCTCTGAAGCCAAACTCATTAGACAAGTCATTTAACCTCTGAAATGAAGTTTCCCATATGCATAATGGAGATATTACCTATCTCATGGGTTTATTGGAGAAATTAAACAGTAACAATATTTTAAAACTTAAGCGGAAAATCTAACATAAGGCACTTTAAATAAATACTATTTCCACACACATCTGTGAACTTAAACCAGTTGTTTCCACTTGACCAAGTTCCATTCTCTCATTAATTACATGAAGTGGTTCAGCCTATAAAGTACTGTTACTGTCCATTAGCTGTCATTTAGATGCATACTTTGGCCTTGTTTACTCAAGTAGATTGGTTAGATGTCTCATTTGTTTCTTCAGGAACTCTATTGATTTTAAACTCACACTTGTCTAGGTGATACTATGTCACACTGGCAATTGTGCACTCTTATAGCTCAGCAAAGCTAGGCCTATCTGAGAATGTTTGTGTTCCAGCAATTCTTTTCCTTCAGGAATCTCCCCTAGGGTTCAGTAACACATAGTAATCCAACAGAATCACTGTCTGAAAATATTCAGGTGTGGAACATAAGGGTCCTAATAAAGAAATATTTTCCCTTGGTCTGCATTTTCAATTCACCATTTTATTGTTGCTCTGTCCTGAAAAGTTACATACATTTGCCTCCACCTGGGTCTCAAAGAGGAACAGGCAGCTAAGTTAATAATTCCACTGAATTTGAACTATTAAAAAACGTAATCTGTAAATTATTTTGTAGCCATTAAAATGAATGTGTTGCGACTACCCTGGCAGTCCAGTGGGTAAGACTCTGAGTTTCCAGTGCAACGGGCTCAGGTTCCAGCCCTGGTCAGAGAACTAAGATAACACATATTGTGTGGCCAAAAAAAAAAAAAAATGTGTTTAACTTTATTGACTGACACGAAATATTCTTGAGAATTGACTGTACTCAATCCTGGTTTCTTAGAAAAAATCTTCTAAATGACACTAAAACTGAGAAGCAATGATGTATAGGGTAAATTATTAAAAATTACGCAGGATTTGAGCTATAATGCAATTAGGATGTGGAGAGGAAGCTGCAGAGGAAGAATGGAATGGGAAGCAGAGTGGAGATGGGGAGACTCTTATCAAACAAGCTGAAATCCTTGTAGGTGATTGAATCTCAGGTCAGCTGAAGCTATACATGAACTCACTGGAGAGAGGCATGTGCTTTGGATAGGTGACTGTCATATCCTATCTATCAGTGGATAGAAAGGTCTGCTCCATGGAGGGCAGGTGAAAAATCATCTCCCTGGTCTGGTGTGATTTGATGCTTGTTTAGGGACTTATTTCAACATCTACGAGAGCACTTCCAACATACCAGCCACCTTTCTAAGCAAAGCAGCATTGGTGAAGATAAAAACATAGACAAGATTATTTCAGGTAGCAGGAAGATTAAATAGGACAAAATAGCAAGTGACGAGGACTTGACACCTGAATCACAAGAATGGGCCAGCCATGCAAATATTTAAATAAGAGTGGCCCAAGTAGCAGAAATAGCAAGCAAGCCAAGTCAAAGGCCTTGTGAGGGACTTTCCTGGTGGTCCAGTAGTTAAGACTTCACCTTCCAATGCAGGGAGGGGGTGCAGGTTCAATTCGTGATTGGGAAGCGAGAATTCCACACGCCTTGTGGTCAAAAAATCAAAACATAAAGCAGAAGCAATATTGTAACATATCCGATAAAGACTTTAAAAATGATCCAACATCAAAAACAAAAATCTTGGAAAAAAAAGGGGGGGGGGGTGAGAAATGAAGCCACTATGGCTAAAGCAAGTACAAACAAGGGAAAAAATGAAGTCACAGATGGCAGCAGTCAGAAAATAGTAAAAATATGGTATAATAGGAAGATACTATGGATTTAAACAAGACAGTCACTCAGCCTCTTCAAATTCTCAAGTAATTAGCTTTCCTGTGTAGAGGACGGGCAGGATGAGGGTGAGGTGAGGGAGTAGGGATAAAAGGGGAACAGTCAGGCACTAGAACAGTCCACATGGGAATAGCCTGGCCTAGGGTGGTAATAGTGGAGATGAGGCAAGTAGACTCACAAGAACCCACAGGACTTACACAGAGACTAACAGACTCAAGGACTATATGTCTTTCAGCTTGAAAAAGTATTAGGCAGTGCCCATGAGTGGAATGGGTAACAGGTTGAGGGGAAATAGGTTTGGTTGAGAAATTAAGATTTGTTTTCCACAGGTAAACCTGAGATACTTACTAACGTGGAGCAGCAACTGTGACATTAAGTACTGGCACTCAGGGCCGCAGGCGGGATATAGGAATTTGAAAGATTTCAGAAGATACTGAATCCTACATTTTCTCTTTGGAGACCAGAGCTAGAAAGTACAGACCAGACCTGAGGTCAAGCATAAAAGGAGGAGCTGGCAGATACAGAAGCAGTCAAAAAGATGTAAGGAAAATCACAAGTGTGATAGAAGTTTCACAAAGTAAAAAACAAGTAAGACAACTGAATGTTGCTAAAGGTTTAGTTATGGGGGCTTCCCAGGTGGCTGTGGTAAAGAATCTGCCTGCCAATGCAGGAGATGCGGGATCGATCCCTGGATCGGGAGGATCCCCTGGAGAAGGAAATGGCAACCCATTCCAGTATTCTTGCCTGGGAAATCCCATGAACAGAGGAGCCTGGAGGGCTACAGTCCATGGGATTGCAGAAGAATAGTTTGTGCTGTTTCAAGCCACAAACCTGTGATGTTTGTTACTGCAGCAATAGAAAACCAAGACACAAAGGATACCAAACACTGGCTGTTCCCCTAGCCTGCCAGGTGGCTTGTATACTTAGCATGTCCAAGGCCACCAAGAAAAACAAGGGTACCCCTCAGAGCTAGTCAAGTCCCTAAAAACATATCCTCTGTTGTTAAAACAAAAGTAGCTAATGATCAACTCTATTAATCTGGCAAAAGCTAAAACCTACAATGACTCAACTGGATGATCAGAATCTAATAACCTAAGAACTTGACAGTTTATACAATACAATCAACCAGAGATCTGACCAACATGAACACTGTAATTACAGAAGTATAAGCTATGGTATGAGAGTTCCAAGGCCTGAAATTCAACTTAAAACTTTTTTTAACTGGAGGATATTGGCTTTACAATGTTGTGTTGGTTTCTGCCGTACAACATTAATCAGTCACAAGTATACATATATCCCCTCCCTCCCACCTTCCCATTCCACCCCTCTAGGTCATCAGAACACCGACATGAGAGCTGAGTTCCCAGAACTATACAGTAACTTCCTGCTAGCTATCTACTTTACATATGGTAATGCACATTTCCATGCTACTCTGTCAGTTCATCCCACCCTCTCATTCCCCTAAAGCATCCGCAAATTTGTTCTGTCTGGTCTCTATTCTTGCCCTACAAAGGTTCATCAGTACCATTTTTCCAGATTCCATATATATGCATTAATATACGATGTTTTTCTTACTTCACTTTGAATATAACAGGCTCTAGAGTCATCCACTTCACTAGCACTGACTCAAATTCATTCCTTCTTATGGCTGAGTAATATTCCATTGAATGTATGTACAGCTTTTTCTTGATCTATTCATCTGTTGATGGACACCTAGGCTGCTTCCATGCTTAAACTTTTAGAGATTTCAAGCTATCTGCCACCCAGGGATGGTAATAAAGGGCCTTTAGACCTTTAGGAAACCTGCTGCTGCTAAGTCGCTTCAGTCGTGTCCGACTGTGCGACCCCAGAGACGGCAGCCCACCAGGCTCTCCCATCCCTGGGATTCTCCAGGTAAGAACGCTGGAGTGGGTTGCCATTTCCAGAAGAAATTCTCTTTGGTCATGAACTTCACAAATTACCAGTCAATTTCAAAATTCCAGTCTGGTGCATATAAAGCTCAGCTTTATTTACAGTAAGTCAGAGTATGATTAGAATCTGTGGTACACTGAGAATACTGCTGCTGCAAAGGATCAGGCATGTGGCAAGCTGATGAGAAAATACACCCTCCTCCAACCTCCCCCACCCAGGCGACCCTGTGTGGACCATCAGTTGACTTTCCGCAACACACCTCTCTCGAACCTCTAAGGCAGTCACAGCCTACTGTGCTTTCTTCCAGTTACCAGAAATCCTCAAAGACTTATTTTGGGGTTGGTTATTCTTTTAAGGAAAGTTACCAAGGATCAGTCACAAGATAAACAAAGAGAGAAAAAGCAATTAGGCAGATATTATTCATTTGTCAGAAGTATTTCCAAACAAGTTCAGTAGTCCTCCCATATTATTAAAAAATAAATGTATCACAAATCTAAACTCAGTTGATCCATTTTATTAGAAGGTTGGTAAAAGGGCTTCTGGACTGTCACCTGAACTTAAAATGGTAGTGAAACAAACAATGCAGGACTACAATTCTCCCCCATTTTTATAAAATCTCTTCTACCTGTATATATACACGCAAAGGTATACTAACGTGCAGTGATCAATTTTAACAGATTTTAGGGGTTACTGGGATTTTGCGTGCTTTTTCTATCTTTCTGCTAATTCTTAACTTTTTTTTTCTTATAATAAGTACCTATCATTTAAATAAGTCATTTTTATTTTTCTGAAAGTTTTCTTAAAAGGCAGTTCAAGCATTTCTGTCCAATCTAGCAGGGAGAAAGGTATATAAAACTCTACCAAAGCACATGAAGACTTCAAAAATTCAGTGCAAGTAACTGAATTTCAAAATCAGGAAACAATTTCTGTTCACTACAGATTCTTTACCTGGGTGGTCTCTTGATATGATACAGAAAAACTTTCTGGCCATTTCCATTTATAAAACTACAATCTATGGGGACTTCCCCAGGGGTCCAGTGGCTAAGACTCCACACTCCCAATGCAGGGGGCCCGGGTTCAATCCCCGGTCAGGAAACTAGATCCCACGTGCTACAACTAGGAGCCTGCATTTGCAACTGAAAAAATGATCCCAAGTGCCACAGCCAAGACCTGGCACAGCCAAAACATCCCAACTACTCAAATTTATCAACTTCCCCAAGAAACACACACAGCATTGTTTTAGAGCCATTTTATTGAGACAACTAAAAACAATTAGATGTTCAGAAGCAGTGTACAATAAAAGAGAAATCAAACTGTTACTTTATCATGTATTCCCTCTTCTTTATAACTAAAGCAAAAAAAAAAAAAAAAAACCAGCTTTCTGCTTTTAAGGGAAAAGTCAGAAAAATAGGCCAATATATTTTCCCTCTTCATAATAACATAAACAGCTACAAGAAATCTAATTGTAATAAGAGAAATTGGATGTTGGCTTACACATATTCATTAAAAAGACAACAGATCATCACATTATAAGAGCATAACTCCACCTGCTTTTAGCGGATACTCTTGTGTTCTCATTCATAGGTATCACCAAGTAGGTTAGTTCCAGCACTGGAGCTAATTCATATTCCTCATTATTTACTGCTCATGTTGCTGTAAGCAGAGAGTAACTCTGAAGGCTGACGCTTTTCTCCGCTTGTTTTAGTCCATTAAGTTGTGTACTGTCTGTGGCATTTGCCTGATGCTCAGGCCTTAACTTCAGGAGTTGAACTATAGATGGAATCTGAATTCTCTGAAGCAATTTCTTCTACAATTCAAAAACAGGAAGTCACATTAGTCGACTTAAGGAAGGGAAGAAGCCACTCTATATTTCTGTGAGTTAAGGAATAAATGAAAAAGTTTTTCAAGTGTGCTGGTGAGGGGAAGCAAAAGAGAACAGTGCACAAGCCACGAACGATGAACCCAGGCCACTAAGAAGCAGTGAGGAAAGACTTGACCATTTCCCAGCAAGCTCTTCTACTCCAGGGGGGCTCTCGTTTGGGCTACATTTTCAGTGACTTCAACTGTCTAGTAGACACTGAATTAAAGTCAGATTTTTGAAGATCTGGCTCCCTTTTATTGATTTGAATTTCAATCAATATTATATTTGATCAGAGCACATTATAATTTATAATTCTATATTTGGGAAAGAGCACTTGGTGCTTAACAAGTGTTAAGTAAAAATTACAACTACAACAGTCTATTTTAGCATCTGCCTCCTAAGTCAAACTCTAAGATCTTTAAGAGTAACCATATCAGTCATCTCCATGACACATCTCCGTGGCTAGTACCATGCAGTAAGTATTTAAAATGATTTATCTTTTATGTATTTATATGTATATATAAATATACATATATTTAAACTTCCTATAAGTATACGCTTACATTAAATACATTTTGTCAATGAGTTAACTAATACCTCAATTTTCCATCCTCCAGGACCCTATAGAAGTTAAATGTTAGTATTTACCTAGCTCCTCTTCCGCTGTCTCTGGAAAATTGATCTTGGGCTTTGCCAGCTCACCACTATCTTCTTCTATGAAAAGAAAAGCAATGATGAGTACATGAATTACAATGTCATGAGCAAGTTCTAGTATTTTAACAACTAAGAAGAGTACACCAAGACTATGGCAAGCAATAAACTACAAAACACCTTTTTTAATAACTGTAATTCTAAAATAGTATATCTTTCAGATTCAGACTTTTAGACCCAAACTATAACTACTTGGGATCAATAACAATATTTTTATTAAAAACATGTCTAAATGTACTAGTAAGGATCAATAAGTAGTATTATTCAGAGATTAATGGATGATTTATTCATCAGGCTACTCTTTGCTTAAACCTTATTCTAAAGAAGACAGAAACAGAGACAGAATCAATAATGAAAAATGATACAAAATTATGAATAAAAATTCTTACCAGGAAGCACACATTTCCAAAGGCCATATGTTTTTCCAACCACAGTTTGCCACAGTCTCAATGTTCCATCTTCAGAACCACTGGCATAGAGTTCTCCATCAGGACTAAACCTCACACAGTGAATAGGACCAAAGTGTCCTTTGTAGGATTCTGAGAAAGAGAAGGGGTATTAGATAATTTAATACTTAAACAGGACATTAAGTATTGATACACTAGAGAAGATGTGAAATTCCTGAGGGCAAAGTCAAAGAACTATACCGAATTAAAACTAAAGTGATTCTCATCATAAACAAAACAAAAAAACAAGACTTCATGTTCCAATAAAGATAAAGGAGACTTCCATGATGGTCCAGTGCTTAAGAATCCTGCCTGCGAAAAGCAGAGGATGTGAGTTTGATGCCTGGTCTGGGAAGATTCCACATGCAGCAGGGCACCTAAGCTGTGTGTCTCAATTACTGAGCCAAAGCCCTAGGGCCCACAAGCCACAACTACTGAGATTGTATCCTGTAAGGAGAGAGATCAGTATGAGAAGCCCAAGCACCGCAACCAGAGAAGAGCCCCTGCTTGTCACAACTAGATGAAAAGGCTGCACACAGCACAGCCAAAAACAATACATTTTAAACAGACATCTAGAAATCTCTTTTCAAATAAACCAAAAAAAAAAGATAAAGAAAGGGAGGTAAATGACACCCCACCTTCAAGTCTACGGAAAGCAAGTCTAAAGTTTATCAATTCAATCCCCATTTTCAAATCCTAAACTATTTACCAGGGAAGCAATTCTTACTATGACTACAGAGAACCACCAGATGGAGCTCTTTTACACACTCTGCCTCTCATACTCTCCTATCACAGACTATGAAGATAAAGGATCAATACCTATCCTATATAGAGTTTAATGAGAAAATGTACACATTAGTAGTGGTGTTATTCTGTTTAAGGCATATCCTTATTTCCGAACTTTTTTCACTTACTTTCTAATGCCTCATCACCTTACCAGTTTTCGAAACTGTTTATTAGACCAATGTTCTTATTCCGGAGAAGGCAATGGCACCCCAATCCAGTACTCTTGCCTGGAAAATCCCATGGACAGAGGAGCCTGGTGGGCTGCAGTCTGTGGGGTCACTAAAAGTCGGACACGACTGAACTACTTCATTTTCACTTTTCACTTTCATGCATTGGAGAAGGAAATGGCAACCCACTCCAGTGTTTTTGCCTGGAGAATCCCAGGGACGGGGCAGCCTGGTAGGCTGCCATCTATGGGGTCGCACAGAGTCGGACACGACTGAAGTCACTTAGCAGCAGTGGCAGCAGTTCTTATTCTGTCTCCATGTCCTCTCAATTCAAAGACATTCATGCACTAGCTTCTCTCAGGGAATACCATAACTGTGTTACCATGAATATAAAAAATTATCATAAGAGTAGAAAGAATTTTAGATTTTGAAATAAGAATGTCTGCGTCCAAGGTTCTACATTCACGAATTGCAACCTCAGATACCAGCAAATAATTTACTTTCTCTTCTTCAGAAAATAAAACATGTGGCCAAACATCTAAAACTTGAAAAGTGACATTAAATAAAAACAATGGGAAAGAATCTCTATTTAAGTCACTTAATATTCAACCAGTAAATTATGAACACTGAACAATTAAAATAGATTCTATTTAGTGTATTCACTGAGGTTATATTTACCCAACACAATCCATCAGTTTTCCCAAAGAAACAAAACAAAATTGTGTTTTATTCTCTGTGTACAATTCTAACAAGCTTAAGTTCATTATAAAGCAGGATAGCTAGAAACCAAGTGAGTGAAGTGCAGTGCAGTGCAGTGAGTCGTGTCCGACTCTTTTCGACCCCTCTTTACCACGCTCCTCCATCCGTGGGATTTTCCAGGCAAGAGTACTGGAGTGGGTTGCCATTTCCTTCTCCAGAGGATCTTCCCAACCCAGGGATAGAACCCAACTCTCCTGCATTATACGCAGACGCTTTACCAACTGAGCCACAAGGGAAGTCCTAGAAACCAAGTAGGAGCTAAAAAACATTGGCTAACTAAGGTGTTAATCACTGAAACCTAACCTTTGATCAAGGTACCTATATAATCTTAAGAAAAAAAAAAAAGACAACTTACCTAATTCTTCTCCACTATTATAATCATACTTATAAAGTTTAAAATCTTCACCACCTGCAACAACAAATTCTTTCTCAGGATGAAGAGATGCAGAATTGATGGTTGCAGGAGCTTCAAAGGATTTAATTGGGTCCAAACTAGAAAAAAAATTAAACAACATTTATAAGTGTTGAATATTTCATAAATAATATAAGGAAATGTTACATTTAAAATGTTCCTAAATTCTAAAACTTAAGGAATAATACAATATCCAGTTATTCAAACGTACTGACATATGTGAGGGGGACAGAGGAGCGTGGCAGGCTACAGTCCACAGGGTTGAAAAGAGTCAGACACGACGCAGTGACTGAACAACAAAGTGCTGCTAAAAAAACAAACCCCTCTAGGTGTGGAAATAAGGGAACGCTTATACACTGTTGGTGGGAATGTAAGTTGGTAAAGCCATTATGAAAAATAGTATGGAGGTTCCTCAAAAAGCTAAAAATACAGTTGCCATTATGATCCAGCAATCCCACTCCTGGGCATGTATCCACACAAAACTATAATTCAAAAAGATACAGGCATCCCTATGTTCATAGCATCACTGTTTACAACAGCCAAGACTTGGAAACTAAATGGTCACCGATGGACGGATAATGAAGATGTGGTACATACATACAAACTACTACTCAACCACAAAAATGAATAATGTCACTTGCAGCAACACAGGTGGAACTTATACTAAGTGAAGTAAGTCAGAAAAAGACAAATGTCATAAGACGTCACAAATGTGGAACTTAAAATATGACACAAACGAACTTATCTACAGAACAGACCCACAGGCAGAATGGACTCATGGTTGCCAAGGGATGGGGTAGGGGTAGAGTGGGAGTCTGGAGTCAGCAGATGCAAATCATTATACAGAGAATGGGTGAACTAGGCCCTACTGTACAGCAGAGAGAAATATACTCAATATCCTGTGATAAATCTTTAATGGAAAAGAATATAAAAAAGAATGTATATGTATGACTGAATCACTTTGCTGTAAAGTAGAAATTAAGTCTTATAAGTCAACTATAATTTTTAAAAGAGGAAAAACAACAAACAAAAACACATCTAAATAATATTAGGGGGAAAAAAAAACAAAACAGAAGCCTACTATGCCCAAGCGAAATTCACACCCAAAATACACAGCCCCTTCCATAGAGGGATATCCATTTTGTGCAGTGAATGCCTTCCTGGAAATGATTAGGTTGGTTAATGAAAACAGTATGGCTAATGTACTAGGATTTTTACTTTGAAAAAAAAAAAAAATTTAACTCTGCATTATTTAATTTTTCCAGGACAAACATACTTGGTAAATAGAAGAAGTTTTTACAGCAAGTAATTAACTAATATAAAGGATTATTTGTATACTATTTTCAGCTGCTGAGAATTTTTAACTTTCTGCAAAGGAAAAAGCTTTAATGCTGTGAAATATAAAACTGCTCAAAATGACTCAGTTTTTAATTATCAGGCTATAAGATAATAACTAAATCTGAGACTATAGCTACGTAATAAAAATCAATGCGTTAACAGCAACTTCCCCTGAACATCAATGAGTTTGGGCATCAGCTCTTTTCCAGTCTAACCCTAAAAACCCTGAAAGGCTTCCAACACAAAACATTAGAGCATTTCAACTCGGAAATGCTGCCATCCTACTCCCATCATCACACACTACAAAGCATGAAAATCAAAGTCATGACTTACACAGATCACTGAATAACAACTTTCTGGCTTAAATGGCAGAATATTTAATAGGCTAGCAAACCTCCACCACCACCACTTCAGGCAAGGTTCTACAGCAGGGCTGCACGCTGCCCAAGTCCAGAAGCAACCAATGAACTCAGCTGCACAATTTAATGGTTTTGGGCAATAACATTCCATTATCAATTCACTGTGTGTGTGTGTGTGTGTGTGTGTGTGTGTGTGTGAACTCTCTAGCATTCTTAATTGCTCATCTCCATCTTGATTGCCTTCTCATTTCTTCAGCTGTTCAGTGAAGCTCAGCTCTGCAAGTGGCCCTTTACAGAGAAAAGGTCAGGACTGCTGGTCAGAATATAATGTGGTACATTCTTTATGGAAATCAAATATGTGTTATGTACACTAAGAACTTTAAACACATGCCTACCCTCTGTTTTGTTTATTTAAACTAGTTTTTTCAGGGGTTCCGTTTTTACTCCTCAATAGATTTTCTGTATTTCTCACATGCTTCTTCACCCATCAGTTCATTTAATTCTGAAGAGTTACTCAGTGTGGCCATCATCTTCATAACAAGATCTGTTGACAAGTCCTGGCTTTTCTGCAAGAGCTTCACTAATTTCACTTACTTCTCCTGAGAGAGGAGAACAGAGCTCACTAGTAGTTTTCACACTTTCCAAAGCACCTGCTCATCTTGTCTGTTCAACCTTGTTCCAACTTCAGGCAGACTAAACATCTCCCAAAGATTCCTGTGAAAAATTGTTGATCCCAACTATTCCAACACCATCTTCTGTTGTTATCTCCTCATGTTCCTCTGTGATTTTACCCACCCGAGAGAGGTGCAGTATGTGGGAAGCACTTGTCCAGGGCCAGGATGGGCAGGCAGGGGAAGGTGACAAAGCTGCACACAGGCTGCAGACTGCGCCAGCCGGGACACTCCTGACCTCTGAACTGGTAACTCTACTGACAGGATTCTCTTGTGAAGAAACATGCAAGAGATGTGATCATAAATCTCACTGCACAGTTAAAACAGGGGAACTAATGTGTGACATGGTAGACTCTATAATGCCTCCCTGGTGGTTCAGATGGTAAAGAATCTGACTGCAATGCAGGAGACCTACGTTCGATTCCTGGGCTGGGAAGATCCCCTGGAGAATGGAACAGCTACCCACTCCAGTATTCTGGCTTAGAGAATTCCAAGGACTGTATAGTCCACAGGGTTGCAAAGAGTCTGACACGACTGAGTGACTTTCACTCACTCACTCAGACTCTATAATAATACACCTAGTAAAAATGTTTCCAAAGAATTTTAATGGCTAAGAGGATCTTAGAATAAAAAAATGAAAATTATACTTATTAGGATCCTAGTAACTAAAGAAAAAAACACATACAAACACATACTCCCCCCAAAGAAAAAAAGACTAGCAAAAAACACAGCTACCAGTAACTTTCTGGTTCTATGGCTATAGGATTATACCCAAGTTTTTTAAAATTTTATTTTCTAAATTTCCAACGTAAGCATTTAATATATTTATAATCATAAAAATTAAGTCTACTTTTAAAGAATTCATTAAATCTATGCCCTATTTGGAAACAAAAAGAAAAATCACTAATTTTTCTGTAATTTTAAAGTGAAATGGCAGAATCAAGATTACAGAGGTTTTAGAGTAATGAATAATATAAATTATAGCATCAATCTAGGGATCTTTAAAGAAAAATATACATTAAAAATTGTTAAATTTTACCAATAAATGTCCCAAACACCTGGAAATTAATTTGATTAATTCTTCTGATTAAAGTCTACCAAATTTTCAAAAAACTCACTATTATTAGGTATGGAAACAATCTTCCTCCATATTATGTCACATAGGCCAAGATTTGCCTTTAAAAGCATTAAATACCTTAGTACACGCCTTGCAAATGTTAAGTACACTAAACTGCCCCTTTGTTACCAGAAAAGAAAATGAAGATACTCCTCAGACATACCTTACTGCACTATGAAAAGCAATAGATCGTCCATAAGTTATTACCAAAATCTCTCCCTCAGGAATGTATTCCATACTGCTAACGGACATATTAAAATTTAGAGATTTCACTTCCGTCATAGTAGCATGATCCCAAAGGCTGCATAAAAAAGAAAAGAAGGTGGTATTTACTCACTTAAGAAAAATACTTACAGCTTAAATTACAACTGCAGATTAACCAATGAAAAAATAACCACAACTGTAGTAAAACAACCTCCATTCCAACTCACAAATTACAGATGATACTGAGAAATGTGGCTTTGGCATAAAACATCAAATTATTTGGTATCTTGTTGGTAAAGTCAAAACTAATACTTTAAATATACCTCCCAAATGCTTATGCTATTAAGATACATCTCCTAATCTAATCAATTTCAACACTGCTTTAAATAATGGTTCTTACACTCTAACACCCTATGGCCAGCCAGTCCACTCACCCAGGTTAAGAGCACCTGCTTATAAAGATGTCAACAGTTTTAATTAAGTCTTGTGAATCCCACTCTATGTTTATGACAGCTCCAAAAAAATGTGACCCAGATGCAGCCACAGTTGTAATGTTCAGACACAATTCTTCCTACATGACAGTTATAGGAAACTTAACTATAAGCTCCAAGGTCAAACATGTTTTCAACTTTAAATTATTAAAGAAAAATTACTCACCGAACAGTTTTATCATCCGCTGAAAGGATCTGTTTATCCTCACTGCACCACAAAGCCTTTTTAATACCAGAGGTGTGACCACTGATTTCCTTAGGTTCTTCAGATAAAACAATTTAAAATACAATTGTTAATACACTTGCTACGTCTGGGCAAAAGCAGATGTTGCAGGCAATACCATTCAACACAACTTTAACTTTGGGCAAACCACTTAACCTTTTGAAGGCTACATTTCTTCACTGGTAAACTGGGATTAACAATAGTTATTACACCTCAGAGTTTAACAATCGAAACATTTAAAGTTGCTCCCCCCGCCCTGCACCATCACTTAAAAGAAAAAGTTACTACAGGTATCGTACATTAAATTCCCCGAAGGGACAATCTCTATTCCCAAAGTTTTGTGTGTGGGAATTTGGAGGCTGGCCAGTGGTGGACAGGTCCAAAGAGACAACACTAGACCAGTACTATGATCCCAACTCACTCTTCGGCTGCATGATGTTTGTGTGAATAGCAAGAACTGAATGCAAAACGCAGACAGACATGCTACCAGACACAGATGAACACCGTGCACACGTTATAGCAGCCATCCCCTGCAGTTTCTCATCTGGTGTCTGATGGGTAAAAGCTCTTCTTTCTAATGCGAGACAGTGGAAGAGTCACTTTCAAAGGCAGCTTTGAGAAAGGGAAAAGAAGACAAAAGCTAACTGCCTGAGCTTTGAACTATCTTGCTGAGTCAGAAGGTACACTGATTTGGTGAGGTCAGAGTAGTCTGCTGTTTCTGCATAAAGTTATTAATTCCCAGGTACCAAAGGAGAATAAAGATAAATGCAGTTTGTTTCCTCACCTTAGAAATACCTTTAGAAAAGGTATCTCGAGGATAACTGCTTAACTTCCAACATAACTTTGACTTTGTTATAAACTTCTAAAGCTTACTGACTTATGAATAAACTATGCCCACAACACAAAATTTAAGAACCCAATTAATATATAATAAATAAAACTTTTTCTCATATTTTAGTTGCTTTTAAAATATGCAGCATGTGATTAGGAAAGCACTGAAATACTGTAAAATGGAGATGATGATATGGACTAGGGAAAAAAATGTATCTCTTACAACTTCTGTGCACTGAGAGAATTTATAGAGGAAATGTCAGATTTCACCATCCAATTATTAAAAATGTGTATACCACAAACCTTACTAACAAAATGGAAAAGCAAATGACAAATTAGAATAAATTTTAAAACCAGTAATAGAATGAACAGGTGCTTTATTAGTCCACAAAAGTAAATTAAAATGGTATTCGACAGAATTTTAACCTCATGAATTATTTTTCAAGTTCCCATTAATAAGAATTTTTCTATTAAACCGGCAGAGATAAAGCTAGTTAGTGTTTGCTAGAATAGGTTGGCTATAGGTACATTTTTATACTTCACTGGTGGCCTCTTTGGTAATATCTATTTATGGCTTCCAAGTATATCTCCTTTTTGTCCCAACAATTCTATTTCTATGTAGATATGCTACAGAAACAATTGTGGAATATTTGCAACTATAAGGATGTTTAGCCTAACACTGCTTATAATCTTGAAAATTTGTAAATAGCCCAAGTAGGCCATAATAGGAGATTGGTTAGTTCACTTATCCATAGAATGGAAAGTCATATAGTCATTAGAAAGAATGAATATAGAGTATTCAAAGACATGAAAAAATTACTACAGATTTTCAGCATTCTTCTGAATAGCTTATATACCCATGTGGTTCAAAAATCTAAGTATGTATATACATTGAGAATTCTTACCCTTCTCACCTTCTACAGATAATAACCACTCCTTCTAACCAAAAAGCAGTTAACACTGTTATGTGCCTTTTAAGACTTAGTGTCATAATAAAAGTTTATCAGGATATATTTTTTTCTTTAAATAGTGTAAAAAAAAAAAATCCATTAAAAAAAAACTGCATTAAAAAAAAGAAAAAAGACTGGAAAAACATGAACCAAAAACGAAAGACATTAATTAATAATACTGGATGATAAGACTTTCCTGGTGGTCCAGTGGTCAAGCTTCCAATACAGGGGGTGTGAGTTTGATCCCTGGTCAGGGGAATAAAAGACCCCACATGACAGAGGTGGGGAACGGACTGGATGGTAGATTAAAATTTAATTTTTTCTTTGTGACTACATTTTCCTAATTTGAGTATTGAACATGAATTCCTTTAATCAGGAAAAGTTATTTAAATTAAAAGAAAACAAAACCACAAATACATATGAATTAAAATTACCTGCTTCAGGTTTGTTCAAGTCATATATGCGTAACAGTTTATCCTGTCCCCCAGTTAACAAGTAATTACTATCCTGAAAACACATACAAGTAAAATGGTATTAGATTAACTACTTTAATAGTTATATCTCTTTGCAGCTTCTTCAACACTACATAAAATGCAAATAAAGCTCACAGAGATCACAAAGAGATGCACACAGATCAATTATTCCTGAGAAAATACTATAGAGCATTTATCTTTCTCATAATTGCCAAATCCTGTAAGCTTCCCAGTTCAAATGTCACACCACCAACCACATGGCTTCTCTCAGCTGGCTCTGATCCTGCTGCCTACTGAGTAGCATGACTGTGATGATCTCAAATTTATTCTCTCCCTTCTAAGTCACTGGGAAACATTACTTGGGTTTTTCAGATGTTTGTTACTATTGTTGATATAAGAGTTCCCGGGTTCTTAAAAATCTCATAGGATCAACCAAGAAAAAATACAGTTGACTTAAACAACTCAGGGATTAAGGCACCACCCTCCACACAGTGGAAGATCCCCATTATCAGTTACAGTCAGTCCTCTATATATGTGGTCCGCCCCCCACTCAGTTCCCCCATGTCCAAAGATTCAACCAACTACCGCCTGTGAAATACTGCAGAATTTACCACTGAAGAAGATTCATGTTAAGTGGACCCGTACAGTTCAAACTGTCATTCAAGAGTTAACTGTAAAGGTGTATAGTTTAATCTAAAGTCAAATCAAATGTAACCAGCATACACAAAATACACCCCCACAAAACCAAACATGAACTAAATACAAACCAATCAAATATAAAACCACAGACATATCCTATAATAACAGCAATATAACTCCCTAAAACAAATTCCACTTTCTAATACCTGCGTAAAATCCACCGTCTTGACAATGTGTTTATGAGCCAGGGTCATCAATTCATCTCCTGAGACAGCATCCCATACTTTGCTAAAAGTAAAACATAAAAAAGTAGAAGACAAACATGGTAATTTTGATAATTAGTTACCAAATGAGTTATTTGAGATGTTATATAAACGTATTATAACTAAAAATGATACAGCAATATAATTTTGACAATGAAAAAGATCAAATTTAAGTAAATAAGATCCATGAACCATAAATCCTTACTTTCCTTTTAGCCTGTAGCCATAATATTCTTATAACACCACCGCAAGTATTTTAACCAATTCAGTTTCTCCTTTCCAATTTTTTCGTCTATACTCTCATATACACGAGAAACGAGATGAAAAACAATAAATACTTAGGAGAAAGAGATTACATAAAATTTTAAATCAAAACAGTAGAGAAAAAAATACTCTCCCATTTCTCCCTCAGAGTTGACTTATATTTTCAAATCCTAGTCCAATTAACCTCCACACAAAGTATCAGCCTTTGATTACATAATGCTAATGTTGAAGATTTTAATTATAGGTTTTCAAATCTCTCAATTGTAGGTTTTCCAACAAACCCATCCCAACCCAAAGTATACGTGTGATTGTGTGTCTATACACACATACGTATGTATATGTATGCTGGGGGATAATGATTAAATAATAGTTCACAGAAATACTGTTAAGAAGTTCCCCCAAATAAAAAAGCTTGAACAATAAAGCAGAAGAAAAAATTCATTTTAGATCCGAAGAGGTGATTGAAAAATAAACAAGAAAACCTTCCACATGGCAAAAAGAAACTGTTATGAGGAACAAGCTATGCTTCATAATAATTATTCTAAAAATTCCATTCTAATGTAATTGACATTTATTTTTAGGAATAAAGTGAACAATGCAACAGAGAAAACAAGAGAAAAACAGAGAAAGCAAGGAGTATTTTTTCTTCACTCATTAAACATAGAATAAACATATCAAGTATGTCACTCAAGACTCAAAAGGGAGAAAAGGGAGACAAAAGGGAGGCACAAAAGGGAGGAAAAAAAAATGATCCCAAAGTTCTTGCCTCAGTAGTGTTAGCTTTAGCTGAGGGGGGGGGAAAAAAGAAAATATATATATATATACACACACACACAAACAATATTATGTTTAAGAAATACAATTAAGGGACTTCCCTGGTGGCCCAATGGTTAAGAATCTGCCTGGCAATGCAGGGGACATGGACTCCATCCCTGGGCAGGGAATTAAGATCCCAAAAGGCGGGGAGCAACTAAGTCAGTGAGCCACAATGAAAGATACTGCACAACATAATGAAGGTCCGGAGGGCCTCAACTAGGACCCAGCCCCATGCAGTCAAATAAATAAATTAAAAAAAAAAAAAGAAAAGAAATAAAATACAAACACACATGGCTATAGAGACACAAACAAAAACCACACAATTTATGTCAGAAAGTCCAGAAAATCTAAGCATCAAAACCAGTAGCCTTAAAGAGCATGCTAAAGCTGAAACTCCAGTACTTTGGCCACCTCATGCGAAGAGTTGACTCATTGGAAAAGACTCTGATGCTGGGAGGGATTGGGGGCAGAAGGAGAAGGGGACAACAGAGGATGAGATGGCTGGATGGCATCACTGACTCGATGGACGTGAGTCTGAGTGAACTCCGGGAGTTGGTGATGGACAGGGAGGCCTGGCGTGCTGCAATTCATGGGGTCGCAAAGAGTCCGACAGGACTGAGCTACTAAAGCACTGAACTGAACTGAGAAATACACCCTGGGAAAAAATGGAAACATTGTAGAGAAGTGTAACAGTATGCTCAGAGAAACAATGTCAACTGTGAGTGGTATTGTTACTAAACTCTCAAATACTAATTTCTCTTTGCAAAGGAAACCTATTCCACCCTTTCCCATTTCCAATTCAACTCTCTGGTCAAACCCTACTTTCCCAACCTCATTTTGCATTATTTCTCTGAGTCTAGTCACATCAGATTATAAACAATCCCTCAAACAAGCCATGGCTCCTCTGTCTTTGCTCATAGTGTTCTACTTAGTCTGTATTTTTATAATCTTAGGGTTCCCTGGTGGTTCAGTGGTAATGAAGCCACTTGCCAATGCAGGAGACAAGGGTTCAATCCCTGGGTCAGAAAGGCCCTCCTTGGAGAAGGAAATAGCAACCACTCCAGTATTCTTGCCTGGGAAATCCCATGGACAAAGGGATTGTAACAAGAATTGGACACAACTTAGCAACTAAGCAACAACAAACTTTACATTCTCAGCTATCATAGTTCTACTCATCCTCAGGGTTCATCACTAATGCTATTTTTTCACTAAACCTTCTGTTTTTCTCACTTCCATCAACCATTCCTTTCTGTTCTTCCACAGAACTCAGCTTATACTGTTTAATTTTACTTTACTTTTAGTTTTGTCCACATGTTTACTCTTAATCACAGGGAAATCAGTGATAAGAGTTCACATAGATTAGACTGCTATAATAACAGAAGGCATCAAAGAGCTTCCGAGGTGGCTCAGATGGTACAGAATCCACCTGCAATGCAGGAGACCTAGGTTCGATCCCTGGGTCGGGAAGATCTCCTGGAGAAGGGTCTGGTAAACCACTCCAGTATTCTTGCCTGGAGAATCTCCATGGACAGAGGAATCTGGCAGGCTATAGTCCATGGGGTTGCAAAGAGTTGGACACGACTGAACGAATAAGCACATCAAAAGTGAAGAAAATATCAAATGTATTTGAAATCTCTATCCTATTCACATACTCTCGAGTCTCAAAGAAACTGGGCGTTGTCCTTAGAGATATTAATTTCAAGGATATTCAATCATCTTCACCAAACTCCCCAAAATCTAATTATTCTGCTTAGATCATGTCCATTCATTGTACCAGAAGCAAGAACTGGAGCGACTGCACTAGTACCATCCAGAGGGCCAATATATCTACACTCGCGTTCCTCCCACCTAGATACACAAGTAAAATCGAGTGCCACCCTCTCCAATAGAGCATGTTCTAGTCACTTGTACTAACTTTGGCACATTTCCATTATTCCCAATAATAGTCCTAAAAACAGCTTAGAATTCTAAAAGAAATCTGGAATAACCTAAACTCCGGGCAAGAAACTGGTTATTAACTAGCTGGCTACAGGGATCAAATCAAAGCAAGGGAAAGGACATCCTCCATAGAGCTCCCCTGAGAGAAATGGCAGGAAGGGTCCATAAAGGAAGATGGTTAATGAAACATCATTAACAATACCCTCTCAACAGCTAATCCTGTAGCATTCATTTCTGTACAACTCAAGATGTACCTGCCATCTCCCTAAACTAGTGATACCTCTTATGTCCCCAGTTTTTTGCATATGATCAATGCTGTCTGTTCAATACTTTTCATATTCTGAGAAAGGACTTAGCAGTCTCAAAAAAGGGGCTGCTTAACATACTTCTTTAAGGCCTTAACAAAAAATTAAGCTATTTCGGGAAAATGACTGCCTGTCGTAACAGGACAGCCAAGCCATCAAAAAGGAGACACGAGCACCTTCGATTTATTGAGAACCTTATTCAGAGAAAAATTAGCTCTTCCTATTGGCTTTTTACAAGAGGGAAAAAAAAAAAAGAGGATAAGGAGATGTGGTGGTAACATTAGCTCTATGAATTAAAAGACGAATTAAAAGATATAAAGAGAATGGCGTTTCAGGGATAGTTTCAGCTGACTTGCCTGCCCAAATTACCTCAAGATAACATTCCAAACCGACTCACGGACCAGCCCTGCTGAATATACTTTGTCTATAAGAAAAATGGACAAAATTCTCCTTTAGATAATCATGACACCTAAAATTACACTAAGGAGCTCTTCTTTATTGGGTCAAGTTCCATAATAGCAGAGCCCACATAGGTCATTAAATGAGAATACAAAGAAAGGATGCACACATCCCCACACTTCACAGACAGACACACAGCAAACGAGGGTCAAGTCTCAGTTCCCACTAACCAAGCATCTGCTATGCAACAGACACAAGGCTATATTCAGGCATGTAAGTGGAAAAAAATCGCTGATTTGCCCCCAAACCACGCTTGGCTTACATTCATTTGACAAATATGAAACAAGAGGTTTAAGGAACATCTCATGATCAAACTGAAAATACCAAGTATGGCTAGCACATGAACTGAGGCCTTGTTGTTATTTAGTTGCTAAGCTGTATCTGACTCTTTTGCAACCCCATGGACTATAACCCACCAGGATCCTCTGTCCATGGGATTTCCCAGGCAAGAATACTGGAGTGGGTAGCCATCTCCTTCTCCAGGGGATCTTCCTGACTCTGGGATGGAACCTACGTCTCCTGCATTGGCAGGCAGGTTCCACTAAGTCACCAGGGAAGCCTGAACTCAGGCCTGCTTAATGCAAATGCTTACATCTTTCCCACCACATCATGGCATCTGAAAGCCTGAACTGAGAGGGAAAAAACCCAAAAGTATTCCCTCCTGCTACTTAGATCTACTAGAACTTCCTTGCATGAAACCCAAAGATTTCTTGGCTTTAGCCACAGATGTTCCAAAAGAACACATGATTTTGGTCTATTGGGGTGGTAGCTATCAGTGTTACCTTACACGTTACCATTTACATGTGTACTAGATTTCAGGTAATATTCTAAATATAAACATATCAACTCATTTAATATTCACAACGAATGAAAGTTGATCAGTTGTGTCCGACTCTTTGCGACCCCATGGACTACACATTCCATGAAATTCTCCAGGCCAGAATACTTGAGTGAGTAGTCTTTCCCTTCTCCAGGGGATCTTCCCAATGCAGGGACTGAACCCAGGTCTCCCACATTGCGGGCAGATTCTTTACCAGCTGAGCCACAAGGGAAGCCATTCACGACAAGAGGTAGGCACTATTGCTATTCTCACTTTTATAGATGATGAAACTGTGAAAAAGAGAGGTTAAATAAAGTTCGCAAGATCACAGAGCTATTAAAGGATAGAGCCAGGGTTCAAACACAATCTGGCCCCAGCATTCATGATTTTAATAACCCCGTGTAAACACAGACACTAAGACCTGAAATGTTAAGAAAGCCCCAAAACAACACTGAATACCTATACAGAGAAACGTCCTCAAAACTATGACTTGGGTTATTAATGCTGTTAGTGACCTAAAAACAAAGATAACTGTGCCTCTAGCAGCAAGATAAAATCCTGACTACTCTTTCCAGAACTCTGTTAAATATTTAAAGTGCCGTATTTTTCACACCTTTTTCTCTCTCCATTTCAGAGTAATTATCACATGAGCAGTAATTTCTGTCTAATGCATTTCGTTTTTTTTTCCCTGGCATTAAAATTTGTCAAATGTACATCAGGTCTTCACAGATTTTACAGAGATGGGTATCATTACTAACAAGCTTCTGTTCAAGTCTCAGATCAGAGCAAGACTGTCCATCAGGCAAGAGAAGACAGAGCATTTTGCTCATATTATTAGCACTCATGTTTGAGCCAGATAACACAGAACTGAGATGAACAGAAATGAATCTCTCCAGAAAAGCAATTTAAAAGATCGTCTATTTTAACGCTAATGTCTGTAGTGTCTAAGATCTTGTTACATTTTACCTAATCAAATTTAAAATATCACTTTATTAACTATTAACTTAACAACCTGAGGACCTAGTTTCAATAATGATATTTTAAAAATCCACCTAACAAATATCTGAAATCTCCTGGAGAAGGAAATGGCAGCCCACTCCAGTATTCTTGTTTGGAGAATTCCACGGACAGGAGAACCTGGCAGGCTACGGTCCCTAGGGTCGCAGAGTTGTTAATTCCAATTTTCTATCTCTGTTATGAAACCAATGACATTCTCTCCCAGTGACAATGTTCCTAATGGACTCAGCAAAAAATAAACTTAGGAGAAACTGAAGGAAAAAAAAATAGGTTGAACCCACAGGAGACATAAATGTCTCAGAAACAAAACCAAGATCTGTAATTCATCCGTTCTTAGTCCTTCTGCTTCAGAAACTTCCTTAAGTTATTTGTTTGACAAAGTGCTGAACAAGCAAGGTATACAAAAAAATATAAGGCATGGCCCATGGCCTCAAGAAGCAACAACACATAAGTCAATAAGTACTCTAAGAGTCAGAATTTTAACACAGCCAACAGTGTGAGCAAAAAGAGGGAATGGACACCCTCACCTTCCAGTCCTCCACAAATCTTCCTTGTATGAGAATCACTTTTACTTCCTATTTTTCACATCCCATAATTAACAAAGGAGTCTGTCACATTATAAGCATGCATGCCAACCTCTAAAGCAACATTTGACATTAAAGGATTTACATAAAACCAAGCAGTTCCTTATTTTATCAGAATTGCATAGACTCACAACAGGGCAGAGCACAAACCCTTACAATGGTTATGCATAAACCTAACAACATCTATTCTTTGAAGGCAAAGAAAAAAGTTCAAATTGACATTGTAACTTTTCTTACTGATCTCTCATCATCTCAAATTTAATCCCACATCAGCATGGGATTGTATCTCCCTGTTTATTTAAAAATTCTATTTAACAAAAAAAAAAGTATGTATTGTAAAACTCACTCCACGCCATAGAGCTCTACAAGTTTCAACAAATACACAGTCATGTATTCACCACCTCAATCAATCTGCCTTTATTTTTTTCATAATAAGCCTAGTATGTTTAATTTGCTTAATACAAAGGCACAACAAACACATTTACAATTGCTCCTTAGTGTAAAATTCTGTTTAAAAAAACAATTTTTAAAAACCACTTTCACTCTCAAGACTCTCAACTCTAACAGTTTACTGCATGTACAATAATCCTTGACACCGTCTTCCTTAAAACATTTAGGTGTCTGCTAAGTCACAAACATTAGGAAGTAGAGGTACCAAGGTTATATAAGATATGATACACATGAGCAGATGGGAAAGTGGGTCATTGGCAAGTCAGCTTAATAATATATTCAAAAGGCAAAAATCAGAGTAAGTAAGGTCCATTCTGGCAACAATGAGTGTAACCAGACTGGGGGGCATGGGGTGTGCAGTGCAGATGATGATGGTGAATTAGGATGGGCCAAAGTGTTAAAGAGGCAACAACTGAAATTTAACCTTTAGGCCGATGATTAAAGGCTGCACATCAGAATCACCTAGAAGAACTTCTGGCAGGGAAATAAACTGTTGTTGGGGACTTTACCGCCCACCTCCCCCCTCCACCCCCGGACCAATATGTATATGAGTATTTTAAAAGCTTCTAATAATGTACACCCAAGGTCATGGATCACTGACAAAGCACAGGTAAGACAGGAAAAGCATTAGCTAGAGAAGTGACCTGATATTTGTGTTCAGGAAGACAACTGACAGCACCAGGGAGAATGAACAGATGGGAAACGACTAGTGGTAGGGACCTGAACTAAGATGGCAGTGGCGTAAGAAATAATGGCATCAGCAGACATTCTGCTGGTGGAATCAACAAAGATGATGATAATCTAGATGCAAGGGGACAATCAACAATTTAGATTTCACCCTTACACAGAATGAAGTCATTTGAGTCTCTGTGAACAGTTTGAGAACCATTTAAGAGAAAGAAGCAAGAAGGATCAGGCCGGAATTCTGGTGAGATCAAACACGGGGTGTTCCATATGGTAGTAAGAATTTCACGAGTAACCTTTAACGACGTTTTGATCATTTCAGAGCACAATCCACAGAGAACTCCGAAGGTGGCCATTTCTGGCTGCACTTACGCTGTGAAATCTGCAGCGGCTGTCGCTGCCTTGGTGGCATCTTTATTCAATGTTGCGCCCCAAACGGCACCCTTATGACCCAAAAATGTTCCAATCCAGTCTCCTGTATCTCCCTGGCGAAGCATAGGCTTACCATCTAAAAAATATTGAAGACGACATGTGACTTAGAAGTTCGGAGGACTTAAAATCTAAGACTCAAACATAAAACGATCATATTGAAAAACAAAGTGGAAACAGTTTTTGTTGCCTGAACTATTCTCACTCACTGGGGTCACTAAGGATCGTTCAGAAATAAATTCAATGAGGAACCCAGCTGCACATTCTCTCTGGGAAGCATCTGTAACTAGTTGAAAAGATTGACCTGCGTCAAAACAATCTAGATTTGTGTCTTATTTTGGACAAACTTTTTAATATAAATCTCAGCTTCCATCAAACATAGCTTCCACTTGAAAGATGGAAAACGGAAATGAAAAATTCCACACGAGAAAAGACTATTCAATGAGATAACAGGAATGCTAAGTCTTCGTAAAATAAGGCCTGGCCTAGTTGCTGCATTCTGCTAAATCCTTGAGAGATATTTACACTGTTTGTTGGCCGGGACGTCTAGGCAAGCGCACAGTTCAGCTTTTCCAAAAATAGCAATAAAGGTAAAACGAGAAGCCTTCGTTAGGGGCATTACTTAGGAAAGCCTCTCGGCGTCAGCTGCGGAAGCCCTAACAACTACTCCTCTCCCCATCAGCCCGCCGTGGGGCCCTAACCTCAAACGCTGCGAGAGCCGCAGTTCATTCCGCAATGGGGATGCCAACCTCGTTCGCTTTCCGCCCGACCTCGGCCATCAGGGGCCCGACTAGCGGCCCCGCTCACCTTTGCAAGCGCTGATTAGAAAATAGCCATAAGGCGTGATGCCACTGAAGGCCAGATCTACCACAGGCCGCGTGTGGCCGGAGCAGGTGAGCGGTGTCTGCCTCATCGCCATGGCGGCTGCTAGCAGAGCGATCCCGCTGCAGAGCCGAGGGGTCGTCTAGTCTTTTCTCTCCTCTGTGGCAGCGCCTCCGGCTCTTCAAGGCCCCCGCCCCGACACTGACGCTGGGCCAGGGCACAGGAAAAGGCCAATCCGGCGGCCCCAAGGTCAGGAAGGGGTTAGGGACAGGTCAGGGAGTCCGCGACGGGCGACCGACCGCCGCCGAGGGAGGGAAAGGGAAGGAGGGAGGAGAGTAGGGGAAGGGGAGAAGCGGAGAACGGGCGGCCACGACCCGTACCGTCCACACCGGTACCGGCAGGAAGTGACGACACCAATGACGCTAAGCGTCCGCCGGAAGTGACGAAGCGGCGGGAAGGCGGATTCGCCCGGCAGAAGCTGCATAGAGGCTCGAAGACGGCAGCGCGCAGGCCCGAGAGCACGTATGGTGAACGCTTGACGCTGGCCCCCACGCCTGTACGCACGGCTCCTGGCGGAGCTTTTGGCTCTGGTTCAAAGTCGGCGCGCGGAGCTCTGAGCTCTCACTCTAGAACGGCAGTGGCCATGAAGTTTCTGGGCAGAGTTGCCAAATGCGAAAGCAGGTACTGCTCACCTGAACCTGGCAACCTATCTGGGTTGTGCACCAAGCAGTTCAGACGGCAGGACTGTGCTGGGTGTGTGAACATCTACCTCTAGTTGTTCCCAGCGATGATCCAAACCTGCAAACAGTAGGGTTTTTTTTTTCATTCCTGCTGCTGCTGAGTCGCTCAGTCGTGTCCGGCTGTGTGCGACCCAACAGACGGCAGTTTATCAGGCTCCCCCGTCCCTGGGATTCTCCAGGCAAGAACACTGGGTTGCCATTGCCTTCTCCGATGCAGGAAAGTGAAAAGTGAAAATGAAGTCGCTCAGTTGTGTCCGACTCTTAGCGACCGCATGGACTGCAGCCCCACCAGGCTCCTCCGCCCCTGGGGTTTTCTAGGCGAGAGTACTGGAGTGGGGTGTCATTGTCTTCTCCTAGCAGTTGTATAAGGCAGCTCCTCCGGAATTCTCTCCAGGGCCCTTAAGTACATTCCCCAGCCACGTAACATTTCTCCATTGCTAGTATTTTAGACCGGCTCTGTGACTTTAAATACAGTTAATTTCAAATTACTTTTTATTTTGAGGCCTTCGAAGGACTCTAAAACAGTGGTACTCAAATTCTTTGATGAAATACATCAGTAAAGCTTGAGTTCCCATTCCCATTATACGGATAATAATTTGTAAGTTCAGTTCAGTTGCTCAGTTGTGTCCGACTCTTTCCAACCCCATGGACTGCAGCACACCAGGCCTCCCTGTCCGTCACCAACTCCCAGAGTTTACCCAAACTCATGTCCATTGACTCGGTGATGCCATCCAACCATCTCATCCTCTGTCGTCCCCCTTTCCTCCTGCCTTCAGTCTTTCCCAGGATCAAAGTTTTTTAAATGAGTCAGTCCTTCACATCAGGTGGCCAAAGTATTGGAGTTTCAGCTTCAACATCAGTCCTTCCAATGACACTCAGGACGCATCTCCTTTAGGATGGACTGGTTGGATCTCCTTACAGTGCAAGGGACTCCAAGAGTCTTCTCCAACACCACAGTTCAAAAGCATCAATTCTTCAGAGCTCACATCCATACATGACCCTAGGAAAAACCATAGCCTTGACTAGGTGGACCTTTGTTGGCAAAGTAATGTCTCTGCTTTTTAGTATGCTGTCTAGGTTGGTCATAACTTTCCTTCCAAGGAGTAAGTGTCTTTTAATTTCATGGCTGCAATCACCATCTGCAGTGATTTTGGAGCCCCTCAAAATAAAATCTGCCACTGTTTCCACTGTTTCCCCATCTACTTGCCATGAAGTGATGGGACTGGCTGCCAGGATCTTAGTTTTCTGAATTGAGCTTTAAGCCAACTTTTTCACTGTCCTCTTTCACTTTCATCAAGAGGCTCTTTAGTTCTTCACTTTCTGCCATAAGGGTGGTGTCATCTGCATATCTGAGATTATTGATATTTCTCCCGGCAATCTTGATTCCAACTTGTGTTTCATCCAGCCCAGCGTTTCTCATGATATACTCTACATATAAGTTGAATAAGCAGGGTGACAATACACAGCCTTGACGTACTCCTTTTCCTATTTGGAACCAGTCTGTTGTTCCATGTCCAGTTCTAACTGTTGCTTCCTGACCTGCATATAGATTTCTCAAGAGGCAGGTCAGGTGGTCTGGTATTCCCATCAAAGTTACATACATGTTAGTTCATAGGCAAAACTAGAAATACTAGAATCTATAAACTAAGTATAATAGAAACACTGGTATTTTCTTCTGCAGGCTGCGCACTTTTATCCCTGCATGGTGTGACAAGGGTAACTTGAAGGATTGCTCATACAAAATCTGTTATGAGCAGGAAAGGTCCTTTCCCTGTGCAAGTTGTTTCTTTCCTTTGAAATTGGTTAGAAAGTCAACCAAAACAGCAGAGATTTTTGTGGCCACTTCACTGATTTATCCTTAAGGCCATGATGTCTTGGCACATATCAACACATATTTAATCAGCCCAAATGTCTGTGAAAGATTCCTTCTGCATCATCTTTTTGTGGTAAATATGTATCTTCATTCAGGAGTCACGCTGATAACTTGAATGGAGACTTGAAATGCTTCCCTTTTCTATTTCTTCAGCCTTTTGTTCATTCCTCAATATGACAGCACTTACTGTGTATGTTTTCAGTTATCTTTCCTTCTCTCTGTGCCAACTCACCCTGTGGTCAAACACACAGGTACACACACTCCTTTCACGTTTAAATTATGAGCTCCGTATGGCTTTGTCATCTTTGTACTGTAGTACCAGAAAAGGAATAGAATTTATTTTATGTTTAAAATTGTCTTTGCTGTATACTTGCTTTACAATGTTGTGTTAGTTTTTGCTGTACAGCAAAGTGAATCAGCTATCCTCAGTCTTGTCTGACTCTTTGCCATGCCAGGGACTGTAGCCCACCAGGTTCCTTGTCCATGGAATTGTCCAGGCAAGAATACTGCAACTTCTTGCCTAGAATACTGGAGTGCTTGCTACTTCCTACTCCACGGAATCTTCCTGCCCCAGGGATCAAACCTGTATCTCTTGCATCTTCTGCATTGGCATGCAGATTTTTTACCACTTGAAGCATCTAGGAAGCCCCAAGTCAGCTATACTTATACACATATTGGGGGCATCCCGGGTGGCTCAGTGGTAAAGAACCCACCTGCCAGGCAGGAGACTAGGGTTCAGTCTCTGGGTTGGGAAGATCCCCTAGAGAAGGAAATGGCAACTCACTCCAGTATTCTTGCCTGGGCAATCCTATGGACAGAGGAGGCTGGCAGGTTACAGTCTATGGGGGTCACAAAGAGTCAGACCCAGCTTAGCCACTAAACAGCAACAACAAGTACATATATCACCTCTTTTTCAGATTTCCTTTCAATTAGAGTCAATGGCATTTAGTGAATGTTGGATAAATGATTATTTATTAAATTTCTGCATTACTGATGGAGATAAATATAAAACACAATTCCGGTTAGAAAAACTAGTCTGTAAAATATTAATATATGTCCATCTGTAGCTCATTGTGTGTAGGGAAGCCTACAACTGAAAACTGCCTTGTATCTAAAACAAAAGGTATAATTCCTCCTCATTTGTATTCTGAGTTCTAAGAGTATAATGTATTGTGGTAAGTTCCATGGACTTCAAAGTCAGTTTAATATTAGAAGACAGACTACTGCAATTATTATAATTAACCACATCTGCTGCATCATCGAAAATGCAAGAGAGTTCCAGAAAAATATCTATTTCTGCTTTATTGACTATGCCAAAGCCTTTGACTGTGTGGATCACAGTAAACTAGAAAATTCTTAAAGAAATGGGAATACCAGACCACCTGACCTGCCTCTTGAGAAATTTGTATGCAGGTCAGGAAGCAACAGTTAGAACTGGACATGGAACAACAGACTGGTTCCAAATAGGAAAAGGAGTACGTCAAGGCTGTATATTGTCACCCTGCTTCTTTAACTTCTATGCAGAGTACATCATGAGAAACGCTGGGCTGGAAGAAGCACAAGCTGGAATCAAGATTGCCGGGAGAAATATCAATAATCTCAGATATGCAGATGACACCACCCTTATGGCAGAAAGTGAAGAACTAAAGAGCCTCTTGATGAAAGTGAAAGAGGAGAGTGAAAAGTTAGCTTAAAGCTCAACATTCAGAAAACTAAGATCCTGGCAGCCAGTCCCATCACTTCATGGCAAGTAGATGGGGAAACAGTGGAAACAGTGGCAGATTTTATTTTGAGGGGCTCCAAAATCACTGCAGATGGTGATTGCAGCCATGAAATTAAAAGACACTTACTCCTTGGAAGGAAAGTTATGACCAGCCTAGACAGCATACTAAAAAGCAGAGACATTACTTTGCCAACAAAGGTCCACCTAGTCAAGGCTATGGTTTTTCCTAGGGTCATGTATGGATGTGAGAGTTGGACTGTGAAGAAGGCTGAGCACCAAAGAATTGATGCTTTTGAAGTGTGGTGTTGGAGAAGACACTTGAGAGTCCCTTGGACTGCAAGGAGAGCTAACCAGTCCATCCTAAAGGAGATCGGTCCTGAGTGTTCATTGTAAGGACTGATGTTGAAGCTGAAACTCCAATACTTTGGCCACTTGATGCGAGGAGCTGACTCATTCGAAAAGACCCTGATGCTGGGAAAGATTGAGGGCAGAAGGAGAAGGGGACAACAGAGGATGAGATGGTTAGATGGTATCACCAACTCAATGGACATGGGTTTGGGTGGACTCCAGGAGTTGGTGATGGACAGGGAGGCCTGGAGTGCTGCAGTTCATGGGGTCGCATGGGGTCGCAAAGAGTTGGACACGACTGAGTGACTGAACTGAACTGAATCACATTAAAGACTTCCCTGATGGTTCAGATGGTAAAGAATCTGCCTGCAATGCAGGAGACCCGGGTTCTATCCCTGGGTCAGGAAGATCCCCTGAACAAGAGAAAAATCCTGGCTTAAAACTCAACATTCAGAAAATGAAGATCGTGGCATCTGGTCCTGTCACTTCATGGCAAATAAATGGGGAAACAATGGAAATAGTGACAAATTTTATTTTCCTGGGCTCCAAAATCACCGTAGACAGTGACTGCAGCCATGAAATTGAAAGATGCTTGCTCACTGGAAGAAAAACAATGACAAACATAGCATATAAAAAGCAGAGACATTTCTCCGCCAACAAAGGTCTGTATGGTCGAAGCTACGGTTTTTCCAGTAGTCATGTATGGATGTGAGAATTGGATGAGTGCTGAAGAATTGATGCCTTCCAAGGAAATCAACCCTGAATATTCACTGGAAGGACCGATGCTGAAGCTGAAGCTCCAATACTTTGGCCACCTGATGCAAAGAACTGACACATTGGAAAACACTCTGATGCTGGGGGAGATCAAAGGCAGGAGGATAGGGAATGACAGAGGATGAGATGGTTGGATGTCATCACTGACTCAATGAACATGAATTTGAGCAAACTCCGGGAGATGGTGAAGGACAGGGAAGCCTGGCATGCTGCAGTCCATGGGTTTGCAAAGGGTGACACAACTGAGTGACTAAACAACAACAACAAACCACATTAAAAGACAGAAAAAAATGATATCAATATTTCATTATATAGTGCAGAAAACTTTAGATAAAATTTAATGTGCATTCATTCATGATAAAAGCTGTTATATACCAGAACAATTAGGGAACCATGTGTGATATTTCTTTCAGACATTCTAAACCTGATAGAATATCTGAAAGAAATATCACACATAATGAAAAACTTAGAGAGTTTCCTGTTAGGTTAGGTATGAGATACGAGTGAGTACGACGATCACTCCAAAACAGCATCGAACTAGATGTTTATATAAGCCTAAAAGGCATAAATGCTGCAAAGACAATTACAAATCTGGGCTTATTTAAAGATTATTTTGGAGATTATATATAAAGAAAAATCTATACTTTTTTATATTTAGGTATTTTTAAAGACCTAGTATAAATCATTTGAATTAGAGTTTAGCAAGTTTGCCAGGTTAAAAAAAAAATACAGCAAAAGCAATTGCATTAGTATTTCTATACAACAGGAAATGTAATTTTAAATTATGCTATAAAATAATAAAATAGCATCAAAAGATAAAAAGTACTTGAGAATAAATCTGACAAAGTATTTTTCCCAGCAGGAAAATTTAAGTCCCAGAAGAGAGTTTAATGAATAGATCATTTATTAAGTGGTCAGGATCAAAAGCAAGCAATGGAGTGGTGGAGAAACTCAAGAGAGAAAAATGGGTTACTGATTATAGGTCTGAATGGGCAACTGAAAAGGAGCAGTTACCTGAACCTAATTTCATAGCACTCTGGCTACAGGACAAGGTGACAGTCCAGACTGCAAGGCTGGACTTCCCTGGTGGCCCAGAGGCTAAGACTCCAAGCTCCCAGTCCAAGGGCCCGGGTTTGCTTCCTGGTGAGTAACTAGGTCCCACATGCCACAGCTAGGAGTTGAAATGCTGTAACTAATAGATCCTGTGTGCTGCAACTAAAACGGGCACAGCCAAATAAATAAATATTTTAAAAAAGAGCTGCAAGCCTCTGGAGAGGAATACAGCTTGCGGCCAACCATCAGCAGTGAAGTGGGCAAGAAGGCAGGGATGTGTATGCACTCAGATCTCCTACCCATACTTCCCATTGGCAAAAACTTTACAGAGGCCAGAAGGCAAGGGAGCCCTCTGATAAACTCCAAAAATGTCAACCTTCTAAGACACAAACCAAAGCACAGAAGGAAAAAAGAGAGATCTGGTGAAGTAAAGTGAGAATATTCAATTACTTTTCAGGGCATGATAAATTTTGTAAAAAGACATTAAAAATACTAAAATAGATGGCTGTATTGTTCATGGATGGGAAGATTCAATATTGGGAAAACATCAGTGCTCCCCTGTTGGGGGCTGAATGTACTGCCCCCAAAATCATATGTTCGATCACTAGCCACCAGTAGCTCAGAATATGAATGTATTTGGAGACAGGACCTTTGAAGAGATAGTAAAGGCAAAATGAGATCATAGGGGCAGGACCTAGTCCAATATAACTGGTGACTTACTAGAAGAGGACACAACAACACAGACCATGGGGTGACCACAGGAGGACACAGTGAGAAAGCGGCCATCTGCAAGCAGAGGAGAGCGGCCACAGAGGAAACCAAACCTGCAACACCTTTTTTGGCGCGGGGTGGGGGGGTGGGGGTGGGGGTGGGGGGGGGGTGGGGAGGTGCGGGGAGCGCACACAGCTTGCAAGATCAGTGTTCCTGGAACCCGTGCCCCCTGTAGTGGAAGCTGAGTCCTAATCCCTGGACTGCACCAGGGAATTGCCAAACAGCAACACCTTGATTGTACACTTCTAGCTTCCAGAACTGGAGAAGGAAATGGCAACCCACTCCAGTGTTCTTGTCTGGAGAATCCCAGGGACGAGGGAGCCTGGTGGGCTGCCATCTATGGGGTCGCACGGAGTTGGACACGACTGAAGCGACTTAGCAGCAGCAGCTTTCAGAACAGTGAAAAATAAATTCCTGTTGTTTAAGCCACCAGTCTGTGGTATTCTGTTATAGAAGCTCTAGCAAATGAATACATCACCAAACTGATACACAGATTCAGTGCAATTTCAAACCAAAGCCTCGGTTGTTCAAATTAAAGCTTAAAGTGCTTATGTTAATGGTTATATAGGATGGCAAAAGACCAAAACTCCCTGATACACCCCAGAAGAAGAAAAAACAAGGAAAAAAGACTTCTCTAACTAGATATCACAGATTATTTTTTTAATATTTATGTGTTTCTTTTGGGCTGTACTGGGTCTTTGTTGCTGCACTTGGACTTGCTCTCGTTGTGGTGCACTGGGCTTCTTATTCGGCTTCCCAGGTGGTGCTAGTGGTAAAGAATCCTCCTGCCAATGCAGGAGACAAAAGAGACGCAGGTTCGATCCCTGAGTTGGGAAGATCCTCTAAAGGAGGAAATGGCAACCCACTCCAGTATCCTTACCTGGAGAATCCCACAGTCAGAGAAGCCTGGCGGGCTACAGTCCATACGGTCACAAGGAGTCAGACACAACTAAAGTGACTTGGCATGCCTGGGCTTCTTACTGTAGTGGCTTCTCTTGTACAGACTCTCTGGCATGCAGGCTTTGGTAGTTGCAGCTTGAAGGCTCCAGAGCACAGGCTCAGTAGCTGGAGTTCAGGGGCTTAGTTTCCCCGGGGCATGTGGATCTTCCTAGACCAGGAATTGAACCAGTGGGATCCCCTGCATTGCAAGGTGAATTCTTGGCCACTGGACCACCAGGGAAGCCCTAGCTATCACAGATATTTTGATGTCATAATAAACGTTGTGTCAATAGCACAGTGCTTAGAATACAAATAAGGAACAAAATAGTCCATGTAGATAGAAATCTAATCAATGCAAAGCTGCACTGCAGATCAGCCAGAAAATAATAATTTCAGTAAAGTTTGAAGGTGAATATCTCCCTAATTGAGCTTCCAGATGACACAGCTGACCATCACCTTTACTTGGGTCTTATACTAAACAAAAGTCCCAGTTAAACCATGCTAGATTGCAGTACAGAAACTGCGAGATAACAAACTTGTGGCATTTTAGGCTGTTAATTTTTTTAAATGAAGGTATGCTTGACATATAACGTTAAATTAGTTCCAGGTGTACAACATAATGACTTGCTATTTGTATATATTGTAAAACAGTCACAATAATAAGTCTAGTGAACATCACTTATCATACATAGTTACAATTTTTTTTTCTTGTGATGAGAAGTTTTCAGCTTAGCAACTTTAAAATATGCAATACAGTATTATGAACTCTAGTTGCCTTGCTGTACATTCCATCCACTTATTTAGTTTTTAAGTGAAATTTTGTATCTTTTGAGCTCCTAATGCACTTCATTCCCCCCACCTCTGCCACCCCTGCCTCTGTCAACTTTCAATCTGTTCTCAACATCTATGAGCTTTTTAAAAAAAGTTTATATTCCACATTTGTTTCACTTAGCATAACACCCTCATGGTCCACTTACGTTGTTGCTGATAGTAGGACTTCATTTTTTTTAATGGCTGAACAACTTCCCATATTTTGTGTGTGTGTATATATACATGTATGTCACATTTTCTTTATTTATGCATCTGTCAATGGACACTTAAGTTGTTTCTGTATCTTGGCTAATTGTAAATAATGCTGACATAAACACGGGAGGACAGATAGCTCTTTGAGATGCTAATTTCCTTTGGTTGTATGCTCAGACGTGGGGTTGCTGGATCATATGGTAGTTTCATTTTTAATTTTTTGAGGCACTTCCATACTGTTTTCCATAGTGGCTGTACCAATTTACATTCTCACTAACAGTGCACATGGGTTCCCCTTTCTCCACACCCTTACCAAATCTGTTATCTCTTCTTTTTTATAATAGCCATTCTAACAGATGTGAAATGATATCCCATTGTGGTTTTAAATTGCGTTTTCCCGATGATTAGTGATGTTGAGCACCTTTTCATGTACCTGTGAGTCATTGCATGTGTTCATTGGAAAAATGTCTATTCAGTTCCTCTGCAACATCTTCAAATTAGATCGCTTGAGTGTTTGCTATTGAGGTGTATAAGTTCTTCATATATTTTTGTATTAACCCCTTATCAGATATAAAGTTTCTGGAGAAGGAAACGGCAACCCTCTCCAGTGTTCTTGCCTGGAAAATCCTATGGAACCTGGTGGGCTACAGCCCATGGGGTTGCAAAGAGTCAGACATGACTTAACAACTAAGCAAAAGATAAATGATTTATAAATATTTTCTCTTATTCATTTTGCTTTTTATGGTTTTGTAAAGAGATTCGCTGCTTGTGGGGTGAGAAATCTCAAATTATATTCCAAGTGAAGAGAAGGGAGAAAATATGGATACTTTTGATATTGCATCTATCTTAGTATTTAGGACAGAAAGATCAGCTATTATGGTTTTGTAGGTAGAGACAGAAATAGAGATATAGACATAAATAGACATAGATATAGACATAAACATAGACATGGCCGTACCCCAAGGAATAGAGATACATATAGAGATAGAGAGAGTTTGATGATATAAAAGAGATCCCCTCCCCCCACCATCACTTACACTTTCCTGAGAGGAGATATTACATTGTTTGGAAGAATCCATTTGGAACTGTGACAGGAGGGAAAGGAGCAGGGCACAACTTTTGAAAGAATGACATAACCCAAGGACATGACATAGACCAATTAGAATCAAATGGGACCAAGATGGCAGACAAGACTAGACCTTGATCCTCAATCAGCAAGTGAAATGACACACCCAGAGGTGCCAGGACAGTTCCAAGGCACTCTTAAAAGACCAAGGAGTGAGTGAGTGCCCAAATCCTGGAAATCTCTGACCCTTCCCCAAAATAGTTGGAATAGTCCTCCCACCCATTAGCATACAAATTACCCAGCCTATAAAAACTAACCATGCCACATTTCGTGGCCATCCTTGCCCTTTGCAATGGCCTGTGCTCTGTCTGTGGAGTGTGCTTCTCTCTGAATCTGAATAAATCCACTTCTTACCTATCAGTTTGTCTCTCAGTGAATTCTTTCTGCGATGAGACATCAAGAACCTGAACTTCATTAGGCCCTGAAACCAGGTACGGTGGGTTTTGGCTGGGTTTGAGTCCCAGCCACCTGGGTTCAAGTCCCAATCTGTGGTAAACAGTTTCAAAGCTGGCACCATTTTTCCTAAACTATTCAGACAAAGCAATTCCAAACTAGAGTGATGGTTCTAATAATAGGATATATCCAGGAAAAAAGCAGAAGATCCATATCCAGAAAATCAAAGTTTATTTTTTCACAAGAGAGTAAACTCTAAAGTCACATCAGGATGCTAGATTGTGATTTCTTGGGAAGAAAACTCATGGAAGTGAGCTGCCTTTGTTCTTTTGTAAATCGGATGGAAAATGGCAGCCACACCCATAGATGAAGAGACCAGTCTGGAATTAGAGCACTCACCGTCTTTATCCCCTAGAACCAGAGTCCGCAGGGCCCCTGGCAAACTCTTCTGTTCCTTTGGGAAACATCAGACCAAGGAAAACCTCATCACCTTGTGAACAAAACCTGTGTAGTTTAACCACACACAGTACTGTGGCCCCTTTCTCAACTAGGGGATTCCCTGGTGGCTCAGACAGTAAAGAGTCTGCCTGCATTGTGGGAGAACTGAGTTTGATCCCTGGGTCAGAAAGGTCCCCTGGAGAAGGTATTCTTTCCTGTAAAATTCCATGGACGGAGGAGCCTGGGGGGCTACAGTTTATGGGGTCGCAAAGAGTCAGACACAACTGAGCAACTTCACTTTTCTCAACTAGGGAGAAGTTAAATTTCCCTGAGAAAATAGATGGAAACCCTCAGCGGTGCAAGCTAGAGAAAGGTCTGCAGGAAGAGGGTTAGAGTTTGGCGAGACAGAATCCAGAAATGAAGGACAACCACCTGAAGGCCTAAATGCTGAGGGTTCTCTGTCTTCCTCTCGCTTGTGAGGTATGTCAACTGAAAAATACAGTCACAACCTGAAAGTCATTTTATTTGGTGGGAATGTTTAGGACTCCCCTGAGCCCAGGGAATGGACAGCAAGCATCTCAGTAGCTCTGAGAAAACTGCTCCAAGGAGGCGGGAAGGAGAGTCAGGCTGTCTACAAGTTTGCAACAACAGATCAGGCAATCTGAACATTAAAGATCAGATATCAAGTTAAAGAATTTAGCATTTTATGTATGGGAAGATACAAGCCTCTGGGCTCACTGAATTCATTCCTTTCATATGCATCTCAGCTGTCTGGGGCCAAATCCTGTTTCCTTGTTCACCTTAAGGAGTGATAGATGGCTGCTTGTTGCGTTTCCACTCACCTCAGATCCTCAGCAATCACCTTGGACGGTGGGGTGGGGTGGGGGGACGGGGTGGCAGCATCTGTTGGCTCACAGTTTAGGGAGCATTCATTCACATTTGGAGGCCAGAAATCGCTGACAGTTGTGACATTTCTTGTTTATTGATATGGCAGGAGATACTATCATTTCATGGAAGCCAGAGCTTCCCTGCTGGCTCAGACAGTAAAGAATCTGCCTGTAATGCAGGAGGCCTGGGTTCAATCCCTGAGTGGGGAAGATCGCTTGGAGAAGGGAGTGGCAACCCACTCTAGTATTCTTGCCTAGAGAATTCCATGAACAGAGAAGCCCGGCGGGCTGCAGTCCATGGGGTTGCGAAGAGTCAGATACAAGTGAACAACTAACACACACACACACACACACACACACTTTTCATTTCACGGGTACAAGAGAAAGAATTAGATAAAGTTATAACTTCTAGGTTTTCATACCATGTACTTTGTAAGTTAAATGCTTATATAACTCTTCTATAAAAAGAGCCACTGAAACTGCTCAATATTTATTTTATCTGGAAATGTGGAAAGAGGATCAGGCAAATGAGGGCTGAGGGTGCACTTTTTCATCCCAACTGGCCCTGTAGGGTCAAGTCAGGAGACAGAAACCACACATTATTTGAGTGGAAAAAACATAATATAAGGAGTAGACATATAGATACAAAGATGTGCTAAGTTGCTTCAGTTGTGTCTGATTTTTGCAACCCGGTGGACCACAGCCTGCTAGGCTCCTCTGTTCATGGAATTCTCCAGGCAAGAATACTGGAGTGGGTTGCCATGTCCTTCTCTAGGGGATCTTCTCCAACCGGGGATTGAACTCGTGTCTCCTAGATTAGCAGGCGGATTCTTTACCATTAGATATAAAGATATTAATCACTAAATAATTAAAAAGAGAACCCAAAGAATCACGGAAATCGCAACTTCCAGGAAGCAGATACCATCCCTAGGCCTGAAAGAGCAAAGGGAACAGAGAAAATCGTACAAACGTAGAGAAGGGGCCCTGGGATGTTGAAATCCAGGCCTCTGAAGAGGGGACATCAGACAGCTGGTCGCTGATGTCTGGGGTGGGAACCGAGCAGGGGGATGAGGCTCTTTCTCTGTGTGTTGAAAAAATTGCGAATTGGATTCAGTGGCTGCTACAAAAAGCCTCGCTGGCTACAGGGGTGAAAAGGTCTGGCCTACTGTGATATTCCGTGGCACCCCTGCCGATCCGGAAGCCACCAGAGGGCAAACAGGGAGGAGTAAATCCCTTTTCTCCAGAGTCATGGTGTTCCTCTCGTGCCCCCTGCTGGAAGAGCCTGGTGGAGCAAAGATGTGATTTGTAGTCTGGGTCCCAAGGTCACCTGGGTGGGCTTCCCTGATGGCTCAGATGTAAAGAATCCGCCTTCAATGCAGGAGATGCAGGTTCGATCCCTGGATTGGGAAGATCTCCTGGAGGAGAGCATGGCAACCCACTCTAGTATTCTTGCCTGGAGAAACTCATGGACAGAGGAGCCTGGCAGGCTATAGTCCATAGGGTCACAAGGAGTCGAATGCAGCTGACTAACACCAAAGGTCACCAAAGGAGAGAATCAGAGGGTGAAGTGGAGCTGAGAGACATTTTCTGGCCAAAGATTCACAACAGGGCAAACAGAAAATGTATCTAGTGTGTTTGTGTCATCGGTGATGAATCTAAAGGAAAACTGTACCTTCTTACACACTTTCTGATTCCCACACACATGCCCAATTTGCTGTATTTCCTCCCGACACCACCATTTACCAAGACACCATTAGAGAATAATCTTTTCCATGTTTTATAAATTTATTTTTCCTGTATAGCCATTACTGAGTATAGCCATTATAGAGTACTGAGAAGAGAATAATCTCTGATTCTTCTGTTTCTCATACTTTGTGTTCAATTAATTATCAACTTGTGCCAACTCTACCACTTACACGACTTCTCCATGCTCATACTGTCACTAACCGAGTAGAGGCACATATAATTTTTCACATGATCACATGCAACCCCCTTCTTACTGGTTTTCTGTCTCTAGTTTCATCTCTCTTTAGTCTAGTGATTCTCACCCCAAGATGTACAATAATACCATCTGAGAAACTACTTAAAAGATCTCATTCTTGAGGATCTTGACTTAATTGGTTTGGACTGGACCTGGGGATCAGTATTTTTAAAGCTCCCTTTTTTGGGGGCTCCAAAATCACTACAGATGGTGACTGCAGCCATGAAATTAAAACACGCTTACTCCTTGGAAGGCAAGTTATGACCAACCTAGATAGCATATTCAAAAGCAGAGACATTACTTTGCCAACAAAGGTCCATCTAGTCAAGGCTATGGTTTTTCCTGTGGTCATGTATGGATGTGAGAGTTGGACTGTGAAGAAGGCTGAGCGCCAAAGAATTGATGCTTTTGAACTGTGGTGTTGGAGAAGACTCTTGAGAGTCCCTTGGACTGCAAGGAGATCCAACCAGTCCATTCTGAAGGAGATCAGCCCTGGAATTTCTTTGGAGGGAATGATGCTAAAGCTGAAACTCCAATACTTTGGCCACCTCATGCAAAAAGTTGACTCATTGGAAAAGACTCTGATGCTGGGAGGGATTGGGGGCAGGAGGAGAAGGGGATGACAGAGGATGAGATGGCTGGATGGCATCACTGACTCGATGGATGTGAGTCTGAGTGAACTCCGGGAGTTGGTGATGGACAGGGAGGCCTGGCGTGCTGCGATTCATGGGGTCGCAAAGAGTCGGACACGACTGAGTAACTGAACTGAACTGAACTGAGGTAGTTCTAGACTTCAGCCAGCTTGGAGAACCATTATTTTAGTCTGCCTTCTGTATTAGTATCAAATTATTATTATTATTTATTATTGTGTGCCATCCAAATCCAATTATATCACTGTTACCCCAAATTCCTCAATAGTTACCCCTATCAGCAGACAATGTATCCATTTGACATACCCATGGTTCTCCTGAGCCTGGTTTCCACATACTGCTCCATCTCCTGTTCATCTTCTCCCTAACACTCTCACTGAGCTTTGACTTCTAACTTCATTTTCCAACAGTATAAGCCACTGCTATTTCCTGAACATAGGATATTCTCTTACTTTTCCATGCAATGCATATTTATTTCCTCCAGGAAAGGAGGCTCACTCAGACAATAGCAAGTTTAAATCACATGGTTAAAAACATATAACGTAACTTTAGTATTTTAAAGCACTCTTCAAACATTACTCTCTGAGATGTCAATTATATGAAAAGTTATGAATGCATAGAAAACGGGTTGAAAGAAATCCATTGAAATGTTAACTGTGTTGTCTCTAAGCAGCAGAGTTCTAGATTTCTTCTCTATACTTTTCTGTAGCTCAGAAATTTTCTGCAATGGCATGTATTACACTTTTAAATTGAAAAACAACAAAAATTTATTGGTAAAATCATTTATATGTTTTAAAACACTATATATATCCAAATATCTAAACGTACATGATTCTTAAATTAATAAAGAAGTGTTTGATTAATAAAGTAGTGTAATGAGAAATGCTAATATTTGCATAAAGAAATTTTAACCCTGCCCACCTCCTACACAATAATGTATTTTTCCTTTATCCACTAGATGGCAATCTCTTCCCATATAATTCCCCATTTATAATGTTGAAGACTCTTTGAAGGGACTGTGTGTGGTTTACAAATATATTTTTAAACTCACGTATTATATTGTTTATACTTATATTTCAATGTAAACTAAGAAATTTGTGGTTTTAAATCATCTAAGATTTAAATCAATTTCCTGAAGAACATCTCCAATTTATTGGTATTGTCCCAACCAATTCCACTCCAATCATCCCCATCTCTACTTAAAAGGTGGTGGAAATTCTCTTTATCCTTGAAATCCTTTTGTTTTTATTCTTGATTTATACCTTTAGGCTTGCAGATGATACCCAGAGGAATGACTTTCTAGCTGATATTATTCAAGGCGAAGAGACTGCCACCTTCTTTCTGCCTTGGTAGAGACCTGAGGTGGGTCAAATTGAATGAAGCTTCCCAAAGCCAGAGAGTGGAAGGAGAATGCATATTCTGGTGTGGAATGTCCTGAAGGCAGAAATCTGTGTCACAGTGATTTTAAATCTTGTCTGAAATAATGTATTGAGTAATATTAATGAATATTCCCAAGATTTTAGAGGATAGTAGTTCCTTAGGCCATCTTCCCTGGTGTCTCGGTAGTAAAGAAAGCTGCCTGCCAATGCAGGAGATGCAAGAGATGTGGGTTGAGAAGATCCCCGGTGAAGGAAATGGCAACCCACTCCAGGATTCTTGCCTGGAGAATTCCATGGACAGAGGAGCCTAGCAGGCTCCAGTCGGACATGAATGAGTGACTAAAGCGCAACAACCACAAGTTCTTAGGCAAGATTTAAAACATTAACTGTTGTAGGGCAACAGAGGAGATGAAGACATAAAGGCCAGACTTTTGGACACAGTGGGGGAAAGAGACGTGGGATAATTTGAAACGATAGCACTGAAACTTATACATAACTGTGTTTAACATAGATGACCAGTGGGAATTTGCCGTATGACACAGGGAACCCAAGTCCAGTGCTCTGTGACAACCTAGAGGGGTGAGATGGGGAGGGAGGAGACATATGTATACCTGTGGCTGATTCATGTCGATGTATGGCAGAAACCATCACAATATCGTAAAGTAACAATCCTCCAATTAAAAATAAAATAAAAATTTTAAAAATTAGCTCTTGCCCATTTCTCGCTGCTGCTTGCATGTACGGTATTACAGGCACCAAAGGAATCTCAATTCTCTCCAGTTTTTCTTTCCCTAGGCCTTCCTTTCCAAAGTCCAACTGCTCGTCAAAAATGGTTCTGCTGTCTGATTTTCTTAGATGATGACTTACGTGCCTGGTACTACATTGTCAACTTACAATAAATAGCAGTCAGGGAATCATCAAATTTGGTAAACTTGGAAATGTCTTTCTGCCCAATCAATGGGGCGCTTTGCTTTCAAACACATGAAGCGCATTTCTGATGTCTAAATTTAAGGGCTGACCATTATATATATTAGACATAATACATAGGCACATTATAATTTTCATAATTTTTTCTGATGAAAAAACACGTTCTTTATAAAATTTTTCAAAGACTCTAAGACCTCGATTGGGCTTCCCTCATGGCTCAGTGGTAAAGAACCCACTGCCAATGCAGAAGATGTGGGTTTGATCCCTGGGTCAGAACGATCCCCCGGAAAAGGAAATGGCAACCCACTCCAGTATTCTTGCCTTGGAAATTGCATGGACAGAGGAGCCTGGTGGGCTACAGTCCAGCAGTTGCAAAAGTGTTGGACACGACTTAGTGACTAAACAACAACAGGTGCTCAAATAAGGAAAATTAAAATTGCTCATAATTTTCCCACCCAGGAAAGTATCTTATCAGTGTCTATTCTAACTACATATATATATATATATGTATATATATATACATTTTGTATTTGGGGAAGTCTAGGATCTCTGCACTTTCATCACTTTCCCTAGTGAAATTTTATTATGTGGCATTCTATTGCTATGCTGAATGATTTAAAACAGTAACAAAAATATAGTCTGTTTTGGTCTTGAACTGGATGTCAGCCTATATTTAAAAGCAAACCACTTTTGTAAATTATCAACATTTTATTTTCTTTGCCTGATGTTTAAGGTTAAATATTCTTCTTCATTTCTATGAACACTTGGGGCTTACAAATGAACTCTGAGGCATGTACTGTAGCTATTTGAATCGATCTTTCTTAGGATAGCAGAAACTCTGAATGCCGTTCTTACCATTCCACAATTTTCTGTAGGGCCTCAGCAAGTTAATTATCTTCTTTGTGTGCTTAATCCTCTTGGAGTGCAGCCCTCATCACTTCTGCGTGCCATGCCATTCTGTGCGGATGAATGTTTCCCTTTATCCTCTGCATATAGAAATGGAGAAAAAAAAGAAAATTAAAATAAGCGAACAGGGAGCCTCAGTTTTGCATTAACCTAAGAAATATGGATTCAGTATCCATGGAACTGATAATGCCTGCTTCAATCCTTTAGGACATTTCAGAACATAATTTGAATTTTAAAATAAGTTGAGAAAAAAAAGAAAAGAAGTCAATATTCAAGAGGAATATTGGTTTCTTTCAATTACTTTCCTCTTTTATTCAAATAAACATCTAAAAATAACACCATCTGTGCCTATTAATTGCTATTTGATGTAAGTGCAAAGTGAATTTCTTAATAAATGGAGCTTTAAATTTCTTTCAAAATGTTTCATATTGATTAATTCAAAGAACATATGTGGAGCATGGAGATAGCATACAGAACAAAGTAAGTCAGAAAGAGGAAAACAAATATCATATATTAATACATATGTGGAATCTAGAAAAACGGTATGGATGAGCCTATTCGCAGGGCAGGAATAGAGACGCAGATGTTGAGAACAGACGTGCGGACATGGGTAAGGGGAGGGTGGGATGAACTGGGAAATTGAGACTGACATACATACACTACCATGTATAAAAGCTGCCGTATAGCACAGGGAGCTCAGCTCGGTGCTCTGTGGTGACCTAGAGGGTGGGATGAGGGTGAGGCGGGAGGGAGGCTCAAGGGAGAGGATACATGCGTACTTATAGCTGATTTGCCTTGTTGTACAGAAGAAAACAACACAACATTTTAAAGCAATATAGTTGCATGTAAAGCAACTATATTACAATTTTCTTAAAAAATAGCCTTTACTTAGAGTCTAATGAAGCCTTCAGAAAAATGCAGACTGAAATGTATCAAAAAATATCTATTTAGTGCCACTGTACTCTAGGGATTGTCTTAGAGATTAGGGGTAGACCAGTAAATAAAATATACAAATATTTTACTTTCAATGCATCTACAGTGAGTAGGTAAATATGTGGTCCCTTGGTCTGAGCAAGGGATTGGTTCCAAGACCCACCACAGGTACAAAATCTGCCGACCCTCAAGTCCTTTATATAAACTAGTGTGATATTTGCCTATAATCTAAGTATATTTCCCATATTTCCTAAATCATCTTTAGGTTATAATACCTGAAAGGTGAAAGTGAAAGTGAAGTCGCTCAGTCCTGTCCGACTCTTTGTGACTCCATGGACTGTAATCTATCAGGCTCCTCCGTCCATGGGATTTTCCAGGCAAGAGTGCTGGAGTACATTGCCATTTCCTTCTCCAGGGGATCTTCCTGACCCAGGAATCGAACCCTGGTCTCCCGAATTGCAGGCAGACGCTTTACCGACTGAGCCACCTTTGTGATCCTAAAACCTAATACAATGTAAATGCTATATAAATAGTTACCAATACAGTGTAAATTCTATGTAAATAGTTGCTGTTGCAATGCAAATATGTTTTGCTTTTTGAAACATGTTTTGCAAATATTTTTGATCCAAGTCTGGTCAAATCTGCAGATGCAGAACCTTCAGAGTGGAGGACAAACTAATCAAATAACATGTGTGATGTGGCATATGGTGATGACTGAAGTTGCTTAGTTGTGTTCAACTCGTTGTGACCCTTACAGTTGTGGGACTGTAGCCCGTCAGGCTCCTCCGTCCATGGGGTTCTCCAGGCAAGAATACTGGAGTGGGTTGCCATTTCCGTCTCCAGGGGCAGGAGCACGGGGGTGGTCATGTGGGTCTTTGTGAGCATTGGTAAGACTTCGGCTATTACTTAGAGGGAAATGAGTAGCCAACCAGAGAGTTCTCAGGGAAAGGGTAAGAGGATCTGAGGTAACGGGAGGACACAAATTTGCAGGAATGTTGCAATAACCCCCAGGACAGAGGATGGAAACTTGTGCTAGAGTGGGAGCAGTGAAGGTGAGAAAAGATGATCAGGGTCTAGATGTGTTTTGAAAGAGATGCTGAGAAAATATGCTGATGGATTTGATGGTGGAGAAGGCAATGGCACCCCACTCCAGTACTCTTGCCTGGAAAATCCCATGGATGGAGGAGCCTGGTGGGCTGCAGTCCATGGGGTCGCTAAGAGTCAGACACGACTGAGTGACTTCACTTTCACTTTTTCACTTTCATGCATTGGAGAAGGAAATGGCAACCCACTCCAGTGTTCTTGCCTGGAGAATCCCAGGGGCAGGAGAGCCTGGTGGGCTGACATCTATGGGGTCACACAGAGTCGTACACGACTGAAGTGACTTAGCAGCAGCAGCAGTGACAGTCAAGTTTTGTTTTTTAATCAAGGCATATTAGGGACTTCCCTGGGGTCCAGTGGTTGAGAATCCACCTGCCAATGCAGGGGATATGGGTTCGATCCCTGGTCGGGGATGATCCCATATGCCGCGTAGCTCATGCACCACAGCTACTGAGCCCAAGCTCTGGAGCCCGTGCTCCACAATAAGAGAAGCCACCGCAATGAGAAACCTAAGCACTGCAACTAGAGCAGGCCCACACCAGCAACAAAGACCCAGTGCAGTCAAAAATAAATAAAATACAATACAATTTAAAGAAGACATATTAGGAATTCCCTGGTGGTCCAGTGGTTAGGACTCCAGACTTCCACTGCAGGGGGCACAGGTTCAATCCCTGATTGGGGAACTAAGATCCTGTAAGCTGCACGGCCACAAAAAGAGACATATTCGCATGTATTAAATGTGCCTATTCTGCTGTGTAAAATCCAGCTTCCATTATTCTTTGACCACTGTTATTCCAGCAACTTCCCAGAGGCTGGTTTTCATTTTTCTAAAACCGACTTTCTTATGGTTTTATCAGTCATTGGTCCTGCTAAATCTTCATCTTACAGTAAAACTTTGCAATTCCAATGGAATACAGTTGAGCACACAGGGATATCTAGCCTTTGTCAGAAAAGACAATATAACTTAAAATCCTGACCCATCAAATTATCTCAGGAAAGCAAATAAGTCAATTCTCTTCTCATTTTACACCCAGCATTATATAATGAACATTGAAGTCTCCTCTTTTCCTGCTTATTTCTATAATTTTCACAGAAGAGAACACGCACCCTTCTTTAATCTGCCGCAAGAATCCATCACAACTGAAAAGGCTTTCCATCCCTGTTCAGTAAACAACAACCTAGACACTACAATAAACTGTCTGGAAATCAAATTATTTGGGGGCGTATTTCCCTATGCAGTGAATGCTTTGCTCAGAAGCAAATTTTGTTACCATTTGGTTAATCTGTAAATGGGCTACCAAAACAAAGTACCACAAACTGGGTAGCTTTGAACAACAGAAATTTGTTCTCTCACAGTTCTGGAGGCCAGACATCCAAAATCAAGGTCTTGGCAGGGCCATGCACTCTCTCAAGTTTCTAAGAAAGAGTTTCTTTCTTTATTGCTTGCTTTCTTTTTTTTTCTTAGTTTCTGGTGTTGCCAGCAATTCTTGGGGTCTCTTGGCTGTATATGCATCAATCCAGTCCCTACCTCTGTCTTCATGTAATGTTATCTCTATGTGTCTTGTATTTTAGATTACTCCTGGTTTATTATAAAAGGATATAACTCAAGAATAGCCAGATACAAGAGATGCACAGGGCAAGGTACGTGGGAAGGAATGCAGAGATTCCTTGCCCTCTCTGGGCAGGCCTGTCACTCTTCCAGCATCTCCATGTGCTCACCAAGCTGGAAGCTCCAGAGTCAAGTTTCTGGTCCAAGTGATACTATTTTTTAGTTAATGAGAAGCTGAGTTGATAATTGTATACTGTGGAGTAGCTCATGCAATTTTTTTAAAACCAAGTTCATGAATTTCTGCCACAAAGGATTTATTTTCTTTCCAAGCCATAATATATGCAACACTCCTTGGAATTGGTTAAGACTCCTGTAGTTTTCAGTCTGAAAAAGAAGAAAAAGCCCTTGCTCTGTAATGACGATCAGGCTCCAACCCTATTTCTACCAAAGATCCTACCAGACCTTTTGAATTAGTTCTCAAGACCCCAAGTCACTCACCAGACCCTAACAGAAATCTGGGAATGAGCCAAGTGGAAGGCCATCTTCATCTACTGCATAGAGTGAAAGCAATTCAAAACTTAGAATTTGCATCATTCAAATGGCTCAAAGTCCCTGTTTTCTAGTGGGCCAAGGTCTTTCATTACCTATCCTAAGAGACAGTGCTTGCCTGGGGAGTTATTATTTGGCAGACCATCTCATCGAGGCTCTTCCTACACCAGAGAGAACCCATGCCTCCTACATTGGCAGGCAGATTCTTCACCACTGAGCAACCAAGGAAGCTCCTCACTAGATCTCCAGTTGTGACTCTAACAGCTGTTTAAGGCTTTCCTTCCTCACACCATGACTGGTTTGGGAATTCTTTGGGGCTTAAGCCTGTAGGTGGGGCTCCCTGTGAGCAGACAGAGGGAATCGGAATGGCAAAGGCAGAGGAAGTGAGGCAGGGACTGCCATCTTATCACAATCGTTCCTGAACCTCACTTTGTTAAACATTCAAAAGTCGTCACCAACTTTACTAGCTCTTTAAACCAGGGGCACTAAGAACACATCACTTCAACTGCCACTGTCATACCTGGGCCATAGGAGGTGTTCATTGAAGAAGTATTTTCTGAGAACCTAAGTTGACACTGAACTGTCTTGGGGCTAAAGATCTATTGGTGAACAAGGGCTCCCAATCATAGTGCTTATATTCTGTCAGGAGAGCCGCACAACACACAAGTACGAATGTGAATTATATTATTTTCCCAAATGATAAGGACTGTGAAAGAAATAAACAGGGTGATGTAATAGAGTTACTTTGGTGGGGAGTGGGTAGGGCTGGGGAGGCGCTCTTGGAATCCGTGGACAGAGAGGTTGACATTTGAAGTGAGACCCAAAGGGTGATGAAGAATCTGTCAAAAAGTCACCTGAAGTCCAGCGTGTAGGGACTTCCCGGGAGGTCCAGGGGTTAAGACTTTGCCTTCCAGTGCAGGGTGTTCAGGTTCAATCCATGGTCAGGGAGCTAAGATCCCTCATACCTCACAGCCAAAAAAACCAAAAAACATAAAACAGAAATGATATTGTAGCAAATTCAATAAGGGCTTAAAAAAAAAATAGTCCACATCAAAAAAACAAACAAAAACAAAAAAAAAACCACAACTCTTTGGCACCCCGCTGCGCGTGAGGACCGGTGTCTGGTGCAGAGAAGCCTTTGTCCTGGGATCTGGGGTGCAGCCACCCCCTCACCCATCATGCAGGGCATGTTCGTGGGGAAGATGGTGCTAAACCATTTGTAGACGACCTCCTTCTGGGTCAGGGTTTCCAATGTAGCAGAGCAGCTCCCCGGCTGTGATCTATTGAAAGTCAGCCTTCGACCCAAGGGTTTGTAAACAATAAAAAAATGTAAGTAAAAAAAGGTAAGAAAAAAATGTTTTAATTGAAATCTTTAAAGTCCAGAGTATATATAAATCTGGTATTAGGTCTTGGAGAAAGAGTACTGAGATTAAAATATAAAGATGAAGAAGAAGTGGTCCTCTCCATTTGTAACCTAATATGTAATGAGGAAGGCAGGCATAGTATGCATTAATTATCATAATTCATAGTAGAAGTGCTATAAGAGAGATGTAAACAAAATCGCAAAGTAGTACAGAAGGAGAGGGATAATTGTCGTTAAAGTATTTGGAAGATTTAGGAGATGACCTTCAAAGATGAGGTGACAGCTGAGATTGCTGATAACAAAGTGGCTCATAGTCATCAAGTCCTGTCTATGTATCAGCCCCTAGGCTAATGGAATTTACAAGAATTCTCATACTTAATCCCATTAACCCTAAAAGGTAGATTCTATTAGTCAGCCTCATTTTACAATAAATACATGAAATGGGGTTTGAGTCTGGTTCATCTAAGTATAGAACTTTTTCTTATATAGACACTATGCACCTAAATGATAATCAGTTGGTTGGCTATGTTTTTCTCTAACTTATTCATTTCATTTTGTGTATCATCTGAACATTTCTTACCACATAATTCTGAGTCATATTATCATTCCCAAAATACCTGAACATGATAAAAACATTTCAGATAATGAGGGAAAGTTGACAGCTACCCGAACAGAAGAATGCACAAGTTATTAGGATAAGTGCACCACAAATATCTTGGTTTACTGTTTTCTAAACAGAGGTTAATTTTATTTATTTCACCTGATATTGGTGTTCAAAGTAAATACATACGTGTAGACCAAAAAGAGAAGTTAATCACTTTTTAAATTCTTTCTGCAGACCATCAAGCTACAAACAGTAAGTCTGTAAAGCCACAAAGCCTTAAAAGATCCATAACCTGAGTAAGATGCTGGTGGATGGAATTGGGACTCTTACTGGAAACCTGATATGTGAGCTTTAGACCTGGGCTATGCTTTCTTGGGAAAACAAGATGGAAATTTATATATTAGTCATTTGTATTTGGAAGGAAATAAGAAAATTACACTGGCACATATTTATCTGTTTCTTTTGTCATTTATGAAACAGTAATACTTTTTGACCCTGGAGATGTAAAAATGTCACATGTTGATTTATTTGTCTGCCTGTGATAGATGGTGGATGATCCTAGAAGTTGGATTCTCTTATATTCTAGTTAGTGTTGCTGAGTTAAAGATAAGATGGTATCAAATTTTGAAAAGAAGACATTGAGTATTAACTTTGAGGGTCTCTGGTTTAACTTTACTTGGGTTCTGACTATAATTTTTCCCAACCTTTTGGGTTTATATGTATAATATGTGCTATTATCTTTTAAATTTAATATTTATATATTATATAATACACATATAATATGTAATATACAGTACATATTAATATATATCACACATTATATACAATAATATATTATTATACTATTAATATATGATGTGGTATATAATGATTTGATATTTTAATACATAAGAGCAGTTTCATACTATCTCTCTCTCTTTTTAAAAACTTTTTATTTTGTATTGAGGTATAGGATTCTTGGAGGAGGAACCAGCAACCCACTCCAGTATTCTTGACTGGAGAATCCCATGGACAGAGAAGCCTGGCAGGCTGCAGTCCAACATACACACACACACACACACACACACACACAGTAACTAAGCATGCATGTGCAATAAGTTACATGAGGCATTCGATACTCTATGATAAAATGGGCTTTGTGATAGATGATTTTGCCTAACCGTAGACTAATGTAAGTGTTCTGGACACATTTGAGGTAGTCTAGGCTAAGCTATGATGTTCATAGTTTTGATACATTAAATGCATTTTTGACTTACCGTATTTTAAATTCATGAATGGTTTTATTTGGATGCAAACTCATGCACAGTCTAGAAAGATTTGTATTTGGTCTTTTTTCATAGCAAAATTTTATATGATCCACACTTTCCAAGTAATCATTCAACCCTTTAATTGTGCATGTAAAGGTTTCTACAACCTTTCTAGCCAACGCTAACTTTCCATTAATTTTAACTGTAAAGAAAAATCAGAGAAAGTTAGTTTTTTCTAAGTCTAGCATTTTCCCATATATTCCATTATTTTTCTAGATATCAGAACCAATCTTACTGTCCTTAAACTTAACTCAGGGCTGGGCTGTGATCCCATGACTTATCTGGCCAAAAGAACTCCAAATTCATTGGCTACCTTTCAGAAAATTGACCGATGTTCCTGCCAACACTGTTTGTTAGTCTCCTGAGTCAAAAGGCATTCAATAGAGTTAGAATTAACAATATGCTTGGTTTCTAAACCACAGCTTAATGAGAAAGAGAAAGTAAGCAATTCCTAAGGATGTGAAGAAACACAAGTCCTTGGAGTAAAGGCTTATTCATACAACATTTTCTTCAAAGTTAAATTATAACATCTAAAGAGATACGCTACCATTCTAGTAACCAAAGCAACAATTCCCTATTTACACTGGCCTTTAGAATACACAATAAACTGAAAACCATAGTTGCTTGAATGATCCAGTTGCTAGCCTAATTATTATATTGATTAAATCCTTTGTTTTGATTGATTCTAAGCCATACCTTCTTAAAGAGCATAGATTCTTTTTGGAAATAGTGGCATAAGAGAAACTATGGATTATGTGCTTCCTACAATCAAAAAGGTCTTCAGTGTTTGCTGAACTTCCTGTAATACACTGTAGTGGTTGGTTAGTCAGATGTTTTGAATGTTTGTATTTAATATTTATCCATCATATTTATAAAATACATATCAGAATTTTTTTTAATGTTAAAAAGTTTTAAAAAGGAGCAAAAAGGTGCCAGAGGATATCATAAATGGACCATCTTTCTAAGTAGTTGGAAAATAAAAGATATTAATTACTTGGGGTTTTGCAGTGCCTCAAAGATCACTCATCTGTGACTCTAACTCAAAGACTTATAACTCTGGAATATTTATTTGAGATTAATATAAACTTCTTATAATGACTCCCCCTTTCCATTTAAAGTAATATTTTAAATATAAAAGCGTAACATCCTAATTTAAAGGTATTATCTAATGTATAATTTATGAATTAAATTTGTTACTTTAATATTGCTTTAATGATTCAAGATCTTAGAAAATTTAAGATCATTTATTTTGCCATACTGTGCATGTGGAACTTCCTCAACCAGGGATTGAACCCAGGCTTCCTGCATTGGAAAGATGGGGTCTTAACCACGGGACCACCAGGGAAATCCTAAGATCACTATTTTGATCATCAATGCCAGTTGTACAAAATGGCTTATGGAGTATATATCATCTATTTCAAGTAACTCTTGTGTTAATCTAGGTGCTCTGAGAAGCAGATGCCAAGACAGCATTAAATGGGGAAAGATTTTATGGCTTATGTGAAATGCTTGTGCTAAAAAAACATTGGGGAGAGTTCAGATATGCTTGGGAGACAGGTCAGACCTTGATGCAAGTCTGATCCTAAGGGAGGGAGAGAGAAGACTGTAAAGAAGGACGGTTGGGTGGTACCTTGTAGATTGCCGCACAACCAATGGAAGGTTCAGTGGCTGTTAGTATGTCCTTGAGCCAAAGAATCTGCCTGCAATGTAGGAAACCCTGGTTCAATTCCTAGGTCGGGAAGATCTGCTGGAGAAGAGATAGGCTACCCACTCCAGTATTCCTGGCCTTCCCTTGTGGTTCAGCTGGTAAAGAATCTGCCAACAATGCGGGAGATCTCGGTTCGATCCCTGGCTTGGGAGGATCCCCTGGAAAAGGGAACAGCTACCCACTCCAGTATTCTGGCCTGGAGAATTCCATGGACTGTATAGTCCATGGGGTCGCAAAGAGTCGGACACGACTGAGTGACTTTCACTTAAGCCAGTTTGGCTGACAGTGTGTTGCTTTGCCTTCCTTCCTTTCTTTCCTTATTATTTTTTTAAACTGAAGTATAGTTCATTTATAATATTGTGTTTGCTATGGAGCACAGCAAAGTGATTCACTTTTACATATATACATATTTTTCCAATTCTTTTCCATTATGGGTTATTACAACATATTGAATATAGTTCCCTGTGCTAAAAGTAGCTCCTTTGTTTTTTTTATGAATGATGGTGTGTATCTTAATCCCATACTCTTAATTAATTTATCCCTCTGCTCCTCTTTGCTCTTTAGTAACCATAGGTTTGTTTTCTAAGTCTATGAGTCTGTTTCTGTTTTGTAAATAAGTTCACTTGTATTATTTTTTAGATTCCACATGTAAGTGATATCATATAATATTTGTGTTCCTCTGTCTTCCTTACTTTGGTCAGTATGATAATCTCTAAGTCTACCCATTTTGCTGCAATTGGCAATATTTCATTCTCTTTATGACAATAATATTCCATGTATATGTACCACATCTTCTTTATCCATTCATCTGTTGATGGATATTTAGGCTGCTTCTGTGTCTTGGCTATTGTAAATAGTGCTGCTCTGAACACTGGAGTACATGTATCTTTTCAAATTAGAGTTTTCATCTTTTCCAGATATATGCCCAAGAGTGGGATTGCTGGGTCATCTGGAAACCCTCTTCTTAGGCTTTTAAGGAGCCTCCCTACTGTTTTCCATAGCAGCTGCACCAGTTTGCAGGGACTGCTTTGTGTTCTCCGGCTGGTCTGCCTTAGTATTGCCACTGTACCTTACTCATTGTCTGGAAGCCATCTGTGAGATGCATGTCCTCAGCTCAAAACCTAAGGTGAGTGTACAGTCCAAGAGCGGAGACCTTCAGTTAATGACTTTCTCTGAAGTAGGGCGTTTGTCAGGCACATTCCTCACTTTGGTGGCTGCCGCAACCACTAAGTCAGCCTCTCCAAACCCAGTCTCTTTCCTGGTTTCTGCTCCTAAATTGTGAAGTGCCTCCTGGAAAGCTCCACCTGAATGGCCTGCTGATGCCTCAAGTTCAGTGCTTCAGTGCATTTCAAAATGAACACTTGATTCTGTCCTAACTCATACCACCATTCTCCCACGTACCGAAGCACATCTTACCTCTTCTTTCGTTTGCCTTCCAGATCCAAATAACTAATGAATTCTATCGATCCAGTGTCTATACCATTTTTCTTTCTCTTTTTATTCCTCTGCAGGCCCCCAATGTTAGTTCTCAGGTTTAGACCTTCATCACATTTATGGTACATTATGCGCACGGCTGGCCTCTCTACAGGTGTCCCCGCCTCCCAGCTCTCCTCTCTAATCCATTTAAAGTGCTGCTGCCAGGTCAGTCTCTTTGAAGGGCAGCCACTGTACTATTTCTATTCTGAAAATAAAAACTTTTCAGAGATAGCTGCACACTCATGTTGACTGCACCATTATTTACAAGAGCCAAGATTTGGAAGCAACCTGTCTATCAACAGATAAAATGGATAAAGAAGATGTGATCCATATGCACAGTGGAATATTAACCAGTCACGAGAAAGAAGGAAATCTGCCAAGTGCAATAACATGGATGGACCTTGCGTGCACTATGATAAGTGAAGTAAGTCAGACAGAGAAACCTGTATGATCTCTCTGATATGTGGAACAGGAAAAAATTGCACTTGTGAAAACAGAGAGTAGAATGGTGGTTATCAGGATCCAGGGATAGGGATATGTTTTTGTTTGTTAAGATTATTATTTTTTTTTGATGTAGACAATTTTAAAGTCTTTATTGAATTTGTTACAATATCTCTTCTGTTTTATGTTTTGTTTTTTTGGTCACAAGGCATGTGGGATCTCAGCTCTCTGACAGGGATAAAACTCATATCTCCTATATTGGAAGGCAACATCTTAACCACTGGACTTCCAGGGAAGTCCCTAGGGAGATGTTAAAGTATAAAAACCTAAAAGAAGTAGGTAAATAAATCCTGGAGAGCTAACTTACAAAATAATGGTTACAGTCAACAATATTATAAATTTCAGAGCTGCCAAGAGGCTAAATCTTAACTATTTTCAACACACAAAAAATAATAAGTATTTTGATACAATAACAGTTTTAACTCATATGACAGTGGTAATCATATTGCAATATGTAAATTATCAAGCCAACACATTGTACACCTCAAACTTACACCATGTTATAGTTCAATTAAAGTTCAATCAAAACAAAACCCCTTCAATGTTTCCCAATTTCTTATCAATTGAATTTCTATACCCATAGCCTCTAATGGTGGTGCTAGTGGTACAGAACCCCGCTGCCAATGCAGGTAGACCTAACAGACCCAGCTTTGATCCCTGGGTTAGGAACATCCCCTGGAGAAGAAAATGACAACCCACCCCAGTATACTTGCCTGGAGAATCCCATGGACAGAGGAGCCTGGCAGGCTGCAGTCCATGGGGTCGAGGAGAGTCAGACATGACTGAAGCGACTTAGCATGCAGCCTCTCATTCAGGGCCTTCATGATCTGGCTCCATGATCTAGTTTTTCAATTTTTCCTCCTAAAATTCATTGTGTACACACTGGTTGTAGTCTTTCTGAGTTACAGAAGAACCACAGTTATACTCTGAACTTTCCCATCTCCATGAATTTTCCTCCTAGACTTGGTTTTACTTTCTCAGTCAGTCCCGTCTTGCTTCAAAACCATCCATCACAACCCAGCTCAATTGTTACTTCCTTTGCATATCTTTCTCCAAATCCCTTAACTGGAAGTGCTCTATTTCCTGACATTTCCTAGTAAATGAAATATGCCTCCAGTTTACAATGGAATTTTTGTTATAGGATGTGGGAATAAGTATACATTATCAAACATATCAAAATTGATTTTGTGAGGAGAAATGTATTATCTGGTTCATGCAAGTACAAATACTGTGATCTAGCAGGAAGGCATCAATTCTGGGTATGTAGAACTCTTAGCCCTGAAATATGGAAAACGCAAATTTCAAAAGAAATATTTTGGTGTCATGGAATACTGGCAGATAACAGGCAGCCACCCAGCAATTTTACTTGTAATTGGAAATCACATAATACAGTAAAGCAAATGCCATTACAGAACTTCAACAAGTACCATAATTAAAACCGAGCCACAATAAAGTAAATGTGGCTGAATTATTATATAGATAGCTGAAGTACATTTAGGAAGAAATCATTATGAACAAGAACAAAAGATAAAGCAAAACAACACAGCTGAATGAACTTCAATATCATGTTTATACTTGAAGTGTTTGTTGAATATTAGTACCTTGCAAAAAACAGTTTTAAAAAAAGGAAATAAATACATTCACTTGTACATGATATTATAGCAAAACCCTTGTTGCATTTAGCTATGGCTTTTGTGAGGAATAAATTTAAATATGAAATGTTTGGGGAATAACTGAAACACTATATTGGATCAGCCTGCGGTCTGTGGTTTTTAAATTCTTCCTAAGAAAGATGGCAAGAGGATGCAAATGCACAGACTTTGTTGTTGTTTTTTCCCCTCTTCTGAACCCCCACAGCGCAGCGCCTGGCATCTCTCAGTGCATGTGGCCATGTCAACCTGCTACTGGGTCTCTACTGAATCCCACTGGACTAGGATTCTTGAGGGTTGGCTGTGTGTTTATCCAGCTTTATATCTTCACGGTCATTTGCTCATGGATCAATGAAAGAAATGAGATTGACTGAATGGGCAATCAGCTGAAATAGAAGGAAAAGTAGAGGCCGATCAGACACATAAAGGAAAAAAGGGAATCACGGGCTGAGAAGAGCACCTGGGGAGGATATCCTTGTGGGGATAGTATGTTCTGTATAGGGAGGAACCATCAGAAAAGCAGCTGAACTAGCAGAAGCCAAATCACAAACATTTACTACATCACATTGAAGAGTTTGGACTGTATTCTTTAGACCATGGGAAATCATTCAAGGAAATGGAAAGATGAGACTTTTAGAAAGATCATTCCAGAAGACCATGAGAGTTAGCTGGGAGTGTGGGGGAGGGATAGGGATGTGGCCATGGGGACAGGGAAGACCAGCTAGGAGGAGGGTGTTACAACATTTCAGGCATGCCACGGCTAGGGTTGGTTCTAAGGCCAAAGTTGGGGAACAAAGCAAATGAAAGAATCATATCTGAAAGCTTCAGGCAGAGGGACTTGCTCATTAGCTGTACACAGGCCAGGAGAGGGAGTCCAGGAAGTCTTAGGTATTTGGTGGTGGTGCCATCCACCGAGCAGTGTTTTAGGGAAGAAAATGAATTCCACTTTGGGACCTGAGATATATGGAAACAATGAGGATTATAAAGAAATTGAAGAAATGTGATTCAAGAGAGAGCTGGAGAGCTGAGAGAGAGCTGTTTATTATACTATACTTAACTGTGCTTTATCTTTCCATATCTTGGGCTATCATTCTTCCCTTCCAATAGTTTTTTTTTTTTTTTCCAGCTTTGAGAACCTCTTAATATTCTGTATAGAAGAGTGCTTCCAAAATCCTCTATTTTTTTCCCATAGGTAAAGCCTTCTTGGCCTGGTGTTTCATGTGTTTTACTGATCTTACAGAGCCCACCTCATCTCTTTTACCCCAAGTATAACATTTAGAGGGCTTCCCAGGTGGCATAGTGGTGAAGAATCTGCCTGCAATGCAGGAGACCCAGGTTCGATCCCTGGGTTGGGAAGATCCCCTGGAGAAGGAAATGGGAACCCACTCCAGTATCCTTGCCTGGAGAATCTCATGGACAGAGGAGCCTGGAGGGCTACAGTCCATGGGGTTGCAAAGAGTTGGACACGACTAAGTGATTAACACAGACACATGCGTAACATTTTTAAAAATACCTGATAGACCACTAAGTCATTCTAACAGGAGATTATTTTTCAGCATGTAATAAAAACATCTCTGGCATTCCAGAATCCTCAAAGGGTAGCACCTTTCCAATATTTTTTGTATCAAATTGTGAACCAGTCTATTTGGTGAGCTTCAGTATAAAGCTTTACCAAATTGAATTTGTAAATTCCCAAGTGCCAGTCAGAATCTGTGACAATAATACTTTCATGGGCAAAAGATGCCATGCCCCTTTAAAAAAAAAAAACAGTGACTTTCTACCTTTCTAAAGCAGTATATTATCTTTACTGTAAGAAATAACAAAGAGGTCTTTCTAAGGCAGGACTAGAGGTTTGGATAGGAAATTTAGGTAAAATTTAAAGTAAAAAGAAAGAAAGAAAGAAAGAAAGAAAAAGAAAACATTTTAACTGAATTTTGATTTTTTTTCCATTCAAAAGCAAATGTGGGGGCTTCCCTGGTGGTCCAGTGGCTAGTACTCTACACTCCCAGTGCAGGGGACTCGGGTTCGAGTCCTGATCAGGGAACAAGATCCCACATGCCTCAGAAACAAAAGAAAAAAATTAAGTATAATAAATTCACAACCAACATAAAACGGCTCACTGTCTCAAGAAATTTATTTTTTAAAGGATAAATTTATCTTTGTGGGGGTCTAAATAAACATGTAAGTGAGAATCACTGATTTTTACCAGTGATATGAAACCACCTCTGGGCCACACAAGCTGATAGAACTGATTTTGTAACTTCTCTTAAAGCAGAATGTGAGAAGCTTTCAACTGCGGGAGAATTTCTAAATTTCAGACAACACACACTTATGTTGGAATGTATCCCAAGACCTCGGAACCAATACTCAAATTACCTATGACACATAGGCCAGAATTTAAGCACTTGAATTCTCAACACAGAGATCATCTTATCCTGATGACAAACAAATTCACAGCTGCCAAGTTTTATGATTCAGTCAGGAGACAGGAGACAATTTATTGAAACTTTCCCCATGATCTCAGTATCCTAGGACTTTATGGTGGAAAGCTGGAAAGTCGGAGAGATAATAAGTTGTGGAATAATTTGAAATAGGAAATATTAAAATTCTACTTTTAAGAACCAGGATAATAACTTGAATTCTTTGTATTCTGATTCTGAGATGTGCAGGTAAAGTTTGTTGTTATTGTCATTCAGTCACTAAGTTTTGTCTGGCTCTTTTGCGACCCCATGGACTATAGCCCACCAGGCTCCTCTGTCCGTGGAATTTCCCAGACAAGAATACTGGAGTGGGTTGCCATTTCTTTCTCCAGGGGATCTTTCTGACTCAGGGATCGAATTTGTGTCTCCTACCTTGGCAGGATTTTTTTTTTTTTTTTAAACCACTGAGCCACTACTGAAGCCCCAACAGGTAAAGTTTAGTGACTTTTATTGTCTTTGTTTTGATTCCTGGATAATTATAGATATCCAAAGGAGAGTTTGGCTGCACTGTGCTTCCATAAGCAATTACATACTATTTTTCATTTGTTCTGAATGGTGAATGTTTTTCCTTACAAACAGTGAAACAGAGCAGAACCCTACGGTCCTTCCCCCCATGTCCTCTGCCTGCCTTTTGTCTGCGGTGGAAAACATTAATCAAAGAATAAGTTTAATCAGAGAAGTGAGAACATGTAGACACAAAGGAAAGCAGTCAAAGGAGATGGAATAATAATAATGTACTAATTAAGCATAGTCAAGGACCTTTAGTTCCTTCTCAAGGGCTACAGATAATATTCTGAGCCATATCCTGTGAGCTCTTATAGATACTGAAACACTGGGTGGAAGAAGTGATGATCAGACTGTAGCCACAACATAAGCTGCCACAGTTGTGAGAACTGACCTCAAAGAAATGGGAGCAAACAGACCCTAGAACTAAAGATGAATTGTACCTAAAACAACCAAAGTGACACTGGTCAGACCACTGACCAGTTTGAAGATGACTGTGCAGCTTCTACATGTAGCCCCTCTCTCCCAACTCTGCCTATTGGGGGAAGGAGGGAGGAGGGAGTTGGCTTTTGGACGTGTCTGCCCTTTCTCACAGCTGCCGGCATCTGAAATAAAGCAAACTTTTCTTTTCACCAACCTGGCCTGTTTATTGGCTTTTGGGTAGTGAGCAGCCAGACCTCCCACTTTTCGGTAACAATAGTACTGGTCACTTTGACAATTATAGAAAAAATTCTCTATTTCAGAGCTCATTAAGAGAAAAAGTCCCCACAGATGCTTACCATCTTCTATATTCCAGGCATTGTGAAAATGAGAGTCATTCAGTTGGGTCCAACTCTTTGCAACCCCATGGACTATAGCCTGTTAGGTTCCTCTTTCCACTGAAGTGGGTAGCCAGCCATTCCCTTCTCCAGGAGATCTTCCACACCCAGGGATCAAACCCAGGTCTCCCACATTGCAGATGGATTCTTTCCTGTCTGAGCCACCAAAGAAGTGGCTGTTTAATTGAAATGACTCAATTTCTTTTAATGAAATTCATTTTATGAATTCAATTTATGTCAACTCTAAATATGACACATGTATCTGTTATGCTTTGCTGTGTAACAAATTAAGCAAATCACCACAAACTCCACCCATTTACTAGTTCATTGCTGTGTAGAAATCTGGGCAGTATGGGCACAGTGCACCTGAATGCTCAGAGTCTCTAGTAGCTAAAATCAAGGTATCAGCCTCGCTTTGTTCTCAGCTGGATGTCAGGATCATTTTTCCGAGTAGAATTTAGTTCCGTGAATGAGGCTGGCCCTTCTTTGCTGGATGTCAGTTGGGAGCTTCTCTTAGCTCATAGAGACCTCCTACATTCTTTGCCCCATGGCCCCCTCCATCCTCAAAGCCAATGGAGAGTCTCCATTGTGTTGAACATGCCTCACACTTCAAATGTCTAGTCCCTCTTACTGGATCACTTAGTTTAGGCCAAACTAGGATAACCTCCCTACTTTAAGGTCATCTGATTTCAGATCATAACTGCATCTGCAAAATCACTTCACAATAGAACCTAGATTCATGTTAGATTGACTAGGGGAAGATGTGTGTACCGTAGAGGGTGGGTGTATGGAGGACAATCATAGAATCTTGATTCTCAGTTGCACAATTCTGTAATCAAAATGTCAGCTAGGCTGTTTTCTCATCTGAAGGCTTGACTGGGGGAGAATGTGCTTCCAAGATGATTCAGCTTGTTGGCAAAATTCATGTACTTATAACTGTGTGATTGAAGTGAACTGAAGTGAAAGTCGCTCAGTCGTGTCCAACTCTTTGCGACTCCATGGACTATATAATCCATGGAATTATCCAGGCCAGAATACTGGAGTGGGTTGCCTTTCCCTTCTCCAGGGGATTCTTCCCAAGTCAGGGATCAAACCCAGGTTTCTTGCATTGCAGGCAGATTCTAGACCACTAGTCCTAGTGGTACCCCGACAGTGCCCTGCCATGGAACCATCTATCTCAATAGGCAGCTCATGACATGGCTGTTTGCTTCTTGAAGACCAGTAAGAGAGTGTCATTGTCCAGTCTGCTAACACAGAATCTTATGTGATGTAATCTAATTATGAGAGTGTTATCCTATTCTCTTTGCTGTATTCTTTCTTTATTTTCTGCTTATTGGAGTTCTTTATTTTTAAAAAAAAATTTATTTTGTATTGGATTATAGACAATTAACAATGTTGTAATAGTTTCAGGTGTACAGCAAAGGGACTCAGCTGTACATATACATGTATCCATTCTTCCTCAAATCCATGTTCTTCTACTTAGAGCAAGTTAAAGTTTCCATGCTGCAGTCAGAGAGAGGACATTAAACAAGGATGTGTGACTCGCTGAGGGTCATCTTATGCTGTGTCTGCCACAAAAAGTCTGTGCTCAGAGCAGTTGTGGAAGAAGTTCAGATCAAAGTGGTCTCCAAGTTTTTAGAGAACAGGACCTTATTAAATGTACAGTAGTTGCCACCAGATATCCAGCCAGGGTTAAATGGGAATCCTATTTCAAACTCGATATCTGATATCAATTTTCTGGGTTTGAATCCCAGTTCTGTTGTGGATTAACTGTGCAACTTTACCTCTCTGTGCCTCAGTTTCCTCCTCTACTAAATGAGCATGAGAGTACCCCTGCACCCAAGGGTCTTTTATGAAGATTAAGGTGACATCATTTACAGTGGAGCCTGATATACAGTAAGTGCTCAGTAAACATTATTTTATATTCCTTTTCTCCCATTGGATGATTTATGCTGCATCTTTCATTCATGAATTTATCTAAATCTATACTGAAACCCATGTATTTTTCTTTTTTAAAAAAGTTTTTGAAACATTATGTAACTTCACACATTTTAAAACATTTATTTATTTATTTATTTTTGGCCATGTTGGGTCTTTGTTGGTGCTCGGGCTTTTCCCTAGTTTCGGGGAGTAGGTGCTTCTCTATTTGCAGTGTAAGAGCGTCTCACTACAGCGGCTTCTCTTGTTGCAGAGCACGGGCTCTAGGGCATGCAGGCTGCAGTAGTTGCCGCTCCTGGTCTCTAGAGCTCAGGCTGAAGAGTTGTGGTGCATGGGCTTAGCTGTACCATGGCATGTAGGATCTTCCTGAGCCAGACATTGAACCCATGTCTCCCGCATTAGTAGGTGGATTCTTTACCACTGAGCCACCAGGGAAGCCCCAGTATTTTTCTTGATATAAGTACTTTGGTTAATCCTTATCCAGTCTTTTCAATTTTGCTTCTTTTCATGCATTTGGTGAAGTGGTCCACATTCATTCTCTAGTCGCATTATTATGATGCTGATTATGCTTTCTTAAACACTTTTAATTTCCAAACTATTAATAAGTCTCTTGAAGGAATTGAATTTTAAGATAAATTTCCTTTAACATATTTTATTTATGTGTGTCTTGTTCTTAAATGAGGTTGAGTGGTAAACTATGGTTAAAGGGGGGATTAAATCTGGTGAGTGTTGGTGGTTAAAAAAAATTATGTGGATATCTATCTCTCTATCATCTATCTGTCTATCTTTATAGTTTGTAGCATTGGGTCAAGAGATGTATGTGGGGGTGATGGCTGATCATAGAACCTAACATCCTGGGAATTTACATGGTCTATATGTTCAAGGGAACATGAATCAATCTTACAGAATTAAATTGAGTAGCACCAGTTCTGTGCTCAGCTCTACACCAAACTCTATACAGGAACAAAAATGAGATACACCTCATTTTCTGTTCTGAGGCTTACAGTGTTGCCAGGGAAACAAAGCTCATGCATATTAGACAGACATACTGTAAGATGGCATAGGATTGCATTAAAATTAGATAGATGAGTATATGAGTATAAGTGATATCAGATCTCAAAGGAGGTAGGATGGGTTAGAGAGGGCTTGCTAAAGAAGCTTTGGGTTATAAGCAGAGTTTGGAAAGGCAAAAATTAATTAAACACCCATTCAGGGATGGAAATTTTTTTTTTTAAAACACCCAAAGCATTTTGTATTGGGGTATAGCTGATTAACAGTGTTGTGTTAGTTTCAGGTGAACAGTGAAGGGACTCAGCCATATACATATATGTATCCATTCTCCCCTAAACCCCATTCCCATCTAGGCTGGCACATAACGCCGAGCAGTTCCATGTGCTGTACAATAGATCTTTGTTGGTTATCGATTTTCAATATAACAGTGTATACATGACCTTTCCTAAGTCGCTAACTATCAGGGATGGGAAATATTTTGAACGCTAGTTTGCCATTAGAACTGACCCTAACCTCTTTACAAGACAATGAGAGAGCAGGATAGGGATTTATGTTAGGGAGAGGGTAGTAAGCATTGACTCTATCTAATCTTTATGAGATAATCATCACCCTTATTTTGTGACAGTAGACCTTAGGGTAATGGGGGTTAAAATATCTGTTTGCAACATAAAAATGCCAAAATGTAGAGGGACATATTCCTTGTCACACTGTAGGATGTTAAGATAGGATTCAATTGTCCAGTTTTTTGTCTCGTTTGTTTTAAACAGAAAGCCCTACTGTGACTCTTTCAATACTTTAGAACTTCAAAAACTTGTGACTAGCCTTACATGTAATTGCAAATGAAAACCAGAGACAACAAAACAGGATATTAATTTCTCATCTAATTAAAAGATGTCATAAAGTATAAAATGCTTCATCTTGTCTTACAATTATGCCAGTTGAAAAAGTACTTTCCAGTCCACACTTTCTTTAGATTCCTACAACAAATCTTTCAATAGCAACCATGGTTTATAAGTAGCTACTTTCTATTGTAATAACCTATCTAAAAAGTTTTATTTCACTGTATATAATGGAAGAATGTATTTTAAATGGCTATTTATAAATTACAATTGCACTAAATCATCAGGCAATAGTATTTGTTGAGAAAGCTAGTAATTGAATGTTATTACCCAATTGTTTATGACCTTATCATTTTTCAGAGTCTCTCAGAAACCAATTTTGTACAATGAGCTATTGGTGTAAGTAGACAGAAATTCTCATAAGCTGAAATCTACTTCTCCCAGCTATAAATTCTTTGTCTAGTAAATACAAGCTCATCTTGTGCTCATAAAGTAGGGCACTACACTTCTTTTCTGCTATTTTAGTACATCTTGAATGTGTTTCCTTTCTAACTTAAAAAAGAATTGAGATCATAAATTCTCCCTCAACTCCTAAGAGCCACAGTAAGCACTGCCTACCAAGAATCTGTTCCAGTAGATAGTCCTGGGATCAATATTGATCGTGACATTAAATAAATGGGTCTGATCTTCCCTTTTCAACACTCAAGGCTATAAGTAATGTGATCTCAAAGAAGCACAGAAGGAAAAGTAGGCATGGGGGTGGGGAACCCAGCCTTATGTCTTGTGCCAGAAAACAGACTAATTGTCTTTTGAAGTGCCTATTTCTAGGTCAGACAGCAAAGGGGAATGGAGCCTCCCAAATTCACTTTAAATGTAGCTAGAACAAGAGGGCTGCCTAGTTTTTTTTTTTGTCACAGGTTGTGAAGTACACAAGGGTCTGCTAAGGGGGCAAACAGGGTTAAATCCATCTCTCATTTGGCTTGCTAGTCTGTGTGCCTACATGAGAATATATCTGCTTGGATGAAGGGGTATCATTTCCTTATTCACACAACTGCTCTCGTGTGGATGGGCTGTGGCCCTAATAAAGACTGTCCCACTGGCCCCCAAAGCAAATGTATTAACCACACCTGTGGAATCTTGTGTGTGTGTGTGCGTGCACATGTTCATTTGTGTCTAACACTTTGCAACCCCATGGACTGTAGTCCACTAGGCTCCTCTGTCCACAGGATTCTCCAGGCAAGAATACTGGAGTGGGTTGCTATTTCCTTCTCCAGGGGATCTTCCTGACCCAGGAAGTAATAAATGTAATAAATGTCTTCACCTGACTTATTCTAGTTAAACATGTGCCTTGCTTTCTCTATGTGAAGCCATCTTAAGAAGAAATTCTCAACATATGTTGAAGACAACTTTCAACTCTCTGCAACAACAAAGAAAAAAAAAACATATTCCAGCTTCATAAAAAGTTGCGGTTTATGTTAATCCTCCACTTGCTATGAAATTTAAAAAAATATTTAGTTTCAAGACAAAACATAATGTTACTAGTTTCTTACATGGATCCTTCTGTTCAGTTCAGTTCAGTTGTTCAGTCGTGTTTGACTCTTTGCGATCCCACGGACTGCAGCACCCCAGGCTTCCTTGTCCATCACCAACTCCTGGAGCTTGCTCAAACTCATGTCCATTGAGTCGGGGATGCCATCCAACCATCACATTCTCTGTCATCTCCTTCTTCTCCTGCCTTCAATCTTTCCCAGCATCAGGGTCTTTTCAAATGAGTCAGTTCTTCTCATCAGGTAGCCAAAGTATTGGAGTTTCAGCTTCAGCATCAGTCCTTCCAATGAATATTCAGGACTGATATCCTTTAGGATGAACTGGTTTGATCTCCTTGCTGTCCAAGGGAATCTCAAGAATCTTCTCAACACCACAGTTCAAAAGCATCAATTCTTCGGCACTCAGCTTTCTTTATGGTCCATCTCTCACATCCATACATGACTACTGGAAAAACCATAGCTTTGACTAGACAGACTTTTGTCAGCAAAATAATGTTTCTGCTTTTTTAATATGCCATCTAGGTTTGTTATAGCTTTTCTTCCAAGGAGTAAGCATCTTTTAATTTCATGGCTGCAGTCACCATCTGCAGTGATTTTGGAGCCCAAGAAAATAAAGTCTGTCACTATTTCCATTGTTTCCCCATCTATTTGACATGGATCCTTATCACCTGCTAAATAGTTTCAGGTGGCACTAGTGGTAAAGAACCTGCCTGGCAATGCAGGAGACAAAGGAGCCATAGGTTCAATTCTTGGGTCAGGAAGATCCCCTGGAGTAGGGCATGGCAACCCACTCCAGCATTCTTGCCTGGAGAATCCCCTGGAGAGAGGAGCCTGGTGGGCTACAGTCCATGGGGTCACTACTGAAGTGACTCAGCAGGCATTCAAACAGTTCTATGGTATGATTCCTAGTGACACTTGGTCATTCCATAGTTGACATTTTTATTCAAACTCAGAAGGTATTACTTTATCTTCATTGCCTTTATTTATTTTTTAAAAAACATTTCTTTGTTTATCTGGCCATGCCAGGTCTTAGTTGTGGGATGCAGGATCTTCAATCTTCTTTGGGGCAGTTGGGATCTTAGTTGAGGCATGCGGAATCTAGTTCCCTGACCAGGGTGCTCTGCATTAGGAGCTCAGCAGGGAAGTCCCGAGAGACTCTTTAGAGTGTCCACTAGTCTATTAGGGCTTCCCAGGTGGCTCAGTGGTAAAGAATTCACCTGCCAATGCAAGAGACTCCGAAGATGCAGTTCTGGTTCCTGGATCAGGAAGATCCCCGGGAGAAGGAAATGGCAACCCCTTCCACTATTCTTGCCTGGAGAATCCCATGGACAGAGAAGCTTGACGGGCTATAGTCCAAGGGGTCGCAAAGAGTCAGACATGACTGAGCACTCACACACTCTTCTGTTACTGTTACTCATAAGCTCTTTATTGTCTGGGCTTGGGCTGATGAATGAGGGAATCATGTAAGGTTCCTCCACCATCAACACCCTTAAACTGCCCTTGTGTAACTCTGCTACCCACTCTAGCTTTATTTACTGCTTTATTTTTACTGCATATGTACTTCCTTCTCCATCTTTCCACTTCCCCTTTTCTGGCACAATATGAATCCTTTTCCCTGATATTAGGAGTATCCTAATATCCTTGAGGGTGAGGCTCTTGTTGATCAGTGTTCCTGTTTTGTGAGTGGAAGAGTAAGTAAACAGTGGGGAACCAAAAAGGCCCAAACACAACAAATTCCCATCCACTCTTTCTGGAATATGCCTTAGATTGTTTCTTGTGTCTTGGCTCAAATTAGTCCATCTAACTAGGTGACTTTTCCCATTCTATTGTCCTCTGAAAATCAAACTTACTCTAATATTCAAGTCAAAGGTTGATTCTTAAAGTATTTCCTGAAATATGATATTTTACTTCCTCTCAGTATACATCTTTTAAAAAAACTTTTAATTTAATATTGGAGTATAGCCCATTAACAATGTTGTGATAGTTTCAGGTGGACAGCAAAGAGATTCAGCCATACATATACATGTATCTGTTCTCCCCCAGACTCCCCTCCTATTCAGGCTACCACATAACATTGAGCAGAGTTCCCTGTGCTATACAGTAGAACCTTGTTGGTTATCCATTTTAAAAGCACACATCATTTTAAAATATATATTTTAAATTTTTATTTATTTGTATGCATGTGTGCTCAGTTGTGTTCAACTCTGTGACCTCATGGAGTTAGGCTGAGGCTGGTCTTAGTTACAGCATGTGGGGTCTTTAATTGCAGCAGGTAGAATCTAGTCCCCTGACCAGGGACTGAATCCCAGTCCCCTGCATTGAGAGCATAGTCTTTTAAAAATATATATATATGTATATATATATATGTACGTATGTATGTGGGTGGGTGTGTCTACAGGAATCCCAGAAATAAAACTCTCTAATCTTCCGGGCTCAGTGACTTAACGGCAAGGGAAGTAAAATGGCTATCCAGTTCCAAGAAGGACCGTGCTGGGTCACCCGCTCATGAATGTTTCTGCCAGAGCCTCACGCTCCGGAACCAAAGGAGAGTACGGAGTCTTAACTGCTGGACCATTAGGGAAGTCCCCTCGTAGAGTACATCTTACAGATTTGGAAGCAAGTTGAGGCCGAATGAGAGCACAGAAGGCCAGATAGATGGGAGCCAGGATGCCAGTTCTCAGCAAGTAGGGGTCTAAAGGTTGGGGAGATACACAGACCACCTCCAGCAAGTTAAAGCTAAGAATGTGGAGCAAGTGATAAAGCAGGTCAGGATCCATTGAAGCCAAAATTTTGGAGATTTTTTTTTTTAAGTTCATATCTAGCTTCTGTCGAAATGTTCTTGCTTCCTGAAGAGTTGGTGTTTGTGAGCAGTTCCAGAATTTTCAGTTCTTAGTTTGTTCTTCTAATACTCATCACACTGCACCTGGTACCTTGAAAGTGCTCATCTCCCTTACTAGTCTATAAGCCTCCTGAGGCCTGACACTATCTTGCTCATCTCACCCCCATTGTCTAGTGAGTGCTGTTTGCAAAGGGATGTCAACAAATATCTCTTGAGTTGTAGTTTTAAAGTTGAATTGAATTAGTGGAAACTACTGTGAATTTAATTTTACACATGTTGAGAGTACAGACTTGCAGGGCATTCAGAGGAAATATCGGCAATCAGCTGAAATAAAAAGACTTGAGATCTGGAGGGAGTGGCTGGATGGACAGACATATTTGGATGCTCTCCACATATGGATGAAAACCTAAGAAGTGTGTGTAGAGGTAAAAGAGCTCTAAGTTGAAAATTGAATAGAGGGGGAATACAAGTTTATTTATTAAGCCAACATTTACCAATAATCTATTTTAAAATTATTTTAAAATTTTTAACATTTATTTATTTTTGGCCATGTCGTACAGCTTAGTTCCCTAAACAGGGATGGAACCCAAGCCCCCTCCAGTGGAAGCTTGGAGTCCTAACCACTGGACCACCAGGGAATTTCTTGACTAATAATTTAGGGCGTTCCAAGCATTTAAGTCGGAGAAGGCGATGGCACCCCACTCCAATACTCTTGCCTGGAAAATCCCATGGACGCAGGAGCTTGGAGGGCTGCAGTCCATGGGGTCTCGAAGAGTCGGACATGACTGAGCGACTTCCCTTTCACTTTTCACTTTCATGCATTGGAGAAGGAAATGGCAACCCACTCCAGTGTTCTTGCCTGGAGAATCCCAGTGACAGGGGAGCCTGGTGGGCTGCTGTCTATGGGGTCACACAGAGTCGGACACTACTGAAGTGACTTAGCAGCAGTAGCATGCATTTAAGTGGGTATGATTATAGAAATACCATCAAGGATCTTCAGTCTTTTAGTGGTAGCAATAGACTAATGAAGAGATGATTGTAAATATATTAATATTATAAATATTGTAAATATATTAATATTATATATAATAATATGCAAGAAAGTGGGTATGACAGTGATTTAAAAATGCTTTTAAAAATTAACACAATAGGGTTTTTTTTTTTTTTTTGGTTGTAATGAGATCACTGAGCATCTTATAAAATTCTGCTTCAGAGCAGAAATGAGGCAAATCTGCATTAAAATTTGACATACTTGTTATGCGGTGACCTAAAAAATATATGTACATTTTAATAAATTCTAAATTGTTATTATTAAAGAAGAAAAAAAGAAGAAGAGTATGACAGAGGATAAGACTGTTGGATGACATCACCAATTCAATGGACATGAGTTTGAACAAACCCTGGGAGATGGTGAAGGACAGAGAAGCCTGGTGGCCTGGTGTGCTGCAGTCCATGGAGTTGGATACCACTGAGCTACCAAACAACATTATTAGGTGCAATACCTCTTAAGAAAATTTACATAGCTCCACGTTTGTTTTACTTCAAAAGATATTGTTTTTTTTCCACTAAATGTGATGATCTGAATAATCTAAATGTTTTAGTTGATCTTCATTTATAAACATGGGATTTTAATGACCATATTAGTCCAAACCATAAGGCTCTGGAATCCTACGTGAGTGAATTGTGTGAAGAAAGATGAAAGAGTGGTGGTAAAAAAAAAGTGTAATGAGCTTACTCTCATGGCCCCATTTTATTCTGTTCATAATAAAGTACTTTTCAGCTTCAATTTATTTTTAGACATCTAGAGAAGATTAGGCGACCGCCATATTTAAAGACTTGAACAAACACTGATGACCCATTTTGCACACTGAAGTTTTGTTCCAGTGTTTCTTGTGTCCCTGCTGGTAGTTTACAGTTGGACGCGGTTTAAACTATAAAGGAAGTTCTCCATTTCAGCTAAAACAAATTCGACAGCCTCTCACCAGGAAAAGAAAGTTGCCTCTCCCATAAATTACCAAGTGTTTAGAAAGGTGTGGAGCCCACATGCAAAAAAGGGTTGCAACCTATTGAGAAAAATACAATGAGCCAGTTACAGAGACTTCGTACCTGCCAGGTGTTGCTCAGAAATTATGCATCGCTGTGTATGTGAAAGTACACAGCAGAGACTGGCACACCACATACGCCTTGCTGCACAGAATTGAAGTCTCAATTGTTTTATTTTTTAGTATATAATTGGAAAAGATTCTGTTGGCAGATATCATTAATCAGTGGTTATTTATGTATTGATAAATCAATTCTAGATAGAAGTGAGAGGATTATCTATGAGGTCTTAATGTCAATAGCTTCAGAGGATCTGAAACCAGTGACTTTCTTAAGGGGGAAGGGAAAAATTAGGCTGTTTATTTTTGTTAGGCTTCTTGATCTGGATTTCTGGTCTGGGTAAAATTAATAGCAAGAGGTCTTTTTTCATTTCCTTATTAATTGGTATTCACTATTTTCATAAAATGCACTTAAAAATATTAAACACAAAATTAAAATATATGATATGTAATGTAACTAAGATTTTGATGCTTTCTCTCAAATATGTTATAAATGATTAGCCCATGAATTGACATATCATTGGGAATTATTGGCAGCATTTCTTTTTTCTTTATTTTTCTTGGCTGAAAACAACAGAAATTTATTCTCTCATAGTTCTGGAGGCTGAAAGTCTGAAACCAGCATCACTGGGCTGAAATTAAGGTGTTGGCACAGCTGTGCTCCCTCCAGGAGCTTTAAGGGAGAATCCATTCCTTGCCTCGTTCATCTTCTAGAGGACAGCTGCACTCCTTGGCTTGTGATCCCTTCCTCCATTTTCAAAGCCAGCTGTGCAGCATCTGCATCAGTGATCACGTTGCTTTCTTCTCCCTTGTCTGTGAAATCTCCTTCAGTCTTCCTCTTACAAGGACACTTGTAATGGCATTCAGGATGCATCCAGACAAACTTGCATAATCTTCCGTGTTGAGATCTCTAAATTAATCACTCCTGCAGAGTCTCTTTAGTAACATTTGCAGGGTCCAAGAATTAGGATGTGGAGATCTTTGGGCATCAGTGTTCAACCCATCACATGCACCACTTACTAGATGTATGTCTATGGGCAAGCTTCCTCCCCTCTCTGTGCCTCTGGAGCCTCGTTTTTGTTTTTTGTTGTTGTTGGTTTTTTTTAGTTTAAATTTATTTACTTTTAAATGGAGGATAATTGCTTTACAATGTTGTGTTGGTTTCTGCCATAAAACAATGTGAATCCATCATAGGTATACATATGTCCCCTCCCTCTTGAGCCTCCCTCCCACCTTCCACTCCATCCTTCCCCTCTAGGGTTTCCTGGTGGCTCAGCAGTAAAGAATTCACCCACCAATGCAGGAGAAATGGGCTCAGTCCCTGGTGGATCCTCATTTTTCAAATAGATATAATAATATTACTTAAGTTATGGTTCTGAGGATTAAATATGAAGTGTTGAGCACATGGCCTGGCATGCAGTAGGTACTCAACAAATGATAGTTGTTATTATCTCATCATCATTATTATTATGCCCTTTAAATGTGCCAGGCACATACTAAGTGTTGGGGATCCAAGGGTGAAAAGACACAGTTCTTGTCCTCAGAAGGTTATAATTCCTTGGAGATGCACAAACGCAAACAGTGTACCTTCAAATTGCTTGGGCTGCCTGCATTTCTTAAAGGGAATTTCACCAACTCCATTTTATTTGAACTTAAGTAGTAAGCACCTTGAATGATCATTAAAAAAAAAAATTATTTGGCTGTGTCGGGTCTTAGTTATGGCTCGTGGGCTCAGTAGTTGTGGCATGCAGGTTTAATTGCCCCACAGTATGTGGGATCTTAATTCTCTGACCAGGGATCAAACCCAAGTCCCTTGCATTAGAAGGTGGATTCTTAACTACTGGAACACCAGAGATGTCTCCTTGGCATGATATTTTAATCAGGAATAAATAATAGGCCTCATGATTTCACAACTATATGTCAATTAATTTAATGCTTATAAGTGAGGTTAATAGTAAGATAAAGCAAATTCGGATATTCATTAAGTAAGGGACTCATTTAACAAATCATACAACCCCTCTTCGCTGGGTACTATTCTGGGTGGTGGGAGTTGACCTGAGGAAGGGTTGGGATCTTACTCAGTTTTCAGGTTAATAAGCAAGCCTGTTATTGTGTCTGGATGCTGGCAGGAGACCTGAGACTGGGGTCAAAGACTAAGGACTTTATTACTCCGGGCACAGCAGCCAACATGAGCTTTCTCTTCGCTTGTGTCAGTTTCTCACACCCCCGAGTTTCCACAGGATAACTCAGGTGGGCCTACCTGGATGCCTCCATACGTGTTGGGTTGCATTACAGGAGAGCAACGCTTGCTTGCAGAATCCATCAGTTTCAGAGAGAACAAGTTGTTCTTTGAGGGGAGTTACCTCTTCCCTCCCAAGTTGCTGTTGCTATTTAGTCACTAAGTTGTGTCTGACTCCTTGTGACTCCCTGGACTATAGCCCTCCAGGCTCCTCTGTCCATGGGATTCTCCAGGCAAGAATACTGGAGTGGGTTGCCATTTTCTTCTCCAGGGGATCTTTCTGACTCAGGGATCAAACCCGCATCTCCTGCTTGGCAGGCAGATTCTTTGCCACTGAGCCGCTTGGGAAGCCCTTCCCTCCCAAGTTGCTTGCTACACATGTAACCCTGAGAAATGGCCCAGGTAAGACCAGTGGAGGCCTTGTGCTCTTGGCATACTTAGCATGACTCTGATGGGACTCTTAGGGCCCATTAGCCGATTGCCTCTCCCAACAGATCCCTAGATCTTTGCCCTTACAGAGCTTGTAATCTATTATTAGGCTTCTTACTGGTTTAAAAGATTTCATCCTTGCCTGTTTTATTCTTTCGGAATTACTGTCAACATTGCTTTGAAGCTTGCACTGGCCTTTTCCTCATATTTGCCTTTTATTTCACTATTGCTTCATCTTCCATTGCTATTTACATTTCCCCATTAAGTCTCATGCATGAGTCAAATACCGCCTATATCCTAGGAGTCACATTGCTATCATAAAGACTGGACTGAGTTCCTCAAGACATTTTCAAGCAGTTTCCTCAAAGCCTCACTATCCATTCAGGATGTTTCTCTGGCCTAAAGCAGTTGTCACATTTAGGCCTGAAGACGGGTCAGTCAGAGTTTTGTCAAGGCAGTTATTTAGCCTGGGTCGCTCTGAGTTGGGTCTCAAGACTCTGGCCTTTGTGTCTGCTATGGCTAGCTGAAAGTGAAAGTCACTCAGTCCTGTCCGACTCTTTGCAACCCCATGGACTATAGCCTGCCAGGCTCCTCTGTCCATAGAATTCCCCAGGCCAGAATACTGGCAAGGGTAACTCTTACCTTCTCCAGGGGATCTTCCCAATCCAGGGATTAAACCCAGGTCTCCTGCATGGAGAGAACTGTCTGTCTACTCGTGTGCATGTTAAGTTGCTTTAGTCATGTCTGATACTTTGTGACCCAATAGCTTGCTAGGCTTCTCTGTCCATGGGATTCTCCAGACAAGAATACTGGAGTGGGTTGCCATGCCCTCTTCCAGAGGAATCTTCCATGACACATGGATCAAACCCATGGTTCTTAAGTCTCCTGCATTAGCAGGTGGGTTCTTTACCACTAGTGCCACCTGGGAAACCCTGTCTGTCTACTTACTTTATCCCTTTGTTTCTTCCTATCCTCAGCTCTGGTTCTTTACAGAATGATCATGCTCTGAAATATTCATTGGGTGGTAACCAATGGGATTCTCCAGGCAAGAATACTGGAGTGGGTTGCCATGCTCTCCTCCAGGGGATCTTCCCAACCCAGGGATCGAACCCACATCTCTTATGTCTCTTGTATTAGCAGGCCGGTCCTTTACCACTAGCGCCACCTGGGGAACCCTGTAACAATGTGGGTAGACTTGTGTTGTATATTTAAATCAGCAATAGTTAGTTTATATGTGTGACTTTGTACATCGGTATATTACTCATGGTTTATGGATGGTTATGCATTGCAAGTACATCTATGTATATACACACACACATATATGACTGAAATAGCTAATTTATAGCATATTAGCTCCAAGGTACTATCATGATTTTAGAAAGCTGAAGCAGTAATTTCCTTACCAGTTCTATTATGTCATATAAATATATACATTTGGTGTGGGAAAGAAAAAAATGTTGTACAGGCAAAAGATTGTGTATGAGAAAGACAGAATATTTGAAAGAGACCTAAATTCCATGACTAAATGAGAGAAGGAAATGACATTTCAAATACAATGCCCTTGTCAGGATATGCTAGAAAAAAATTTATGTCACTGACAAGCCAAAGAAGGAGGCATTTGTATGCTACTGACAGTTGGTGCAATGTGTATGTAGAAGTACATTTAAGTGTGGGGGAAAAAAGGAAAAAGACAACTGAAAAAAAAATAGACCATAGCGAAAGAAAAAGCAATTGAAACAACTGTTTAGCCATATGTGATGGACAGCAAGGAGATCAAATCAGTCAGTCCTAGAAGAGATCAACCGTGAATATTCATTGGAAGGACTGATGCTGAAGCTGAAGCTTCAATATTTTGGCCACCTGATTTGAAGAGCCGACTCATTGGAAAAGAGTCGGCTGGGATGATGGGAAATATTAGGGCAGGAGGAAAAGGGGGCGACAGAGGATGAAATGGTTGGATGACATCACAAACTCAATGGACATGAGTTTGAGCAAACTCTGGGAGATAATAAGGATAGGGAAGCCTGGTGTGTGAAAGACCATGGGCTCACAAAGAGTTGGACATGACTTAGTGACAGAACAACAAACTGTTCTTAAATATAATTGCCTAAGATTCTCAGTGATGGATCTATGCTGACATGCTGTCTGAGATTTCAGACCAAGTACTCAGGTTCACTTTGGGTTAAAATCTTTACCCTAGACTTGAACCAACAGCTCACCTCCATCAGGGCAACTCAGCTATTAGCATCATGGAATATGAGAGTGTAAGTTGATCAGGAAGAAATCCTGGTTTCAGAATAAAATGGCAAAGATATAAAGCCCCCATGGAGATAATGCTGTAGTCGGCATTGAAAACATTGGCTGAATAGATGGCTCGGACACAGAGTTTCATGCAAAGAATCTGGATAAATGCTATTAGGAGTTAACTAAATCAAGGATATCTAAAAATGTTTCATGAAGTTGTAGTATGGCAATTAATTTATTATACTACCACCCACAGATGCCCAGGTTCTTAAGACATTGCTCTTCTTGGGAAGTTGTGGGGGAAATGAACCCCCTCTAGGATTTATGTGACTCTACAGCTTGCAGTGAGGTAGGCTTTGAATCAGTGGTAGGAAGAACTTCCTCCCAGAATCCAGAGGAATTCAAGAAAGATCAGAGACTATGAGTCATGTTTGGCAGATACAAACAGTGCTGCTGGGGAGGTGGGTTTTGGAGGCCGAGGCATTAAGGAGATTAAGTGAGAGTCTACATATTCCAGCATTGGGGATTATTTGGCTAACATACACTGAGCTCAAGCAAGCTTTTCATAAATATTAGATGGATGAACTCATTGTTTCAATACTTTCTAAGTATTTTGAATCCCTCGTGAACTGTGGAAACTAAAACTGGATTTGGTATGTTAATGTCATTACTATTTATGTGTTGTAACCCTGAGCAAACCAGTGAGTAACTTTTGTTGGTAAGACATCAGACTCTTTTCTAATTGATAGGGATAAAAGAAATATAAGAAATGACCCTGTCATTAAAGGCTTATACTTTGGGAGACAAGACATACCCATGAAGGGAGAACTACTAAAGCAAGAAAGTACCAGATTAGTTGTGACTACATTTGTTTCCTCACTCTTTCCAGAGACTTGAAAAGCAAAGCTTTAGCCCTTTGAACTAGTTTCTCTTTTTCCTTATGGCTCTTCTCCCACCCCTTTTCAACCCCAAGTGTTGAGTTGGAAAATTTAGATCATCTGTGAGTTCCTATCAGAATTTAATTTGAGAAACACAGTAGAGGCAGTAACCGTGGAGGGTGGCAGTTACTGGGCCCTTTGCAGAAGGTGTGTGCGTGCTCAGTCACTCAGTCGTGTCTGACTCCTCGTGACCCCATGGACTGTAGCCCACCAGGCTCCTCTGTCCATGGACTTTTCCAGGCAAGAATATTGGAGTGCGTTACCATTTCCTACTCCAGGGGGTATTCCAACCCGGGGACCCAACTTGTGTCTCTTGCATCTACTGTATTGGTGGGTGGGTCTTTCCCCACTAGCACCACCTGGGAAATGTTTACAAGAGTGAAAAGTGAAAAGAAAGTGAAATTGCTCAGTTGTGTCTGACTCTTTGCAATCCGTGGACTGTTGCCCACAAAGCTCCTCCATCCATGGGATTCTCCAGGCAAGAATACTGGAGTGGGTTGCCATTTCCTTCTCCAGAGGATCTTTCCCAACCCAGGGATCGAACCCAAGTCTCCCGCATTGCAGGCACACTCTTTAACCTCTGAGCCACCAGGGAAGCCCACTCTCACTCTTACAAGAGTGAGACTCAGATAATTAGAAATGTGGGGTATGGATATTGCAGGAGGGAGGAAGAGCCTGAAGGGGCCACCTTTGAGGAATGAATGAATACATCTGTTTTACTGAAATGGGTAGGGCAGGATATTCTGGGAGAGAAAAAAAAAAAAAACTTGGAGAGAGATGGGGCAGTATGCAGATTGTAAAAGTTCTTTAATAGGGACTAATGTAATCTATAAGTAATGAAAAGTCAATGCAGGTTTGTACAATTGTGTGTAATTTATACAAAATAGGATTTAAGAAGCATTCTAGACAGATGCATAGTATGGATTGAAGAAGTGAGGATATAAAAGGTAGACAAGCTATCCAGTGGCTTTAAAATGGCTAGAAATAATGGAAATAATCATCTTATAATGTGAGAGTGTGTGTATGTGTGTGTTGCGTGGAGGGTCAGGAAGTTTGGCATCGAGATATCCTTAGGTCATAAGCTAATTAATAGCAGAGACAGACTAGAAACCAAGTATCCCTCCTCACAATTTAGGACTATGTCCACTGTATCATGGTTAGGCATCTATTGCAACATCCAGAGCTAACAAATGAAGGCCTGAACTGGATACTGCCACTAGAAATTGAGATGGAAAGGACAATTGAGAGGAAGCGTAAAGTAAGAACCAGTGGAGACGTGATCGGTGGCTGGAGAGTGTATTTGTTACCTCTTGCTGCTCTAACAAATTACCCCAGACTTGAGGGTTTAGAACAACACGGATATGTTATCTTGCCATTCTGGAAGGTTAGAAGTCTGTAATGGGTTCTGCTGGACTAAAATCAAGGTGTTGGCCAGCTACATTCCTTCTGGAAGCTCTAGGGGAGGATCTGTTTATCTTTTCTAGCTTCTAGACGTTGCCCACCTTTCTTGGCTCATGGTCCCTTTCTATCTTCAAAGCCAAGAAAGCTTATTAACCCTTTCTGAAGGCCTATCACTCTAACACTGAATCTTCTATCTCAGTCTTCCACACTTAAAGGATTCCTGTATTACTCTGGGTTTCCTGGATAATTCAGCTGGTAAAGAATTCATCTGCAATGTAGGAGACACTGGTTCAATTTCTGGGTCAGGAAGATCTCCTGGAAAAAGGATAGGCTACCCCCTCTAGTATTCTTGGGCTTCTCTGGTGGTTTGGATGGTAAAGAATCCACCTGCAATGTGGGAGTCCTGGGTTTGAGCCCTGGGTTGGGAAGATCTCCTGGAGGAGGGCATGGCAATCCATTCCAATATTCTTGCCTGGAGAATCCCCATGGACAGAGGAGCGTGGCAGGCTACAGTCCATGGGGTTGCAAATAGTTGGATGTGACTGAGCAACTAAGCAAGCAAGCAATTACTCTGGGTCCGGTTTATACTGGGATAATCTCCTTATTTTGCAGACAGTTGATTAACAGCCTTAATTCCATTTCCAATTTCTGATTTTCCCCTTGCTATGTAACATGACATAGTCACAGTTTTCAGGGATTAGGTCATGAACACCTTTGAGAGTAGGGGAAGGAGGGGCCATCATTCTGCCTACCATAGAGAGACTGCATGTGTGCTACGTCACTTCATTTCTGTCTGACTCTTTGTGGCCCCATGGACTGTAGCCCACCAGGCGCCTCTCTCCATGGGATTCTCTGGGCAAGAATACTGGAGTGGATTGCCATGCTCTCCTCCAGGGGATCTTCCCGACCCAGGGATCGAACCTGCATCTCTTCCGTCTCCTTCATTGGCAGGTGGGTTCTTTACCACTGGGCAGCCCAGTTCTTTACCACCTGGGAAGCCCAGGAGATAATGGGGCATCTGGAGAGGTAGATTATATGAAGGTAAAAAATCAAGGATAATTCCAAGGTTTTGAATCTGGGATACTGAAAAGACAATGATACCAATGACAGAAATAGGAAAGTTGAGAGGGGAAACTGACATGTGGGCAAATCATCTTGAGAAATGTTGAGCTGTAATTAATGATGCTATTTTCAGGGGAAACTTCCGAACAGGCAATGATCAAGAACTCAGGGTCAGAAAAGCTATTTGCCTAGTGCTAATACTACCATGGTAAGATCTATTCCGTGTTGTTAATTTTTCTGTTTGTGTATTTCAGTGTATTCAATAATTTTTACTATAAATACTGTGTATATGGATGTTTTGTTATGCACCATAGAAACTCATATTACAATTAATATGTCTTACTATTTCAGAATTTATTTTGCCTCTAAAATAACTTTTCCATATACACATAGTATATAGCTCCATATATACATAGTTTTATATTATAAAAAACTGAAGGCAAAACTTTCTCATAGCACCAGTGTTTTAATGGAGTTCTACACAATTTCAGATGAAAATTCTTTTCCATAGTAGGTATAATATTCAATATCCAGAGGCAATTTCCTTTGCAAGCCAAAGTCATAGCAGCTGGTCATGATTCAAAATATTTTCAGGTAGTTGTACAGATCGCTAACAGGTACCACTGTGAATTATTCCAAATAACATTCCAAAATCAATGCCAACATCTTATCATTTTGAGAAATTTATTTCCTAGAGTATTTGGCTTCACAAATTTATTCTGTAATTTTCCAAAGCGCTGCAGATAGGGTAACCAAATATAGCCAGAGAGCAAGATTTATATGGTACAGCAATTAAAACCGCATTGTACTAACACAAGGAAAGACAAATAGACCAAGGAGAAAGAATCAATAGTCCAGAAATGGCCAAAAATCTATACAGGGAACTTGAGGTATAACAGTTATCAGTCAGTTGAAGAAAGGGTTCTGGGATACATGGTATTAAAGGAAAAGAAAAATATTTTTCTACTTCACACAATAAAAAAATAATTTCAGGTGAATTAAGATTCATATACAACAAGTGAAATCTTAAAACGTGCAGCAAAAAATGAAGCCAAATTTGTTCAGATCTCTGAAAGCACCTACCATAAGAACAGATTGTTAAATTTAATGATATAAAAACTGAAAACCTGCATCTGACAAAGGCATTATTTAAAAACTTAAAAAGCAAACCAAAATTGGGATAGATTTTTGAAATACATATGCTAGCAGAGTATTAGAATCCAAAATACATGAAGAGTTCCTACAAATAAGAGTGAATAAAATAAATAACCCAATAGGAAAATAAGCAATGGATAGGGGGAAAAATATTACAGAAACAATACCCAAAGGACAGTAGACACAGAGGTGCTCAATCACACCCAAATTCAAGAAAATAGAATTAAAATACAATGAGATATTGAAAAGAAGCAAGAAGAATTACAGTCCCAAAGCTGCTAGAATGAAACCTACATCACAGAAAGTTAATCAAAATGAAAATGTAGAATGTTATGTCCCAGATGAAGTGACAAGATAAAACCCAAGAAAAATAACTAAATGAAGTGGAGATAACCTTCCAGAAAAAGAATTCAGAGTAACGATAGAGAAGATGATTCAGGATCTTGGAAAAAGAATGGAGAAGATGCAAGAAATGTTTACCGAAAATGTAGAGGAACTAAAGAACAAACAAACAGATAAACAATACATTTGAAGGAATCAGTAGTGGAATAATTGAGGGAGAAGAATGGATAAGTGATATGGAAGACAGAAGGGTGGAAATCTACTGCAAAACAGAATACAGACAAAAGAATGAAAAACGAAACAAAACTAAACTGAAGACAGCCTAAAAGTCCTCTCAGTTCAGTTCGGTTCAGTTCAGTCGCTCAGTCGTGTCCGACTCTTTGCGACCCCATGAATCGCAGCAAGCCAGGCCTCCCTGTCCATCACCAACTCCCGGAGTTTACCCGAACTCATGTCCATCGAGTCAGTGATGCCATCCAGCCATCTCATCCTCTGTCGCCCCCTTCTCCTCCTGCCCCCAATCCCTCCCAGCATCAGAGTCTTTGGGACAACATTAAACACACCAGTATTTGCATTATAGGGGCCAAGAAGGAGAAAGACCTGAGGAAATATCTGAAGGGATAATAGCTAAAAATACAATGAGATATTATTTACCACCATTACACTGAAGTGATTTGAAGTGATTGATAATACCAAGAGAGGGCCATGGTGGGAGCAAACAGTATCCTTAAACACTTCAGCAAGGATGTAAATTGAGACAAATGTTGGAAATTAGCTTACACGATATTTAAACTGATCATAACATTTTACCCATAAATTTTCAACTTTAAATATATATACCTCTAGATAAACTATGGTAAATACATCCATAGAAACATGTTCAAGGATTTTTTCAAGTTTGTTTTTTTTTTTTGTAGCAGTAAATGTTTGAAAACAGCTTGAATTTTCATTACTAGAACAATGGGTAAATTAATTGTGCTATTTTAACACAGTGGAGTACTATATAGAATTTAAGTGGCGATGTAGGTATGTAAGTTTACTGGTCACATTTAAAAATTTTAAATACCATACCAAGTGAAAAAGAAAACTTTGAAAGCTACTTTTTATTATACCATTTATGTAAAATGTCAAAAACATTCAAAGTAGATTCATATTTTGTTAATGTATATACACATAAGTAGTAAAAGGGTCAAAGTATGCATAGGAGTGATGCTCACCAACTTTATGATAGTGGTTATTTCTGGGTAAGGTGGGGAAAGTGAAGACCAAGGATTTCAATTTATTTATTTTATTTATTTTAATTGGAGGTTAATTACTTTACAATATTGTACTGGTTTTGCCATACATCAACATGAATCCACCATGGGTGTACACATGTTCCCCATCCTGAACCCCACTCCCACCTCCCTCCCCGTACCATCCCTCTGGGTCATCCCAGGGCACCAGCCCAAGCATCCTGTATCCTGCATCAAACTTTTGCTTTTTAAAAAAATTTGGTGGAAAAATAACAAAACAACATATTTAAAAACCTTGGCGATATCTTAATGGTCTCTGCTACATATTCTTTATGCAGTGTGTAGGTTCTTTTATTCTGTGTATTTTCTAACATAATTTGCTGAAACGAAGTTCACATACCATGTATATTCACCAATTTAAATTATGCAATTTAATGATTTTTAGTGTATTCACAAAGTTGTGCAACTATCACCATAATCAATTTTTAAAATATTTCCATTACTCCCAAAAGAAACCATGAACCCATCTGTAGTTACTCCTCATTTCCTCCAAATCTTCTACAGCCCTAGGCAAGCACTAATCTTTTCTGTCTCTATAGATTTGCCTATGTTGGTCATTTCATATCAGTACTTCTTTTCATGGTCAAATAATGTTCCATAGTTTGGATATATCATGTTTTGTTTATTCAAACATCAGTTGATGGAGATTTGAATTATGTCCACTTTTGGTCCATAATTGGTCAATAATGCTGCTATGAACACTTGTGTATAAGTTCTTTTGTGGACATATGTTCACATCACCTAGAAGTGGAATAACTAGGTCATACGTTAACTCTACGTGTAGTATTCTGAGGACCTGTCAAAGTGTTTTCCAAAGTGTCATTTTACATTCCCATGAGGGATGTCTGAGTATTCTAATTTTTTCACATCCTCACCAACACTTGTTATTTTTTAGTCTTTTTTTTTTTACAGCTATGCTATTGAGCGTGATGGTTTTAATTTGCATTTTCTTGATGGCTAATGATGTTAGCATGTTCTCATGTGTTTATTGTCTCTATGCCTTTTTGAGTGCATGAAGTACTTTACAACCAAAGAAAAAATTTGAAACAACCCTTGCAGATGAAATCTTGATATGGAGGCTGATGGCATATAGAGTCAGTTCACATTGGTTTGGGTAAGTCTTGGGAAAAAAATAGCTTAAATATTTTTTCAGATATGTATCGGGGGCAAAATTGCCCAGAAGAAGAAATAAGAACAATATTCAATCAGTGGTAGAGGGAAAGCTATGAGTAGGGGAGTTAATGTAATTATAAGAAAAATACAGAACCTTGATTTCACAATTAGAAAGAAGGGGTGTGTAAGGGTGTCAGTATCATTATGAGTCATAATCCATACTCATTTTTATGCAATGAAATACTAGCAAACTAGAACTTGAACACAGCAGAACAGAAAGGCTCTCCCTTGATCATTTAAAATAGAAAGGTCATACACTCTGGGACAGAAACTTCCAGTAAAACAGTCTGTTCCATAAATATATATTAATTTAAAAAGCAAGTAAACTTAGCTTGATGCTCTGTGATGACCTAAAGCAGTAAAATGGGGGTGAGGGTGTGAGGAAGGCTCAAGAAGGAGGGGATATATGTATCCATATGGCTGATTCACATTGTTGTACAGCAGAAACTAACACAACATTGTAAAGCAATTATGTTCCAATAAAAAAGTATTGATCTCTATTACAAACGTTGTAATTCAAATTCATTTGAAAGTTAAATGAAATTTGATTATTGTGTCAAAAGTCAGATCAATATATTCTACTACTCCACGAATGGGATAACAGTGCCAGAAAAAAATGACATGATAGTGAAAGATTTATTCACAAAGAGCTATGAAGTCTTAGTGGGTATAAATTGGGAGAATTAATTAAATCTTTGTGTCCTGATGTACTTTCATTCATTTCAAATACTGTACCTTGTTTAAAGGAAAAGTGTGTCTTTTTTTACAATGATAAAAGAAAACAGAAAAAGTGTTCAGTTTTAGTATACTATTCAGTATACTGTTCCGTATAACTGTTCAGTTATAGTATCCTGTCCTTATTTAGACAAGAAAAACAAATTTATATACTACTGTGACATTTTCAAAGAAAGTAAATTCATTTTACCTTGAACTATTGTCAAAATTGGATTTCTCAAGGTGTGTGCATGTGGCTCAGCAGTAAAGAATTTGCCTGCCATTGTAGGAGATGAGGTTCAAGCCCTGGTCCGGTAAGATCCCCTGAAGAAGGAAATGGCAACTCACTCCAGTATTCTTGCCTGGAAAATCCCATGGGCAGAGGAGTCTGGCAGGCTACAGTCTATTGAACTCGACTTAGCGACTAAACAACAACAATCTTGCTTAAAGGAAAAGTGTATCTTTTTTTTCAGTGAAAAAAGGACAATAGGAAAACTGTTCATAAAAAATCTACTTAGTGAACACTTAAAAAAAAAGAAATGCTTCCTTCAGCAACTATCTTGAAAGCAGTAAATAATATAGCTATATGTTATACATTTGACCATATCCTAAGTATCATCAATTTAATTCATATAGTAAATACATGAAAATATCAGTAATAACTTCAATGAATATAACTAAGGAAGAAAAAAAATACTGTCAAATTTTTCATTTTAAGTCCTTTTCTGCCCTCCTTATTAATTTCAATTTCTATTGGACTTATTTGCAAATTAAAGGAAGAGCCAGCCTCCAGTCTACAGGACTTTAGCACAAGAAAGGGTACATGCAAATCTCCTAGGACTAAAGCAGTGACTATGGATGAATAAGAGGATTACCGGCCATTCACTCCCTCAACAAATATCACCATGTCCTTCCCGAGGCCAGGCACCTCAGAGCACGTGGTATTAAAAGGAAGTAGATGGGTAAACATATCATAACAATGCAGTGTGATAAAGTCTAAAGCTCAAGTCTCCACAGAATTTTAAGGGAGAGTAGAGCATACAAAGCTCAATTCCAGTCCTGAAAGTTTTCTTAGAAAAGATGACTCTTGAATTGGACCCAAAGGAATCAATTTCAGAGACAGAATGAGGGAAGAGTTTGGGGAAATGAATTACACACAGAAACAGTATCATGTGTCCAAATGCAAAAGAGAGAACAGCACATTTGGACAAGTGCTCATAACTCAGTATGTTTGAATTTAAGGGCCTGTGTGTGGTGGCAGAAGGCTGGTAGGAGAGGAATTAGCAATCGGGCAGCCATAAAAAGTAGCAAAATTGGGTCATTTGTAGAGACGTATGTAGACTTAGAGACTGTCATATTGAGTGAAGTAAGTCAGAAACAGAAAAATACATATCATATATTAACACATATGTGTGGAATCTAGAAAATGGTATAGATGGATTTGCAAAGTAGAAATAGAGATACAGACATAGAGAGCAAACATATGGACACCAAGGGGAAAAGGTGGGACGACCTGGGAGATTGAGATTGATTTATATACACTATTGATACTATATATAAAATAGATACCTAGTGAGAACATACAACTTCTGCACAAATTTCAATTTTTGATCCCCTTCTCTGATCAGGCAAACACTTTGACTATGTGCCAGCAGCAGGTCATCAATTTCCACCAAAACCATTTCCTATCTCTTTTATTGGGGGACAAAGATCAATTGCTGTCTAGCCCAAGACATGGGAGACTTCTCTCTTCTCACATCTCCAGCTGTCACTGGCTGTCTGATTCTCAATTATGGTTGGGGGATTTACTTAGTGAATAAATGATTGACATGGTAAATATATATTCCCTTCAGGGAATACACCATTCCCAACTGCTGCTCTCATGATCGCAAGAGCATGGTCACAAAATTTAGTCTCATCCAAGTACTATAATTAAAATGGAGTTTGATTCTTTCCAAAAATATTTATTTATTTATTTGGCAGTGTCTGGTCTTTGTTGTGCTGTGTGGGGTCTTTGCTGCCTCATGTGGGATCTTTTCATTGCAGTGCATGAAATCTCTGGCTGTGGAGCATGGGCTCAGTAGTTGTGGCACACAGGCTTAGTTCTGAGGTATGTGGGATCTTAGTTGCCAACCCGGGATCGAACCTGCATCCCCCGCACTGGAAGGTGGGTTCTTAACCAGTGGACCACCAGGGAAGTCCCTGGAGATTCTATGTGATTCTGATGTGATTCTTAGCTTCTTCTCACTAAGGGACAAAAGAAACATTGTCAAATGTGGTTAAAGAATTATTTCTGTTTTAGTGCAATAGGTAAGAGCTTGGGTTTCCAAGTCAGACTTTAAGACCTGGCTCTGTCACTTACTAGACTATGTGACTTCGGTAATTTAATTAACTTCCCTAAGACACAGGTTCTTCATCAGTAAATGGGATAAACAATAATATCTACACTGAGGATTGTTCTGAGACTAGAATGAGATAAAATATATAGAGTTCCAGCACAGTGCTTGCCATGTAATAATCAATAAACAGTAATGATTATTATTATTATTATTACTGTTATTTATAATTTTGTTTCTTCCTTTTCTACTGATTATTTTGTGTTTCACATTATTCCACATTATGACTTTCATAATATAAACACTTCTAAACAATAGCAAATAAATTTCATTATGTTGTGCCTCCACAATTGTTTAGAATGTTTATTATTTCCATTTGTTTTTTTTCTAATCATGTTTTCTGAAAAATTTCTGGCTTTGATTGTTACATAGGAAAGCATCTGATACTACTTATTTAAACCTGACAGACTGAATTTTTTTTTATTGTGACTGGATTTCAAAGTGTTACTTTATCTGAGTATTTAATTTTAAGCCTTTTCTCTCTCAGAGTAAAATGCAGTTCTGTCTCTTAACACAACTTCAGAAATTAATAAGCATTCTCTATTTAGTGTGGCTTATCTTCACATTTTTTCTTCCACTTATACTACATAACTTAATTGGTAGGTTTTGTAGAAGTTCTGCAACTATATGCTGCTGGTAAGAAGTCAGGTTCCCTCAAAGAACTCATGCTTTTCTGCAGAAGATAAACATGAAAAAATAAAAGAAATACAATCCTGTAAGTGCAACAATAGAAGTTATGTTTGGTCAAGGCAAAATTGGTAGCACGATACATTTAGCAATAAACCACCTGTAGCAGAGAAGGAGGGATGAGAGAAAGCTTCAAAGAGAGGGTTATGTTTACTCAAGGGCTTGGTAAAGAGAGACAGTATAGCTATGAAGAGAAGGAAGGAATAATTTCATTCAAAAGGGTGTATGCGTGCCTGTGTGTGAAGGTATTTTATTATTCAGTTGCTCAGTCACGTCTGACTCTTTGCGACCCCATGGATGGCAGCATGCCAGGCTTCCCTGTGCTTTATTGCCTCCCAGGGTTTGCTCATGTCCTTGAGTTGGTGATGCCATCCAACCATCTCATTCTCTGTTGTCCCTTTCTCCTCCTGCCTTCAATCTTTCCCAGCATCAGTCTCTTCCAGTGAGTCAGTTTTTTGCATCAGGTAGCTGAAGTAATGAAGGTATGGAGGCATGAAAAAATATGATGTCTCTTTCAGGAAATGATGAATAGTTTGGGCAATCTGTGGAGGAGAAAGATAATTGAAAGGAAGGTAAAGATCATGTTTTGGAGGGCTTATTATATTTGAAGAGAAAGACTGGACTCCACTCTAAACAATGAGGGAAGACGTTTTAAGTGTGGTAGTCACGTGCTCTTAGTCATTTTTAAGGACAGTCATCTGGCAGCAGTTCACAGGATGGTTTGGAGTGAAACTGGAAAATTTGACCTGTAAGGAGACCTTTGTAATGATCTAGGAAAGAAATATAGGCCTGAAAGATGTTAGTGGTAATGGGGATGAAAAGGATCTGGCAAACATGAACATGTTTCCTTTTGATTTATTTTTATTCGGAGGATAATTGCTTTACAATGTTGTGTTCCTTTTTACTGTACAACAAAGTGAATCAGCCATAGTATACAAATATCTTCTCCCTCTTGGACCTCCCTCCCACCCACCCCTCCATGTAGAATGAGCATATTTTAAGAAGAAATAATAGAACCTGCTGAGCTAGTGAATATGAGCTAAAGGGACTAATTGTCAATGATTTGGAAGAAGGACAAGATCTTGTAGGATGTACAGGTAGAGATTCTGGCTTATAGGTGTTGTCATTGTTTAATCCTGTCATGTCCAACTCTGTTGCAATCCCGTGGACTGAAGCCTATCAGGCTCCTCTGTCCGTGGGATTTCCCAGGCAAGAATGCTGGAGTGGGTTGCCATTTCCTTCTCCAGGAGATCTTCCCAACACGGGGATTGAACCTGTGTCTCTGTGTCTCCTGCATTTCAGGTGGATTCTTTACTGCTGAGCCACCGGCGAAGCCCTCATAGGTGTGGAACTTAGTACAGAACTTTGTGTTAGAAGCCAAAATATTAGGGGTTGTGATCAGGAAATGTAGAATTGTAATAGAAAAGTACCAGGAGCAACACTGCAGACATGAGAATTGCCAGGCAGAAAGAGGAGGCAGACTGTTCTTTTTTTCCCAAGCATTTTATTTTGAAGTCAGACCTGCAGAAAAAGTTTTAGAAACAATACAAAGAATTCCTGTACACCCTTCACCCATATTCCTCACTGTTAACATTTTAACTCTTTCACTTTATCATTCACTCTTTCTCACACATATGTAAACAAACACAGTATTAGTACTTTTCTTCTGAAACATTGGAGAGTACATTGCGGACATACAACTCTTCTCTCTCCTAATAATTCACGTGTATTTCCTAAAACCAAGACATTCTCTTCCATACCCACAGGACAGTGATCGAAATCAGGAGATTAACATTAATAGAGCACTACTATCTAGTCTACTGAGGGCTTCCCCAGTGGCTCAGATCGTAAAGATCCTGCAATGCAGGAAACCTGGGTTCAATTCCTGGGGGTTGGGAAGATCCCCTGGAGGAGGAAATGGCAACCTGCTCCAGTATTCTTGCCTGGAGAATTCCATGGATAGAGGAGCCTGGTGGGTTACAGTCCATGAGGTTGCAAAGAGTCAGACATGAATGAGAAACTATCTACAGACCATATTTAAATGTTGCCAACTAAAGGGGAGATAGACTTGTTTTAGACTGTGAAGGAGCTACTGGTTAGGTAAAATAAAACCAGTGAAAAATAGCATTATCATCACAGTTTTCCAGAAAGAAGTGGTTCTCTGATTAATAGTACTAGAAACTCTGAATAGCTTATCCTTGGAAGGAAAGATACTAGCCGTGCAAATACCTCCTTATTTTTTATCCTCTCACTTTATGGCTGTGACTGTTCATTCCTAACCTTGCACATTGTTGTTGAACAATAAGTGACAAATAATACTAATGATGTCTATAAAACTAGAGAACAGAGAATTTTCTCACAGATCAAAGAAATAAAGTGGCATCTTTCTCTATAGCAGTCAAATGATAAATAGAAGAAAGCTCATAAGATTTGTCCTTTACTGTATCATGAAACCTTTCAATTTCTATAAAGTCCAAGCACATCATCCTCATAAAAAAAAAAAAAAAATGTTATTTGGAAACTACCTCGGTGTGCCTGATACTGACTTAACACTATTCTTTCAGTAAATAAAAATGACTTTTATTTGTTTACTATCAGAAATGTCCTACCAAATTCCATTTAACTCCATATGGAAAAATCCCTGTTCTAGTTCACTTTCTTGTAACTAAATATCAAAGTACAATTTTAAAATATTTAACAGGTTATAGAATTAAAATATTGCTTTTTTAAAAGGAAAAATATCCTATCTAATTAAGAATTATTTGATTAGAACATGGAAGTATAAGCAAGGGACATTTCTTACTTAGTCATTATTATCAAATTAAATAATACACCAAAATTGCTTCATGATCAGCACTGGTTCTGACCAATTTTCTGAGTAAAAAAGCATTTGTTGGCAACTAAACTTGAGTCTTGATTCTGTAGCTAGTATTTTTAGTAATCTTGGAGAAAAAGTTAATTAACATACCTAGGCTTCATTGTTGTTACCTAAAAATGTGATAAAGTATATATTGTAAGGGTAAAGTGATGCCACACACACATACAAAAAGTGAAAAAAAAATTGGAGTTCTGTAATTACAAACTGTTGTTAATTGCAACTTCAAATTTGTAAATATTTACAAGCAACTTTTTAAAAAAAATCAGGTTTTGACTCTAATGCTCAAAACCCAAACAAACTAATTATCTAAAATATATGTAGCATTAGCATAATTTCTAAAATATACAATTTAATTTTAGATATCAGAGGATGTTGATGTTTCCAGTTAAAGCTTTAATCTAGACTATTTTTAATGCCAAAAATGATGGTAGCTTCTGTACTTAAATTCTACTATATTTGTACTGTGGTTCTTATTTACAAAATTTGTAATTTTCAGGGTTTGGACATACTATATCATAAAAAATAGAGAATTTCCATGAGAATGAACTTTGAATATAGAACCAAATCCTCTTTTCAGTCTGTGAAGTTTAAAGACAGTCATATTTTTTGACACTGTTCTTATCAAAAGAATGATGATTAAAAATTTTTTCTTTTGTTTTTTTATGGTGGTAAAAAACACAAAGTTTATCATCTTAATCATTTTTAAGTGAACAGGTCAATGTTCTTTGTGTTGTTCAGTCGCTTAGTCGTGACAACTCTGTTATTCCATGGACTGTAGCCTGCCAGGCTCCTCTATCCATGAGATTTCCCAGGCAAGAATATTGGAGTGGGTAGCCATTCTCTTCTCCAGGGGATCTTCCTGACCCAGGGATTGAACCCAGGTCTCCAGCATTGCAGCAGATCCTTTACCGCCTGAGCCACCAGTTCAGTACTGTTAAGTATATTTGTATTGTTGTATAACATCTTGAGACCTTTTCATCTTGCAAAACTGAAGTTTTATATCCACTGCATTAACAGTTTCTCCATTCCCCCTCCCCTCAAACTCTGTCAGCCACCATTCTGCTTTCTATTTCTAAAAGTTTGACTTCCCTGCTTGTCCAGCGTTAAGACTCTGTGCTTCCAGTGCAGGGGGCAAGGGTTCCATCCCCAGTCAGGGAACTAAGATCCCACATGTTGCATGGCACGGCAAAAACAAAAAACAAAAGTTTGGCTACATTAGATGGCACTCATGAGTCTAATCCTGCAGGATTTGTAAAAGAAGGAATTTACATCCACCTGCTTTCAATAAGGTTTGTGTGACTCGTACAGCACAGCAGAATGGACGCTAAGACAATTTCTGACCTGAGCCTGAAGATACCGACAGTTTCAACTTTCTGTTGGAATATTAGTTCCTGGAACCCAACTGTTAACTGCTGCACTATGAAGAAGCCCAAGCAGTCCTGCGGAGAGGCCCGCATGGAGAACCTCCTGCACAGAGCACCCAAGGTACCCAGCCAATGGCCCCAGTGGGGTTTGTAGCAGAGCTAGTGCAACTTGCCAGCTAAGTAAATGAGCCATGTTGGAAGTGGATTCTGCCCCAGTTAAGTTGCCCCCAGCTGATGCAATGGTGGACAAAACATGCCATTCCAATAAAGCCCCCCCGCAAACTGCAGACTCAGGAGCAGGAAAAAAAAATGATTATTATTGTGACCTCCACCCCACCCCCTCATCCCACCCATCTCGGTCATGGAAGAGCACCGAGCTAAGCTCTCTGCTACCTTACAGAGCTTCCCACCAGCAAACTATTTTACACATGGTAGTGTACATATGTCAGTGCTGCCCTCTCAATTTGTCCCACCCTATTCTTCCCCCTCTGTGTCCATAACCCATTCTCTATTCCTGCCCTGCCAATAGATTCATCTGTACCATTTTTCTAGATTCCACATCTAGGCATTAATATATGATGTTTGTTTTTCCCTTTTGGTCTTCCTCTACTCTGTGTGACAAACTCTAGGTTCATCCTTATCACTGCAAATGACCCAATTTCATTCCTTTCCGTGGCTGAGTAATATTCTGTGGTATATAAGTACCACAACTTCTTTATTCATTCATCTGTTAATGGACATCTAGCCTGCTTTCCTGTCCTGGCCATTGTAATGTGTGCTGTAATGAACATTGGGGTACATGTGGGTTATATGTGGTCTGTCATGCAGTAATAAATAACTGGAATATAGTCTTAGAAATATCATGGTTTAAGTGAAGAAAAATCCATAAATAAAAATATTCATATTGCAGTTTCAAAGACACATGATGTTAAATTCCTTTTTTTTAATGTTAAAATAGTTCTCTCATACTACATGTCATGAGTAGAGTTACTACTTTAATATTTGGACTGAATAAAGTGGAAAGCTGGAACTCTGGTTAAATATAAAAGGTGGAAGAAATTAACACACTGAATTCAAGCAGACAATGACACTGGCATGTACAATGATTTCAAATATGCTTGCCTTATTAATCTAATTCCCACTGGAATTAGAATTAAATCTACTGGCCACATACTTTCTCTGACATAACAGTAATAATTTCACATGGACTGTTTTTCATTCTCAAGTTTGGAGTTGAAACTCCACTCAGTAAAATTCTAGGACCACAGATTGGGCAAAATGACAGAGAAATTGAATTTAATTTTACCTCAGTGAATCACCATTTCCATCTAAACAATAGTTATTGCTTTTTGGTACTAAAATAAGATAAATATACCTTTGATGGACTGAACTGTAGCCATGGTTGACAAATTAAAAACTGTTATAATAATTCTATTCGAAGGAGTAATTTAAAAATTCTACTCTCCATGCAAACATATTGCTTATTTAAATTGAAGTCTTGAGAGAAGGCGAGAAGGCAGTACATGTAGTTGTTACTATATCATGACAATGCTGTTCCTCTTCATCATCAGTTGCTCTAGGGGAGGGTATGTGAGCCAAGTCTGGCCAAGAAGACATGGGGAAAGTGATCTGGGAACATTTAGAAGACATTTCCTTTCCTATAACAGAGGCACTTAAGGAGAATACAGCCTTTCTCTCTACTTTTAAAGTTTTTGTCTGAGCACATGATGCTAAAGAAAGTCCGTTAACCATCTTGCAATCACAAAATTGGCAGAGGGTAAAGATGGGAAGAACCCGTGCTGTTTGTGATATTATTGAAACCCTTCCTTTGCTGTTGAATTGCCTACAGCAAATCCAGATTTCTTTTTGAGTGAAATAACTAAATGTCTCACTATTGTTTAAGCAAATGGAAGCTAAAAGCAGTTCTAATCGATTCAATAGTGCCATAAACAGCCCACACAATGTCTGAAAAATAATTTTTTTTTTGGCCAAGCCCTGAAGCATGTGGGATGCTTGTTCCCCGACTAGGGATCAAGCCTGCACCACTGCATTGGAACATGGTCTTAACCACTAGACCATCAGGGAAGTCCTGAAAAATGGCTTTTGTTCAAAAACTTTGATTATTACTCCTGTAAGTCAAACATACGCTAAAATATAAAGATGAATACATCAAAATCACCATTGATTCCCATTAGCTATTTATAACCCTTTCTCACTCTGAAATCTCAAAACATTTTGTCTTTCTATTATTTTTGAAAAAAAATTTGAATCCTTTTTCACATGATTTATATTGATTACTGGATTTCAATAACTCTTTTGTACCACTAATTACTTTATAGCTGGGAGATATTCAACTATTTGTTGAATAAATTAATGATTATGTTGATGCATTTAAATTACATAAATATGCAAAAAACAAACATCATAATTTCCAAGGACTGTATTCTCAATATGTATGTGTGTAACTTAACAGGATGACAGCAAATATTAGTAAATTTTCTGGTAGTTTTATTTCTGTTTACATTTTGGACCCTACCATTGTCTAGTCAAGGCTATGGTTTTTCCTGTGGTCATGTATGGATGTGAGAGTTGGACTGTGAAGAAGGCTGAGCGCCAAAGAATTGATGCTTTTGAACTGTGGTGTTGGAGAAAACTCTTGAGAGTGCCTTGGACTGCAAGGAGATCCAACCAGTCCATTCTGAAGGAGATCAGCCCTGGGATTTCTTTGGAAGGAATGATGCTAAAGCTGTAACTCCAATACTTTGGCCACCTCATGTGAAGAGTTGACTTATTGGAAAAGACTCTGATGCTGAGAGGGATTGGGGGCAGGAGGAGAAGGGGACGACAGAGGATGAGATGGCTGGATGGCATCACTGACTCGATGGACGTGATCTGAGTGAACTCCGGGAGTTGGTGACGGACAGGGAGGCCTGGCGTGCTGCAATTCATGGGGTCGCAAATAGTCAGACAGGACTGAGCGACTGAACTGAACTGAACTGATTGACTGTAATTCTAATTTTTACTTCAGGGTGAAAGTTACATCAGAAAATGTAAAGCCATTTGAGTGTCTCACCTGCAATTCTTCTTAGGAAATAGAATAGAGGTCAGGAAGATGCCCTGAAGAAGAAAATGGCAACCCACTCCAATATTCTTGCCTGGAGAATCCCATGGATGGAGGAGCCTGGTGGGCTACAGTCCATAGAGACGCAGAGTCAAACATGACTGAGCACACACACACACACACACACACACACACACACACACACAGAGCCAAGTCCAGTGAAGTTTGATCAAAAGGGGATAACCGGGTTCCTGCCAAGGTGCTCCCCAAACTTCTATTCAGCTCAATTTAAGTTCACTGCTTTTTGTTTACAGTGATTGCAGAGATATCTTGACTATAATATCATGACTAAATAATTCTGGACCCTTTCAGCTTTTCTATATTAGGGAAGAAGAGTTAAATTTCTTTTAAAAAATACTCTTTATTTTTAATTGGAGGGTAATTGCTTTACAGTATTGTGTTGGTTCTGCCACACATCAACATGGATCAGCACTAGGCATACATATGTCTCCTTTCTCCTGAACCTCCCTCCCAGTCCCACCCCTCTAGGTTGTCACAGGAAAGTGTTTGAGCTCCCTGCGTCGTACAGCAAATTTCCACTGGCTGTCTATTTTACATTGGGTAATGCATACGTTTCATTGCTACTCTGTCAATTCTATTTTTAAAGCCTTCTTCAGAACCAGCCATCAGAGAGGGAAATGGGGGAAAGAAAAAAAGAATTTGTATGGGTCTTGTTTATCTCTCATTTTATTCAAAGAGCCTTCTTTGGAGCTAAATAATTTGCAACTTTCTACCTGTGTAAATTTGGATAGATTACTCTCCTTCCTTTCTGAGTTTCTGCTTCCTTTAGTTGTACAATGGGGATAATAATTCTTACTTGAGTTCCTGAGAAGGTTACATGGAATATATACAGTGTGTGTGTGTTTGTAAGGTTACTTAGCATGGTTCCTGGGGCATAATACCCACTCATCTTCCCCATTTAGGGAATGTTAGATGCATTCAACAAATGGTAATTGAACGCTTACCAGCTGCTCTTCTTTAGGCACTGGTAATGCGAACTTCTCACAGAGTCGGACAGGACTGAAGTAACTGAGCATGCAGGCATGCAATGCAAGGTTGAGCAAGATGAAGCCTACATTCCAGGGAATGAATGAAAAGAGGTGTGATCATTAGAAAAGACTGACTGACTGTAGCAACTAAAAAATACTCAAAATATAGGTTCTTGCTGTTTAACATGTAATGAAGCATATAAAAGGTTAGCAAGTATTTATAAGGGAAATACATACTGAATTTTAATATTCAATGGATTTGTTCTGTCTTGTTTGGAATTTTCTTTTAAAACATTTTGCATTTCTGAATTGTAGCAGACATGAGTGTGATCTTCTAGAGGATTTCATAAAGGAGGAAGAAGAAAATTGAATAGAACACAGAAATGGAAAGAAAAGTCTTTCCAGTGGCATTGCTAAGTCACTTCAGTCGTGTCCAACTCTGTGCGACCCTATAGACGGCAGCCCACCAGGCTCCCTGTCCCTGGGATTCTCCAGGCACAACACTGGAGTGGGTTGCCATTTCCTTCTCCAATGCATGAAAGTGAAAAGTGAAAGTGAAGTCGCTCAGTCGTATCTGACTCCTAGCGACCCCATGGACTGCCAGCTATCAGGCTCCTCTGTCCATGGGATTTTCCAGGCAAGAGTATTGGAGTGGGTTGCCATTGCCTTCTCCTCCCAGTGGCATTAGTGGTAAAGAACTCACCTGCCATTTCAGGAGATGCAGGTTCGATACCTGGGTCAGGAAGACCCCCTGGAGAAGGAAATGGCAACCCACTCCAGTATTCTTGCTTGGGAAATCCCATGGACAGAGAAGCCTGGTGGGCTACAGTTCATGGGGTCACAAAGAGTCAGACATGACTGAAATGACTTAGCATGCACGAATTTACTGAAAGCTGGGGAATTGAAAAAGGAGCCTAAATAGTCTAATAGTAGCACTAGTTAGATTCAGAAGAGTGGAAATAATTTTCTATTCACACTCTAATCCCTTCTAAGAAGTTATGTATATACATGTCTAAATGCATATCCTAAGAAGAAAAAAATCTATGAAAGACCATTAATCTGAGGCCATACCTAAAATATTTTAGTATTAAGGATTCATTAAGAGAAATATTTTCATTTTCATTTATGTCACAGACCTACATGTTTTCTTAGTAAATCAAGTTTTGAACCAGAGCAGATCCAAAAGGCTGCAGTTGTTTAGAGTTTTCAAAACATCTGGGAAGTTATTCTGGCAAATAGAGTCAAATTCACTAGTAAAACAGATGTTTTCCACTGTGGCTGGAAAAGACAACTTTCTTATATGTATTGCATATGGTCCAAAATCCATTTCAGAAATAAAATTCCACCTCTTAAAGAGTCTTGGGACCACAGGGGTCTCTTAGACTCAGCCAATGAAAGCATGGCCAAGGCCATTTAAGGGTTTGAAAGTCAGTTTTTTTGAATAATCTTTTTATCTCATGTCTTATAAAATAGATAAAAATGTTATGCAACTCTAAGTTGCTTCTCCAAGCCCTCAGTTTAAAAAGTTGGATTAAGACCAGCAATCTTTGGCATGACCCCTGGGAGCTAAAAGCAGGGAAGGACAGGAGGTCATGAGAGAAAATGGTGGCCTGAGAGTTGTTTTGGTCTTTCCTCCCAGAGAAAGTAAAAAGGAAGCTTCTTCCCACTGACCTTTAGGGAAGAGTATCAGAAGCTCTAGAAGATGGGTTTTTGTCAAACAGCCAGAAATTATTGTGTCCCAGGAATACAGGAAATCCAAAAATTCATTTAGGGAAAATTTTTCCTTTTACAGATGCATCTTACATTATCATATACAGATGAATTCTCACTGTGAGGTGGCATAAATCACATGTTCTAGATATTTTTAGCCTTTGTAAAAATAGATATAAAAGTTGAATAGACAGCAAGCATTTGCATTGGCCTTTTGCCAGTTAATTGTTTTGAGCTAAAAAGTTCCATATTCTTAGCCAATGCAACATTTTCCTGGTTTAACAATTCAGATTCAGCTTTCTTTTAATCAAGAAAAAACAGAAATAAGGAAAAATAGACTGAAGATATTATCTATTTTTTAATTGTATCAAATACTATGAGAATAATTATCACAAATAAGAGAAGGAACCCTTGCTGATTAAGCGGATTAAATTGGTTAAGAATCATCAGGATTGTCAGTACTTGAAAATTTTGCCTATATATAAAGAAAGAAGTACTTGAGTTGCCACAGATTACTGCTGAGTATTCTAACATATTTTATAGTTTGAAAGGCACAGCCTGTAAAGATAAAAGGTGCAAATCATTATTTGGCTTCAGAGATATGGAGATTTGTGCTCTTTCTAGAGAAAGGTTGCTGGCTCTCACAAACTGTTTTAGGTCTCTTTATAATGAGGTGCCATCAGGGTATTGGCTAGAGTACTGACAAAGATTCTTTATTTGCACTCTGTTCATCTTTGCTTGGTGCATACGCCTGCCAAAATAGAGACTATTATGAACGATGGGATTTGGATTCACATGTGTCAGGAAAATGTGAACAGAGTCAATTATTGATACTAGGCAGACACGTCTTATTTTCAACATGTTATTAACATTGTAACCTGTTTCACTTATGATATCATTGCCATCTCTGTTTATTCTTCCTCCTCTCTGAAGCTCGCTCATCAGGAATTTCAGAGAGACTGCCTTTGAACCTGAAACACTTTAATTATCACCTTGCTCCAGGGAATTGAGAGCTAGGAAGATATCATGTTTTAGAGGGGAAAATGAAGATCTCTCTGGGAAGATTATTTGCATTTGTCTAAGAGATAACGCTATTCATCCATTGTCTGGAGGCATGCCCAGAATCAAAATGAGCAAAGATTAGCTGAGTGGATAGCTTCATAATTCCTTTTGAGACATGTCTTCCAAGTAGAGCTTTACTTTGTTTGAAGTGTTATGATTTTCCAAAATCGGGTATATACCAATTTGGGTAAGTGTGAAAACACATCCCAAAGCCAGAAAAGAAGTGAGTCTTGTGTTTTCCATAGCCAACGTCTTTCCCCATCCTCATAGCCCTGCTAGTAGATCACTGAAAACTGATATCATGTGGATCAGAAAAGGAGCAACTAGAGATAGAAGAGGCTTCCCAGGTGGCACAAGTTGGTAAAAAATCCGTTGGTCAACGCAGGAGATGCAGGAGACATGAGTTTGATCCTTGGGTTGGGAAGATTCCCTGGAGAAGGGAATGGCAACCCACTACAATATTCTTGCCTGGAAAAATCCCATGGACAGAGGACCCTGACAGGCTACAGTCCTTAGGTTGCAAAGAGTTTGACACGACTGAGCACTTGTCAGCAGCAGAGAGAGAAAAGCTGGGCAAAGGCATGAAAAAGATAGGAATGTGTGTCACTGAAAGTGCTCTGTGTGGTGAGAATAGAGGGAAAAGGAGAGTCTAGGATCATTTCTGGGATTATGAATTCCAGAATGTGTATGTTTATAGTATGTGTACACTCCAGTTGCTTATAGAGGAGGAGGAAAGGAAAAGTTTAGCCTAAAAGAAAGAAAATTGGGGGAAAGGAAAGGTTTCAAGGAATTGTTAGTGGAGAAAGAATTGCAGGAAACAACACTAATGATTACATCGTTTAAGACATATTGTGAAAGAAACATTATGTCTTGTCTCTAACTGCTTACACTTAAATTAACTTTTTCCTGTGGATGGAGGAGTAGGGTACAAAAAGGAAAAGGTAATAAAGAAAAAGGATATGAACCCAGATGACCCTGACCCTTTTCTAACTTATGAAAAGAAAGCAAAAATATGTCATTAGGCTTTTTTGGGCCTAAAGACAAAGAAAAACTTTAGGTTCCTCCTAAAGACAAGAAATGTCACTAACCAGGGTGGAAAAAGATGAAAAACTCATGAATTATAAGGAAACTCAAATAATAGGGTTTCTATTTAACTACCTCTTTAAAAGTATATTAAATCATTTTTCCAGCTCATGTTATTGAGTGAAATATTCCATCTGGCTCCACTGAGAAGGAATTTCGAAGTTGTGGAATAGTAGAATCAGAGTTGGAAGTAACCCGCGTGTCTTTTCATCCAACCCCCTCGTTTTTCTTTTTAGCAATTCTGGGGTGTGATGTAAACAGACGGTAGCGAGTCCACATGCTCCAGACTGGCTCATTAAAAACACAAAACGGCTTCTGCCACTCTTGTGTTCCTTTCCAGCTACGATGGGTCCCGCTTCCTTTCTTGCAGTAGCAGTCTGCATTTGCTCTCTCTGCTTCTTCTCCTTCCTTTCCCTTCCCCAGGCCACAGAGCTGCCCCTCCACTGAAATCCTCTTCCCTCAAGGGCCCTCACAAAGCACACTCTTCCATCTGTGCCAAGTGGGCTTCGGAGTAAGATGGCTGGACTTGAGATCTTGCTTCTGTCGTTTACCTCCTGTGTAAACTGGGGTAAGTTCACCTCTCTGTGCTTCATTTTCTCATCTATAAAGAGGCAGTCGTCATCATCATCATCATCCCTAATTCACAAGGGTGTTGTGAGGCTAGAATGAGACAAGCCACAGAAGCTGCTTAAAATGGTCTCCATTGTGTTATAAGCCCTTAATAAAATAAATTTGAGCTCTTCATTCTTATTACCCTTCTTGCCACCTTCGTAGTCCTACTGTTAATCACTTCCCTCCTTCCAAGCTTCTTTCCAGCCCTTCCTTTTCCCCTTCTTTCCCTTCCCCTCTTTTCCACATGTATTTGCCTATCTCTTTGCCCTCTGCCAGGACACTGGGGCTACAGCAGAGAGCCAGACAGCACCTGCTTGTTCTCAGGGGCTTAAACTCCCAGTTTTCCTCTAACTACCCTATTATGTGCTTCTCTGTTTTTGATGGACATTCCTCTTCTTCCCTCCACCTCTTGCTCTCTTAAATTATCCTTAGATTTTGTTTCTTATTCTATTTTCCTGAAGATAAAGGCATCCATGCTATTCCAAACCTGTCTTCTGTCTTCACTTTTACCCTTAGGTCCACAGTTCCACCTACATATTAGTTGTCTCCACCTATTACAGAGAGACTTTAATCCTAAGATTTACAACACAGGGTGACTAATCTGCACAGTTCACCTCCTTTCACCAATCCTGGTTTTACTGTGTGGCCAATGGCACCCCTACCCATCCAGACACTTCCGTCAGAATCCTCTGCCTTCATCTACTCCCGCTACGTTCAATCACATCACAGCTCTATTGGCTTCTCAGGTGTGGTCTCTCTTTTCTGCTCCCACTTTCTTCATTCAGGTCTTCCTTATTTTCCTCTTTGTAGAAGACCAGCCTTCTCAATTATCTCCACTTCCTGTCTTCTGTTCCACCCATCTATGCTTATGTATTCTTTAAGATCAAAACCTGATCATTAATTCAATCATGCGTTCATTCACTCATTTACTTACTCTTTCACTTACTTAACAGTGAATGAAAACCCACCAATCATTTTATTTCCCTCTAAATATCTTCCAAGGTCCATAGGTTCCTTTGCATTATCTTTGTTCTTCTGTACATTCTGCTGTCCTCCCTGGGCCCTCCCACATACACACTACTTGTTTCTTTGAAAAACCAATACATATTCTTCATAACTCAGCTCAAATTTCTCCTCATTCATTTATTCATTTAATTATGCCCAACACTGGAGATACAGCGATAAACACAAGCGATAAATCCCTACTCTCACAGAATTTACATGAGGGAAACAGACAATGAATAACTGAACAAGATGATCACAGATTGTGATAAGTGCTGAGAAAAAAGAAGACAAAGTAAAACCATAGAAAGAAGGAGAAAGAATTGAGTTTATGTGTGTTTAGGGGGTATAATTTTTTTAAATAGAAATACAGTTATCTTGCAATGTTGTATTAGTTTCAGCTGCACAGCAAAGTGATTCAGCTATATATATATAAATACATATATATATGTATTTATATATATATGTCATATGTGACATATATATATCATATATATATGACCAACCTAGATAGCATATTAAAAAGCAGAGACATTACTTTGCCAGCAAAGGTTCATCTAGTCAAAGCTATGTTTTTTCCAGTAGTCATGTAAGGATGTGAGAGTTGGACCATAAAGAAAGCTGAGTGCTGAAGAATTGATGCTTTTGAACTGTGGTGTTGGAGAAGACTCTTCAGAGTCCCTTGGACAGCAAGGAGATCAAACCAGTCAATCCTAAAGGAAATCAGTCCTAAATATTCATTGCAAGGACTGATGCCAAAGCTGAAACTCCAGTACTTTGGCCACCTGATGCGAAGAACTGACTTATTTGAAAAGACCCTGATGCTGGGAAAGATTGAAGGCAGGAGGAGAAGGGGACGATAGAGAATGAGATGGTTGGATGACATCACCAACTCAATGGATATGAGTTTGAGCAAGCTCTGGGAGTTGGTGATGGACAGGGAGGCCTGGCGTGCTGCAGTCAGTTCATAGGGTCGCAAAGAGTCCGACATGACTGATAAATATATATATGTATATATATATATAAATCTATTCTTTTTCAGATTCTTTTCCATTATAGGTTATTACAAGATCTTGAATATAGCTCCCTGTGCTATATAGTAAACCCTTGTTGATTACCTATTTTGTATATAGGAATGGATATCTATTAATACCAAACTGCTAACTAATCCCTCCCCTTGGTGGCACTAGTGATAAAGAACCTGCCTGCTCGTGCAGGAAACATAAGAAATGTGGATTGGATTCCTGGGTTGGGAAGATCCCCTGGAGGAGGGCATGGCAACTCACTCTAGTATTCCTGCCTGGAGAATCCCATGGACAGAGGAACCTGGCAGGCTACAGTCCATGGGGTCACAAAGTGTCAGACATGACTGAAGTGACTCAACACACAGTCCTTTTGGGGGGCGGTGTACAGCTTTAAATAGAGTGATTGGTCAGAGAAGTCTTTTCTGATGAGGTAACATTTGAGCTGAAACCTGAATGCGATGAGAGAGCAAGCCATGTGGATATCTGGAAGACAAGCATTCCGCGGCCAGGGAACAGCAAGTGCTGGAGCTGTGGTGGAAGGAGGCCAGGGTGCTCGAGGAACATCTGGGAAATTGAAAGGCAGTCGGACGAGTCCCTGTGATGCCAACCTGACTTTGCACAGCTGAGCTGGCGTTCATTTCTCTGGGCTCAGAGAGTGCTAATACTGCAAGCCCTCAAGGGTAGGGACCATTTTGTACTGCTTTTTGTATCCCTGTGGCCCATCCCTGTGTTTGGCAAGTGCTTGAACCTTTGCTGAATGGATGAATCAGAGGCCCGTAGATGCTTTCTTAGGCTTGAGTCATCTGAATGGGTTTCTGGGTTCCTACAATTTTCAATATTTTCCTTTCATCATGTCACTCTCAGCACCTGGTATTGATCTTTCACCTGCTTTGGCTACTTTCCTCCTGGAACCCTGAATCACGAACATTCCTGTATTGATTTCCAGTCATGTCCCTCCACTCCACCCCAGGTTTCTTCATATTACAGTGATCAGTGTGGCCCGTGTGTGCAAGGCCACAGAAGGGTTCCACATATTAGTGCCTTGGGAAGCCCACAGCTGGAGCACTGATGAATGCAGATAAATATACAGGATGGGGTCAGAACACAGAAGGACTTGCCAGTGGAGTAAAGAAGGAAAATACAGGCAACTGACTGTGATGATTTAGAAATGTCACCCTGAGATCATAATTTAAGGTTTTACAAATACTTTAATATTTATTGTCATCACATTTTTTGTGGCTTCCCAGGCAGCTCACTGGTAAAGAATCTGCTTTCAATGCAGGAGACGCAGGAACATAGGTTTGATCCCTGGGTTGGGAAGATCCCCTGGAGAAGGAAATGGCAACCCACTCCAGTATTCTTGCCTGGAAAATTCCATGGACAGAGGAGCCTGGGTGGGCTACAGTGGATGGGGTCCCAAAAAGTCGGTCATGACTGAGCATGTAGGCAACTAATGTGATTATTTTTGGGGCAAGAGTAAGTAAACTGTTTAAGAAATAAACTGTGACATCACCAACTTGATGGATATGAGTTTGAGTAAGCTCCAGGAGTTGGTGATGGACAGGGAAGCCTGGCGTGCTGTGGTCCATGAGGTCGCAAAGAGTCAGACGCGACTGAGCGACTGAACTGAATTGAACTGAAATAAACTGTAGCCCTTAGCTTATTTTCATATTACCAAAAGGTCATACATGCATATTTTAGAATAGCATGATTCACCAGGTGTCAGTTTCTGAAACAAGGTGACATCTATAAAAGGAGGCATAATATTTCCTTTTTGTAGAGCAGGAAGTTAGAGTTATGTTCCAAAGATAACAATCTCAAAAACTGTGAATACAGGTGACAATCATTAGTAAAGAATAAAGTCTGAATTGTTGAAATAGATGTTGTCAAGAATGTGAGTTAAATTTGCATCTTATCAAAAAATAACTCTAGGGCTCCTTATTAAAATCTACGTACTCTAATTTCAAGTTCAATTATAATAATTTATCTTTTTTCAAGTCACAGGAGATTAAAAATAATAGGTTTGACAGAAAACAACAAAATTCTGTAAAGCAATTATCCTTCAATTAAAAAATAAAGAAATTTAGAAAAATGATAAATTATTAGGGCAGGAAGGTGGTAGAGGAAGTTACAGCAAAAACAAAAAAAGGATGGAAGACTGTCCAACTATACAAAGAAGGCAGAAAGACTTAAAGAAGCAAACATTAAGCACTCAAAATGATAGCCATTAGAGTTTCAAATGCAAGGCCAGCAATGCAGTTCCCCCTGTGGCACCTTATACAGGTGCATAATGGCTTTATTTGCAATGCCAAGTCAAAAGTTTTTTTTTAAGTTGTTTGTTTGCTTTTTTGTTTTTTCCAAATTTCATTTGGTAACAAAGCCTGACCTGACTTGTGCTTGTCTGACAGCACATCTAATCTGAAGGGCTACTTAATGAGCTTCATTTTAAAGTGTGTGAATTTGTTTTGTTGCAGAAGTAATGTGTTAATTACAGACCCTGCTGGGGTGCTATGAATAGGTCTCTAGTATAAGCACCATGTTACCTTCACAAGATGCAAACATCCAGTTGCAAGGGTTTGTATAAAGAATTGTGTACTTGCGTGGTACAATCATGAATGTGCACAATGACAACTGTAGTGAGTAAGATAAACACTCTGCTTAGGAAGATAAGAAAGTGTGGCACATTCTTTGAAAGCTTTGCATTAAAAAAAAAAAAAAGTGTTCATTAGAGAGAAGGAAAGTGTATTTGCAAAGTCAACAAGCACCCAGAGATTTCTGTGTGTGTGTATGTCCAAGTTCTTTAAGATGAAATTAGACTTGGAATCTGGGGGATATTTTTGCTATTGTCTTGTCGAAACTTGGATTTAAGCACCGTTATCAGGTGCTTATTTTGAAATGTGGTGTTGGAGGAAACTCTTGAGAGTCCCTTGGAGAGCAAGGAGATCGAACCAATCAATCCTGAAGGAAATCAATCCTGAATATTCATTAGAAGGACTGATGCTGAAGCTGAAGCTCCAATACTTTGACCACCTGATGTGAAGAGCTGACTCATTTGAAAAGACTCTGATGCTGGGAAGGATTGAAGGCAGGAGAAGGGGATGACAGAGGACGAGATGTGTGGGTGGCATCACCGACTCAATGGACAGCAGTGAGCAAGCTCTGGGAGTTGGTGATGGACAGGGAAACCTGGCATGCTGCAGTCCATAGGGCCTCAAAGAGTCAGACACGACTGAGTGACTGAATAACAACAGCAGCAATCAGGGAAATTATCTTTCAAGTTGCTGGAGTTTTCTTGAGTACCAGAGCTACTGGAGTGAGAAAGCTAATAAGAGGTGTGAATTTGCTTCTTAAAATCAAATGTGTAATAGGAGGTGTTTTTTTTGTTTGTTTGTTTGTTTTTATTCCACCCTCTCCTCTCTCCAGGATTCTGCTGTCAATGGAGAAAAAAAAATTGGGTGCCAACTTAAGGAAACAGAGTCTGTGTTTGCAATGCCAATGAAGGTTCCCAAGAGGAATTGTTAAATAGCCTGAGGGTTATTCTAGCTCAGAAACCTAAAGATATTTTAGGCCTCAGTAACCAAAATTTTAAAAAACCTCACTGAATTCTAGACAGAAACACACAAAATGTACAAAATATTACTATGTTAAATTTTCTCTGCCACAAAATAATACAGGTCCATTGTTAAAATTCAAATACTATAAAAATATATTAACTAAAATAGTAAAAAAATAAAATCATAAAATAAAATTAGCAAAAAATAATTAACTAAATAGTGAAAGGAACTCTTTGCTACACTATCACCTTTCTCCCCATAAAAAATACTGTATACCTGTGGCAGATTCATGTTGATGTATGGCAAAACCAATACAATATTGTAAAGTAATTAGCCTCCAATTAAAATAAATAAATTTAAATAAAAAAACACTGTTAAAATATGGCTTGTATTTCTTTAGCTGTTATTCTTTTTTTACATAAATTCATTCATACTACATAGTGTATTACAACTCACCTTTCCTTATAAATGACTATATATCTTGATGTTCATCCAAGTTAGTACTTAATATAACCACTTCATTCTTTTTCATTGTGAATTCCATTTTATGGCTATTCTGTAATTTAAAATTAATGATTTTTTGAAGGCTTGCTTTTCCCCATTGTTATTTTATTTTTGTCCTTTGATTTTCATCTGCTTTTGTGATTAGACACAAGTAGAAAAATTAAAAGTTTAGATTTGATTAGAAAAAAAAAGCTATGAATAGTGAGATAAAAAATCATTCTCATGATCTTAGAGTAGGGATTTATTGAGAGAATGTGTACAAATAGCCCTCAGTGTCTGCAACATAGTAGATATTCAGTAAAACTTGCCTTGCTTCCCTTTAAAAAAAAAAGTGAGATAACTGTTTTCAAAAGGCAAATTTCCATTCCGTGGAGTGAGCAGTACAGTAATGTCAAAAAGGTAAAATGAATGGTGTCTCATCTGCATTTTAAAGAATATTCAGGTGTTACTAGTAAGGGAATCAATAACAGTGAGATTTAGGAGAACTAAATTTCCCTTGATTGTACAGAGACATGGGACAGACTATCTGTGGTTCTCCTGGAAAGGAGTGCTTTATCTACAGAGCTCAGGGGACTTTGAAAGGTCAGGGATAAAAAGCAATCTCACATTTTGATGACCTGTGTCCAGGTAAATGAGAGAACGCTAACTGGATCACTTTCACCACAAATCTGAGTAACAATTGCCTTGTCCCTCTTCTCTCATTCTGGCTCATCTTTTCCAGCCTTTCCATAGCTATAACCATTTCCCTGCATTAATGTCCTCCTCCCTGCTGCATGTAATTTAACAACCTTTTCCTCCACAGGAGCAAGAGTGGTAATTACGGTAAACACCAGTGACACATAGTACATTAGCAGTAGTAGCAGCGTTAGTCACTCAGTCACGTCCGACTCTTTGCAACCCCAAGGACTGTGGCTCACCAGGCTCTTCTGTCCATGGGATTCTCCAGGCAAGAATACTGGAGTGGGTTGCCATTCCCTTTTCCAGGGGTTCTCCAGAGGATCTTTCCTAACCGGGGATGGAACCCAGATCTCCTGCATTGCAGGCAGATTCTTTACTGTCTGACCACCAGGGAAGCCCCCATCCCCAGTACATTACTATTACAATTTGTCTATAAAAACCTCCCTGTTTTTCATTTCCCTTCCTGACTCCTTAGATGTTACCATTATTCTGAATTTTAAGATAAACATTCCTTTGTTTATACACTGGTTTTAGCAAACATATATGTGCGACAGAGGACGAGATGGTTGGATGGTATCACCAACTCCATGGACACAAGTTTGAACGAGCTCTGGGAGACGGTGAAGGACGGCAAAGACTGGTGTGCTTCAGTCCATGGGGTCACAAAGAGTCGGACATGACTGAGCGACTGAACAACAACAAATAATATGTCATTTAGTTATGCTTGTTTCTGAACTTTGTAAAAGGAGCAACTTACTGTACATAATTTATGTGACCTTCACTCAACTTTATGTCCCTAAGAATCATTTATGCTGCTGAACGTGGTGGTTGTTGCCTCATGTTCACTGCTTGAGATATTTCATGTCCTGACTAGACCAGAACTTATTTCTCTTTTTTTCAGTTCTAAGTATTTCAAAATTTTCATTCATGATTTTCTCTTTGATCCATGGTTATTTGGAAGTCTATTTTTAAATCCCACTTATTTAAGTGGATCTCTAAACATTAAAATGTACTGTTATTTAACTTTTAAGTGAGATCTTAAAAACAATTAGTCTGCAATGTATTTCTAAATCTGTTGCCTTGTGAACAGAGATTACGAAGTTTAGATTCGGAATCAACAAACCCAGTCAACACCTTTTTTTTTTTTTTTTTACAGCTGGTGAGCTAAGGATGGTTGGCATATTTTTATTTATCTATTTATGGCCACTTGGCATGTGGGACCCTAGTTCCCCTAACCAGGAATCAAACTTGTGCCCCCTGCAGTGGAGGTGTGAAGTCTTTTTTTTTTCCTTTTTAAAAAAATTAATTTATTTTAATTGGAAGATAATTACTTTATAATATTGTGATGGTTTTTGCCATACATTGACATGAATCAGTCACAGGTACACATGTGTTCCCCCATCCTGAACCCGCCTCCCGCTTCCCTCCCCACCCCATCCCTCTGGGTTGTTCCAGAGCACCAGCTTTAAGTGTCCTGCTTAATGCATCGAACTTGCACTGGTCATCTATTTTACATATGGTAATATACATATTTCAGTGCTTTTTGCTGTGCTATCTCCTGTGTTGGGAGATGGGTTCTTGACCACTAGCGCCACCTGGGATCTAGCCCATTACAGAAGTTTTTCAACTCCTGGTCCAAATAATCCAAATTCTTTGAAATGTGTTAAGGTACACTGGTAAATTTATGTAAGTATTTCTTACAGGTTTGATGAGAATATGTATTCTCTTAGTGTTGTATGTCGACATTTAATCTCTAAATGTTGTGTATCTATATATCTGTATCTATCTATATACATGGAATTGCCAATAACTTATCAATAGGTAAGATATTTTTGAAATAGCCCAACGTAATGTTGGATCTATCAGTTTCTTCTTACAGATTTTATTCTTATGTGATGCCCTTTCTATCTCCAATAATGGTTTTTAATTTTAAAGTTCATTGTGTGTGAGATTAATGTAGCTCCATCAGTCTTCTTTTCATTATTATATACCTGATATATGTTTTCCATGTCCTTATGTTTTATAAATAGCATATACCAATGTATTTGAAAAGTACTTTGACTCTTTTAGCTATAGAATTTAATCTTTATGTTGTGATTACTTACATATTTGAATGTTTTTCCCTTCAGTTTTTACTTTCTATCTTTTATTTGACCCCCCTTTTCTACACTTCTTTCCAGTATTTTTAAAATTTTTCTTTGCACAGGGTAGAAAAATGGATATACTCTTATGTTTATTTGTTCATTTCTTATTGCCTTGCCCTTCCTCTGCTGGTTTGGAATTTCTACACTCTCTGTCTACTTTTTTTTAATGTACTGTAGAACATAATCATCAAAGGCATGTTTTCTGGATGAAAGCTGTCTGAGTTCAAATCTCAACTTTGTCACATAATAGATGACTTATGGCTCTTGTTTTTGTGTATTTTTCCCCCTCCCGTATAAAATGGAGACTGTTAGAAGATTGTTGTAAGAATGTAAATGAGTGTGTGTGCATGTGCTGTTGCTTCAGTCATGTTCAACTCTTTGTACCCCCGAGGACTGTAGCCTGCTAGGCTCACTGTCCATGGGACTTCCAGGCAAGAATACTGAAAAGGGTTTCCATTCCCTTCTCCAGGGGATCTTCCTGACCCAGGGATCAAACCCGTGTCTCCTGTATCTGCTGCACTGTAGGCAGATTCTTTACCATTGAGCTGCTAGGGAAGCCCTAACATAAAATTATGGAAGTATAAACTATGTAAGGTGAAAGATATGGTTTAATTGTAGTCTATGTGAAATTGACTTGGATGTTTTACCTCTCTATAATTACTCTGCCAACAAAGGTCCATCTAGTCAAGGCTATGGTTTTTTCAGTGGTCATGTATGGATGTGAGAGTTGGACTATAAAGAAAGCTGAGCGCCAAAGAATTGATGCTTTTGAACTGTGGTGTTGGAGAAGACTCTTGAGAGTCCCTTGGACTGCAAGGAGATCCAACCAGTCCATTCTGAAGGAGATCAGTCCTGGGTGTTCTTTGGAAGGACTGATGCTGAAGCTAAAACTACAATACTTTGGCCACCTCATGCGAAGAGTTGACTCATTGGAAAAGACCCTGATGCTGGGAGGGATTGGGGACAGGAGGAGAAGGGGCCGACAGAGGATGAGATGGCTGGATGGCATCACTGACTCGATGGACATGAGTTTGAGTAAATTCTGGGAGTTGGTGATGGACAGGCAGGCCTGGCGTGCTGCATTTCATGGGCTCACAAAGAATCAGACACGACTGAGAGACTGAACTGAACTGAATATGCTTGCTAAAAACCCTAATGCAGGTTTGGGATGTGTTATTGAGCGCCGAACAATTGATGCTTTTAAACTGTGGTGTTGGAAAAGACTTTTGAGAGTCCCCTGGACTGCAAAGAGATCCAACCAGTCCATCCTAAAGGAGATCAGTCCTGAGTGTTCATTGGAAGGATTGATGTGGAAGCTGAAACTCCAATACTTTGGCCACCTGATGCAAAGAATTGACTCATTGGAAAAGACCCTGATGCTGGGAAAGATTGAAGGCGGGAGGAGAAGGGGAAGACAGAGGATGAAATGGTTGGATGGCATCACCGATTCAATGGACATGAGGTTGGATAAACTCCTGGAGTTGGTGATGGACAGGGAGGCCTGGCGTGCTGCAGTCCATGGGGTCACAAAGAGTCGGACACGACTGGGTGACTGAACTGAACTGAACTGATTGTCAGAGTATGCCTGCATCAAAGGGGCTGATCCCTGCAATACTTGCTTCTCAACCCACTATATTTGAACGTTGTGTTTTCTTCAGAGCACACAATTTAAGGAGAAAAGTGGAAACTCAAAGCACATTCAAGGCAGGGTGTGGAGTGTACTTATGAGGACTCATCATTCCATTTGAAGAACTGTGAGAGGTTCTAGAGATTTTGGAGCAGAAGAAAATATGAGAAGATCTGGTAGTTACTTAATAATTGGTTCAAATATTTCAAGCCTTGTGATGTCAATAAGAAATGATGTTAATTTTGTGTGGCTCTTAGGGGCAGAGTAAGCACCAGTGCTTAAGTTAAGGAAAATTGATTTGATGTTCACAAATCAAATGACACAGACTTTAGAGTTAAGCAGTTTTAATTTGGATTTTAATTCTGGCATCAGCATTGGCTTTGCCAAAAGGAATGAAACTTCGGAGTTTCCTTTTCCTGCTAAATAGGTATAACGAGGCCCATCTCATTTTAAGGATTAGCAATAGCATATAAAATTTGCATACTTACTGGTATAGCAGTAGTGAAGTCGCTCAGTCCTGTCTGACTCTTGGCGACCGCGTGGACTGTAGCCTACCAGGCTCCTCCATCCATGGGATTCTCCAGGCAAGAATACTGGAGTGGGTTGCCACTTCCTGCTCCAGGGGATCTTCCCGACCCCGGGATCGAACCCGGGTGTCCCACACTGGAGGCAGACACTTTAACCTCTGAGCTACCAGGGAAGTTCCTGGTATAGTATTCAATAAAAATTATAATTATACATAATATAGATAAAAATAGAGATCTCTGACAATGGAAAAGTTTAAGTGGTTGATGGTGTAGAGGAAATATTGGAGAGAGGATCTCTACTTAAGATAGTGGACCAGACTTAAGGTCTATTCCAACTTTTAGGATACTGGTTTTATTTCCCATCTTGGTGTGAAATCTTTCTTTCCCCTGACTACCCTTCTTCCTTATTGGACGAAACAAGCAGATTCAATCTGTTTTAACCAAGTTTATTTTATAGTCTTTACTCGATTCCTGGGAGTCCTGACCTTAAAGAAGTAAGAAAGGAGGGGGCCATAGCTATGACAAACGGGGGGGTTTCAAGAAGAAGTGAATGCAACGTCACACACGAAAAGACTTCTCATTCAGTGCTTCCAGAGACTACTGGGCAGAGAAAAGGTTATGAGGGTTGGTTAGGATGACGGAAGATGAGATGGTTGGATGGCATCACCAACTCGATGGACATGAGTTTGAGTAAGCTTGGGGAGCTGGTGATGGACATGGAAGCCTGGCGTGCTGCAGTCCATGGGGTCGCAAAGAGTTGCACCCGACTGAGCGACTGAACTGAACTGAGCAAGGTCGTGAAAGGTATTATGTGGAAGAAGCCTCCACTATTTCAAACCACATCAGGCTCTTGGCAGGAGCTACGAGAAAAAAAATAGCATTCCAGGCAGGCGTGTGAAGCGGGTCTGGTCTTGCTGCTTGCAGCTAAGGACTGGCAGTTTGGAGACTCCCAGGGACCGAATGGAGGCCCCCTTGGGTGCCACCAGTTGATGGCATGAGTTGGGGAGAAAAATAAAAAGAAGAGACAAAAGGGGGGGAAAAATGGTGGTAGGGTCCTGGGAGGAAGACAGAGGCTGGAGGGTCTTTGGGTGCGCCGGGTTTACTGTTCGCAGGTTAGTGGCCACGATGTGGGCACCAGGACCTGGGGCGCTCCCTCCGCCCGGAGCATCCACTCTTGCCCGGGGCAAACCTCTTGCTCTCCTCCCCTTCCAGCGCCTCCCGGCTGCTAGTCGGTCCTGCTAGGGCACTTCTGGAAACACGTCGGCGGCTCAGAACTTCGGTCCGACTTTGATCGTGGCCTTGATAGCTCCGAGAGGTGCCCTGCCCTCTCTCCTCCCGCCCCTCTCCCGCCCACCCGGCCTCCGGGCACGTTCGCCTCCCGCGCTGGGGTAGACCAGTTAATCGGCTGCTCGGCTGCCGCCAAGACCCGGAGAGCGGAGCTGGGCTCAGGGCGCGCGGCGCGTGCTCGCGGGCTCGCTCCGGGAACTGGGCGTGCGCGGCGCGCGGCCGATTCAGCGGGCGAGGCGGCGAGCGGGCGTGCAGCTCCAGACTTCCCCGGCAGCGGCGGCTGGCGAGGCAGTCTCGTCGAGTGCGAGGCCGGCGCTCAGCTCGCCCCGGGAGACCGGTTCTCCTCGGCCGGGCGCCGACGGCGGCCGGCGGCTCGCAGAGGACTGGGAGGGAGCGGTCCGGGTCGGGGGCTTTCTCCCGCCGCCTCCCGCCGGGTGAGGGCTCGAGGAGCCTCCGGGGAAGCGCGGCCCGGAGGGCGGATTCGAGGTAAGAGCCCCTCGGAGAAGGGCGCCTACCGGGGTCCCGCGTCTCGGACTCTTCCGTCGATTTTCAAAACCCGCCTTTGTGTGCCGAGATGGAGCGGTGCCAGGCGCCGCGTCCGCCTTCGTTCACTCTGACTGCTTTCAACTGGTGTCGGGAGCCAGGTGTGCTAGGGCGCTGCCTCCGGAGCGAGCCCGCGCGCGGGTCCCGGGCGTCCCGAGCCGGTGCCCGCCCTCCGCGCTCGGGGCTCCGGCAGGGTGGGCGGAGGAGACGCACACGGTCCTTGTCTTATTTCCCGGTAACTTGAGCTTCCGCAGGTACACCTGCGTTTCTCTGGTCCTCCGGACGACTCCAGGGCCGTATATTCTTCTCCCGGCTTGTCTGAGACTTGGGCTTTCATAGAGCTACCCCCTCCATCCCCACATTGGTGGGGGTGTGTGTATGTGGTCTTTTCCAACTGACACTTTGCAACAAGATCCCGCCATCGTATACCCCTCCAATTTCGAGAGAGCACGTTGTTTGTGTGTAGTTGTCACTCCTAATTCCTGGTGACTTTCCTTTCTTAGCGGCTTCACTCGGCTCACTTACCATTTTACTTTTGGGGATATGGCCCTTCTGGAGTCTTTGTCAGTAAATGCCTTCGAAGTGGGTTTCCAAGACCCTGCCCGCTCCTCCTACCCTCTCACTTTCTTCTCTCCTTTCAAGGACTCCCTGTATGCAGAATCTTGCCAGGGTTCGTCCCCTCCCTTGCATTGTTTGTCAAATCCTTTCCCCATGGTACCCACAGCCTCGCTGGACTCTCTTTGGGGGTAGGATCATGTATTAGGTATGAGGATTTGAACCCCTTAGGCGTCAAGAGCGGTAGAGCATTAGAAATTGGAATTCACCTTTACAAAATGTATTTCCATGAAATGTATTATTGGTTTTCTTTTGACGGTTTCAGTCCTCACCTCAGATAATAAGAGGAATAGCTAATCCTGAAGAGTTCAGATAAAACTTCGTTTGAGACGCGTGTGACTGCTTTGGTTTCGGCTTTATTTTGGGGGGAAATAGAAGAATTGGGATTCCTAGTAGTCTTCTTTATATACATATAACAAAGTAGCTGTGTTGTGTATTGCTTCTAAAGTATTTCCATTGAAAGGATACCATTCTTCTACAGGGAACTGGGTTTTGTAAAGTGTGAACCGGTAATTTAGATCATGTGGTCATTGAAAATTAAAGGCTGTTTTGTCCTTTCTCACCTATTTTCTATTTGGAATTGGAGTTTTCTGGACATATTACTATAGTTCTTATGTAGCTGGTGTGGGAAATTTTGGGTCATGGGTTCACATTTTTACTTGGCAAGTTGAAAAATAACCCACTTTGTAGACTTGCCATGTAAAGGGTAGGGTAGAATGTATCGCAAATATAATAACATTTTATAGACTGCTTTTAGTGCAGAATTCAGAAATTAAGACTTCTAAAAATTCCACAAATCATTCTCTTCATAGAAGAAAAGGAAAGATAACTTGCTTTTAATTCCAGTGTTGTGAGATAACTCACAATATTTGATACATCCTCATTGTAATCTTTTTTCTCCCACTTTTCAGTGTCATTGAATATCATTATATAGTAATTTTCATCCTTTTACTAATATTGGGGGATTATTTTAAGTTGTATTTAGCATGAAGTTTCTTCAAAATGGTTTATTCTTGTTTGTTTCCTGTTGGGAATCTAATGCCAAATTTTGAACACTTGGCTTGTTTCCAATCAAATGTAAAGATTTTTATTTTTTTATCTCTAGATTTTCCTGCTTTCAATTTTTTGTCTATGCTAATACTTTTCAGGTATCAGTTCTTTTTTTTTTTTTTTTTTTTAATGCTATGGCATAGGCTTCCTGCCCTTTCCTTTCAGTGATTTTATGTGGTACATTTCAAATAGTAATCTGTTCCTTTTCTTTCATTATTTTACACCCGTGTTCACCCACTACTTTAAACTTTTTTAAAAAATTTACCAATTTTTTTTGGCCATGCAGCATGCAGAATCTTAGTTCCTGAATTAGGAATCGAACTCATGCCCCCTCCAGTGGGGCAGGAGAGTCTTTACCACTGGATCACCAGGGAAATCCTCACCCACTACTTTTTATTCTTCTTCTCCAGACTCTTCTGTTTTCTTCATTTATCTACTTTAATTCTGCAGCAGCTCACTTGAACCACGGCATGTATGAGGAAATACATTAAGAGTATCCAGAATAAAAGATGATGGTTTTTCTTAAGGTCTTGGTTTAGATGCTTGAAGTTTTGTCAGATGGATATTTTAGCACTGATTTGATTTATATAAAGTTAGTCAGCTTTTTGGAGTTGTGTTAAGCATACAACTATGTTTGGGTCATCAGAAGGCAACACAAGTAAATGATAATTACAAACTTTCAGACATCTGCAATGGTATGTAAGAGGAAAAAGAATTTTAATTTTAGTTAAGTACTTCACTTAGGGTACATCCCTGCAGGGAATTCCTGTGTGAAATTGTTTGCAGCTGTTAGTGATTGAAAATATTTCCTTCAGAAAAATTCTGTAATGGAGTAGTTGTAAACATTTGAGGTTTAGTGTATCCATGGAAGGTGTGAGGTTCTTCCATGCTTTACTACAGCCTCTTCAGTGTTTTCTAGATACATTCTTAAATGGTATTTTTAAAAACATATTTTGTTTTTTAGATCAGATTTATAGAAAAAGTGTGAAGATAGTAAAGTGACATCTCATATACCTCCGTATTGTTCCCCTATTACTATCCTGCATTAGTATTTGTTACATCAATGAGACGGTCTTGGTACATTGCTGTTTAGTCACTGAGTCCTGTCCGACCCTTTTGCAGCCCCCATGGGCTATTGTCCCGCCAAGCTCCTCTGTTCTTGGGATTTCCCAGGCAAGAATACTGGAGTGGGTAGCCACTTTCTTCTCCAGGGCATCTTCCTGCCAGAGGGATCAAATCTGCATCTCCTTTTTTTGCCAGGCAAATTCTTTACCGCTGAGCTACCAGGGAAGCTCGATGGTACATTACTACAAACAAAAGTTTATACTTTAGATTTCCTTAGTTGTAACTAATGTGCCTTTTCTTTTCCAGGACCTGTCATCTCGGGTGTCACGTTGCACTCAGTTGTCACATGTCCTTAGGCTTCTCTTGGCTGTGACAGTTTGTTAGACTTTCCTTGTTTTGGATGCTTTTTACAGTTTTGAGGAGTACTGGTCAGGTATTTGGAGAATGCCCTGTATAGGAATTAGTCGAAATTCTCCTCCTCAGATTGAGGTTTTGGGTTTTTGAGAGGAAGGTCATAGGGTACAGTGCTACTTTGATCACGTAGTGTAAACGGTGCTTACTACCTCAGTTGGTAAAGAATCTGCCTGCAATGTAGGAGACCCTGGTTCAATTCCTGGGTTGAGAAGTTATGCTGGAGAAGGGATAGGCTACCACTCCAGTATTCTTGGGCTTTCCAGTGGCTCAGCTGGTTAAGAATTGGCCTGCAATGCGGGAGACCTGGGTTCGATCTCTGGTAAAGAATCACCTGCAATGCGAGAGACCTGGGCTCGATGCCTGGGTTGGGAAGATCCCATGGAGAAGGGAAAGGCTACCCACTCCAGTATTCTGGCCTGGAGAATTCCATGGACTGTATAGTCCATGGGGTCGCAAAGAGTCAGACACAACAGAGTGACTTTCACTTCACTTTCACTATCAGGCATGATTTATCACTGTTGATATTGATCTTGATCACCTGGCTGCAGTAGTATTCGTTTTCTGCACTGAAAAGATTGCTCTTTTTTCTTTCTTTAAATTCTGCTTCTTAGAGGGACGTCACTGTGAACAGCCTATACTTAAGAAGTGGAGAATTATGCTTCTCTTTCTTATGTGTAGATTATATATATACATTTTTTGGAATTTTTTTGCATGGAAGATTTGTCTCTTTCCTCCATTTATTTAAGGGCTTCCCTCATAGCTCAGTTGGTAAAGAATCTGCCTGCAATGCAGGAGACCCTGGTTTGATTCCTGAGTCAGGAAGATTCCCTAGAGAAGGGATAGGCTACCCATTCCAGTGTTCTTGAGCTTCCCTTGTGGCTCAGCTGGTAAAGAATACCCCTGCAATGCAGGAGACCTGGGTTTGATCTGTGAGTTGGGAAGATCCCCTGGAGAAGGGAAAGGCTACCCACTCCAGTATTCTGGCCTGGAGAAAACCATGGACTGTATGTATAGTCCATGGGGTTACAAAGAGTTGGACATGATTGAGCGACTTTCACTCACTCACACTCCATTTATTAATTTACTCAATCATTTGCTTATATTGGTCTGGACTCCTGGGTATACTTATATTTGTACTTTGGGTTGGAATCAAATACTACTTTATTTTGTTCCCCAAATTGTTTCAGTTTTGGACACTGTGAGCTCTTTAAGTTGGTTCCTGTCTTCCTTTGACAGCTCTCTATTAATGTAAGGTTTTTTAAAAAAATATTTCCTTACTTTCTAACATTAAAAGATGCTTCAAGATTATCTTCTATATTTCTGTTTCCTGCCCTAGCCCTAGGGTTAGCCAGAAAGAATCTGCTTCATCTTCTTCGGAAGTGATGTTAGAAGCCAAGATCTGGGTTCTAGGTATCTTTTTTTTTTTTTAATTAGTATTATTTTTAATTTAGTATAATTGCTTTACAATGTTATGTTCATTTCTGCTGTACAGCGGTGTGGATCAGCTATATGTATACATATATGCCTCTCCCTCCCACCCCTCTAGGTCATCACAGACTCTAGGTATTCTTGCTGCTACTGAGGTGTCCTTACTTGTAGAATCTCTCATCTGACAGCAGGGAATGCATATGTGTGTATACAAATGCCTGTAGATATACTTAGCTCTGCATGTTTCTCTATGTAACCATGTGTATCTGTGTGCATGTGCTCAGTCCAGTCCAACTCTTTTTAGCTCCATGGACTGGAGTCCATCAGGCTCCTCTGCCCATGGAACTCTCCAGGCAAGAATACTGGACTGGAGTGCCATCTCCTCCACATGCATATCTATTTTAAGCTAAATATGAGTTCACATGGTTGTGTCTTACTCCGCCTAATCCATTACCACCTATGTCATTGTGGCTTTCTTTCCTCGCTTACCTGTAAATTCACTCTAACAGGGAGAAGACACCTGGCTTTCACCATCTGCCATCCATTCACTTAATTGTTCAAACCCATTGTGTGTACAACAGTATCAAAATTGTTAGCCTGTGCTTTCTTTAGAAAGAGGAGGCAACAGCTTTATCAACTAGAGTACAGTGCTTATGTGCTATTCCTTTACAGATTCCACTTAGTCTTAGAGATGCCACCCCTTTCCCTCCCATCCTTTTAAATGAGGTTGTTGCACACATTTATGATACAGGTAGATACTTTTGTCACATCCTAAATTCCATCTTGGGATCCCCACACCTTCTAAGTGATTTTTTAAAAATTTACATATATTGTTTCACTCTTTGTTTTGTGAAGTTCTGTGGGTTTTGACAAACGTGTAATTTCATTTATTTATCTACAGAAGGATCATACCGAATAATTTCAACACTTAACCATCTTCTGTGTTTCACATATCACGCCCTTAACCCCTCCCCCTGGCAGCCACTGATTTTTTTTTTTTTTTTACTGTCTCTATAGTTTTGCCCTTTCTGGATATCATATCACTAAAATCATACAGCCTTTTCCGACTGGCTTCTTTCACTTAGGAATGTGCATTGAAGGTTCATTCATGTCTTGTGGTTTGATATCTCATTTCTTTTTATCGTGTAATAATATTGCATTGTATGGATGTATCCACAGTTTGTATTTATTCATCTGTTAAAGGGTATCTTGCTTGCTTCTGATTTTTGGCAGCTATGAGTAAAGCTGCTATGATTATTCATGGGTAAATTTTTGTGTGGACAAAAGTTTTCAGATCAGTTGGATAAATACCTAGGAACACAATTGTTGGATCATATGGTAAGATTCTGGTTAGCTTTGTCACATATTACCAATCTGTTTTCCAGAGAAACTGTACATCTTGCATTTCTACCAGCAGTGAATGCAAGCTCCCATTGCTCCTCATCCTTCTTAACATTTGATATTATCAGTTTTTTTTAATTTTATCCGTACTAATAAGCACACAGTAAAATCTCATTGCTTTAATTGGCCCTTTCCCTAATGGCATTTAATGTTAAGCATCTTTTCATATGCCATTTTCCATCTGTGTATTTCTTTGATGAGATGTCTGTTAGGAACTTTTGCCCATTTTAAAATAGATCTCTGTTTTCTTTTTGGCTGTGCTGTGTCTTCCTTGCTATGCAGAGGCTTTCCCTAGTTATGACAAGTGGGGCCTACTCTCTAGTTGCAGTGCTTGGGCTTCTCACTGGGGGGCTTCTCTCGTTGTGGAGCATAGGCTTTATGGTGCAAGGGCTCAGTAGTTGTGGCAATGGGGCCTAAATGCCCCACAGTATATGAGACCTTAGTTCCCACACCAGGAATCAAACCTGTGTCCCTTGCATTGCAAGGTGGATTCTTAATGACTGGACCACCAGGGAAGTCCTATTTTCTATTGTTGAATTTTAAGAATTCTCTCTCTCTATATTTTTGGTACAAGTGCTTTATCAGATACTTGTTCTGCAAGTGTATTTTTTCTAGAGTGGCTTGTCTTTTTGTTCTCTTAACAGTGTCTTTACAGAGCAAATATATTTAATTTTAATGAAGGCCAACTTATCAGTTTTATGGATAGGCTTTTGGTGTTGCATTTAAAAACTCATTGGCAAATTCAAGATCACCTAGATTTTACCCTATTTTCCCACCCCTTAAAAGTTTTATAGTTTTGTGTTTTGCTTTTAGATATATGACTCATACTGAGTTAATTTTTGTACAAAGGGTGAAGTCTGTGTCAGATTCATTTTTTTCCTGCTGGTGGACTTCAAGTTGTACCAGTAGCTAGTAAATGTGATATTTTAAGTAAAGTAGATTATAAATTAGGTTTACGGTGGAAAGGAAAGTGTTTTGATTTGATTGTTTTTACATGTTTTGCAAAACCAGTTAAAAGAAACAGTTGAGAAATGACTTGGAAAACCAAAATGTAACACTGCATAGACTTTAGACTATATACCAAGATTGATTCCTGGACATCGTATATAATTCATTTTCTTCTTTCTCACCAACTCAGAGATTCTTCTTTGTGGAAATTAGAATTGTTAATTGAGTAACACATGTCAGTTAGTTTAGATCTAATCATAGAAATAATTAATAAAGCTCTGTTTTTCACAGAAAAAGTCAAAAATAAGGGATTTGCAGGGTGTATGCTGAAAAGGGACAGATGATACCCACACCGTCTAGAAACCTGAGACTCTCTTGCCTTTTTTCAAGTGACTTTTTTTTTCCCAAGTACCTTTCATTTGGTCAACACTTTTTGTTGTTGACATTAGGGCTACAGTTAGAACCAGAACCCTTCAAGAAGCATCTAGATTAGATCAGACATTATAAAACTAGCATCTTTGGTGTGGCAACCATTACATACATTATCTCTTTTAACTCTCACAAGACCTCTTGAAGGCAGGTCTCCTTATTTCTATATTACAGGTAAGAAATATGCTCAGAAAGAGAAAATGACTTGCCTGTGGTCTGCATGGGGAGACAGAGACAGAATTAGGATAGATATCTTGATCTGTCTGACTCTAAAACCCATGTTTTTAGCTTTCTTGTGTTATCTCTGGCTTCCCTGATAGCTCAGTTGGTAAAGAATCTGTCTGCAAAGTGGGAGACCCTAGTTCGATTCCTGGGTCAGGAATATCCCCTGGGGATCTTCTCCAGGGGATCCCACTCCAGTATTCTTGGACTTCGCTGGTGGCTCAGCTGGTAAAGAATCTCTAATAACTGATGTTACTGATGTTACAGCTCTAGTAAGCTGGTGTTATCTCTAGTAACTGAAAAAGTGCTAGGGTAGTATTAATGTGTCTTTGATTTTGTTCTTTTCTTTAACATAGTACTTAAATGACTACTGATTTAACTGTGAATGCCTCAAAAGATTGTGATTTTGAGATCTGTGGAGATTCTTTTAATTTTTTTTTTTTAATGATGGATTTACATCCCACTGACCCAGAGCTATGAGGTATTGCAGCATCTATAAAGAATGAGATTCCTTTAAAGAGAGGAAGTTGTGGGGGATTAGGAAAAGTAGAACACGCATTGTTGTCATTAGCTATTTGTTTATGCCTGTGCCTTGCTGAATTAAGTTTCTTGAGGTCAAGAAAGTGGCTTATTGATATTTACGTACATCACATGTGCTACCCACTCACAAAACGTTTGCTAGATGAAATCAGCACACTATCATAACTTTTTACAAAAGTATCTTTAGAATGTTTAGAAGGGGACGAACTTTTCTTCACCAAGGACTTTGAAGGTTCATTTGTTCATTCAATTCATCATTTATTGAGCATTTATTGAATATCTGTTCTGTGCCAGACACTGTACACACAGAGAGGAATAAGACAGGATCTCTGCCTTCTGTCATCAGGGAACCCAGAGAATGGAGGCAACCAGACAACCATCTCAATACAGTGTGGAGCCAAATGGAGTATGTATTAAACAAACAAGCAACTGATGGACTTTGAAATCAGGGAGACCTTATCTGCCTTAGTTTTCTAATGTTAGAAGTGGAAACAATAGTAGTACCGGCTGATGCAGTTGTTGGGAGGAGGTTAAGTGAACAAGAGAAAAAAATGTACACATTTATATTTATATCTCAGTACATAGAAGAAGGGAGAGGCTCACTGTTGTTGATGGAGTCAGAAAAGTCTTTACTGGGTATGTGACACTTGGCTTTATTATAGGATAAATTTTTGAGGTCAAGAATGAGAGGACTCCAGGGCATTCCAGGCAGAAAGATAAATACATGTGACGTGTGCAGAATGGGTTGGCATGACAGGAGCGATGGGGAATTCTGCACGTTCTCACAGATGGAGCCCCCAGGATTATTAGAAAGAACTGAATAACCAGTTACTTTTCATTTTTATGAGTAACAATACAAAAGAGTAGTCATTACAGTGGAGTAGGAGAAACTCAAGGTACCAAACCTGCTAGAAGAATTGCATGAATGCCTTCTGCTAATCATGTGATTTCTGAATGTAGTCCTTTATGTAGCAGATAAATTCTTGTGTTCCTTTTCAGCCCTGTGACACTCAAGTGATTTTACTAAGAAAGAACACTTGTGTGTTTGGGTGAAATCAGAAGTCCTGTCTCAAACCATTCTTTTTGTAAAAAACTTTTTATTTTATATTGGAGTATAGCTGATTAACAATGTAATAGTTTCAGATCGTTCTTTAGTTTACAATATAAGTTTATACAGCAGAGTGATTCAGTTATATCTGTATATATGTGTGTGTATATATATATATAGATAGAGAGAGAGAGAGAGAGACATACACACACACCGATGAATTATATATATGTATATACACACACATATTTTTTCATTATGGTTTATTAGCAAAGCATTCTTATATTTAGTAGCATGAAAGTGTTAGTGCTCAGTCATGCCTGACTTTTTGCCACCCCATGGACTATAGCCTGCCAGGTTCCTCTGTCCATAGAATTCTCCAGGCAAGAATACTGGAGTGGGCTGCCATACTCTTCTCCAGGGGATCTTCCTAACCCAGGGATCGAACCTAGGTCTCATGCATTGCAGGCAGATTCTTTATCGTCAGGGAAGTCCTATATTTAGTAGCATAGCAACATAAGAATCTAATATCCTAATGAAGTGGGATCTAGTCCTGTTTGAGCCAATCCAAAATTCTAAGAACCAGAACCAAACACAATACTTAGGAATGTGCTAAAGTAATTTGTTCAGTGAATCAATTATGAATTGATAAGAGGTCAGAGTTCTGTAGTTGAAAAATTGTGATTTTAATATAAGGAGAAGGAAAAGAACATGAAGCTCCATAGAAGGAAGAGAAATTTATATTTAAATAGAGGGAAAAAGATATTTTTCAAAGTCCTCTATTAAAGGCTAGTGATATGAATTTCATTTTATTTAGAAAGTTTTTTATTAGCACAATTAGAGTATTACTTCTCTATCACTATTAGAATATCATTCCTTTTCCTAGAAATATATGCATGTTATTGATATAGTAAACCAATAGTGACATATTGGTTTAATGCAACAATAGAGTGTTTCCAGTGTCTGAAATATAACATTTGTGATCACTGAATACTCTGATTTTTCTGCAGATTCTAATATTTGTAATGTTTTATAATATTGTAATTGTTTCTAATACTTTTCATTAGGAAATAAATGTTTAAAAAATATAAGCAGCAGAACAAATTCATAAAGAAATACGTGGATGAAGTGCATTACTTTTGAGAAGACATTGAACGTGATTTAATTTTCTACAATAATTTTGACATTTTGAGTTAATGGTAATCTTAGACATGAACACATAATAAGATGATTGTGAGTATATTGACTTTTAAATGTGAGAAAGATATAACTATGATGAAAGAGAGAGCAGATACATTTAACTTTCATCTGGAAGAAAATAAGACATTATTATAGCTATATAGACTTTTCCCCCCAAATAAGCATGTTAATCTTGTCTGTGTGTTTATGTATATATATGTAATTTCCAGTTTCTCTTTCCAGTATATTTGAAAACTTTTTTTATGAACAACTGTATATTGGGATTTAAAAATACTGCTCTTTAATTCAGAAATATTGATTTAGAACCCTATCTTTAGGGTTTCTTGATTTGTCTTTATTATTTTAGTATGTTTATCTGCATTATCAGAACTTCTGATGTAAAATCTTTTTAGTTTGTGGATGATAAGCTAGGTTAGATATTTTTTATATCTCAAAGTCCTTTTAGTCAAGAGAAAACATCGGTTTTTGTTGCTGGTTTTTTTATTTAGCTCTTTTGGGGGGCCTTGTTAGACTCTGAATAATTTAAAAGCAATGGAATTCTTTCTGTGATAAAAATCTAGTTATCAGGCCAAATCTTGTAGCATTAATCACGTGATACTCGTGTATGTAAAGGTGTAGAATTAATATGTATGCCTGGAGTATGTATATTAAAGAGGGTTTTTTAAATTATTAAAATAGCCCTCTAAAGATTTTAACATATGTGGATTCACAGATTTGCTTAAAGTCTTAGCTATTCTGTTTTTAAGTGAATGATCTATGATAGCCAAGCCTGAAGAATAATGTGTAAAGAATAATAACAAAAAAGTTATAACTTCTTTAAATTTAGGAGTAATTATTTTTCTGTTTTTCTGCATTAGCATATTTGCTATGCTGCACTATAAGATAAATTGAGTTTAAAGTAACATCTTTTTCTATTGTTTTACTTTTTCATATATTTCTTATCCAAACGACCAAAACAAAAATTTCAGCACCATTTATTACAGTGTCCACACACTTGACTGTATTTCACGTTTTTCAGTTTAATCTGAAGACTTTGCATAGTCTTACGAAGGAAACAGTGGTATAAAAATCCTGAAGCAGATAAATGACCATGTGAGTTTTCCCTCAATACCCCTTCTCTGTCCTGCTTGCCTCTTTCCTGCCTTACTCTGTCTTCCAGCCCCAGTGTCTGACCACTTTTTTTCAGGGCCCAAATAGCATTAGTTGAAAAATGTATCTTTCATAACTTTGCTATCTTTCCAGTTACCATTCAGACTTTCTCACTGCGTGGTGAGATCTCAGCTGTGGCGAGTGAAATCTGAATAAAGGAGACATTCATGGTGGTTATGACAGTGAAGGTTAAGTTTAGGCTGCCAGAGAGTTTGAAACAAAGGAGGGATTGAAGCCCTCATCACCTTCATCTTATTTGGGTAGTAAGTAAATTATTTTGGAACTAGTAAAGTCTCATTATGAAGATAATGAAATCTTGTCCAGACTAAGTACTTTCACAGCGACTGACTTCAGCTGGAATGCATCTGGACACCACTAAGTTTTTATACTAATTAGAAAAGATCCACCATGGTTTTGTTTGTATGTTAGAGTATATGCTAGTGACTTTTTAAAAAACATTTTGTTTTGTAGGAGCCCCTAAATACTACAGGGAATTTTAGAATTTGAATTCAAATAGTTGTCAAGTAAATTTGTATAATGTAAAAAAGTTTTTTTTTTTTTTTGTATGGAAAAGTCCATGGTTTCTAAAGGATCTTCAAATGGGAGTAAAATTTCCCTCATCTTGCCCTCAAAGCCTCCCCTCTCACAGCTTCCCCATAACTGTTGTTTAGTCGCTCAGTCGTGTCTGACTCTTTGGGACCCCATGGACTGTAGCCAGCCAGGCTCCTCTGTCCATGGGATTTCCTAGGCAAGCATACTGGAGTGGGTTGCCATTTCCTTCTCCAGGGGATCTTCCTGACCCAGGGATTGAATCTATGTCTCCTTCTTGGCAGGTGGATTCTTTACCTCTAAGCCACCAGGGAAGCCTACCTATATCTGTTACCTAGAATTATTTCCATTTTCTCTCTCTGCCAGGCAGTTGGAATATTTGAAGTATGATTTTGTGAGTTGTCACTGTACTATGAAGTAGAAGGCCTAAGAAGAAGGGATAATTTAATTCATTGGCTGCCAGTTAGATTTTCATGTTATGTTTATTGTTTTCAAAGGCATTTATATGATTTACCTAAAAGATTCCAAACTAATGGATTAAGTGATGAAATCACTGGGAGAACTAGTGGTGGTAACATCTGATATATGAGAGAAATAGTTCAGCAGTAACAAAAGTAGAAACACTAAGATTTCCTGAGAACCTGTAAGCTGTTTTTACCACTACTGTGCTGTTCATGAACTACATATGGGGCACTTTGACTAAATATATTGTAAAGAATAATATATTATTTGTTAGAAATATATGTTACATATTTATTTGATAAATAAACATAAAATAAAGTTGTGTCCCAAACTATACCTGTTCTTGCAAGATTTAATGGCTGGATCTTTCTGGCTAATGCTGATTTTCTTAGACTATTGTGGACATTGATTGGATTTTAGAAATTAGATGTAACAAATGCTTGCTGTCCGTAGAGGCAGATGGGTTTGATTCCGTGATCCTGAGAGAGTGGATATAAATTTGGGGGGAAGCTTTTAAGCTGATCTAAACCTGCTGAGTTTTTCTCTCTTCCAAAGGAGGACAGAAGTACCTAGAATTTTGCAAGGAGTTGATTAGAGAACTTGGCTTAATTTTAAAGACAAAAGATACTAATTATTTTTTTCAAAAGATACTAATTAATTTTTTCTGGAAGAACTTTTAAAGATTTTTATAATTTTATTCATTTTTGACCGTGCTGGATCTTCATTGCTGCAAGAGAGCTTTCTCTGGTTGTGGTGAGCAGGAGCTACTCTCTAGCTGCAGTCCTTGGGTTTCTCATTGTGGTGGCTTCTTTTGCTGGGCAGCACAGGCTTTAAGGAGCAAGGGCTTCGGTAGCTGATGCACGTGGGCTCAATAGTTTCGGCTCCCAGACTAGAGCACAGGCTCAGTAGTTGTGGTTCTTGGACTTAGTTGCCCTGCAGCATGTGGGCTCTTCCTGGACCAGGGATTGAACCTGTGTGTCTGGCATTGGCAGGCAGATTATTTACCACTGAGCCACCGGGGAAGCTCCTGATGCTCTTTTAGAAACTTCTCGCTGTGATCACCTTAGCTTCCTATTTCCCCTTTAGTCTTACTAAGTTTCTGTTACTGCTGGCAGTCATACCAGTCACTGGGAAGGATGATGTGATGGTGGTGGTTTAGTCACTAAGTCATGTCTGACTCTTGTGACCTCATGGACTGTAGCCTACCAGCTCCTTTGTCCATCGGAAGGATGATACTGTGGTAACATTTCCTTTAAAAGGAAAATTACAGAAGAGGAATATGTATACAAATGCATAGTGAATATAGCAAAATACATTCTGGAAGGTCTTTTGTATGTGAGGGTGAGTTTTGTTAGTCGTTGTGGTGATAGATCTTGTTTGACTCATTTCAGCTTTCTCCAGTGATCCTTTGGTGATATGCATATATGAGATAGTTACGTGAGATTAAGGATTTGGTTAAACCATTAGCAAGCACATTGGCTTAATGCAGCCCAGTCTAATTCCTTGATCTAACAATTCTGGACATATACAGCTTTATTTAATAGAAAATAATTTTGTTTCATTTAGTGAAACTTATTTTTCAATAAAGAAATATTAAATAAATGCCTGTATTACTAAGTAGCAATAATTACTGTAATTAACAAAACAGACAAGGTTGCTAACCTTAGAGTACACAGTGTCAGAAATCTAGATTAGAAGAAGCATGCAGAACTTAAAAGAAGCACCAGATTCCATGTAAACGGTCAAAAATGTGGAAAATAAAGAATAACCTTTCTGGCTTCTTCTTCCCTCCCTTCCTTCATCTGTCTCCTTTTTTTTTTCTTCTCATGTTCATTTCTAAGAGAGTGAAGATATTAACATTTTGTATTCTATTTTTTAACACATCCCAATATTGTGGATTTATAAAATAACATTTTCAAATTACATTTTATTTTACAGTCATCCTGCAGAAGAACATTTGTTATTTGTGAACAGCTTTGGGAAAAATTATGATATACCAGTACTCCCTTTGAAAGATTTTTCAACTAAGGTCAGCTTAAGATCAGAACAGACAAGTATGGTTTGTATTAGTTTTATAGACAGTACTCAGTATTCTTTTCTTGGAAATGCCTAGGAATGAAAAAGCCATTATTCATAAAATGAAGTCATGCTGAAGACCTCAGGCTGGTCATAAAGTGGTCATCTTTAGAGATGGCGAAATGTGTCTTACTGGGAATTTGAAATGTGGGTAACTTGAAGACCTTCATTTGAAGCAGCGCTGCCTCATCCTCCTCTGGTGGAGCCCAGCACTTCCTAACACACTGCTCAGATTACACACCACTGACATGATCCCCATAATGTATTTGGCTCATGTGTTTCTCATTAGCTATTATGAATGAAAGATTCATAACTATCTATTTCAGAAAAACATCTTTATTTGCATTACAGAGAGCTCGCTTGGAACGGGATCAAGAATTGTTTTTAAATTGTAAGTCAGCATATATGGTTTGGGTCATGATTGACCCTGGACTTTTAAAAAAAGTTCTGTGGACCAAGAAGGTTCTGAATAAAAGTTTCAGTGACAGTGTTGGCATAAATGGAGAAGAGTGCCTGCATTTTCCCACATTCCTAGTGATTTGGAGTAAATATTTTTGTAGAAAGCCCTGCTAACCTTTACCTTATCTTGCTTACCAGGTGATATATGACAGGATCACAGAGGGGAGTAGGACATCACGCAAACTTGCCAGACAGATAATTAGAGTCCCCGTGGCAACCTTGTGACCTGATTTTCCAAGCTCTGTCGTCCTAACTGGAGAGATAATAGCTGTATGCTGTCAGCTTGAAAGAACTGTAGGCTTGTGTGCAAGTTGAAGGGTTGGGGAAGGGAGAGGGGGTGGATATATAAATCCCATCTCTGCAGGTTTCCAAATCCATGTTATAGAAACACTTTTGTTCTAAAAGAAAACTTAATTCATTATTTCCTCCTTTTGGCTATTACTTCTTATATGTTAACAAATCACTACCAAACAAATTAGTACCAGAGGAACTTTTTTAAATTTTAATTTATGGCATACTAAAAATTAGTTATTTTTAAAGTCTTTTTTCCTTAAAGAAAAAGGTAAGATTTGAATGTATTGGTTAGAGGGGGTGAAATCATTTTCACCCTTTGCTTTTGTAGTAAATTAGTTTGTGCATTTCTGGTAGCAGTTCCTGAACTATCCAAATAAGATGCTCGTTTTTCTCTCACTAGGCAAATATTAATGTTTATGAATACCTGAAGTTGATTATGTGATATTAAAAGTCACATAAGATTTCCAGCCTTTGTTATATTAATACATTCTACAAGTTGTTACTACAAAAATGAGAATTTTAGATACCAATGTGAGTCAGTCCTTTTTGGTTATACACTGACTTTTTTTTTCTTTTTTGGCCACACCTCATGGCATGTGAGTTTGGATCCTCCACCAGGGACTGAACCCATGATCCTCGAAGTGGAAGTGCTGAGTCTTATCCACTGGACCACCAGGAAACTCCTACACTGACTTCTAATTGCTCTCCTGTCTCTATATATTCCCACTTGATGTGAACAGAACTTTTTCCTACTGTATATACATAGTTCATGTCATATGCTATGTTGAAATATATGGAGATTATTTGCTGAAATAATAAAACTCATTCAAACTTGCATCAGCTAGATTTTTAAAATCAGGTTTTTTTCTGACGAGAACTTGTGCTTAAGCACTTGCTTCTACCATATCATGTCTCTCTTCCCACTCCTAACATTTTCTTACTTTTCTCCAGCATGTCTTGAAGGGGCTTATAAACCCAGTTCTAAAATATGTCATGCATCTCCCTTCAACAGGTAATTGGCCCCATGCCTGTCTTTAATCCCAAATTGCACTGAGGTATCTCGTTCATTTTCCTTCTTCCTCAGATGTGATTGAGGTTTTCTAACCTCGTGACTGCCTTCTAATTTTCAGTGTGACGTAGACCAAATTGTAGTCAGAGAGTCATTAATAGTCAAAATTAATAATATTGGAATGTAATTTTAATAATTTAGGCCTCTCTGTCCTAGTAAATGTATGAGAGAGTCAGTCTAAACAGTTATTCTTCTGTCGTATGCGTGTGTCTGAGTCAATGTCTATATAGTAAGCTGTTGGAGTCAGGTCTCTTGGTGCAGTGTGACGCGAAGCTAGAAGCTGTTCTCTCAATGATCTCTTGTGCTGCCTTTGCATCTGGTTCCCGGCCAAGATTCTTGACACGAAGCTTGTACCTGTTGCGTTCTCTACCACACTTTTCCTATACACTTGTCAGCCCACTTTAGTCTGCTGCCTAAGCTCATTCCCGTAGGTTATTTGTAATCTTCGTAAAGGCCAAACTTAAAACATTTGGTTTTTCTCGTACTTGATTTTGCTGTAACTATTAGAAAGAACATGGTTTATATTTAGTTCAGTATTGAATTTTTGTCACCTAGAGTTTCTAGTACTCTGTAGATTGTTAATTTTACTTCCTTATTTTTATTATTTATTTGTTTGGCTGCGTCAGTCCTCGTTGCTGCACACGGAGTCTGTAGTTGCAGCACCCAGGCGCTCTCTAGTTGTGGCACACGGGCTTAGTTGCCCCACAGTATGTGGGATTTTAGTTCCCCGACCGGAGATTGAACCTGTGTCCCCTGCATTGCAATGTGGATTATTAACCACTGGACCACCAGGGAAGTCCCCGTAGATTGTCTGTTTGCTGAATGGATATATGTTTGCAATGATCACTGTTTTTTTTTTTCCTCCCCTGAAGAATGTTTTATTCCTTTGGCTCCCATAGTGCTGTTCTTTCCTGGTTTCTTGTTTTATCTATCTGTACTTAGATGTTAATTCAGAAGCTGTACTCCTTGGAGTTTAATAGGTATGTAAAAAGTTGTTCCACAGTGGTAATCTTCTAAAGTAAGTTCTGGCATCATTTGGTAGCCAAGGAGAGCCAGCACTTTTTTGCAGGGAGTGGGTGGGGGATGGGAGAGTGGGGATGAGTAGGTTCTCAGTGCATGGTTTTGTCTATAATCTGAACACTGACAGGTTGAGAAGTTTCTGAATTTTCCAGGATTCTTTTCTCAGCCTTCATCTAATTTCATGTTTCATTATCTTCCAAGGTGACTTCAGCCACTCACATTGTTTCACTTAGAACGTTGACTGTCAATTCTTTATCTCTCGCAGATGCTGTTCTCCTGAGCTCCAGGCCTTTAGTTCTGACTGTACTGCATGTTGCACAGGCCCCTTGGCCTTCACAGATGCCCAAATACATTGTTGCCTTTTCCCTAACCCAGCTCCCTTCTCTTCTCTTCCTGTTCCTCTGAATGGAGCCACTGTTACACAAATGGTAATTCTGTGAATCTTTCTGAACTCCTAATTCTGCCTTAACCCTTAACTTTGTCCAACCTAGAAGGGATCAGTTTGTTGATTTTTTTATTATCGAATGGGTGACGGCATCCCTTCTTCCCTGTCTTGACTTCTAATCATATTTTTTATGTTGCTTAAAATTCCTCACTGTTTCCCCATATGTTCACTACACAGACAGTTCCCCCTCGTACGGCACGCAGCAGCTCCTGCTCTCCTTCCAGGCTTTTCCTCTTTGACTGCCAGTGCCCCACAAATGCTGTAACAATTGTCATTCCCTGAATACACTCAGCTTCACTCTTGCGTGACTTTGCACACTCCATTTCCTCTGCCTGGATTTCCTCTCTGTTGTCCTCATCAGCTTATCTATATCATTTTAGATTTGGCTTAAAGATCACTTTCCCAGAAAAAAGTCTTTTCTTTGTGCCTAAGTGGTAGGCTGTACTTACTTTAAAATAGTAATTATGCTGTGTTTTATGGTTTGTTTACTCTCTTTTCTCTCTACTAGTCTGAGCACTTACAGGTGGGGGATGTGTTGGAATAATCTTTGTCTTTCTTGTGCCTTAGCACACTGCTGGATGCAAAGTATGTACTCAGTTTTTGTTTTAATATGTATTCGGTGAATGTATGCTTAACATGCCTTTGTGTTAGCGGGCTTCTCTTCTGCAGGTAAAGAGAGTATGATGGAAAAACTGAGCAGAATTCATTTATTCACAATTGGACCATTTCACCTGCTTCCTTTCACAGAGAATACTGGAGGTGAGATTTTGAGGCAGTCTGTTTACAGTATTATTCTGTTCCCCTGTGTCCTGTCTTTCTTCCATATGTTGCACCATAGATGCCTTAAGGTTGTCCTCCAGTTACCTAAGACATATCTCCGTGACTATCTTCTCTACCCTCGTGAACTAGTGAAATATATTATTCAAGTTATGTCTGGCTGGTGTAATTTATAGATAAAGTGCTGAGATTTGGAAATTTAAAAAATTTAAAAATTTAAATGGGGCAATTTAAATGTTAAATTTAAATAGAAACTTTTGCTTGCCACCACCCTTCACAACCCTCCTTTCAATGGAAAGAAGATTTATAGTATTTGCCAGTGAGAGATCAGGAGCCAACCAAAGTGCCTATCTGGCAGTGACTTATTTTGTATCATAATTATTTAAGAAAAATAAATTATTTAAGAAAAAGTAGCTTGAAAGTGAAAGTGAAGTCACTCAGTCATGTCCGACTCTTTGCGACCCCATGGACTGTAGCCTGCCAGGCTCCTCCTCCGTCCATGGGATTCTCCAGGCAAGAATACTGGAGTGGGTTGCCATTTCCTTCTCCAGGAAATCTTCTCGACCCAGGGATTGAACCCAGGTCTCCCACATTGTAGGCAGACGTTTTACCGTCTGAGCCACCAGGGAAGTCCTTGTGAGTAATCAAAATAAGAATATTAAAATATTATATATATATATGAGAAATTTAGTTTGTGTAGTTCAGCATTCTTATTTTACTGATGAAGAAAGTAAAACCAAGATGTGTCAAGTGATTTGTCCTAAGTCACGCAACTAGTTTATTGCAGAATTTCCTAATATCTAAGCATTCTAAGCCTTCATATAACTGTCATGAGCCTGATGCTCTATTGAATTTGTTAGAAAATTGAAAATTCATTTATTCAAAATATTTATCAGCTATCTTCAAAAAAAAAACAACTAGATATAGTTCTAGGCACTGATGATACAGATGCTAATAAGGTGGCTCTCCCTGGTTGCACCTAAATCGTGGAGTGAGGGAGGCATTGAAAATTATGAAAATGATATAAATGATATCTATCTACTCAGTCACAGGTATAATACTTGGCCTATATTAAAAATCTCTTTATTAAAGTCTGAGAACAAACTTGCTTAGCTTTTTTTCCCAATCCCAGAACAAACAGGAAGAAAAAAAAATAGATGATGATGAGGTTCTAGAAAGGTTTATAAACAGTAATGTGAAGCTGATAAGCTGGGGAGAAAGAGAAAAAAATAAATTTATTTACACATATTATATACTATATATACTATATGTTAATATATTATATCAGGCAGAAGAACCCAAACTCATTGTGGACTAGGAAATGACTATAGTCCTGAGCAGAGCATCAGTGGGCTGAGTGTCCTTTGGGCTGCAGAAGAATGGTATCATCACATGGGGGAATGAGAGTTTTCTGTTGTTTTCTCCACTCAATCCTGAAGGAAATCAACCTTGAATATTCACTGGAAGAACTGTTGCTGAAGCTGAAGCTCCCAATACTTTGGCCGCTTGATGCAAAGAGCCAACTCATTGAAAAAGACCATGATGCTGGAAAAGATTGAAGGCAAAAGAATGGGGCGGCAAAGGATGAGATGATTAGATAGCATCACTGACTCAGTGGTCATGAATTTGAGCAAACTCTGGGAGGTAGTGAAAGACAGGGAAGCCTGGTGTGCTGCAGTTCTGGGGGGGTGGTCACAAAGAGTCAGACATGGCACGACAACAACCATTGTTTTCTCCCCACAACGAGTACCTGGTTTTGACAGTCACCCATGGACAGTAGTGCCCTTGTGGAAGTCTGGTAGTCCAGCAGAGAAGTTCAACATACTGTTGTGGGGGCGAAAATGTCTGAGATTGCATGCAGTGAAGAGGGCAACAGGAACAGTTGTGGTTTACTTGCATCACCCTTTCCCCAAGGTGGCACAGCCGAATGCCAGTAGGGACCTTCCTGACCGGTGCTTTCTTCCACAGGGGAAGCTGAGAGTGTTTGAGCACCTCAGTGCCTCATCCGTTCACAGCTCCATACTCTACCCTGCGGCCAGCTCCCTGTGTGCACCCCTGAAGCAAAGACATCTAACCTTTGCAGACATTGGTGAGCACAAATGGAAAGCCAAATGGACTCTCCAGGATTGGGAGAGACCACATGAACTTGAGCATTCAAGACTGCCCCAGGGAAAGCAAAATGGGAGGCTCTCATCATTTGACCTGGCTTTGCAGGATCCACAGAAGGCATACAGTCTTAAGAATTCACTCACAAAAAGGAACAATAAGTGTGGAACAGGTGAATCCATAGAAAAGATTTGAAAAAGCCTCCAAATTCCTAGCAAGGCTCTGGAAGGTGGTTTTCTCCTAAAAGCAGTGTGTTAAAGACTGGAGTAGGTGACTGCTTCTTCAAATGCAAAGACAGCAATGCAAGACTCTAAGGAACATGAAAGATCAAAGAAAATGACACTATGTAGGAATACAGTAATTTTGCAGTAACTAACACCCCTCCTCAAGAAAAGAGAGTTACAATTGTTCCCAGTAAAAGAATTCAAAATAGTAATTTTAAGGAAGCTTAGGGACCTACAAGAAAACACAGGCAGTTCAATGAAATTTAAAAAAAAATCAATATATGAACAAAATCAAATGTTAAACAGAAAAACAGGAATCAAAAAAAAAAAAAAGAACCAAATTGAAATTCTGGAGCTGAAGAATATGATGAATGAAATGAAAAAAATGCAAGAGAGAGCATCAGTGTCTGACTGGATCAAGCAGAAGAAAAAAATCTGTGAAGCAGAAGGTAGGTCATTTCAAATTATCCAGTCAGAGGAATTCAAAAGAATGACAAAGAATGAAGAAAGCCTATATGAGCTATGAAATACCTTTAGGAGAAACAACTATATATTATTGAAGTCCCAGAGGGAGAAGGGAGCAGAAAGCTTGTTTAAAGAAATAATGGATGAGAATTTTCTAAATATGGGGAGAAAGTTGGGCTTCTAAACTTATGAAGCTCATAATTTCCCCCCAGATTTCAACCCCAAATGATTTACTACAAGACACATTATAATAAAACAGTCTAAAATCAAAGGCAAAGAGAATTTTAAGAGCAACATGAGAAAAACCTTCCTTAAGGACAAGGAAAGCCCCACAAAGCTATCAGTGGGTTTCTCAGCAGAAACAGTGAAGGCCAGGAGAGAGTGAGATGCTATATTCAAAGTGATGAAAGAAAAAACTGCCAACCAGGACTATTTTACCCAGTAAAGTTGTCCTTCAGAAATGGAGATACAGAGACTTTCCTGGTGGTCCAGTGGCTAAGACTTGGTGCTACCAATGCAGGGGACCTGGGTTCGATCCCTGGGCGGGGAACTAGATCCCACATGTTGCAGCTAAGACTTTGCATGCCTCAACTAAAGGTCTAATGTACTGCAACTGAGACTCCACACAGCCAAATAAAAAAAGAAATGGAGAGAGAAAGACTTTCCCAGACAAACAAAAGCTGAGGAATTCATCACCATTATACCTGCCTGATGGAAAGGGCTGAAAGGAGTTCTTTGAGCTGAAAATGAAAGGACCCCAATTATAATAGTAACAAAAAACCATGAAACTGTAAAATACAATGGTAAACATAACTATAGTCATATTCAGAATGCATTAATACTGTATTATAGTAGTGTGTTAAGCAGTTGACTCTAGTATGAATTTTAAAGGACAAAAGTATGGAAAATATCTAGAGATGCGGTAATTTATTAATGGATACACAGTATAAAAAAAGGTAAATTGTGACATCAAAAACATAAAATGTGTAACTACAGTGGAAATGCTGTATAACTTAAATGAAGAGGGATCTGTTATATATCATTTATGACACTGAGAAGCTACTATTTATGTGTGTGCATATATATTTTTGAAGAATTTTAAGTTTGAAAACGATTTTTTCCAGTGCCAAAGTTATGGTCTGGTTTATTGCAGAAACTCTATAAAGACGTTGAGTGAATATTGAAGAAAAGTCCTATGCTTGAAATTACTTTTCCAAAACATTGTAAAAATGTTATGTTCATAGTTTGCAGAAATTTATTTAATTCTCAATAGAGTTGAGTTATAGTGGCCGAAGTTTTCTCTTTTTATAATTGGAACAAGAGTCATAAAATCTATCTCAGAACCTGAGAAACATATCTTACCCTTCTTGCTAAAACCTTTTGAAAAATATTCTCTCTAGTCTTTCTAATGTTCTTCAACAATCTGTTTTTTCCCCCTAGAGAGGGATTTTCATCTCTCTTTTTCCTTGCTGATTCAGGAGTAAAATAACCTCTTTCTTGCCGAAAGAAGATACTATTTTCTGTATGATAAAGTGATTAGGTTGGTTTATGTCATTTTAGCTCTCCTGATCTTAAATTATGTGTATGCTAAATACGTTTGTGTGGTGTGAATTCTTTTTTCTTTTTGTAGCATCCTGACTCTTTCCCAAAGTTTCTCTGTGCTGATCAAGTGATTGCTTTTTCAGATTCATCTAAAGTGGTTTGGCTGAAATTAAACAGAATTAGAGACTGGTTGTAAAATGTTCTAAAATTAAAGCAAGAAGCTAAAAAACATGAGGGACAAAATTTGCTCAGCCATGTTTCACGGAATAGTTTTGTTCTTTCTTGTTGTTCATTTTCTAAGTCATGTTTGACTCTCTGTGACCCCATGGACTGCAGCATGCCAGGCTCCCATCTTTCATTATCTCCTAGAGTTTACTCAGATTCATGTCCATTGAGTTGGTGATGCAATCTAACCATCTTATCCTCTGTTGCCCCTTTCTCTTCTTGCCCTCAGTCTTTCCCAGCATCAGAGTGTTTTCCAGTGAGTTGTTTCTTTGCATCAGGTGGCCAAAGTATTGAAGTTTCAGCTTCAGCATCAGTCCTTCCAATGAATATTCAGGATTAATTTCCTTTAGGATTGACTGGTTTAATTTCCTTGCTGTCCAAGTGAGTCTCAAGAGTCTTCTCCAGCACCACAGTTCAAAAGCATCGATTCTTCTGGTAACAGAGTGTTTGGGCTTGGACTTGCACTTCAGTTGGTGTTCAAAAGTTGAACTCCCTTATTTTGACAGAAAGTGGATCTGAAGCCACAGCTCTCTAGAGAGCAAAGCTTCTTTACCCAGACTGCTTGCCCTGTGCTTATTCCAGCCGTCACTTGGCCTTTGGGTAGTTTACTTTTATGTTTGGTACCTTGTTGCCTGGAATTAAAAAGGAAAAGTTATGATCAGATGGCCCTTAAGTTTTATTTTATGTTTGTCAGTAAAAGGGCTTTTATATGACAGGCATGTTTTCTCTAATTCACTTCCAAAAACTTAGAGGGAAAGAAAAAAGGACAAAATAGTGAAGGGACTTTGGGATCACTTCCTCGTAATATCTCATTTGAATACATGATTAAGTTATACAAAATATGTTTCGTTCCTGCTTTCCTTTGTATTTTGAAATTAGCTCTCAATACTGTCACAAAGAATCCTTACAGTGAGTTAGTTTCAGAGACAGTTCAAAGCCAGGGAGAATCTCCTGCCCATGAGAAGAGCACATCTTTGACCCCTTCTCCTTTGCCAGCCACGTCCAATTGGTTGCCAACTCCTGCGACTTTCACATTAAAGTTAATCCTTGCCTTCGCCCTGTCTGCTTTAACATTCACAATTTTAGGGTCACATAAATGTTTTCTTAAGCTATTGCCTCCTAAGCCATATCTGCATCTGCTTCTGTGCTACTTCAGTTTTCATTCTAATTGCTCTTCCAGTTCAGTTTTGCTAAAGCCAAGCTCAGATGATGTCAGTTTGTGCTTAGTTGCTCAGTTGTGTCCGACTCTTTGTGACCCCGTGGACTGTAGCCTGCCAGGCTTTTCTGTCCATGGGGATGCTCCAGGCAAGAATACTGGAGTGGGTTGCTATGCCTTCCTCCAGGGGATCTTCCCAACCCAGAGATCGAACCCAGGTCTCCCACACTGCAGGCGGAGTCTTTACCTTTTGAGCCACTAGGAAAGCCCAAGAATACTGGAGTGGGCAGCCTATCCCTTTTCCTGGGGATCTTCCCGACCCAGGAATCGAACTGTGGTCACTTGCATTGCAGGTGGATTCTTTACTAGCTGAGCTACAGATGATGTCAGGCCAGTCCTTAAAAAACTGCCGACAGGAAAAGATTCAGTCTCAGCCCTCCATAACCTGGTTACTTGCTTTCATTTTTAGCCTCACCTCTCTCCCTTCTTATAAATGCCTCTTTAGCCAAAATGAAGCACTCTGCACTTGTCCCTGAAATCTTCCATATCCCCAGGTTCTCGACTCTTAATGTCTCTCTTCTCTCTGTTTACTTGAAATGTCTTTTGACCTTATCTTCATATGCAAATCTATTCTCTCTTTTGGCAAATATATTCTATGCCATCATGGAATAAAATTCACCTTCCCTGATACCACCCCTACTGCTCCCGCAGTCCTGCGGTTTGTTTTCTCAGGATCTCTTTGGCACTCACTCACTTCTGTTGTGTGCTGTAGGGTATACGTGTGTGTCTCACCAGACACCAGGTATTTGCCTTCTGCCTTCCGACTCTATAGATTCCATATCTGAATTTTACTCCTGGCTGGGCCACAAGGCCTAGAGCAGTGATTTTGTGTGTGATAAAAGCTTTAATATATGTTTTAGTTAAATGGTAAAATGAGTGAATCTCTATCCTGCATATTCCACCATGAATTCTACATCAGCAGGGCCTCAATTCCCACACCTGAAAAGAAAAATTTTAATACTGGCCACCGTTTTTTACTGAGCCTGCACTGAAATACTCTGTGAAAATTTAATCATGGGGACAATCAGAATGTACTCTGTCATTTAGGAAAAAACCTCTGGCAAACACACCTGTTTTTCAAGTTCTCAGTTTTTAAGTGTGGGCTATGATTATTCCCATTAAACATCTCACAGATTTAATAAAGTGAGCCATTGTGTTAAAGTTTTATAACTTTGTGAAGAAACTGAACTCTTGAAATAGAAGGCTAACAAAGGTGAAGAGTATTTCAACTTGACACTTTCTGTTCTATCCATTCCTGTCATTACAGAACAGTTGTTAAGATTGGTGTAAAATGCCAGCCTGTGAGTAAGACAGTGAGAGCTTTCTGATACTTTTATTAATCAAACCCTCCTGAAAAGGGCCTCAGAAGCAGCTCTTCAGCCCATTGTTTTTAGAAAGCTCCATGATAATTGTGAATATTTTTAATATTATGAATAATATCCATTCTTTTTCTGTTTTTTTATTATTGTTTCTCAGTTTTCTTTGGTAAAGTGAATTGGGTTCAGTGTTGCTTGTTCGAGTTTTGTTTACCATGTGATTTTCAATCCAGGTTTTTATAATGAAATGAAGTCCATCTAAGAAATGGAAATTACAAATAATTAAGACACTGGAACTATTTTGGGTATTATTCAGCTGCTGAAAGCAAAACAAGTATAGCCAGAAAAAAAAATTGAAAAATAAATAAATATTACTCTGGTCAGAATGCTTAGGAAGTTTTTGTACTGTGTTCAATTTATTTATTTTGCTCTGTACTCAGTTTCTGGTACATTAGACAAAGGACTGAAAATATAGTTACTATTTAGAGATGTTCATTGTTTGAGAAGAAATTCAGCTGAGTCTTGATCATTCTCATGACATATATAGAATAATTTTATAGAGACTGTTTTAAATTATAAATACATTTTCTGTGTTAATGTTTTAAGTGTTGCTTTCCAGATATGATGCTTAAGATATTTCTGTGGACATGTTATATTCTAATTGTTTCATTCAATGGTGTCTTACACCATACGTGTTTAAATGAAAGTTGATTGATATCATAATGCTGGTTTGCTTGGTTTACTTAAAATCCTGAAGAATTCTCTTACATATTTCCATGAAAGTATATTTTTCATTTATTTCTTCCTTATATGTATATACCAACTGTGGCATCTATTTTAATGAGAGTGTCAATAAAATTTACAGAAGTAGAATTGCTGTTTGTCTATTAATGATGGAAAAATAACTTGTAACATGTTCCTGAGTATGTCTATTATTGTGAGTGCTTTTTGATAACCATCAGTTTATTTTGCTGACATTATTCTATAGAAAGACACTCACCTTTTTTTTAGTGGTTAGTTCATGCAGTCTTGATTAATGGAGCATAAAGTGAGATCTTATGTGGTGACAGAGTTTAACTTCGGAGCATATGGGAAAAAATGAAGTATCTCTTCAAAGAATTTAAATATCTTACAGAGAACTCTTTGCTACTCAATTGTGAACAATTATAGTTGTGTCTAATTTTTATTTTATATTTTAATTGCTCAGGTGATTTTAATTTTTATCTATAAAGCCTTAAAACTATAGTCTGATTAAAGTAATTTGTGTCTAAGAAATGATTTTGATCCCTGTAGATTTTTCTTTTTCTATGGAATCAAAAGGTATGTAAACCTGGAACCTTCAGAGAGTGCCAGACCGTCTCCTTTTGTCTTTTTATCACTATTGTATCATATGTTTTCTGCTGTCACTGTTAATATGACTTCAAGAGGCAGCTGTCACTATTGTTTAATGATAGTCATTCACCTCTAAGGGCTAGGAAAAAGACTTTTTTCCTGTATGCTTATGTGCAGATAGCTAAATCACTACTATGATGGAAGGAGATTATATTTGCTTAATACTGAAAATACTTTTTTCGCTAATAATTTTAAAAGTATCAAGAACTCAACTTTAGAGTGGTATTCTTTAATTAATTCTTGGTAAATAGAGCACACCCAAGTTTGTACAAGCTGCCGGGGAACTGTATTGCATCTTTACTTCTGTTCTTAAAATCCCAACTTCCCCTGTTTGCCCAGGATTGTTGTTTGCTATTGTTTAGTTGCTAAGTCATGTCCGACTCTTTTGCAACCCTGTGGAGTGTAGCCCACCAGGCTCCTTTGTATATGAGATTTTCCAGACAAGAACACTGGTGTGGATTGTCATTTCTTTCTCCAGGTGTTCTTCCCCACCCAGGGATTGAACCTGCATCTCCTGCATTGGCAAGTGGAATCTTTACTCCTGAGCCACCGGGGAAGCCCCTTCCCAGGATTATTCAAAAGTTAATTGTATAATCCAGAATGGTCTTTAAAAAAAAATGGACACCTCCAAGGCTCTTTCCAGCTGTGATATTCTACAAGTCGTTGATTTTAATTTAGCTCAGTTCTTACTTCAAGGGAAGCATGGCATAATTCTAATTTTTAAGGTAGTATTTATTTATATTATCTTAAATTGAGTGGAAATCTTTATTTATAAAATAACAACTGAAAAATATCCAGCTTCTTATTCTCTGGGGAAAGGCAATTCTGTAATACATTTTTCCCCCCTTTACACTTGCAATGCTTTTACTTTGTGAAATATAATTGAGAAAATAGATTTCTAGACAGCTTGAAACTGACAAATGAGTATTTTGACAGATATTCCTGGAAGAAGAGCTATAGCCATCAACCACTTCAGTTTCCTTATTATAACAACTGTGTTTAGCAGAGAACAAGACACGATTTGAAACAAATATTTAGTTTTGGGGGAGGTGGGTGAATATAAAACTCTTAAAATATATTTGAAAGATAGGGCATTTGTTTCAGTGTTAAAGAAGAAGAGAGAAACTAACAATGTTGGTATAAAGTACTTTTTTATGGCCTAAGACTGACCTGATACTGTGAACTTTTGCATCTTCCATTTAAGAGGAACCACTTTTCTCTGCCATCTAATGGCTTTGTCCTGTGTACTGTCTGTCTGTAGCTTTAGAAAAGAAAGCTTCAAAATAAACCTTACCGCAGAAACACATTTTTTGGTTTTTGTATAAAATACCACTCGCGAGCAGTAGTCACTTGACCTCAGACTGGTAGAACTAGTCTGTTTCTATAAAGTTGCGTTACGGAAAAAGTAGACCTGAGCTCTTTTGATTCTATTTTTATCTCATTCCAGTTCCACTTTGTAAATGTTTCCTTAACCTGTATGTATTGTAAACTGTATTCTTTAGGTTTTCCTTGATCATATAAGCACACTGACTGGAGTATAAGGAGCAACATGCAATCTCTTGTTCATCACCCAAAGTGTTGGCTGCTGCCATTAGTTTTCTCCATCATCATTGTCACCATTGCCACTGTTGATTTATCATTAATATACGTATTTAAAAAACAGAGGCTGCTGTTTGACTGGTTTGTAGAATTTGTGAAAAGCATAAATCTGAGGCTTCCCAGGTGGCATAGTGGTTAAGAATACACCGGCAACACAGGAGACATGGGAGACGTGAGTTCAACACCTGGGTCAGGAGAATCCCCTGGAATAGGAAATCACATTCCACTCCAGTACTCTTGCCTGGAAAATTCCATGGACAGAGGAGCCTGGTGGGCTATTGTCCATGGGGCTATAAAAGAGTCAGACACAACTGAGCAACTGAGCACACACATAAATCTGAAATGCTTAAAATGTGACCTGGTGTTTAAAATTATAAATAGTTAAAGAATGAAATTCTGCTTGGTAGTAATGATTGAATGTTTTTTCCTGGCTTAGCGAATCAAGCTAGATATATGTTTACATGATCCCAGGGAGTCTTATTTCATAAATTTAAGCCTGTATTACAGTCAGTTTCATTTAACTAGGACATGGTCATCACCACGTTCTGTTTCTAAAATTGAAGTGTATTGGATTAACAATATTGTATTGGTGTCAAGTGTATAGCATAGTTACTCAGTGTTTTTTACAGTTTATACTTCATTCAACATTACCCTAATATAATGGCTGCTATTCCCTGGCATGTGCAATATATCCTAGTCTCTTACCTACTTTATACAAAGTGGTTTGTATGTGTTAGTCTTGTACCCCAACCCCCACCTCCTCTACTTCCCTCTCCTCACTGATGACTGTTGTTTGTTTTCTGAATCTGTGAGTCTATTTCTGTTTTGATACATACATTTATCTGTATTATGTTTTGGATCATATATATAAGTGAGGTCATACAGTATTTCTTTTCTCTGACTTATTTCACTAAGCATAATATTCTTTAGGTCCATTCACATTGCTGCCAGAATTTCATTCTTTTTAATGGCCAAGTAATATTCCAGTGTGTGTGTGTGTGTGTGTGTGTGTGTGTGTGTGTTGTGTATACACCACATCTTCTTTATCCTTTTGTCTATTGATAGACACTTCCAATTCTTGGCTGTTGTTAATAGTGCTGCTATGAACATTAGGGCGTGTGGATCTTGTCAAATTAGTGTTTTTAATTTTCTTCAGCTTTCTACCCAGAAGTGGAATTGCTGTATCATCTGTTACTTCTTGGGCTTCCCTGGTGGCTCAGACGGTAAAGAATCCACCTGCAATGTGGGAGACCTGGGTTTGACCCCTGGGTTGGGAAGATCCCTGAGAGGTGGGCTTGGCAACTCACTGTAGTATTCTTGCCTGGAGAATCCCCATGGACAGAAGAGCCTGGTGGGTCCATGGGGTTGCAGAGTCGGACACGACTTAGCGACTAAGCACAGCAGCATGTGTTACTTCTGTTTTTAGGGTTTTTTTGAGGAACTTCCGTATTCTTTTCCATAGTGAGTATACCAATTTACATTCCCACCAATAGAGTACAAGGGTTCCCTTTTATCCTCTTCCTTTCCAACATTTGTTATTTGCAGACTTTTTGATGATAGTCATTCTGACAGGTGTGAGGTGATATTTCACTGTGGTTTTGATTTACACGTCTCTAATAATTAGCAGTGATGAACATCTTTTCATGTGCCTGTTAACCATCTGTATGTCTTCTATGGAAAAATGTCTCTTTAGGTCTTCTGCCCGTTTTTTGATTGTGTGGTTTGTGTGTGTGTGTGTGTGTGTGTGTGTGTGTGTGTGTGTGTGTGTGTGTGTGTGTGTGTTAAGTTGTATGGACTGTTTAGCTTGGATATTAACCCCTTGTGAGTCTTATCATTTGTAAATATCTTCTTCCATTCCATTGGTTGTCTTTTTGTTTAGTTAATAGTTTCTTCTGCTGTGCACAAGCTTTTAGGTTTGATTAGATCCCCATTTGTTTACTTTTGCTTTTGTTTCTTTTGGTTTAGGAGACAGATCCAAAAGGGTATTGCTACAATTTATACCATAGAGTGTTCTGCCTATGTTCTTGTTGAGTATTCATTTCTCTATTAAACCTTTTCTCCAAGTGTAGATACATTATCTAAAATCAAAATACTCTTGCCTTATAGGAGACTCATAATTCCTTTAACTCCATATAGACATTTTGAAAATTACTTGTTTGTGATACTAATTACCTCACTTCTTGCTTTTCTGAAGAAATTTCTTCTCCAAGTTTTGTTGGCCTCCTGTCATTTATGTCTTCCTTCCCTACCCTCGATAATTTTTGTGTCTCATACTTTTTTTTCCTAATAATTAAAAAAACAAAACCAACTGTTCTTTTAAACTGAAAGCTGTTTGAAGGGTACAGTTTTCTAATCCTTTATTCTCTCTCTCTCTTTGGAAGGGGGGAGCTCTGTTTTTTTTCCCTTTCTTTTTTTCTTTCTCTTTGTTCCCCATAAGAGTTTTTTTTCAAACTCCTATTAATATCTAACCTCTCTAACATCTGCTTGAGATGGATGTAGAAATCAGCAGTGGGTGTGGAGACATAAGTACAAGTATGGAGTCACACCCATGTTCCTAACAAGTATTTATGCATGAGGCTTTTACTTGTATTCTGTAGTTTATTGTACTCTGATAACTTTAAAGTGAAGCAATGCATTGATAGGCATTAATTTTCAGGGGACAAGCTTATTTTATTTCACCTAGGTATTCTTTGCAGTTTCTTTTGTTAAGGGAAATCTGGTTGTTAGTTTTGATTTGTGAACTGAAAAAAGCTTTAAAATGTTAAAAATTGGATCTTCTTCCTTTTTTAAAACATTTTTGGCTGCAGCTTGCTGAGATCTTAGTTCCCTGACTAGGAATTGAGCCCAGGCCCTCAACAGTGAAAGCATGGAGTCCTAACCACTGGACCACTAGGAATTTCTGGATCTGATGCTTTTTTTCTGATTTATCTGGAATTCTAAATTGGCTGTGACCCCATAACGGAAAGAACTAAGCTTAATTATAACCTGATCAATATTAAATGCAGCTTAACCTGTTTATAGAAAAAGATGTTTCTGACTTTTAATACGAAATGATTTAATGGAAAGTGGTTAATGGTCTCCTCTTTGTAGAGAATGATGTTGTACATAGCATTGATGATGCTTTAGTTATAATGGTTGTAGGTAGTACTTATCTTTCACTGAGTTATTTATAATATCATTCTTAGAAAGTATGAGACCTTGTACCTTGAGATGAGTGGTTAGATAAAGAAGAGGTCAAGTTTTAGTCATATTATTCAAACTGAACTCTTTTCTGTAGAATCTAGCACCTTAGATTTATAGCACTCTTGGGTATTCATTGAAAAAAGATAAATTGTTGAAGTACAGTTTCTTCTGAAGTTCAGATATTATTTTATCTAGTTGAAGTTTCACCAAGCCTAGAAAATGACTGGCAGTCATAGACTTACACAGAGAAAAGGTCTTCAAAAGTTTGTAGGTTTTACACCTCAGGTAAAATCAGTCCTTGGTCCTGATAGCTACTGTCTGATATTTGGTCTCTTTCCTACTGATACTAGGATATTTTAAAGTTTGCTTTTGCCTTGAACTTTGTTGAGTTGAACACATAATCTCTTAACCTCTCAGCTAGCTACTTCTTACTTTTCTTATAAAATATTTTTTACACTCTAGCTTTGTACAAGTACTGTGCAGAGTATTGTTATGAATTAAAAAAAATAAGTCATGGTTTGTTTTCACAGTAGCAAGAAATCTCCTTGGAAGATAAATAATTCTAATATACACTAGTAAAATATTGTGGGGGCATGAACAAGTGGAGGAGGCCTGGAATAGGTATGCCTTCTGTGTGAAATGAGTCTGGGATTTGGGACTTTGAAGTCTAAACTGGACCACTGGCATTATGATACAGAAGAACTGCACTAAAATTTGATTCCAGACTGAAATGGGATGGAGAAAAGAAGATGCCTGTAGTATGTACATGTATATATGTCCTGGTGAGTTTATCTTTCTTCTAGTTTTATCATCTAGTTGAGAGTTGCATCGTTCCCTTTATAGATACTGTTTGAAGTTTGCAATTTTTTACATTAAGGAACAGAGTCCCCTTGCTGTGCAGCCAGCAGAGCCCCTGTGTTGTGGGATGGCAGGTTGTTTGCGTGTCAGCTTGCTCCTTTTTCAGAGACCATTGTTGGGGGACTAAGGCAGTGGTCAGGCTGTTTCAGCATCCTCCAGTGTCTCTGATCTGTGCAGTCTCCCCACTTAGTCTGGAACTCACCCTGATGTGTCATCTACTACTACTACTACTACTACTACTACTACTAAGTCACTTCAGTCGTGTCCGACTCTGTGTGACCCCATAGACGGCAGCCCACCAGGCTCCACCATCCCTGGGATTCTCCAGGCAAGAACACTGGAGTGGGTTGCCATTTCCTTCTCCAATGCATGAAAGTGAAAAGTGAAAGTGAACTCGCTCAGTCGTGTCCGACTCTTTGCGACCCCATGGACTGCAGCCTACCAGGCTCCTCTGTCCATGGGATTTTCCAGGCAAGAGTACTGGAGTGGGGTGCCATTGCCTTCTCCAGATGTGTCATCTATAGGTTGTTAAATATCATCTCCCATTTTTCCTTGACTTGCCTTGTTTTTATCACCAACTTGGGAAGTTTACTGTCTGAACCCAGTTGGATATCACTGACGGATGTCATTAACATACACACCCATTTCCCTATCTATCCAGGTTATGATTATGACCTGATTCTTGGAAAGAATCCTATCCCATTATTTTAAAATATAACATAAAGCTATATAGCAGAAACAGCTAACCACAATTTTATAGTGAAAACACAATTGGAATTCTGTTTTCCCTTCTGAAATTTAAACAAGGCTAAGAATTTTTTTTTTTTGTATATAGAAGTTTAAGTTGTTGATGCTGGTGTGTTCCTGAATTGGTAGCTGGTAATTCTATTGTATGAAATACTATAGGGCTTCATTAGAATGTTTCTTTATTGTAAAACATTAGTTCTATATTAAATCAGATTGAGATTGTGAAAATATATTTAATTGCTACATTAAAAGCATTATATAACTTTATTTGGTGAGAAATAATTCTGCTTCCCAATTGAATGAACAGATGTTCCTTTTAAAACTTAATTAGTTAATCAAAATATGTTTATTGGGACACATTTTGTAGATTATAGCACTCTTTTGGTTACTATGAAATCAGTGAAAATGTAGAGGATATAAAATACCAAGTTGTAAAATATGAAACCGTAAGCTAATTTTAATGATATAGTTCATGTAAGAAGTATATAATAGGTGTTAAAGAAGGAGGAGAATTTAATTTCTCTACATCTTTTTAATAAACTTTTTAATACCTATGGGAAAGTTGGAGGAATAATACAATGAACATCCATTTATGCTTCATTCGAATTCACCAGTTGTGAGCATTTTGCCACATTTGAATTCACTTTTTTTCCCTCTTCCTCCCTCCCCACCTATATGTTTTGTGTGTGTGTGGGATGGGTGTATGAATGTATATGTACATATATTTTATTTCTCTGTGTAGGTATATATACATGTAATGCTTTTTTCCTTCTATTTCACAGTGAGCTGCAGATGTCAAGATATTTCATTACTGATTAAGTATCTCCTAAGATCGAGAACATTCTCCTACATAATCACTAGACTATTTTTATACTAAATGTTTAAACACTGATTGAATGTTATCATCAATGACATAGTCCAGTTAAAATGGTTTGTTTTTTTTTTCATTTGTACTGCTTGTCCTGTTTTTTTTGTTTGCTTGTTTATTTGAGCTTGGAACTTTCAAAGAATGACTTCATCCCTCTGTATATTGTGAAAACAAAGTAAAACTTTCTCAGCAAAATCTCATTGTGAATCTGTGTTGTTGGGATTCTGTGGTTTAAAAACACTTCTTGTAAGTCCTGCAGGAAGGATTGATTTCTGCTATTTATTGCTTTAATCATCTTAGTATATTTATGGGTCCACTTAGAATATTTCATCGTTGTCTCTCTGGTGAAACAGTGTTGGTTAGACTACGTTGCTAATGTTAATCAAGTTCATGATATTTAATTCCTCTGTGGGCTGTACATTTTCACCTGTTACTTGCTCTCAGACTGAATATTTAGCAGCATTTTCTTCCATGTAACCTTGGTTACAGGAAGAATTCCATGAGCAAGTGAATGAATCAATTAACAATTTAGAAAAGTAAATCGGAATACAACTCTGGCTGCTTCATAATCATATGAAAATATCAAAGTAATTCTGTCTAGCTGGGGGAAAAGCAATGAAAAAATAAATGAGTTTGGCAAAGTATAAAATTTTGAGAGGTAATAGGAAGGCCTATGTGTTTAACTCTGGAAGGGTGAGATAAATGTGAAGGAACACAGGACTGTTTAAGAGACGGAACAGAACTGCAGAGGGTGGAGTTGTTGGAGAGACAAGGAGGGAGTATTAGGATATTCTTGGACACTGGCAGACGGGAAAGGAGGGGAGAGGAGAGTATTAAATTTTGAAGTCTAAGTGTGGGCTTGGGTGGTTAGGAAAGAGACTAGTTTAAGGATTTGCTGAGTGGGAAACTCATAGACTGAGACCCAATTGCTGCAGGTGGTTTCAAAATAAAGACAATAAAAAGTGGGAGAAGGAGAGGGTGGGATGATTGGAGAGAATAGCACTGAAACATGAGCATTACCTTACGTAAAATAGATAAGCAGTGTGCGTTCGATGCCTCAAGCAGGGCACCTAAAGCCAGTGCTCTGTGACAGCCTAGAGGGAGGGGTTGGGGAGGGGGATTCAGGATGGACAGGACGCATGTATATACCTATGGCAGACTCATGTTGATGTATGGCAGAAACCATCAAAATATTGTAAAGTAATTATCCTCCAATTAAAAGAAATACATTTAAAAAAAAATAAAAAATAAAAAAAAAGAGGGGCTGGTTTTCCAAAATCTCAGACAGAATGTATTGGCTTGCAGGCCCTAAAAGGCTCTGAACGTGCTCATGTGTGAGTAATGCCGTCCACCTGTACCTTTGATAGACAGCATTTGTCGAAGCTGTTCTCCTGACATCTTTGCCTTCTAGGATCTAGCAGACTTGACCTCAGGACAGTTTTCTGCCTGTGCCCACATCAGACCCATGTGGTATCTGGGTCGAGGGGACAGCAAAGGGAGGAACTCGGTTCCAAAGGCTTAGGCTTCCGAGGGGAAGCCAGACTCCTTCCCGTCACACCTGGGAGAGGCGAAGTAAAAAGTGACTGAGTGGCAGGTTGCCTGGCATTGTCACATCACAGCATCACATGATCAGCTGCTCAGCCAGCCTGCATCTCTGCCTCTATCACTTGGGGAAAAAAGTTAATATTGTTGCTTGTAGAGATTTCTTTTTCTTTGCAGGAAGTGGAATGGGAGATTTTTTCCCCATATTTCATTCACATTTTTTAGCTAAAAAAATTTTTATAGACAGTTTTCTTGGAAAACTTGGGACTGGATGTTCAGGGAAAGGAAATCATCTTCAGTTATGGAAGAAGAGTTTGAGAGTTATTTGGATGTCTTTACCTCTGCTAACATACATTACTCTGCCCAGGACCTTGAGAGGAGTAGCTACTCATGTATTCCTCATTGATTACCAAGCCATGCCAACTGCTCTATTCCCAAACCAGCAACTAAATGAAACAGGACTGTGCTATTACATGAGTCATCCTCCCTGAGTGTTTTCCCCTGTTATTTCAGATTTATAATGTTGTGATGTGAAGAGGTTCAGGATTTCCATTCCTGCTCTTCTTTTTCCGGCCAAGCTCATGATCCCCGCCAGCTCCATCCTTTCCTTCATCTGCCAGCAATTTTGGTTTGAGTTCTGGACTCTCTGGGAGTTTATAGAACAGAGTCATTGAAACTCTCTTTTTCCAAATGGGACAAGTGTCTTAATTGAGGTCAGGCCAACACCTACTGTGACAGAATCTTCCCCTCATCCCCCCTGGCACAGGGAGAGAACTCAGAGGAGAAGAATGGTGTGAAACTGTGTCTCCAAACAGTGTCCACTGGGATGAAGCTAATGCCCAGTTGGAGACACAACACAGCGACTCTCTTGCCAGGCTCTGTTGTTCTGCTTGGTCCCAAGCCAGATGGCAGCTTGGTGGGTGAACTGTTGGCTCTGGCCTTCCCCCGGGCCCCCTCAGGTCTGGGATGAAATGCCCAGCTGTCCCTTCCCTTGCAGGAGTTACTTTGTGGAAACAGTAACTATCCTCACTCTTACTTAACATTTACATCATTTTTTTTTTACTCTGTAATTGCTATGCTACCAATGCCATTTTATTGGTAGTATTAAAGCTTTAAATTACTTGCTAAAATTCAAGAATGGAGTCCATTTCGTACCAGACTATTTAAGTATTAAAATAGCTCTGGCATGAGCATTATAGGGGAAGTGAGAGGATCTGAGTTAGATTAAACTAGTGTAGTTCATGTACTGTATTTAGTAATTTTTGATAACTAGAAATACTTCTACTGGGATTTGCTTTAATTAGTTTTAGTACCTTTTACTTTTTAGCCATTTCCTGACATCTATAAGACAGACATGAGCATCCAAGGTCTTATTTAAGTTGAAATACATCCATTGCATCTGCTGGTACTTACGCTTTTGTGCCTGGATTGTATTATAGTATTAATTACTCCTTATCTCAATAATGGTAGCGTCATTTATAGCTGTTATGGTAAGTTTTCAGTCCTCAAATGAAGTTGGAGGTATATGAAAAATTCAAGAAGGAATTCTGGAAAAGGAGAAAAGACCTTGGTCATTTCACAGAGCTTTATCTGTATAGAGACAGTAAAGAATCTGCCTGCAAATGCAGGAGACACAAGATATGAGGGTTCAATCCCTGTGTTGGGGAGATGCCCTGAGAAGGAAATGGCAACCCATTCCAGTATTCTTGCTTGGAGAATTTCATGGACAGAGGAGCCTGGCTACAGTCCGTGGGGTCACATGGAGTTGGATACAACTGAGCGACCTGCACTTGCTTTCTATGACTAGGATTCATTATTAGTACCATTCTTACAATTGCATTTTATTTAATTTTTGCTTCTTAAAAATATTTTTGAAAATAAACAAAAGAGTCCAAGGACTTTATTGATAATATTTCTTTTCTTAAAGTCTTTATTGAATTTTACTTACAATATTGCTTGATTTATATTTTGTTTTTGTTGGCCCTGAAGCATGTGAGGTCTTAGCTCTCCGACTAGGGATTGAACCCCTGCATTGGAAGGCAGCGTCTTACCCACTGAACCACCATGGATGTCCCCACTGATACTATTTCTGAAGCTTATCAGTGTTTCTTTGTTGTTGTTCAGTTGCTTAGTCGTGTCTGACCCTGAGACGCGATGGACTGCAGCACACCAGGCTTCCGTGTCCTGTTTCTAGATGTTTCTAGATAAGGCCAGATTACTTTGGTAGACTGGGAAGAAAACAGTTTTTTTGCCAGCCCCTGCTGGAGTCTCTTGTTCACCACTGGATTTGCAGCTCAAGGAAATATCCTGATTTCCTGAGGTTCCAGTTACAGCCTGAGTCACATTTCTTCAGACACCACTGCTATAAATAAATTATGATTATCCTACAAATGCCCCTTCCACCATAATGTAACTGAAATGATGCAACTAATATTGTTGATGTCATTAGAAAAATAATGATTCCCTGCCTTCCTCATAGGATTTTATGAAATGAAATGAGTTAGTAGATTCAAAAGTGTTTTTTAAGACATTTTAATAATAACATAAATATATATGCCTCAATAATGAGGCATTATGATTATGGTTATTGATGTTATTACAGTTAATTTTCTGTTACTTTTGTCATTCAGTTCAGTTCAGTCACTCAGTCATGTCCGACTCTTTGCTACCCCATGAACCGCAGCACGCCAGGCCTCCCTGTCCATCACCAACTCCCGGAGTCCACCCAAACCCAGGTCCATTGAGTTGGTGATGCAATCCAACCATCTCATCCTCTGTCATCACCTTCTCCTCCTGCCCTCGATCTTTCCCAGCATCCGGGTCTTTTCAAATGAGTCAGCTTTTCACATCAGGTGGCCAAAGTATTGGAGTTTCAGCTTCAACATCAGTCCTACCAGTGAACACCCAGGACTGATCTCCTTTAGGATGGATTGGTTGGCTCTCCTTGTAGTCCAAGGGACTCTCAAGAGTCTTCTCCAACACCACAGTTCAAAAGCATCAATTCTTTGGCATTCAGCTTTCTTTATAGTCCAACTCTCACATCCATACATGACCACTGGAAAAACCATAGCCTTGATTAGATGGACCTTTGTTGACAAAGTAATGTCTATGCTTTTTAATATGCTGTCTATGTTGGTCATAACTTTCCTTCCAGGGAGTAAGGGTCTTTTAATTTCATGGCTGCAATCATCAACTGCAGTGGTTTTGGAGCCCAGAAATATAGTCAGCCACTGTTTCCACTGTTTCCCCATCTGTTTGCCATGAAGCGATCTTTTATCATTACTGACATCAATATTATTTATATCTTTGCTGTTGGAGTATAATTTCTCAGGCCCATCTCTTTTGCTTCCTAACAAACTTGTCAGGAAAGGAAAGGTAATTTAGAATATATAATTGGGGATTTTTTTTCCTTTTTTTAAGAGAATCTGAGATTCAGTATAATGATATTTCTGATTCCGGGCCCCTGAATTTCTTTTCCCCACAAGATTAATTGAGATATAATTGGAAAATAAAATGGTATATATTTGAAATGTACAGTGTGGTGGCTTGATACACTTAGGTGTTGTGAAATGATTGCCACAGTTAATTAATATATCTACCACTTCTCACAGTTATCTTTTTTTTTTTTTTGATGTGGTGAGGATACTTCCGATTTACTGTCTTAGCAAATTTCAAGTATACAATACAGTATTCTTAACTCTAATTACCGTGCTCTTGGATCCCCAGAACCTATTCATCTTATAACTGAAAGTTTGTACTCTTCAACCAGTATCTTCCCCAATGGATCTGTGGTAAAGAAGCAACCTGCATTACAGGAGACGTGGGTTTGATCCCTGGGCCAGGAAGATTCTCTGGAAGAGGAAATGGCAACCCACACCAGTATTCTTGCCTGGAGAATTCCATGAACAGGAGCCTGGAGGACTACAGTCCATGGTGTCACAAAGAGTCTGACATGACTGTGTGTGCACATGCATGCGTGTGCGCCCACACACACACACACACACGCGCGCGCGCACACACACACACAGAGTGGCTTCTTACTTGATGTCAAACACTGTTGCTGCTGGTCTTGCATTAACTTTGCGCTTCACACTGGTAACTGGGTTTCTGTGTTCCTTGTATGACAAAACCCTCAGCTGCACCCCAGGCTGAGTCATTTATTTCCCAAGTTGACTCTTAGTCTTGGCCTTAAAGACCTGTGCAGAATCCCTTAATGCTTCTTTGATTTCCTAAATTTAGCTGACCCTCTGCTCTCCTTCCACATGCTTTGGTTTTCAATCTTGCCTGAGTCTCAGTTTATTCATCAGCAATCTAGATAGCATACAACATGTTTGAACTATGGCATGCGTGAGATTTGGTAGGATTAGTGCTAGGATGAAGAGAATGTGTTGGTGGGTCACAGAGGAGAAAGGAGAAATGATGTGAACACAGCATAAAGGTATAAAGGGACAGGTACACATTTCTTCATCCGCAGGGTGTGCATTTAAAAAGGCAAGAAATGTCCTTTTGTTTACTGCTGTATTGCTAGTGTCTGAAAAAGTGCCCAACATTTAACCTATCCAGTAAATATTTATTGAATGGGCATTTGGAGGACACACTGAATTGACTTGTTTGAGTGAAAGACACTGTAAAGTGAACTTTTAAAGACTGGGATCATCATAGCGTTGTTGACTGCCATAGTTTTATATATTGGATTAGCCAGAAAGTTCAGGTTTTTCATAATACCTTATGGAAAAACCCAAATTAACTTTTTGGCCAACCAACATTTTTGCTGAATGAATAAGTATTGGGGTTAGTGGAGTTGGGGGCTTCCCTGGTGGCTCAGATGGTAAAGAATCTGCCTGCAATGCAGGAGACCTGAGTTTGATCCCTGGGTTGGGAAGATCCCCTGGAAGAGGGAGTGGCTACCCACTCCAGTATTCTTGTCTGCAGAATTCCATGATCAGGGAACCTGGCCAGCTACAGTCCATGGGGTCACAAAGAATCGGACGTGACTGAGCAACTAACAGTCTAGTTGAGGCTGGAATGCTGAAACTGAAAATACAGAATCTCAAATGCTGAGACAAGGACTTGGTTTTTATTATGACAAGGAAAGAAGCAGAGTTCTGGATCTTATTGTTTACTTTTGATGTCTAATGTGATCATTTTGTTCTCTGTGTATGCTTATTTGATCTGAGGAGTTTAGGAAGAATATCCTTTCAATATCAAGGAAAAGAAGAGATATTTTTTATATAAGATGCTCTTTCTTTGAGTTAAAGTCCAGTATCTGACTAATGGACATGTTTCTAAAACATGCTTTTGAAAGTTGATTGAATGGATAGCCAACATGTTTTTACACTTCCATAGCAGAAGTATATTTCTATTCAATATTCTGTGAATAATTGCTGTGGTTTCAAGTACTCAACAAAGTGAGGAAAGGCATCCACTATTTTCATTCTTTTTTTGAAAATTTTGGCTGTGTTGGGTCTTCATTGTAGCATGTAGGCTTTTTATTGCAGTGTGCAGGCTTCTCTAGTTGTGGTGCATGGGCTTAGTTGCCCTGTAGCACATGGGATCTTAGTTCCCCGATCAGGATCAAACTCATGTCCCCTGCATGGATTGGAAGGGAGAGTCTTAACCACTGGACAACCAGGGAAGTCCCCCACTCTTCCCCTTCTTGCTTGTTTTGGCACCCGGTGGTGTTAAGTAGTTATTTATTGCTTGAGGTTCCTTGACTCTGGGTGACAGGCTGTCAGATTCACCTCTTCCTCTACCATTGCCTCTGGACTCTGACATGGACCATGTTAGGTCATAGATATATATACTTTTAAACATTGCTACTCTGGGGAAGTAAAACCTATTCAGATGATAAACCAAATGATCTAATTGAAAGTGAAAGTTTTAGTTGCTCAGTCGTGTCTGACTCTTTGCGACCCTGTATACTGTAGCCTGCCAGGCTGCTCCATCCAGAAATTCTCCAGGCAAGTATACTGGAGTGGGTTGCCATTCCCTTCTCCAGGGGATCTTCCTGACCCAGGGATTGAACCCAGGTCTCTTGTATTGCCCTCTGAGCCACCGGGGTAGGAGAGCTTATCTTATAGTAACACTTAGAGGAGTTTCATCTTGAGTTTTGTCTTCACTGAGTACTTGGACTGCTGCTTATCAAATCACATTACCCCTGATTGTAATAAACAGTTTCATGTATAGGTAGAGATTTTGCCTCTGTGTGTGTATGTGTGTCTGCCATAGAATAGAGTATAAAACCAGGCTTACTAATCAAGGGCAGTTGCTTCTGCCAGTTATGAATAAAACTGGAGTTGGAATTAGGGCAGTGATGTGACAAACACACACTGAGCACCAGAGTGGCAGGTGTGTCCTCTACAGGGTGGGAGATCACTGTAGCTCTTGGCTCCTTGCTCTCACCTTACCTTTATCCAAGCATCCAGCACGTTTAGAAAGATAGCATCCAATTCTCTGGGCAGTCTTCCTCAGCAGGAGGAAATAGGGAAGTTATCATTTGAAGTCACTGGACATAGGAGACAAAAGGCAAAAGGCTTGGAGGCTTCTGCAGTGTCAGTTTCGTATGGTTGGAGATTCATTATTCTTAGGTGAATTATTATAGTCAGTCTAGATTTTGTTTACACATAAGAAACTAATTCTTTTTAGACTTACTGGTATATGGGAGCATCACTCAATCTTGGCAAACCTAGAGGATAAATAGGAAAGTAACCATTTATAATCTCAGCATACAGAGACAGTCGCATCTGATGTTAACAGTGAACAGTATATATCTTTTTTTTCAGCTGTGTTGGGTCTTAGTTGCAGCACACAGGATCTTTGTCGCACCATGCAGGCTCTTCCACTATGGCCTGCGGGCTTAGTTGCCCAGTGGTATGTGGCATCTTAGTTCCCCAGTCAGGGATTGAACCCTCATCCCCTGCACTGCAAAGCAGAGTCTTAACCACTGGACTATCAGTGGACTATATAGGGAAATCCCTATATGTTGTTTCAATGAGGATAATTTGTCTTCCCACTGTTACCACTGTCATGATTGTTGTCATCATCACCATCAAATATTTATGATTCATTTCTTTGCTATAATCACAGCAAGTTCCGGGAAGAGTAGAGAAGATAAATAAATGGAAGATGTGGTTTCTTCTTTTAAATAGAGAATTTTCCCTTTTTTTTTTCTTTTTTTTTTTAGTTGCTAAGTCGTGTCCGACTCTGCAACCTCATGGACTGTAGCCTGCCAGGCTCCTTTGTTTATGGGATTTTCCAGGCAAGAATAGTGGAGTGGGTTGCCATTTACTTCTCCAGGGGATCTCCCCAACCCAGGAAGACTGAACATATGTTCTGGAAAAATAAAATTATGGTATATGATTTATTCATTCAATAGATGATTATTGAACTCCCTTATGTGGCAGACACTGTACTCAGTATTTGAGAAATAAGTATTCAATCAGATGTAGTTTCTGCCCTTGAATTTACAGACCAGGGGAGGTGATAGACACTCAGTAAGAATTTCAGTAACTTATAATGTGTGAATTCTCAGTGAGGTGCCACAGAAAGCTAGGGCTATAGGAAGATATTATATTAACACATACACTGAATAACACATTGGACAGAATGAAAGCATTCTTTAAAGTCCTTCTTTCTTATGTTGTCCTTCAATGAGAGCCTGGGGCATACATAAGCTTAAATAGTCAAGTAGTGAATGTATTCTGTCAGTACATTACATCCTGCTGTTCCAAAAAACACAAGGATGGAGCTGGAGAAATTGTGTTAAGTGGGCCTTAAATTCTCTCTAGTATCGTATGTCTTAATATTTGCTTTCGTTAGAGGAGTTTAACATCAACAGTGACAGGTACATAAAGTGCTGATGTTTGTGCTGTGGATTGCTGACGAGACTGTGTGTTTTTACCGCAAGTTGCCAGGTGTCAATTTTAGCATTTCAGTGTGAAATCTGGGAAGCCTGATCTTGATTCATTTCTTGTCAATAGATGTTTCTGCCTCTGCAAGGAGGGAACTTGAATGAAGGAGAAAAAGCTTTGGTCCATTATGCCTTGCAAATCAACATTTTGTCTTTACCTGCCAAGAAACTTGTTGCAGAATAGAATTTTGTATCTAATTATTCCATTTAAACCAACATGTTGTATTTTGTTTTCTTTATATCTGGTGAAAGAAATGAGAACTTGTTTGTTGTTTTTTAGTCGCTAGGTCATGTCCGATTCTTTGCAACCCCACGGACTGTAGCCCACCAGGCTCCTCTGTCCATGGGATTTCCAAGGCAAGAATGTTAGAGTGGGTTGCCATTTTCTTCTCCAGGGTACTTATTTGTACCTTGTTTGAATTGTTCAGTTCCCCAGTGAAAAACACCAAGAGAGCTGTGGAAATTCTCTCCCAGGAGATCTTTCAGGAAAGGCGTTCAGATACTTAACTCTCTGAAATTGTTTGTGTAGAGTTTTGTGTGTCCTACTTAAAAGAGCAAGATGTCTGAAAATCCAGACTTAGGAAATTGGTATCATTAAGGATAATTTTTCTCTTACTAATCCTACTCACTTTTGTTTTCTTACTGGGTGGTATATACTTGATAATAAACACAACTGTGAGTATTCGATTTAAGAATATTGTTACATAATATCTTAATTTGTATCTGTGAAGCATTTTTCAAAAACACTTTTACATTATTGTATCATTGGAACCTCAGAGGTCTTATATAGTAGAGGCTGGTGTTATGATTATTTTCATTTTACTGATGAGAAATCTGAGGATGGAAGGTGATAAGACTTGCCTGTGGCTATGAGTTATTAAGTGGTGGGATTTGGCACAAGCCTTTTGCTAGTAAATTCTTTGCTCTTTTTAGTGTGTGTGTGTGTGCACACATGCATGTTAGTCACCCAGTCATGTCTGACTCTTTGCAACCCCGTGGACTGTAGTCCACCAGGCTCCTCTGTCTGTGAAATTTTCCAGGCAAGAATACTAGTGAAGGCAGCTGTTCCTTTCTCCAGGGAATCTTCCTGACCCAGAGATTGAACCCTGGTCTCCTGCACTGCAGGCAAATTCTTTACTAACTGAGCCACCAGGGAAGCCCTTTAGTGTGTATATGAAGCACTGGTTCTGTTTCTATGTCAGAATCAGGTCAACACAGACCCTAGAGAACTGGATGATATCTCTGGGCCATTGGTTTCTTTTTTCTGGCAACTGAATGACCGCTTGGGGATGTGAAAATATGTTTGGAGCCCCTCCCAAATTATTATTTCATCAATTTCTTACCAGTGCAGCCTTGTAGATGGTAATTGGGAGTTCTCAGGTCAGTTCACAAAAATAATTTCACTTGTTAAATGACTGAATTGATATTACTGGAACTAACTTGCTTCTCATAAAATAACATGGTTTGATGTTAAAAATAGGTTGAGTTTCTAGGAAACAGTTGGTTAATGTACTAAGATTAAGAACTTTCACGTGACCACATTAGCTATATATAGTATCCAGTTCGGTTCAGCAATGATAAATTAGACTGTACAGTTTGGAGAACTAAAATAAAATTAGTTCATTAACTACTGAGTCCTTATATTGGAGCCACAGCCTGTGTAGATTGAGTTTTAGAGTTAACAGGGCCAAATATGTACAGCGAATAAAGTTCCTAGGAAGGTAAAAGAGGATTGCCATTGAGGGTTATTAGTTACTATTTCATATATTGAAATAATTTTATCTTGTAGTTCTAGTTTAAGAAGTACATTTTTTTCCCTGAATATTTACTGCATACAAAATATGTGATGACTGTTGAGAATTTGCTAATGTCAGAAAAGGACAAAGAGAAAAAAAAATCCCTGGTATGCCTTCTGTTTGAGAATGTCTTTAATGAGAGGAGAGGGTGACATCATTTTAGGAAAAGGAATTGTCTGTAGGGCACTGGAGGGACTGACAAAATTCAGGAGCATTCGAGAAGCTGGTGGTCAGAGCGCATGCCTTGGATGACGATTGTAGATGAGGTTGATTAGCTAAGTTATGGCATGGTGGACCATGAATTCCAGTATAAGAGGTTTGTTGTTCTCATGGTAAGGGACTGCATTACTTTTCTAGCCCAGGACTCATGTTTTCCAGGTAAGGAAACCTAGCTGAGTTACTCAGATGAGTTAGTGGAGGAATTGAGGCTGAAATCCAGGCTGCTTGATTATTAAACTAATTTTGTTTTTATTAAGTGACCTCATATGTTGCCACTGGACAGCAAAATAGAAGCAGTGCTTTTTCCTTTTAATATTTTTTTTGGCTGCACTGCATGGCATGTGGAACTTCCTGGACCAGGAATCGAACCTTTGCCCCTTGCAGTGGAAACGTGGCATCTTAACCATTGGACCACTGGGGATGTCCACAGTGCTTTTTAAGAGTTAATTATTTTCTCAGTCTTATAAAAAGGATTAGATGAGGAAATTGTCTGTAATAGGAAGACGAGTTAAGCTTATTTTGATCATGAGGTGATGTTGAGTGGAAGATGGAGGAGCCAGTAACAATAGAGCTTCAAGCTGGGTAATGACAAGAAAGGAAATGCCCTTAAAGTAAATGAGGATATTTGAAGAGTAACCTTGTTTTGTGGGGAAGATCAGGTTCAGTGTTGAATAAATCAGGACATAAAGGAGAAATGTTTTATTAGGTAGGCAAGATATGGGGCTGCGGGGGGAAAAGTAGGGGATGGAAATAGCAAGTTTGGGGTGGTCATGTGCACTCTGCTGTATTTAAAATGGAGAAGGGAATCAGAAGCTACTGTAGAGCACAGGGAACTCTGCTCAGTGTAATGTGGCAGCCTGGATGGGAAGGGAGTTTGGGGAGAAGGGATACATGTATATGAATGTCTGAGTCTCTCTGTTGTCTACCTGAAACTACTACACCATTGTTAATCGTTTGTACTCCAGTATAAAACAAAAAGTTAAAGAATATGGGGCTGATACTATAGAAGTTAAATTATACTTTACAGATAATGAGGATTGACCTGTAGGACAGCATATATTATAGGACTAATCTCTTCACACAGAACAGTTGAGGGCAATTTAATTCTAGACAATCTCCCTAAGACTGTTGCATCGAGAAAAAAAAAAAAAATCTGTTAGATGAGCTGCTGAGTGAAAGAGCTGGTTCATTGACTGGTGTGGGTTGGCTCACCTTAAAAAGACCTTTATAGGCCTGACTGTATGATGCTTCTTTTCCTCCAATAAAATTATTAGTTGGATATGCAACCCCATGTAAAAACTATGTGTTGCATTAAATGGTGAACTCTTCAGCCATTGCTGGAGTGGCTTTGCAATACTTTATGATATGATCACATGTTTTATCATGATTGTAATTCAGGTTAATAGCAGCTAACTAGTTTTATTTGGCAATGTATTTGCCCTAGTTATTGATCATTTGTTGTTTTTAAACTTCTGTGTATCTCTGAAACCAAATGTGATAGCTGGTGGCATTTCTACCAAAAGGTAGTGACCTGGAGCTATTATCTATTAATAAATGGTTCATGAAAAATTTAAAGAGAGGGCCAGTATCTTTGTTTACCTTCTCTTTGTGTATTTCTAAGGCTTTTCAATGTATTTATTAATTTTATATTTCACTAACCAATGTATTTATTAATTTTATTTTTTACTAACCAGTTTACTTAAATTCTTGGTTCTAGGTATTTCCCATAACCTATGTTCCAGCATTTATCACACTGTGTTGTCATTATCTGCCGTCATTATCTAGGTTTGAATCCAAGCTTCATGCTTTGTTGTTGTTGAGTCACTGAGTCGTGACTGGTTCTCTCCCAACCCCATGGGCTGTTACCCGCCAGGCTCCTCTGTCTATGGTATTTTCCAGCAAGAATATTGGAGCAGGTTTGCTATTTCTTCCTCCAGGGGATCTTCCTGACCCAGGGATTGAACCGGTGACTCCTACCGCGTCTCCTGCATTGCAGGCGGGTTCTTTTACCACTGAGCCAGCTTGGGCTTCCCTTGTGCTTAGTAGCTGCAAGATATTAAAATTCTCCATGTTTCCATATTCTCATATCTAAGATAGGGCAGTATTTTCTTTACATCATGGGCTCATTGTGAGAATTAAATCATCAAATATGTCAAATACTTAAAGAGCCTGGCACATTACAAGCTCTTAGATATTAGTTCTTGCTACCATTACTGAACTATTTCACTTTCTCTCCTCTTCATTCTTATATGCCCTGGACCTAGAACTGTCTGCTTTCAAGAAAACCTTCAAGGATGAATTAAATAAGGAAGGGGGCTGGGAAGGTATTCCAGGGCACCTCATGGCAAGGATCAGGAAGAGGCCAGGTCTTTTTTCACAAGCGCTATCCTAGGTGGCTCTGTGGTAAAGAACCCACCTGCCAATGCAGGAGACGTGGGTTGGATCCCTGATCCAGGAAGATCCCCTGGAGAGGGAAATGACAACACACCCCAGTATTCTTGTCTGGAAATTCCCACGGACAGAAGAACCTGGTGGGCTACAGTCCATGGGGTCGTAATGAGTGTTGGACATGATTTAGCAACTGAACAACAACATTTCCTGTTTTACTCAGTTCCAGTCTAGGTGAAGACGTCTTTGACTTCCTGTTACTGATCCCTTGTATGATGTTGTAAAGAAAAACTGCTGGCTGATCTAGGTTGGGAGTGGCTAATAGTTTTCCAGTAGCTTTTATACTTGAAGAAATATGTGCTCACCAAACTCCTCTCTCCTGGTGGCAGTATTTTTGTTGCCATCATGAAGAGAAGGATGGAGCAGGCTACGTAATTTGTAGGGCCCGGAGCAAAATGAAAAGAGGGGTGTCCAGCTTGGGTGGAAAAGTCAGGCCCTCTTTCTCATGGACTGCCACGCCAAACTACAGTCCACCTCCAGGGGGTTGCCCCCAGATTTGCTTGGTGCCTTCATTGGGAGTGGGCAAGAGGATGCCGTGAGCCACACCTAATAGGCTGTGGTGCTACCAGCTAGGATGTGGATGGCCAGTGTTTCTTCTCCCTGCCTCCCAGCAGTCCAGTTACTGGCTTTGGTAAGGACGTGTGAGGGGGTGGGATTTCTCATGAACCAAGGCTCTAAGCCAAGCCTTATCATGCCATTGGACTTCATGTACCAAACACAGACTCAAAGCTATGATTACTAAGAATTTTAAGATAATTACTGCAGAACAAGATCCTGGGCCTTTGTGTATGAGATGCTGTGCACCTGTTCTGCTTGCTTGACCATGAAGCCTGCCCTAGTGAAGAACAGTTTTTTCAGATATTCCTCTCTGAATGGGATCCTCCAAGTGGGCAGTTCAGTTCTGCTTGGAAATCTGAGCATGAGGACAAGCTTGCCTTATTGTGCATTTTGTTGGCTGCTGTTACTTTTGAATGTTCAGGGTCTCTTTGTTGTTCAGTCATTAAGTCGTGTCTGACTCTTTGTGACCCCATGGACTGTAGCACACCAGGCTTCCTTGTCCTTCACTATCTCCCAGAGTTTGCTCACACTCATGTCCATTGATTTGGTGATGCCATCCAACCATCTCATCCTCTGACACCCCCTTTTCCTCCTTCCCTCAATCTTTCTGAGCACTAAGGTCTTTTCTGGTAACTCAGTTCTTCGCATCAGGTGGCCAAAGTATTGGAGCTTCAGCATCAGTCCTTCCAATGAATATTCAGGGTTGATTTCCTTTAGGATTGATTGGTTTGATCTCCTTGCAGGCTCTCTGAAAGCACTATTTTTTTTAAAAAGAATATTACCTTTTTCCTATTACTGGTAGTCTACATAGATGTACTCAACTAATGGTCTTGGACAGCATGATACATTAACTGTTTTTTCCTCATCATTTTGCTACGAGAGGTATTTCTTCTTTTATTTCTATTGAAGTATAATTGATTTATGATATTGTGTTAGGTTCTGGTGTACAGCAAAGTGATTCAATTGTGTTTATAGATACATAATATTTTTCATATTCTTTTTCATTATGACTAATCACAGTATATTCAGCATAGTTCCCTTTTCTATATGGTATGACCTTGTTATTGAGCTATTTTATATATAGTAGTTTGTATCTGCTAATCTCAAACTTCTAATTTAACCAAATTCTTCTCCTTCCTTTTGATAACTATAAGTTTGTTTTCTTTATCTGTGAGCCTGTTTGTTTTTCTCAGTTCATTTGTATCATATTTTAAGATTCCACAAACAAGTAACATCATATGATATTTGTCTTTCTCTTTCTGACTTAACTTCACTTAGATAATCCATGTTACTGCAAATGCCATTATTTCACTCTCTCTTTATGGCTGAGTAATATTGTATATATATACCACACCTTCTTTATCCATTCATTTGCTGCTGAATGCTTGGGTTGCGTCCATGTGTTGGCTGTTGTAAACAGTGCTGCTGTGAACATGGGGTGCATGTATCTTTCCAAATTAGAGTTTTCTCCAGATATATGCCGAGGAGTGGGATTGCTGGATCGTATGGCAGCTCTGTTTTTAGGTTTTTTTTTTTTCAAAGATCATCTATACTATTCTCCCAGAGAAGGCAATGGCACCCCACTCCAGTACTCTTGCCTTGAAAATCCCATGGACGGAGGAGCCTGGTAGGCTGCAGTCCATGGGGTTGCTAAGAGTCGGACACGACTGAAGTGACTTAGCAGCAGCAGCAGCATACTATTCTCCACAATGGCTGCACCAATTTACATTCCTACCAACAGTGCAGGAGGGTTCCTTTTCCTCCACACCTTCTCCAGCATATATTATTTGTAGACTGTTTGATGATAAGGGTGATATTATTTCTATTTTACATTTCTGGAAATAGAGGTTCAGAACAGTTGATCAGTACCTTTGCCAAAGACACGCATAATTGGCAAAACTGAGATTTAAACTTGGGAAACAGGGTCTTATTCATTAGCGTATGTAGCTTCTACTGGTTCCAATGAAAGTTTTGGTGTCAAATCGACAGAGCATCTATGTTCTGTTGGCAGCTTTGGGCCTGAGGACCTTCTCTTTTATTGAATTAGTGTATGTATTTGTAAGTGCTCTGTAATTTTTAAGCTCTATCTAAATTTCAGTCATTAGTAGATATCTCATCCTTTATGCAGTAAGATTCTGCATCTGTCAGTTTGATTTTTTCCCCCCTAATCTTCTGTTCACAAGATTTCTCGACCGCTTAGATTTTTGTTTCTTTGAGCATGTTTTCCATTCTCCACTCTTGTCTGCCCTAATCCGAGACCTTCTATTGGTTAGTATTCTCTGTATCAATGGATTCCCTGTGTGTCAGAACCTAACAGGGAAAAATGAAGGACTCCCAAAGGAAGCTAACATCGCTTTTTAAAAGCTCATTAAAAAAACATCTAAAGTGATCTCAAGGGACTTTTAGAGCCTTTTTCAAAGACTTTGTTTATTAGTAAGCTTCTGTTCAGAGGACTCAGTGTTGAGAATATGGGCTGTAGTCAGACTGACCTGGCTCAAGTTGTGCCTCTGCTCTGTAACCTTGGGACTTTGAACACATTTTATAAGCTCTAAGCTTTGACATCTTTATCTGTAAAATGGGAGTAATACTGATACTTAACTCCAAGGTTACTGTAAAGATTAGGTGAACTGAAATGTGTGCTGAGTTTAAGTGTGGCACCTGGCATGTAGAGTGTTACGTTACCTGGTTGTATGGCTGGAAGGCGAGGCTTGGAAGAGTAACCCAGGAAGAGAGTCTGTGCTGAATTAGAGTAGATGTTACCTCCATGGACTAAGGGGGAAAGGTGAAACCACACTGAAAGTCTCTTAAATCCTAATCCCAGGTTTGGTAGACTCAGCTCCATCATAGAGTTTAACTGTGGGGAACTTAATGATTTGATCCAGAAGTCCCTGGAGTGAAGGTGAATTCAAAAAGTATTTATTAAGCACCTGCTACTGTCAGGCACTATGCAGGTGCTAGTGATACAAAAAGAAAATAAGTTTGCATCTGTTTTATTGGAATTCATATTCCAACTAGGGGACAAATATGTAAACAAATGAGTGCTGTAACATGATGAGCTTCACAGTACATGCAGATGCCCTAGGGGGTCTGGGAAGGCAGCCATTCTTTGTGGAGACTTTATTTTCAAGGGTAAGAATTTTCTTATAGTAGAAGCATTATCAGTAAGTCTAATGATTTATTTTGACATTTTTCATGTGAATTGATCCTGCAGATGCCACATGCATTTAAAATGTAACTTTACTTTGGCTATTTAACTGAAAGCATCCTCTCTTTAAACTTTTTAACTATTTTATTTATTCAGAATCTTTACAGCTTAGGTAAGTAGAGGTTATAGGGACATTTTTGTTGTCTGCTGATTACATGAAGACACTTACACATTTACACACTTCACGTATAAAAGTGTTTCTTAGTCCATCAGAGTGGATGTATTTTCCAAGTGACTTTTTACACCCATGGGAAATGTTGTTGGCATGTGAGGAGAAGTAGGTCTATGTTAACTGGCAAAACAATCATATCAACTTGTAGAATAATTACGAGATGTTGACAGAATATTAGCTACTGTATATTAAACATTATAGGAATATATATATTTCTATAGTATATATGCAATATATTACATATATTGTATACACAGTAATTCAAATCCACACATCACAGTATTGTATAGAAGACACTAATTTCCTTATTTTATAGATGAAGGAATTTGAACTTGCTTGAAATTATGTAAAACCACTAAGCAAAAGACCCAAAACTAAATTTCAGACCCTTTGTTCTTTTTACCTTTTTATGTTGAATGCAACTGTTTCTCACTTAGCAAAGATTCATAATATGAAATTTAAATTACAAATGCATTATCCAAACTTGAAGAACTTGAACCAAAATCTGTGCTACCATTCCCATTCATCATGAGCTTTCTTACTGTCAGTTGAAGTAAACAAAAAACTTTGGAAGTAAAAAAAAAAAAAATCTAGTCTGGCAGTTTGCTTATATTTTTTAACCAGTTGTTACTTTTCCAGTTTCCAAGAAATTGCTGTTTCCAGTGTACTAGCAGAACTTAATAAAGAGATGGGCCATAACTTACAAACAAAACAACATTTTCAGTAAGGAATTGAGGCAGATATCTTCTGGTTGACACATCAGTATTATTATCTAGTCAAAACATTTTTTTATAGGAACATGCAGTTAAATTTTAAATTGTTCTTTAATGTACTTCTGTTATAATACTTGAGGTCCCATTTTTGGTTGCACTAAATTTCTCAGATTAAAAGTCATTTGTACTGTGGAAAATTTCACATATACAAAGTAGACAGAATGGTGTTACAAACACTTTTATAACCATGATGTAGATTCGTTATTCACTCTCGACTAATCTTGGTGCATCCATCTCCACATTTTCTTCCCTCACTTGTAAAACAAAGCATATTTCAGACATACTGTTTCATTTGTGAATCTTTTCAATATGTTATTCTGGGCTTCCCAGGTGGCTCAGTGATAAAATGCAGGAGATGCGGGTTTGGTCCCTGGGTTAGGAAGATCCCTTGGAGGAGGAAATGGCAACCCACTCCAGTATTCTTGCCTGGAAAATCCCATGGACAGAGGAGCCTGGCAAGCTACAGTCCATGAGGTTGCAAAGAGTAGGACGTGACTACTCTTTGTATGTATGCAATTGAGCATACATACATGCACAGATAGGTACACATTTTAAATGTACTTTACATCATTGTAAGTTACATAGATATAGGTCATTTAATAATGTACTTTTAATATGGGGTCTATTTAAAATACCCTGGTTACTGTGTTTATTTGTAGGCTGTGAGCTGAATATACAAGTTTAATTACATATAAGAAATAATTAAATATGCCTATTCTACTTAATCGGCTTCCCTGGTGGCTCAGATGTTAAAGCGTCTGCCTGCAATTCAGGAGACCTGGGTTCCAACCCTGCGTCGGGAAGATCCCCTGGAGAAGGAAATGGCAACCCACTCCAGTATTCTTGCCTGGAGAATCCCATGGACGGAGGAGCCTGGTGGGCTACAGTCCACAGGGTTGCAAAGAGTCGGACATGATAGCAACTTTACTATTCTACTTCAGTTCAGTTCAGTCGATAAGTTGTGTCCGACTCTTCTTGACCCCATGAATCGCAGCACGCCAGGCCTCCTTGTCCATTACCAACTCCCGGAGTTCACTCAGACTCACGTCCATCGAGTCAGTGATGCCATCCAGCCATCTCGTCTTCTGTCGTCCCCTTCTCCTCTTGCCCCCAATCCCTCCCAGCATCAGAATCTTTTCCAATGAGTCAACTCTTCGCATGAGGTGGCCAAAGTACTGGAATTTCAGCTTTAGCATCATTCCTTCCAAAGAAATCCCAGGGCTGATCTCCTTCAGAATGGACTGGTTGGATCTCCTTTCAGTCCAAGGGACTCTCAAGAGTCTTCTCCAACACCACAGTTCAAAAGCATCAATTCTTCGGCACTCAGCTTTCTTCATAGTCCAACTCTCACATCCATACATGACCACAGGAAAAACCATAGCCTTGACTAGACGGACCTTTGTTGGCAAAGTAATGTCTCTGCTTTTCAATATGCTATCTGGGTTGGTCATAACTTTCCTTCCAAGGAGTAAGCGTCTTTTAATTTCACGGCTGTAGTCACCATCTGCAGTAATTTTGAACCCTCAAAAATAAAGTCTGACACCGTTTCCACTATTTCCCCATCTATTTCCCATGAAGTGATGAGACCAGATGCCACAGTTTGTAAAATGCTAGAAACTATTACAGAGATGCAAAATAAAGTGTCTTTGAGGCATCTGGGATTAGACATGGATTCAAGTCCTAGTTTAAATCTAGAGTCTTAGTTTGTTCAGTACTTCCCAGAGTTACTGCACAGATTAAATCAGATAGCATGTTAATGTGCCTGTCACAATATGTGATTTCTTCATGGTCTCTTTCCTCTTTATCTTGTCCACCTATATAGTTTTCAATCTAAGATAAAAAGAGAACATAAAGTATAAGTACAAGAGAACACAGTGTATTTACTAAGCAAAAGCAACTGTTATTTGCAAGCTGTGCCTCAAAATGAGTGATACTTTACATTTATTCATTTAGTTTTATGTGAAGGTCATCTCTAATATAGCTCTTAATGGGCTGAAGTGAGAAACATAAGAATTAGAACATGTTTTCATTTTTGTGGTGAATTCTTTTGAAGATAAATTAGGGCTTCCCTTGTGGCTCAGCTGGTAAAGAATCCGCCTGCAGTGGGTTCGATCCCTGTGTTGGGAAGATCCCCTGGAGAAGGGAAAGGCTACCCACTCCAGTATTCTAGCCTGGAGAATTCCATGGACTGTATATCCGTGGGGTCGCAAAGAGTCAGACACGAATGAGCTGTGTCACTTTACCTGCTGCTGCTGCTGCTAAGTCGCTTCAGTTGTGTCCGACTCTGTGCGACCCCATAGACGGCAGCCCACAAGGCTTCTCTGTCCCTGGGATTCTCCAGGCAAGAACACTGGAGTGGGTTGCCATTTCCTTCTCCAATGCATGAAAGTGAAAAGTGAAATTGAAGTCGCTTAGTCGTGTCCGACTCTAGTGACCCCATGGACTGCAGCCCACCAGGCTCCTCCATCTATGGGATTTTTACTTTCACTAGTATATTTAAAGCAGTCTTCTGTTTCTTAGGAAATTTTGTCATTTGCGTGTACTCAGAAGCATTACCACAATTATCCATGAAGTGCAGTTAGTGTGGAGTGGTGGTGAGAGCCTCAGGCTGTATGAAGCTCTCCCACACCAGCCGGCTTTGCTGCAGCTTCTCTTGGTGTTGAATTCTTTGGGTCATTTTGCCAGTTTTAAAATGGGAGTGATACGGCTATTGACTCTAGTACCTTCCAGATTACATGTTATGATAATAAGTTGAGATCATGGGTTTGAAGGTTTTTTAATTACAAAAATGTAAGGTAGAGGCCTTAGTATTATGAACTGTCACAATGAATTAAATGGGAATTAACAGTTTACTTGGAGAGAATCTTTTTAAAGAATGAACTTTTTGAATATAGTTACAGCCTAATACCACTGAACCAGTGGTAATTGTAGTGAGACAGGGCCATCTTATGTCTCATTTCTGAAAAAACTGGCAAGCACAAAAGGAGAAGATGAGAAAATTAAGAGAACGTAGATGTGGTGGAGGAAAGAACACAGGATAAAATAAAACCAGTTAAATGGTCTTATAATCACTGGAGGCCTAGAACTATAAATTTCTTTACTTACTAGGAAATATTAGAAAGGATTGTTAATCTGTGAGTTTCTAAAAATGTATCTTTCATTAGAAACCTTTTTACATTATTTGCAGTATCCTTATATTCAGAATTTTACATTCTTGCTGTGGAAAAAACTCTAGTTCTTAGTTTTCCCTTTTCTAGAGTTTTAGCCATTCATCTGTCTGCCTTGATGTTTGTGGTCTGAAGAAAACTGTTTCTTCTAACTGTCAGTTTTTTTGTTTGGTTTTCTTTTTAACTTCCTATATTTCTCTTGTTCTTCAGCCCACAAGCACACATCATGGTCTGTCTTCTGTTTGGGCTGCCCAAAAGAGTTTTTCATATATCCTGTTTTTTAAACTTTTTATTTTGTATTTGAGTATAGCAGTTAACAATATTGTTACAGTTCTAGGTGAACAGTGAAAGGATTCAGCCATACGTACATACATACATACATACATACATACATATATATATATATATATATATCTCCATTCTCCCTAAACTCCCCTCCCATTCAGGCTGCCACATAACATTGAGCAGAGTTCCCTGAGCTATATAGTAAGTCTTTGTTGGTTATCTGTTTTAAATATAGCAGTGTGTACATGTCCATCCCAAACTCCCCACCTATCCCTTCCACCCATCCTTCCCCACTGACAACTGTAAGTTTGTTCCCTAAATCTATTTTCACATATGCTCTGATTCTTGGTCTCCCAAAATGTATACTAATGTTTTTTTTTTTAAGTGCCGGGACACTATATTTCTTTCCGGTAACTAGTTTTGAGAGTAGTTTTCTATGTCTTAGAGGAGAAATACTGTGAAATTACTGTCTTACTGTACTCTATTGTAGGTATTATCCCATTCTAGTATGGTGGTCGTTACTCTATAACTAGTTCTTTTGGTCATCTTTAGTCTAATGTTGCAGCTGCTGACTGTCTTAGTCTCAAGGAAAGTGTTACATTTTCCTTGCACAATTTATTTATTATTCAGCTCCTTGCTAAGTGACTGAGTGGCTGCTGTGTTCAGGGCCTTTCACAATGATTAGTGACTTGTCCTTTAATCTTCAGAGGTAGCACTACAGTTTCAATTGCTCTGTAGCCTCTTTAACCTCTAATTTATTGCTTGGCTGAGTCATCTGGCAACTACTTTTGTGTTCTCTTTATACAATGGCAAATCACATTCTTTTGTATCTTCAAAAGAGATGTTGGTTTCTTACTTGTTAAACAATTGGTTTATTTAGTTTCACTTATAAGTCATTTCTTTGTTTCCACCAAAGTAGTGGACCAGTCCAAAGAAACATCCTTTTAGGAGGCTTTTGCCAATTAAAAAATTTTTTAAATAGTGAGTGAGGGATATAACAGAAAGGCCTGGGTTCATAGTCTTCACCATCTAATACTTGTAAAATTTTGGGCATGTATCTGCTTTGAGTCTCAACCTTCAGAGTTATACAGTGGGTGCAGTGTTACCTTTACAGAATTGTTGGGATTAAATGAGATAACGTAGACAGAGTGTCTAGAACAGCGCAGACCACAAGTAGGTACTTAGTTAATTGTTGTCATTGCTGATTTCTCCTCTATCTTGTGATCATATTCATAATTATAGAATGTAACCTTGATAAAGGTCTCTTGTTTCAATAGATCACCTTGAGAATCGAGTATAGTTTGAAGTCCTTTGTTGCACTATTCATCTTTGTTAGGATGAGAAAGTCTAGGCTTACAGATAGGTCAACATATTTGACTTACAAAAATGGATTAATTGGTCACTAATGAGCTCTTTCTGGCAATAGTGTTAGAGTTTTATGAAATGCATAGTTTAACTTCAGACTTTACTACTCTTAGAAGTAGACAGTTATTTAAACTCTTTACCTTGGCAAAAGCAACATTCAAAAAGGTAATAACTACTTAAAATCCACCTTTTTAATCTGAATTTTTTTAAATTAAAAAAAATTAAAAAATCTGTGAAATCAGATTTTAAAGAACAGACTATATATAGTGATAAATCATCAGCTTTCTTTTGCCTACAAACAGGAACACTACTTTGTCTTTCAGTTCAGAATGTACAAGCTGTAGGGGTAAGATAACAACGCACAGAGTAACTTCTTGCTGTCAGTGTGGGGATAATTGAAACTTCTGACACGTCAGACTGAATGAAATCATTTTTTGTGCAAGATTACTAGAAAAAAATGTTTCTTTTCAGAAAATACTCTCGCTCTGACTCTTTAGCATGAAGTTCGCTTGAGGTGAAAAAGCATGAGTGAGTGAAACATTTAGGGTTTTATACGCTGAATTTAATTCTTCAGAATACTTTGAAAAGGCAGTAACTATTTACAAGAGGACAAGGATTCTGTGTAGGGGGATTTGATTCAATCAATTAAAAAACTTGGGTAACAGTTGCCCAGAACATTTTGATTATTCCATCCAAAAAAGATTTATTTCCATATCATATGAAGACATGCCTATAGGATAATACTGCTAAGTCACTTCAGTCGTGTCCGACTCTGTGCGACCCCATAGACGGCAGCCCACCAGGCTCCGCTGTCCCTGGGATTCTCCAGGCAAGAACACTGGAGTGGGTTGCCATTTCCTTCTCCAAGGCATGAACGTGAAAAGTGAAAGGGAAGTCGCTCAGTCCTGTCTGACTCTTCGCGACCCCATGGACTGCAGCCTACCAGGCTCCTCCGTCCGTGGGATTTTCCAGGCAAGAGTACTGGAGTGGGGTGCCATCGCCTTCTCCAAGGATAATACTATAGGCTATATTATTGACTCAACTTTTTTCATTTTTGAAGTGAGCACATGGAGTATTTTAAATGTCATATGGAAGCTTGTCATTTGTGAATCCACTTTTAAAGCAGTATTAATATCTAATAGATTGTTTGTGCTATTGGAGATTTTCTTATTTCCATGTAGGTTAGGGAGGTCATCCAGCTCATCTCTATTGTTTTATAGTTAAATGTGAAGTGCAGTTATTTTCTGAGCAGGATGAAAGAAAAGAGGAGCTGGATTACAGCTTCAGAATATGGTTGCTATAGGGAATATGTCATGGAACCAAAAAGAAAGTTTGACGAGTGGCAATCAGAGACCAACTAATACTGGCATAGATTTATAGGGTTCCTGACTGTCAAGTAATTCTCTTTAGCAACACAGGAAGTGCACGTGTACTGAAGGTTGACTTGTAGGAGGTCAGAGTATCAGTAAGGTCTCTGCCCTCAAAAAGTTAATAGTTTCATATACAAATTAGGATGATCTGTTTTAAAATCTCTTAATTTCTAAGCTCCCTGCAGATATGAACAGTCTAGTTGCGATGTATCTTACTGAATCCTTATTTTTCAGATTATCTTACTGAATCCCTATTTTTCAGATTATATTCAAGTACTACCTCAGTGCTTAGAATATGTATTGATTAAATTAAACTGGCAGTATGATATCAAGTGCAAAAGAGAAAGACCTGTGAACTAAGCAAGCAGAGGAGTGTAGACTTAAATACTTTAGAGAGTGGGAAAACCAAGGCCAGAATCCCCAACTGAGAATTCTGTATCCTGCAAAATTGTCCTTCAAAAAATAAAGGAGAAATGAAGACTTCCTGACCTGCCTCTTGAGAAACCTGTATGCAGGTCAGGAAGCAACAGTTAGAAGTGGACATGGAACAACAGACTGGTTCCAAATAGGAAAAGGCGTACGTCAAGGCTGTATATTGTCACCCTGCTTATTTAACTTATATGCAGAGTACATCATGAGAAACGCTGGGCTGGAGGAAGCAGAAGCTGGAATCAAGATTGCCGGGAGAAATATCAATAACCTCAGATATGCAGATGACACCACCCTATGGCAGAAAGTGAAGAAGAACTAAAGAGCCTCTTGATGAAAGTGAAAGAGGAGAGTGAAAAAGTTGGCTTAAAGCTCCACATTCAGAAAATGAAGATCATGGCATCTGGTCCCATCACTTCATGGCAAATAGATGGGGAATCAGTGGAAACAATTGCTGACTTTATTTTTCTGGGCTCCAAAATCACTGCAGATGGTGATTGCAGCCGTGAAATTAAAAGATGCTTACTCCTTGGAAGGAAAGTTATGACCAACCTAGACAGCATATTGAAAAGCAGAGACATTACTTTGTCAACAAAGGTCCATCTAGTCAAGGCTATGGTTTTTCCAGTAGTCATGTATGGATGTGAGAGGTGGACTATAAAGAAAGCTGAGTGCTGAAGAATTGATGCTTTTGGACTGTGGTGTTGGAGAAGACTCTTGAGAGTCCCTTGGACTGCAAAGAGATCCAACCAGCCCATCCTAGAGGAGATAAGTGCTGGGTGTTCATTGGAAGGACTGATGTTGAAGCTGAATCTCCAATACTTTGGCCACCTGATTTGAAGAACTGACTCATTTGAGAAAACCCTGATGCTGGGGAAGATTGAGGGCAGGAGGAGAAGGGGATGGCAGCGGATGAGCTGGTTAGGTGGCATCACCAACTCAATGGACATGGGTTTGGGTTTACTCCAGGAGTTGGTGATGGACAGGGAGGCCTGGTGTGCTGTGGTTCATGGGGTCACAAAGAGACACGACTGAGCAACTGAACTGAACTGAACTGAAGACTTCCTCAGACAGTACCAAAACTGCAAAACACACAGGGATTTGTCACAAGGACCCTTGCCTTGAAGGAAAAATTAAAAGAAATATGACTCCTAATATCCCAGTCTGTGCCTTATCGTTTTATTTTTTTAGTTGTGTTTAGCACATTTTTATTGGTTTGAATATTTTGCTACTGAAGCTTGAGGTCAAAATACGTTATGCTTTGAATATTTCTGGAAGTAGTCTCTCTGAGAAGACCATATTCAGTTAAACTTATTCAAACTCTTAGCTAGGTAGTGTTCTTTTGTATTGAAAGTAAGTCACAAAGCTTAAACTTTGGACTTATTTTCTTGCAAAAGAGATAGATGTGCTGTCCTCAAGTAGATATTAGGAGTAATGTGTGACCTTTCAAATTCAATTAATGACTTAATACCTGGGAAAATGTTCCTGATTATTGTTGTAACATCCTCTGAGGTTCTTTGTGAAAGAAACAGATTACCTTTCCATGCATTGTGAGTCAATGTTACTGAAAGGGCCACTTCTGTAGTTACTTTTAGCTTCATCTCTTGGACTGTTATTAACTTGGCACAGGATACTGTGTAAATTATATACATGCATACACTCCCAAATCACTTCCTGGTTTGAAAATGGAACCTATGAATTGGCTTCTGTGTCTGTTTTAAGAGTTATTACCATGGTGATGAATAGTCTGCTTAGTTTTATGGTTGGCATGATTCTTCCAGCTTGGGTCACCTGTGTTTTCTTACAACCAGTTGCCTGTACTTTGGGCAACAGTTAAGTTTCCACCAATAAAAAGCAAGTAGTTAGAAGGCAAACCCAGTGATTTAGTAGAATTAGCTGCATCATTGCTTTTAATCTGTCGATTATTTCCTTTCCGTGCTAACTAGCAGGCGCTTACTCTTCACATTGCTTTTAAGCTTCCCTTCACAGTTGGAACTGGTGGGGAATGACTATCCTGTTCTGTAGTTGTGGATTTGTCATTTGTTGAAGAATTACAGGGGAGGGAGAAGGAAACTCACAAAAACATCTTGAGAAAGGAAACTAGACTTACCCATTCTTGATTTTAATGTGTCTATGTTTCAAGTACTTTTTGTAAGCTGTGGCAGTGAGTCAGCTATCTTAGCCTGAAACCTGTCCATATGTACGAACATTAAAATAAATACTAAGATTTTTCAGTTACATTTAAAATGTAACGTAGGAATGAGGAGGATGATCATAAGTGATATGATGAATCTGGGGTTATCAAATGGGTTGTTAATTTGGAAATACATACTATCTGCCGAATGGTCAGACTGGATATGATGAGAGCTTCCTATAGCAATCCCAGCTGAATATATTCCTAGATTAGAAATTAAATCAGCCAGGAGAACAAGCAGAACTCCAGATGCCGCAGGCCTTGTGAGGAATTTAAACAGTAAAACTGTAGTTACTTGTGTATTGCTCAGATTTAGCTAAACAACTTAATACAATTTCCTGAGTGGAATGATGATTTAAAAGAGCTAGTGAATTTCAAACACTGGGAAAATACCAGTTACTGAATTACAGTCATTATAATCTATTTAATAATTTAAATCTAAGAGGTCATGTGCAACAGTTTCATTTAGTTCAGTTCTGGTTATACATCTTCTCTAATTCATAACACTCAGTAATCAAAATTGTTTTCCATTTCATTAGTTGAAAAGATTTCCCTCTTGCTCTCTCTTCTACTTCTATGGATTAAGAGAATCCATAAAAATCATTTATGGTTCTAGGATGATTTCATTTATGCCCAGTATGGTACATGCTTCACAATAGGCACTCAATAAATCTATTATTCATGCTTTCAGGAGGCCAAAGGAAGCAGGAAAACTAATAACTAACTTATGTTAAATGAATGAATAATTAATAAATAAGTAAAAAAGATAAAGCCACAGATTATCGCTTTAAAACCCACCTCTTATTGTATTTCACTATTTTGAGGAATGCCTGCTATACCGTAAATATCTCAAGCAACAAAGCATTATGTATATATGTATGTGTATATATATGTATTTATCTTCACTCTTTTCTGTCACTCCATAGATGTCTAGGTATTTGACAAAACCTGGCACTTCCCTTTTGACTGTTTTTCATAAATCCACCTGGCATTTATCACTGTAGAACTTAGTTGTTCTAGTTCTCTGGTCCATGTTTGAACTATACTGAACTGATGCTGCCTTCTCCGGGTGATTTCTTTTTAAGATTTTCTTTTCTTAAATCTTAAACAACAGTCCCCCAAAAACCTCAGAGACTGAATTTTATACCCCACAGCTGAATATGAAATTCTCAGTCCCCTCCCCCAATCCCATCACTCTGTTCTCCTTGACATTATTATATGTCTTGTTTCTTGCTGTTTTTCTTTCTGCTTGTATCCTTTGTTCCTTAGCTTGTCTTTCATAGGAAAGACACGCTTAATCCTTCTTGCTTTATCAGGCGGTTTTGTTTCAGTTGTGAAATTATCTTCAGTATTAGCTCCCTGCAAAGTCTTTCTAACTTTACTATTAATAGGAAACAAGTGGCCATTTGCTTCCTGCAATCTTTTGTCTACTCATTGCGTTTTTATGATTAACTCCTCCCTAGCTATCATATTAAAGTCTTCTGATCTTTTATTTGTACTTTAGTATGATTTTTATTAGGTTTATGCTGTGTTTAATGTTCATGCATATACCGGTGCTACTTGTATGCTTTTAGTGTGTGTATCTATGTCTGTAATACAGAGTTACCTAAAGGGCAAATTCTTGACTTTATATATGAACCAATCAGCATACTCACACAAGACAAACTTCAACAAATACTTAATTTCAACAGAAATATATACTATTTAGTAAATATATATTAAGTAGTTGTTTATTTACAGAGCTTACGAATTTTTAAAATTCAAATTTTTTCCCTCATTCATATTTTTCTTCATCCATGTCTCTGTCCTTCGGTGATGAATCAGGGCTCTTATAATGAGATTTCTACAGGTCTGATGTGTACGGTCAGTACTTAGTAGTGGGTGAGTCATCATATGACTAAGAATAATTGGTGTAAATCCCATTGTATAATTTTGATAAGGTGACAAACAAGAGAATTAAGAAGAAAAAAAAAAAGCCAAAGTGTTCTGTAGACTATATATGCACTACATACACACACTTGGAGAGTGATTTCAAGCAATACAGAATTGGTCATGTGAGATACAGTGTGTTGTTGCTGTAATTACTGACAGTCCTCACAAATGAGTGGAAATTGGCTTAGAGGGCCAACAGGTGAGTATCAGATATTTCTGCCTTATCCTAATTTATTGGCATGCATCTGTGGGCTAGTGGTACCCTCATGGCATGCAGAATAGGGTTTGCCTTGAAGTAAATAAGGTGAATCAAAAAAAAAAAAATGTTCCCTAACAAGATACCTAGGAATGAGTAATCTGTCGATACTGAATTTTGTTTCATTGTTAAATGAATCAAAATGATATAAAGTGAACTGAAGGCTCATTATTTTTACAGATTATATACAATTTTAATTTGGGGAGGAATCTTGAAGACTGGTAACTTTTCAGAAAAAAGCAGTATCCATTACTCTCAGGTCCTGCTGCTGCTAAGTCGCTTCAGTCGTGTCCGACTCTGTGCGACCCCATAGACAGCAACCCACCAGGCTCCCTCGTCCCTGGGATTCTCCAGGCAAGAACACTGGAGTGGGTTGCCATTTCCTTCTCCAATGCGTGAAAGTGAAAAGTGAAAGTGAACTCGCTCAGTCGTGTCCGACTCTTAGTGACCCCATGGACTGCAGCCTACCAGGCTCCTCCATCCATGGGATTTTCCAGGCAAGAGTGCTGGAGTGGGGTGCCACTGCCTTCTCCTGAGATGTCTGTAAATAGGCTCCCTTACCGAATGGAGCAATGCCAAGAGAATGGGTATGGGAGTTATGCACATCTGTGTGTCTTTCTCAAAGATCCATGTAAGCATTAATTTAAAATCTCTGTAACTGACCATGTAATATTTACTTGTAGTACCATAGCCACCCAATTTAAAAACAGAGGTATAGCTGATTTGAATTATTTTTTATATTTAAAGATATAGAAAACCTTTGATAAAATTAATTCACATTCAGAAAAGCTACCTTATTCTTTCTGAATCTTAGTTTCCTCTAGAATGTCAGAGTCAACTAAGGGAGACTTCAGGGTGGTATTTGAAACATACCATATATGTTACTCTGTGTGTTAGTCACTCATTTGTGTCCGACTCTTTGTGACCCCATGGACTGTAATCCGCCAGGTTCCTCTGTCCATGGGATTCTCCAGGCAAGAATACTGGAGTGGATTGCCCTGCCCTTCTCCAGGGGATCTTCCTAAACCAGAGGTCGAACCTGGGTCTCCTACATTACAGGTGGATTCTTTACCATCTGAGCCACCAGGGAAGCTCATCATATGTATAAAATGCACAGTTTATCCTGGGAGTCTGATATGAGGATTGAATTTTGATATCAAGCTCTGAAAGTTCGTAAACTTTAGGGACTGACTGGCTGGCTGACTAAGGGGTCATACTTTGATTTTATGTTAAGATGCCATAAAAGTTTTCTGTTACGTCAATGAATATGGTAATACTCAAAGACATTAAGAAATAAAGAATGACAAGAGGCATCCTCACATAAATGCTGTTGTAGAACTGGACATGGAACAACAAACTGGTTCCAAATCGGGAAGGAGTATGTCAAGGCTGTATGTTGTCACCCTGCTTATTTAAATTATCTGCAGAGTACATCATGAGAACCACTGGGCTGGTTGAAGCACAGGCTGGAATCAGAATTCCTGGGAGAAATATCAATAACGTAAGATATGCAGATGACACCACCCTTATGGCAGAAAGTGAAGAACTAATGAGCCTCTTGATGAAAGTGAAAGAGGAGAGTGAAAAAGTTGGCTTAAAACTCAACATTCAGAAAACTAAGATCATGGCATCTGGTCCCATCACTTCATGGGAAATAGATGGGGAAACAGTGGAAACAGTGTCAGACTTTATTTTTCTGGGCTCCAGAATCACTGCAGATGGTGATTGCAGCCATGAAATTAAAAGACGCTTACTCCTTGGAAGGAAAGTTATGACCAACCCAGATAGCATATTGAAAAGCAGAGACATTACTTTGCCCACAAAGGTCCGTCTAGTCAAGGCTATGGTTTTTCCAGTAGTCATGTATGGATGTGAGAGTTGGACTATAAAGAAAACTGAGTGCTGAAGAATTGGTGCTTTTGGACTGTGGTGTTGGAGAAGACTCTTGAGAGTCCTTGGACTGCAAGGATATCCAACCAGTCAATCCTAAAGGAAATCAATCCTGAATGTTCATTGGAAGGATTGATGTTGACGCTGAAACGCCGATACTTTGGCCACCTGATGGGAAGAACCGACTCATTGGAAAGGATCCTTATGCTGGGAAAGATTGAAGGCAGAAAGGGAAGGGGACAACAGAGGATGAGATGGTTGAATGGCATCACCAACTTGATGCACGTGAGTTTGAGTAAGCTCCAGGAAATGGTGATGGACAGGGAGGTTTGGCGTGCTGCAGTCCATGGGGTCTCAAAGAGTCAGACTCGACTGAGTGACTGAGCTGAACTGACTGAGGTGCTTCTCTGATGGCTCAGTTGGTAAAGAATCTGCCTGCAGTATAGGAGACCGGTGTTTCATCCCTGGGTCGGGAAGATCCCCTGGAAGGGAAATGGCAACCCACAGTAATCCTACCTGGGAAATCCCCTGGACAGAGGAGCCTGATGGGCTATAGTCCATGGGGGTTGCAAGAGTCAGACACGACTTAGCGACTAAACCACCATAGAGTAATCTAGACAGGTATAAAGAAAGGATTACCACATGCATCCAATTTATAAAAGATTAATGTTGTTCCCAATTTAGAGATAATGTCTGGTACTATTATGGGCTTCCCTGATGGTTCAGAGGGGAAGGAAGAAACAGCAGGAGACACGGGAGATTTGGCTTCGATCCTTGGGTTGGGAAGATCCCCTGGAGAAGAAAATGGCAATCTACTCTAGTATTCTTGCCTGAAAAATTGACAGAGCCTGGTAGGCTACAGTCCAAAGGGTCTCAAAGAGTCGAATATGACTGAATGACTGAGCATGCATGCACACAGGCACGTATGATACCATTATAAAAAGTACAAAAAGACCTAATCTCCCTTTTTTTTTTTTTAAATAAAAGGTATGGATATAAGGTCTACATTATATGTTCTAAGTTGGAGCTTGACATTGAAAACATATATTTAAGCTGCATATTTATTTTGGTCTAGAGGAAAAAATCTTATGCATGTTTATGCCTTATATATACACAATTTTAAAATACTCATGCTGACAACTGACAGATGAATTCTGTTGGTCTAAAAGAAAAAAAAAAGATGAAAAATCAGCAAGAAAATTTTGAGGAAGTTATATCGAAATTGTTTTAAAGAGAGATGAATATGACTGCTAAACTAAGGAATGTTTTAAAAATTTTTCCTCTGCCAAATTGAAATAAATTTTTATAACAAATGATATGCAGTGTTTGGTGAGAGTGTGGGTGAACAGAAGAAAAAACTTATAAACTCATGTGAAGAGTGATGTCTGGAGCATAGGGGAGAAGAATGTTTTCCTTAATTCTGTCAGGGCCCCTGGCTGGACCTGCAAATTAAGCTGACAAAGGTAGATTAACAGGAGGAAATCACATACATTTATTTAGTGAAAGTTGTTTGTGACATGAAGCCTTTGTAAGGAAATGGAGAAACAGACCTGAGTGTTTTTATTGCTGGTTTTGATGAAGAGTGGATGGTTATGGAGGAATATGGTAGGTTAAAGAGTAGGAGGTTAAGTGTTGGGAACTGGGGGGAATTTAAGGAGGCCTCTGTGTTCAGATTGTTCTGTGTGCCTTTTGCTTCAGAGATAGAGATGTTCCTTTTTTCTGGACATAGGAAGGGCACCTCTCACATGACGATTTTAGGACCTGTTTCTGGGGAGAAAGACGGGGGTGGTTGGGTGACTGTATTGCTTCTGCTTTTTTCTCACACTTGTTGTTTAGTCACTAAGTCATGTCCGACTCTCTGCGACCCCATGGACTGCAGCACGCAAGGCTCGTCTGTCCTCCACTATCTCCCCACTTAAAATATTCTATGCCGAGGTGGTATATTTTGGGAGTAGTGTGTCCTGAACCCTGTCATTCATTCTGAAACTTTGCCAAGAACTTTCTTGGTCTATAAACTGAGTTAGTGTAGCTTGTCCAGTAACCCATTGAAATGGTCTCTAGGTGCTGGAGATTTCCCTGGAGACAAAAAATAAAATAAAAAAAACAAACAGGTTAATGGTTAGAATGAACTATGAACTTAGTTTTTGAGTGCAGAGGGCAATCAGTTGTCGAGAATATTTCCAGATGTTGGACTCAGAGAACCTTCAGATAGAGTAGGGGGAGTGCTAGCAGCAATGTGGCAGATTTTCCTAGTTTGCAGTTTGTCTTTGTGATGACATCAGGCCTTCTGGAACTTTCTGAGGGACTCTTATGGCAGCAGGAAGGAAGGTTGTCCATACATGAGTTATTGTGGTGATTTCCCTGAAATTCACAGCAAGTTGTCCAGCTTTGGCTTGAAGGACTTTGGGAAAGAGGCAGCTTTAATTTTTAGTGATTCCAAGTCAGAAGAATGGGAAAGAAATTGAACACATTAGTTTGGAGAATTGTAGCTAAATATTGGTGGAGCCTAGAAGAATTCAGGATCCAGTCCAGTTCACAGGTAGTTGACTAAACCTCAAAGACAGAACAGGACAAGAATTTAATACCCACAGGGGTGTGCTGTAGTTTTGCACTGGAACATAATTTTTGTCTTTGGGGACACTCTCATTTCTGTCAAAGATATTTGAAGTAAGACTAATTTGTTTGCAAAATAAGTCTGGTCTCATTAAACTCGGCCTGATAATTTATATCAGTCCCGCAAGAATAGTTATCAACAATGTACGCTGTTTTTAAGTCTGCTTTGCTGGAGCCACTTCTAATAAGAAATCTCAGATTGCACTTAACCACTTGTAATAAGGCATCTCAGATTGTCCTCTTAAAATCTTCTGGGGTTAGGAAACCAAGCCAGTGACTCACCATCAGCTTTTGCCTGCAATTCTTAGAGAGAGGTGAATTCCTGTCTTCTGGAGGTCCCCCTGCTCCAATATCCCTAGGTTCCTGGGTCCTGTAAGAATAGACTTTGCTCTCTCACTTGTTAGGCAGAAACCATATAAGCAAGGTATCAGGCTGATTTTTGAAGCGCACTTTATAAACATTGGCTCCCTAAATTCAGCCTTAGTTCCTTAAAGCTGTCTCGTCCTACCTTGATTCTGTGCACATCATTCTCAGATGTGACATTCCAGAGCAAGTTTCGCTAATACAGCCAGTGTTTACCATTCTCTCCGTTTAGAAGAACAGATGCTTATTGAACTTTATGTAGATAACTGTATGGCTGTGCAGGTAGAATATTCACTAAGAGTTTTCAGATTCTGGGGAGATCAGGTAGGGAGAAGAGATAAATGCTTTGATTTTGTTTACAAAGGTATAATTTACCAGATTGCTATAAATTATAGGTAGCTTTAAAGAAAAGAGAAAAAAGATTTCTTTAAATCTGGAAAACATAACAGTAAAGAACCAGCAATGCTTCAAACAAAAAAGTATAATCATCCACACTAGTTCATTCAGTCCCATATTCTGCTTGATTTTTAGTTAGCAGTTCAATTTCCTCATTAGTTCTGGAAACTCTTACACAGCCCAGTGGCATGGTCTCTACATTATTCAAGTTAGGCCATTATGTAATGTTCTCACATTATATAAAAGCTTTCAGGGAAGAATCAGAGTAAAACAATAACTGTGAATGGTAAAAGACTTAAAAATAGTCATGGTTAAAGTTTTGATGAGAGTTCATTTGATAAGGATATAAAGCATGCAGCAGTTTAAGATCACACTCAGGCAAAGGTAAAGAAAACTCAAGAGAAGTGGTGATGTTTGTTAAACTGCCATTTATTCCTGACAGTTAATCAGGCTGTGCTCTTTACATGCATTTTATTCAGCCTCTATGAAAAAGAGTCTATTATGTTCACTTCATAAACAAGCATAAAGACTTAGTAATTTGGCCAAAGTCATACAGCTGTGAGTAACAGTACTGGTATCTGAACCTGTTTTGCACATAAAGGCAAGTTCTTTATAACTATATCCTATTGCCTATATTAATGATTCGTTTAAGGTTGTGTGTGCGTGCATGCTAAATCTCTTCAATCTTGTCTGACTCTTTGAGACCCCATGGACTGTAGCCCATCAGGCTTCGCTGTCCATAGGATTCTCAAGGCAAGGATTCTGGAGTGGGTTGCCATTCACTTTCATTGTATTACCACTTTTCTGTTGCCTGGGCAAACTTGAGTCCAGTGATATTCAAAGAAGTTAAAACTGATACAGCCTCTAGCACTTTAATATCAGTGCATCCCTGTGGCATTCAGACACATGTTGACGTGTTTGCTGCAGTGGCTTTTCTTTATGTGACTGCAGTTCTCTGTGCCACTGGCAAGGCTCATATGATTTAAGACCCCTCTGTCACCCCTATTATTGGTAACATACAAGCTTCAAGGATCATTTGATGTACAAATTTAATTGCAAGTTGTATTTTCGAAGGATGATATAGGCTATGTCATTGTCAGGACTGTTTACACAGCTTTTTCTAAACTGCTTGCTCTGAAAACAGGCATTTCAGTCTGTTTATCGTAATGCTGCCTGATTTAATTTTTCAAGGCTGCTTGCTTAATATTAGCTTGTTAAAGTGTATATAGGATGATTCTTCACAATATTTCACAGGGTGTATTTCTCTGGAGTTTTTGGTAAGATGGTACCGTATCAGCTTTCATGGTTCATTTTCTGCATTTGCTGGCTTGCTCCTTCCTTTCTTCCTGGTGCCAGAGCATGTGATTATACTTAGGAGAGAGTGTGTGTATATCTGTGTGTGTGTGGACGCTCATTCGTATCTGACTCTTTACCATCCCGTGGATGGTAGCCTGTCAGGCTCTATATACATGGAATTTCTCAGGCAAAAATACTGGAGTGGGTTGCCATTTCCTTCTCCAGGGGATCTTCCCAACCCAGGGATCAAATCTACATCTCCTGTGTCTCCTGCATTGGCAGGTGAGTTTGTTATCACTGAGCCACCTTAAGTCATATTATCTAGCTAATGTGACAATTTCCTGACTGTAAAAATACTTTGGGAAGAGTTTGGTACTCTTATATTAAATGTCTTTTTCTTCCCAAATGGCACTTAAATATCCTGAAGCACCCATGATTTTAATAGGCTAATGTCATCTGATCATTTTTTTAAGAGTTTAACTTTTTGTGGAAAGCATAGGTTTGGGGGATGATGTTATAAATTTAAAAATGCTGTTTTACAGGGAACATCTTGGCAGTTCTTTTGATATGCATTCACCTAGCCAGTTCTGTGAAATGCCAGCCGCATCTGAGTCAGGTGAAATGAGGAAGCTGTAAGTGAAATCTTTATAATGATGAGAAATATTGGTACCGTGTGCCAAAAACTTCTATTTTCTCTGCCTCTCAGAAATTCTTTGTTCCTATTGTGTTTTGGCGGAGTCTGTATGTGCAAATGGGAATTTTTCAGCAGAAATTGGAGGCTCTGTAAAAGTATTTCTTTATAATTTCTGAGGTGAATTTATAGCTGTCCTCATGGCAACTGACACCTTTTTTTTCCTGATTTGTCAACCTGGGTTCCATCCCTGGGTCAGGAAGATCCCTTAGAGGAGGAAACGGCAACTCACTCCAATATTCTTGCCTGGAGAATTCCATGGACAGAGGAGCCTGGTGGGCTCTGCAGTTCATGGGGTCACAAAGAGTTGGACACGACTAAGCAACTAACACTTTCACACACTTTTATCCTTGGTAATTTTATTTTTCTGAAAATTTACCATTTTCTGTTGAAAAGAGTGAAACTGCCAATTGCTGTGTCTTCAGTTCACTCAGTTGTGACTGATTCTTTGCAACCCGTCTTAGCCCAAATCTAATAAAGTAGATTTTCTCTTTTTAAGTTTGAATTAGGTAAATGTTCTAGAATAGACGTGAATGAGAGTTTACAAACGGGTCTCATTGATCTCCTTTTACGGGTGAGGAAATGGAGCAGAGGGAGGTTAGGTTACTCCCTGAGGTACAGAGCTATTCAGTGGCAGAGTGAGGGCATAAACACAAGCGATCAGTTTCTTTGAGCTGAGGTCACCACACTTTCCAACTTCTCTTTGGTTGTAGGACACGAATAGAAATGAGAAATCCTTTTTTTCTTTTGTTTTCACCATGTTTTTCAAAATTTTGTTGGCCTTTCAATTGAAATTGTCAAATAAAAGCATGACTCATTGGAACCCTACAGTGATTCCTAGGTTGAAAATGACACTGAAATCCATAATCAGGTAAGTTTGTGTGATGTTTCCCAAGTATATACCTAAAACTTTGCCAATTTAAGGCAGAACTGCTATTTTGTTCACTTACATGCCATTATATTATTTTACAGTAATAATGAGTTCATTGTTCTCAAATCAGTATTTTCTATCTTATAATAAGAGAGACTTAAGCTGTCTATGGGCTTCCCTGGTAGCTTAGCTGGTGAAGAATCCACCTGCAATGTGGCAGACCTGGGTTTGATCCCTGGGTTGGGAAGATCCCCTGGAGGAGGGCATGGCAATCCACTCCAGTATTCTTGCCTGGAGAATCCCCACGGACAGAGGAGCCTGGTGGGCTACAGTCCATGGGGTCGCAAAGAGTCAGACACGACTAAACGACTAAGCATAAACAGCACAAGCTGTTTATAAACCTGAAATTGAATTATGATCTCATTCTTCTAAATGACTTACGTGAAGAATGAATATTGTTAGTCCTGTGTGTATTTATTCACAAGAAGTGCCCATTTATGTTTCTTCTATTTTTATGATTCTACCTTTTATCCAGATTCTGTGTCCAAACAATGACTCTAAACCTATAGTGACTCATTTGATCTTTTATTATATGAAATTGGTTCTTCCTCTCATTCACATGCCATGCATGTTTGCCCTTTTGTATGCCTGTAAAGTATTAATAATGTGACGTGATTCTTCCCCAATATGTGTTATATTGCAGTCTCATTCCTTTTCCAGATAAGTTGTTAAGGTATTTTGTTAGTCATTCTACCCATATGTATTCAACTAGCTTAGTTTGTATATAATTGAGGTTTGACATTTAGAGTTTAGAAACCTCTTTTGGCTTCCCAGGTGGAGCTAGTGGTAAAGAATTTGGCTGTCAGTGCAGGAGACACAAGAGATGCAGGTTCAATCCCTGGGCTGGGAAGATACCCTGGAGGAGGAGATGGCAACCCATTCCAGTGTTCTTGCCTGGAGAATGCCGTGGACAGAGGAGCCTGGGGGGCTACTGTCCATAGAAAGAGTCAGACACAACTGAGTGCAGACACACACACAGTTTCTTTTGGATTTTCTCGTATTTCTAGCACATTCGTTTCCTACTCTCATTAAAAAAAAGGTTTTAAAGTTAGAAGGAGAAGAAAGGTTGGCTTAGAGAAGACCCGGCAGATTGTGATTCTTGGGAGAGGAAAGAATGAAAGACAAATGGAAGAACTGAGAGTGAGACTCTGTTTAGGCTTGTAGGATGAGTGGATTACGGCAGTGTTGATTCATTCTGCTTGGTGGTCCTAACAATTTGTGTAAATGCCTTCATGTCTTTTTGGATCTGGTGGGTTTAGTTTGAGAGGTTTTGCTACAGCTTATCTTGTTCTGCTTCTGTATTTGTGGTTACAAAATGTGGAATGTAGGGCAAGGTTACTAGTAGAGGTGTGTGTGTGTGTGTGTGTGTGTGTGTGTGCATGCACAATTTCCAACTTCCTTCAGTAGTCATGGGAAAAATATATAGCAGTCAAATCTGTCACGTTCCAAATATATACTGTTTCTCGTGACTGTTTCTGGTGTTCTGCTCTTTGTTCGAAAGGTGAGGGAATGAACAAATACCCACGAACCTTGTTTAGATTTGTCCAGTGTCATTGGCATTCTGAGTGTGCGTATGAGTATTGTTTTAGTTTGTGCAGTTTTCTTATTAGTATTCTGGATAATGATTAGCCATATTACCAGCTTGTACCAGAGTAAGACTGTGGGTTCGATCTCTGGGTTGGGAATATCCCCTGGTGGAGGAAATGGCTCCCCACTCCAGTATTCTTGCCTGGAAAATTCCTTGAGCACAGGAGCCTGGTGGGCTCTGCAGTTCATGGGGTCACAAAGAGTCGGACATGACTGATGACTGAGCACACATAACCACTAGGTTAAGATTAGCCTTTTATAAAACTATCATTAACATCTTTATCAGTGGTTCAGAACTAAAAGATATATCAGAATTCTGCTACTGGGGCATGGGACAAATCTAAGCTAGGCTCATGGTTTTTTGACTCTCTCCCCTTTCTAAGATAAGGCAGCTCACCAGAAGTAGCCATGAGAAATATGTATTTGAAATATGATACATTTGTTTGCTGCACATTTTTCCATGACGATTAAAGGAAGCCAGAAATTGCACGCATACGCGTGCGCACACACACACACACACCACTCATATTACTACTGGTAACCTTGTCGTAGCAGAGTATTAAATGTACCTGTTAACTTGCTTTGGGAAAAGTGACTGTCTTAAAAGAATAAATGTTCCTATTTCTAAGCAGCTTTGGCAATTCGCAGACTCCTGAGCCTAAGAGCTTTATCTTCAAAGTGACAGGAGCTAGAACTGGAATACCCTGTTAAGATTCTTTTGACTCACTCAAGTTCAGATATACACTGATATGGTGGGTGGGAATTTTTGTGATTATATTGTTCATTTTCAAAAAGGCCTTCCCTTCTATTATCAAAGAAAGAGATTATATTAATACCTTTTGTCATTCTCCTGGCTGGTTACAAGTCTTTCTTACTCTTTTCACTTCCTTGATAGTATTGTTCTCATATCCTGTCTTTTTTATTCCTTTCTGATTTTCTTCTGTTGCAGTTTGAGTTCCCTAGGATGCAAACTCAGATGGAAATTAGTGCACTGGAAATTTCTCAGAAAGTGCCCTTGGGATCAGTCAAGCCCTGGGGAGTGGAAGGAAGAAACCAACTCTGGGCAGAGGGGAGGTTAGGCTGTCTTGTAGTCTTGGTGGAAGTCTGACCCCTGGAGGCTCTAAAGCTGGGATGGCGTTTCACCATTGTCTCCAGCCAGTCTTTGAATGTGGGCTGCCCTGAGAGAGGAGCATGAACTTACATGAGGAGACTCTTCAGCTAAGGCCGTTCTTAAGAGAGCTGATAGCCAAGGCCTGTATACTGGCATCACTACAACATCTGGGGAAAAAAAATCCTTCAGTTGTGAAAGAGGATCAGGGTGGCACATCACAGTTTCCACTCTATCTTTTTTGCAAGGGTTGGAGGTTTCTGAATGGCTTGGGGGATGGGTTAGAATTTCCAGGAAATGAAGAGTTACAGAGCAGAGTAGTTAGGAAGTTGAAAAATAGAGAAGAAAAGTTGGTATGAATAGGTTATGCCAGATAATTAAGTTCTGGTATTGATTAGCACTTTTCTAAACAAGTTTTTAAAATTCTATTTATAGTGATGCTATTCCCTTTTTAAGTTACAGGATTCTGATGAAAACTGTGGGTTCTCTATGCAGAGAAATGTGCATATCTATATGCATATAATGGGAAATAGATGGAAACAGTGGAAACGGTGTCAGACTTTATTTTTGGGGGGCTCCAAAATCACTGCAGATGGTGATTGCAGCCATGAAATTAAAAGACGCTTACTCCTTGGAAGCAAAGTTATGACCAACCTAGATAGCATATTCAAAAGCAGAGATATTACTTTGCCAACAAAGGTCCATCTAGTCAAGGCTATGGTTTTTCCAGTAGTCATGTATTGATGTGAGAGTTGGACTGTGAAGAAAGCTGAGCGCCGAAGAATTGATGCTTTTGAACTGTGGTGTTGAAGAAGACTCTTGAGAGTCCCTTGGACTGCAAGGAGATCCAACCAGTCCATCCTGAAGGAGACCAGTCATGGGTGTTCATTGGAAGGACTGATGCTTATCCTGAAACTCCAATACTTTGGCTACCTCATGCAAAGAGTTGACTCATTGGAAAAGACTCTGATACTGGGAGGGATTGGGGACAGGAGGGAAGGGGACGACAGAGGATGAGATGGCTGGATGGCATCACCAACTCGATGGACATGAGTTTGGGTAAACTCTGGCAGTTGGTGATGGACAGGGAGGCCTGGTGTGCTGCGATTCATGGATTTGCAAAGAGTCAGACACGACTGGAGCGACTGAACTGAACTGAACTGATATGCATATAAATTCAGTTTGATTGTTGTAAAACCTGCTTGTTTTTTTACTTCCCTATTTATAGGTTCTTTTCTTCCCCCATCTCTTAATAATTCTGCTTTTCTGGCATCTTCATGTTAAAACATTAGTTGATTGCTAAATTTTCCATTTGCTTTATTTGTTAGTACTCAAATACATCAAATCACAGTAAATCATTTTCTCACCTATTTTGTAATTTCTAAATTATAAGTTCCTTTTTAGTGAGGATTCTTTTTTGCTTTTGTTTTGTATTGGTTTAGTTTTTCTAGCTTGTGGGAATCCATTACGGCCTTGTTGATGTAGAGTTACTTTTGGTGGAGTTTTATGTTTGTTTATTTCAGATACTCCAGGGATATCATAAGCCCAGGATCCATTTTTTCTTCCATTTCTTACTTTGGAGATTCTCACAGACTTCAGAACTGTTGTGACACAGGCTTGGGGTTTGTTTGTCTTATTTTTAATTTAATTAATAAATTTTTTCAGCTGTGCTGGGTTTTTGTTGCTGCCTGGGGCTTTGCTCTCGTTGTGGCGAGCGATGGCTACTCTCCAGTTGCGGTATCCAAGCGTCACATTTCGGTGGCTTCTCTTGTTGTGGAGCACGGGCTCTAGAGCCTGCAGACTCAGTTGCTGTGGCTTGCAGACTCAAGAGCACAGGCTCAGTATTAATGATGCACAGGCTATGTTGCTCTGCAGCATGTGGGATCTTCCCGGATCAGGGATCGAACCCATGTCTCCTGCATTGGCAGGCAGATTCTTTACCAGTGAGCTACCAGGGAAGCCCCAGGCTTAAGATTTTAATTTCTGGCTGTGTTTCACCTGACCTCTCACCCGGACTCTCAGAGACAAACCCCACTGAGAGTCTTACTAAGACAATGGGTGGATTTCTCCTGTCACCCTCATCATTCTATAATTGTGATTGCAGCCCTTTGTCGACAGCTCCAGTTTTATGGAAGGACCTCAGAACCAACTTTATGCCCAACTTGTGTGCCTCTTCTTCTCTCCCTATATGAGCATTAGTGTTGCTATGGATGCTTGGGCAGTTTGTATACTGTGCTGAAGAAAAGCAGGGCTAGAAATCTAGCCCAGCTCTGCTCTCCTGAGAGAGAACTCTCTTCTTCTTTTTTTAACTTTTAATTTTATATTGGAGTATAGCGGATTGACAGTGTTGTGATACTTTCAGGTGGATAGCAAAGGGACCCAGCCATACACATATCTCTTCTCTTCCAAACTCCCCTCCCATCCAGGCTGCCATGTAACATTGAACAGAATTCCCTGTGCTGTACAGTAGGTCCTTGTTGATTATCCGTTTTAACTATGAAGCTGAAGCCAGAAGCTAATGCACAGACATAAAAGTGTTGTGCTTTCCCCATAGTTCATGCCTTCAGTGTTATGTCGCAACAAAGAATTTGTGTGTGTTAGTCACTCAGTTGTGTCCAACTCTTTGTGACCCCATGAACTGTAGCACGCCAGGCTCCTCTGTCCATGGAACTCTCCAGGCAAGGATCCTGGAGTGGGTTGCCATTTCCTTCTCCAGGCAAGGAGACTGGAGTGGGTTGCCATTTCCTTCTCCAGGGGGTCTACCTGACCCAGGAATCGAACTCAGGTCTCCTTCATTGTAGGCAGATTCTTTACGGTCTGAGCTACCAGGGAAGCCCATTTTAACTATAAGCAGTGTATACGTGTCAATGCCGAACTCCCTAACTATCCCTTCCCCCCATCCTTCCCTGCTGGCAACCATAAGTTAGGAGAGAACTTTCTTCTGATCCCATTCTTTGAGGGGACATCTCCGTACCAATATCAGTTAGACATAAGCCGTAAAGACACTCCAGTGATTCTTCTTTTGGCCACAACTGACGATGTTTGCTTTTGTGCTTACTAGCACTTTGGCTATCAGTCCTGGCTTTGGTTTGGCCATCAGTCCTGGCTTTGGTTTGGCCATCAGTCCTGGCTTTGGTTTGGCACCGGGGGGTTTTTCTTTACAGCAAGTGGAGCTGTGTATTTCATTTAAAAAATCTGTTTCTGTTTCTCATTTTTTCTGTGTATCTATGGTGGAAAGTCTTCTTCATTAGCTCAGTTGACAGGATTGTGGCATCTGTAATTCCCATTAAGTTACTTATTAACCTCTGTTCCTCAGAAATCACCTCTTTAGCTGAGAATAATAATAGCCCATCTGTACAGTGTCTTTAAATTTAGAGCACCTAGCAATCTCCCCATCAGTATTTGTACCATTTACGGCTTTACCACTTCAGGGAAGAGTTGGAAGCAAAGTAGTGACTGTGTTCACTCACTTAACAAGAAGAGGAAGTCTTAGTTAACGCCCTGGAGAAACCAGAGAAACTTCATCCAGGGCAGCACAATGCCGAAACTGAAGCTCCAAGCCCCACCCTTGCTAATGTTGATGTGCCGAAGGTCACTTGGCACCAGAGTGAACAGAGAGGAATGTCCTCTCAGTATTGCCCGGAGGATCGCTCAGAGCAGCTTTCCTGGCTTGTGTAGGTAAGTTTGAGTTTGTGAATGTTTTCTTTGCTAAGGAGAGTTCTCAAAGGCGTAATTATCATGGAGGATATTTGTAGACCTTGAAACATGTGGTAATACTTTTAGTCCCAATAAACCCTTTGACAATATTGTAAATTCCTATTTGGAACTCCAGGGGACTTCTGGACTTGGTGAAGTTGGTACCCTAGGTGCTATAGGGTCCTGCCTCCTGCCTCCAGGGTTCTTGCTTATAGAGGTGAGGATACGCAGAATTTTCTTCCCTTCTTAGGTCAGTGGTTAAGAGAGTAATCCTTCCTCCCTCCATCATTATAGCTAAGAAAAAAGTCTGTTGACTATTAACAGTTGGGAAAGTGTGTGTGTGTCTGTGTATCTCAAGTTTTCTTAAAATTACTTAAAAATTGATATGCAAAATACTGTTATTATTCTATAAATATTAATTGCTCTGGGTTGTTCTATGCCTTTAGTTGTACTGTGAAAATGTGCTTATTACCAAGCTCAGTTTTCTTAAGTTTTTATTGGCTCTGAGCACAGACTTTGCACTGCCAAATTTCTGTGTAAACATTTTGCTTGGGACCAAGAAAGTAGTGAATATGTGTCTTTTAAGTTTTCTTTTTTTTTAAAACCCATGAATGTTAATGGATCTTTTAAATATTTAAATAGTCAATTAATGGCGTTTTTCAAAGAACAGCTCTTCTCCAAAAATCCATAACTTTTCATAAAACTCTTTTATAACACTCCATAATTTTATACTTAGGGTGCTTTAAGCATGAGCTTAATGGCAAGTATATATAATTCTTAGTACATAGAGATCTACTATTTTTTGTAGCTCTTATCTATTTATTTGTTACATTTACTATTCAGGAGGAGCCTTTTTGTTCTCTTACTAATAATTAAGTGCAAGTATAAATTAAGATACTGTAGAAAATTGGAGGAGAGCTAGTGAAAGTGTATCACATTATAGTGCATAGCAGAAGTAACTGATAACATCGCTGTTAGGGTGCTGGAAAGTGTCATGCCTTCTGGAGTTCAGGTGCCATGGTTATGACTGTATGGATCCTTTTGGAAATGGAGTCCTGGCTAAGTTGATTTTCCCGTAACGTGTCTGTTATTTATTGAGACTCTATACCATAAGGAATATTAACAGTTCAAAGAAGTTTGAACTACTCATACAACCATTGTATGCAGCTTTTTGTCAGCATGAGAAGAAAATGAGATTCCTTGAGATGTTTATGGCTTGATTTACTTTTACCCTTGCTACAAAGCTTTGGTCAGTTTTACAGGCCAAAATTCCCAGGCACATGTCAGTCTCACTGTCAGTATAAATCTTAAACATGTACTGGGGATGGTATGTAAATATTTTGCCTTTTGACACACCTGTTTTCACCTGAAGAAGGATATCCTTGTACCTACTGTATCTAGAGTATTTTCAAGGAGGTTTCTGTTTTTCAGTAACTAAACTTGCACACAGTATTTTCAGTTTAAGTAAATTGCATATAAGTGGGAATGACTTAGAAGAGATTAAGATAAACATTTAGACTCATTTTCTATGTAAATAATTCTGAAATAAGTTGTATAGAGAGGTCTCCTTTTTCATCTATTCTTCAGTGAAATCACATATGTCATTAACTCATCAAGGTAGGGATGACGTTTACTTAAGGGAACTGGTTTGGAGTTTTAAGGGACTCCGACTCAGCTCATTATATTTTAGATTTTTAAATAATAGTTTAGTTGAATTGCATAAAATTTTTGTGGAGGTGATATAATGAGGTAGATTATCATACATTCTCTTGATCATTTACCCTATAGGATAGTTCTGATTTGATTAAACCATTAACTATTCTTTAAAAATTCTTTTTTATTTTAGAGTTGAAGTTTGTGTATGTTTTTAACTGTTTGCAGGTGAACCTGTTAATTGGACTTTTCAGCTATGTGAAAAACTATACTTCTTATTTTAGTTAAAATTTATGGGCTTTGAATGCAAGTCTTCTGTATAGAATGTACTAACTAGGTTTGGGAATTTGATTAGAAGAAGCTTGTGGTAGTTTTAATTCTCAATATACTTTCTAAAACTTTAAAGCACCTTGTAAAATTTTGTCTCTCTACTTGGTAATGTAAAATCTCAGTTGAAATGCATGTATGTTTCTTAATCTTGCTGTAGATCTCACATGAACGTCTGTTCAAGAATGCTTTTGCTCTTAGGAACATTGGTGTACAGTTTTTTGAGTATTAAAAATACATTGTGTCAGATGTTTAGATGTGATTCAGGATCATATTATTTAACTCCCCTAATTATATGATCCTAACGAATGTCAGATTTAAGTATCTGACAGTATTATTACTACTGTAGGTTGCATTGCATTCTTCTGTTTCCTTCCTCGTTTCTAAAAAATACTTTTTCCTTATTTTGTAGGTAATTTTTCTTTTTTTCCCCAGTTTTTCATACAATTTGCCAGACCAAATGACACAGTTAGTATCCATTAAGTAGAGCCGTGAATATCAATCTTGGACACAAAGCCGGGAATTGTAGCTGGGGGAAGCCCTCCTGCTGTGCTGGCCTGGCATCCAAAGACTCTGAATGAAGTCTCTTAACTTATTCAAAGCCTGGGATCTCTGAAAGCCCTTTGGGCTCCCCATTGCCCATTCATCACTGATGTTGCATTCCACTGGCTAAAAATTGTCTGTGGCATTTCCATTTCCCATCATGTCAAATGCAAAGTCTGGTACGTAACTTACCACTTGTCATATATCTTAATTTAAGGCCTACACTTCTTGATCTTTATGCTTTACATCTCCATGTCCTGCTTTTTTCTTGACTCATGCCACATTAAGGAAGTCTCTCTCTCATATCCAAAATTTACTTCATCCTTCAGGTCTGCTAATCACCTCCATGAACTTTCTCCTGGTCCCCTCTTCCAACACTGAAGGTAATGTATTTTGTACTTTCTATTAAGGTGCTTCATGTTATGTTTTGTGTCACTGTTATTTTTACATGTGTTGTAATATTTTACACCTTCTACATAACATGGAAGCCCTTACGTAGCAGTGACTTAAAATACTCTGCTGAGTTGAGTCTCTACCTCTTACTATGATGGGTTGGATGTGGCTTCATCTTTTTCTTTTTTTGAACTTTTTATTTTGTATTGGAGTATACAGTCCATGGGGTTGCAGAGTCGGACACAACTGAGCAACTGAAGTAAACTGATAGCCAATTAACTATGTTGTTATAGCTTCAGGTGGACGGTGAAGGGACTCAGTCATACATATACATGTATCCATTCTCCCCCGACCTTCCCTCCCATCCAGGCTGCCAGATAACATTGAGCAGAGTTCCCTATGTGTACAATAGGACTTGTTGGTTATCATTTTAAATATAGCAGTGTAGGATGTGGTTTCATCTTATAACTCCTATGCTTTTATGTACTTAGTAGATTCTCACTGTAAATATTTGACAACTGAGTAAATGTCACGCCATGGCAGTGAGTTATTGACTAGCAGGCCTTTTTATTCTCTGTTGAGTGGACACCTTTGGGGACAGGACTGTTTAGATATGTAAACACATATAGCGTGGCTGTCTGAATCAGAGCTCTCCATAGCTGGGAAAGCTGAAGAAACAAAGATGCAGTTAAATGTTTTAGATTTTGTGTAGTAGCTCAATACTGACGAGGAAAGAATGACTTCTTGGTAAAGGCTTTGGGCTGGTAGGAAATTGAAGGGCAACACAGACTTTGAAAATAGTGATTATATTTCTGGGAATGTTTTTCAGGAGTTCACAGTTTGGAGATAAATACAGTCAGTTCAGCTACCGTGCTTGTTTTGAAAATGAAATTTTATTCCTACAGCATTGATGTTAGGGAGCAATTTGAGTAGAATGTAGATTTCACATTTATTGTGCCTGATTTTACTTTATTTTCACCTAGTTGGTGAACACAGGGCATTTCACCTAGCTGAACTGAGAGCCACATAGAAATTGACAAAATACCCATGCATACACCTCTGCTGCCCCACAGCTCCCTGACTTCACTGCATATCATGAGCCATGACCACCTATGTCTTGATTCATAACCCTCCAATTTCAGATAAGCCTTCTTCCACCATTGCACAATGAACTCACAAGCCACAGTCCTTGAACACCCAATTCCACAAGCAAACTTCAGGTCTTTTGCAAAGTAAGGTACCACGTTTATTATCGTTTTTATTTATTTTTTAGCCATTTAACATTTGAAAACCTGTGCTAGGGTCTTTTCTTTTTTATGTATCACTGACGGCTATTTTCTCCCCTCAGTTCTGTGCTTTTCATGGTGTGATTTTGCATAGCATCACAATTTTTCAGGAACACATATGCCACATTATAACCAAACTGACTGTACTAATTGATAACATACAGAATGTGAACTGAGAGTTCTCTCTCTTTCCTTCCTTCATTTCTGTCCTCCTTCTCCCATCTCTTTGAATGGTGAGAGACATTTAAAAAAAAAAAAAAAATCCCTGTAAGAGGAGCACAGTGCAACAGAGAAAAATGCCAGAGAACTTGTTTAACCAGTGTCATAAAAAAAAAGGCATAAATTTACCTGTGGAAATAAATAGATATGCTCAGAAGTATGTAGAGACTGGGAAGGTAACCTAAAAGATCAGGGAATCCCTGATTTACCCTTAGATAATAATTATGTTTAACTTTTTGTCAGCCTTTACTATATGCCCAGCACTATAATGAGTGCTGGGTATGGATTAAGCCATGCAGCCCTCACAAAACCTTATAAATAGATGTCTTCATTTTATAGATGAAGAAAGATAAGGTTTAGAGGGGTTAGTTAACTTACCCAAGGCCATTAATTCATAACATAAATGGCAGAGCCATATCTTGAATCACATCTGACTTCTGAACCAGAGATCTCAGAGGTCTCTTAGAGTACTTTATAAACAAAAACTCCAGCTGTGTTATTTTCTCTGGCCTTAACTGCATCTGATTGGCATCACAGGCTGTCTTTTAACCCCTGTGATAGATAAAGAATCAGAGGTCCTCAGGCTAAGAAATTGCACAGATTCTCAGAGGCAGAGCAGTAACAACTCATTCTGGCATGGAATTCAGAGTTTTTTCCATTGGGATTTTTCATGAAAAGGGACAAAAATTGGACAACTAGGAATCAGGTGAGCTGAAATAGGGAAGAGAGGAAGAAATTATTGTTTTGGAAGCTGGAGGGAGAAAGGTGAATTTATAAAAGTGTATCAGAATTGAAAGGAGAGAGCCTGAGGAGGGATGGGCAGTGGGGGGACCCCAACTCTGTGGTTGTTGTTGAGTCTCTAAGTCATATCTGACTCTTTGCGACTCCATGGACTGTAGCCTGCCAGACTCCTCTGTCCATAGGATTCTCCAGGCAAGAATTCTGGAGTGGGTAGCCATTCCCTTCTCCAGGAACTCTTCCTTGATCTAGAGATTGAACCAATTGAATTCTAGATTGAATTCAAGCTAGAGATTGAATTTGCCTGTTTGGCAGGCAGATTCTTTACCACTGAGCCATCAGGGAAGCCCAGCACTGTGATACAAGAAGCCTAATCAGATTCTCATCAAGGAGCTCAAGCTAGCACCAATTTCAATTCAGGATTATGGGAAGAGAAACCTGAGGTCATGAACGTATATGCTGTAAATCCAGATTAGTAGTAGGCTCAGGGGGGAAAAAAAAAAAGGAAAGAGAGAAGTGACAATAGAGAAAAGCTTCAAAAGGCCTTATTTGTACTTCTTTTTAATAACATGAGATGTATCTCTTTTTCTTTAGGTAATCAGTTGCCTGATAGCACTTTGCATATGTATGTGTTAATTAGTGTTTATTAAACTGAAGAGTTGATAAATAGTAGAGAAATTTTTCAGTTAAGTATTAAAGAGCCTAATATTACACAGATAATGAGATGAGGATTAATGAGCATCTATAAATTTAGAGCATGGGGCTAGCAAACTGTGTCCAGGGTTTTCTTTCTACTAGCCAAGAATTATTTTCACATTTTTTGTAGATTATTAAAAATAAACACAAAGAATTTGACAGACACCACATGTGACCCAGAAACCTCAAATAGTTACAACCTGGCTCTTTACAGTAAAATTTCAACCCTGCCCTGAAGTATAGACTATAAAGCAGAAAAAGTCAGATTTGTCTTCTTTCAGGAAATCAGAGTAGGTAACAGAACCTGGTATATTTCACACACTTTTTTTTTCCCTTCATGGAGGAAGGAATTGATATGTAGTATAGTATTTTACTAGGGACTTTGTATTTATTTCTCATACCTGTGAAAGATTTTACACTTACAGATAAGGACACCAGGCTCCTAGAGGCTAAATAAACCTTGACATTTATTAAGTAGTGGGATTCATATTTGTCTGGGTTTCTCCACATAAGAACATGGTAGAGAAAATTTGTTCGTAAAAATTGAGTATTGTCTGTTCAGAATGCTGACTTGAAAATATCTAGATATCAGATATGAATAATTTTAGTAATTTTAGCTAATATCTAAAATATTGAAAAAAATGTAAATTGTGTACACAAAAAAATAGAATTGGTTGCAGAATTGTGTGACTTTTCCCCAAAACTTTAAACTTTTAATTTTTTATTAGGATATAGCTGATTAACAATGTTGTCATAGTTCAAGGTGAACAGCAAAGAGACTCAGCCATACATATATATGTATCCATTCTCTCCCAAGGGAGAAGGCAATGGCACCCCACTCCAGTACTCTTGCCTGGAAAATCCTATGGATGGAGGAGCCTGGTAGGCTGCAGTCCACGGGGTCGCTGAGAGTCGGACACGACTGAGCGACTTCACTTTGACTTTCCACTTTCATGCATTGGAGAAGGAAATGGCAACCCACTCCAGTGTTCTTGCCTGGAAAATCCCATGGATGGAGGAGCCTGGTAGGCTGCAGTCCATGGGGTCGCATAGAGCTGGACACGACTGAAGCGACTTAGGGGCAGCAGCAGCAGCATTCTCTCCCAAACTCCCCTCCCATGCAGGCTGGCGAGAATTGTGTAATTTTAATTATAAAAATTGCACCTGAAATAAGATTTTTGGAAAAGAGTTATAAAGAAAATGTAAAGAACAGAGAATTCAAGCCTCATGTTAAAAACTTAATATTCACCTAAAAGAAAGATAAAGCTTAAAATATTCTCAATATAAAGTTCAAAATAGAAAAGTATGTTCTGCTTCAATAGAGATTCTACCACATAGCAGTTTATCATTGAAAAACAGATTATCAAACAAATATTGGCCTGTGTGTCTAATGATAAAGTTTTATGAGGAAGACTTCAGGGTGTAATGAAAACATGCAATAAAGGATCTAATACAGATTGGAAGGGTCAGAGGAATAGTTCTCGAGAGGCTTATTTAAATTGAGACACAGGATTTAGGGGCTTTCTAGGTGGCTTCAATGGTAAAGAATCTGCCTGCCAATGCAGGAGACACAGATTCGATCCCTGAGACAGGAGGATCCCCTGGAGGAGGCATGATAACCCAATCCAGTATTCTTGCCTGGAGAATCCCATGGACAGAGAAGCCTGGCAGGCTACAGTCCATAGGGTCACAAAGAGTTGGATACAACTGAGCGACTGAGCCCGCACGCACAGGATTTAGGCAGTCAAAGACAAAGAGGATGGTTATTCCAGACATAGAGTTCTAGGCCTTGAGGATGGAAAGAGCTTGGCATATTCAAGAGATGATCAAAGGCATCCACTGTCTCCTGTTGACTCAGAAGAGGAATTGTATCTGTTTGTTCATCATTGTATATATCCAGCCTCGGACATACCTGCTGGCACAAAGGAAGCTCTCAGCAAGATTTACTGAAGGGACAAAGACTGAATAGATATTTTTCTGGGAAATTCATGGCGTAATTTTGAGTCCAGGGATTGCCTGGATGTAGCCTACTGCCCTCCTCTCTGTAGCTCACCTAATTACATTCAAGTCCTTGGACTGTTGGTAATCCCAGGTTACTCTAGGCCACTGGCAGCCCAGCTTTTCCAAACCTTCTTAACTGCTGTTAAGTATCTGAATGGATCCTGACAGGCAGGAAAAAGGAATGTAGACCACTTCAGCCAGATCAGTTCCTAAGCAGGAGAAGTGAATTGGCATTATGACAACGCTAGGACTAACTCTGAGATAGAACGAATATAGCTACTTTGCCAAAAATAACAAGCTGAGGGGGAGGGTGTTCTGTCCTAGAACACATGAGCCCAGGTTCTGTGGGTGATCACTGGGTGACCAAGTAACATGTGATAATCAGGCTTAAAGGTTTAATTAAGAAGTTAAATACTGAAGCACTTCCTCTTTGTAGAACTTATTTCTTCAAAATCAAATTTGAACTTCTAAACTGAGATAATATCACTTCAGGTTGAGTGCATTGAGGAATTTATAAAGGAGAAAGAGAAGGGGAGAGAATTGGATATTTCCCAAGGGGGTGAACTACAGTTGCAGCGGATTTGGAAGGAATGTTTTATAAGATATTTACTATAAAATAGAGGTGAAATAGGGGTTTACTACAATTAAGGGAAGAGAAGGTCGCTTAAGTGGGAAGGAGAATGGGACTTGAAGACAGAAGGAAAGAAAACATTTCAGTTATTCTGAAAAGTTAATTTTGAGTTGAAAAGAGCCGTAAGTGGTAAAAAGCAATTCATATATAGCTGATTATACAAGAATTTAATAATAAACATGTCTGTGCTTTAAGCTTAAACTTTAGTGAACTTTAGTTGATGGGATTTAATGTTAAATTTGAGGAATTTCATACTGGATGTCAAAAGTCTATTTCCTTACAAAAAGAGAAATACTGTCTGGCAGATGGGGGGGGGGCTTTCTCAGAGTTGTGAGTTCATTTTGATCAGCAAGGAAAAAAAGACAACCCATGCCCTCTGATGAATATAAGCTTTTCAGATGTATGTTGGGAGAAATGACTTGTGGAAAACTCTTTTTTTTTTTTTTTGAAACACATTCTTTCTTAAGTATTAAAATATTTGAGTTAGATATTGTCAGTGTCACCTGGCTTATTTCCAGGGACTAACTCCTGCAGTTAACAATTGATTTACCATAATACATCAAGTTAATGATAGCTTTGTTAAAATTACAGACTTGTTTCTTATCCTTTAAAATGAGTCTTAACTTTTATTAGTGTAATTTTGTAATTCCTTTTGATATTTGGTATGGGACTTAATAATGAGCTTATTAATAATGAAAGCAAAATCTAAATCTTATTACTTTAAAAGTTTGACCTTGGAAGCCATCTTATTGAAAAAGTATATATTATATGTACAATGTGGGACTTTCCAGGTGATGCCAGTGCAGGAGATGCAGGAGATGTGGGTTTGATCCCTGGGTTGGGAAGATCCCCTGGAGTAGGAAATGGCAACTCACTGCAGTATTCTTGCCTGGAAAATTCCATGGATAGAGGAGCCTGGCCGGCTATAGTCCATGGGGCTGCAAAGAGTCAGACATGACTGAGTGACGGAGCACGCTGATATATATATATGTATATACTATATATATCTCTCTCTATATATCTGTATATTTATATACTTACCCCCTTAGGAATACTGATGTATTTTATTTTGTTCAGTGGATGTTTGCCTCAAAGTTTGTATGCATATTAGATTATTTGAGCACTCACTTAAAAAGTAAAAAATGCAGAGGAATTTAAAAACATTGTTTGAGCCATTTGATCATACGTCAAATGACCCATTTGTAAAATAGCGTATCTATTCCAAATCATTTTCTATGTTAAAATAATTATATATGTATATATATTATATATACATTGTCTTAGTTTATCCCATTAATATACTGTGAGATTGGTATGTGGGGGTGGGACATAGAATCCTACTTCATTTGAGTAATGAAAAAATTATGGGTCACTGAGAAATGGCATTTAAGAATGGCTGCCAGATATGGTTAGAGAGAAATCGAGAGTTGATGAAACTGGATTAGTGCTCTTTTTTTCTCCCCCAAACACAGTTTAGCTTATTGCTTTTGCAAATTAGGGATTATATCTCTTGATCTTTATTAAAGTAGGATATATGATAATCTAATTTAGTTCAAATTAAAACATGTATGGGTCGGAAGATCCCCTGGAGACAGAAATAGCAACCCACTCCAGTATTCTTGCCTGGAGAATCCCATGGACAGAGGAGCCTGGCAGGCTACAGTCCATGGGGTTGCAAAGAGTTGAACATGATTTAACAACGAAGACAACAACAACAAAATATGTGTATATACCCACGTATATCAATATATCTATGTGAACACATACACACAAAGGGTTGGAAGGATGGTTTTAATCTGTGTGTGTTTGCCACAGAAATCCTTGATGCGTCTGGTATGTCCTCATGACAGAGGCAGCTGTAGTAAGATACAGCATTTCAGGCAGCCACACCTGATTGGCTTGCAAACACTCAGTGGTTTATTCATCCCTCACTTACATTTTTTATTATCATGAAAAAAAAAATATATATAACATACAGTGGCTTCCCGGTAGCTCAGATAGTAAAGAATCTGCCTGCAGTGAAGGAGACCCAGGTTCGATCCCTGGCTTGGGAAGATCCCCTGGAGAAGACAATGGCAACGCACTCCAGTATTCTTGCCTGGAGAATCCCATGGATAGAGGAGCCTGGCAGGCTGCAGTCCATGGGGTTGCAAAGAGTTGGACATGATTGATTTGACTTAGCATGCAGTCATGAGGGTGCTTTCTTCACTTCACTATTTAAATCTTCTTTCTTATCAATTCTTGGGTATTAAGTGCATTCACTTTGTTGTGCAACTGTCCCTACCATCCATCTTTGCAACTTTTATATCTTCACAAATGGTTCCATACTCATTAGAGTTTAACTAATCATCAGCTTTTTGTCCCACACCAGCTCCTGGAAACCACCATTCTCCTTTCTAGGTTCATGACTTTGACAACTCTAGGTACCTCATGTAAGTAGAATCATACAGTATTTGATCTTTGGCTTATTTTACTTGGCCTAATGGCTCAAGCCTCATCTGTGTTGTAGCATGCATCAGAATTTCTTTGAAAGGCTGAATAATGTTCCACTGTATGTATAGACCAAATCCTAATTATCTATTCATCTATTGATGGATACCTGGCCTGCTTCCATCCTTTGGCTGTTGTGGATAATGCTGCTTTGAGTATGAGTTTACAAGTATCTGAGTTCCTGCTTTCAGTTCTGGGTCTGCACCCAAAAGTGGAATTTCTGGAACATGTGGTACTTCTGTGTTTAATTTTTTGGGGGACCTGCCCATCATTTTCCACAATGGCCATACCATTAAAGGAATACTTTAAATTAAAAACAAAAAACAAAAAGTGATTCAAGTTGATGTTTGGCAGAAACCAACACAATATTGCAAAGCAGTTATCCTTCAATTAAAAATAAATAAGTTTAATTGTTAAAGAAACCCCAAAACCAAAAAGCAATCTTTAGGTCTCTGGATTTTTTCTTTTCACCCACACTGCATTGCTTGTAGGATCTCGGTTCCCTGACCAAAGTTTGAACCTGGGCCATGATAGTGAAAGCCTAGAATCCTAACCACTAGGCCACCAGAAACTCCTAGTCTCTGCATTTTTAAAGTGGACTTTTCTTAAATAGGATGAATATAGCTCCCTTGGGTTTCTTATGTAACTAATAACTCTAGAAAATATGAGCCGTGTCCTTAAAGGTTGTTGGTAAGCACATTTTAAATTAATTAAACTATCTTTCTGCTTCTCCTTGGGGAATTTAGAAGTTTGAAGACATGAGAATGACATAGGTGAGTCTTAATTTTTTTAAAAAATATGTAGAGCAGAATATAATTGGGGAGAGTCCCACAGGAATGAAAGAAACAGATAAAATTATCTCAAAATTAGCTAACTTTGCTTCTTAATCTAATCTACCCTCCAGAATGCCGCTATAGTTATTTCATTAAAATTAGTAATATGACTGTTACTCCCGTCACTGGTTTACTGTTTCCATAAAAACTGAGTCTAAATTTCTTTACATGGTCTACAAGGCCCCTCACAATCTGGTGTCACACTTTTCTCTGCCACGTCATCTTTTACATACCCTGTATCACAGATACATTGGATTATCTCACTATTCCCTAAAACTTGCCTTTTTCCACGTACCATGCTTTGCATATGCCTAGAATGTTGTTTCCTACTGGTACTCGTGCTGATAGACGCACTCCTGTTGTCTTTCACATCTGGTTCTACTGTCTCTTCCCAGATGAAAACTACTGCCAGCTTTCCTAGGTTGATGGTTTCATAGTACATCGTTTATACCAAGACAGTAGCATTTACTAAGTTGCATTGTAATTATCTCTTTGCATATGTCCAAAGAGAGATGTGAAGCCCTGATGTGAAGCCCAACCCCTAGAGCTATGCTTAGTCACTTGGTCGTGTCCAACTCTTTGTGGTCCCTTGGACTGTTGCCCGCCAGGCTCCTCTGTCCACGAGGATTCTCCAGGCAAGAATAATGGAGTGGGTTGCCATGCCCTTCTCCAGGGGATCTTCCCAACCCAGGGATCGAACCCAGGTCTCCCACATTGCAGATGGGTTCGTTACCAGCTGAGCCACCGGGGAAGCCCATGAATACTAGAGTGGGTAACCTATCCCTTCTCTAGGAGATCTTTCTGACCCAGATATCAGACTGGAGTCTCCTGCATTGCAGGCAGATTCTTTACCAGCTGAGCTACCAGGGAAGCCCTAACTCCTGGTAGATGGAAACAGAAACACTGAGAGAATTTCTTGCAGGATTTTGCTCACTGTATGGGATGTTTGCCTCTAATAAGTAATCATTCCATCTGTAAGCTGAAATCTTTTTTCATAATTTTAGCAGTTGTTAATAGCTAAATATATTTTACCATAGGCAAAAGTATCAAGCGGGCAATTGTTTTTTAGCTTCTTAAACTTTTTTTTTTAATTTTGTGTTGAAGTATAGCCAATTAACAATGTTGTGATAGTTTCAGATGACCAGAGAAGGGACTCAGCCATACATATTCGTGTATTCATTCTCCCCCAAACTTCTCTTCCATCCAGGCTGCCACATAACATTGAGCAGAGTTCCATGTGAGAAGCACGCACATTTTCCTTCAGTTGTTTGCTACGGCTCCATTTCTGTGCAGATTTCTTACATTTTTGGGCATACTGACCTCATCAGTAACATTCTCACATTACCCTGGTTTCCTCCTATCTTAGGAGAAGTATCTGATAAGTTATACTTAAGTGTTGATAACGTAATACATTATTATTCCCAGAGGTGTTTGTATTTTAATCATGGTTCCTAGGGATAAAAATGCTTAATTTAAAAGAGTAAGTCCCCAGTGATAAGAATTTCATTCCCTCTGTCCCTTGGGTAAATGATATCATTTAAGGTAACAAGAGGACTCTATGTTAACCCTCAAATCACACTAGGCAGGCAGGCTTCTAGGAGCACCCCTGAATTTTCAGCACCTCCACAGTGGTATTCACACTGGCAATATACTTCCTGAGGCTGCTGCTTTAAGGACCTCACCCTTCTGGGATAAATCCCCTCCTTTTAAATTTCCCCTTAATCATCCAAAGGTCAGGGTGGTGTGACTTGTTCCAAAGTGTGTTTTCTGCCTCCTTAGCTAACTAAGAATTTATTTTTCAAGTCTTTAGAACTAGAAATAGGGAGTCATTTAATATTTAACCTGGTTTCTATGAATCAGTTATAGGTAGGAGCGAACACTTACTAGCAAACGTGGCATATTTAAAGGATTATCTTTTCCTGGAAGCAAAATACTGCAAGAGTCAGATATTTGAACCCTTTCCAGTCTAGATTACTCAAGAGGAAGCAAACAGCAAAACTCAGTTTAATTGCTTGTTATTTTGAAGAAGGAAATGTTATGTGTATTTTTCTCCCCCAAGGGTCTTGTCCAGGGCAATATCACTGTGGTGTTTTTGCAGTCCCGTGAGATGTTTCCAACATTTTGGGACTGAAAAACAAGTGAGACTGACATCAGGGTATCTGGACCAGTGGAATGTTTCAAAGTTTATCTAAGTAATTGTTCTTCTCGATCAAAGGACTTGGTATTAGTGGTACCCAAATGCTATTGATATGATGGTCACATAGATGGGCATGCATAGATTTCAGCTTGGATTACGTAAATATGAAATGTTTATACACATGTCCCCTGTGCTCAGTTGCTCAGTCGTGTCTGACTCTTTTGTGACCCCATGGACTGTATCCCTCCAGGATCCTCTGTCCATGGGATTTCCCAGGCAAGAATACTGAATTGGGTTGCCATTTTCTCCTCCAGGGGATCTTCCCAAACCAGGGGTCGAACCTGTGTCTCCTGCATTGGCAGACAGATTCTTTACCACTGTACCCCCTGGAAAGCCTGCTCAATACAGATGTATATATGTGTCATTGTATGTGTGTGTGTTTAAGTGTTTTTAAGTTTTAGCAACTTTATAATGGGCAAGGGTATCACACACACAGATTGAGCACAGAAACTGGGAATTTGGGCTCTTACATAGGTCTGCCTGGGTTAGGGGCTTAATCATACACTCACTGTATGGTACTGGCCAAGGTACTATATTGTTTTGTGCCTCAGTCTCCTCCTCTGTAGAATAGAGACAGCAACTCCTCTTGGAGGAGTTGTGGTTGTCAAGTAAATTAATGCATGCCAAGAATTATAACAAGACTTGGCACATACAAGCACTTACGTATTACCTATTGTTTTTGTAAATTATTATTAAATATTGGGCTTCCCTAGTGGCTCAGTGGATAAAGAATTTGACTTCAATGTATTAGACGCAGGAGGCATGGATTTGATCTCTGGGTTGGGAAGATCCCCTGGAGAAGGGAATGGCTACCCACTCCAGTATTCTTGCCTGGAGAATCCATGGACAGAGGAGCCAGACAGGCTATAGTTCAGAGGGTCACAAAGAGCTGGACACGACTGAAATGACTGAACACATTAAATATTGGACACACAGGTGATTCAGAGAAGAGAAAAGGAAAAAATTAGGTTGTTTTAAGCGAAAGACATTAGTTAATTTTGTGGATGAAAATCATAGTGTTTCTTCACCATTAAGAGATTTTGGTATAAAGAGGGATATGTGTAGGTACTTAGTGGTTTATTCATTATAGTATACCTTGAATTATCCATTCTTGACTGTATTTAAAGTCCTCCCTTTCATGACCAGATAATATATGTTTATGGAATGGTCTCCACTTTGAAACCTGGTTGGCTTTGGAAAATATATGTCTTCTGTTTTGTGTTAGACTTCAATTTTGTTTAATCAGTGTTTGAGAGAAATGGCACTTGTATATCCTTGCTTCCAAGAAAAACATTGGGTGTTTCAGGAAGTGGTCTTGTTTAGTCAGAGGATTATACTTTTTCCTCTGAGTCAGTTCTGAACCTCCTTGATATAAATAGGCGCACTTTTACCCAAACTTCTGCTTTTCAGATCAGATGTTAAAATCGCTTGTACATGCCCATGCCAGCAGCAGGCTTTCATTGGTGTTTCCGCTCAGTCAACACTGAGGGTCTTATCTAATTGTGACTGTAGAAATTCTGCTAAATAAATTCTTTAAAAAAAATTTTATTCCAATTCTGTATTTTCTAAATTTGTTTCTATTTTGTATCAAATTTTCTTTAGATGGGAGTCATTTGTGTCACGTGGTCGGTCATCTGTGTCGATCATGGAGGACATTTCTATTGCTAATAGTATCCACTTTGGTCACTAAAATTCTATGTGTTATTTTTTTAGCATGCATATATAAGCTTTCTGTAGCACATGCTTGGAGAAGGCAATGGCACCCCACTCCAGTACTCTTGCCTGGAAAATCCCATGGATGGAGGAGCCTGGTAGGCTGCCATCCATGGGATCGCCAAGAGTTGGACACAACTGAGCGACTTCACTTTCACTTTCATGCATTGGAGAAGGAAATGGCAACCCACTCCAGTGTTCTTGCCTGGAGAATCCCAGGGACAGGGGAGCCTGGTGGGAGGCCGTCTATGGGGTCACACAGAGTTGGACACGACTGAAGTGACTTAACAGCAGCAGCACATGCTTAGTTACTGAAATTATTTTGCTAAAAACTGTATGAGTTTGCCACACCCCAGAGCAATGTCAGATTTCCCAAGAAATATCAGAGAGGTTCTTCCAAGCTACACTAAAAAATGTTAAACATGATAAGTAATTGCCCACTGTTGACTGGCAGTTGACTAGCTGTTGCTAATGTTGAGTTAGTCAGGAAAACCTTAAGAAAGAAAGAACTAGGAATTGAGCAATTGCTGGATGGTTGGTACAAAGTAGTGGGTTGGGGCTTTCAGGGTAGGAGCAGAAGCCTGTAGGTTAACCAGTGCAAGAATACCCAGAAGAGCCTGTGGTTCTAGTGAAGCTTTATAGGTGGCAGAGCCTATGAGAATGTGGAAGCCTGGAGAGATGACTCCGGGCAAACTCTTCCTGGTCTTGAAAGGTGAGATAAGGAATTTTCTTTTTGTGTGTGTGCAAATGTAGTGGGTAACATCCTTTATTTTTGTATCATATATTTCTCTTGTGTCCTATTTGATTGACTGAAACTGGATTTTGCCTCAGTGAATTTCATTTTTTAGAAACAGTATTTAAAGAAAGGGTCTCCATCTCTATTTTTCTCCTAAATAACTTCTTCAGGAAAATAAAGGAGATGATAGACGTAGATACAGATATGGATCTCAAGGGACCTGTGGCTTTTTATAATCCTTACGACAGTCTTATCCTCATTTGATAGATAAGTAAACAGAGGCTTAGAGAGGATAATGATTTGTCCAAGATCACAGAGAAATAGAATATCAGGATTTAAACTCAGGACTCCCTAGCCTACATGGGAGGGGAGTTTGGGGGAGAATGGATACATATATGTGTATGGCTGAGTTGCTACGCCGTTTGCCTGAAACTATCACAATATTATTAATCAGCTATACCCCAATAAAAAGTCTAAAAATAATAAATAAAATAGGGGGTATGCAGATAAAATTAATTAGTTCAGGGCTGCCTATCTTCATAATTTTTTGTTGTTGTTGTTAGTTCTCTCACAATACCACGGGCTTCCCTGATAGCTCAGTTGGTAAAGAATCTGCCTGCAATGAAGGAGACCTCACTTCAATTCCTGGGTCAGGAAGATCCCCTGGAGAAAGGATAGGCTACCCACTCCAGTATTCTGGCCTGGAGAATTCCATGGACTGTATAGTCAATGGGGTTGCAAAGAGTTGGACTCGACTGAGCGACTCTCACTTTCTTTCACAAGACCACAGTGAAAGCATTGGACTATACTCACTGGGCTTCCCAGGTGGCGCTAGTGGTAAAAAAAAAACAACACAAAACCTGCCTACCAGTTCAGGAGACGTAGCAGATAGGGAGGGGTTCAGTCCCTGGGTTGGGAAAATCCTCTAGAGGGTGGCATGGCAACCCACTCCAGTATTCTTGCCTGGAGAATCCCACAGACAGGAGCCTGGCAGGCTACAGTCCGTGAAGTCTTAGAGTTGGACACGACTGAAGCGACTTAATACTCATGCATACTCAGTAAGTTTTATTGTTTCCAGTGGCTCTAGGGGAAAAAAGTACCCTCAAAGCATTTTCCTTCTTGGCAGAAGCATTATTATTGTTAATTTTTAGGAATAGGAAAATGGGTTTTGGATGTTAGAAAATTGCCCCTGGGCAAGCTTGCTCACCCATCTTCTTGGAGAGCAGCAACTGGGTCATCTCTATTTTCTAAAAGGAGATTATCATCATTTGAGTCTCTGTAAGGTTTGCAAGGGCCATGAAATATGTTTAGGGATCACATGTGGACAGAGGTGATCCATACTGTGGATCATTTGTCCACTTAGTTGATGGACAGTTGGTCATTTTTCTTTTTTTTTTCCATCCTAAGCACTTGAGCCTTGATCAGCGGAGTCTTTGATTTTCTGTCTTGGCACATACAGTTGTTACTGGAGCATGCCACTCAAGTTTCATCCTATTTCCTTCATGGCAGGGAAGCAGGCACATGGCTCTTGACAAAACAACCCTCCTGGAGGTGTCAACAGTGGCAGTTGAGGTTAAGCATCACTCTTGTATAAATGCCGAGTCTCATATCTCATTGAATGCAAAGGCGTGTTTAAAAAATTTTGCATTTCAGCATCCTGGAACGAAGCAGTTCCATTCATAAGAGAGCCAGCAAATGCATTGTATTCTTCCCGGCTAACTAGTCCGTATGCTACTATGTGCTGCTACGTGCTAGCCTTTCCCTTCTCCAGGGGATCTTCCCAACCCAGGGGTCAAACCCTGGTCTCCCACATTGCAGGTGGTTTCTTACCAGCTGAGCTATCAGGGTAGCCCCTTTCTCATATCTCACCAAATGCAAAGACTTGTTTAAAAAAATTCCATTTCAGCATCCTAGAATGAAACAGTTCAATTGCTAAGAAAGCGGGGAGATGCATTGTATTCTTCCTGGCTAACTAGTTCATATGCTACTACGTGCTGCTACGTGCTATCCCCAGGGTATCTTTGCAGCTAAATTATAAAGAAAAAAAAAGGACAACATTCCTCGTGTCACATGCTTTCTTCATAGTCAGGTTTGGGGTTTATGAGGGTAGAGTTCAGCCAGTCCTCAAAGTTACTTATGTAAGGACCACACCCTCCACCAATGAGAAAACAACTGTCTTTCTGTATTCTGTCAGATGGTCTGTGTAGGTAACTTTGTATGACAAGAAGCAGGTAACTGAGCTAATGAGCTAGCTTTTGTCACTGATGTCATCAAGCTAATACACCAGACCTTAGAGCTGCAAAGAGCTCTTGGAGATACCCTAGCTTCCAGCTTGTGTGTGTGTGTGTGTGTGTGTGTGCACAGTCAGTTTTGTCCGACTTTTTGTGACCCCGTGTTACAGTAGCCCACCAGGCTCCTCTGTCCATGGAATTTCCTAGGCAAGAATACTGGAGCGGGTTGCCCTTTCCTCCTCCAGGGGAATCTTCCTGACCTAGGGGTCGAACCCATATCTGTGTCTCCTGCATTGGCAGACAGATCCTTTACCACTGAGCCACCTGGGTACTAATTAAGAAACTATAAGTTTATGTGACATGTCCAAGGGCACAGAGTTAGGAATAGTATTAGCAAAGCGAGACATAGTATGGATGGGTTCTTTCTAATCTTGGTGCAGCGCACTGCATGCATGCTCAGTCGTGTCTGACTCTGCACCCGCATGGACTGTAGCCCGCTGGGTTCCTCTGTCCATGGGGTTTTTCAGACAAGAATAGTGGAGTGGTTTGCCATTTTCTTGTCCAGGGGATCTTCCCCACCCAGGGATTGAGCCTGTGTCTCCTGCATTGCAGGCAGATTCTTTAGCGCTGAGCCACCAGGGAAGCCCTTTTTAGTGCTTACATGACACAAATACATGGAGTTTAAGAATTACTTAAGAGATAATACCAAATATAAGAAAATGCATGTTATCAGAAACAATCACCTTTTTCCCCTTGGAGAGTAATATTTTGTAATCCTTAGAAGAGGTTGCTGAGTTTAAGCTATGCTGACACTTAGCAGCTGTTAGCTCTTTTCCCATTGACTTCAGTAAAAGTAAATAAAATTGTTAGAAAAAGCAGCACATGTATTTAAGCTGATTTGTGGAAGTTCCTGAGAGATGAAGGAACTTCCTCCACAGAAGTTGGAGGAAAAGTGCCCACTATGTATGTTTCATAGAGGAAAAATGGAATATCTCTACAGTTTCATAAAGCTTTTTGGGGGGCACTTTTTGGTATCTATCTTTCATATTAATTCTTATGTCCCCATGTTTATAAAAACATACATTGCTTCAAAGTTGGATGTAAAGGTCAATTCTGGCTTTATTGATTGCAGTTATGCAGGTGGGACTATGTTCTCAGAGAAAGACTCTGTAATAGGTGTGTGTGTGTGTGTGTGTGTGTTAGTTTCTCAGTTGTGTTCAACTCTTTGCAACCCCATGGACTGTAGCCTGCCAGGCTCTTCTGTCCATGGGATTTTCCAGGCAAGGATCCTGGAGTATGTTGCCATTTCCTTCTCTAGGGGGTCTTCTCGACTCAGGGATCGAACCCAGGTCTCCTTCATTGCAGGAGGATGCTTTACCATCTGAGCAACTAGGGAAGCCCACAATAGGCATAGACTTTGCTAAACAGAAATCAAGGTGATGTCATGCCCTTTTAGAATTTTGTGATCCTATTGAAGTTCTAGGGTCCATTGTTTTTATCCTGGTACTGTCTTTGCCTTTGTCTTGATACGATTTCTAATAGTCCTAACTATCTCCTGCCTCTACTTTGTGAATATCCAGAATCCAGACCTTTTCTTTCTTCTTTATAAGTAAACTAGACTGTTCTTTTCTATACAAATGTACACAACTCATTTGCAATAAATTTATAGCAAAAGAAAAAATAATCACTTTAATTCTATTTAGATGCTATGTGAATTCAGGTGAAAAACAACCCTCTGACCATTATTTTCCTCTCTGTCGTAGAGTGGCTGAATTTATTCTGTGTCTACTGCTTATTAACTTAAAAATTTTTTTTAATTGAAGCATAGTTGATTTATAGTGTTTCAGATGTACAGCAAAGTGTTTCAGTTATACATTTGTATATATTGTATATATAATATATATTATATATATATATATATTTCTTCTTTTTCAGATTGTTTTCTGTTACAGGTTATTACAAGATACTGAATAACATTCCCTGTGCTGTATAGTAGGTCCTTGTTGGCTATGTAGTTTATGTATAGCAGTATGTACCTGTTAATCCCAAATTCCCAGTTTATCCCTTGCTACCCTTTCCCCTTTGGGAACCATAAGTTTGTCTAGGTCTGTGAGTCTGTTTCTGTTTTATAAATAAGTTCATTTGTATGTATTTTTTTAGATTCCTACTTCCTGCTTTTTTTAAAGATTCCTATTTAGATAACTACTTAGTGACATTGGCATGTTATTTAACTCTGTTGGAGAAAGCTGAGCGAGGAAGAATTGATGCTTTTAAACTGTGGTGTTGGAGAAGACTCTTGAGAGTCCCTTAGACTGCAAGGTGATCCAACCAGTCCATTCTGAAGGAGATCGGTCCTGGGTGTTCTTTGGAAGGAATGATGCTAAAGCTGAAACTCCAGTACTTTGGCCACCTCATGCGAAGAGTTGACTCATTGGAAAAGACTCTGATGCTGGGAGGGATTGGGGGCAGGAGGAGAAGGGGATGAGAGAGGATGAGATGGCTGGATGGCATCACCGACTCGATGGATGTGAGTCTGAGTGAACTCCAGGAGTTGGTGATGGACAGGGAGGCCTGGCGTGCTGCGATTCATGGGGTCGCAAAGAGTTGGACACGACTGAGCGACTGAACTGAACTGAACTGAACCTAGCCTAACTCATGAGTACTGCGAGCATAGTAATGGTCCCTACCTTGTAAGTTTGAAGTGACAATGAAAAGAAAGTAAATAGATACAAAGCGCTCAGAGTTGTGACTGGCACATCATGCTCTCAGACTGTTAGTGCTGCTGCCGCCGCTTCTCTTCCTCTTTGTTCCATCACTACTATTACAGTAGCAGTTTAGTTCTCTTAGTGCATTGACCTATAAAATCATTTGGCTTAAACAGGGGAACAGCAATTATGCTAGCTAAACAATATCAACTTTATTTACTAAAGAGCTGGAATCAATTTGGGGGCTATTTAGAAATATTAAAATAAACTTGTGCTTGTTATGAGTGCTGCCTTTTAATGACATCCAGTCATGCTCCTCCCCATTTTTTCTAACTCCCTCAGCCTGTGGGCCCATTTCCCAGTTGCTCAGAGTTGGAAACTATGGGAATGGAAAGAAAGAAATGCAAATGTGGCATTACCAGCCTTGTGATAATTCCCTCTTCAAATTTCTACTTCCTTTAGACCTCAAATAGCCTGCTTCCCCAAACAGATCTATCTTCACCTCACAAACAAAAATCCACACAATGTGATCCAGGAACATGACAGCCTGAAGTGATTCTCCCTTCCCAGGCTGACCCAAACACCTTTTTTCACTTATTAATTCACTGGAGAGTTGTGTTTGCTCTATTTCTGTTCCAAGTGCTCAAATCCAGAATTTAATACCTGGAAAATATTTTTGTTTTTTGATTTATAAATTGACTGTGGCCCAGTAGTGGACATGTCGCTATAAAAACTTCCATTTCTGGCCAAGTAGTAATAATAGTGCATTTGTTTCTCTCTCATTTCCTGGGCTCTTAAATTTGAAGTACTTTCAGTTACCATTTTGTAGATTTTACTGCCTTTGTTGTTCAGTTTCTAATTCGTGTCCAACTCTGTGACTCCATAAACTGTGGCATGCCAGCCTTCCCTGTCCTACCCTATGTCCCGGAAAGTGAAAGTTGCTCCGTTGTGTCCGACTCCTTGTGACCCCATGGACTATACAGTCCATGGAATTCTCCAGGCCAGAATACTGGAGTGGGTAGCCTTTCCCTTCTCCAGGGGATCTTCCCAACCCAGGGATTGAACCCAGGTCTCCCACATTGCAGGCGGATTCTTTACCAGTTGAGCCACCAGGGAAGCCCACTGTGTCCTGGAGTTTGCACAGATTCATTTTCATTGAGCAAGTGATGCCATCCATCTCATCCTCTGCTGCCCTCTTCTCCTTTTGCCTTCGATCTTTCCCAGCATCAGGGTTTTTTTTTTTTTTTTTTTTTCTAATGAGTCAACTCTTCGCATCAGGTGCCTGAAGTATTGGAGCTTCCACTTTAGCATTAGTCCTTCCAATGAGTATTTAGGGTTGGTTTCCTTTAGGATTTACAGCTTTGATCTCCTGCTGTCCAAGGGACTCTCAAGAATCTTCTCCAGCACCACAATTCAGAAGCATCAATTCTTCGGTGCTCAGCCTTCTTTATGGTCCAACTCTCACATCTGTACACAACTACTGGGAAAACTATAGCTTTGACTATACAGACCTTTGCTGGCAAAGTGATATATCTGCTTTTTAATATGCTGTCTAGGTTTGTCATAGCTTTCCTTCCAAGGAGCAAGTGTCTTTTAATTTCCTACTTTAGTTTTTTCAATTCTTCTTTCCTATTATCTTTTATTTTGTTTAGTTTAAATTCAGATTGTTACCTGGAATAGGGTTAAAAAAAAAAACAACATTATCATTCAGAGTTATTTTTGCATGTATTTGCCAACAGGGCATTGTTTCTGTTCATCGCTTTTGAAACACTGAAAGCACTTTCAAAAACATGCATAAATTCTTTGTTTTAAAGTTACACTAATTATCCTAGGTTTTAAGTGATGAAATCCTGAAATAACATTTTCAGAATGAATCTCTCAGTCCCATCCTTGTCAGAATTTTGTAGCTAGGTTTGACTCAATCTGACTTTATAGATTTATAAGTTGTTGTTCAGTTGCTCAGTCATGTCTGACTGTTCATGATCCCAGGGACTGTTGCACACCGGCCTCCTCTGTCCTCCACCTTTTCTGTTCTTTTTCTTCTAAGTAATTAACAAATGATATATTACTATATTTGTTACTTTACTTATTTCATTCTGGCTTTCCCACTAGATTATAAGCACCACATGAAGAAGCACCACTAAATTAAATTTAGTAAAATTAAAAGGTGGCTCAGAGGTTAAAGCATCTGCCTCCAATGCGGGAGACCTGGGTTCTATCCCTGGGTTGGGAAGATCCCCTGGAGAAGGAAATGGTAACCCACTCCAGTATTCTTGCCTGGAGAATCCCGTGGACAGAGGAGCCTGGTAGGCTACAGTCCATGGGGTCGCAAAGAGTTGGACACGACTGAACGACTTCACCTTCACCTTCACCTTCAGTAGTACTAGCTACACTTCAGGTGTTTAATACTTGTGCCCAGCTACTACACTGAATGGTGATGATATTGTTCTTTTTCATCAATGCTGGAAGTTTTATTTAACAGTGTTTATCTTGAGCACCAGGAACTATGGAATGGTTATTAGTAAATCCATGTGAAGGAGCAAATGCATGAATGAGTACTGTTATTGACTTGTGCCGAAAAACATTGGATGAATCTTGTTTGAGTAATTATTTAAAAGGTCATTTTGGCTTTTAATTCATGAGTGTTGACGTAGCCCCAGCCAGCTTCAAAATACCAGATTTGTCATTAGTTAAATGAAAGTGTACAACAGTGGTTAAAAGTATGACTGGCAGTCAATTCTTAGTGGTGGCACACAGCTGTCATGGCCGAGTTACCTTTACTTGTAACTTTTGTAGGTCCCAGATTTCCTATTAAAATAGGGATAATAAAACTCTTATAACCTCATAAGGTGGTAAGAATTTAGTAAGATAATGTACAAATAGTGCCTGGCACAGTGGCTGACATCCTAAAGTGCTTAATAAATGAGCATTATTTTTTTTACAATAGTAAACAGATATATGTCTGTTTTTGAAAATGTCCATTTTGTTATAATTTGGCAGATGTTTTTTAAAAGTAGTACTGTCTATAGTCAAAGGTTATGTTTACTGTCTTTTAAGTATGAAATTTCATAGCCTTGATTTAAAAATTTTTCCCATGGGACTTAAATTTTCTTCCTTTAATTTTTATGACTATAAAAATATCTAATCTCTGAAGAAAAGAAAGCTTCACTCTATTTTTTTATAGGCAACTTGAATTTTAAAATGAATGCACAGATATCTCTTGACTTGTTTGAGGGGAGCTCACAAAGAATTTGCTCCCAGATACATTTATTTTAAAAGGCATCTCTTTGGGAAAAACTATTTAAAAATCTGTTTAATTAAAATGAGTAAATTAATGGTTATTTACTTAAGGATAAATTTCAGGTTTCATTTAGAAACCTAACTCTGTTGTGCTATGATTTAATTTCTGGAAAAATAGTTACAGCATTTTTCGTTAACAATAATACCTGATTTAGCTAGAGATATTGCCTCACTTTTACATATTATAATGTTTCTTTCCTGGAAATTGAAAATAGCATTTGTTGCTACGAAAATAACAGGCAGTTAATTGTATACTACCAAAATATCAGCTGACTTTTTGTAAAGTGAATTACCTTCATTTTTGTGTGTGTGTGTGCTTTTACTCTGACTTTTATGGTACTTTTATTTTTAGTATAAACTTGTACTCATATTTCGTAGCCACCTTAACTTCTCAAGTTCATATTAGAGGTGACTTGAATTTTTCTCCTAAGTTTTTCATTAACAGATATCTGTCCATTTTTAGGCCATGAAAATATATTAGATATGTAATATCCTAAATAAGAAAAGAATTTGAAAAATAATAGAAAAAATAATAAAAAATTTTAAAAAGGGAGAAAACACATTTTAGGATATGGTAAGAAACCACAAGTCAAGCCATGTTCCTTTAAAAATTTTTTTAAATTTCTTTTTAATTGAAGGACAATTGCTTTACCATATTGTTTCAGTTTCTGCCATACATCAACATGTATCAGCCATAGGTATACTTATCTCCCCTCCCTCTTGAATCTCCCTCCTGCCTCTTAACCCATCCCACCCCTTGAGGTTGTCACAGAGCACCTGATTTGAACTTGCTACATTATATAGCAAATTTCCATGAGCTATCTAATTTTATATACAAGCTGTGTTCTTAGGTACAACTTAATAGTAATAAAGATGACATTTTTGATTTTAAACAATACATTAGAGAAGCAGATTCAGTTCAGTTCAGTCGCTCAGTCATGTCCGACTCTTTGCGACCCCATGAATTGCAGCACACCAGGCCTCCCGGTCCATCACCAACTCCCAGAGTTTACCCAGACTCATGTCCATCGAGTCAGTGATGCCATCCAGCCATCTCATCCCCTGTCGTCCCTTTTTCCTCCTGCCCCCAATCCCTCCCAGCATCAGAGTCTTTTCCAATGAATCAACTCTTCGCATGAGGTGGCCAAGGTATTGGAGTTTCAGCTTCAACATCAGTCCTTCTAAGGAACACCCAGGACTGATCTTTAGGATGGACTGGTTGGATCTCCTTGCAGTCCAAGGGACTCTCAAGAGTCTTCTCCAACACTGCAGTTCAAAAGCATCAATTCTTTGGCACTCAGCTTTCTTCACAGTCCAACTGTCAGTCACATCCATACATGACCACTGGAAAAACCATAGCCTTGACTAGACGGACCTTTGTTTACAAAGTAATATGTCTGCTTTTGAATATGCTATCTAGGTTGGTCATAACTTTCCTTCTAAGGAGTAAGCGTCCTTTAATTTCATGGCTGCAGTCACCATCTGCAGTGATTTTGGAGCCCCCCAAAATAAAGTCTGACACTGTTTCCACTGTTTCCCCGTCTATTTCCCAGAAGCAGATTAAGCACTACATTTATTCCGCTTCTTCCAAAAAAGATGACAGTGAAGCGATTTTAAAAATGCAGAAACTTGGTAAGCCCAAGGGACCCTGGAAAATCCAGAAATGATTGTAACTAGCCTACACATCCTGAGAAACTGAAACCCTAGCCTCTAGGGAGAGACATTGAGGTTCACATCAGAAAGGCTCAGCAGTGAGGGTAAGGTGAAAACAGGAGGAAGAGGTGGCAGTGTGTTTCAAGAGAACTTGGACCCCAGGTGCCTCCCTACTGTCCAGTAGGACTAGAAGTTTACTCCCTGGAGAGTGTGAAGTGGAGAACTCTTGAGTGGGAGACACCAAGGCACAGATGGAGGGTAGAGGACTAAGTGCAATACTTAATAAGTAGTGAGACACCCTCAGGGTATTTCAGTTCCTCCCCCAAATTTTGGAAGTCAGATATGTATTCTATAGATATGAAACCAGAAGATGCTTCTTTGAAGACTCTGATCCATTTGTGCAGAGGACTTATAGGTATTAATAGTTGGGGTCTCCAAGTGGAACAGCCCAGCCAGATCACTCTGCATTGAAGCCCACCTGTTAACAAGACCCACCCATTGACACAGACTTGGCAGTCAGCTTTTTAGTGCTCCATCTTTAAGGTGAGGAACAACCAGTGATCACCAGACATTTGAAGAAATCCGAAGACCAAAACAAACCTAGATTAAACAAGGAAATTGACAGAAACAAAGACAAGGGCGAATAAAAGTTTAAAATACTGTTGTTAATATTCTCAGAAATATCAAAGAATACACTGCAATTAGGAAATAAGAAGAGGTGCTTTAAGGAAAGAAACATGTAGGGTATGAAAATGTACTCCTGAAAATTAAAAATTGATGAAGGACAATGAGAAATTAAAATGTATTTTGAAGATAAAGTTGAGGAAGCCACTCAAAAAGTAGAACAAACTAACAGGAAATGGAAAACAAAAGCGAATAGACAAGAAAATTAGAGACTCCATCCAAGAGGTCCTATTCTGAATAATAAGCTTTTTTTTTTCTAAAGAAAATTTTTAAAAATGTAGTGAAGAAACTGTGCAAGAAATAACTCAAAATTTACTAGAATTTAAGGAAAATGATTTTCAAATTTAAAAGGCTTATTGAATTTCTAATATATTAAATTGTAAAAAACACTCCTACACTGATGTATTCATGAAAACATCAGGGGAGAAAATCTGAAGATCGCCAAATTCCAGAACTTGCAGAAAGAAAAAAAAAATAGGCCCTTATAGAATACTGAGAATGACCCTTGTCATCTCAGGAAAAACAGTGAAGACACAAGAATAATGCCTTCAAAATTACAGGGCAAAAATAATTTGCAGTATGAAATTTGAAACTGAGACAAACTATTGATCATCTATGAAAGCAGACTAAACACATTTACAGTTACATAAAGCTTCAGAAATTACCTTTCTCATCATACTCTTTCTCAGAAAGTTCCAGAAGTATGTGCTTTTCCAAGATTTAAAAAAAAAAAAAAAACAACTTTAAGAAAGTGGGAAAGTTGGGATCCAGGAAACAAGGATCTAAGATAGGAGAAAGATGAGGCTAATGAAGGGGAAGATGTTGAATTTGGGTACCACGATGAAAGCCTGCTGGAGGCTTAGAGAGTCATCAGTTCTGATCATGGTAGGAATATATAGAGATCAGAGAGAAATGCCCACAGAAAGAGGAAAAGGATAGTCTAGATGGTGTTTAAATGTGCTGAAAGGAGACCACCACTTATGGTGGAGAGTAAAGGAATGAAACTAATAAAAGTACATAGGAGAACTAAGGGCCAAGGGTAAGATAATTATTAATGAAGAGAAAAGAGTGTACAAAAAAGGAAATTTAACCCCGGTGTACTGTTAGTGGCAATTGCACAGACACGATGAACTGAACTTGCTGCTGCTGCTGCTGCTAAGTCACTGCAGTCATGTCCGACTCTGTGTGACCCCATAGACGGCAGCCCACCAGGCTCCCCCGTCCCTGGGATTCCCCAGGCAAGAACACTGGAGTGGGTTGCCATTTCCTTCTCCAATGCATGAAAGTGAAAAGTGAAAGTGAAGTCGCTCAGTCATGTCCGACTCTGTGTGACCCCATGGACTGCAGCCTACCAGGCTCCTCCGTCCATGGGATTTTCCGGGCAGGAGTACTGGAGTGGGGTGCCATTGCCTTCTCCGCGAACTGAACTTGGGTCTAACCAAATAGATGTACATGTAACTTTGCCTTCTGTGGTGCTCATTCTCATCGTATCTCCAGCTTCATTCCGCCTTACGCCTTCCCTCTTCAAGTTATTCTGCAGCAATATTCTGGTGGTTTCCTAACTGTATGAAGCTGACTCTTACCTTCACTCTTCCCTTTTCTCTTGTGGTTTACCTGGTTCATACATCACGAACTGAAGACCGGAAGGCTTTTAGGATCTGAATGCCCTCCCCTTCTCAATAGGAGGGGCTCACCTAGTCTTCTGCGCTCTGCTTGCCACATTGTATCATAAATGATCCTTTTCATGTCTCTCCCGCACTGTACCATACATTTCTAAAGGCCTTTATCTTGCCTTCTTTGATTTAGTCCTTTGAGGGAGGTTTTGTTCTGTAGACTCACCCCTAATCTAGCTCTCTTGAACTCTTTACTGTGCTTTGCATTACCTGTAATGTGCTCATTTCCTAAATATGCCTTTTCCTTCGTTTTTTCCCCCCCTCTAAAATTTCCCCATCTCTGTAAGATGGACACATTTTCAAGGAAGGCTTTGTTAGTGTTGGATATTCTGTGAGTTTGATGGGGTGCCAAGGGTTATTTTCTTAGCAGGAGTACCTACTATTGAGCAGTTATTTTCACATTCAGCCAAATGCAGGTGATCACTGGAATTGACATTTTTTGTTTTGACTATTTTCTGTTGCATCACTTTCTAACAGCATATTAGGACTGCTTCTGTTTCTGAGGATAAATGAAAAATAGTATTTTGAAAGGAGTGCATTTTTGTATTTGTCAACAAAATATTAAGCTGTATTGAATAATAGGAATAAGAAAAAGTTCAGAATGGTTTGAGAGTTTTATCTTATCTGCCTAGTCATGAACTTGCCATGGGCTTACAAAGTTATGTACGTTTAAGTGGATATGCTCTGATACCTAGAGCAGTACACAGGGTCTTCTATCAGAGTGAAATACCTGCCCCCGTGTAACCATTATGCTGATATTTGGATCTGTAAAACTGTGTCTTGCTAAAACAGATCAAACAAATTGAAATAATGAATAGTCTTTGATAAGATGTGAGACTTCCATGTCTTCTTATCAAATTAATGTTTGAGTGATATGGCAGACAGGGAAAGATGAAATAAGATGGGAAGTAGCATCTTTTAATAATGTATCTGAGAAGCAGAGTGGGGGTGATGTGACCGTGTGCATTATAATATATCAGTAAGCTGATCTGATCTTCACTTGTACTTTTTTTTCCCTAAAGTCCTGTATCAATCCTGATAAGTGTTCAACTTAAACATTTTTACTTCTAATAACCTAATAACTTCTAAAACCTATGTATTTATGTTTTGGAAAAGTGGGATGAATTCAGCACAGCATTTGCTTAAAGGTGGCATTTCCCATTTTGTGGGTTGTGACCATTTCTAAAATTATGTTGTCTAGTTTGTAAACCATGGGCTCTCTTAAGGAGCTGTACTGAAAATTTAGAGCTAATTGCCTGCCATGTTCTGTTTATTGTTTAACATCCTTTGCTCTAGGTAATGCTGAGGAAGGTAATCTTGGCAAAGGGTAGTTAAATATTAAAATGTTATGTCTCATCTGTGGGTCAGAGCTCTTCTCATTGTACCTGTAAGGTTTTATGATTTACTATTTTTAGGGACCATTTAATACATCATAATGAAATTTGAATTCAGGAGTTTCGATTTCACTAAGGATAATTTAGAACTTTTTTTTTTTTGTCTTTCTCTCCACCCAGCTGGGTTACATCAGGCCCAGATAACTCTTTGTTTGCCTTTGTTAAAAGATATGTTGACCTGCATTAATTTAGTATAGGGCACTACCATGGGAAAAGGACGTTTAGCAATTAAGATATATCATATATTATATGAAGTCCTGATTTCCTCATGGCTTTTGTTTTGTATTAGTCAATGGCACCAAGTTTAATTTTGGAAACCTTCTACCGAGGTTCGTACAATATCAGTGAATAGTAACCCTCAAGGCTGATGTACAAGAAGAAGAAATTTGAAAAAAAAATTATTGGGGGAGGTGGCAGGTGGGGTGGGTGAGATGGTCTTCTTGACTTCTTTTTCCAAAATGTTCTCTGAATTCTGCTCAGTTGAGGAATCAATTGACAGAAGAAAAATCTGTATTTTTATTTGTACCCTGAGAGAAAATGTCCCCAGTGAGTATTTTCCCGCCTCTTCTGAGAATCCGTGCCCAATAACTCTTTACTTCTGGGAAGATTGGAACGTCTTAAATAATGTTTACTTTTTAAAATTCTGATCATCTTTTGCTGGTGGTAGCCAGGGGTTTTTGCTAAGGGCTATAATCTCTCTCATGCCCTGATTTTAGTAGCTTTCTTGGTTTTGTTTTCTAGTTCTTTTCTCTCTTTAGCAGTATTCTTTTCTGGGTGCCTGATGTCCTCTGCCGGCATTCAGAAGTTGTTTTGTGGAATTTACTCAACGTTTAAATGCTCTTTTGATTAATTTGTGGGGGAGAAAGTGTTCTCCCCATCCTACTCCTCCGCCATCTTGGCTCCTCCCCTCTAGCAGTATTCTTTACCCAGCACAACTGAAGCTTAACTCAGATCTTCTCTGGACCACTTGAAATAGGAGTTTTATAGGGAATGAATCATCAGGGCTTTTTATTTGGTGAATCTAAACTTCTTTTTTGTGTTTCCATCTTACCGGTTTAATATTTTAAAAAAAAATAGAATAAATAAAGTAATGGTGGGAAATACACACAAGTCTCTATGTAGAATACTTCATAATAATTTGTGTTGATAGTTCTTCCTCAAGGAGATGGAGCATCACTGTCCACCCCTTAAGAGTGTTCTATACATACTGACCTCCTTCTCAAGAGGGCTTGTGTAATGGTGGTGAGGAAAGTCACTTTATCATGGGGAGACCTGACAAATGCTGCCAAGGTCAGCATAAACCATGTTGAGTCAGGGTAGCAGCATGTACTAGTCTTGGTATGGTGTGATGAGAATGGCACACGTCTCTATGTCTTTCTTCCAAAATCTATAACTCCATTCTAACCATGACAAAAAAATCAGTCAAACCCCTATAGAGAGACATCCTACAGAATAGCAAAGTGCAGCACTCCTCAGAAAACTGCCAAGGTCATCATTGCAGGTTGAATTGTGTCCCCCCAAAGGAAATGTTCATGTCCTACTGCCCTGTACATACTAGTGTGACCTCATTTGTTTATTTTTAATTTAAAATTCTTTTACGTTGAAGTATGGTTGATTTTATAATGTTGCATTAGTTTCAGATATACAGCAAAGTGATTCAGTTATATGTATTCTTTTCCCATATAGGTTATTATAAAATATTGAGTATAGTTCCCTGTGTTTGCAGTATGACTTTGTTGGTTTTCTGTTTTATATACAGTAGTGTGTTTATTGGCACCCCACTCCAGTTCTCTTGCCTGGAAAATCCCATGGACGGAGGAGCCTGGTAGGCTGCAGTCCATGGGGTTGCTAGGAGTTGGACACGACTGAGCGACTTCACTTTCACTTTTCACTTTCATGCATTGGAGAAGGAAATGGCAACCCACTCCACTGTTCTTGCCTGGAGAGTCCCGGGGATGGGGAAGCCTGGTGGGCTGCCGTCTTTGGGGTCGCACAGAGCCGGACACAACTGAAGTGACTTAGCAGCAGCAGCAGAAGCAGCAGTAGTGTGTTTATGCTATTTGATTCCTGGGTTGGAAAGACCATCTGGAGGAGGGCATGCAACCCATTCCAGTATTTTTGCCTGAAGAATCCCATGGACAGAGGAGCCTGGTGGGCTACAGTCTATAGGGTCACAGAGAATTGGACAAGACTGAAGTGACTGAGCATGCATGCATAGTGTGTTTATGTTAATCCCAAACTCCTAATTTATCCCTTTCCCCTCTCCCCTTGAGTAAACATTAATTTATTATGTTTGTGGGTCTGTTTTGTTTTATAAATTCATCTGTATCACTTTTTTTAGATTCCACATATAAGCAATGTCATATGATATTTTGTCTTTGTCTGGCTTACTTCTAGTGTGATAATCTCTAGGTCCGTCCATGTTGCTGCAAATGGCATTATTTAACTCTTTTTATGGCAGAGTAATATTCTACTATATATATACATTTTTTTAATACACTACATCTTATTTATCTGTTCATCTATTGATGGACATTTAGGCTGCTTCCATGTCTTAGCTACTGTAAATAGTGCTGAAGTGAACACTGGGGTCTATGGATGTTTTCACATTATGGTTTTCTCTGGATATATTCCCAGGATTGGGATCACTGGATCATGTGGTAGCTCTGTTTTTAGTTTTTTAAGAAATCTCCTTACTGTTCTCCGTAGTAGCTGAACCAATTTAGTTTGTTTGTGAACCCCTCATTCAGATAGGGTCTTTGTTGATAAACCAAGTTACCATGAGATCATACTGGATTGGGGTGAACACTAATCCACTGACTGGTGTCCCTATGAAAAGAAGGGAATTTGGACTCAGAGACACAGCAAGCAGAGGTCATATAGAGGCAGAGACAGAGACTGAAGTGATGCATCTACAAGCCAAGGAAAACCAAAGGTTAGCAGCAACCATCAGAAGCTAGAGGAGCAAGGAAGAATTCTTCCCTATAACTTTCACAGAGAACTTAGCTCTGTTGACACCTTGATTTTGGACTTCTCACCTCCAGAACTATGAGAGAATAAATTTATGTTGTTTTAAGTTACCTGATTTGTGATAATCTATTATTCCAGCCCTTTCAGTCATCAAAAGCATGGAAACTTTGAGAAATGTTCACACTCTAGAGGAGCTTAATGAGTCATGGGGACTAAATGTAATGTGGTATTGTGGATAGGATTCCAGAAAAGAAAAAAAAAAAAAGGTAAAAAGATGAAGGAACTCTGAATAAAGTATTGACTTTAGCTAATAAAAAATGTTGATACTGATTCATTGTGACAAATATACCATATTAATATAAGATATTAACAAGGGAATGGGGAATTCAAGAATTTTCTGTGCTATCTTCATAATTTTTCTGTAAACCTAATATGATTCAGAAATTTAAAATTTTATTTCAAAATACTGTAGTTTTAATAAAAGGCTGCTGTCTTAATAAGACTTCAAGTGTATTCAGTGGACTAAATAAGTCTCTTTCAAAGGGTGGCAGGTGGTGAGGAGGCACTAGAATCTACTTTAGCTGATTAATTACATCACAGGGTACTTTTGAGTCAAAAATTTCCACTGATAAAGTATATGCCCCTTTAAAAGTCAATTTGTTGTGGCCTTTTTCACAGAACTAGAACAAAAAATTTTTTAATATGTGTGGAAATACAGAAGACCTCAAATAGCCAAAGCAATCTTGAGAAAGATGAATTGGAAGAATCAGGGTAACTTGCTTCAGACTATAGTACAAAGTTACAGTCATCCAAACCATATGGTACTGGCACAAAAACAGACATATGAATCAATAGAACGATAGGTTAGAAAACCCAGAAATAAACCCATGCATCTAATATGAATTCAGTACAACAAAGGAGGCAAGAATATACAATGGAGAAAAGACAGTCTCTTCAATAAGTGGTGCTGGGAAAACTGGACAGCTACATGTAAAAGAATGAAATTGAAACATTCTCTGACACCATACACAACAGTAAACTCAAAGGTAGTTAACAACCTAAATGTAAAATGAGGCACTATAAAACTCCTGGAGGAAAACATAAGTAGAACACTCTTTGACATAAATATCAGCAATATCTTTTTAAATCTGTCTCCTAGAGTGATGGAATGGCACCCCACTCCAGTACTCTTGCCTGGAAAATCCCATGGACAGAGGAGCCTGGTAGGCTGCAGTCCATGGGGTCGCTAAGAGTCGGGGATGACTGAGCGACTTCACTTTCACTTTTCACTTTCATGCATTGGAGAAGGAAATGGCAACCCACTCCAGTGTTTTTGCCTGGAGAATCCCAGGGACAGGGGAGCCTAGTGGGCTTCCATCTATGGGGTCACACAGAGTCGGACACGACTGAAGCAACTTAGCAGCAGAGTGATGGAAACACAAACAAAACAAAACAGAAAGTCAGTTTATTGTAGCAACCAGTATATAAGACTGTAAGTCCACTATTAGTCATAGAGATAATATAATGTGGAAGGTACACATTCTGATGAAAGGTTTTATCAAGCCTGTATAGGGAGGGTACATGTAAAAAGGAAAACTCATACATAAATAAATATATACAGATTTCACTTTAAATTCCTCATACCACTTGTGAAATTTCATGGAAACCTTGCTCAGAAATTGTTCAAGATCTGATCCAACCACTCTCTCTTCCCCATATTCCCAGTAGCAACTTCCATGTTCCTGTTCAGGAATTCCAGTTCCAACTGCCTGACCTGCTCTCTTCAGAGATCTGAGTCCCAGATCCATGGATTTGGGAACTCTTTTATTATATTTTTTCAAAAATTTTATGGGACTATAGTTGCTTTCAGTTCAGTTAAGTTCAGTCGCTCAGTCATGTCCGACTCTTTGCGACTCTTTGTGCAGCATGCCAGGCCTCCCTGTCCATCACCAACTCCTGGAGTTCACCCAAACTCATGTCCATCGAGTCGGTGATGCCGTCCAGCCATCTCATCCTCGGTCATCCCCTTCTCCTCCTGCCCTCAATCTTTCCCAGCATCAGGGTCTTTTCAGATGAGTCAGTTCATCCCATCAGGTAGCCAAAGTATTGGAGTTTCAGCTTCAACATCAGTCCTTCCCATGAATACTCAGGACTGATTTCCTTAAGAATTGACTGGTTGGATCTCCTTGCTGTCCAAGGGACTCTCAAGAATCTTCTCCAACACCACAGTTCAAAAGTATCAATTCTTCAGTGCTCAGCTTTCTTTGTAGTCCAACACCCACATCCATACATGACTACTGGAAAAACCATAGCTTTGACTAGATGGATCTTTGTTGGCAAAGTAATGTCTCTGCTTTTTAATATACTGTCTAGGTTGGCCATAGCTTTTCTTCCAAGGAGCAAGCATCTTTTAATTTCATGGCTGTAGTCAACGTCTGCAGTGATTCTGGAGCCCCCCAAAATTAAAGTCTGTCACTGTTTCCGTTGTTTCCCCATCTATTTGCCATGACGTGATGGAACAGGATGCCTTGATCTTAGTTTTCTGAATGTTGAGTTTTGAACCAACTTTTTCACTCTCCTCTTTCACTTTCATCAAGAAGCTTTTTAGTTCTTCTTTGCTTTCTTCCATAAGGGTGGTATCATCTGCATATCTGAGGTTATTGATATTTCTCCCGACAGTCTTGATTCCACCTTGTGCTTCATCTAGCCCAGCATTTCGCATGGTGTATTCTGAATGGAAGTTAAATAAGCAGGGTGACAATATAAAGCCTTGACGTATTCCTTTCCCAATTTGGAACCAGTCTGTTGTTCCATGTCCAATTCTGACTGTTGCTTCTTAACCTGCATACAGATTTCTGAGGAGGCAGGTCAGGTGGTCTGGTATTCCCATCTCTTGAAGAATTTTCCAGTTTGTTGTGATCCACACAGTCAAAGGCTTTGGCATAGTCAATAAAGCAGAAGTAGATGTTTTTCTGGAACTTTGTTTTTTCTGTGATCCAGTGGATGTTGGCAATTTGATTTCTGGTTCTTCTACCTTTTCTAAATCCAGCTTGAACATCTGGAAGTTCACATTTCACATACTGTTGAAACTTGGCTTGGAGAATTTTGAGCATTACTTTGCTAGCATGAGAGATGAGTGCAGTTGTATGGTAGTTTGAACATTCTTTGGCATTGCCTTTCTTTGGGGATTGGAAAGAAAACTGACCTTTTCCAGTCCTGTGGCCACTGCTGAGTTTTCCAAATTTGCTGGCATATCGAGTGCAGCACTTTCACAGCATCATCTTTTAGGATTTGAAATAGCTCTAGTGGAATTCCATCACCTCCTCTAGATTTGTTCATAGTAATGTTTCCTAAGGCCTACTTGAGTTTACATTCTGGGATGTCTGGCTCTAGGTGAGTGATCACACCATTGTGGTTATCTGGGTCATGAAGATCTTTCTTGTATAGTTCTGTGTATTCTTGTCACCTCTTCTTAATATCTTCTGCTTCTGTTAGGTCCACGCCATTTCTGTCCTTTATTGTGCCCATCTTTACATGAAATGTTCCTTTGTATCTCTGATTTTCTTGAAGAGATCTCTGGTCTTTCCCATTCTATTGTTTTCCTCTATTTCTTGGCATTGATCATTGAGGAAAGCGTTCTTATCTCTCCTTGCTATTCTTTGGAATTCTGCATTCAAATGCGTATATCTTTCCTTTTCTCCTTTGCCTTTAGCTTTTCTTCTTTTCTCAGCTATTTGTAAGGCCTCAGACAACCATTTTTCCTTTTTGCATTTCATTTTCTTGGGAATGGTCTTGATCACTGCCTCCTGTACAATATCGTGATCCTCCGTCCATAGTTTTTCAGGCAGTCTGTCTATCAGATCTCATCCCTTGAATGTATTTGTCACTTCCGCTGTATAATCCTAAGGAGTTTGATTTAGGTCATATCTGAATGATCTAGTGGTTTTCCCTACTTTCTTCAATTTCAGTGTGAATCTGGCAATAAGGAGTTCATGATCTGAGCTACAGTCAACACCTGGTCTTTTTTTTTTTTTGCTGATTGTATAGAGCTACTCCATCTTTGGCTGCAAAGAATATAATCAGTCTGATTTCAGTATTGACCATCAGGTGATGTCCATGTGTAGAGTCTTCTAGTGTGTTGTTGGAAGAGGGTGTTTACTATAACCAGTGCGTTCTCTTGGCAAAATTCTGTTAGCCTTTTCTCTGCTTCATTTTGTACTCCAAGGCCAAGTTTGTCCATTACTCCAGGTATTTCTTGACTTCCTACTTTTGCATTCCAGTCGTCTATAATGAAAAGGATATCTTTTTTGGGTGTTAGTTCTAGAAGGTCTTATAGGTCTTCATAGAAGACCAGCCTGGCATTTCTCATGATGTGCTCAGCGTATAGATTAAACAAACAGGGTGACAGCAGACAGCCCCGTCATACTGCTTGCTCAATCTTAAACCAGTCTGTTGTTCCATACAGGGTTCTAACTTTTGCTTTCTGATCTGAGTACAAGTTTCTCAGGAGACAGTAAGATAGTCTGGTATTCCAGTCTCTCTTAAGAGCTTTCCACAGTTTGTCATGATCCACATAGTCAAAGGCTTGAGTGTAGCTGATGAAACAGAGATTGATGTTTTTCTGAAATTCCTTTGCTTTCTCTATAATCCAGTGAATGTTGGCAATTTGATCTCTAGTTCCTCTACCTTTTCTAAACCCAGCTTGGACATTTGGAAGTTCCTGGTTCGCATAATACTGAAGCCTGAAGCCTAGCATGCAAGATTTTAAGCATGATTTTACTAACATGGGAGATGAGTGCATTTGTCCAATGGTTAGCATATTTTTTGGTACTACTCTTTTTGGGAATTAGGATGAGGATAGACCTTTTCCAGTCCTGTGGCCACTGCTGGATCTTCCAGATTTTCTGACATAATGAATGCAAAACCTTGATGGCATCATCCTTTAGAGATTTGAATAGTTCTGCTGGAATCTCATCACATCCACTAGCTTTATTAACAGCAGTGCTTCATAAAGCCAACTTGACTTATGTACAGATAAATATCTACATAAGGTTTATATATGTGTGTGTATATATATATTTGTATGCATGTATGTGTATATATATGTGTGTGTGTGTGTATGTGTATATATATATATATATATGCATGTATGTATATAAACCATATATATGGTTTCCCCAGTGGCTCAGCGGTAATCTGCCTGAAATGCAGGTTCAGTCCCTGGGTCAGGAATATTCCCTGGAGGAGGACATGGCTTCCCATTGCAGTATTCTTGTCTGGAGAATTCCATGGGCAGAGGAGCCTGGTGGGCTATAGTCTGTGGGGTCGCAAAGAGTCAGACATAACTGAAGCAACTGAGGACTCAGCATATATATGGTCCATATAAGTATAAATAGGATATATCTTTCAAAAGCCTAAGGGAAAACAAACATTTGTAATTGTTTCCTTTGCAAAGAGTGCCCTGTATTGCTTTGTTTAAATATCTGAAAGCCTCCACAATGCTATATGAGCATCTGTGACAAATGACACTATGGTTGCTAAAGAGGAAAGTTTCTATATTTAAAATTCAGTTTAGCAAATCAACATTTTCTATTCCTTTTTCAAGTGTCTCATTCTGACAAATCACTGTTTTAAAACAAAACACAAACCACGCATTTATTTGACTGTCATGAAGAATTAAACATGAAAAAGATGAGCTGTGGCTATCGCTTTTCACTAAAACCACCTGCTGTGGTTTTAAAATGCAAACTAGACCAAAATCACTATAAACCCTGGGGGTTTAATTTATGTATTAAATGAACCAGCTTGTTTTAAAGGAGTATTTTTTTTTTTTTTACCTTTAGGAGAAACTTGTACATCTATCTCATTTGATCTTTTGTTAGCCCTGTGAGCTGCTGCTGCTGCTAAGTCGCTTCAGTAGTGTCCAACTCTGTGCGACCCCATAGACGGCAGCCCACCAGGCTCCCCCGTCCCTGGGATTCTCCAGGCAAGAACACTGGAGTGGGTTGCCATTTCCTTCTCCAATGCATGAAAGTGAAAAGTGAAAGTGAAGTAGCTTAGTCGTGTCCGACTCTTAGCGACCCCATGGACTATGGCCATGGACTATGGCATGGGATTTTCCAGGCAAGAGTACTGGAGTGGGGTGCCATTGCCTTCTCTGAGCCCTGTGAGCTAGAGAGACCAAATTGCCTCTATTTTACTGATGAAAAAATAAAGAGGCTTAATTGACTTGCTTAGGCTAGTTAGTGCCAGAAATGGTGTTAAAGTTCTAGGCTTTTGTGAAAGCCTCTGTCCTAACCTTTAGCTCCCTGGTGGCTCAGCAGTAAAGAATCCACCTACAGTGAAGGAGATGCAGGAGATGCAGGTTTGATCCCTGGGTCCAGAAGATCCTCTGGAGGAGGAAATGGCAATCTGCTCCATTTTTATTGCCTGGGAAATCCCATGGACAGAGGAGCCTGGTGGGCTACAGTCCATAGGGTCACTAAGAATTGGACACTACTGAGTGACTGAACACACACCCACACACTGCACAGAGACACCATAATGTTATCTCAGGCCTCTGTCCTGGCCCAAATTCTAGAATGTAACAGTGGTATGCTCTCTCTTGATCCTATAGGCTTATGAGAACCAACTGTGAAATATTCAGGATTGCGTAAGGTGCTGTTAAACCATTGCTAGCTTGGAATGAGCCATAGTGGGAATATTTATACAATGCAAGTCAGGAAGTATTACAAATCAGGGTTCTGTTTTTCTCTAGAGAACTGGTTTACCTCTGTGCACTGATTGTGTATAAGTATAAATCAAAGGAAAATCAACAACAGTAATAAAAACAGAGACAGTAATACAGTATAAATGTAATTTTATGGGTGCACTATTTACCTAGGTTAAAGGTCAATATTTCTTTGTTCCTTAATTTAGAAATTTGCTTCTAAGCTGTAAATAAATATGGACAAGACTCTCAGAAAATGTTGAATTAAACTTGAGTGTTTTGAGGACCTTTATAAATCTTACCCATTCTTTAAGAATTAGGTCAAATCCCAACCCTTCCAAAAATTATGGCGTTTGCCTTGCTTTTCCTGTCTCAGAACCTCGAATAGATTTAAAATAGAGCCTTATACCTTGGGACCTATCTACTGTGTGTTTCATATGGATTGGTTTTGTCTCCATAAGAATACAGTAGACTCTTTGAAGAGTAGGATGTAGACTTCCTGTCCATCCTTCTTTCTTTGAATTAATATCTAATGAACACCCAGCCTGTTCCTGGTACCATTCTTAATGCTTAAGAAACAGCAGTCATCGGATAAGTCTCTGCCCTCATGGAGCTTAAAGTCTAATGAAGAATCAGGAATTAATTTAAACAAATGAGAAGTTACAACTGTGGTAAATACTTGGAAAAATTGTGTATAGTGCTGATTGTATCTGATAGTGGGCTTTTATCTATTCACAGAAGTCAGTAAATGCTTCCCCAAGGACATGGTGATTGAACTGAGATCTGAAGAATGGGAAAGAGTTAATTTGAAGTTACTAGGCCTTGAATATTATTATAGACTTTCTGTGCCCTCCCTGTTTAAGTTCCCATAAATCATATACCCCCCCAATTGGCCCTGAATTTTCCCTTTGTAATAGTAACAACAATTTAAAATATTGAATTTACTTACTACGTGTATGTTTTTCCTATTAGACTATTGGCCCAATAGTCTCTTTTGATCTTTTGATCTCCTTAGGAGTCCCAGTATTCATCATAGTACCTGACATGTAACTCACACAGTAGTTGTTAATGTTTCTATTCTGTTTGCCTTTGTCTCATAATAAAGCTGGGATCCATCCCACCTTCCTCTCAGTTATTGAAGCAACATAGTAATGTAATGCATACAAAAGTCAGACATGTAAGACGAGAGCCAAAATAGTTTAGTGCCACAGAAACCAGGAAGGGCCAAGTATTTAGGGGTGAATAGAAATAACTCAGGTGTAGGAATGCTGTCTAGGAGAAAAAGAAAAGGCCATTGGATATGGCAATAAGGAAGTTTTACTTATTTGCACTCATCTTATTTGAAGGAAATTTATTCAGTTTATGAAACAGATTAAAAATGGTTTCTGAAGAGAAGTATCTGGTATTAATTTTAAAAGTTGCTTTTCTTATAAAAAGTAAAAGGAATATATAAATGAATACCTTCTTGAAAAAAAGGTGTATCCAAGTGTATGGATAGGATGTGGTCAGATATGCTTTGAAAGAAGGAATAAAGAATATGGAAGGAAGGAAAGAAGGAAGGAAGAAAAGCTAGATACAGAAAAAAAAAAAAGACTGGAAGAAACTGACAGGACTGTTAAATGGTTATCTTTAAATGATGGGGTTGGGTGATACTTTTCCCCTCAGTCTATTTTGTATTTTGTGCTTTTCTGTATTTTTCAAGTTTTTTTTTTTAATATAATGAGTTTATATTACTTTCATAATGAAATACTAAAATAACATTTCATAAAATTGAGTAAAATATAGAATTATGTTTATCTAGTTTGAGGGTTCAGAACTATATTTACAATTTTTCTTTTACTCACCTGGGGTTTGATCCCTGATCAGGGAGCTAGATCCCATGTGCTGCAACCAAAGATCCCACATGGTGCAACTAAGACCCGGGGCAGCTAAATAAGTAAATAAATATTAGGAAAACAATTTTTAAATGGCAATTTAATCTTTGTTTGTATGTCCATATGTAATTCTGGAGCCTGAGCTTTCAAAGGGTGGAGATATTTATATTTCTAGCGTCATCCTGGAAGTGACATGTATTTTGTTGAATGAATAACTTTAAAGCTGAGATGTCTCAACCTTTTTACTGCCTTCAGTCCATGAACCTTTCTCTTTTCAGAACACAAGCATTAAAATCACGATGAATGGTCATATTTCCAGTCATCCCAGTGGTTTTGGAATGAATCCATCTCAAATGAAGTAAGTTGGAAATTTTATATTTAATTTCTTGCTTATTTTAATTTGTTTTGGTGGTTTTAATTGTTTTATATTTTAAGCAAAAAGATCTGTTTCACTTATTTATGTAGTTCATTCCTCAATAAATAATTTCTTTGTAACACTAAGATATGTTAATGTTAAAAGTTTACTGTGTCTCAAAAGAAAAAAGATGGTTAAGTAATCAACCCCAATGACAGTGATCTAATTGAAGACGTTTTGTTCTGGTAATTTATGTATTAATGGTTTCATAGTTGAATATGTACTTTATTTCATAGCTTTTACTTTCTCTGGAGCATTCAATTTTTGTTATTTGTAAAATATTTGCACTTGAGGAAAGTTAAATGTCATCTAGTCCAGTCTCTCAAGATATTTTCCATTGTGTAAAATAAAAAAAAGGCCAGTTCCTGTGGCTTTAGATATAATTTGAAATCAGTACACTGACTTAAGTGGCCATTGCCTTTTATACTGTGGTTAATATTGTTGTTATTTTATATTGGTCATTCTGATTTAGAGTTCACTGTCTTTCATAGCTCGGTTATTCACATTTTTCAGGGCTAGCCTGTTCACATGGCTTCACCTTATCTTTTTACAAAGATGATTGCCAATACATTTAGTGCTGGTCAGTAAGAGACACCAGGGGAGTATGTCAGGTGTCATCTTTATCTTGTCCATCAGTTTATTCAAGTCAGAAAGTTTTACCACAGCTTTATTTTTTCCTTTTTCTTATAATAAATATCCATTTAATCATGAATTTACTATAATTTCTTCTATTAAGGAATTCTTATTTCTATCCCAAACTGTTCCTTCTCTTCTAACTTTATTTGTGGGCTTTATCTCCTGCTTGAATTTTTACAGCCCCTTTCCATCTGGTTTTGTTCAGTTGCTAAGTCATGTCTGACTCTTGATGACCCCATGGACTGCAGCACACCAGGCCTCCCTGTCCTTCACAATCTCCCAGAGTTTGCTCAAATCCATATCCGTTGTATCAGTGATGCTATCCAACCATCTCATCCTCTGCCACACTCCTCCTCTTGCCTTCAGTCTTTCCATCTGGTTACCTTGCCATTAATTCCTGGATTATCTTTCTTAAAAAGTAGTTTGGATCATGTTTCCGCCCTCTATAAAGAGAATAGAAATTTAATTCTTAAGCTCTCTATTTGCCTTCCTTGCTTCTTGAGCCATTCATCTCTGTACATCCCATTAGATGCTTATTCCTTCAGCAGCCATGCTGTTCTTGAGCAAGATCTACATGCTTTTTCCTCACTTAATTCTTACCTGCTTCTGGAGCTGCCTTCCATTCTTTTAGATTCTGCTTAAATGCTAGTCAAGTCTTCTTGAGCATACTTACAGAAACTTAGTATTTTTTTGATGTTTTATCTATTAGTTTTACCCAGATATCACATTCTATAGTAACCATTTTACTTGTTGTATTAACAATACACTCCCTACCCCCACGTTTGTTGTTTAGTTGCTAAGTCCTGTCTGACTCTTTTGTGACCCCATGGACTGCAGCCCACCAGGATCTTCTGTCCATGGGATTCTCCAGGCAAGAATGTTAGAGTGGGTTACCATTTCCTTCTCCTAAGGATCTTCCCAACACAGGGATCGAACCTTTGTCTTCTGCATTGGCAGGCAGATTCTTTACCACTGAGCCACCAGGGAAGCTACCCACCTTACTCCTCATTTTTCTAGATTTTCAGTTCAGTTCAGTTGCTCAGTTGTGTCTGACTCTTTGCAACCCATGGACTGCAACATTCCAGACCTCCCTGTCCATCACCAACTCCCGGAGTTTACTCAAACTCATGTCCATTGAGCTGGTGATGCCATCCAACCATCTCATCCTCTGTCATCCCCTTCTCCTCTTGCCCTCCATCTTTCCCAACATCAGGGTCTTTTCAGATGAGTCAGTTCTTCGCATGAGGTAGCAAAAGTATTGGAATTTCAGCTTTAACATCAGTCCTTCCAATAAATATTCAGGACGGATTTCCTTTGGGATTGACTGGTTGGATCTCCTTGCAGTCCAAGGGACTCTCAAGAGTCTTCTTCAACACCACAGTTCAGAAGCATCAGTTCTTCAGTGCTCAGCTTTCTTTACAGTCCAACTCTCATATCCATACATGACTACTGGAAAAACCATAGCTTTGACTAGATGGACCTTTGTTGTTAAAGTGATGTCTCTGCTTTTTAATATGCTGTCTAGGTTGGTCATAACTTTCCTTCCAAGGAGCAAGCGTCTTTTAATTTCATGGCTGCACTCACCATCTGCAGTGATTTTTGAGCCTGAAAAAATAAAGTCTGTCACTGTTTCCCCATCTATTTGCCATGAAGTGATGGGACAAGATGCCATGATCTTAGTTTTCTGAATATTGAGTTTCTAGATTTTAGGGCTTAATAAATGTTTACTGAGTAAATTTTAAAAATATAAATAATGTTTACTTCACATAACAGTAAATTGGAAGTAGGGTATAGCTAGTCAGATTTAATGATAAAGTGTTATTTTTGTTAACTTCTCTTTAAGCATTTGTGAAAACAATAGTGTCTATTTTGCTATAGTTTGAATGACTGAGAACTTTTTATAATTGGATCACTCAAAACTCAATTTAGTATGGTAAACTTAAATTTTTCTAAGCTAGCTTCAACCTTATTGAATCTCCATGGCTGTTTTTTTTTTTTTTTGAGTCTGTATTGAATTTGTTACAATACTGCTTGTTTTTATGTTTTGGTCTTTTTTTGTTGTTCACAAGGTATGTGGGATCTTAGCTCCTCTACCAGGGATCAAACCTGTACCCTGTGCATTTTGAACACAAATTCTTAACCACTGGACCACCAGGGCAAGTCCCTTGGCTGTGGTTCTGACTTGGCATTCGAGAGAATCTGTGTTGGGTCAGGATCCGATAGTCTATTTCTAGACATAACCAGCTGTATAAACTCTACATACTTTTCTAAAAACACATGGTGATTGTGGCACACTGGAATTTGCATTTGTAGTTGGGACTTTTTATTGCTTCGTTTGGACTTTAACTCATCACACTTACCTTTTTTAATTTTTTTATTACAGTGGCTACGGATCATCAGCCACCTTTTCCATGGACAGAGATCACAGTTCACGAACAAGTGCAAAGGCTCTCTATGGTATGTTCGTATATTTAATGGGGGTATAAATACATTTCTGACTACTTTTGCAAATGACATGTTTAAAGCCACAGTTTGAACCTATGACTTGTTTATATTATTGGGAATGAAGTAGAGATAAATGCATAAGGATTATTCTAAAAATAATTTTTGTGGAATCTACCAAAGCCATAATGTCTACGGGCTGTCATACAATTTAGAACTACAGATGAAATGTATTCAGTGCTTTCTATGGAGACCTAAGTACCTTAGGTAGATTTCCCCATCTAATGATGTGTGATGTGTTTGTTGATCTTCATGATATTCTGTTGATCATGGGCTGACAGCGGGACTTCTTCCTTACAGCTCTTGAACTTCTGGGGTAGCATTACAGTTTAACCAATAGCCCTTATGTAATTTCTTAGTGATCTTTCTCAAACTTCCATTGTCTTCCTTCTGTTGTCCCAGCTATAAATACTGTTTTTTTTAAACTTCAAATATAAAATAGAATTCAATACGACAAAGAAGTTGAGGACTCCTGAAACATATCACATGTGTTTAGAAAGACATTTGCTTTTATGGGATCTGTGTGGCCTTTTGTTACTGTTTACCCATAGAGAATGAGATTAGTACTGGGGTGAAGAGCAAAGACTCTGGAGCCAGCCATCCTGGTTGAAATCCAGTTCTACCATTTATTAGATGAGTGTTCCTGAACAAATTACTTTACCTGTGTGTCCCTCATTTTGCTTATCTGTATAATGGAAATATCTCATAGGCTTGATATAAGAATTTAGTGAGCTACTACATGTGAAATGCTTAGTACAGTGCCTGGCAAGCAGAAAACGCTGTATATATTTGCTATCGTTGTTATCAACTGTAGGAACCAATAGCATTTTCTCAAGTTGAAATTCTTTTCTTTTTACATCATTCAGAGCTACAGAATTTTGGCTGTGGTAAAAATGACTCATTCCAAGATTTTGTGATTCTTTCTCTTCCTGTATATCCAGTGACTAGACTTTAGAACTCAAATGACACATCCATAAAATGGATTTTATATCATATACATTTTCCTATGACCTTGTCAATCTGATTAGCTTTGGTTTCGGTTCTCTTGAGTACAATATTGTGACATTTTTACCATGCCCTAGTCATTATGAGTTGTAGATCTAGAGAATATATTCAACAAATATTTATTTTGTGATTAATATGTGCCCAGAACAGGGCCAGTAATATATGTGCCCCAAACAGGGCCAATGATAAGGTCCCTTGACTTTATGAAACTTGCACTCTAGAGCATGACTTAAAGAAACTGAAAAGGGAAAAACTTTTTTCTTTTTTGCAAAAATAATTCCTTCAGTCTTTCATTTTAAGACAGATACTTACTTGTTTCTGTGTGCCTGGCTGTGATCTTCACAGTCTTTACATGTCATTTGATTCATTTCAAAGGTGAATAAGAGATGGTCATTGGTTGGGCACTGTTTTGGTGAGGTAGACCTGTGCATGTGACGTTATAAAGTGCTGAATAAGCTCGGATGGCAACGAGGTACAGATGGTGGTGCAGTGGGGTCAGCTCTTCTATGTGAGTGGGGTGAGCAGGAGGAATTTCATGGAGAGGTTAAACTCTGAAATTCTCCAGGCATTTGTGGGGCTAGAGGGTGCCTTAAACAGTTGTATTAACCCTTTTAAAAATAGACCCTAAGCTCCATGAATGTGGGCCACCTTTGCCTTCTTTGCTTAAGGATTCCCTAAATTTAGCTCAGTGGCTAATGTATAACTTATGCTCAGTTAACACCTGTAGAATAAATATAGTGCATCAATGAGTAGTAAACAGTTGAATACTAACTGGAGGGTTCAAGGTGGTACATCAGGAAAGAAGATCAGAAAACAAACATAGACCACATTAGAAAAAAACAATGCACTGGCATCTGGACATTGTTTAAAAGGAATGACTGGTCAATGAAGTGCTTTAATGGAGGTGGGGGTGGGGGGGAGAATAATAGGTCCTATTTATCTTGAATCATTCTGGTAGCAGGTGAGGATGGATTCAATGTATATGGATAGGAATAGATGAATCAGAGACCTAAATAATGTAGATAAGTCAGATATATAAATAATAACCCAAAGATTTTTGTTAAGGAGAAACAGTATTAAGCTTTTCACAAATACTATAGATTCAAAGGTCTATTTTCAGAGAGCTAAGACAGGAAAATCACTGCACATGGTGACTGCAGCCATGAGATTAAAAGACGCTTACTCCTTGGAAGGAAAGTTATGACCAACATAGACAGCATATTAAAAAGCAGAGACATTACTTTGTCAACAGAGGTCCGTCTAGTCGAAGCTATTGTTTTTCCAGTAGTCATGTATGGATGTGAGTTGGACTATAAAGAAAGCTGAGTGCTGAAAAGTTGATGCTTTTGAACTGTGGTGTTGGAGAAGACTCTTGAGAGTCCGTTGGACTGCAAGGAGATCCAACCAGTCCATCCTAAAGGAGATCAGTCCTGGGTTTTACACAGGATTGATGTTGAAGCTGAAATGCCAATACTTTGGCCACCTGATGTGAAGAGCTGACTCATATGAAGACACCCTGATGTTGGGAAAGATTGAGGGAAGGAGGAAAAGGGGACAACAGAGGATGAGATGGTTGGATGGCATCACCGACTCAATGGACATGGGTTTGGGTAGACTCCAGGAGTTGGTGATGGACAGGGAGTGGTTCATGGGGTTGCAATGAGTCAGACACGACTGAGCAACTGAACTTAACTGAAGACAGGAATAAGGAATAAAAATTAAGACTCACTTTCAAATGTTAATATTTTTGTATTGCAAGCAATTTCATGAAATCATTGCTCCAAGGATTGAATCTTTAGCTTTTTTTTAATTTGTTTTTTTTTCATTCAAGGATAATTGCTTTACAGAATTTTATTGTTTTCTGTCAAACCTCAACATGAATCAGCCATAGGTGTACATATGTCCCTTTTGATCTTCCCTCCCATCTCCCTCCCCATCCCACCCCTTTAGGTTGATACACACCCCTGTTTGAGTTTCCTGAGCCATACAGCAAATTCCCGTTAGCTATCTATTTTACATATGGTAATGTAAGTTTTCCATTGTTACTCTTTCCATACATACTCTTTCTTACCCTCTCCTCCCCTCTCCCCATGTTCATATGTCTATTCTCTATTTCATTTTCTCCATTGCTGCCCTGTAAATAAGTTCTTCAGTACCATTCTTCTTCTTCAGTACCATTCTTTTCTGATTTGAAAAGACCTTTGGGAAAGATTGGGGGCAGGAGGAGAAGGGGACGACAGAGGATGAGATGGTTGGTTGGCATCACCGACTCAATGGACATGGATTTGAGTGGACTCTGGGAGTTGGTGATGGACAGGGAGGCCTGGCATGCTGTAGTTCATGGGGTCACAAAGAGTGGGACATGACTGAGCAATTGAACTGAATCTTTCTTCTGGATTCTGTATATATGTGTTAGAATATGATATTTATCTTTCTGACTCGCTTCACTCGTATAGTAAGTTCTAGGTTCATCCACCTCATCAGAACTGTCTCAAATGCATTCCTTTTTATGGCTGAGTAATATTCCATTGTGTATATGTACCACAACTTCTTTATCCATTTATCTGTCAATGGACGTCTAGGTTGCTTCCATGTTCTAGCTATTGTAGATAGTGCTGCAGTGAACAATGGGATACATGGGTTTCTCTCAATTTTGGCTTCCTCAGGGTATATGCCTAGGAGTGGGATTGCTGGGTCATATGGTGATTTTATCCCTAGTTTTTTAAGGAATCTCCATACATCTTCCATAGTGGCTGTATCAATTTACATTCCCACCAACAGTGCAAGAGTATTCCTTTTTCTCTACACCCTCTCCAGCATTTATTGTTTGTAGATTTTTTTTTTTTTTTGGCATAATACAAGAACCATTTATTATTTCTCACGAGTCTAGGAGTCACAACTCTGGTGACCTGGGCTGAGCTTGGTTTATCTTATCTGGGCTCACTGATGTGATGGCCATTCTGACCAGTGTGAGGTGGTATCTCATTGTAGTTTTGATTTGTATTTCTCTAATAAGGAGCGATATTGAACATCTTTTCATGTGTTTTTTAGCCATCTGTATGCCTTCTTTGGAGAAATATCTGTTTAGATCTTCTTCCCACTTTTTGATTGGGCTGTTTTTCTGTCATTGACTTGTATGAGCTGCTTCTATATTTTGGAATTAATCCTTTATTAGTTGTTTCATTTTCTGTTCATTTCTCCCATTCTGAGGATTGTCTTGCTTATAGTTTCCTTTGCTGTGCAAAAGCTTTTAAGTTTAATCAGGTCCCACTTGTCTACTTTTGCTTTTATTTCCATTACTCTAGGAGGTGGGTCATAGAGAATCTTGCTTTGATTTATGTCATCGAGTATTCTGCCTATGTTTTCCTCTAAGAGTTTTATGGTTTCTGGTCTTACATTTAGGTCTTTAATCCAGTTTGAGTTTATCTTTGTGTTTGATGTTAGGAGGTGTTCTAATTTCATTCTTTTACATGTTGCTGTCCAGTTTTTCCCAGCACCATTTATTGAAGAGGCTGTCTTTGCCCCATTGTATATTCTTGCCTCCTTTGTAAAAAATAAGGTGCCCATAGGTGCATGGGTTTATTTCTGGACTTTCTATCTTGTACCATTGGTCTATGTTTCTGTTTTTGTACCAGTACCATACTGTCATGATGACTGTAGCTTTGCAGTATAATCTGAAGTCAGGAGGGTTGATTCTTCCAGCTCTGTTCTTCTTTCTCAAGACTGATTTGGCTATTCGGGACCTTTTGTGTTTCCATATGAATTGTGAAATATTTTGCTCTAGTTCTGTGAAAAATGCCATTGGTAATTTGATAGGGATCATATTGAATCTGTAGATTGCGTTTGGTAGTATAGTCATTTTCACAATATTGAGTCTTCCTACCTAGGAACTGAATCTTTAGCTTTTAAGTAGTAAATTTTTATTCCCCCCTTTTTACATATAAAGCAAACCGGTGCTCCTTTCTAAGGTGAGGTAATTTGTCAAAATAACATAAATTTAAAAATCTTGACTGTAAGGAAAAAAAAGTAACAGTTAATTTGGGGTAGTGTGACAAAAATGAGCAGCATATAGGTAAACAGAAGACATAAATAGAGTGATGGAAACAGGCAAATGCAAGAGGCAATCATCAGGAAGAAAGAAGACTCAGCAGTGTGTTAGGCTTAGATGTCAGAGGGTTTTAAATTTCTTGAAGTTGCAGGTAACATTTCACTCCTCCTTGTAGCTAATACTCAGCTTTCCCTCTCAGCACACTGTCCACAAAGACACACATGTCCATTATGCCTTCTCTCTGACAGGTTCCCAGTAAATGCAGTGAGTGAATGGGATGAATGGTTACATGGATGAATGGCAGCATAGAAACATGTCCAGGTTTTGAACAAACCTCCTCTAGTTTATTCAACTGGAATAAAATTCCAGTGGAAGCTCTAACTATATTTAGTTAATTTTAGGACTGTTTAGCCTCCCAAACTGCATAGTTTTAACTTTTCTTTTGTAATTAACATGCTGGTAAAGGAGAGATTTGTAATGTCATTTATTGTGTCACAGTGTATACCTTTAAGATTTATCCTCTCTGATGATTAAACCAGTTGAATAAATCTTTTAAGAATTCATTCGCCTTCATGGGTGGCACATGGATTCCTCTGGGATGTGTGGGCATTATTTAGCATGCTGCAACATGAGTTTCACGGTAATGACCACTGTTTTTTATGTACTGAGCACAGGCTACAGCCTGTGTCAGGAGTTTCATGCAGCTTGGTCTTTTTTATGAGAACACTTTTCAGTCTGACACCATAATGCACCGTTATGACTGCTTCAGTATCTCTCTCAGAGAGGCAGTGCATGGGTTTGGGGGGCCACGTGATCCATGGCTGAATCATAGCACTTCTACCAAAAGGGCCGCCGTTTTGAGCAAATGATTTAATCTGTTGGTCCCAGTTCCCTCAACTGCAAAATAGAAATGATGATAATATTGCTTCATATACATATAATATTGTGTATATGAAAAAATAGAAGTAGTGAACCCATCATAGTAGTGAGGAAGGGTGTAGGATGGTAACTTTTAGTCATGGGTTCTCAGATGCATCAAATTTAATATTTTACTGTTAACTCCAAATGATGTCATACATCTCATCTCAGTGATACTTTGCCAGGAATAAGAGGTAATCTTCATCATATATTTTAAAGTTTGCATCCCAGCTATCACTAGAAATATTTTTTCATAAGTCCTATGAATGTGAACTGCACAATTATGATAATAAATTTGCTTCTTCTAGCTATATTCTTTAATTTATTCGAGGAAAATGGTTAAGTTGTGCGGCAGTTTTAATCACCCTAAACTGTCATTTATTCATTATTATACAAGAAATTTTAAAGCCAGCATGTGAGAGGCTCTGCATCAATAAAGTTCCTGACAACATAAGTAGGAAATACATACTAATTTCTCTCTTCTACAGTTTCTTTCTTTTCTTATCTCATGGTGGTAATATTTCATTTGGCTGCCATTATCAGGGAATTGAAAATTTTATGTATTTTTTTTCCAGCTAGCCTGCTTGTCAAAGTCTTTTTTTAAGGGAAATGCTTGTAAAAAGCCTTAGACATTCCCTTCTGTTGGGGCGTGGCTCCTGTAACCCTTTGTCCATGACTCAGAGGGTCAGTGGCGCGTACTCCAGCGTGTGTACTGTGAGACGCTCAGAGACTGCATTCCTTACCTTTGTTGCTGTTATTGTTGTTTAGCTGCTAAGTCCTGTCAAACTCTTTGCAACCCCATGGACTGTAGCCTGCCAGGCTTCTCTGTCCATGGGATTCTCCAGGCAAGAATACTGGAGTGGGTTGCCATTTCCTCCTCCAGGGTATCTTCCTGACCCAGGGATGAAACTCATGTCTCCTGCATTGGCAGGTGGATTCTTTACCACTGAACCACCAGGGAAGCCCATTCCTTAACTTTACACCAAATTATACGGGATCTTTTCCCTTAGGAGTATTTGAAGCTGTTGTATATTCCTGTGTGGCTAGGTCCCAAGCATTTTTAATAAAGTCAGGTGAACTGTCCTTTGTTGGTAACGTGCCTGCTTCTAGCTTTGCTTTTGATATATGTAGGCTAAGAAACTAATAGGAAATCTTGTGAGTATTACACATAGGTTGTAAGTAGGGAATAGAGGCATTAAAATGTGCAAATATTAACATTAGATATTGTGACATCTCTGTCTCCCACTCAGAGGGCTTATTTTATTTAAGTGTGGGTTCTTTGCTGTGTTCTGAACAGCTGAACTTCCTCAAAAAGTGACTTTCCTTTAAATGAGCTAAGTTTGGAATATGAAAACTTGGCATAACTAATCAGCTGTTTAAAGTCCTCCTGTCACCAGAAAAATATGTTTCACAGAATTACCAGTTAGTAATACTTTATTGTCATGACCTACATTTATTATATTGTTGGGCGGTGATGGAGTAAAAGATAAATATGACAGGCAGTCTCTCACGTTTCATTTTACTTGAAGTTTGAATACTGTTGTGATGTTAACATGTGCAAAGGTGTATTTGTTTTTCTCTTGCTTTTCTTTTTTGTTTTTATGGAGGTACTGGTAAAGTGAGCATCAGTAATCTGTTATCTGTATGCTTCATTTCTGTATAACTGACTGTAAACTTTGCTGTATTTTTACACAGTGCTCAACTCATGTACTCAAATATACCACTTTTCTTTTTTTTTTTTTTTTTGCTTGTGCTGTGTTGTTTTATTTTATTGACATAAGGTAGGGTAGAAGGTCATCTCCCCACTACCATGGAGGAAGGTGATGTGAATTCTAGTGATCAGCCATAATTGCACTGTCTCTTTAGTCTCTTTGCTTCTGGGTATGGCATTGAGGCTAGGTAGCCCCAAGACCCCAATGACACTATCCTGGTGAGGGAATGGGTATAGCACACGCATCTGCTAGACAGATAACAGACAATCAGCTCCTTGCTGCGCCTGCCAGTACTGGAATTGACTTCCATGGGCAGGAATCTGGGATGGAGCAATACCTCTCCTCATGAAACATAGTGTCTTGGAAACCAGTGTTTCATATATTTGTCCTTTTTTTTTTTTTTTACATTTTTTTTTCTAATTTTATTTTATTTTTAAACTTTACATAATTGTATTAGCTTTGCCAAACATCAAAATGAATCCGCCACAGGTACACACGTGTTCCCCATCCTGAACCCTCCCCCCTCCTCCCTCCCCATACCATCCCTCCGGGTCGTCCCAGTGCACCAGCCCCAAGCATCCAGCATCGTGCATCAAACCTGGACTGGCAACTCGCTTCTTACATGATATTTTACATGTTTCAATGCCATTCTCCCAAATCTTCCCATCCTCTCCCTCTCCCACAGAGTCCACAAGACTGTTCTATACATCAGTGTCTCTTTTGCTGTCTCGTACACCGGGTTATTGCTACCATCTCTCCAAATTCCATATATATGCGTTAGTACACTGTATTTATGTTTTTCCTTCTGGCTTACCTCACTCTGCATAATAGGCTCCAGTCTCATCCACCTCATCAGAACTGCTTCAAATGCATTCTTTTTAATGGCTGAGTAATACTCCACTGTGTATATGCACCACAGCTCTCCCATCCATCCATCTGCCGATGGACATCTAGGTTGCTTCCATGTCCTGGCTACTACAAACAGTATACCACTTTTCTTAATAGATATTGACCCACATATTTTCCGTTTTGTTCTTATCTTTCTTTTTCTTTCAGTTCTTAGTTTGGAATTATTAGTCTCTTTAATTGTCCCATTTGAAGTCTAGGAGAGGTCTTATAAATTCAGGTGGCACCAAAGGATTAAAACCCACTTCTCTTCTTTCCATCCTCATTGTTGACAAGGTGTAATTTAGTTGAAAAAAATACATAGTTTAAGAAAAAACATTTTTAAAAACTGTAAATAAAAGGCTCTTGACTATATATTACCAGGAGGTTGGGCAGTGTTAGAGTCAACATCCAGCTTCATAGAGTATGTCAAAGTGCATGAGACTCAAAAAGACAATTTAGGAATTTTTCTATGTTATTTGAAAATTTTAAAGCTTTTTTTTCTCCTTTGAGGGATGAGCTGTTTTAACAACTTGTTGCACCAGGCAATAAAATGAATTCTTAAATAATGTGGTTTTGTAAAAATGACCTTGTTTGTTTTCTAAAAGTGATCTTGGTGCACTGGGACGACCCAGAGGGATAGTTTGGGGAGGGAGGAGGGAGAGGGGTTCAGGATGGGGAACACGTGTATACCTGTGGCAGATTCATGTTGATGTATGCCAAAACCAATACAATATTGTAAAGTAATTAACCTCCAATTAAAATAAATAAATTTATATTAAAAAAAGACTGATTTGTCGATCTTGCTTATAGTTGCCTACATCATGAGAGCTTGTAATTATTACTCACTACTTCTTACTGATTCCCGCTAAGCCACCTCTCCTGTACAGAAATTAAACACTAAAACAATGGGAAAGGAGTTCTCATTTCCTATGGCTGAAAGTTTCTATAAGTGTAAAGTAGTATGAACAATAACCCATTGTTTTACTTGGAGGAGTACTTGGCAGCTACTTTTATGTTCGGCTTCCCTGGTGGTTCAGCTAGTAAAGAATCCACCTGCAATGCAGGAGACCTGGGTTTGATCCCTAGGTTGGGAAGATTCCCTGGAGAAGGGAAAGGCTACCTACTCCAGTATTCTGGCCTAGAGAATTCCACGGAGTATATAGTCCATGGGGTCGCAGAGAGTCGGGTTGCAGAGAGTCGGACACGACTGAGTGAGTTTCACTTTCACGTTACACTTTTTCTTTTTAATAACCCATTTCTTACTTTCTGAGCGGCACTTTGTTTTCAGAGAAAGAGAAAATAACAATTTGTTTTCAGAGAAAGAGAAAATAACAGTTTTCTGAATATTAGCTGTTTCAAATCTTGCCATCTTATGTGTAAACAGCAATATAGGCAAACGAGAATTAGGTGTAAATGCTGAGACCTGAGTACTGTTATAGTGGTCATTGTACTCATTGAAGAGTTAAGTGAAACCTATTTTTTTTTTAAATTAAGACATTTTGGAGGTCAGTTTTAGGTTTACAGCAAAATTGAGGAGTACCAAGATTTTCCATAAACCCCCACAGCCTAGCCTCCTCCACTCAGCAGCCACCTTCAGAGGAATACACCTGTTAGATTTGATGAACCTATAGTGATACATGATAATCATCCAAAGTTCACTGAAACCTAAGTTTAACTACCTGGTCCAGAAGTGAAATAGCAGTTTTCATGGCACTGTATCAGCTCAATAACACTAAAATAATGCATAAAGAATTTCCATCTTTGCTAACTGAAGCCACCTAATTCCATCCTTTGGGTTTGTATATTCTGGCCCATGGAATAAAGCCATTACGAAAAACAGCGAAGCACCATCAGTGGCACTACAATCAAGTAGAGTTTGTTCCTAACTCTAATTGTATCAGAGAGAGAGACTGTTTGACCATGACTTACACTGTTAATTTGGAAAGAAAAAAACTTCACCTTAGGAGGTGGTAGTTGAGTTGGCCTTTGTACTGATTTTGGAATAGTAGTTTCCAACCTTGGAATTAGAATGAAAAAAATTAGAATTTCCTGGAGAGCTTTTACAAAGCCCAATACTCAGACTGCATCCTAGACCAACTACATTAGAATCCTGGGCTGTGCAGTGTGGGTGGGGGAGGGCATGCAGTGTTTTTTAAAGTTCCTTTTCTAATGTGCAGCCGAGGTTGAGAACCATTTCTTAGAGAAAGTGATGAACCTCAGTAGAGACTTTATCTTAAGTATCATGGTGACTTTATTGAGGCTTTCCATATTGTTTTAGAGCTGTGGGTGAGATATTTCAGGCTTAGGAGCATAATTACTATTTACAGCTGTACTTGAGAGTACATATGGTTTTCTTAAAAAATAAATGTTACTCTAATTGCCTTTTAGGAGCTTTATTTCAAAATTTCCTATTAAAATGTTCATAGTAACTTTTATCATTGCCTTAAATCACTGAAACTACTAATTTGTAAATCCATTTTATGGCATTTACACGTTTTTAGGATTTTTAAAAGGTGATTTCTTGTAACACATACATATTATTTATTGTATAACACTGGAGAGAAAGAGCTTAGGAATTCCTACAATGGATCCTTAATTTAGAATATTAGGAATGGTACCTTATCTTTCAGTTAGCATCACACTGTTTATGAATGCTATCAAACAGTGTTTTCTACTTCTGTAAAGTATTTTTCTGTAGGATTGAGAAACCATGTGTAGGGAAATTTGGGGGAACAAAGTTTTATTGTTTTGTAATGAGAATATTTAATTACAAAACATCTAATAGTTTTTATCTCCAATTGTGTTTGCCATTCAATTAACTGAAAAACTCAGTCAAGCATTTGAACATCCCAGGGTCGCCATATCGATATTGGAGACCATGGCAACCGCTGCCATTTCTTTTATGGTCCTGAGGCCAGACAAAAGGAAACAGAACCGCCCTCGTGTTCTGAGTTGGGCATGGAGAATTGTGTTAGAATATGATGAACCGGTGATTCTGAAATACTGGTTCTTTCTAAAAGTGTTTTTCTCAGACGTGTCCCTGAATTAAATATTGACTTTTTAAGAGTTATCATGGGTTAAGAGTTATCATCAAGTATCCATTTGTTCATATTTCTCATTGATTAAACCTTGGCTAATAATCAGAAAAATTATGGTTGTTCACTCTTAAAAAGGTGTAAATTAAGGTTTATGTTTTGTCATACTGGAATAGAAAATTTAAGGTGAAATCAGATGTTTCTTTTCGGTGACATTGTTTTGGTAGGACCAGATGGATCATACTTCTTCAGATCATCGTCCAAACAAAAAAAGAAAGGTAGCAGATGGTGAATGTTATAGTGTGCCCATTTTTAGTAAATAACTTTCATGCTGCAAAAGCAAAATCAGAATGTATTGGAATAATATCAGAGTGATTTAATAAAAGGCATTTATATTCTCACCTAAGCTTTAAGAAAAATGTAAATGAAAAGTTGTAACTTTCATGGGTATTGTGAAACCGAAAGTTATCGTTTTAAAAAATCCTATGTATTAACTTTCTGAGTTAGTATTTTTGTACTTACTTTGCTTTTATGTTCAGCAGAACTTTTCAATTTCTGCTGTAGCAAAATCAGAAAATTTCTATACTACCTGAAACAAACACGTTTACATTTGGATAAAAACATGGTTATTAGGAAAGCTAAGGTGTGTTTATATGAGAGAGGTAGAGACAGAGGCAGAAAGAGAATAAATGTTAGTGCTGTAGGAATCATGAAACGTGAGCTTATTTAACCCTCGTATTTACAATAAGGGTGCTGAAATGCAGAGTTTTGCCAAGATCAGTCTCCTCCTTAGTGACAAGAGACAAAGGCGATAATCCAAACTTTCCTGCTTCCCACTTAGAGTTTTTTTCACCACAGGAAAAAAAAATCAGGCAACCCCAAATTTACAAATGATCAAGTTGCTTGATTAGAAAGCAACAAGTACAAAATATTGGCGTCACATATTTTATTTTGGTTTTGCAGCATTTTGCAAAAGAAAAACAGGTTGCTTTTTGCTTTTTATTTAGTTGGTGCAGTAACTTTCTACCTAACTTTCTTATTTTTTTCTAACAGCTTATACCTACAGTTCTGAGTATCACATTTGTGTTCTGTAGATGTGTGAATATTAGAGTTAAATGGCATTGAGTGTGATTGAATCATGTTTTGAATCTCCTCTAACCTGCTCCCTAGTGTGGATATGGTGAAACGTGTGCCTTGCAGTGTCTATTATTTTAATAATGTAGTCTAACTCATATAATACAGTATCCATGACCATATTTGCAGTTCCATTTTGTTCTCAGTGCATTAAAAGATGAAATTTACAAGCCAGATTTTTCTCTTTTGTGGTCAAGAGGATGTCCCTGATTAATAACATCTTTAGATGAAATAACTTTTTTCCTTACACATGAATAATCTTGTTAACTTTTGGGATTATGATCATTTATGTTGGTCAGATCATTTTTACATTTCATGTAAGCTTTTCCATGACTTTTTCATTGAATATGAATAATGAGTATTTTCAGATAACCACACAATGGTGACTTGTCAACTACTGTACTTATATATGAGATAGACTAGTTTTAGAGATGGCCATGAGACACTGCTATATGAAGTTCAGCCTATTCATGGGTAAATAACAACTTTTTAAACTTCTTTTCCAGAACAAAGGAAGAATTATGCACGGGACAGTGTCAGCAGCGTGTCAGATATATCCCAATACCGTGTTGAAGTAAGATACTTTGATGTTTGCTACAATGTAGAATGAAGCTTGAGGCACATAAAAATTGATAGTAAAATCAGGGTGATGTTTTATTTCATGTCTATGATGTTGTAAATTGGGTTGAAAATTTTAGATTTTCTAAAAACAGATGTTAAATATAAAAGTATCTAGTTAATCTGTTTTCATGGAGAATAAATTAAAATAACTACTCATTTATCGTTATCAGCCTTTTTGGTTAAAAACAGAACAAAGACTTCTATTTTATATTATGGACTCTTCTTGAAATAAACCTTGATGGTTTTGTCTAAAGTTATTGCAAGTTCTGTTTAAACAATGCTCTCTTTTTAAAAAATTTTCCCTCTATTGCTGTCTTTTAAGATACTTGCTCTTAATTGCAATCTATTTGAGTGAACTTTGCTTATTATAATAGAAAATATTGAATTAGGGAATAATTTTTAAATTGCTCCTGTTTTTAGATTTCTATTTCCTCAAGCATGCTTAATGAAATTTAAAGTTTTGTTTCAGTAGAGTGAAAAGTTTGACACTTGTTGCAAACTAGAATTGCTGTTGCGGCTCTCGACTACCAGTATCTATAGTTTTCAGGCTTGTTTGTAGACTGTTGTTCTGTTGTTCAACATCTAAATAACCAATATGTAATAAAATGGATTAAATAAAGAGCATGTTATTTAAGCTCTTTAAAGTTTGTTTTTCTCATGTTTGTCTAGTTCAACAAGGCTCAGTATTACACAGATTTAGATATTTTATGATTCAAGGCATCATTTCCTCTATTCGTCAAAAGTCTGTTTTGACTTTATTATCCCAGTAAGGTTCCCATGAAGTTCTAAAGTACTTTATATTGGGTTGGTGAAAATGTTCCTTCGGGTTTTCACATAAGAGGTGTGAAAATCCTGAATGAGCTTTTTGACCAACCCAATCTTTGTCTTTCCCCTCTACTGCTGCTACTGCTACTGCTAAGTCACTTCAGTCATGTCCAACTCTGTGCGACCCCATAGACGGCAGCCCAGCAGGCTCCCCCGTCCCTGGGATTCTCCAGGCAAGAACACTGGAGTGGGTTGCCATTTCCTTCTCCAATGCATGAAAGTGAAAAGTGAAAGGGAAGTTGCTCTGTCGTGTCCGACTCTTAGTGACCCCATGGACTGCAGCCTACCAGGCTCCTCCATCCATGGGATTTTCCAGGCAAGAGTGCTGGAGTGGGGTGCCATTGCCTTTTCCTCCCCTTTACTAGCTGACTTCAGTTAGGTTAACTTTACAATTTTGGGGGGAAAATGTTTACTAAGAGACTATGTGTGATATGTTTTTTCTTTCTCAATCATAAGCACTTGACCACCTTTGTTCTGGATCGGAAAGATGCTATGATAACTGTTGATGATGGAATAAGGAAGCTGAAATTGCTCGATGCTAAGGGCAAAGTATGGACTCAAGATATGATTCTTCAGGTGGATGAGAAAGCTGTGAGCCTGATCGATTTAGAATCAAAGGCAAGTTTGAAAAACATATGCTATTTTATTTTCAAGAAAGTCTAAAAATATTTATGTTCACGTTAGGTCAGATTGTTTGAAAATGGGTAAATATTTGGCACCATAAAATACTCTTGTCAGTGAATTTGAAGGAAAAATGTCCTTCTCCATATACTTTAGGGATGCAAAATCATTTTTTTAAACTAGATATAGAAGGATACAATGTTTCTTTAACCATATATGATGAGGTGGAAGAAGTGAGGAAAAAATACATAGCACTAAACTAAAGCCCCTATAGGGCACTATTCTTTAAGACATATGTTAATTATATGCTAGGCCAAGCCATATCCAAGTGTTGTGGTTTGAACCCCAGTGAGTGAATTGGGGTGAAGGAGTTGGTGTGTATGTGCCTCAGCTTCCACCAGGTCAACACCGGGTACCTTTCTTTCACACAGGTAGTCAGGTAAGATGCTGGAGCTCTTAAAAGAGGCCTTTTCTGAGCCCCATCACCTAGTAGACATTTGAGTTGCTAAGATAAAGAAAATAACTTTTGTAATCATGTTAAGGTATTCTGATAGGAGTAGGGTATAAAATCTGCCCTTTCTTTCATCTCATCCATTGCATTCTGTGAGAGAATAACACCCGGGAGCTTCTCTAATCCTCCTAGTTTCAAGTAGTTATAGAGAAGGGATATTATTTAATTTATTTTGAAAGAAAATTGTTATCTCCCTGGTGTGGCCTAGAAATTACATTCTGTTTTAATGGAATGTGCATTTTTTGTTTCACCTTCCTGGGTCCCAAGGAATGAGGGCTTAGAATCAATTTATGGTATGATGTCTGTGTATATGTGCTGTCTATAATAAAAGTTATTTTTTTTTTTTTATGTTCCAGTTATCAGGGATATTGGATTTTGTTTACTTATGAAAAGCCACCATTTCTCCCATCAATTACATCATGACACTGCTTGCTATTTGTGTAAGGCCATTCATGTTAGGATAACCACCTTAAATGTATCTCATTAACAAAGAATTTGTTATTATTATGAACAGAAAATTAATTTGTTAAAAAAAAAGAAAACTAATTTGTTTCAGAAGTAATTATTTGATCTATCAGGGTCTTATTGGCATGCCTTTTTATTGGTTAGAAACTATTCAATTTCATATGACCAAATAGCTTAATCATTTCAAAGAATGTATTTTTTAGCAAGATTCTTCTAACCCTGATGTTTGACATTTTTGGCTGGAAAAACTTACATAGTGAATTTTTCCATCTCAGAGATTCACTGAAATAAAAAGTGTACAAATGATGTATTATTCTTAGCTTAACATTTGTGATTACTAAAGATAAAAACTGAGAGTTTGACTATAATATTCAAGTAAAAACAAAACATAGCAAAACCTTGATATTATAGAGCCACAGGGAAAAGAATACCAGGTAAGATGGATAATAACTTTGGAAAGAGGCCTCAGTTTACCTATTTTTCTCTTAAAGGCATCCTCTCTTTCCCATAATCTTAGGAAATCAGTATAATTTCAGGTTTCTGTTTATTAAGAACAGAACCACATCCCTTTATTAAATATTTCCATCTTTTTCGCTCTTTCTCTCACTCCTCCTCTAGCCCAGGGTGGTGTCTTTTCTGTCTCCTTGTACCTACTCATCCTCCATATTTTCTGTGTTTACTGCTGTTCATTGTCAATGTGGTTTGCATACTTTTAAAAATTATTGGTATGATGCCTAGAGCTCTTTGTGGAGCAGATTTTATATATCCAATGAAAAGTAAGGCAAGTTGTATTTTTGCTTTTTAGAATGAATTGGAGAATTTTCCTTTGAACACCATTCAGCATTGCCAAGCTGTGATGCACTCCTGTAGCTATGATTCGATTCTTGCCCTGGTGTGCAAAGAGCCAACCCAGAGCAAGCCAGACCTTCATCTTTTCCAGTGTGATGAGATTAAGGTAAAAGACTGGTGAATTTTCTCTCCCTTTAAGCAGACGTTCTAGCTTTGATTACCTCCTTCAATCATATGGCTGCTGCTGCTGCTGCTAGGTCGCTTCAGTTGTGTCCGACTCTGTGCGACCCCATAGACGGCAGCCCACCAGGCTCCCCTGTCCCTGGGATTCTCCAGGCAAGAACACTGGAGTGGGTTGCCATTTCCTTCTCCAATGAATGAAAGTGAAAAAATAAAGTGAAGTCGCTCAGTCGTGTCTGACTCCTAGCGATCCCATGGACGGCAGCCTACCAGGCCCCTCCGTCCATGGGATTTTCCAGGCGTGAGTATTGGAGTGGGGTGCCATTGCCTTCTCCAAATCACATGGCTACTAGGTACTAGATTTTTAGTTTCTTACAGTTTTGTAAGGAAAACACCTCAGTATCTTCCCTAGGATGTTTAGGCTAAGTAAATAAAGAGAAGATTGAGTGTTATTTAAAAAATAAGATGCATTCTGTTTATTTAAAAACTGTGCAGATAATACATTAAATTCTTCACTGAGGGACTTGGACTGATAATTAAAGATTGATTCTTCAAAAATCATGCTTCACAGACAATAACCATGTCATCTGTTTTATTCTGTTTTATGCTGGCACCAATCACATAGCATGGGTTATTGCAATGAAACATTTGGACGTTTTCCATGGTACTGATTTAAGGGTTACTGTTCAATTATGTGACTTGAATAATTGCTCAAGTTATGTAATCCCCAGGTCATAATGTGAAAAGAGATGAGCATAGTTACTATACTGGTAATAATACGCCATATCCTGAAGATTTATATTTCAAAGTACACTGTAATTTTCAAATGATTGTAATTTGTGATGCTTTATTGGACATTAGAATTTATCTGCAACCTTGAATCTTTATTTCATGAGTTGATTTCTCTAAAAGGGAAATCATTTTTAATTGAGTTGATTTTTACTTTGCCAAGAACAGTGATTTACCACTTGATTGTGTGTAATATATACACACAATATATTCTTTTTCTTATAAAGAAATGTTGGGAGATTAGCATAAAGTGTCATTTGATCTTTTCTGTAATTCTTTGACATTAAAATATGATAGGTAAATTAAGATTGACTATAAATAGTATATTTTATAATTTTCTTTTTATTTCAATTTATGTCATAAATGACTTTCTGAAAAATTTATTTAAATAAATGACTTTCTTACTTGGAAAGAATTGTGGCAATAGATAATTTGTATGTTCATTCGACTTCTCATATGTTTCCTTTGTAAAGTCATAAAACGCATTAAGAATTTTTTTTGCAAGGTTAGATTTGTTACATCAGTAAGGATTAAGATGGATATTTTACTCTGAAAACAGTGAAATTTAATTCAAACATTTTAAACACAGAGAGCTATGCTTAAAGACATTTTAAATCTGCTATATGTCTCAGTGCTCGAAAATCTCTCCCTGTTATGGACTGAGTGAAGTTTCTGGATTCCAGTTTTGAGGATAAAGGGCTTGCTTTATTTGTTGGGGCATGATGATATTGATGGGTCCAAAACAGATTTACTGAATGCTGTTTTGTCCTGCTTAAAAGCTCAAGTACCACCACACAGCCCTATGCATGTACTCACTGGTGCCATATTCCACATTTGGGATGGATTTTTTCCCTTGCCCCATTAGAAATATAAATGCAATGATATATGTAGTTTCTTACAACTTCCCTTTTGAGTTTTAACCTTTCTTTATCATGGAACTTTATACAATGCTCCTGCCCACCTCAGTGTAAATTTTTTCTTGGAAATATGATAGCCAACTCCACACCCTACCCATAGGAAATTCAGGACTCCTAGACATTCTTCCTGAAACTAGAACATTCTTACCCAAGTGAAGCTGGACTAGGACACATTAACATTCTCGTTTAATAGTTCTGTGACCTAGGCCAAATCATCATATGAGTATTCCTCAGTTCTACTAATTATAAAACAAGAAAAGATTATATGATCTTTAAGTGTCGCCTCACTGCTAAAATTTTATGATTACCTGTGCCTATGGTAAAGAATATAATATATAACTATGTGTGTATGTGTGTATATGGGAGCATTCCTGGTGGCCCCACAGTAAAAGAATCCTCCTGCCAACATAGGAGATGCAGGTTTGATCCCTGGGTCAGGAAGATCCCCTGGAGAAGGAAATGGCAAGCCACTCCAGTATTCTTGCCTGGGAAATGCCATGGACAGAGGAGCCTGGCAGCCTGCAGTCTGTGAGGTTGTAAAGAGCCGCACATGACTTAGCAACTAAATAACAATGTGTGTGTGAGTGTGTGTGTGTGTGTGTGTGTGTATTTGGGGAAAACATACATAATTACAGAGAACAAGCAGACATAAAATAGGAGATGAATATATCCCAGCAAGAATGTGATATACAGTAATAATCACTGGCTATAAGTGAAGTCGCTCAGTCATGTCCGACTCTTTGTGAGTATTGGAGTGGGTTGCCATTGCCTTCTCCAGGGGATCTTCCAGACCTAGGATTGAATCCAGGTCTCCCGCATTGTTGGCACACACTTTACCCTCTGAGCCACCAGGGAAGTCCTATAAATAAACCTCAGAACCAAACAAACTTCTTAGCTGCTAATCTCACATTGGTTTCCAAGAAAACCATATCAGACAAATGCTCTTGTTGGAAGAGTATCAGAAACATCATTCCTTTGGAGAAAGCTAAATTTTATTAACCTAAAGTGACAGAATAAAAGGGTTATCACAAGGGTTACAGCCAAGTGTTGGGGTTCACCTAGTGATGACAGGGCTGTCTTAAACTGAGGGAGTGGCTCTGCTGGAACTGAGTTATGTATGTCCACGGTTAATGGGTGCCCCGTGGATGGTGAGAATGGGGGAGGGGAGGGATGCTGCTGTGTATGCTGGTACTTACGGTTCCTCCACCTCTTCCCAGGCAGAGGTATTAACCCAGTTACATTTTCAGCATGTGATTATACTTTCAACATATGCAAATCCTTTTTCTCTTTGCTTTTATGCAAGTGTAGCTTTTTTTTTTTTTTTAATTAAAGGAGTCTGGATGAAATAATCTTTAAAAATTCCTTCCATTTTCGAATCCTTTCATTACAGAGTTCACTGAAAAAAACAAGTGTCATGTTTCAAAAGCAGATTTTTTTTTAAAAAGTCACTTTTCTTTTGCATCAAGACATTTATTGATTTGGACAGTGCGCATAATCCCTCTTTCTGTTTTAACCTACATACCAAGATAAAGAAATCCGTAACCTCCCAGGTAACTTGTCTTTTGTTGCAGGCAAATCTAATTAGTGAAGATGTTGAGAGCGCGATCAGTGACAGCAAAGGAGGGAAGCAGAAGAGGCGGCTTGATGTCTTAAGGTAAAAGCATTAAAAGAAATTAAGGGCTAGAATTGGTTTTTATTTGAGTCATTTTTTTTTCTTTAAAAATTAAAATATTTTCAGCAAAGGTATGTTATCATGTTTTACAGATTACAGTCTGTAATCTCAGCTCATTTGCTTTCCAAGGGTTGTTGGTGTGTGTGTGTGTGTGTGTGTGTGTGTGTGTGTGTGTGTGTGCGCGCGCGCGCGCATGGCTTTTCTCCCCATAATTCTGGTATTTCTCTGGTGTGGCTTCTCCCACTTCTGTTGTCCTAGAGACTCATGAACAAAAGAGTGGCATTTTAAGGGAAGATAGCCTAACGGAATATAAATAGATATTAGGACTCTAGTTTTGTTAACACTCTTTGCTAATCATAGGAGACCCAGAAAAATACATTAAACGTGGTTTTCAGCTGAACTGAAAATGTTCTATACTTTTCATATACATTTATAAATATACATAATATGGAATGGTTAAGAAATCCTTGTTTTTCTACCCCAAGGCATACTTCTAGAGGTTAAAGAACTAATACATAAAACTGAGAGAACTGATGTGTTATAGAAATAGAGATGGTAAAAATTCAGTTTGTTTTCATCTGTTTTCAGGATGATTTCCAAAGCAGACCCTGGTATACCACCTCCACCCAAAGCTCCTGCCCCCGTGCCCCCTGGCACTGTGACCCAGGTGGACGTTAGGAGTCGAGTGGCAGCCTGGTCCGCATTGGCAGCTGACCAAGCAGACTGTGAGTACTTCCAGGGATTGGTACTTATTGAACATTTACTTTGAGTTGTGACCCAGTTCTTGCTTTCAGCCTCTGATGCTGATTTCTAAGCTGAAACTTGAAGTTGGTTTTGTAAAAATAGATCTTAGGTAAAGAAAAGTTAAACCTTGAGCTTTATAAGATTATTGTCTCTAAGAGTTAAGACCAGTCTTAATAAATCTAGTGTTAGAGTCTTTTCTTTTTAAAGCACTCAAAGAGGGAGTTTGACTCAACTAACAATTAAAAGAATGATAATAGAATATTTTAATATACTTAATATTATAAAATATATTTAAATATAATATATTACACTTAATATAATATTTTAATATAAATTAAATATTTTAATATTTTATATAATTTAGATCAATATTTTTTAATGATAATACTTCAAAGTTCTTTCCACTACTGTTATCTTACCACTGTCCTCTCTTGGACAAACTGTTCATGTTTACAAGGGCAGGATGTCAGGACAGGGGATAGGGAGGTGGAAAAGGGCTAAATTGCATTCACCATCATGTAAATTTACCTAATAGGTCCCATGTCTATAACCGTACCAAAGAACATACTGTAATATATGTCAGAATGTTTCACTATGTTTGAAATTTGTATAACTGGAAAATGCCTTAACATATGCTTGGTCCAATCTCTTGATTTTAAGGGTAAATAAATTGTGATCTGGTGAGTCTGAATTTGATGGAGACCATAGTGTCAATTCTTTTACCTCCTAGTTCAGTGTGACTACTTAAATCACTTACTCTTTACCTAGTAAAGCATCATTCATGAGAATATCTAGCAGTGTAGTTAAACTACAAAACTTAATTTACAAAATGAGTGATACTGGACTGTCCTTTGAGTCTGGTGAACCAAAATTTAGGCTCTGGGGTAAGCCCGGGATATACCTGTGGGACCTTAAAAGTTATGCCTCACTTGCAGAGTGGAAATGAGTTAAACTCATATGTTTCTGTGAATCTGAAAGGGAATAATGCATATGATAGTACCTGGAACAGAATAGTAGGTAGTCATTTTTGCCAAATTGAGTTCATTTTTATCAATCACTTTCCATATTATTTAAATTCTTGTGTCCTTAAAGCTATTTTCAGTTTACATATAAGCCCAGCTACCAAACAGATGAAAGAAAGAAATCTTTGAAGCATCCATTTTTCAAAAATAAAGTAGCATAATTATTAGTTATTATAACTTTATAACACTTTATATACATTTCCACTTTGTATTTAAAATGCTAAGTGGAATTTTATAGTGTTTTCTATTTCTTGTGTACTTACAGTAATCTTGCTATTGTTACTCTTTTGGTAGAGGAGATGTGGATTTTATTTTGAGAAAGGTCAAAATGGTCTTCCTTGAAGTTGAGGAAGGATAAGACACCTTAAGTTTTTTAGATATTCTGAATAAACCTATAAGAACATCTATCAAACCTATAATTTACAAGAAAAATCTATTCCCAGGGATTTCTGAGCCCTCATTGTGTGTGTTAGTTACTCAGTCATGTCCGACTCTGTGACCCCATGGACTGTAGCTCACCAGGCTCCTCTATCTATGGGATTCTCCAGGTAAGAATACTGGAGCGGGTTGCCATTCCCTTCTCCAGGGGATCTTCCTAACCCAGGGATCGAATCCCAGTCTCCTGCACTGCAGGCAGACTCTACAGTCTGAGTCACCAGTGAAGTCCCTCATTAGATGTTGTCTAAAGTACTCTGTACAGTCTTATCTATTAAGTTACAGTTAGATAAGCTTTTCAGAACTTCTAGTTTACTACTAGGTCAAACAGAACACACTGCTTACCATATGAAGTTCTGCCTGGATCCAGGCCACTTTGTAGTTGAAAGCCCTCTAAGAAGAGTATCTCTCTGCTCGCCTGAAGGCTCCAGCTGACTTCGGTTGGATGATTTCTTCTTCGGATCCTTGACATAGCTCTTGGGCCTTCCCAGGTGGTGCAGTGGTAAAGAATCTGTTTGCCAGTGCAGGAGATCTGGGTTTGATACCTGGGTCTGAAAGATCCCCTGGAGGAGCAAACAGCACCCCACACCAGTATTCTTGCCTGGAGAATCCCATGCATAGAGGAGCCTGGCAGCTACAGTCCACAGGCCCCAAAGAGTCAGACACAGCTGAGCATGCAGGCACGCATGCGGCCATAGCTCTGCCCTGACTCCACGAGAGATCTCTGTAGAATAGTAGAAATTGCAGTGCGTTCCTAGCAGTGCCTCAGACTATGAAAAACTCTGAGAAATACTGCATATCTTTCACTGTGTCCTCCAAATGGTATTTTGGGAACACAGCAGCAGAGTTCCTAATACCTATATTTCAGCTTCAACTTTACTGTTGCCCAGTATACCTATAACCAAGATAGCAGCCAACCACGTGTAAAAACAGCAGCTAACTGGCTAGATTTCATATATGGAAATTGTACTGATTAAGTTTCGTAAGACTCAGTGGTTTTTTTTTTCTTTTTTGGTGAATATTCCATTTAAGGGTAAAGTTAGGCATAGAGGAGGCATAGCAGTTTGCAGTATTTTTTGCACTTCTCTGTATTGAACATGATGAGCCATGAGGATCCATCATGAGTTGTGTTTCCATTTAGTAATGATGCAGTTCTCCTGTTCCATCCATCCCTTTTTCTTTCACTTCATCTACTGAGAAATCTTGGAATGAGTATCTGTGTTAATTGAAAGTGTTAACAGTCTTGTAGCTGGAAGGAGTTCAGATAATGATACTGATTATCATGCCCTAGTCAGCTGAGCTAACATAATATCTCGCGACTTTTGTTCTTCAGTTTGCAAATTCTTGTAGGTATTTCTGCTTTTAAAGCATATAGCTTCAAATGAGAATGAGCCCAACATTGTGGGCTTTAAGCTTAATTACAAGTGGAATATTAGAAGCCCTTTACTATCAGAAGACCCAAAGCTTTACTATTATCACGATGTTAGAAAGTATGAGAATGAGGAGCTTTAAAACTGAGAACTTAGTTGGCCCCTTTTAAGAAATTGGTGCTTAAAAAACGTGTAAATTTTTTCTTCTGTAGGAATTAAAGGGCACTAAGTTGGGCTTGTTTCCACAGGCATCTGACGTTAGAAGAGAGAGAATAGAGGGGACATGACAGAGTAAATCAATACCATGCCGATGGAAGGCTGGTACTTCAGCTCTGTCAAGTGTGGTGGTGGGAATGAATGTCAGAGGTGAGGGTGAGGGTGGTGAAGATGTGTGTCAGAGGTGCTAGTGGCGAGGGTGCAGGCCAGAGGTGATGAGCACAGCTTTGATTTTTGTATCCATTGCAAGTGTTTACTTTTGCCAGTGACACTCTTTTCTAGACAGCTTGCATGTCTGCTTATCTATATTGGTATCACTTAAGCAATAGGTTGAAAGATGTATGATTTTCTTTTCTTTAGTTGAGAAACAGAGAAATTATTACCAGCAGGAAGAAACACCTGAGATGATGGCAGCCCGCATTGATAGAGATGTGGTAAGTGAAATAGTCATGGGTCATTGGCTTTCATTTTTTAGAGAAAAAATATTAACAGAAAAAGTTAAGTTGATTTAAATCAAGATATTTTGTGGAAACTATAATTTTTCTTTACAGTGGTGGCTATGACCTTTGAATTATTTTTTTTTCCTAACAATTTTTGCCTTTATGCCAATATTTAGCTAGTAGACTATGGCTGTGATAGAACTAGGATATTAACTGGTTTACAAAGGAGTTTAAGTTGAATTGTCAAGATTTGAGGGATTTTTCTTTTCTTGTAGTTTGTAATCTATAATTAGAATATCTTTTTAATTTGTCTTCCTGGAATTTATTCTAAAATATTTTATAATGCCTGAAAGATAAAAGTTATGTGGCACTTCTTAAGGATAGATAAGTATATTTTAATACTTTATAAAAGATAAGGCTATATTGATTTTGATTTCTCTATAGTAATTTCCTGGCAAAATGACACTGCCCTGTGACATAATTATAAAATATAATGTCAGTATAATTGCTTTTTATACACTACTTATGTTCTGAGCTTATTGGGAAACAAATACTTAAAGGACTTTAGAGTTTTAAATTTAATTTTTATATTACAGTGTTACTTGTTAACACTTAAAGGTTTATTTAATACTCAAAAGCTTATTTAATCTCAGTTTTTAGTCTTTAAAAGAATGTCAAGTTTCACACATAAAAGGAAGTCAAGAAAGACTATAGTATGTATAATATACGGTATATATTAATATAATATATGATATAATATATAGTATAATTGAAGTTGATCCCATGATCTGTGAAAGCATAGTGCATCATTAATTCTGCTTTACCCTGTAGAAACTCTTAGTAATGCCTATTATTACACATTATGAATGTGTGTGTTAGGTTATCACAGCATTCTGTATACCCTTAGTCCTGAAAAATAATATTGTCATTGCTTTATTGGGAAATTTATTAGAAAAACTGAAATGCTAGTGCTATTCTAACAAACTATTTTCTTAGAACCACCCCCCCCCCCGACTTTATGTGGGAAGAACACAATGAGAAAATTAGAGTCATTGAAAATAGTTAATCTGAATATATGTTGTGAATGTTTTCTTTATGATATTGAAAATAGAATAAAATAAAACTAAATAAAAATGTAAATGTTAGACTTTAGCCACAGGTATGCTAGTTGAATACTTTTTCTTAGAATTAGTGATAAACTTGAAATTTATATGTGGAAAGTGTTCCTTTGTCTTTTCTTTCTTTTAAACTTTCTGATTTTCCTTCACAGTGTAAAGCTAAGGCAAAAATAGTTTTCTTCTGCTTTATAGTTTATTCTGTAATTTCTAATTTCAGCAAATCTTAAACCACATTTTGGATGACATTGAATTTTTTATCACAAAACTCCAAAAAGCAGCTGAAGCATTTTCTGAGCTTTCTAAAAGGAAGAAAGCTAAGAAAGGTAAAAAGAAAGGACCAGGAGGTAAGTTGGATTTTCTTAACCTTCTAAAGAACCATTCAGAATGCCAGTGCTAGGCAGAGCTGGCACTTCAGAGTTGTTAAACAGGACTCCATTGACCAGAGACCAAGATCCCTTTTCTGGTGTTGAGAGAACCAGTGATGTAGGCGGAGAGTACGATAAACCTGGGGAATAGCCCATTTGGTCCCAGTTTGGCTACAGTAAAGAAAGACTCTATTTTTTTTTTCTTTTTTAAATTTTATTTTATTTTTAAACTTTACAATATTGTATTAGTTTTGCCAAACATCAAAATGAATCCGCCACAGGTATACCCGTGCTCCCCATCCTGAACCCTCCTCCCTCCCCATACCCTCCCTCTGGGTCGTCCCAGTGCACCAGCCCCAAGCATCCAAATGTACTGTAAAAAGTCAAAAAAAAAAACAACTGTAAAATCAAAAACATTTTTAAAAGGTTGTAAAAGTATAGATATTACCTCAAAAAGTTGAAAAAGTTATAATATTAAAACATATGTAATAGGCATAAGGCCAAAAAAAAAAAAGAAAGACTCTAAGTCATTCTGCCTAAATTATTTAGAGACTCATTCAATAGTGGCCATCTGTCTATAGTTTTTGTTAGTCATTGTAAAGATAATGTCTATTAAAGTCATAGCACCATTCTTCTCATATTTAAATTTATTTTACTATAAATATAGAACCTCATTATTTTGTTAACTTAAAGGATTGACTCTGCTTATTAAAATAGTTAAAAATGTCAATGAATTTTAATTTTTTATCACAAAACTCCAAACAGTCAGGTCACCTTCAAGCAGTTTTTACATATGCTGCAGTTCAGTTATTTAAAATGACCTCAAGATATATTGGACTTCCCTGGTGGCTCAGACGGTAAAGTGTCTGTCTACAATGCAGGAGACCCAGCTTTGATCCCTGGGTTGGGAAGATCCCTTGGAGAAGGAAATGGCAATCCGCTCCAGGACTATTGCCTGGAAAATCCCATGGGCAGAGGATCCTGGTAGGCTACAGTCCATGAGGTTGCAAAGAGTCAGACGCGACTGAGTGACTTCCCTTTCCCTTTCCTTCCCTTTCAAGATATATAAAATTATAATTTTGTAACAAAATGGTATAGATGGAAATATATAAGAAAAGAATAAATATCCTTTTCATTGCACATGACTTCCACGTCTTTCTCTAGCTCTATCTATATCATAAGCATGTAACAGTAGACCTGTCTTCTAGAAGTATGTATGTGGATATACTTTACCTCATATATTCTGAAATTCAGTATTATCGCTTTCTGATGTACTTGCTGCTCTTGTACTCTTTACAAAGGGTATGCCATCTTCTTGGTCATCCAAATTCAGAACCATAGATTTTTTTGTGAGTCCATTCTTTAGTTTATAACCAACATTGATTTTATTTTTTCAGCCTCTCTTGTATAAAGTATTTTTCCCTTTTCAGTTTCATATCCAGCAGCTGCCTCAAGGTACCTCATTTTTTACCCAGCTTTCTAAGCAACCTTCAAGCCTCTAGTCTTCCGTTTTGTGAGGACATTCTTCTTAAAGGTGTAAGGCAGTTACTTCACTTTTTCTGCTGAAAAGCTTGTTAATCCCATGTTCTATTGTTTATGTAAGTCAGACTCCTCACCCTGGTGGTCAAGGTCATTCACAGTCTCACCTTGATCTACTTTTCCATTCTCATGTGTCTTTGCTTTTCTGTTTGTTGTTTCACATAGAGACTATTTCCTTTTTCCATGTTTTTGCTAATGCTGCTTTTAGTCAACCATGATGTTTTTCTTACCAAACTGCCCTGGAACAAACTTTCCAAATCCCATCTAAAAACTGCTTTTCCCAGGACACATCCTTAAGTATACATTTCCTCATCTGTAGTCTCTTTGTAGCCTCAGTTGACACATCTCTTACTTATCTGATTCATATCGTCTATGGATTTTTAGGGCCTTAGGAGTAGGATGTGTAACTTATACAACTTACACATTTTTATAGTCTTCACGGTGATAAACACAGTGATTAGCATGTAGAAGGGCTACAGTATAAATTTATGGAACCTGATGAGTAATCTGGTAGCGCCTAAGAGTACAGTAATCCATTTCAAGGGTTGGGTGATCTTAATTTGTTACAGTCAGTCTATGAGAAGTGGAAAGGTGACTAGGTAGCATGATATCTGATGTGATCATCAAACTTTACAAACATAAATGTGTTTTCTTTTCATCGATTAAGTTTTCTTGGAACTTTGCCCTCATCTACCCGCTTCTCCTATTTAATTCTTTAGAGGGTGTTTTAACACTGCGGGCAAAACCTCCACCTCCTGATGCATTTGTGGACTGTTTCCAAAAGTTTAAACATGGATTTAACCTTCTGGTAAGTGAAATTTATTTATGTACTATTTGAAGCAACAAATGGAAGAGATCAGAGTCTAGCCAGGATGTACGTGATCAAATTAAGAGATTAAACTGTTATTGTAGATTTTTTTGTATGTGTTTTTATTTGCCTTTAATTAGAATAGCAAATTGCAAAACTTATACATCTAAGACACTTGACCAAAAAAGGATGACTCTAATTTTTAAAATGAAATTCTCCTAATTTAATTCAGTGCTTGCTAATTGATATTCCAAAGGTGAAACTAGTAACAAAACCTCTTCTTTTGAGTCTAGGTTGAACCTTTTTGAATGTCTGTCTTTGGCCTGATTACATTGCAGTAATGTGTTTGCCTGCTTTTTTAATCTTACAGGCCAAATTGAAATCTCACATCCAGAATCCTAGTGCTGCAGATTTGGTTCATTTTTTATTTACTCCATTAAATATGGTAAGATTTTGTTAATTTCAGAAAGTAATTATTCTTAGCATTTTTTCAACCCCACTTATCTGTCTAGATTATCTTGATAGTTTTTCTTCATTGCCTTGCTTGGGTACTATTTCTTTTGGCATCTGTTGTGTACATTGATGATGTGAAATTTGAAAGCTTAAAAGAAGAACTAAAGAGCCTCTTGATGAAAGTGAAAGAGGAGAGTGAAAAAGTTGGCTTAAAGCTCAACATTCAGAAAACTAAGATCATGGCATCCAGTCCTATCATTTCATGGCAAATAGATGGGGAAACAGTGGAAACAGTGGCTGACTTTATTTTTCGGGGCTCTAAAATCACTGCAGATGGTGACTGCAGTCATGAAATTAAAAGACGGTTACTCCTTGGAGGGAAAGTTATGACCAACCTAGACAGCATATTAAAAAGCAGAGATATTACTTTGTCAACAAAGAACCGTCTAGTCAAGGCTATGGTTTTTCCAGTGGAGAAGACTCTTGAGAGTCCCTTGGACTGCAAGGAGACCCAACCAGTCCATCCTAAAGGAAATCAGCCCTGAATATTCATTGGAAGGACTGATATTGAAGCTGAAACTCCAATACTTTGGCCACCTCATGTGAAGAGTTGACTCTTTTGAAAAGACCCTGATGCTGGGAAAGATTGAGGGCAGGAGGAGAAGGGTAAGACAGAGGATGAGATGGCTGGAAGGCATCACTGACTCAATGGACATGAGTTTGGGTAAATTCTGGGAGTTCGTGATGGACAGGGAGGCCTGGTGTGCTGCGGTTCATGGGTTCGCAAAGAGTCAGGCACGAACTGAACTGAAAAGAAACTTAGAAATTGCCTAGTCCAAACACTTAATTTATTAGCTGAGGAAACTGATGTCTTTGACAGAACTAAGAAAATGAGAAAAAAGAAAGATTTATTGAATGCCAGTGTTTTAGTATATACTAGTATCCAAAATCACTGCAGATGGTGACTGCAGCCATGAAATTAAAAGACGCTTACTCCTTGGAAGAAAAATTATGACCAACCTAGATAGCATATTGAAAAGCAGAGACATTACTTTGCCAACAAAGTTCTGTCTAGTCAAAACTATGGTTTTCCCAGTGGTCATGTATGGATGTGAGAGTTGGACTGTGAAGAAAGCTGAGCGCCGAAGAATTGATGCTTTTGAACTGTGGTGTTGGAGAAGACTCTTGAGAGTCCCTTAGTCTGCAAGGAGATCCAACCAGTCCATTCTAAAGGAGATCAGCCCTGGGCGTTCTTTGGAAGGAATGATGCTAAAGCTGAAACTCCAGTACTTTGGCCACCTCATGCGAAGAGTTGACTCATTGGAAAGACTCTGATGCTGGGAGGGATTGGGGGCAGGAGGAAAAGGGGACAACAGAGGATGAAATGGCTGGATGGCATCACCGACTCGATGGACGTGAGTTTGAGTGAACTCCAGGAGTTGGTGATGGACAGGGAGGCCTGGCGTGCTACGATTCATGGGGTCACAGGATTTGGACATGACTGAGCGACTGAACTGAACTGAACTGAGTATACAACATAAATGGCTTGAACAATATAGAAAGTTTTATTTCTCTCAAAACAGGCTAGGCATGAGGAGTCCAATGCTGACAGATAGCTTTGCTCTATGAAGTTACCCAGAGATCCAGATTTCTTTCAGTGAGATGTTCCTCCATCTCCTGAGCTGCATCTGATTCAGTCACTTGTTCATTCATTTATTTATTCAGCAAATATTAATTGGGAGCCTGCTACATGCTATGGGCTTCCCTGATGGCTCAGAGGTTAAAGCGTCTGCCTGCAGTGCAGGAGACCCAGGTTCGATCCCTGGGTTGGGAAGATCCCCTGGAGAAGGAAATGGCAACCCACTCCAGTATTCTTGCCTGGGAAATCCCATGGACGGAAGAGCCTGGTGGCCTACAGTCCACAGGGTCGCAAAGAGTCAGACATGACTTCACTTTCACTTTCACTTTACATGCTTGGCATTATTGGTAGCTCATCAAAAACAAAACACATAAATTCTTTTTTTTCACCTTTTTATTTTGTATTGGAATACAGCCAATTAACAATGTTGTGATAGTTTCAAGTGGACAGCAAAGGGGCTCAGTCACACACTGGCAGTCCAGGGTCGGAGGTGGCCCTGGAAATAATCCTGATGAGAGATTATGTAGTTGCGACCAAGTAACTAACATTGGAGGTGGTGAGAAGTGTAATTCTTGTTATTAAACAGAAGCAACAGGAGTTTCTGGCAGATTGTAAGTGTTGTGTAAGAGTCCAAGATTTCTCCACAGCAAAGGGGCTCAGTCACACACGTGTATCCATTCTTCCCCACACTCCCGTCCCATCCAGGGTGCTACACAACATTGAGCAGCGTTCCCTGTGCTCTACAGTATGTCCTTGTTACTCATTTTAAATACAGCAGTGTATACATGTCTCTCCCAAACTACCTAACTATCCCTTCCTCCTTCTCTTCCCTCCTGGCAGCCATACATTCATTCTCTAAGTCTGTGAGTCTGTTTTTATTTTAAATAAGGTCATTTGTATCATTTCCTTTTAGATTCCACGTTTAAGGGATGTAATGCAGTATTTCTTCTTCTTTGACTTCACTCAATGACAGTCTGTAGGTCCATCCATGTTGTTGCAAATGGCATTGTTTCATTCTTATTAATGGTTAGGTAATATTCCATTGTACGTATGTACCACATCTTTTTTACCCATTCCTCTCTCAGTGGATGTTTAGGTTGCTTCCGTGTCTTGGCTGTTATAAACAGTGCTACGATGAACATTGGGGTACATGCATCCTTTTGGACCATAAAACACATAAATTCTTATTGGAACTTATGTTGTATTATGTAGTGGCAGCCAATAATCTGAAAAATGAATAAATAATTCACTCAAAATAAATCCTGTGTGGAAAAATACAGAGAAGGAGACAGGGAGTGCCATGTATGTGTGTGTGTGTGTGTGTGTGTGTGTGTGTGTGTGTTGTGAAGTATTACACTTTTTTGAATAGGGTTGTTTGAGGGAATGACTCACTGACAAGGTATCATTTGAGGAAATGAAGTAAGAAATGAGTCATGTGGATTTCTGAAGGAAGAGACTTCCAGGCAGAAAACAGCTAATGTTGGTGCTCTGAGACAGTAACATGTAAATCCTGTTCTTGGAAGAAATAGGTATTGTCACTTGAATGGAATAAAAGGGAGCCCAACTAGAGGGAGATGAGGTCAGCAAACAGGAGGACATATCCTATTGGTCTTCACTGATGATTGTGGAACCTTTGACGCTTTTGGAGGGTTTCCAGCAGAAAAGGATTGCTTTGGCTGCACTGTTTAGAAATTTGAGAGAGGAAGGGTCTGAGGTGGCCCTGGAAATAATCCTGATGAGAGATTATGTAGTTGCGACCAAGTAACTAACATTGGAGGTGGTGAGAAGTGTAATTCTTGTTATTAAACAGAAGCAACAGGAGTTTCTGGCAGATTGTAAGTGTTGTGTAAGAGTCCAAGATTTCTCCACAGTTCTGGCTTGAGACTGGAAGGATGGACTAATTATTAACTGAGATGGGGAAGACTGTGAGTAAAATGGGTTTTTGGCAGGAGGTAAGGAATATTCTTTAGATAATGTCAAAACTGAGTTATGTCCAGATGGAGAAATTTGAATTGGTAGTTGAATGTATGAATCTGGGGTTCAATGGGGAAATCAGGCTAGAATTATAACTGTGAAGATCCTCTGCATACAAGGCCATGAAATTGGATGGTGCCACCAAGGAAATGATGATAAATAAAAAAGAAGGGGTGATGGAGCCTTAGGTTGTTTCAGTGGTAAGAGAGTGAGAAGAATCAGCAAAAAAGTGAGAATAAGCAGGAAATCAGGAGAAGAAAAACAGGAGTATCATAGTAGGTATTCTAGAAACCAGATGAAGAAAATGTTTGCAAGAGGAGGAATTGAGATACTCAGGCTAGGCACTTCTAATGTGGAAGCTGACTTACCTCCGTGTCCTAGTAACAGCCATACAATGGCAAAGAAAAATAACTTTAAGAAGGTGACTGAGCTTAAACAGTTACTGGCATTATCCAAATGGTGTGGACTCATTCATATGGCCATGCCTAAAACCAGAGGCATGGCATCTCCATTGGAGCAGCTATGAGTCCATCTAGAATGTAGGGACTTCTCTTTTTAGAAGGAAGAAGGAGAGAACGGATAGTAGGGGATAGTTAATAGTCTTTGAAGGTCCATACATGCCAGGTATAGTAATGTGTTCATAACACAGGTTTTCCTGCAGAAAACTCCCCTTGTATTTTTGTAAAAAGCATATTTTTATATAAGGTGTAATTTTTGAAGCTAACAAAATGGTGCATTGGGAACAGTCACTTTATGAAGAAGCTGGATATTTCCATGATTTTATCCAGCAAAAGGTTATACCACTTGTGTCGTAGGCCAGGATCCAAGATACACATTTTCATCTTCTAGATTTTCCATGCCCAGGTATAGTCTTTTCTTATACGTTTAATGAAATAGGTACAGTAGTATGCGTTCCTTCCCATTTTCTCTTTCTTTACAAACCGTGTAATAGTGGGTTTTCCAAGCTAACGTGTACCACTGTCTTGTCTTCCTGGACAGCTAAGAAAATTAGCTGAAATAATATTTGAGGGCACAAAGAAAAGCACTGGGATGTAAGAAAAGCGTGGCCACAGAAAGCAGGTGGAACAGTTGTTAGCTTTTCGTACAGACAGATCCCAGAAGAGACTGGGCTACAAATCACTCTTTTCTAAGATACAGCATAAGACCACACATTTGATGTCATTCCTTTTTTTGTGAGGGGGGCAAGTGAGGGAGCCACGGTGAGAAGACAGAATCTTTCTTTTAAATACCTCTAGAAGGACGGTTTTCTGTTTGATGGAGTGGTTTTGAATGGTTCATCCTGTAAAAAGAGCGAATGATTGCTTTCTAGAATAACAGTAGCAATAATGATCATTGTTAGTGGTATGTGACTGCTCTATGTGTTATTTCTGTGATCTTTTTTTAAAGGGTAAGAATGATAACTATGAAGCAGATAAATTTCACTAATTTGATTTAGAGCATATGAAGACCATAGCCACTGAGTTCTTCAATCTTTATAAAAAATGGAGCAAATTCAAGCATTTCTCATAGGTTTTGCTTCAATATCAGAAAAAATGAGAAAAAGAATCCAGGTAACAAAAAGGAATATACGACATTCTTCTTTCCCCAAGGGTAACTAGACAAGACCTGAAGTAGAATATGAAATGAATACTGTTTTACAAACATTGGAAAGTAAGTAACCTTATCAACATGAATTTCAGAACTATCTTGTGATAAGCAAGATGGAAGATGAAAGTTCAAGGCTACATCAATAATTTATGAATGTGTCCCTACGTTGTTGCTATAAATAGAGCATCTGATTTCTACTTGCCTAGTTATTGTTGAATAATTCTTGCTTTTTAAGCACTTTTAAAAATTGGATCAAAGCTCTCCATATGCAAAGAAACTGATTCTAGCTCATTAACAAAATTTTTATTCTTTATTCTTCAACACATTTAAAACTATCTTAGTTTGAGTGTTAGGAAGTATTGTTTAGAAAGCAATTTTGCCACCTCCTTTCATTCCATTCACAGTCTTTCACAGATCATAAGTAGGTATTAGACATTACACAGAATGAAACTATAAAATGATGGGACTGGTTTCCCTAACATACAAAAATTAGTTCTTTGTAATCAGGCTATGCATCTGAAAACACTGATTTATTTTATATTTTCGTTTCTCAAAAATGACTCCTTATTAATGGTCTCCCAAACATAACACTTCAGTTGCTGCCTTCAGTGTGCTGCCTACTGAGTCACAGACATTTTATTTAGACAAGAGAAATGGATAGGTACATTTATTCAGTGCCTGCTGCCAGCCAGACAAAATTTTGTGGTTTTAAACTTTTTGAGTTACCATGTGTGCAATAGATAGCTAGCAGGGAACTTGCTGTATGGCACAGGGAGCTCAGCCCAGTGCTGTGTGGTGACCTAGAGGGGTGGGCTGGGGGTTGGGGGGGAGGGAGGCTAGAAGGGAGGGGATATATGTATACATGTTCACTTTGTTGTATAGCAGAAACTATCATAACATTGTAAAGCAATTATACTCCGATTTAAACAAAGACATGTGGTTAAACCAAAAGACTTCATGGGCGCCTCCCCTGTCCTCAGCATTTCCATACAAGCAAACCCACAGCACATACGTGTGCACACGTGCCTGCTTACATTCTTAAGAGGGGACTTCGGCCCATGCCTTTTATTTACTTTCTTTTGGTCCCTTCCCTGTTCCCACTGCTAAACCAAAGATTTTAGTGTTTCTTTACTTACTTACTTTTCCTCTTAGTCATTGCTATCTATTTATTAGAGGTTCTAGGGCTTGGAAGTTTAAAAATCCCTGTACCAGGCTGTCACGGTAGGTTTTGTTCTCAAATAAGAGTCTGCCTACCTCCCTTATCCTTCATCTTTTCTTTCATGTATTCTCATTCATTCCCTAACCTTGTGTCTTCTGTAGTTCAAAGTCAGATAAACTTTGGTTCATGTTCTCAAGGGAGGAGAACTGAAAAATAAGGTCCATGTTACAGTGAAATGTGTGACTGATATGCATGCTTGCGGACCCCAGGGTGTGTCAGAGTTCCACTGTGGGGTTAGGAACGGCTTCTCAGAAGAGGTGGGACACAAGCAGAGTTCTAAAATGATGAGGAAGGGCCTTCTGGAGGTGCTGGGAACCAGCATGTGCAGAGACAGACATAAAACAGCATGGCAGGCTCAGCACACCAGGATGACTGGAGAGAAATTGACTCTTGGTCTGGTGCCATTCAAAAAAAGATCCCTTTATTCTTGTGCCATGTCTCCGGGAAGGTGAGATTTTTATAAAAGGGCTCTGGTTTCTGCTCTAGGAGATTATCATTTGTTAGCCAGGAAACAGCCCCTTGGAAGTAACATTGGAGCAGATTTCAGACATCTACCTATCATCATTTTGCTTATCAGAGAGTTGCACCTGTTTATTCGCATTTGCTAATCATGAAGTTATCTATTTTATATCAAGGCATTTCTTTGAATTAAATTCTGGGAAGCAATACCGTAGATTCACAGGACCATTTCTCCTTCTTCTTCTCTCACCTTTCCCTCTGGATCCCTTTATTTTTGTATGTCTTTATAGGCACAGTCATAGACTGTTAACTCAAGCCTTGTTTCTCCCTAGCGTATTCATTTCGAGAACTGTATTTCTCAAGTTTGGCATAATAGATTTTCCAGTAAAGATATATGTATATATATTAAAAGGCAGCAATAGTTAAACCATCTGACTAAGAATTCTCTGGGTAACCATGAATATTTTCCAGGGAATGTACAGTCATGTGAAGCCAGTAGACAAATTCTGTGAAAACTGTTAAACTATTAACTTTTCATTTTAAATTATTAGTCACGATTGGGCTGGGCAGATTGATCTGGATCAAGATTTAATTGGAGTGTATAAAGACCACTTGTTTTTTTCATGTTTTTTTTTTTTTAAATCTACACATTTTGAAAATGTGCATATAATCATCATCTTCTTGCTAAAAAGTGACTTGTTGCCACTTTAGGTGGTGCAGGCAACAGGAGGTCCTGAGCTGGCCGGTTCAGTGCTTAGCCCCCTACTGACGAAGGACACCATCGATTTCTTAAATTACACGGTCAGTGCCGATGAGAGGCAGCTGTGGATGTCACTGGGAGACTCTTGGATGAAAACCAGGTAAACACACATACGTGTTTAGCATTGAATACCTATAATAACTTTTTTTAAAGCATAGCACAGCACATTTACTAGGGCTTCCCTGTTGGCTCAGATGGTAAAGAATCCGCCTGCCATGTGGGAGACCTGGGTTCAATCCCTAGGTTGGAAAGATGCCCTGGAGAAGTGAACGGCTACCCACTCCAGTGTTCTGGCCTGGAGAATTCCATGGACAGAGGAGCTTGTTGGGCTACAGTCCATGGGGTCACAAAGAGTCAGACAGTACTGAGTGACTAAGGACAGCACACCTATAATAACTTTTAAGTGTTGTTTGTTTAGTACACAAATCTAGTGAGATATTTCATTAAAACCTTCTATGTTTGAAGGAGTAGATGTTGTAGATGAGAAGGCTTAAATTCTTAAAAAGCTGGAGGTCTAGTGGAGAAGATAGAAGTGTAAGGCATGATGAGTCCCAGGAGAAACTCATTAAAACTGTCACTTGGCAAGATGGAGCTGTCAGGAAGACGGTTTGGAGAGGAAAGCAGTTAGCTTTAAAAGAAGCCATGTGTTAGTCATGTTCAGTCACATCCGACTCTTCATGACCCCATGGACTGTGTAGCCCACCAGGCTTCTCTGTCCATGCAATTCTCCAGGAGACAATACTAGAGTGGATTGTCATTCCTTTCTCCAGGGGAACTTCCAAAGAAGGGCTGGCATTTAAAATCATCCGATGATAACACCAGTGGGTACATGTGTATAATCATATGTGTACATATAGTGTTTGCTAGGCACTCTACCATGCACTCTACATAGGTCCCTGTATTATGCCTATTTTATAGGTGAGGAAACTGAGGCAAAGAGAGATTAAGTAATTTTCCCAAAGCCGTACAACTCATAAATGGCAGAGCTAGGCAGTCTGGCCCTGGAGTAGATGTTCATAGTTATTTTGCTTAGGTGCCTTTCAACAGGCTTAGTAGGATTTCCACAAACACGTAGCAGGGAAAGGGCCTGTCCAGTCGAGAGAGTGGCATGAGTGAAGGCATGAAGCAAGCAGTCAAGAGAATGGAGTATGAATGTGGAATTAGCTGGAGTATAGACTTGGGGTTGTAGAGGATTGTGGAGAACAGGGAGTGGAAGAATGGTGGTGAATGAGGTGTACAGAGATAAGCAAGGCTGGCGTCTGAAGGCTGCCAGTGCAATGCTGAGGAGAACCAGTAGCTTTGTGAATAGGAGTGAGACACATACACAGCCACACCTTTAAAACGTCAGTCTGGTCATTAACTCTAGTAATGACGTGGACAGATTCACCCAAGGCATGAGGACCCTTGGGACAATAATGCAGTTGTAGAGGTTCCTTATTAATCAGCATTCCCTGAGATAAAAACTGTGGTGGTGGACGTGGAAAAGAGGAGGGAATGATTTTACAATTATGTTTTGTCAGTAAGGTGACTCTGGTAAAGTAATCATTAACAATTTCAGTATTCGAGTTTGCTGGGCCAAGCAAGTTTCAAAAATATTTCTCATTTCATTATATATGATTAAATAATGTCTTCTCTCCTCATTTATTCCAATTTTTGTATTAATCTCACTGCATGGAGTAAATCATTCGTATGATCACTGGGAAGTTTGTCTTCCTAAGGCTTTTAGGCTAGCCTAAAAGTAATGGACCAATTCATATCTTTTTCTCCTTTTTTCTATTGAAATATATATAAACCATTCCCACTTATATTTTGGACTTTGGCAACTGCTTGTGTTGGAATATGCTTTACATGTGGAGTGGTTTACCAAGCAGAAGATTCTTAACACTGCTGTTGCTGCTTTTACATTCAAAATATTATCTAAATTTATTTATGCATATTATTTATGTATTAATACAGAATGTATTATATGTCTCATACTATGTACAAACTAGTTAAATAGATTTCTTAAATCTATTAGATTTATGTAGATTATGATTTTATGGTAAGCATAGGTAGAGATCTTTTCATTTTTTTCCATAAACTTTATTCAATTTATCAGATCTCATAGTACTAAAATAGTCTAGGCTTTTTAGTTTCTCTGTCTTGGGTCCTACCTCAAAATGAGAAAATTAGTGACTACTAGTGATGGCACCCCACTCCAGTACTCCTGCCTGGAAAATCCCAGGGACGGAGGAGCCTGGTGGGCTGCAGTCCATGGGATCGCCAAGAGTCGGACACGACTGAGCGACTTCACTTTCACTTTTCACTTTCATGCATTGGAGAAGGAAATGGCAACCCACTCCAGTGTTCTTGCCTGGAGAATCCCAGGGACGGCGGGGCCTGGTGGGCTGCCATCTATGGGGTCGCACAGAGCCGGACATGACTGAAGCAACTTAGCAGCAGCAGCAGCAGCAGCAGGAAAACTACATCAGAAGGAACTCATATTGTTAGCTTTTGACATGAGAAAATGGTCATTTCCTATCCTGATTATTTAGAGTATTAGGAAATGAATATGCTGACTTAAAAACCCATAAAGATAAAAAAGAATCATAAAGGTACATAACAATCTGAATGATAGCTCACTTCATCATAGTAGAAATATAACCTGAAGAATTAAATCATGTGTGAAACATAAACAACATATTTTAGCAGAATTTAATAATGGCTCTCTCATTTAGTTGTTTTTGTGGTTCTTAAGTGATTAGGAGCTTGCAGGAATAAGTCTCAGAGTTATTAAGTAATGAATGGATCATGATTTTATTACAGATAAGCCTCACTTGATTTTACTGATGAAAATCTAGCTGATCCATTTAATATATAAAATCGGTAATCTGCTTCATTTTAGGAGAATTCATAACTTAAAAAGTCATGAGCCTTAAGAATGTTGTCTGCTGTTTCTCTTTTGAAAAATATATATCAGAAAGTATCATGGTGATGGGAGGGGAATGAAGAAGATGAAGATCAGAAACTGCTTTAGATGCTTGGAGAACCTTATGCGCTAAGTACTCATCACACTTCTAGCTTTGCATTCTTTCCTCAAATGTCAAAGACCTATATCCATGTTAAAAGTTGAGTTGATGGAGCATTAAGGCAATGTAGTGGAAGCAGATCATGAAGTAGAACTTGGCCTTCCTTTCATGTATCACCATTAAATATAAGCATAAACATGTAAGGTTCTCTGTTTGGATGGAAAGAGGGCAGACTAGGTGTGAACTGTTTTTGCTGCTGTTTTCATTTGTGTGTGTGTGTGGCCAGCCTTACTGAAGGTCATTTTGAGCATAGAAGCATTTCTTAATTTCTTAAGACTGTTCACTTGTCTTAACGTCCTCCCACAGAGCAGAGTGGCCAAAAGAACAGTTTATTCCACCGTACGTCCCTCGGTTCCGCAGTGGTTGGGAGCCCCCGATGCTGAACTTCATGGGATCATCAGTGGAGCCAGATCTCTATCAACTGAATGAGTCTGTGGCAAATGCAGCAGAACATCATCGCAAGCAAGAAACAAAGAGATTATCCACAGAGGTAGTCTTTCAGCATCATCTATTAAAAAAAAATGGTTTATTTTTGGCTGCACTGGGTCTTTAATGCTTTGTGCAGACTTTCTCTAGTGGTGGTGAGCGGGGGCTGCCCGTCGTTGCGTTACAGGGGCTTCTCATCGCGGTGGCTCCTCCTGTTGTGGAGCACTGGCTTCAGTGGTTGAGGCAGGAGGGTTCAATAGTTGTGGCACAGGTGCTTACTTGCCCTGCTGCACGTGGGATCTTCCCAGACCAAGGATTGAAGTGGTGTCCCCTGCACTGGCAAGCAGGCGGATTCTCATCCACTGAGCCACCAGGGACGTCCTTGGTATCATCTTTTGAGGGAGGTGCAGTGATCTGTGCTGCTGCTGCTGCTGCTAAGTCGCTTCAGTTGTGTCCGACTCTCTGCGACCCCATAGACGGCAGCCCACCAGGCTCCCCCGTCCCTGGGATTCTCCAGGCAAGAACACCTGAGTGGGTTGCCATTTCCTTCTCCAATGCATGAAAGTGAAAAGTGAAAGTGAAGATGCTCAGTCGTATACAACTCTTAATTCTGATTGTGAGTTCTCACTTTATTGACCTGAAGATTGTTCTCGACTTGTGACTAGATGTCCTGCGGCTCTCAGTTACCTCTCACCTCATTGTCATGGTGACAGTTGCTCTGTTTCCCTGTGAAGCCTGAACCCAGCCGGTATCACATCTCACAGCCTGCTGGCTCTCCTCCCTGCCCTTCATGCCAGGGCTCTTGAGCCTTGATGATCCCATCTTTTGGACTCTGTACTTTCTCTCCTTATCAGGGAATTGCCTGATAAGCAGCTGCTGCTCATTTTTCCTATGTTTCTCTCCCATCATCAGACCCTCAAGACAGTCCCTCGGACCCAGGACCTCTAAGCCTGTTCCAAGCTGCTCTTTCCTGAATGCCTCATTTCTTTCTTTCTTTTATTTTTTTGCCTCATACTAAGCCTTCCCAAGTCCTATCAGCCTGGCTAGAAGGCCAGAGCTTCTCCTGGACTCAAGTCCTAGGTCCAAATGATGACTTACACCACTATTACACCCTGAGGAGATCGTAAAATTTATTGTATCTTTTATGATCTTTGGTAGGCTTTAGACTGTAATTTATTGGGAGAGTGGATTGAGGGATTCAAATTGGGTGTGTTATCTTTTCACATTCCTTAAAAATGAGTTTTTCTTTGACAGAAAATTAAACACCATTTAAAGTGGAACCAAATCAAATAGCGTGATTGGAACCCAAGGAGTTAGACAGATGAGGTCTAGTTGGAAGGAGAAACACAAAATTCATGGCTAGATCCTCCTCGAAGTCCTGTTCATCTCCTTTATTGAATTCCTTAATTTTCTCAGATCCCTGTGGGTATTTACAGTGTGGCAACTTTGATATCAAGGAATGAAATAGCAAATCAAAGTAAATCCTCACTTTCAGGGAGAAACATTTATATAAGTTAAATTTCTTAAAATCAATTCTTTGGACAATAGACATAGTGTTAGAATGGTTAAATTCTGAAATTTTACAAATAAAGCAAATATACTACTCTGAAAATAATCTTTTTCTACTCTGTTTTTTTCTCTGGCTGCAGATAATAGTCGGGGTGAATTCTGTAACTGCCTTTCCCTCTAATTGCGTGATTAAAAAGATGACCTCACAGTTCTTGGCCCTGGTTAGCAGACATATGTCCCTAGCTGTATTTTATAGTTCAGACCTCATCACAATGAATTTTCCCTCCTCGTAAAGGGTAACTTTTCTGGAGGAAAAAAAAATGTAATCAGTCATGAAATTATGATATACTTGCTGTTGCTATAGTTACAGCTGAGTATTTTCAAATCATAGAAATTTTTTGCTTACAGTCCTCAGATCTTAAAGAAGGAAATTTATCCATTTAATAATATATGCCTCAGAGATTCACTTTCGTGAGTTCTCTTTCAATTTGTGCATTTAAAGAGAGAGTAATATGTCCTGGCTTCCAGTGTAAAAGTTTGTCTACTCTCAGTGAATAAGTATCTTTACAAGAATTATTGAGAATTCTTCCTTGTAATGAGTTATCATTTTCCCATTGTAAACTATTTTCCATTGTATGGCTTGAGTACTTATTCAGACGTTTGAAAAAAAAAAAGGAACTGAAAAGCACCTGCTAGCAGTTCTTGGGGATTTTATGCCTTAAGATTTTGTTGGAAAAGAGGCTAAAGTAATGGTGATTTAACAATGCAGAAAACGCAATCATCCCCAGAAGAGAGATTTTATTATACTTCAGTGCAACTATAGTAGATGCATTTAGGACAAGACTTGGGTGATTCAGGATCTGGTGATTTTGTTTTGAATTGAAAGGCATAGGTGATGAGGAGTGGCAAATATGGGTGGCGATACTCAGCTTCTGTCCTTCCTCAGAACCAGCAGCCGCCTGAACTACGTTGTGTAGTCATCACAGTTAGTCAATCTTCATCATTTCTCTCCTCCCTGCTAATATTCCCAGTTATTCTCAAAGCCAGTGATTTCATACCATCTGACCACAGTCATGTTCAGAGCCAGCCAGAAGGTGTGGGTGGTTCTTGTTTCTTCAACTCGTCCCTTTATAATAGTGTTTAATAAAGATGGCCTGATCATCTAGTGCCTGTGCTCGCTCCTACGGATATGATAAACTGAATTAAAGTAAGCCATTTGTTCTTTATTTTTTACTTAGAGTTTCACAGAAGTGTAATTGACAAATAAAAATATAAGCTTTTTAAAGTCTATTTCATTGTGATTTGATGTAGGTATACATTGTGAAAGGATTCCCTGCCCTCTATCTAGTTAGTTAACACACCCATCACCTCACATATTTATCTGTTGTTGAGAACATTTATGTTCTACTCTCTTAGCAAGTTTTAATTATATAATACAATGTTATCCACTGTAGTCCCCACATTTTACATTAGATCCTCAGAACTTATTTATTTATGGATGAAAGTCTGTACCCTTTTACCAACCTCTCCCTATTTCTCCCACCTGCCCCCTCAACCCTGGCAACCACTTTTTTACTCTCTGTTCCTATGAACTTGATTTTTTTTTCTTTTTTACACACCACATATATCAAGTGGTGTTTGTCGTTCTCTGCCTGGCTTATTTCATTTAGCATAATGTCTTCAAGGTTTATCCATGTTGTCACAAATGGCAGGATTTTCTTCCTTTACATGACCAAATAATAGTCCATTATATATTCACGTATACTGCATCTTCCTTATCTACTCATCTGTAATAGGTTCATAGGTTCTTTCCATATCTTGGTTATTATGAATAATGCTGCAGTGAATTTTGAGGTTCAGAATTCTCTTTGAATTCCTAATTTCATCTTCTTCAAGATTATACTCAGTAGTGGGACTGCTGAATCATATGAAAGTTCTATTTTAGTTTTTTGAGAAACTTTCATAACTGTTTTCCATACTGGCTGTACCAATTTTCATTCCCACTAACAGTACAAAAGGGTTCTCTTTTCTCCACATCCTTACCAATGCTTGTTATCCCTTGTCTTTTTGACAATAGCTGTTATCAGGTGTGACATGATATCTCAGTGTGGTTTTGATTTCCTTTTCCAGGATAATTAGTGATGTTGAACACCTTTACATAATACACCTGTTGACCATTTGTATGTCTTTGGAGAAATGTCTATCCAATTCCTCTGCCCGTTTCCTAATTGGATTGCTTACTTTTTGCTATTAAGTTCTTTATATATTTTGGATATTAACCCTTTCTCAGATACATGATCAGATACATGATTTGTCCCATCTCATAGATTGCCTTTTCATTTTGTTGATGGTTTAAGCTAAGGTATTCAAATGGTAAAAATTGTTATCTGTATTTGTATGTTAAGTGCAGCATCCTGATAAATATTCCACAGGAGTACATGAAATGGGCATTTTGACATCGGCAGCAGTCCATTGGAGACATCTTCACCTCCTCTGTCTGTGGATGAACTTAGCCCTATGCCTGCCAACTTAGTCACTGGAATTAACTATAGAAAACATGCATTCAAAACTTTTCTGAAACATTCCCAGGTTCAAATATTTTGTCCCAGTGAAATAGCCAAGGAATTCTAATGCTTTTGGATCTGTTGTACAGTTACCATGTGCATGCATGTGTGCTAAGTCACTTCAGTCATGTCTGTCTCTTTGTGACCCTGTGGACTGTTGTTGCCCGCAAGGTGAGCAGGCAGGTTCTTTACCACTGGTGCCACCTGGGACTAGCTATCACAATTCATTGTATATAAGGAAACAATACAAGAATCCTTAGATGAGCTTTTTTGTTTGCCTTTTTTTTTTTTTTTTTTTTGGCCACATATCTTTAAAGCTATGCTGCTTAATGGGACCCATAGATAATGGTTCTCCCTTTTAGTAGCCCAGTAGGCTCACATCTGCATTGTGTTAACAAAAGAAATGACTTCAGCATTTTCTTATCCTGTACTCCTGGCTGTCAAGATCAATGTTTTTCTGTGTTTCTGTTAACAGTAAATCTAATAATAGTGTTTCCATTTTTTAAGAACAACATACTGTCCATGTACATTTAAAAATAAGAATAAAGAGAGAGTAGGATAATTTTAATGTGTAGAGTTCAGATAATTTTCTTGCAATAGTATTTCCTTTGGTAGGGTGTTAAAGGTTTGTTTCTTAAACATACAAAGCAAAGATTCAGAGTTTTATTTTTGTTGTTTTTCAATCAGGTTTATTTTATACAAGCTGTTAAACTCTGCCTAATACTGAAATCAAATTTCAAGTTATTGAAATTTCAGAGAAAAGAAGGCTTCCCAGGTGGCTCAGTGGTAAAGAATCCACCTGCCAATGCAAGAGATGTGGGTTTGATCCCTGGGTGGGGAAGATCCCCTGGAATAGGAAATGGCAACCCACTCTAGTATTATTGCCTGGAAAATTCCATGGGCAGAGGAGCCTGGGAGGCTACAGTCCATGGGGTCACAAAGAGTCAGACACAACTGAGCCACTCACACAGAGGAAAGAATTTCTTGTTTTTATACGTGGTTATTTCTGGAATTAAGATTTAGTCTTTGCACTGATTACCTTTTTTATTATAAGTAGGCCTTTGCCAAAAATGTATCACCCTCCCATTTCATAATACATTAACATGTAATAGTCAATCACTTGAAAATGAAACTGGTCACAGTGTAGTAGGTGGTTCTTGCTAACTGATGCCAGTGCTCATTCAAATAGTTTTGGTGATTTTTTTAACTTTCCCTGCTTTGTCTTTCAGCACTCCAGTGTATCAGAGTATCCTTCAGCTGATGGGTACACGGCATTCAATAACATTTATGGAAGAGGGCCCCATTCGGACCAAGGGGAGGCTGCTGTTGCTTTTAAGCCGACTCCTCTTCGCCATGTAGATAGGTAACTTTTCATTAGCCTCATTTGGAGAGCTGTAGATGATTATCTCTGGTTTGACACAGATAGAGGTGCCAGTGTCTGCATTGTTCACTACTTCTTTAAACTTTCCATCTAGTAATTATCTGTTAAAGTTTCAGATGTTCCTTTGTAGAGCTGACTTTGGTGAGCAAGGTCTCCAGTCTATAATTCTAACAGCGCAAATGCCATTGGATGACTTTCCATGTTTTAAAAGATGCTTCTGACAGAATCTGTGAATTAAGAAGAATTGTTTTGAAACTCTCTAGTGTGTACCAGATGGTCTCTAAGGATCTTTCCAGCTCTGTAACTTTTAAAAGAAATAATTTCTATCTTTGTCTCTCCCAGCAAAAACAAACAAACCTTCCTTTAGATAGAAGTATTTAAACTAAATATAAACTGAATATTTAAATAGAATCAATGCCTTATTTACCACTTTACCATTTCATTCTGTATTTCATTTTTACTTTTCAGTTTCATACTTCATTTATTTTCCCATATTTACTCTCTCAAAAAATTCAGTGTAGGAAAAAATGGAGAATTAAGATGGGAAAGAAACAAATTGCATTGAAATAGGTTCACTTTTTAAATCTTATTTCCAAGGTAAACTGTATGTGAGGTTTATATGGAGACAACCCATGTACATAAGAGAAGGGAAAAGGTGAAATATTGATAACAAAGGTGTAGGAGAATGATCATTCAGATGAAGTGGGGTAGAGAGCTGGCCGCAGTACTTTCCTATCTCAAAGCATCTCTTACTATGAGTGTTAGACACCCTTAATATTTCAGTATATGTTTTTCCTTAATAGAATCTAGACAAGGTGAGGTTTAATTTTTTTTTTTTTTTGCCAGGAGTGATAACAGAGGTAATACTTGAGTAAAATGATGTGGAAATTATACAGTTATTATTCTAAGGGCACTAGTAACATATTAAATTGAGTACAAAGAAAAGTCAGAAATGAGTAACACATTTTGAAAATGTCAACATATGAAAGAAGTTTTAATTATAGATTCAATTTTTAGTAGATACAGGTGAAAATCAGTTTTGAAGTTTAAAAATTATTTCATTGAAATTCTTCTTGAGTAACTTGTTCCTCGTCCTAATATTATCCTTTTCCTTTTTTTTTTTCCCCTGTCTTAGCTGTGATTATTCTAGAAATTATTTCAGATTAGTGAAGGAAATTCCATTAGTGAAGGGATATTCAAGTGTAGAGACCTTAAAACTGTCAATATTTAGCCAGAAAAAGAATTTTTTAAAGGAGTAAACTGAATATCTCAGTTATCTTCGGGGGTCCAGTCTCTCAACTGGGCTTATTATTAACAGAAGCTGAATAGTTAATAGACACCTGGATCTTTGATGTTGCTAAGAAAATTTGTCATCATTCTTGCAAAAACTGAAAGCTTTCTGGTCTGAAATGTAATGCAGAGATTTGGAGTTTGTTTTTTATAATTATTATTAAACTCTTACTACATGCCAGAAATGCAGTAAATAGCATATGAAGTATATTCACTCTTCAGTGAAATTATAGTGCCTTTTAGGGAAAGCACTTTTTGAATTCAGAGCCCTCACCTTTGAGGGATTATAGTTTGCTGCTATTCAAAAGCAATTCGTGGCTTTTTTTAGAAGTCTCATCTCATTACCTTCTCTGTGTCTGCTCTATATCAGGTGTGTATTTCTATATGCAGACTCTGTATCAGGTGTGTATCTATTACTTCAAGTCAGAAACAGAGACCATACATTTTGATACATGCTGGATCTCTTAAGAAGCATTGGTACATCTAAAAAATTGCAAAGTGTGATTTTCAGATTGATGACTATGGTCAGTGTCTTACCCGTGTTTAATCTATAGAGAGCAAGAAACTATAAACCATGAAGATTTGTAAATTCTAAAGCACTTTGTAAGTGCACGCTGGCAGTTACTTCTAAGACGTACAAAATAGCAAAGACTGTCCTGCAGGCCCCACTGTGACTCAGTATTACAGACGATCTAGGTGGGCAACAAGCTGAATGGCCACTTCACAGGGAAAGAAAGACCAAGCATCTTTAGTTCCTTCCTGCTTTTTCTCTTACAGAAATATATGAGGAAACGTGGGAATGTAAATAGAGGAGAAGATTAGGGAGTAAAATTAATTTTAAAATAAAGTTTTTATTTCATTATTGCAATGAAAATACTAGTATATTGTTGACATGTCTCATTTTATTATATTATATAAAAGCATTTTAAAATTACCTTGTTAAATCTGCTAAATATCATTTAATGATTAAAGGAAGTGTTTGGTTTTTAAAGAAAGTTTCCTTTTAAAAAAATATACATGTTCTTGATAGTTGGGGAGTTTGGGATGGACATGTACGCACTGCTATATTTGAAACAGATAACCAACAATAACCTACTGTATAGCTCATTGAACTCGGCTGGATGCTATGTGGCAGCCTGGATAGGAGGGGAGTTTGAGGGAGAATGGATACATGTACATTTATGTCTTGAGTCCCTTTGCTGTTCACCTAAAACTATATATAACGTTGTTTTTGTTTTTACATAGCATTGTTAATTGGCTGTACCCCAATACAAAATAAAGTTTTTTTAAAATATACCTATTCTTACTCTTATAATAAGTTTATAGTAAATTAATTAACAAATTAAGAAGTTTTATTTGTCTTGAACTTAATCCATACCTTCCTTTGCAATGTAGATAACGAGACAAAGGTTTCCTAAAAATTAACACTTAGTCATAACGTTTTCATAGATATTTGGTTAATGAATTGAAGTCATTGCTTGAATCAGTGAAATCAACATATAATTTAAATTACCACAATTGGAAATTATCATCAGTCTCTCTTAATTTTATGACACATGGTAACATTGATCATTATCCTGGCCCTTTCATGGTAGAAATGTTGGTTTACAAAACAATATCCAATGTTTTGGATATTGGATTTAATGGACAAAGAATTCAAAGATTTGCATTCTAGATTTGGCTTTGCACTAACTAGCTTTGTGATTTTGCATTATTTATTTTTACCCTGGCCATAGTTTGTTCATTTTAATGGTAAAATCGCCAAAGTTTCTTTTAGTTCTCATATTCTATAAGGTATAATAAAATACGTACTATCTAAATAACTTGTCCAAATGGTTTCTGGTAGAAATTGGCTTGCCTTAGCATTTTACTTCCGTTTTTCTTAGGAAAAGCTAGTGGGGTGATCATGTTTTTTCTTTCTTTTTGTAGAAATTATGATCTACAACCCAAGAAATATGCCAAGTCCAAGTATGACTTTGTGGCAAGAAACAACAGTGAGCTCTCAGTTCAAAAGGATGATATCTTAGAGGTAATAGAATTTTACCTTTTTATACTCTTAATAAAGTCAACTTGTTTTCCTTTTCCAGTGTATATCTAAACCTTCCTCAAATGCTGAGGTCAAGAAATTATTCTTCGGTATATTTTACCTTTCCAAGGATACAGCATATTATAGATACCTGTGTCTGTTTAGGAAGGGGTATCTGATGTGTTTGTTTTGTGGGGAACGTGGTTGGATTTCTTGACTTACTTTGCCCTCTTCCTTCTTCTGGACTTTATTTTTTCTGGAATTAAGGCTGATTATCACTTCAGATGTAGCTGCACCATAATTTTTGTTTTTGTTTCAATTGGAATATAATTGCTTTACAATGTTGTGTTAGTTTCTGCTGTACAACAAAGTGAATCAGCTATATGTGTGTGTGTGTGTGTGTATATCTCCTCCCTCTTGAGCCTACCTCCTACCGCCCCATCCCACCCCTCTAGGTCATCGTAGAGCACCAAGCTGAGCTCCCAGTGTACTGTAATCTGTACACTGTATCTGTAATCCACTGGTTGTCTGTTTCACACATGGTAGTGTGTATGTGTCAATGCTGCTCTCTCAATTTGTCCTACCCTCCCCTTCCACGCTGTGTCCACATGCCCATTCTCTACATCTGCATCTCCATTCCTGCCCTGCAAATAAGTTCATTAGTATCATCCTTCTAGATTCCATATTTATGCATTACTATATGATATTTTTTCTCTTTCTGACTTATTTCACTGTTTGACAGACTCTTAAGTTCATCTGCATCATTAGAAATGACCCAGTTTCATTCCTTCTTACGGCCAAGTAATATTCCGTTGTATATACGTACCACATATTCTTTATCCATTCATCTCTCAGTGGACATTTAGGTTGCTTCTGTATCCTGGCTATTGTTAATGGTGCTGCAATGAACACTGGGGTGCATGCATCTTTTTGAATTATGGTTTTCTCAGGGTATATTCCCAGTAGTGGGACACCATCTTATTTTAATAAGAGAAAACATTTCCTCCTTCCTGTTTTAGTACGCTTGCACAAATATACCCAGCAGTGAGTGTGTTAATGGTTTAGGGAATAATCCACCATGACCAAAATCCCTTTCTTTAGTTATAACTGAGACATCATCTTTTTTAATATATAATGTGGCCAGGTCATAATAGTTATTGTAAAAAGAAGTTTTTTAATATATTTCCTGTCTGTTCTAACAGTGGAAACAATAGACCTTTCCCAAGTGACTCGTCTTAAACACTTCTGATACCACAAATAGTTAAACATTCTTGGGAAGCAATATGGACCTGGGGTGGAATGGTACCATACCTGTTCTATATTAGTCATTATAATTCTTAGTGTAATTCCTGAGAATCATTTAACCCACGTATGTTAGGGTTGAGTCAGTGTATTAGAAGTGAAACCATTTGCTTGGTCTAAGAATAAAGATTGAACTTCCTTCATAGATTAGTTTGGTACAGAAATGACATCTTTATTTTCTTGCATGATGACAGATCCTTGATGATAGGAAGCAATGGTGGAAAGTTCGAAATGCAAGTGGAGACTCTGGATTTGTGCCAAATAACATTTTGGATATTGTGAGACCCCCAGAATCTGGATTAGGACGTGCTGATCCACCTTACACGCATACCATACAGGTAATTACGATTTTTGAGCAAAAATTTAACTTTTTCAAATTTTTAGATTCATTGCCCCTCAACAGAACTTAAACACTTTTTATGTACTAGTCGTTTTGAGGCTTCATTGATTGTATAATTTATACCTTTGTTTCCCTAGGTAGCTGGGACAGTGTCTATGGACATAAGGAAGAATTGTACATATATTTTCTGATTTACCTCTTCAGGCAATTGCTTAAGATCTTTATCTCAGTGACTGTTTCTCTGAATACTGTTTTTCTACCATATAATATTTTTGACATTTGGAGAAATATTGGGTTGCCCAAAAGGTTCATTCGGGTTTTTCCTTAAGATGTTACAGAAAAACTCGAGCAAACTTTTTGGCCAACCCAGTAGTGTTTCTGCCTCTTCACTCTTACCCAGAGCCCTCCTGCCCGAGGGTCCTGATGGACGATGGCACTGACACAGTGGTTGGAGTGTCTGCCAGTTCATCTTCTCCAGACTTTGCTCTCATCCTCTGCATAGACTGATTAGAGTCTGTTGCTTTCAGCTTTCCAACTATCGCATCCTAATCCCTTTTAAAAAACTGCCTTCACGTGGCAGATCCTCCACCCAATTTTTAGCACCATTATCTTTCTTCACATTTGCTGATCACGTGAGACTTGGGCCAGCACCACGTGCTTTTGAATCTGTGACCTGCTGTCTAGAGTCAGACCTGTCAGCAGAGATGGAATGGAGGGACTGTCCCACACTTAGTCTTTGAACCCGTGGTGACTACCTTCCCATGACCCCGGGAAAATTCTTTTCATTTTCAGAATTTTGAGCAAAAGGTCACATCTGACTGCATAATAATGTCACAGATTTGAGTGGAAGCTGAAACTATGTAGAATATGCAGTGAAATAGTGAAATTCCATGCCTAGGCTTAGTAATACACAGGTTGTCCAAGCCTAGAACTGTGGTCATGTGCTTGACCATCATTCTGTAAGGACTTCTGGCTTCACACAGCATTCAAGCTCAGTGCACGTCCCACAGTTATCCGGAGAGACATTTGACCTTACTGGAATTCCAGAATCAAGCAAACATTTAAAATAAAGAATTGAATTACAATTTATATATCTTGATAACTTAAAGTGATGGCAGTGGGAATCCTGTTTGCTGTGCTTGTGTTTGGGCTGGACTGCTATGCTTATGTATCATGTACTTATTTTATGTTCATCATTTGTCATTAGCTCTTGATGCCAAAGAAGGAGTTTGAGTTATTCAAGGTATGGTCTACTCTGTTTCTCACGGATTTTTGAAGTGAATTTTCTAATCGAGTCTTAATACTTTTTTCTTTCCTAAGTTCTTGCTTTTCTGATTTTGTGATGTGATTACCTGACCACATATAGGCTTCTGTCTGGTTTGCAAATATCAATTCTTTGTGTTCTTTGCTATAGAGGTTTTGACTGAATGCCTTAAGCAGTGTTAGAGTGTATGCCTAAACCAGTGATGGAGTGTATACCCTTTGAGCTATAGCAACTGTTTTTTTTATTTTTAAACTTTCTTGTTTGTCTTGGGATAGAGCTGATTAACAATGTTGTGGTAGTTTCAGGTGGACAGAGAAGGGACCCAGCCACATGTATATATGTGTCCATTCTCTCCCAAGCTCCTCTCCCATCCAACCTGCCACATAACATTGAACAGAGTTCCCTGTGCTATACAGGAGGCCCTTGTTGGTTATCCATTTTGAATATAGCAGTGTGTACATGTTATAAGCACTGTTTTTAATATTTAACTCATGGTAAACAATAAGAAGCACTATTCACAAAGGATATCCTGGGTTGCTATATGTGAACAGAAGCCCAGATTTTATATATAAAGTGTTAGAAACACTTAGCCAAATGTGTTTTTATTTGTGTGCTTGGTTGCTAGGAATGGCGAACTCCCATAAAATAAGATACCTAAAACTTGCAAATATAAACGTGAATTCTAAGTATTTTTGCCCACTTGAGATTTCTTGGGGAGTTTAACCTCTCTTACCCTTTCCTGTTTACTGTTCAGTCTTGTCTTTTTCTTCAGTTCAGATTCCTGGCTGGGGCCATAAGTTGACTTTCTGTTTAAAGGTTGCTTCTGTCTAAACCTGAACCAAAACTATGAATACATATCATAGGTAGAGTACTTTCTGAGAACGTAAAATCTATTTCTCCTTCCTTGAACAGAGGCTCAGCTGATATTTTTTGTCAACTTTGGCAAAACCAAGAAATTTTTTAAGTGCTCATGGGTTTCAGGAGTTTGCTTGGCTACTTTATGTAAATAGAAACTTGTAGGGATTGCTTATTTGGGCTGTTTTCCTTTTAAACTTTTCAACACTATCTGACTGTCTGTTGAAATTTTCTGGATATAGCTCTGAATGTGGCGAAGTACATAGAAACGTGGATAGAAGCTGTGTGTGTGTGCGTGCGTGCTTAGCTTGGAAGCACCACTTTTAAAAGGTATTAAAAGCAATCTATTTTTTTTAACACCTCCTGAAAACTTTGGTCTGATCCCAGCAAAACCACCAAAATCTTGTAAAATTTTAATAAGCAAGCTTGAAAATCTGCTATCTGGCATAAATATGACTCTGAAAGAATTCCTATTCTCAAAGTATTTGTAACACACTCAGAGAAAAGCGACTAGATAGAGTAAAAAAAAAGAAAAACAGCCTCAGAAATATTTGCCAGTTATTTTATCTCTACAAATGTTACCAGATATTTTCAAGTACCTAAATAAAAATTATGCAGCTGTTTTTAGAATGACAGTACATAAAGATGCCACCGTATTACTGGTTTCAGTAATCCTAACACCTTAATCTGATAGAACTCCACTGGATTACACACATATCAAAAATGGATTCTGTGTCTTATTCATCTTTCATTCATTCACCCTGCAAATATTTATTGAGTGCCAGCATCTCACACTTGATGAAGAGAAAGACAGAAATCCTAGCACTGAGCAGATCCTCTATAAAAGCCTGCCGCCCAGAATCAAATCTCCGGGCCATCTCCCCTGGCTTTGCCCTTTGTGTTCATGTATCAGGAGCAGTGACCCTCTCTCTGCTCAGAAGTGGCTAACACTTTTCTCTCTGTCTCATCCATCCAATGATACCAAAATTTTACAGAAATTTAAAGAAACTTAACGAAAACATTCTAAATCTCTGTAATGTACCACAGAAAGATGCTCAGGCTATCTGCCATGTCCGTTAAGGACCTCACAAATACTAGGATATTTAATTCCTACATCAAACTTGTGAAGTAGGCACATTTTATGTATCAGGAAATTTAAGTATGGAGAAGGAGCTTGCCCACAATTACACAGCTGCATGAAGCTAGGATGGGGCCCTGGGACTCTAGAATCATAACCCACGCTCTGATATACTTGACTGACATGGGAAATAGTGCTTACAAAAGATTGATACCCTGTTTTGCATAGACAAAGAGCGTTCACTGTGAAAGGTGAAAGTGTTCATCACTCAGTCACGTCTGACTCTTTGCAATCTCATGGACAGTAGCCCACCAGGCTCCCCCGTCCATGGGATTCTCCAGGCCAGAATACTGGAGTGGGTAACCTTTCCAGTCTCCAGCGTGCCTTCCCAACTCAGGGATCAAATCTGAGTCTCCTGCGTTGGCAGGCGGAGTCCTTACCCCTGAGGCACCTGGGAAGCCCATGCAGCATCTACAAGGCACTGAATTTTTAAAAGGCACAGTGTTAGGACTGTTATTCTCATATGCTTACATTCCTTGTAAGTAAGGATACATAGTGGGCTGGCCCAAACGTTTGTCCAGGTTTTCTATGTCATGCTCCTGAAAAGCCCAAACAAATTTTGGGGGCAATCAATAACTAGTGGTGGTTGCCAGAAGAGGGCACAGGAGCAGCCGTTGCCTGTGGCTCATGCACTTTTGGGTAGAGATTGTTTGCCGTTGGCAGGGATGCTCATACCTGGCACCAGTCTGAAATAGTTGTTGAGTTGCCACCTGATGTCCCCACGAGTCCAGGCTGCTTAAGATCCTCACATTTGGAGTGAATTTTAACAGCTCTCTATAAAGACAGCTGTTCCCACAGAAAGTGTTTCCCCCATGGCTTCAGCAAAGTTTTAAAATGAAAGAGAAGGGAGGTATTAAAGAATTTATGAAAGATGCAGGACATTTAAAAAAAGGTTGGATGAAACCACTTGGAAAAAGAAGTAAATGTTCCTGAGAGATGATGGAGAAATGAACATAAATGACCTATCTTTTGATGAAAATACTGTCATCAAGCATTCCAGGCCTTTGGCTTACTTTCGCTAGGCAACACATGGACCTCCAGGATGCTTCCTGCCCTCCTGGCATCTACTTGCCACATCAAGTTTCCCGTAGGTCTTCTGACTTGACTTCCTGACGTCTTACACTTGGACTGTCTGTCTACCAGAATCGCCCTTTTGCTGACACAGGGTTTTTTTAATCATGCTGTATATCTCTATTTTTAAAAAAATTTTTTTTAATTGAAGGATAATTGCTTTACAGAATTTTGTTGTTTTCTGTCAAACCTCAACATGAATCAGCCATAGGTATACATAGGTCCCCTCCTTCTTGAACCTCCCTCCGATCTCCCTCCCCATCCCACCCCTCTGGGTTGATACAGAGCCCCTGTTTGAATTCCATGAGACATACAGCAAATTCCCATTGGCTATCTATTTTACATATGCTAATGTAAATTTCCATGTTACTCTCTCCATACATGTCACCCTCTCCTCCCCTCTCCCCGTGTCCATAAGTCTGATCTCCATGACATAGATTTTCATGTTGAATGCCAAGTCTGAAACCAACCCCTGCCCTTCTATTATTTCCAGTATCCTCAGAGGCTTAACTGAAGAACTCTTTTATTTATTATTAATTGTTAAGTCTCTGCTTATTATTATAGATATGCTACCCTACCAAGATGCATGTAATTTTGAATGTCTGGTCATTATGGTCCAGTAAGTTCAACAGAAAGTTTTCCTGTCTGCTCTGTTGCAGAGGAAGAGATGTTGTATTATGGAAACAGCTCCAGTCTAGGTCCTGGTAGAGAGGATTCTAGTCCTGGCTCTGCCACTGAGTAGCTGTATGACCTTAAAGAAAGCATCTCCTCAGGGTCTATGCCGAGTAGTGGGATTGTTGGGTCATACAATAGTTTTATTTCTAGTTTTTAAAGGAATCACCATATTATTCTCCACCATATTCTCCAGTGGCTGTATCAATGTACATTCCCACCAAAGAAGCAAGAGGGTTCCCCTTTCTCCACGTCCTCTCCAGCATTTACTGTTTATAGATTTTTTTGTTGATGGCCATTCTAATCAGTGTGAGGTGATATCTCATGGTAGTTTTGATTGGCATTTCTCTAATAATAAGCCATGTTGAGTGTCTTTTCATGCATTTATTTGTCTGTGTGTCTTCTTTGGAAACATGTCTGTTTATGTCTTCTGCCTGTTTTTTTTAATTGGGTTGTTTGTTTTTCTGATACTGAACTCCATGAGCTACTCGTATATTATTTTTCTGTGCTCCAGTTTGCTGAGTTGTGAAATGGAAGGGGCCAAGTTTCATGATCTCGAGAATCCAGTCTAGATATAAAATTCTTTTATATTCTATATACATGTTTTCTGCTGCTAAGTCACTTCAGTCGTGTCCGACTCGGTGCGACCCCATAGACTGCAGCCCACCAGGCTCCACCATCCCTGGGATGCTCCAGGCAAGAATACTGGAGTGGGTTGCCATTTCCTTCTCCAATGCATGAAAGTGAAAAGTGAAAGTGAAGTCACTCAGTCGTGTCCAACTCTTCGCGACCCCATGGACTGCAGCCTACCAGGCTCCTCCGTCCATGGGATTTTCCAGGCAAGAGTACTGGAGTGGGTTGCCGTTGCCCTCTCATATACATGTTTAAGTAGCCCTAAATTAAAAGTGGAGATGTTTTCTCCAGGTGAATACTAAACCACTAGCACTACTAATTTCAGCTCCTGTTACAAATGCTCTGTTTTCAGGCTCAGTCCTGATATTCAGATATTGCTGGGCAGAGAGGAAAAGTTTACTAAAGATGTCTTTATATTCATTCCAGCAGACCAACATCCTAATAATATTCAGTTCTTAAAATTTTTTTTGAAGTTAATCTTAGAACACTCTATTCATCTATTAAGTAGAGGCATGGTCTTTAGACTGGGATGGTGGATGGTCTTAGATACTTTTATTCTGCTTCATGCATGGAAATTTTTCCAAATATTTCTTGCAGTAATTTGAATAATACCTACTCTCTTTCTCTCTTTCCATGTATATAGAAATTCCTGCCCAACATGCATGTGTACAAAATTATAAAATTTTAAGTGTTTACAAGTCCAACTTGCTAAAAAAAATCATGATATATATATATATTTCCTTTTGTAAAGCAACTTAGAAGAAGAATTAGTCTTACATGTAATGAACTGTAGTTGTATTTTTTATGAACTATAAGATGAACCCTTATCTTAGTATTTTAAAACACAATACTTGGATATACAAATCGTCACTGAAATACTCCACACTGTTTATACTATAGTGTGAATCTATATAATTTGTTTTATATGACTGGATAGTGGTGGAAATTAATTATATATTTACAGGCTCTTTCTCTGGTTGATTTGTGGGCAGGTAATTTTACTGCCAAAAACTAATTATCTCACACTCTGATATTTGATGTGAAGTATAATTGATATTATTGTAGTTCCATCTCCTATGTTAAATTTTCTCATTTGACGTGATTTGCTCCATTTTCCTAATAGCAATTACTTGGCGAGCTGTCAGAGGTAACCCACATTTATTCCCTCAAGGCAGTTCTCTTTTGATGTAATTTTTTGGATTCAATCTCTGGACTTAACACCCTCCAAATGTTCCAGCTGTGCCTAGTTTTCACTGCAGAATGCCAAAGAGACTAAATTTAGAGGGGAAAAAAAATGTGTAGATCCATTTTTAAGAACAGTTCAATTTTAATGGCTTTGTTGGCCTTGCTTGCATAATTTCCCCTCTGAAGCGGTATCTTGCATGAATCAAGAGCTTATTGACAAATCTCTTTCTTTAACCCTTGAGAATTTCTACTTAGCTTTAGTGACTACAGAAAAGTGACTCACTAGACTTAATTATCAACAGAAAGTGCATGTTCCATGTATGCTCAGTCACTCAATCATGTGTCCAACTCTTTGTGGCCCCATGGACTGTAGTCTGCCAGTCTCCTCATGGAATATTTCTAGGCAAGAATACTGGAGTGGGTTGCCATTTCCTACTCCAGGGGATCTTCCCGACCCAGGAACCAAACTCAAGTCTCTTACCTCTCCTGCAGTGGCAGGCAGGTTCTTTACCACTACCACCATCTGGGAAGGGAAGCCAACATGTTCCATGGAATCTAGCAATTCTGACTTTCAGAGAAAGAGAAAAAAACCCAAGAGAGATTTTGTTTTAAGTGCAACTTGAAATATATTTGTGGGAGATAAAAGACAAGAGTTAGGAAGTGCCGATGATGGGAGAGAAGTAGGGCCACAGCGCGATGACCCATCATCCCTGTCTTCTCACTACTGAGGGCTCTGAAGGGATGTGGGACTTTCAGTGCTGACCCTGGGAGGGTCCCAGGCAAAATGGGAATAGTTGGCCAAGATTTCTTTTTGGGTTTGGAGACTCAGCACGCTTGGTTCAGGAGAAGAAAGTTTGGGGTAGAGTTCTACTCTCTAAGACTTTCCATTAAGTTGATGGGCCATCAGCTCTCTACTTCCAACCAGAAGTAACCAAGAAACAGTTAGGGGAAGCAGGGGAAGAGCAGTGACTGGGTGGTAAGTAGACGACAGTGGAGAAGATGGGGGCACAGAGAGAGAAAAGTGATTTCACGAGTCAGGCCTGATTCTCTTTCCTTCCCATGGAGGATGACTTAGCCATTTCCATGGAAAAGCCACCTTCGTTTCGGAACAGGTTGTAATGATTTCAGGAAGGCACTCCCTGCCCCATCCCTTTTTTATTTCAGGGGTTGGAAGCATGAGCCAGGTAGGAGGACCACAGAAAGGGGGAAATATGCAAGTAAATAAAATTTACAACCTAATTCATGAAACATTTTCCTTTGGTTTCTCTGCATATTATATATATATAAAATATATATATATTATATATATAATATATATATATTTTAAGCCTGTGATAGGTTATACTGATAAAGTTGTATTATGTAGCAATGACAGATGATTGAAATGAGGCACAGAAAATTTGGCGAGCCTGTGTGCAGGCTTGAGTGTGACAATAACACAGGTATTCAGTTCACAGTATTATTTGATGGCTAGCAAAACACGAGCTGTTCTTGTTTTTTTGAAAGCAGAAAAATATGAATCATATCATGGAATGCAGAAGCTGATAGCAATTTTTGGTTTGTTTAAGCATTAAAAGCAATCATTTAAATGCTGACACTTTTGAAATCCGAACATGAGAATTCACTAACCTTTGATGAAATCGTGTGCCAATGACGTTTTTGTCAAGGGAACACTGTATATACATTAATCAGATGACATTGGTGTGTGCTAAGTGTTACTTGTCTGTGATGTTTGCTGTATTTTGATTGCTCGAAATATTTTATTGGCCCAAATATAGGAACGTTGTTTTGTAGATGATAATAATAATGTACTCGATTATCGAATATTAGAAATGTTTCCAGGCCTTGGATGTGGAGGAGCCGGCAAAGTCTGTTTCTCTCCCATCTGACTCCATGGCTTGCTCTGTGAATTTAACTCCTCCTCACTCCCATCCCCCTCCAAGAAACAGCAGCAGGATGAACTTTGCTCTCAGTTCTTCTCCCATCCTTGGCTCATAACCCTCCTGCCTCCCCTACCCACGGTGGGTGTATGGAAGCTTTTAAAGAGACAGCAGTGAACCGGTGCTGCGTCCCCGTCTGGTTTCCACAGGTGTTACTCATTTGCGGTGACGGTGCCTCTGAGGATGGTGTGTTGTTTCTTAAGAAAGAGTGATGAATGTGTGTGGTGTGTGTTGATATTTTTGATCTCTGTGGAAATTGGGAAGGCCTCTTTTAAAATCAACACTGCCTTATATTTGGGCCAATTTAGAAATTAAAAAACTGTTCTAGACAAAGAACCAGATTACCAAAAGGCTTGCTTTTTGCATTTTATCGGCTAATCCTGAATTTGAGAATAATTAGAATTGTGCCAGTACTGTATCTAAACTTTACCTAAATTATAAGTCATTTCTGTGTGGCTTTGAGCAGATCCAAAAAATTGCCTTTTGAGAATTTGGAACTTATTCTAATACAGGTTTTGTTTAAAGCTTTAAGTATTGTTTTTAGTTTAATAGGGAATAGATATATAAATATTATTTTATAATAGCCTAAATCATTTAAAAATAACTGAAAGTTATATATTCTGTCACATCTACCTTTTAAAATGCAAATCCCCACGTGACCTTTTTTTTCTAATAATATGCTTTGAGATGTAGTCATAAACACTTAAAGATTATCTCACGACCCTCACCACATTCCTATTTTTAACAAGAAATTTAACAAATTAGCTTTAAGATGATGGCCAAAAGGTTATGGTTTGAAAAAATTAACAGTATTTTAAAATTGTTTATTTTAAAGCATAGTCCTTTTACCTATTGAAATATTGTGCCTCTTTTTAGAAAATTACTTGGAAATAACAGAATTAAACACTTTTGAATAAAACATACATTTAAAATAAGGAGTAACTAATGCCTTATATTGTTGATATCAGAAATCTTTCGCCTACCCTGCTGTTGTATGATTCCTGGTTCAAATTTAGTTTTCTTGTCATTTATTACTGTCATTAGTACTCCTGTTTGCTATTAGTATACACTTTTGACTGCTGAATTTACATTTTGATTCTGAACAAATGTGTAGAATATTTAAAAGTAATTTTTAATAATTGCTGCATCATGTAGGATTGGAGGGTTATATGTGTGCATGTGTGTACATTAACACACCCACAAATTTGCTGTGGATCTGCAAGTAAGTTTACAAATACATAGCCAAAACAACATCCAAAATATGATTTATTTTCCTAGCCTAGGTTTATATCTTCACAATTCTGAATAAATTATTTGTTTCTTTGTAGAAACAAAGAATGGAGTATGGCCCAAGAGCAACCGACATTCCTTCTGCCCCGTCACCTCCTCCAACACCAGCTCCTGTCCCTGTTCCCCTCCCACCTTCCACTCCAGCACCTATTCCTGTGTCAAAGCTCCCGGCAAACATAACCCGTCAAAACAGCAGCTCCAGCGACAGTGGTGGCAGTATTGTGCGAGACAGCCAGCGACAAAAACAAGTTCCTGTGGACCGTAAGTTTCCCCGGGAGGCAAAAATACTCAGTTTCTCCTGTGAATTACAAGCACTACTAGGTAAAAAGTTTTGAGTGTTGTTTCTGCTGGTGTATGCTAAGTCACTTCAGTCATGTCCGACTCTGTGACTCTGTGGACTGTAGCCCGCCAGGCTCCTCTGTCCATGGAATTCTCCAGGCAAGAATACTGGAGTGAACTGCCATGCCCTCCTCCAGGGAATCTTCCTGACCCAGGGATTGAACGTGCGTCTCCTGCAGCTCCTACATTGCAGGGATTCCTTACCACTGAGCCACTAGGGAAGCCCCTCTGCTGGTAATAAATATTATTAAGTATATTTAATAGTCCTTTATACTTGCATGGTGCTTCACTGATTGCAAAGTCCCTTATATCTCATTTCTCATCCTCCAAGTAATTCTAAGAAACAGGAAGTCCTCTTTACTCTCTAATGTGTGTATTTCTACACATATTCCAATATATTGTGGTGGCTGAATGCAGACTCTGAAGCCAGACAGGCTTGAGTCTGTATAGTGAAACATCACTTGCTGGCCATGAGACCTTCAACAATGTAATCATTTTCTCTATACTTTAATATCTGACTCGTTGTAAACCCATAATATCTGACTCTAGCCCACCAGACTCCTCTGTCCATGGCATTTCTCAGGCAAGAATACTGGATTGGGTTGCCAGTTCCTTCTCCAGGGGATCTTCCTGACCCAGGGATCAAACCCAGGTCTCCCAGATTGCAGACAGATTCTTTACCATCTGAGCCACCAGGGAAGCCTAAATATATATCTGAAACTGTTGGGTGTTGGTTCAGGGGCTCCGAAGAGCTCTAGTACCATAGTCCTCTATGTCTCAGTGCAGAAAAAGAATTCAGCGAGAGGCACAGAGACAGATAAAAAGTGATCTATTAGAATAGGACACTTGTGAGGCTTATGAACTGGTGGACGAGAGATACCCTGCCCCAAGAACTTACTGGGCTACAGTTTTATAATCAAAGGAAACATCAGGAGGGGAAAAAGAACTTCTTTGTCTTTGTTGAGTGGACGTCATGCTTCCATTATCAGCTCCTCTTCCGGGTCGGGCAGGGGAGTTTTCTTGTCCCTGCCTCGTAAAACTAGGTCCACAAACTATTGTTTATGTGTGCGTGATCACTGATTTACTGAGCTCGCTGGCAGGATGTGGGTCCCATGCCACCATTGTTTTATTGTTTGGGGACATGTCTCGTGCTTCTGTTGCATGGTTTTGTTGCTAAGCATGTCTGCTTGGTTTTGTGGTTAAGCAAAGCTACTTTCCCGAGTAATCATTAACTTACAGGGGTCTCCCATAGTTTTTACTTACAATCCTCTAGTGGGATTAACTATTTAATCACCTATTTGGCTTCCCTGGTGGCTCAGATGATAAAGCCTGCGATGTGGGAAGCCCAGGTTTGACAACTGGGTAGGGAAGATACCCTAGAGAAGGAAATGGCTACCCACTTCAGTATTCTTACCTGGAGCATTCCTAGGACTTCAGAACCTAACGGGCCACAGTCCGTGGAGTCACAAAGAGTTGGACTGAGCGACTAACACTTTCACTTTCTTTCATCCCTTTACTCTGTCCCTGTCACATATATGGTGTATACACACACACACACACACACACACACACACACACACACAATCACACTAGCTTAATATAATTAGTTCTGAATTCTGTTCTTTTCTCATATAAACATACTTTTACTGTAGATGATCACTCTATTTTCTTTATTTCATTATTGTTTATACTGTTGGAGTAACTCGAAAATTCATCTCCGTGTGAAATCTCGTCTCTGGCATCCAGATACATGTCTTGAACTATTAACTTTATAGCTGGATGGGATACATGAGATTCAGGTTTTCATCTTGGTAAATCATAGCCCCATCTATTCAGTTGTGGTCCTTCTTGATAAATTAAGAGTTTTTTTAAAAGAAGACACTGAAACTATTACTGTTTAATTGTTCTAGAAGTTCTGGTTAAATACAATAAGCACAAACCTACTTTTATACATTACTTTCTTAACTAAAGTACATTAACTTTTAAATTACCTTCTTACCCATATCTTGACTTTACCAAAGAAACTAATGGAAAAATGATGAACATTTTCTGTGCAGCAAAAACAACTATGTCTGCACACGTGTGTGGTTGAGAGTGTGTGTATAATTGGCTACTAAATTTTAAACTGGCTACATTTCCGTGTATTTTTTTAAAAGGTTGCTTTTCTTTTTTTTTCAGACAGTAAAGACACAGTTTAGAGATGAGAAAGTTCTATAAATGTTTTTGTTGATTTCCCTAAGGAAAATATTGCTGTCAGAGAGTTTCTTCATTCTTAGCACCAGTTTATAATATCTCCCTTCTCTGATACGTCAGTGCAGTAATCTTTGACACGGTGGCACTTTTTTCCAGGCCTGGGATCAGGGTTCATAGGCATCCAGGACCAATTTTGGAACAGTCTGTGGGCTGGGACAATTTGTTCTTTGTCCTAGTCTAAGAAACTAAGAATAACCTGATGGGAAAGAGGCATGGTTAGAATTCTTTAAAGATAGAGAACTCTCCTGATAATTGTGACTCATCATTTTTAAGTCTGTTTTTCATAAGTAAAAGGGTGACATTGGTATGTAAAACATAAACATCTCTCCCCAAATTAACACTTGTACCTGTTTTCTTAAACTAGTAACATTCTACATTTACTTATATAACGTTCCTTTTAGAGATAGCTCAAAAAATAGTTTGTCAGTAAATAAAGATAATCCTTTGGGTAAAACAAATATTCTCTTGATCATTTTTTATCTTTGTGAGTACTTTTTGGAGAACATTTCTTCTGAATGAATGTTGGGGCTTCTCAACAGTCTTTTCGAAGCAAACAGACACATTTCTTTATTGGTAGCCTGGTTTCTTTCAAATATACATTTTGTGCTACCTATGTTCTCTGCATATGGTCTCTGATAAGCCTGATAAGACTTCTGATAAGAATAAAATTGAAGGAGCTGTAATTTGAATACTCACCCATAAAAATGTTACCAGATAGCCATGGACAAGGAAAAAAAGGCAACAGGTCCATTGATTCAAACCAGCTGCTGGATCCTTGGGTCATATGAGCTCAGTTCAGTTCAGTTCAGTCCCTCAGTCGTGTCTGACTCTTTGTGACCCCATGGAGTGCAGCACACTAGGCTTTGCTGCCCATCACCAACTTCCGGAGCTTGCACAATCTCATGTCCCCTTGAGTTGGTAATGCCAGCCAACCATCTTATCTTCTGTCATCCCCTTCTCCTCCTGCCTTCAATCTTTCCCAGCATCAGGGTCATTTCTAATGAGTCAGTACCTGGCATCAGATGGCCAAAGTATTGGAGCTTCAGCTTCAGGGTCAATCCTTCCAATGAATATCCAGGGTTGATTTTCTTTAGGATTGACTGGTTGGTTTTCCTTGCCATCCAAGCAATTCTCAAGAGTCTTATCCAGCATCACAATTTAAAAGCATCTATTCTTTGGCACTCATTTTTCTTTATGGTCCAACTCTCACATCCATATGTGACTACTGGAAAATTCATAGCTTTGACTATACAGGCCTTTGTTGGCAAAGTAATGTCTCTGCTTTTTAATATGCTATCTAGGTTGGTCATAGCTTTTCTTCCAAGGAGCAAGTGTCTTTTAATTTCATTGGCTGCACTCACCATCTGCAGTGATTTTGGAGCCCAAGAAAACAAAGTCTGACACTGTTTCCATTGTTTCCCTATCTATTTTCCATAAAGTAATAGGACCAGATGCCATGATATTAGTTTTTTGAATGTTGAGTTTTAAGCCAACTTTTTCACTCTCCTCTTTCACTTTCATCAAGAGGTTCTTTAGTTCCTTTTTGCTTTCTGCCATAAAGGTGGTGTCATCTGCATATCTGAGATTATTGATATTTCTCCTGGGAATCTTGATTCCAGCTTGTGCTTCTTCCAGCCCATTATTTTGTGTGATGTACTCTGCATATAAATTAAATAAACAGGGTGACAATATACAGCCTTGATGTACTCCTTTCCCAATTTGGAACCAGTCCATTGTTCCATGTCCAGTTCTAACTGTTGACCTGCATACAGATTTCTCAGGAGGCAGGTAAAGTGGTCTGGTATTTCCATCTCTTTAAGAGTTTTCCACAGTTTGTTGTGATCCACACAGTCAAAGGCTTTAGCGTAGTCAATGAAACAGAAGTAGATGTTTTTCTGAAATTCTCTTGCTTTTTCTATGATCCAGTGGATGTTGGCAGTTTGATCTCTGATTCCTCTTTCTTTTCTAAATCCAGCTTGAACATCTAGAATTTCCCTGTTCACTTACTGTTGAAGCCTAGCTTGGAGAATTTTGAGCATTACTTTGCTAGTGTGTGAGATGAGTGCAATTGTGTGGTAGTTGGAACATTCTTTGGCAGTGCCTTTCTTTGAGACTGGAATGAGAACTGATCTTTTCCAGTCCTGTGGCCATTGTTGAGTTTTCCAAATTTGCTGGCATATTGGGTGCAGCACTTTCACAGCATCGTCTTTCAGGATTTGAAATAGCTCAGCTGGAATTCCATCACCTCCAGCTAGGTGATGGACACTAGCTTTGTTCGTAGTGATGCTTCCTAAAGCCCATTTGACTTCTCACTGCAGCATGTCTGGCTCTAGGGGAGTGATCACACCATTGTGATTATCTGGGTCATGAAGATCTTTTTTGTATAGTTCTTCTGTGTGTTCTTGCCACCTCTTCTTAATATCTTCTGCTTCTGTTAGGTCCATACCACTTCTGTCCTTAATTGTGCCCATCTTTGCATGAAATGTTCCCTTGATATCTCTAATTTTCTTGAGATCTCTAATCTTCCCCTTTCTATTGTTTTCTATTGTCGTATAAGCTATTCAGTTCTATTCATCATAGTTTTCAAAAAGGCTCTCCTCTTCTCACTTTTGAAGAGATCAATACTTTAGTTGTTTTGCATGTCTTCTGCTTCCTTTAAAATGTTACTCCTTTTATTTGAGTTTAATCTTTAGTAATATAAGAAGTGTTGTTTTAGAGAGGTGTAAAGGTAGTCTAGTGTGTTGTTATGTACTAGAACATTGCAAGTGGAAACCAAAGCCAGGAACACATCACAAGAGGTTTTTATATTCCCTGGAAAGAGGTTGTACTTTAGACTGGAGATGGCTAAGTCAACAGATAAGGAAATAAATCTTTTAGTGTGGTGATACTTTTTTTTATTATTTCTTTGAGATGTTCTCCTCTGTTGTATGGCAGTGTGACTAAATCGTAGTGATTTAAAAGAGTTAACTAATAAAATGCATGCTGTGTATTAGCTAAATGTAACCATTGGTAATATTCCCTCTCTCTCTAGCCTCTCATCCTCCCTCCTTCTCTCTCTTCCTTTCACTTATTTCTCTTTCTTTTGACTTCTTTTTTCTTCAAAAGCTTTCCTGGGTACTTGAGGAATTAAAAAAAAATTAGGCTAAAATAACACTATCTTATTATTTCACAGTTTCACTTATTTCCCAGGGACACCAAATACTTTCTGAAATACTCTCCCTGAAAAAAAAGAATCAGAAGAGTGGTCACAAAAGCTCCCTTAGTGACTAAGTCACTGTCACTTGCCAAGTTAGTTAAATTGGATTACTGTATCAGTTCTTTGTACTTAATCCTTGAAGGTGATATACTACAAATATGTATGTGTATGTCTCTGACTAAGATTTTAAAAGGATCAACTTAGCTGTTGTATTGAGAAAAGAATGAGGAACAAAGGGTGGGGTCATGGAGAGAAGCAGCAGAGAGATCTGTGAACAGGCTGGTGGATCAGACCAAGCTTGGCAACAGAAAAAAGATGGAGTGAAGTGGTTGGATGTGTGGCATCTTCTATGGTAGGACCAACAAGTTTTGCCAGTGGATTGGATGTAATTGAAGGCAAAGGGGAATCCGGCATACTTCAGTGGTATTTTGCTGGAGGCACTGGAAAAATAGAATTCCTAACTAACTAGCATAAAAGCAAGCTTCAGGAAAAGATGAGTCATTCCAGTGTAGACATGTTACATTTGAGATATCTAGTAGACATCCAAATGAATATATCAAGTAGAGAGTTGGTATAATATGAGTCTAGAGTTCTGAGGACCAACCTGGACTGCAGAAATAATTTGGGTAGTCACCAGCTTTTAAATGGTGTTTAAAGCCATGAGACCACCCGCAGTGATCATTGATGCAGAGAGTGCATCAAGAAAAGAGATCTAAGGACTGAGCCCTGGAGAGTTAGGGAGATGAAACAATTCCGAGAATAGGATACTGAGGCCTGTGAGACAGGAAAATCAGAGCATGTGTGTGTCCTGAAGGCCATAAGAAGGTGTTTCAAGGAGGAATTGCCTTCTTCAAATGTTGCTGATGGATGACATAAGTAAATCATTGGGAATCAACCACTGGATTTTAGCAAAATGATGTGGAGAGATGCACCAATAGCCTAATTCCAGTGAATTTAAGAGGAAACTGAAGAATAGGAGTTTCAGTAGGCTAGTCTGGACAGATTTTTTAGTTTTGCTAAAAGAGGAGCAGAGAAATGGGAGTAGCTGAGAGGGGACATGGGGTTAAGAAAGGGCTTATTTAGGGATTTCCCTGGCAGTCCGGTGGTTAAGACTTCACTTTCCAATGCAGGGGGTGCAGGTTTGATCCTCACTCAGGAAGCTAGCTAAGATCCCATATGCCTCACGGCCACAAAACCAAAACATAAAAGCAGAAGCAGTATTGCAGCAAGTTCAGTAACGACTTTAAAAATGGTCCACTTAAAAATCTTAGTAAAAAAGGAACTTATTTAGATGTGAGAGAAGTAACAAAATAATAGCATGTTTGTAATTGGTTGAAATGATTCAGTCAGAGGAAAATTGATAACATGGAAGAAGCAGGGGGAAATTACTGTCAGAGGATTTAAATAGAGGACGTAGCGTCTAGTGCACTTGTAGAGGGGTTGCCTGAGGACTGAGGAGTCACTTGTCTATAATGTAATAGAAGGACAGCTGGCAGAGTGTACAGGAAAAGTGCTGGTGGTGAGGAGAGCTACTAGGGAATCTTAGCGGGGAGAGCTGCTGAGGAAACTTAGGGATCTAAGTTTAACTTCTTTATTTTACTCAGAAATGATGAAAATGAGATCATCAGCTCAGGGTGAGGATTGGAGACTGGGTGTTGGGAGGTTCACAGAAGGAAGAACATAGGAAATGTTTGTCTAACAGCAGGCAATTGTATGGTCCAGGGTGGGATTTCTCACCTTGAGCCCTGTGGACGTTTGAGGCTGTGTAATTCTCTGCTATAGGAGACTGACCTGCGTGCATTGCAGCCTGTCTTGTTATGTCAGGCTTCTACTCACTGCATGATTATAGCTTCCTTCTTTCTTGACCCCCATTTGTGACATCTTCCAAATGTCTCTGGCTGTTGTCAGATGTCCCCTGGAGTCAAAATCCCCCACCCAGTTGAAAACCACTGGCCTCGGGAAATGTAGTATGATTATCAGGGAGCATTAACCGCCCAGTGGAGGTTCATGATCATGAAATTAACATGAGCTCACTCAGCACTGTTGGCTTCTATTCGGTGTGCAGGTGTAGCACAGAATACAAAAGTGAGATTTAACAAGGGTGGGGGTCTTGCCAAATGAATACAATGAAGACAGAGAAGAAACAGGGAGTGATTTTAATAATTGATTATGAAGTGTATGCTTGGTGAGAATGAAAGGGAAGATAGGAGGAATACTAGATTGTCAGCCCTGCTGGGGTCATAAGATTGTTGGCATTGGAGTTCTGGAGAGAGTGAGTTGTTGGAGCTTTAAAAAATAAAATAACCTCCTCTGTGTTGGTATCTAGGGAGGAAATCTCAGATGGAGGAAGTGCAGGATGAACTTATCCACAGACTGACCATTGGTCGGAGCGCCGCCCAGAAGAAATTCCACGTGCCACGGCAGAATGTGCCAGTTGTCAATATCACTTATGACTCCACCCCAGAGGAAGTGAAGACGTGGTTGCAGTCAAAGGGCTTCAACCCTGTGTAAGTCTCTCTGGGAATCCTTTACAGTTCTGTGCGTAAAACATGCAGTGTTTTCAATTTGATCACTAAGATGCACAAGTGATTCCTAGAAAATGTGAGAACCCAAGCTGTATCCATTATACTTAGGAAATGACTCTAGCCATTTATAGCTAAAAAACGAATTGCAAGATGCGGAAATAACTGTCTTTTGTTGGCACCCCATTTTCTAGATGGTGGGGTCTGTTCATCTTTGGCTTCTAAAGCAATCTGTTGGCAGCTGTCTTTATCCTTCAGAAGGTCACATGTGTAGACTGTGGTCTTAACCTAGACTCTCTAGGCCACAGAGGACACAAAGCAGAAACTTTCCTCCCGCTGCAGCATGTAGGTCCCAAGCAAATAAAAAATAGCTGACATTACTTATCCTGGGTTATAACCTAATAGAGCTTTTCCTTTCAGAACTCCATAGGGAAGTTTCTATTTTTCTATTAAAAAATTGTAAATATTTTGTGTATATTTGGTACACGTATTTGAACATGTGTATTTGAACTCTTTGAACAATACGTATTCAAGAGAACCTGACACATGGGACTCACCTATGACTGAAAAGAATGAGGCATGCTGGTTAGTCAGTTGCCCAACTGCTAGAAAGTTATCTATTCCTTCTACAAAACACCACATTTCAAGGAATTGCTGCTACATAATAAGAATAATAAACCCAGATAGTGCTTTTTTGATAGTTTATGGTTAGTGATCTTTTTTTTTAGTGATAATGACCTCAAGGTCATTACCAAGCTAGCCCCCTGTCATTCCCCTAAGCACTCTAGTACCATTTATGATTTTCAGTGTATAGAACACCTGGAGAAGAGAGATTGTAGAGGACCAGAAATTTTCTTTTGTTTTTTCTAGACAGTTTGTATGTATGTATGTATGTATAATTTATTTTTATATAAATATAGTTGATCTACAGTGTCGTGTTAATTTCTGCTATAAGCAAAGTGGCTTAGCTATGCATCTGTGTACGTTCTTTTTTATATTCTTTTCCACTACGGTTTACCCCAGGATGCTGAATATAGTCCCTGTGCTCTACAGTAGGACTTTGTTGCTTATCCATCCTATCTTAGTTTGCATCTACCAACGCCAGACTCTCAGTTCGTCCCTGCCCCTTGGCCACCACAAGTTCAGACAGTATTTTTAATGCTCTGTTTTTTTCTTTTCTTTCTTTTGTTTTCTCAGGACTGTTAATAGTCTTGGAGTATTAAATGGTGCACAGCTTTTCTCTCTCAATAAAGATGAACTGAGAACCGTCTGCCCGGAAGGGGCCAGAGTCTTTAGCCAAATCACTGTTCAGAAAGCTGCATTGGAGGTATGACTTATCAACCCAAGATGGTGTTTTTCTGTATTAGTCATGAGGGTGGACTGCAGTTTGAAAGCTCTGGAAATAATGTTTGTGTCCATATTGGTCACTCTCTTTGCCTTTCATACAGAGCTGAATTCAACTTGAATCAGGTTTAATAATCTGTTACTGGAGTCATCAGTGACCACTTTTAGGGAGATTAATTTATTTTAAGTGTGCCTGCAAAATGAAGCTTGAACTTCATGTATTTTGGGATGTCTAATAAAAAGCCTAATGCTTTAATTTTGTATGTGCTAACTACTCCTATAGGAATTTTATTTACTCATTTACTTCAAGTGAATAAATGACCTAAGAGGCCAGAAAATTTTTGCCTGTCCTTAACATTTAGTTTGTAGATTCTAGCAAGTTAGAGATTGCTGTTGTTTAGTTGCTAAGTTGTCTCTGACTCTTCTGTGACCCCACGGACTGCAGCCCACCAGGCTCCTCTGCCCATGGGATTTCCAGGGCAAAATACTGGAGTCGATTGCCCTTTCCTTCTTCAGAGGATCTTCCCAACCCAGGGATCAAACCTGCATCTCCTGTATTGGCAGGCAGATTCTTTACCACTGAGCCACCAGGGAAACCCAGGTTAGAGGTTATAAAGTGTTAAAACGTGGCTGTATGCCTTAGGCCTGCTTAGTGAACTGAAAGTTGCTCAGTCGTGTCCAACTCTTTAGAGTCCCATGGACTATACTGTTCAGGGAATTCTCCGGGCCATAATACTGGAGTGGGTAGCCTTTCCCTTCTCCAGGGGATCTTCCCAACCCAGGGATCAAATCTAGGTCTCCCACGTTGCAGGCAGATTGTTTACCAGCTGAGCCTCAAGGGAAGCCCAGGAATACTGGAGTGGGTAGCCTTTCCCTTCTCCAGGGGATCTTCCCAACCCAGGGATCAAACCCAGGTCTCCTGCATTGCAGGCAGATTCTTTACCAGCTGAGCTATCAGATAAGCCTAGACCTGCTTATACATATAAACAATCAGAGAGAAAATATTAGTTATTTTTATTTATTTATTCCTTAGTTATAGTTGTTTCTGTGAAAGCAGGAGAATAAATTTTTTCTAGATTGGATATACTTAAGCTTCCAATATCCTTCTCTGCTTAACATGGGCTATGTAAGGGTAGTAGTTTCTAACTGTTACATCTCACAGCTCTTAATAGCTTTCATGAAAATTAAACTCAGATTCAGATGAAAGGATATAGGCTTTGGTGTGAAATCAATACACAATTATCTCTAGCAGGTATATTGTATAAATTCAGCAGTTAAATAATGAACTAAAATAGCCTCGTGCATGCAACCCTATAACCATTCTCAGTCAGGAGAAATTTTTCCCTTGAAATTTTTTCCTACCACATTGATCTTTCTTGGTTCTATATTAGGCTTTCTGTCTGTTGAATATGAGTCAGGATTATATCTTTCCTCAGGCTGTTTAGTTACAATTATGCATTCTGTTTTTATTGAGAATGTTAAGGGTTAAGTAAGTTCCATAATCCTAACACTTCTGAGTTCCTTCAGTCCTGACTCCCTATTGCTATCGTTTTCCCTGACTGCCCATGTCCTCCTGGCCTCTTGTTCCTCTTCCTCTGGATGTGAATGGAGGCAGAGACTTGTTACCTAAGGTTCTGCATCTTCCCCAGGCACCTTCCCATCATGCCCTTCTCTTGTATCTAGTTCACTGTTTACTCACCTGTGTCGCCAGAGACTTCTGTAGATGAAAGGGGATTATAGTGGGTGCATAGGGGTTGTAGGTCAGACTTCAAAAGGACAAGAACCAACAAGATGTCAGATGGTCAGAACCTTTTGGTGTGAGGAAACTTGGTGTTTTCTGAGCCCAGTCTTTGGGCCTGATTTAGAATCCCCTACAGCAGATAGATGAATATCTTGCTTGACCTAAAGAGCATTCTTTGATAAGTTAGCATCTTTTTGTGCTCATACAACCTCTTCTTTCTCCCAGGGAATCTAAAGCATTCCACATGCATTACTGATTTACCTTTAACATGTTCAAGTGAAAGCATGGTGAATGAATGGTCTTTAGACACTATCAGTGAAAAAGTGAGGTTAGTGGAGTCCAAACCATCACTTATGGTGAAGGGCAGCCTTCAGTTCCCCGCCGAGAGACGTGAGAAGAAAAACACAAAGAACTTTTAGCCTGAGCCATTTCCTTACGTGATCTGCAGCCTCACAGACCACTAACCATCTTGTCTGAACCATGTTTGTTTTTCAGGATAACAGTGGCAGTTCTGAGTTGCAAGAAATCATGCGAAGACGACAGGAAAAAATCAGTGCTGCTGCAAGCGACTCAGGAGTGGAGTCTTTTGATGAGGGAAGCATCACTAATTAGTTTCAAAATTCCATCATTCTTGGCATGTTTCCACCATGCTTTGTTTTAAGAAGCCATGAAAGGAATGTCAGATTCTTCTTTCTTGGTATACAGAATTTATCGCCATAAAGAAACAATGCAAACCTAAGTAAGCAGAGGACTTGCTTCTGGGCCCATTATTTTTATGAAAATTAAAAATTTTAAGCAGAAGTTTTGACCTTGGGAAATATTTTGCATATTCGACCAAGGTGAGGTTTCCTTTAATGGATTAATTATTTCATCTCAGTCTCAATGCATAAGCAGATATTTTTGACAGTGGTGAATTTATTTATTGCAGCAAAGCAAAAAGATAGATATGCCCATGATTCAAAATCTAAATATTTTTAGGTTTGCCTGTGACTGTGTTGTGTATCATCCAGGGTGTAGCTTGCTTTAGGCTAGTCTCTGCTTACTTAGGTCTCTTCTTAGACATATAGACTATTTAGATTTATTTAAAGTTCTTAATGCCAACAGTTTAAAAAAAATTGAAACATTTAATGAACTGTAAAGTACAACAAGGCCTTGGACATACAAATAGAAACCTTTAGAACATTCCTGAGACATTTTATTTGTCACGGCTCTGTTGCTCACAATTCCTTGTATAGCTTGTATTTTGATTTAGTTTATACTCTACTTATTATCTATACTGTGTTCTTATATATTAAGAAAGCACAAGTGTAAAAGAGGTCACGTACATTCAAAATCTGTCACAGGAAATAGCCTGCATTGGTGTGTGTTACAGTATTTTGCTTAATGAAGGCCCCAGTTCTGAATATTGATATAAGTAGTTAAAAGTAAACTGAGGCCATCTTATGTGTTTATCCATGTCAAGTTTTTCTGATATTAAGAAATAATCTACACATATTTTGATCCTGTGAAAGATTCTAGGTAGAGAAAAGAAAGAGACCTAACCTTCAACAAAGTTATTTTTGGAAACATGATTTTTGTCATTAAATGTTATATTATTTCACATATATAAAACAGATGTTATGTAAGAATGTTGTATATTTTAACATAAACCCATTTAGAGAGATTATCTAGATTCATTAATTTTCATAGTGCCTTTTTCACATGAGTCAGCTGGAAAGTCTGCAATAAACAGTATTTGCTGTATGTTAATAAATGGCTTGTGTCTCATTGGCAAAAGGGACCTTTGGCATGAAGAGTGGGGATCACGGTTGAGTGGAATGGGAAAAACAGAGGCCCACTTTTGTTTTTTCCTTTTTAAACTGATTTCCAGTGGAGTTCTGAGTGGGTAACAGCTGCTCTAGATTACTTTCTTCAGTTGTTTCTCTTCCTTCCACCCCTCTTATTTCATCACATTTTCTTCTGCCATCAAGTCCACTTGATCCCAGCAGTAGAAACAAACTTATACCCCGCATTTGTGATTATGAAATGCCGCCATATAAATGCCTTGTTAGAGAGCTACAGTAACCTGTGAGTTGGATATTATAGGAGGATTAGCTTCCTAGAGGTTAATTTTCCCCAAATCATGAGGAATAAGAGAGGCTCTTGTTTTCCATTTCTCAGTTCCCCCAAAGCACTGTCCCTCAAACAAAGTGAGACAAACATTAGAATAATAATTGTTGTATATCTTCCCATTTCATAAGCATGGATGCACATGTATTTATTTTTCAATTATTTGTTTATTTTTAAATGTTTTTAATTAAAAGTTTTTTGACATACCACATGGAATGCAGGACCTTAATCCCCTGACTGAGGATTGAACCCATCTTCCCCCTACAGTGGAAGCAGAGAGTCCTAACCATTGGACCACCAGGAAGTTGCCTGATGCACATTTATAACTTAGCCCTTATGGAAAATATCTGAAAATGTAGAAATAAGACAAAATAAATTAGGATAGGAAAGTTAAAATAACCTGTGTGTAGTATAGTGTCAGTTCAGTTCAGTTCAGTCGCTCAGTCGTGTCTGACTCTTTGTCACCCCATGAATCACAGCACACCAGGTGTCCCTGTCCATCACCAGCTCCCGGAGTTCACCCAGACTCATGTCCATCGACTCAGTGATGCCATCCAGCCATCTCATCCTCTGTCGTCCCCTTCTCCTCTTGCCCCCAATCCCTCCCAGCATCAGAGTCTTTTCCAATGAGTCAACTCTTCGCATGAAGTGGCCAAAGTACTGGAGTTTCAGCTTTAGCATCATTCTTTCCAAAGAAATCCCAGCGCTGATCTCTTTCAGAATGGACTGGTTGGATCTCCTTGCAGTCCAAGGGACTCTCAAGAGTCTTCTCCAACACCACAGTTCAAAAGCATCAATTCTTCGGTGCTCAGCCTTCTTCACAGTCCAACTCTCATATCCATACATGACCACAGGAAAAATCATAGCCTTGACTAGACAGACCTTTGTTGACAAAGTAATGTCTCTGCTTTTGAATATGCTATCTAGGTTGGTCATAACTTTCCTTCCAAGGAGTAAGCGTCTTTTAATTTCATGGCTGCAGTCACCATCTGCGTGATTTTGGAGCCCAGAAAAATAAAGTCTTGACACTGTTTCCACTGTTTCCCCATCTATTTCCCATGAAGTGGTGGGACCGGATGCCATGATCTTCGTTTTCTGAATGTTGAGCTTTAAGCCAACTTTCTCACTCTCCACTTTCACTTTCATCAAGAGGCTTTTGAGTTCCTCTTCACTTTCTGCCATAAGGGTGGTGTCATCTGCATATCTAAGGTTATTGATATTTCTCCCAGCAATCTTAATTCCAACTTGTGTTTCTTCCAGCCCAGCATTTCTCATGATGTTCTCTGCATAGAAGTTAAATAAGCAGGGTGACAATATACAGCCTTGAGGTACCCTTTTCCTATTTGGAATCAGTCTGTTGTTCCATGTCCAGTTCTAACTGTTGCTTCCTCACCTGCATGCAAATTTCTCAAGAGGCAGATCAGGTGGTCTGGTATTCCCATCTCTTTCAGGATTTTCCACAGTTTATTGTGATCCACACAGTCAAAGGCTTTGGCATAGTCAAGAAAGCAGAAATAGATGTTTTTCTGGAACTCTCTTGCTTTTTCCATGATCCAGCGGATGTTGGCAATTTGATCTCTGGTTCCTCTGCCTCTCCTAAAACCAGCTTGAACATCAGGAAGTTCACGGTTCACATATTGCTGAAGCCTGGCTTGGAGAATTTTGAGCATTACTTTACTAGTGTGTGAGATGAGTGCAATTGTGTGGTAGTTTGAGCATTCTTTGGCATTGCCTTTCTTTGGGACTGGAATGAAAACTGACCTTTTCCAGTCCTGTGGCCACTGCTGAGTTTTCCAAATTTGCTGGCATACTGAGTGCAGCACTTTCACAGCATCGTCTTTCAGGATTTGAAATAGCTCAACTGGAATTCCATTACCTCCACTAGCTTTGTTCATAGTGATGCTTTCTAAGGCCCACTTGACTTCACATTCCAGGATGTCTGGCTCTAGGTCAGTGATCACACCATCGTGATTACCTGGGTCGTGAAGCATAATCTGATTCAAAAAGAATTGGTGTCATTTATAAGTATGTCTTTATGCTATAAAATTCCAAAGGAAAATATCACAGAGGTAGTAATTGCAGGAAGTAGTTACCTCCTTCAGGGTGGTGACGACAAAGAGAAGAGTTGAAATTCATGGAATTGAAAAGCTGGAGGGAGAATTTGAGCCAGACATCTGAGGAGTTAGGTTACTGGGATAAGAAATTTGGAGAAAAGTTCCCACCACTGGTAAATAAACAGACCTCCCAGAAGAGGGGCACAGCCTAACTGGTGCTGTTGCCTCAGGAATTCAGAAAATAATTCAGCTGGAAAAAAAAATAGTTTACTCTGTATGGCAGTCTATGCGCCCATCCACGTCTTTCCAAATGACCCGGTGTTATTCTTTTTTATGGCTGAGTAAAATCCCACTGGATGTATGTACCACATCTTCTCTATCCATTGCTGTTGATGGATATTTAGTTTGTTTCCATGTCCTGGCTGTTGTAAATTGTGCTGCAGTGAACATGTATCTTTTTGAATTATGGTTTACTCTGGGTGTGGGGCTTCCCTGGTAGCTCAGCTGGTAAAGAATCCGCCTGCAATGCAGGAGACACCAGTTCGATTCCTGGGTCAGGAAGATCCCCTGGAGAAGGAATGGCTACTCACTCCAGTATTCTGGCCTGGAGAATCCCACGGACTGTATAGTCCATGGGGGTACCAAAGGGCCAGACATGACTGAGAGACGTTGACTTTCTGGGTGTATGCCCAGTAGTGGGATAAATTCAGAAAGAGAAAAACAAATACCATATATTAACACATGTATGTGGGTTCTAGAAAAATAGGTATAGATGATCTTATTTACAAAACAGAAATAGAGACAAAGACAGAGAACAAACGTATGGATACCAAGGCAGAAAGAGGAGGATGGGAATGGATTGGGAGAGTGGGATTGACACATATACACTATTAACTATGTATAAAATGGATAACTAATATAACTAATAACTAATAATAGATAACAAGAACCAACTATATAGCACGGGGAACTCTACTCAGCACTTTGTGGTGACCTAAATGTGAAGTAAGTCCAAAAAAGAAGGGATGTATGTATATGTATAGCTGATTCATTTTGCGGTATAGCAGAGAGTGACACAGCGGTGTAAAACAACTATTCTCCAATAAAAAGTAAAAAGAAATAAAATAGTTGGGCAAATCCATGGAGCTGGGACTCAGATACTTAAGGACAGCAGGCCAGGCAGCTGAAACTGGGATTTCTGGAGGGAGAATAAGGAGGCTGCTCTTGGGAGTCACTGGAACCTACTGGGAATCAATTGCTACTTACAAAGTGGAGGGCTATTATTAAGGTGATGTTGACAGAAACAGGAAGTAGAACAGAAGGAAGCAAGTCCCTTGTTCCCTGTCTAGCTTCTTATGATCCAGTGGCAGAATCTATTGGTCACCCACCTGGCAAAGCCCCAAATTGCAAAGCTGAGACTAAAGCAGGTAGATTTGAAACTGAAAGAACAGCTCAATAATCAACCTGTTTCAACTCTGGCTACTTGGCTTACATATACACTCTTTTATACATCTTTGAAATTCTATAAAATGATCAAAACATGTTTCTGCTATAGTGTCTGATACATAGTAGATGCTCAATAAATCTTTGTAAAATGAACTGTTAAATGGTTAGATCTTTGTAAAAATGAACTTCCTGGCCCGACTTAAATTGTCTCTAACTCCACTTTGCAGTCTTATTTTGAACTGGATTCTATAATCTCTTATAGCAAACATCCAACTTGTAAAAATTTCGTGTATTTATCCACTTATGTACTGGGAATGGTTCTGATGCTCTGAATACCATAGTGAAAAGACTGGCAAAGTCTTTCCTTAAGATTACATTAGTGGGAGCAACAAGAATAAAGTAAAAATATATAAGCATACACATAAATGTTTATTCTTTTACCCAACAAGATGCAGTCATCTTTCTCTGTTGTTTAAACAGTATTTAACAGAAGGAATTGGTTAAACAGGCAAAAAGAAAACACTGTGACATCACAGAGGTGGGAATAATAGGAAGAAGCCCCTGCCCCTTGGGCTAGCGTTGCATAGGGAAGGGGCTTGGGTTTGCCAGCATTTAGAAGTCTGAGGAGGGGAAGGGCCCTGGGAGCTGGGACACAGACCACTGAAGAGAAGGCACTGTCTCATGTTGGTGCCTCATGAACACAGAGGAGAGAACCCCTGGAGACCTGGCATGGAAGCTCGAAGGAGAGGGAGGCGATTCTGGACAGTTTACCTCTGGGGTGGGTGGGGAGGGGGTGGTGCAGTGATGCTGGTTCTGAAAACACAGAGGGAAAAAACTAGAAACTAGGATCACCTAATCACCAATCAACTGTTGCTGCCAAAGTGGAGATCTCATCACTGGTGTTAAGCCATTTGCTTATGGCTGAATTTTCTCGGCCTTTGTATATTTCTTGTTTTTGTTTTTGATGTTCATTGAGCTTTTGGAAACTAGGATTATAGTTTTCTATTAATTTTGGTCAAGTTTCGGTCATTATTACTTTTTTTTCCTGTCCTTCCTGCCTTCTGTCCTTGGGAGTCTCCAATTTCATGTATGCTGAGCCATTTGAAGTTTTCCTAAGGTCACTGATAATTTTTTACTGAGTTTTTTTCTCGGTGTTTCATTTTTTGTTGTTGTTCAGTTGCTCAGTTGTGTCCTACTCTTTGCGACCCCATGGACTGCAGCGCACATCAGGGTTCACATCAGGCTTCACTCTCTCCCTGAATTTGCTCAAACTCACGTCCATTGAGTTGATGATATCATTTCATTTTAGGTAGTTTCTGTTCCTGTTTTCAAGTTCACTAATCTTTTCTTCTGTAATTTCTAATCTGCTGTTCATCTTTTCCATTTGTGTTTTTCATCTCAGATATTAGGGTTTTCATCATTAAAAGTTTTACTTTTTGAAAAATATCTTTCCTGTCCCTACTTGACTTGCTCAATATTTCTTTGATTTTTTTCCGTTGTATGGAAGGCAGTGAAACTATCTTAGTATTCTTACTTACTAATTCTGTCATCATTATATCTTCTAGGTTAATTATGATTGATTTTTTAATGAATTTTTTTTTTTTGCTTCTTTGTGTGCTTGAAATTTTAAAAGCTCTGATCACTTTCAGGATTCTTTTCTGTATCTTTCACTTTTAATGTAATTTTTAATTGGATGCCAGATACTGTGAATTTTACCTTGTTAGTTGCTGGATACTTTTGTATAACTTCAAATGTTATTGTGCTTAGTTTTGGCATGCTATTCAATTACTTAGTAAGAGTTGGATCCTTTCTGATCTTTCCTTTCTTTATGTATTTTTAGGTGGAACCAGAGCAATATTTATATTACAACCAATTTTATTGCACTATTGAAGCAAAACTCTCCTGAATCCTCAACCTATTACTCCATGCATTATGTTTCCCACTGTAACAGATGATAATAGGGACTATGCCTGGTTCTGGTGAGCTCAGAATTGTCCTTCTAAGTCCTCTCATGTGAGTCTTTTCCTCAGGCTTGAGCAGTTTTCTAATAGGCATGCAATGAGCCATCCTCCACTTATGACTCTATGGAGACCCTATGTGTATCTCCAGAGCTCTCCCTTGATGCAGCTTTCTTTGCTCTGTGACTCTGTGCTATGAATTTTAGTTCCCTTGCCCTTGTCACTCTCTAAGCTTTTGTCTCCTCAACTCAAGGAGTCTACTGAACTCCACCTCAGTTCTCTCTCCCTGCACTGAACTTTGAAAGCCATACCTAGGCAGAAAATTGGAGCAACTGTAGGATTTTCTGCATTTATTTTTCAGCTTTTATTGCCTAGTGTTCAATATATGAAAAATCTTTTCTCCCCTGTTCTTCAGATTAGAAATTTATATCCATATGTATTCAGCTTGGGATTTGCCTGGTGGTCCAGTGCTAAGACTCTGCACTTCCACTGCAGGGAGCATGGATTTGATCCCTGGTTGAGGAATGAAGATCCCATGTGCTGTATGGTGCGGCCAAGAGACAATAAAAATTTTTTTGTAATGTATTCAGCTTCACCAACTCGTTTTCTCCCCTGTGATCTGTCTTCCAGTATGTGTCAAGACAATCCAGTGAATCTTCTTTTCAGTTATTGTATTTTGTCAGTCCCAGAATTTACATTTAGCCTTTTTTTATAGAGGCTGTGTTGCTGCTGAGTGAAGATCTCATGAGGTTGGTTCCGGTCTCTTTCTTCCCAGTGCTTACATGGAACAATATTAAAAAGTTGTACACACTCACAGGGATTTTTATAAAGACTGGTTGTTTCTGAATAGGAAAAGACAATGTTCGCTTAGTAAACATTTTGTAAGGGTCTGCTTTAACAATTGCATATTCAGTGAGAATCCTAGAGGTATCCTCTGCCTTCAGAGGATATACAATCTGAAGAACTGTTGGCAACTTGCTGTATTTATCCCTGAGATTAATTTTATTGGTCACTTGTGGGGCAAATTACATCTTAAAACCACCAAAAATCAGTGCTGACTTCCCAGAGACTGTGATTTTATACATGTGACATTGGGTGTTTCCCAAAAGACATGCTTTTAAGTTAGTCTATTCAGAGGTCTTTGTAAGGTTGTGTCAAGGGCCCCTGGGGATGAATCAGCAGGAGAAAGTATCAAGTAGTTACCATTTTACCACCCTCCTCTTGGATCTTCTTTTCCTTACTTAAAACATAACATGCTCAAAAAAGTCGTGGCTGCTATAGGCAATTTCCAGAGAAGGGGTCTAGTTCCAGCAGTTCTGGGTCCCAGACAGGAATTTTACTCAGTACTCCCATCTACCCCCCGGCCCAACCCATTCTGTTTCTACCATCTTGGTCCTCCATCCCCTCTTCAATGCAGGCTTCTCCAGGACTGACTCCTACACAACCTCGCAGCCTCGCACCACGTACAGGCTCTCACCAGCTTGCATCACAGCCTCACACCACGTCACTGGCCTTATATCACTCACAGCCTCCTTTCCTCGCCTATTTATTACTTTCTTTTTGCATGTTTGGGACAGAAAAGAAGGTGAAGAAGCCAGTGCTCTGAGCTCAGTTTTATGAGAAATCCTCAGTGTTTTTTTTTTTTTTTGATGCAGGAGGTACCCAGTTACCAAGAAAAGAAATAATCTCCTAGTACCCAAATGTTCAGGTGTTTCAAATCACATTTGTGAGGGAAAGGTTATCAGATAAAAAGCAAGTAAAATTCTGATAAGATAAAAGGAATTACTGAGAACCATCCTCCTAAACACTGACCTGAACTGGGGTGAGGTATGTCTATCAGATGCTCTGAGGGGAGTGAGGTTCCGAAACTGGGTTCTATACCGCTGCTGCTGCTGCTGCTGCTGCTGCTAACTCGCTTCAGTCATGTCTGTACCACTAGGGATATTCTAACAGCTGATGCGCTTCCTGAAGGCCCTAGGCATACTTCATCTAGTTTGCTGCTGTGACCAAGTGGGCAATGAACCAGGGCTCCTGCCAGGCCCAGATGGTCCTGGTGCTGGCTGGTTGCCTGGGCTCTTCCCTTCCTGACTGTGGCTCCAGACACTTGGCCCAAGTCTTACTGCTTTTCTGGGCTGCCCCACCTCCTGGACCCTGAAACAGTCAGCCTTATCCCTCAAGCGTGGCCATGGAGTAGAAGATAATTTCTCTAGCTTCAGTCATTCCTGTTACTCCTCCAAATGAACACATCGTTTCTTTCAGATAACAAAAAAATCTGAGAATAAAACACACACACACACACACACACACATGAATGGTAAGTAATTATTATCTCTAGGTCTCCAAGAGCTTGTCCTATTTTATGGTTTCTTACTCTGAACTGGTGTCATACACTAAGGCCTTCTTTACTCCCATCTGTTCTTTGTTTATAATCCTGTGAGGATTGTGTGTGCATTTCTTTTTTTATACATGCATGCATGCTAAGTCACTTTAGTCATGTCTGACTCCATGTGACCCTATGGACTGTAGCCTGCCAAATTCCTCTGTCCATAGGATTCTCCAGGCAAGAATCCTAGAGTGGGTTGCTGTGCCCTCCTCCAGGGGATCCTCCCAACCTAAGGACTGAACCTGAGTCTCTGATGTCTCCTGCACTGGCAGGCAGATTCTTTACTGCTAGCACTACTTGGGAAGCCTTTGATATTAATTTATCTGGCTATGCTGGGTCTTTGTTGCTGCGAGGGTTTTCCTCTAGTTTCAGAGAGCAGGGGCCACTTTCTAGCTACAGTGTGTGTGCTCTTCATTATGGTGGCTTCTCTCGTTGTGTAGCATGGGCTTCAGTAGCTGCAGCACACAGGCTCCGTGGTTGCAGCCCCCAGGCTCTAGAGCACAAGTTTAATAGTTGTGGTACACGGGCTTAGTTGCTCCTCGATATGTGTGATCTTCCCAGATCAGGGACTGAACCCATGTTTTCTGCATTGGCAGACAGATTCCTTACCACTGAGCCACCGGGGAAGCCTACCTTTCATCTATTCTTAAAGAAAAGAAAATGGAAAGTGAACTCTTGTGTGCTGAAAGCTTTCACATATATTCCCCACTTTGTGGATGAGGAGAATGAAACTCAGATATAAATTAAGTAGCTTGTTGCAGAGTAAGTGGAACAACTGAAATCTGATCTAACGCAGAGACTTTTCTACATCCTGCAAATCTTTTCTCTCAGATATCATAGGTCAGTGTATAAAAAACATTTTAAACAGAAAAATCATCTTTTTAAAATATGAAATTTTATATGGTATCTCACTGTATAAAACAGGCAAAATTCAGTGTTCCTCTCATTGAAGCTGCAAAGAGGAGACCTGGAACCTCATTTGGAAACCACTGGTCCAGATTCCACAGAGCTCCTCCTCCATGAAGGCCCTTGCAGATGAACGGGAAGGTGGGTTGGAAACTAATCATTCCATAGCAACAATTAGACCAGGAAATACAGTGCTTGGTCACAACAGTCACTTACATCTTGGGATAATTTCAGATGGCTGATCACCCCTGCAAAACACTGCTCTATTGAGACAAGATAATTGCCATTGACATCCTCTCACAGTTCCTTATTTCTAGATCCTGCTATGATACCTGCCTTCCTCCTCCGCTCTGATGTCTAAAGATGAGAATCTTTTCTTCAGTCTGGAGCTTTGCATACAGAGTTGGCTTTCTGGGGCATCAGGGAATTCTGAGAGTGGAAGAGTGGAGCAGATGCCTCCATGCACTACCAGATTGCCCCCATGGGACACTCTCATCCCCCTGCTGTTGGGGGATGCGACTGCTGGTAACTCACAGCTAAGACCTTGTCCAAGAATTGCCCTCACCAAAGAGAACACCCTTGCATACTGCTTAGGAGCAGAATTATGTCAGATGCTATTACATCAGGGCAAAACGAGCTGTTCCTCATTCCAGTCTTCCCTACGATAGCCACACCAGAACCAGGAATGGATCCACACTTGCTGCGATTTAATCTGTGGTATGGGCTTCCCTGCTGGCTCAGTGGTAAAGAATCTACCTGCTAATACAGGAGACCTGAGTTCAATCCCTGGATCTAAGGATACCCTGGAGAAAGAAATGACAACTCACTCCAGTATTCTGGCCTGGGAAATCCCGTGGACAGAGAGCCGGGTGGGCTATAGTCCATGGGTGGCAGAGAGTGGGACACGACTGAGTGACTAAACAACAGGGAATTAGTTTATTGCCTCGTCTCTAAAACCAATCTTATCATAGGGCAGGATGTGGATGTTTGGGTAAATCATTTCATTTATCTTGCAGCAACAGGAAAAAAAATGAGGGAATGACTATTGTTATTTTATGCCCCGGTAATTTGCAAAATGCAAATTAAAACAGCTATCTAGAATTGCTCAGATATGTCCCACTGTTTTTAGCATTTGTCAAAGTGAGTGTCCCATAATCCTGATAGATGTATGTGGATAAGCCTCTCCTTCAGAGCTCCTGATGCCAAGTGTGGCAGCGTTTAGCACAAAGGGTTGGTACCACCAGTGTGGGGAGCCCATCTACTGGAGAGGGTCTCCCGATCAGTGCACCCAGGGTGGTGAGAACTCAGTTGGGTGGGCTCACTCTGCAGATGTCTGGGTGCTGGAATGAGGGGGAAGGTCTACTGGTCTAAATGTACAGAGAGAAAGAAAATTGGAGAATCACATAGCATGTATTCCATTCTGACTCTGTCCTCAGCTTACGCTGTACATGACCAGTTCTGAGTTTTCCCACAACTCCACAAAGTAGACAGTGCTTTGTGTCTTGTGGGACACTCAGGCTCAGAGATAGGTGGCTTTCCTGGTGGCGCAGATGGTAAAGAATCTGCTTGCAATGCAGGAGACCTGGGTTCGATCCCTGGGTCAGGAAGATCCCCTGGAGAAGAGAATGGTAACCCACTGCAGTATTCTTGCCTGGAGAATCCCATGGACAGAGGAGCCTGGTGGGCTACAGTCCACAGGGTTGCAAAGAGTCGGACATGACTGAGCAACTAACACTTTCACTCTCAGCTCAGAGATAGTAGGTGACTTCTCAAGGGCACAGGGATGCTAGGTGGCAGAGCACCATGACTCGAAAGTCTATATTGTTTTAACCATGTCACTCCACGTCCCTAAACCACCAGGCATCACAGCAAGCAGCTCTCAGCACAGCCCTGTAGAGGACGCTCTTCTTATTCCAGGTCTCAAACAAGACAGGGCTTCCCTGGTAGCTCCACTGGTAAAGAATCCGCCTGCCATGCAGGAGACCCTGGTTCAATTCCTGGGTTGGTAAGTTCACCTAGAGAAGGGATTGGCTACCCACTCCAGTATTCTTGGGCTTCCCTGGTGGCCCAGCTGGTAAAGAATCCGCCTGCAATGTGAGAGACCTGGGTTTGATCCCTGGGTTGGGACGATCCCCTGGTGAAGGGAATGGCTCCCCAATCCAGTGTTCTGGCCTGGAGAATTCCACGGACTGTATAGTCCACCAGGTCTCAAAGAGTTGGACACGACTGAGCGACTTTCACTCACTTCCCTCTCTCACATGAACAAGACAACCAGTTCTCAGAGTGATTCGGTGATGTTCACCAGAGATACCTGTTCACTGTTGGCCCTGCCCAGGTGGGTTTGGGTATTGATGTTTGTAATCACAAGTTGGCATTTTTTGTTTCAGAACAAGTAGCTGGCTTTTCAGACAGGGTTTTACTGCCACAGATTTGCACAGGCTTCTTGCACTACTACTGCAGATTTTTCCACTGAATGTGGACCAAGCCCTGGCATTGCTTTTCTGGGAAACCCGCTTGTGTGGGTTTCATGATGCACTTGACAGAGGAGATTCACAGTTGAAAAGCCAGGCCCGGGTGGTGCAGGGCTCTGATCCAGAGGATCGGCTCCTGCTAGGCACCACGTGTCTATGGCATGAGGGTCCTCCTTGGGTCACAGCCTGGACCTGTTCTATATCCCAAAGTTTTCCTGACCATTGGGAGTGGGATGGAAGCGGGGTGGTTCAGGTGTCACTCCGGGGGCACCGAGCCAGCCCAGCACAGGCACCAGCTTTAGACGCTTTTATCAAATGTATTCGAGAATTCCAAGATGGCCCTTGGAGATGGTAAGTTTACTTGTTCACTGGAGAGCTATGTAACACATTAAGTCATTCCAGGAAGGGTTTTCAGCCCTTTGCACATCATCTATTTGTTGAAGCCCTGAGAAAAAGCTACCGTCACTACATCCATTTCACAGATGAGGCCACTGAGTCATAGCAAGGGGCTGAGGCTTAGCTCGAATCTCTCTCCAACCACAGTCTGTGGTTCTAAACTGCTTCGTCTGCTATACTGCTAGGCCCTATCCTGTCCGGCTTCCCAAGTTTGCTGATTAAGGGAGAATGTGATTTAGTTGGTTTTGAACATGAAAGAACCCTTCCAAGCCCATTCTGTTGTTTGCATTTGTAAAGGCAGTAGTGGTTGCAGCTAACTTTTCTTAGTTGAAACAGCCCATAGACTTTTGGCGTTCTTAGAACTGAACAAAATTAGGTTGTGTCAGCTGGCTTTGAGCTCCTTTCCACATCCCTGGGCTTACCATGACATCTGGGCTCAGCAGCTCCCATGTGCCAAGCCTCATGGCCTCCCATACATTTGATCTCTCATTGATGTGGAACCACCCAGGGTCCTATTTTTTGCTGAAACCCAGGAATCAGATTCAGAGTCCATAGTCCCCAGTATGGCTGAAAAATTTGAGTGTGTTTCCTACGTAATGGTCTCATTATGGGTTTGTTGTTGTTGTTGCTTGGTCACTAAGTTGTGTCTCTTTGTGACCCTACTGACTGCAACCCACCAGGCTCCTCTGTCCATGGGATTTCCCCAGCAAGAATCCTGGAGTGGGTTGCCATTTCCTCCTCCAGAGGATCTTCCTGATTTAAAGGTCAAACCCAGGTATCCTGCATTGGCAGGTGGATTCTTTATCATTGAGCCACCAGGGAAGCCCTGTTACGGGTTTTGGGAAGGGACAAAAAAGATAGAGAGTAGGAGAGCTCTAACTTGGAGGAAAACCACTTCTGGAGAAGAGTATGTATTTCCATAGAAAAGTTTATTTTTTAAAAGCAGCATCACGGTTGTGGTGACCTCTTCCTGAGCCATTATTTGCCTTGTGTGTTACCCTTTCTCTGTTCTGTGTCACCTTTAACCTGTCTTCTGCAAATTTTATTGGATAGTCACACACCACTGCCCTGAGAAACTCCCACCATAACTGAGATGGAACATAATAGAAAGGTTATCCCTGTGCTGCCATATGAGTTAAGGGCACGCTGACTACCATAACCGACAACTCTAGAACCTCATGATGACACAGTGGAAATGTGTTATTGGATCACACCATGGGCCAGTGCAGGCAGGGGCTTCTCCAGGTGTCGACCCAGGGACCCAGCCCCCTTCCACCTTTTTGCCACCACCATGTCTACCTGCGGGCTTCCCAGGTGGCTCAGTGGTAAAGAATCCTCCTGCTAAGCAGGAGATGCAGGTTCAATCCCTGGATTGGGAAGAGCCCCAGAGGAGGAAATGGCAACCTGCTCCGGTATTCTTGCCTGGAGAATTTCATGGATAGAAGAGACCGGTGGGCTACAGTCCGTGGGGTCGCAGAGTCAGACATGACTGAGCAACTAAACAACAAGAGCAACAAATGTTTATCTGGAGGTGATACGTAAGTAAAGGGAGGGGAGATGGAGGGAGGGGTAGGCAGGACTCCTCCAGGCTGATTTTCGGGACCCAGGGGCCAGGGAATAGAGTCTTCTACTTCTGCCTTCCTTCCATTGAGCAAAACTGACTTTAAGTGCCTGGGCAATGTGACTCCTGGTATGTTCAATTATGTTTGCAGTGATGGTAAACCCACTTGCTTCTGCTGAAAAACACATGAGCTGGAGCGGTCTGTGGAGTCCTGGAAAGAAATTGTCATTTTGAGAGTCAGCCAGGAAGAAAAGCTTCAGAAGGTGGGTTTGGAGGTTTGGTTACCCATATGAGCCCCAGCAATGGACGGTGTGGGTGTTTTATGAATGCTTGCTGCTTGCAGAGTAGGGTGTACAGCCTTAGCAGCCCTTAGTGTAGCTCTGTAGTCTTAAATACTTTAATATGGCAGTCTAGTCTTCCTTGACCCTTCCAGAAAGAAATCATCTGTGCTCTTGGGTTGACAGTTTCTGCTTTATGTATTTCTGTCACATCATCTGTGGGCTTCCCCTGTGGCTCAGCAGTAAAGAATCCATCAGCAATGCAGTTTCCACAGGAGACCCGGGTTCGATCCTTTGGTGCGGAAGATTTCCTGGAGGAGGGCATGGCTACCCACTCCAGTATTCTTGCCTGAAAATTCCCCATGGACAGAGGAGCCTGGTGGGCTACAGTTCATACGGTAGCAAAGAGTTGGACACGACTGAAGTGACTTAGCAAGCACATATCACATTATCCGTACTACTCTGCTGCCCTTACTTTCCATTCTTAAGTCCCCTTGTGTAACTGCATGCTCAGTCACTCAGTCGTGCGTGACTCTTTGCTACCCTATGGGCTGTAGCCTGTCAGTCTCCTCTGTCTATGGGATTTCCCAGGCAAGAATACTGGAGTAAGTAGCCATTTACTACTTGAGGGGATCTTCCAGACCCAGGGATTGAACCCATATCTCTTGAGCCTCCTGCATTGGCAGGCAGGTTCTTTACCACTGACTCCACCTGCTAGAATATAAACTCCTGAAGCAGTGACCTTGTCTCTATGTCACAACCCCAGTCACTTCCACGGTGCCTAGAGTGGGATGTTGAGTCAACAAATAATTTTCTTTGAGAGCTATAAATCTACTGTTTTTCTCAAATGGAATGTTTTGAAAGTCAGCCTCTGTCAAGGTAACCTGGACAGTGCCCTTTGACCAAAATGGGAAAGTGGATTTGGACTTCACGCCTCTCTCCATGAGAGGTACAGAGCCAGACACCCTTATTGTTAGTAAGGTCCTTAGATGTGTAAGCAAGAGAAGGAAACACTTTCTGATGAATGGAGCGATGGGCTGCCCTAGAGATGGCAATTCCAGAAGCATACTGGAAGTGGTTCATAGAAAAGAATTAGCCATCTGCCAGGGATGGGGGTGGAGGAGAGTCTGATTTTGAGTAGGAGACTAGGCTGGTTTGCTGATCCTCATGAAGAAGAAGCATGTCAGGGTCTACGGTGATTGATAAGTAACAAAAGCCACGAGAACGTGGTATTTCTGTTCTATGAGCTGTTGGGACAAAACGTACACCACCATTACTGGTGTACTCTTACAGATGTATTGACATTTGAGCTACACAAGTGAAAAATGTAGAAAAAAACTTGTTTCATTTGTCTAATTGCTTTCTTAGTCCTTTCAACAACAACCAAACTCTGATTCCGTATTTTTCCAAGTTAGCCTGTGGCAACCATTCGTGCTCTGCGTGTGTGCTGGATCACTCCATCGTGTCCGACTCTTTGTTACCCCATGGACTGTAGCCCACCAGGCTCCTCTGTCCATGGGATTCTCTGGGCAAGAATACTGGAGTGGGTTGCCATTCCCTTCTCTAGATTTGTGCTCTCATGTATGAGTATTGTAAGTGATCAAAAAATATTTCTTTGGTTGATTGATCGGTTCATTTAAAGTGATTACAAAAACACATATTTGTTTAACGAATGATTCAACAAACCAGTGACTCGTCCTTGACTCCAGGCTGAATGGCCTCAGTCAGTCGAGGTCTGGTGGTCATCACTTTTGCCTTCGGCATTGCTGAGGGTTCTGGTGACCCGCCCTGGACAATCTTCAGTTTGCTCATGTCCCTCATAGTACAACTCCCAGAGCTATACATGGTCCTTCATCTTTTACTGAGTGGCCCACCAGGATCAGGTTTTGTGATAAGTGTAAGTTGAAACTGAAAACAACAAACAAAAATCCTGCTGTTCTGGAAGGCCAGGAGTTAGAGAGATGACGGCTTAAGTTTCCTTCAAATGCCTCCAAACAGGATGGTTAAAAAACCAGAGGCAGAGGTAGGAGTTGGTGTATGTTAGGTTTTTGCTGCTTTCTAACCCCTTTGGCCAAAGTGGATGTTCTGTTCAGAGCTGGGTAAGGCCTCTGAGCCTGTGCCAAGCCCCAGGAGAGTGATCGGTGAGCTAGGAATGCAGCCAGTTAGTTTGAAGCACATTACATCAGACATTTCCCGAGGAGGAAAGGAAGGCCTCCTAGAAAGCAGGGAGGATTTTGGCTCTTAGAGATTGAATTCAGTAACTTTACCTCCTTGGTTGAGAGCCAATGCCCTAGCCAGCAGCTCTCATAAGGTCTGCAAAAAAACTCTCAAAGTCTCCAGCCCCTGCTTTACATGTTTACACCCCAGCTTTGTTTGAGAGATGTATCACCTTTCTGGGGGCAGGGACAGATTTTAGAAAAGGGGGGAGATTATAAAATCGAATTAAAGATTTACAGGAACTTAAAAAAAAAACCTTACTAAATTTTCTCATTTTAAATTTGAGCGGCAGTGTTGACTTTGTAGTGGAAAATGATAAATTCTGGACTAGAACACAGCAAAAGGTTGCCATCTTTCACCTTCCTTCCTTTGCAAGTTAAATAAAGCCATATAATGTGTGGTGGTAGTTTATTTGTTAAGTCATGTCTGATTCTTGCAACCCCATGGACTGTAGTCTGCCAGGCTCCTCTGTCCCTGGGATTCTCCAGGCAAGAATACTGGAGCGGGTTGCCATTTCCTTCTCCAGGGGATCTTCCAAACCCAGGGATTGAACCTGGGTCTCCTGTATTGCAGGCAGATTCTTTACCAATTGAGCTATAAGGGAAGACTAATATAATGTGTAGGTATGGATATATTGGTATTAGATATTAAATTTATAAATTAGAGCCTCGAGGTCATTTCTCAATCAACTTCAGAAATTGGCTTTTGAAGCCCAGAAATTTGATCTCAGTATCACTCAAAGTTAAATATCTTGTTAATCCAAAATTATGTGACTCAGAATATATTTAGAAAGAGAAATCTGTTGCCCAAAAAAATACATTTGACACTACTGACTTTTTAAGTAAACTGATGCACTGCACTTTTGATATGTTTCAAACTTATACACCATGATTTTTATAAGGAAATAATTGCCAAATATCTAGGCTTATCACTGATGGTTCATTTTGAAATCTTATTTCCTCTCCTTTCTCTTCACTTTTACCCACCCCTCTGCAAAAACTTTTATGTCATGTGTTGTAACACAAATATATTAGGAAACCGGGGTTTGTAAAGATATTCTCTAAGCTATTTATGTAAAATCAGAATCTTCAGCTCTTTCTAAGCACCATGTAGGCTACTGTGGATCACATGTGCTAATGCCTCCATATTCACTGTGCTGTAGCACTACTCAGATGATTAAAAAATACCTTAGTTAATAACACAGAGGCCCTGACTGCCTCTGCTCTCAATTTTTAAAGTTGAATCCTAGAGTGGAAATTGAGTTGGTTCGAGAATCCCCTAGGGTACAAGAAAGAATAAGATACAAAGCATCTTTGCATGAATTATCATATCTGATACCCTTTACACCTGTGAAATACGGTGCTTTTAGTAGGCACTTCCACAGTTCATCAATGGAGACTCAGGACAGATAATTTCAAAGTCCCCTAATAGGATGAAAATCCAAGTCTTCTGACAGATAGATGCTTTTCCCACCATAAACTTTACAATTTTAAGAGCACTGGTGTACCAGGGGAGTACAGAGTGATGGCTGTGAAAACCCTTGAACGAAGGATCTGATAAAGCAGCTGGTGTGAGTTTTCTCCGAATCTTCCCTCTATCTCTGGATACTTCATCTTCTCTTTTGGGAAAACTGATCTGGGACTATTTGATCCTTACCAAGAAGGGGTGCTCAAGACAATCATAAAATATTTACAAAGCGCTTTAAGTTTCAGGGAAGTAAAGTTCCAGTCTGTGAGCATGGGAAATGCACTAATACCAGCAGGTGTCTTATCAGTTCACCCCAGGGTGCACACTTCACTCCTGACCTGTCTGTGTGCGAACACCTAAGGAAGTCACACATAAACACTTGGCACTTTTCTTTAGTTCCTGGGAATGGAGCAATACATTATGAACATGTCCAAGAAGGGATCTCAGGTGTGGGAGTGAGAAGAGAAGGAGGGGGCAATGGGGAGGTGAGAAGGGGAAGGAGGGGAGTGCAAGTCAAAACTGATAACACCCAGAGAACCAAGCTGTTAACCTGCAGGGTCTGGACCACCTCTGCCCATTCCCCCCGTGATGCCAACCTGAGACTCTCTGGCCAGGTCTTGCAGAGGATTGTGCCAAGCTGCGTTATGGCCAGGCATTCTCAGTGACAAGAGACAGTGGGGTGCAGAGCTGTTCCCTTGGCATCCTTCACCAGCGCTAAGGTCACTGATCACATATGAAACTGATGTCACGTGCATGGCTTCCTGAAGGGTCTCAGGATAGGGGAGAGCCAGGGCGAGGGAAGGATACACAGATGGGGGACACAGCCTCCTGAAACGCACACAGGACAGTTCAGGACAGCCCGGGCGAGGCAGCCAGTTTGTGTTTACTTTCAACTCAAAGTGTTTTCCTTTGTGAATCATCACCTCTTCCTTCTCAGGAAAGCGACACAAAGTAACAGGCTTCAGGATACCATCTGTGTCCATTTCGACAGCAGTTCATGTCACAAGACACCATCATGTACTGTAATTATACAAAATGCAAAGAATAAAGTGTTGCTAGTTACACGGGTTAAAATGAAACTGACAGCCCAAAGGAACACAAAACAGAAAGAGATCTCTGTCGGAATCCAGAGAGACGCTTGACAATATTACCCCCCCAAAAATGTAGCCAAATCATTGTCCTAGCATGCTGCAGTTCATTGCCACAACTTTATAAATTCCCAGCTCTTTGGAGGAAAGTGCGTGTTTATAGCTTGCAAAGAAATAGCTTTTACGTGTATGCAGGTCAACAGAAAGAAGAATGCAAACTCTAGGCACCAAGACTGCCCAGATAGCAACGGAGTCTAAAGAGTCAGACCTCACAGAGTCTTCTGAATCAGATCTAGTTTGTTGAAAAAGAATCTGAACAGTGATATTAGTCCAAGAGGGCCAAGGAAGAAACACTGAAGTGTTAATCAGGAAAAAATAAAAAATAAAAAACTAGAACAATTAAGACTTAAATATTTTTTCTACTCTACTTTGAAGATGAATTACAGCTTTTCATATCTGGAAAAGATATGCGCTTGGTCCGTGGGGAGAACCCCTTTTTCTACCCCCATCTACCTCCCCGATCCTAATCAATAGCCTGTGTTGGAGTACAGATATGATTGGTTCAACTTCCTTGAAGCAGAAGTGCTATTTCTTCATGTGTGGCCATGCCTCTTTTTAACAATGAGGTATCATGTGACACTAACAATATCTGTTCCTTCTTGGGCTATGAATTTGATCAACAGTGCGGGCAGAAAACAAGGTAATGTTCTGATAAAATCACACAGGTACAAAAATTATTGCACTTAAAAACAACAACAAAAAACTCAGCCCAACCAGTAAAGGGCCAGTGAAACTCTTGGAAGTGTTGTGCTGCCTGCCCTCTGCAGAGCATCTGGACCTTTCTGGTGTTTGGTCGAATTTGGTCCATTATTGAATGTCCAGAAGTGAAAGAGTCCAAAAGACACAGTAGGCTCTTTAAGGCTAAGTCTTCCCGGTGCTCATACGAGATAAATTATCTCCTTGGCCACATACTACATAGTGGGGCTCTTTTTTAGCGAATGGCTAGTAAGGCCCCCCTAAAAAACTCTGGGAGCAAAGGGGATGGGTACACATCATGTTCTGTCCTGTGAATGAGAGAGAGAGAGAGAAAAAGAGAGAGAGAGAGAGAGATGGTAAGTAGCCTGGGAGAGTAAAGCCACTCATCAGCAACCCTGTGGCTGGAAGTGCTTTGATCACTTCCTGACTCCATCCTAATTCTCATTACACTCAACCCCACAGCCCATGAGGATGTGGCCTTACCTGTGCATCTTTCTCTGTGTAAGTCCTCCTTTCTATGGCTCTGAAAGCCTTTCTCTCTACTTGGAAATTTGCCTCTGTCTGTCTTCCCATGGAGAGGAGCCTAGTGGGCTACAGTCCATGAGGTCTCAAAGAGTCCTGCAGTCGTGTCTGAAGCGACTTAGGACACACACATGCCTTCTCTTATTCTTTATCCTTCCTCCTTCCTCGTGCTTCCTGTCTCTCTTTGTTGATGGATGTAAAGGACCAATGCTAATCCTATCCTCGTACCCACTGGTCCATACCCTTTCATGTTTCCATAAGGCACCCCTCTCCTTTCTCTCCCTGTCAGTGGTGTCCCCAATACCAATATATTCAGACACATGCCATGCTCTGTTTACCCAATTGAATTACAAGATTATTTGTTACTTTAGGCACAATTATCTACACCTCCAAAATCTGATCTACGGAGAATGTGAGAACAAGGCATTGACTGTGGTATAATTTTTTCAGGATGTCCTCAAGTAACTGCTCATATAATAGATGAAATCAAGGCATTTCCGAACTCCAATAACCTGAGACTATTGTCAATATTGTTTTTCTTCTTTGGGAGTGTTGACTTCAGCTCATATTTTCTTTGTAACTCTTTCTATGGCACTTGTAGTCAACAAAATATTTGCATAAAGTATCTAGACAAGTAGTGATGGTGGTTTAATTGCTAAGTCATTTCTGACTCTTTTGTGACCTCATGCCCCTCTGTCCATGGGATTTTTCCAGGCAAGAATACTGGAGTGGGTTGCAAATAGGGTTGGATGGTAATGTCCTGACTGGATCCTGCAGGCACAGATTCAATATGAGTAATTTAAGGTTCAGGCAGGAGGGAATGGAGGTCCAATCTTTATGAGCTGCTGAAGCTCCTGCATGCCACCCTCACCAACCAAGGCACACTGAAGCTCTAAGATCTGCTACTGTGTCTCTCCCTATGGCCAGCTCTGTGGGGGCAGAGTCAGTGCAAATAGCTGCTGCCGTCTTTGCTTTATCCCATCATATCCTCTCTCACTGTTCTAAGACAGGGTGCCCATGATGGGGTCTTCTCTACTTACTGTTGGGATTCTGAGCTAGGAATTGCTGACATTCTCATAGATGACGTCACTGATACAGAACTGTTGCTTCTTCTTCATCCACATCAGTTGCACACACTGATGGATAAAAATGTACTGCTCCTGGAGCGAAAGATAAAGATGTTTTAAAGCAAGGCGTCTTTATGCAACGACTTCCCTGGTAGCCAGTGGTTAAGATTCTGTGCTTCAGCTGCAGGGGGCATGGGTTCAATCCCTGGTTAGGGAACTGAGATTCCACATACCATATGGCATGGCCAAAAATAAAAAAAGATATGTTTGTGCAAAAATATAATATTTTAATACTATGGAAGTATTAAATACTATGATGAATGTCAAAGGAAACAATCTTCATTATTTGTAAAACACAATTTCAAAACTAGAAGATCCAAGAGAATCAACTGTAAAAATATTTTGTTTAATAATAGGATTTAGACTATCACTACTTAATGCTAAAGGCAATGAATATTCAATCAGTAAATCACGGGGCTTTTTCAAAAAAAATTGTACATTGCCTCATAATACACTGAAGTAAATTCCAGGAAACTTAATAAATTAAGCCATAAAAATATAAAGGCATATATAGATTAATTCTTCTCTGATTGCTTTAAGGAAGGGCTTTCTAAATTTTTTTTGGCCATGCCATGCCCCATATGGGATCTTAGTTCCTGGACTAGGGATCAAACCCACACCCCCTGCATCAGAAGCACAGAGTCTTAACCACTGGCTTGCTAGGGAGGCCCCTGGGCTTTCTAAACTTTAAACAATGAAATAAATTAGAACAAAGATGTCAAACTGTTGTATGTAAAAAGCAGAAAAAAGAATAAAATAAAGGGCAAACTAGAAACTAAGAGGGAAAAATATTTTCAAGAATTATGACAAATGTCAATACCTTTATCTTTGTTTAAAATTCATCCACATCAGTAACACACACACTTAAATTGGCAAACAAATAAAATATACTAATCACTAGACCAAATATTCCTGAAAGGCAGGGACTGGGTATTTTTTATTCCTAATACCCAGCACATTGTTTGTACTTACTAAATGTTTTTTGAAGTAAACTGAGAAAATATTAAAACATGTACAAAAAAATGGCCAAGTAATAAAAAAAATTGTAAACTAAAACAATTTTTTTTTTAATCTACAAAGTGAGTAAAGTTAAACAAAAAGTAGCATTCAATGATGATTTGAATTTGTTGAAGCAGCCATTTTTAACCAGTTGGTGGAGGTACAATTAATAAATTGCTAATAAATGACGTTGTGTGGATGGATAGAAGAAAGTAGGAAGGAGTACAATTTAATGTCATAGAAAAAGGAGAATGTTTTGCATAAGCAAAGATGTATCTAAAGTGAAGGAGTATTTAGTCTCTAAAATGAGATTTATAGAGTTTTAGGCAATTTGGGATGATACATGTAGCAAAATATTCAGTGAAAAATCAGAATGTAAAATTATGATATGTGTATACAGCGTATGAGTACAATTATGTGAACATTATACTTGACCAAGGCCGAGACATTGTTATTGCTGTTGTTCAGTTGCTAAGTCATGTCTGACTCTTTGTGACCCCATGGACTGCAGCATTGCCAGTCTTCCCTGCCCTTCACTATCTCCCAGAGTTTGCTCAGATTCATGTTCATTGAGTCAGTGATGCTATCTAACCATCTCATCTGCCACCCCCTTCTCCTGCCTTTAATCTTTCCGAATACCAAAATGCTGACAGTAGCTATCTTTATCCCATTTCCTTTTCCTTATTTCTCAGACTTTCTCTCTAAGTAATACCATTAAAAATAATCTTTAAATAAGAACCAGTTAAAATATCCACAGGATTTTAAGGAGTCTTTTGTCTGACAACTTCATACACACGATAAGGTTAAAGACTTTAGACTTCCCTGGCTTTGACTCACATGTATTTTTTTTCTTTTTTAAATTTGGGGAAAATATCTTCCCTTATTTCATGACAATATCACATCAGTAACTGAACTTCCCTTTCTCATTATGACATATCCCTCCATGGTCTCTGGTGTTTAGTCAAGCACAGGGCATTGATAAGGGCAGAGAGTGCCTGGTTTCTCAACCCATAATGACGCAGTGGTGAAACTTTGTGTCAAAAATAAATAAATAAATAAAGTACTTAGGCCACAGGAAAAGTAAACAAAAGACTATTAACAGACACATATCTGAGAGTTCAGGAGAAATATAAGCTGCCGATCAGGAGGCCTGGAGGCTCAAAGCAAGGCCCTACTTGGCCCACCTTCAGAGAAAGTCTGTGAGAGGAAAATGAAAGAAAACCTTTGATGAAAACAGAAGATAGCTCAGAAGAGGTGAAGGCCATCCACACTTTATAGTTTCAAAGCACTTATCTTGATGGTATCAGTTCATCTGATGCATACTTTACAACAAACAATTCGTGAACGTCGTCCTTTGCATTTTATAGATGAGAAATGGGAACTTCAAAAAACATTAAAAAAAATTTTTTTTTAAACTTTTAAAACTACAGTCCATGGGGTCACAAAGAGTTGGACATGACTGAACGACAGAGCACATAACTGATTTATGTGTGCTGATTCGCTTCAGTTGTGTCCAACTCTTTGCGACCCCATGGACTGTAATCCACCAGGTTCCTCAGTTCACAGGATTCTCCAGGCAAGAATACTGGAGTGTGTTGCCATTCCCTCCTCCAGGGGATCTTCCCGACGCTGGGATTGAACCAGAGACTCTTAAACGTCTCCTGCATTGGCAGTTGGGTTCTTTACCACTAGCATCACCTGGGAAGTCCTAGTGTGTTCATTTTGGAAGTACAGGACATTTATTTAGTTATACACGCATCTATATCTTTTATTTTAGATTCTTTTTCTTATAGGTTATTACCAAAAATTGAGCAGAGTTTCCTGTGCTATTCGCAGGGTTCTTGTTGGTTATCTATTTTATATATCTGTGTGTATCTGTTCATCGGAATGGGAGCTTTGAGAGGTGAAGTGAGTTGCGAGGTGGTCAAGCTGGGACTCAGGCCTCTTGCAGAGTCTGATCTGACCACCCTACTCTCTGCTCTTGTGTAGGGACCCACACGGTACATCTGCTCAGGTGAGAAAGAGGAGGAGGGTTCATCACGATACAGCCCATGCAGCAGGCACTTGAAACGTGCATCTGAGGACAAGGTCAAATTAATCAGTGACTTCTGCTCTTTGTAGAGGGGTTGGCGTGATGGGCCATCGAGAGGACCTAGAAAAATCAGAAACTAGCCTAGGAGGTAATCTGTACACAGCATTGTGGTTTCTGTATTTACACGACTCAGCCGGAGAATTACTCTGGCCTCTTGAAAACCATTAGTGTCAAAGGAGTGCTTTGGGAGGCTGAAGGAAAATAATTGTTTACTCAGCTGTTTTTATTTATTACCATCAGTAAACTAGGAGGCTGCAGAACTCTGGCATGAATGAGCTCAAGGAGCATGTTAGGAAAAATCCTAACATTCAAGTTACAGGCTGAACCACAAAGAGCATAGGAATGAGGGAAAACAGAGGTAAATCAATGGACAAGATGTTCCAGACATGACTAACGATGAAGTTGACATAAACAAACAACTTGAGCTAGAGAGGATCCCAGCAAAATCCTGAGGGAACTTGAGAATGGACTGGAACAGCTGGGAAAAATAAGTGACCCGTGGTGACCTCTGCCTCTTCTGCAGACCTTGAATTTTCCCACGAGAGTTCAGGGAAGGGATCTCATACTTTAAAAAGACCATCTTCCCTGGAGATGTCAACCTAAAATATTACCATAAACAAAGCAGCAATCAAAATTTGAGGAAAGAAAGTTAGGGAGGGAATCAGACTTTTTCTCAGCTGTGCAGAACATTGTGGCAGCCCTTGTCTCATGTCCACACCTGAAGAAGGATAATGATGCTGGAAACCAGATAGAGGGTCTGCCGTGTGAAGGTAGTTTTTAAAAAGGGATTAAGATTCTGTTGTTGGGAAGTTGAAAGCTAACAGGCTATAATCACAGTCTATAAAATTATAAAAGGTATAAATTAAGTCAATGGGGGCAGACAATTCATCAAATCCAAAATACTTAAAATAAGGAGTGGGCCTTTGAAGCTTGGGGATTAATATGCATAACAGGGAGTTTTAATCACATAGTAGGATATGGATTTATAGAAGTGAAAACCAAAAATATGGATGGATTCATAAAGCAATGTTTAATTACTAGGTAGTTGGGCTTGTCTGGGAAACCGGGACATTTTTAAACTTATGATAACAAGGTGATGTTCTTGTCCCCACGGCAGTAAATTAGAAGGCAGCCGGGCTGGGATGTGAGTGATCTCAAGGAGGACACGAATAGATGTCTTGTTTCCTAATCATCCCTGAGCCATCTGAACGTGAATGAGTTACTGTTTCCAAAGTGCTATGATGTTGCTATAGCTCAGAAATAAACACATTGGAATGAATGGCTGTGCAGAACCTTGGCCAGATGGGAAAGGGCAAGCAAAGGGAGAAAACCGGAAGCATTGAGACAGGAGCCAGGACAGCAGGCTTTTGCGCTACACTGACATCTAGTGGTGGTTGGTGGGAAAAGCAGAGGGAAGAAGTAGGCAGGCTTTAATCCCTTGGGAACTGAAATCAGCGGTCAGGCCAGGTTGTGTTCTATCCCACAAGTGTTCCTCCCACACACACTCCTCGAGGAGGAGGATTATTACTGTTCGCCTGAAGCTAAGAAGTTGCGAGTACGGCTGGGTGACTAAGATTACCAAGAAGCTATTGTGCTCTGGTTTGGGGCACACACAGGTGTACACCCACGGATTCTCTGAGGCTGTGATGCTGTGTGCGGGCACCGGGCGGGGCTGCCATTCCAGCCTGAGGGCATTTCAAAGGCTTCACAGGAGGAAAGGGCTTGGGAGAAGAGGAGGCCTGGGGAGGGGGGCAGGTAGCACTGATGGCTATTTCTGGAGATGCCTCTGTGTTGTTACAATAAGGAATCCATTCATTTAGCTCAAGGAGACTGGCTGTGTTGGTGGATGAAGGGCTGGAAATCCTTAAAATTATAAAGATTTTATCTCATCAGAAAGCACACGTGCAACACACATTATCCTCACAAGTGAACAGAGTCATACGAAGGGCAAACTAATGACAAACTCACAGAATTGAGTCTAGCATTTTAAATAGAAATTAAATCACACCAATTCCCAAGTCTCCACTTGGTGGCATTTCCCCAGATGGCTGTTACCCTCACTGAACTCTCGGTCTGTTCAAAGAGGTTTTATTCCATTATAGATACATCCATGTGTTCTGGCTTACTGGAGGGCATAGGACACCAATAAAAGTGCAGACACTATATACCGAATGGTTATCTGTTTCTTTTATACCTTGGAGCAGTTTGAATGCACACAGTAAGAAACTGGGAACAGCAAATGCAAAAAACATTTTGAGACAATGGTTTTGAAATATGGGATTGACTAGTGGGAAGTTTTTCAGTCAAGCCCCAATTTAAAAATGCCTATGATTCAGTTCCTACCTCGGTCTGTACCATAGACATCCGGTATGACCGCATTTCTGACACCAGCCCCAGGATGTCGACAAACTCATGATCCCGAATGTGCTGCAAGAGCCTGTCCAGGGCGATGAACGTTCCCGTCCGACCAACTCCAGCACTGAAAAAGAGGTTCCGATACCACGTCACTTATAGACTGCCCTTCTATACTGTTATAGGGGCTACCCTGGTGGCTCAGAGGTTAAAGCGTCTGCCTGCAATGCAGGAGACCCGGTTCGATCCCTGGGTTGGGCAGATCCCCTGGCGAAGGAAATGGCAACCCACTCCAGTATTCTTGCCTGGAGAATCCCATGAACAGAGGAACCTGGTGGTCTGTAGCCCCCAGGGTTGCAAAGAGTCAGACACAACTGAACAACTTCAGTTTCATTTTCATTTTCTACACTGTTGGGAACAAATAAGTGTAAAATCCACCAAAACTATATGTACCATCATTTCCCAACTAACTGATTAAAAAAATCATATTTATTGATTTTGGCTATAAACTGGGTCTTCATTGCTGCACCGGTTTTTCTCTGGTTGTGGTGGCTACTCTCTAGCTGTGGTTTGACAGCTTCTTATTGTGGTGGCTTCTTCTGTTGTGGAGCAAGGGCTCTAGGGTGCACCAGCTTTAATAGCTGCGGTTCCCAGGCTCTAGAACACAGGCTTAATAGTTGTGGCATGTGGTCTTACTTGCTCAGCATACGGAATTTTCTTGGATCAGGGATCAAGCTCATGTCTCCTGCATTCGCAGGCAGATTCTTTACCACTGAGCCAGCAGGAACGCCCTTATTTTTTTTAAAACTCTTTGTTTTATATTGGAGTATAGCCAATTAACAATGTTGTGATAGTTTCTCGTGCCCAGCAATGGGCCTCAGCCATACATAGACATGTATCCATTCTCCTCCAAACTCCTTTCTCATTCAGGCTTCCACATAACACTGAGCAGAGTTCCATGTGCTATACAGTAGGATCTTGTTGGTTATCTATTTTAAAGACAGCAGTGTGTACACGCCCATTCCAAACTCCCTTGCCCTGTAACTGTCTTCCTGTCCTCATCCTTCCCCCTTGGCAACCATAATTTCTCTGAGAGTCTGTTTCTGTTTTGTAAATAGTATCGTATGACACTCTTTACAGGAGGAATCTAAAAAGAAATGATACAAGTGAACTTACTTACCCCCCTGATGTTTAAGTATGCAGTCCTGGTTGGTGTGTCTCCTAATGTTACAGTTTTATCACTGCTCCCTCCCTTAGACTGCTGTGGGCCTGCCTTGGCCACCCCTGGCCCTCCTGCCCCTGGGCTCTCTATTCCTTAGGAAAGTGAGGATTCATAAGGAACCTGCTGGAAACAGCAGGAACCAGGCAAGAACCAGCTCTCAAGGAGATGATCTTGTTTAGTTGCTAAGTCATGTCCAACTCTTTTGAAACCCCATGGACTGTAGCCTGCCAGGCTCCTCTGTCCATGGGATTTCCCAGATAAGAATACTGAAGTAGGTGGCTGTTTCTTCCTCCAGAACATCTTCCCGACCCAGGGATTGAACCCGTGTGTCCTGCTTTGACAGGTGGGTTCTGTATCACTGAGCCACCAGGGAAGCCCAAGAAGCTGATACATGTAAACAATTCCAGCCTTCTGAGGAGCCTCAGAGTTAAACCCTCCTGTCCAACTTTAAAGTCTAGCTGAGATGCCCACACTCTAGCTCTAGCACTGGGGCCATTCAGCCCTAGGTCAAGTTTACTGTCTCAGACCTTCCTTAGAGCCTGTCTGCCCTGCTAGTGGGTGCTGGTCTGCTTCAGTCACCCAGGGATCTCTGAGATAATTGCCTCAAAATCAGATTTAATATTTGGATCCAGTATCTTTCAGTCCCCAAGTCCCAGGACTCTGAATATAAAGGGAAATGGAGTGATTCAGGCTAACCAGTTCATCACCACAGTCCCCAGTGTCACAGATAAACTCAGCTCTCCTTTCCTTCCAATCACTCATGGGCTGAAGTGCCAGCTGACTCTGAACTCTGAATTATGAGGAAATACAAGAAAAAGAAAGGGCTTCCTTGGTGGCTCAGATGGTAAAGAATCCACCTGCTAAGGCAGGAGATGCAGGTTTGATCCTTGGGTCAGGAAGATCCCCCTGGAGAAGGAAACGGCAACCCACTCTAGTATTCTTGCTGGGAAAGTCCATGGATAGAGGAGCCTGGTGGACTATAGTCCATGGAGGTCGCAAAGAGTTGGACATGACTCACAACATATGCACATGCACTCAGGAGAAAAAGGAAATGAAAAGCAACCAAAAGCAATCTACTTGTGAGATTTGCTGGGAGAGAAATCCAACATGAAAAACCACGAGTTCAGAGCCCGGATTTGCTTTTTCTGCCAGGCAACTCTTCCCTCTTATCTTCTCACCTAAAATGTTTCTGGGCCTGGGTGAACACTCATGAAGCCACATCCAGAACTGTACCTGCTCCCTGCATGAAAGGAGGCCACGTGTTTGACCAGGGTTGAGCAGCTTTATTTTCTGCTCTTGGAAGGAAACATGTTGAGACTAGGTAACCTCATCCTGTGAAGCAAAGCTTTTTGGCCTGGGAATGACTGACAGCAAGTGCAGCCTCCTTAGTCAGAAACTTGGTAGCTTATGAAGCATTTTTCTTTCCAGGGAGACACATACTGCCACTACCACCCCCACCCCCCACCCCTCCACCTGACACACACACACACACACACACACACACACACTTAGTCATTCTATCTCACAAAGCCCAAAGTGCTAGGTCCAGGCTTATTGGCTACCAATGCCTCCTCTGACATCTTTGTCTCATTGCTACCTCTGATAAACAATGTTGTTGCTGTTTAGTTGCTAAGTATATGACTCTTTTGTGACCCTGCAAAACTGCAGGGTCTGCAGGCTGCATGAACTGCAGCCTGCCGGGCTCTTCTGTCCATGGAATTTTCCAGGCAAGAATACTGGAGTGGGTTGCCATTTCCTTCCCCAGGGACTCTTCCCAACTCAGGGATCAAATTCGTGTCTCCTGCATTGGCAGGTGGGTTCTTTACTTCTGAGCCACCGGGGAAGCCCTAAGATAGTCATATTATATGTAAATCATGTATTTAGTAAGACTTCGTTCATCATAATTTTTTAAAAATTTTTAAATTATTTTTTAAAAGAGGATAATTGAAATATCATGATGGTTTTTGCCGTACATCAACATGAACCAGCTACAGGTATACATGTGTACCCCCTATCCTGAATGCCCCTTCCACCTCCCTCTCCACTGTTTAAATTTTTAAAAATTATAACTCATTGACCAGTTAATTCAATCTGATCAGAGGTTTATGGAATGATGGGAAATTCCTTCCATGATTTCTAACAGCCAGCGCCTTTGAGGAGGTTACCTGCAGTGCACGATCATGGGGCCTTTGCTCTTCATAGCCTGCTGTCGGACCTTGTGTACAAACTGCAGGATGCTTTCTGCAGCATTGGCTGTGGGCACCCCGTGATCAGGCCATGCGGTGTAGTTAAAATGCATCACATCCTGCATCTCGTCAGCCTTTGGGAGAAAAACAAGCATTAATCTCTCAATCCACAGTCAGGATGGCTCAGGCTTCCGCGGCAGCTCTTGAGTGATGGGAAGGCTGCATTCTACTCCCGGTCAGCACACCTCCCTTTCTAGCTCTCAGCATTGTGTTTGGCACAAAGCAGGCCCTGAGAAAAACAAATACTAATTGTATAAAACCTCAAACTTTATCCTATGTAGGATAAATAGGCTAATCCATGCCTGGGTCATGATAAGAGCTTAAGCAGATCAGGGTTTGCATCCTTGTTCTGCCATTCAGAAGTTACATCAGTTCTGGGCAATGAATTAAACACTGGAAGACGTGGTTGGTGGCCAGCTTGGGTCCGCTTGGCCGAGTGATCCATTCTGTCTCCCTGGTGCTGCTAGTAGCATCTGGCTGCAGCCCCATCCCTCACAGCTGTCTCCCACTAAAGGGAGCTGCCTGCTGGAAAGTGCCTAAGAGATCAGGTTCCCAGGCTGAGGGCAGACGACAGTGATTGAGTGATGGATGATGTTATTATTCAGTCACTAAGTCTGACTTTTTGTGACCCCGTGGACCACAGCACGCCAGGCTCTGCTGTTCTTTACTCTCTCCTGGAGTTTGCTCAAACTCATGTCCATGGAGTCAATGATAGTATCTAACCATTTCATCCTCTGCCACCCGCTTTTCCTTTTGTGATTGATAAGTAAGTAAGTGTTAGTCGCTCAGTCGTGCCCAACTCTTTACAACCCCATGGTCTGCAGCCCACCAGGCTCCTCTGTCCATGAGATTTTCCAGGCAAAGATACTGGAGTGGGTCGCCATTTCCTTCTCCAGGGGATCTTCCCAACCCAGGGATCGAACCCGGGTCTCCTGCACTGCAGGCCAATTCTTTACCGACTGAGCTACAAGGGAAGCAAGCCCCTTTGTGATGGATACCAGGGAGCAAAATGTCAGGCTAAGACAACTGTCCTGTCCTCTCCTGCTTCCCTTTTCTTGTATGGATTTCACCCAATTTGCTGCTGCTGCTGCTGCTGCTGTCGCTTCAGTTGTGTCCGACTCTGTGCGACCCCATAGACGGCAGCCCACCAGGCTCCCCCGTCCCTGGGATTCTCCAGGCAAGAACACTGGAGTGGGTTGCCATTTCCTTCTCCAATGCATGAAAGTGAAAAGTCAAAGTGAGATCACTCAGTCATGTCCGACTCTTAGCGACCCCATGGACTTCAGCCCACCAGGCGCCTCTGTCCGTGGGATTTTCCAGGCAAGAGTCCTGGAGTGGGGTGCCACTGCCTTCTCCCAATACTACACTTTCAAAAAACCCTATGTGTGACAATCCCTGTCTTGGATTCTGATACGAGTGGACCTAACACAAGATGCACTCACTGAACACCAGTGTTCTCTTACTTGAAGAGGGTCTCATAATACTTTTAACAAGGGTTGTTGTGAGAATTAAGTGTGAGCATGTCTGTGAAGGGTGGTTTCTGTTAGAGAGTTTCATCACTGCTGCAACATAATTACTACCACTTGTTCTCATCCAGCTCAGTGCATTTCTTTTCTTAAAATTGTTATTATTTTTAAACATTCTCCTTTCATTTATTTTTTTTGGCCAAGTTGGGCAGCATGCAGGATCTTAGTTCCCCAGCCAGGTATCGAACCTCTGTCCCCACAGTAGAAGCACAGAGTCTTAACCTGCTGGACCACCAGGGAAGTCCCCCGCACAGTGCGTTTCAGTAAGTGGTTCTGGGAATCCCAGTAAGTGGATATTTTCTATATTTTCCTATTCATATGAACCCATACACCAAACATAATATTATTCTCTCTGACCTCAGTAAATAACAACTAAGATATATGTCCTTCAAGAATTACTTGCTTTAGCCCCTACTACCATATAAGCATACAGTTTTATTCTGCTCTTGTTATCAACTACCAGAAATATTGCAAATCCAAGCCTCACAAAGATCTAATGCACCCTTCATCTCCCAAACTTGCTAAGACTCTTGAATCCATTCAGGAGATGGAATATTATATTGTAATTTGGAAGAATTTGTCTGGATATAAAGTTTAGGTTTTCAAGTATTAAAGAGAAATGAATTTCAATGAGTCTGTGGTCTTAGGTGAGGTAAAATTACAAAAATAAATAAGAATAAATAAAATATAATATTTGTACATATATATATATACACACACACACACACATATATCGGAGAAGGCAATGGCACCCCATTCCAGTACTCTTGCCTGGAAAATCCCATGGACAGAGAGGCCTGGTGGGCTGCAGTCCATGGGATCGCTGGGAGTCGGACACGACTAAGTGACTTCACTTTCACTTTTCACTTTCATGCATTGGAGAAGGAAACGGCAACCCACTCCAGTGTTCTTGCCTGGAGAATCCCAGGGACAGGGGAGCCAGGTGGGCTGCCGTCTATGGGGTCGCACAGAGTCGGACACGACTGAAGCAATTTAGCAGCAGCAGTAGCATATACATATATACATATATATATATATATATATATATATATCTTAGCACTTCAACTAGACCCACTGTCTCCTTGGCCTAAGGCCATACATCCCCGGCCACATTCAATGCCTCCCTCTCTGCATAGGTTCAAGGACTTTGTCTTGGATACATGAAGCATGAAATCTGCAAAGACGCTGGCCAGCTTCACCGCTGTCTTCAGGAAGTACGGCAAGAAAGTAATTCAAGCAGAATAAATTGTGCAGAATGAATGAATTAGTCAACACTAGGAGGATTTAAGGATACTTCATCACCACATAGCTGTGGTTGCCCAGAAAAGTTCATGAAAATGCTCTTTTCAAATGAGGATCGCAGACTGAGCACAAGACTTGTACACTGTAGGATATACATGCATATATATAAATATATACAATCTTATATCTGTATCTTTATGTATATAGAATATATAAAAATCTCCTCTGGTTGATCTGACAAGGTATCCAGGTAAAATATGCAAGTGGTTCAAAAATAGGAATTCTTTAAATTGTCATCCGTCTCTCTGTAGCTGCAAGGCAGAGGTCTTTGCACCAGATGGTTGATTCCTGTTAGCTGAATAGCAAGGCACATGTCAATGGGAACAAACCAGTTTTTGCTGGTTTTTAGTTTCCAATTATTATTCAGTTCATGTCAAGTTTCAAGTACTGGAAAGTGATAAATTGTGTGTTACGGTCATTTTCCTCCTTTCTTACTAAATGAGAAAACCTTACTGGTTACATCTTAGCCATTCCAAAACGTCTCTGACTTTCTCATTTACGTAATTTTATCTGGTTTTACTATGAAAGATTCCATAGGGAAATATGGAGGAGATAAAGAAGTGTATAAGCCAAAAATTAAAAAAAAGTAAAAAAAAAAAATCTATTCATCAACAATAGCAGAACAGTCTTTAGTTTAGCATTTATTGCAGAAGCTTAAAACTTAGATTCTGTATATTTATGACCCAAAGGGGGCACTCTGGGACCAGATGCTTGTGACTATAAAAATATTTCCAGAAAACTCTGTCATTAAACATTTTATTCGTCTGCTTCAAGCCCTTCACACGTTTGTCATTGAAAGATCATCATTTAAGATCAAGGACAAGAAGTGTAATATGAATCATACCATAATTGATGTCACTCTTTCCTGTCAAGGGAACATACCTTATGTTTGCTTTGCAATTTTTTTCTCCTATATGCAAAACCTAGGGAAAGATTTATTCTATTCAAATCAATTCTATATTTGTCTAGCAGTTTGCACTGCTTTCTGGTTGACATAGCCAAGACAGAAAGCAGAGTTCAAATGAAATTCCTATTGTTAAATATTTCTCTGATGGTTAAATCAGTTGATGTTTTCTTAATACTCCCTTATTTTTGAAAACATCCATTCACTGATTTTTTTTTCATTTCACAAGATTATTAAGTGGCTAACCATTTGGATTAAAAGGATTATTATTTTTTAAGATTTTTTTTTTTTTTTTGATGAGGACACATTTTAAAGTCTTCATTGAATTTGCTACAATATTGCTTCTGTTTTATGCTTTGGTTTTTTTGGCCAGGAAGCATGTGGGATCTTAATTCCCTGACCAGGGATGAAACACACACTCCTGCCATTGGATGGTAAAGTCCTAAAACCACTATATCACCAGGGAAGTCCCTACAAGGATTATCAAAACAGGATACTTGTATATGAAACTCATAGCACATGGAGGAGGCAGACAGGAAATCAGAGAATTGTGACCACTTACAGTGCACTGTGATGGAGTGATACACATGGGATTAGAGCAGGGGAGGAAAGGGAGAAGGGTCTCTTAAGATGAGGGAAGGCTTGATAAAGAGATGACATTTGAGCTGACACTCTTGAGTAGGGATGTTCTTAGAGAACGGGAGGAGATGAGCATTTCAAAGGGATGGAACAGCATGGAGCAGTTACACTGGGATCTGCCTACATTCTTAATGCAGCTAAAGCCATTGTTAACTGCTAGCCCTTAAGAAGTGATTTGTTTCTTGTAAATATCAATATATGGTGAGTTCTTGAGGGCTTATGTTATATTGAAACATTGTTTCCATTGTCTATATTAAATGGTCAGCAAGCATTTCCTGCAAAGGGCAAACATATTTTAGATTCTGTGGATCATACAGTCTCTGCTGCAACTATTCAAGCCTGATGTAGGACAGAAATAGTCATAGAAAATCAGTAAACAAGTTTGTGGCTATGTTTCAATAAAATGTTACTTATGGACATTGGTATTTTAATTATATAATTTCCATATATTATTTCTTGTGAAATAGTATTCTTCCTTTAATTTCTTCCAACTTTTAAAAGGCAAAACTCATTCTTAGTGCAAAGGTTTCACAAAGCAGCCTCTTTTTGTTCATCCCCTGATCCATACTGTGAGGAAGGGTTGTTTCTAAGCAGAGAAGTGAGTTTTAATGAGGCATTTTCTATGGTTTGTCTTCAACAGAGAGCACACTCCACTGGAGAACACAGTACTAGTAAAACTTCCCTCCTATTTTTAGGACTGCTCTCTGTGAAGGAGCCATAAAGAAGGAACCAGGGTGACTGTGATTGATGTCAGCACCTAGCCTAGTACACCAACATTCAGCTTGAGCTCTAAAGTCTGCCTTCAGGAAAAAATAGACATTTCTGACATCCTAACCATCAGAAATCAACGGCATTTCAAAAGAGCCATGAAACCATGATTAATAAGGTCCAGAAGTACCTTTGAAATAAGAAAAACCAAACTACAACAAAATAAGAAACAAAGCCAAACAAAACCCAAACCACTACCTCTAAAATTACATTTTAATTTATAGTGTAAGTATATCCTGATTTTGCATATCCTCCTTATATTCATACATAGTATAAGTAGTGGCAACACTCCTTTCCTTAGTCATGTTGGTGAGCCGTGGGTCACCATGTCTTCTATTACCCTGGGTGAATCTGAGACAGAACAGTGCAGCCTTCTGATTCCATGTCCTCCGGCTGTCTGGACCAGAAGCATCTTATCCACATCACCCTCCGGGAGATGGGAAACAAGCACATTGTATGTGGCATTTTTCTCTTGGAGGAAGCAGTGTCACCAAGTCTAAAGCACTCACAGTCTCCCGTGAAGGAGGATGGGCTTCCTGACCCTGGGGATTCCCTCAGCGTGGGGATGGCCCCTGAAACCCTGCTCCTGACTTACGTAGTTGATCCGGAAATGTCTACAAGCCCAGTCGTCCTGCTCTTCCTCCGACATCATCTCCACCGTGATGTCACCATACGCTATGGGCTCTTCTGTAAATGGCCAGTAATGATCACATTTCACCTGAGGGGGCAATAGCATAACCTTTTAAGACCAACAGGCTGGGGAAGAAACAGTCAGTGATCATTTAGAGAAAGCAAATGACTCGCCTCTAAAGGATCATATAGGATTACTGTGAGGATAAAGAATGAAGCAAGAGGAACATACATCTATGTAATGTTTTCTCCTTTTTTTTTCCATCAAAGGGGCCATCATAGTAACTAACTGCATAAACCCATATGATTTTAAACATTTTTCTTGGGAAGCCTATAAAATTACACCCACACATTTTTAAAAATTTTAATTGGAGGATAATTGCTTTAGAATATGGTATTGGCTTCAGCCATAAAGCAACGTGAATCAGTCACAGGTACACATATGTCCCCTCCCTTCTAAGCCTCCCTTCCCCGCCACGGTGAGCACATTCCTTGGCAGTGGCTGGTGAGGTTTTACTGCTAAGTGAGACTGAATTCTTTACTTTCAAAGGACTGGAAGTACTTACCCTCCTCTTCTCATTACATTGAGTGAGCATGACAATAATCTGGGACTTCTGTTGCAGGACCATCTTCCAGAAGTCATTTCTGGTTTCAGGCAGTGGCCCCTGTGTGGCAATGTATTCCTGGGGTGAATTGTACCCCTGGAAGACAAAGACAAAGTTGTCACTTAAGGAGCTAAAGTGAAAGTCACTCAGTCATGTCCAACACTTTGCAACCTCAAGGACTGTAGCCCACCAGGCTCCTCTGTTTGTGGAATTCTCTGGGCAAGAATACTGGAGTGGGTTGCCATTCCCTTCTCCAGGGGATCTTCCTGACCCGGGGATCAAACCCAGGTCTCTTGCATTGCAGGCAGATTCTTTACCATCTGAGCCACCAGGAAAGCCTTAAAATCAACACCAATTGCTGTTCCACACAAATGAGAAGCAACTGAGAATTTACTGGGGAGAAACCTGGTAAAGGATCATGCACCTATATTATGTTTTCTCCATTTTTTTTCCATTAAAGAGACAGTCATAGTAACTAACTGCACAAATCCGTGTGGTTTTAAACATTTTTCTTGGGAAGCTACAAAATCACACCCACGCCTTTCTACAATAACAATCACGTGTCTATACAGATACATTTTAAAAGCACAGGTTGGCGCTGACACTGAAATTTAAGCATAGGAAAGTAGACCTTTGGTATAATTATCTACTTTCACTAGTCCTTTTCAAAGATATTTGAACATTATTATTCTCTGGGCTCCCTCCCCTCCCTGCCATTCTTTATTCTAAAATGGAATAATGGAAACTGTTCTTTATAGTTGAACTGCTTGGTGAAGAATGACTCTCTATTGAACTGTTCGACTCCTCTCTGCAGCTGTAATAGTCTTCCTCTGGCTGGGGTAGAATTTGGATGCCTGATTTTGTTTGTTTGTCTGTTTTTGGATGCCTGATTTAAGGAATTTTTTTTTTTTTTTACTTACAGGAATGTAGTTGGCATTGATGTAGTCTGCACCTTCCTCTTCATTCATGGAGATCAATCTCACTCGGCTAAAGTCATCTGTAAAGAATAAAGAGAAAAATATTAAACATAACAGCAGAAGGGTGCAGTTACTATGAAGAATAGTATGGAGGGTCCTTAGAAACTAAACACAGAGTAACTACATGATCCAGCAATCCCACCCTGGGTGTATATCTGGAAAAGATGAAAAGTTTAGTTTGAAAAGATGCAGGCACCCTAACGTTCAGTGCAGCACTACTAATAGTAGCCAAGACCTGGAGACAACCTCAGAGGCTATCAACAGATGAATGGAGAAAGAAGATGTGGTAAACATACACAATGGAATAGCACTCAGGCATAAAAAGGAATGAAATAATTCCATTTGCAGCAACTTAGATGGACTAGGGATGACCACACTAAACGAAGTAAGTCAGACAAAAAAAGACAAATATCATCTATCACTTCTATGTAGAATCTTAAAAAAATGATGCAAATGAACTTATTTATAACACAGAAATGGACTCACAGATATAGAAAATAAGTTTATGGTTACCAAAGGGGAAATGAGTGGGGCGGGGGATGGGGGATAAATTAGGAGCTTGGGATTAATAGATACAAAACAAAAGAGAAAAAAAGAAAAACATTCAGAATGTAATGAAGACTTGTCAAGACAATTCTATACTCAATATTTGTACCCCAAATCAAGTTAAATTGGTCAGTGATAGGGTAGGTAAAGTTTATTTTAGCTTTATATTTTAGCCATATCTCAATCTTAGTTTCTTGTTTAAATAAATATATAAATATCTCCCAACCACTATTTCCTCCCCACCAGCCTTCCTGTTCTTAAAAGAGTGGTCTCTAGATTTGCAGGGAATTGTGGAGAATATGTAGAGGAACTAAAATATCTGGTGGGTTGTATGAAGGCTATCGAATGTAACCTAAACCTAGGATTTCCATTTCACTCAAGTCTTCCCTGGTAGCTCAGCTGGTAAAGAATCTGCCTGTAATGCAGGGGACCCCAGTTTGATTCCTGGGTTGGGAAGATCCACTGGAGAAGGGATAGGCTATCCACTCCAGTATTCTTGGGCTTCCCTTGTGGCTCAGCTGGTAAAGAATCTGCCTGCAATGAGGGAGACCTGGGTTTGGTCCCTGGGTTGGGAGGATGCCCTGGAGAAGGGAAAGGCTACCCACTCCAGTATTCTGGCCTGGGGAATTCCACAGTCCATGGAGTAGCAAAGAGTCGGACATGACTGAGCAACTTTCACTTTCACTTTCTGGGATATCCAGAGAACTCACTATCTCTGGGAAGCCTAGAGAAAAGAAGATGGTGTTGATGGGCTTTTTGTAAATGGACTTCAAATGAAGATAATAAATCCTGAAATGCATACAGACAGAAAGTGTTATATGATAATATTGTGCTGTGCTGTGCTAAGTCGCTTCAGTCTTGTCTGACTCTGTGCAACCCCATGGACTGTGCAGCCTTCCAGGCTCCTCTGTCCATGAGATTCTCCAGGCAAGAATACTGGAATGGGTTGTCATGCCCTCCTCCAGGGGATCTTCCTGACCCTGGGGTCGAACCTGCAGCTCCTGCAGCTCCTGCATTGCAGGCAGGTTCTTTATCACTGAGCCACCAGGGAAGCTCACAATAATATTCAGTTCAGTTCAGTTCAGTCGCTGTGTCTGACTCTTTTCGACCCCATGAATTGCAGCACGCCAGGCCTCCCTGTCCATCACTAACTCCCGGAGTTCACTCAGACTCACGTCCATCGAGTCAGTGATGCCATCCAGTCATCTCATCCTCTGTTGTCCCCTTCTCCTCCTGCCCCCAATCCCTCCCAGCATCAGAGTCTTTTCCAATGAGTCAACTCTTTGCATGTGGTGGCCAAAGTACTGGAGTTTCAGCTTTAGCATCACTCCTTCCAAAGAACACCTAGGACTGATCTCCTTTAGAATGGACTGGTTGGATCTCCTTGCAGTCCAAGGGATTCTCAAGAGTCTTCTCCAACACCACAGTTCAAAAGCATCAATTCTTCGGTGCTCAGCCTTCTTCACAGTCCAACTCTCACATCCATACATGACTACTGCAAAAACCATAGCCTTGACTAGACAGACCTTTGTTGGCAAAGAAAAGTCTCTGCATTTTAATATGCTATCTAGGTTGGTCATAACTTTCCTTTCAAGGAGTAAGTGTCTTTTAATTTCATGGATGCAATCACCATCTGCAGTGATTTTGGAGCCCACAAAATAAAGTCTGATACTGTTTCCACTGTTTCCCCATCTATTTCCCATGAAGTGATGGGATCAGATGCCATGATCTTCGTTTTCTGAATGTTGAGCTTTAAGCCAACTTTTTCACTCTCCACTTTCACTTTCATCAAGAGGCTTTTGAGTTCCTCTTCACTTTCTGCCATAAGAGTGGTGTCATCTGCATATCTGAGGTTATTGATATTTCTCCTGGCAATCTTGATTCCAGATTGTGTTTCTTCCAGTCCAGCGTTTCTCATGATGTACTCTGCATGTAAGTTAAATAAGCAGGGTGACAATATACAGCCTTGATGTACTCCTTTCCCTATTTGGAACCAGTCTGTTTTTCCAGTCTGGTCCTAACTTGCTTCCTGACCTGCATACAGGTTTCTCAAGAGGCAGGTCAGGTGGTCTGGTATTCCCATCTCTTTCAGAATTTTCCACAGTTCCTACCTAATTTTGTCAAAAACCCTCATGAAGGAGGCTTCTCTGTAAAGGTTTGCAATTTTCCCTTCTTTCCCAGCCCCCACTAGAGTGTAGCAGAGAAGAATGTTAAATTTATATTAGAATGTGTTTTAATGGTCCTATTAAGTACTTTGTGAATCTTTTTCTTTGAATGTTGCTTTTACTGCAAAATCCTAAGGAAGAGCAGAACTTGCCAGAAGTAAGAAAGAAGCCTTTTTCACACCTTGCATTTCCTTTCTATTTGCCTCCTTCCACTGTCAATGAATTGATTGAAAATAGGTTATGAGCACAATTTATCTTATCCCTTATTTGGCTAAGACATTTTGATCTCCCGAGGGTCAAAGGGTCAGTTTTTTCTGTTCAGATACAATTTGTTTAAAAGCATGATAATTAAATCTTCCTACACACAACAAGATCTAATGATATCAAAGCACCAATGCAGTCAATGCAATTGCAGACATGGCCTTGGGGATACAGATCATTCCTGGCCTGGCTAGAGGTTGGTGGAACTGATTCATCTGCCATAACAGCCCTTCTGCCTTTGGAAGACAAGAGCAGGATCAGCATTATTGACCGTCTTACATGGTAGGATGTTTGTATAACGATTTTTACATCGGTTCAGTGGAAGGTCTGCAGCAAAGTGTGGAATATCCAGTCCAATCAACTTCAATTCCTGTAAATGACAGAAAAAATTTAAGATTCCATCAGAGGGATTATTTGATAGAAGTCATTTGCAAAGAATAAGAAGAAAAATATTAAAAGTTAAGAGTGGGAAAGTGTAGCCAGTATGTTGTACAGTATAGAGTTTCCTTAAAAACTAAAAACAGAGTTACCACATGATCCAGCAATCCCACTCCTGTGGAACTGGATTATTGTCCACACTGGATTATTGCTCATAGTGGATTATTTTTCACTTCTTGCCTCTAATAGAACTACCACAATGATCACACCCCTTTGTCTTATGATGTTGCAGGGGCTTCCCTGGTGGCTCAGATGGTAGAGAATCTGCCTGCAATGCAGGAGACCCAGGTTTCATTCCTGGGTCTGGAATATCCCCTGGAAGAGGAAATGGCAACCCACTCCAGTATTCTTGCCTGGAGAATCCCATGGACAGAGGAGTCTGGTGGGTTATAGTCCATGGGGTCACAGAGAGCAGACACAACTGAGTGACTAACACTTTCACTTTTCTTTCGGCTCCCTTTTGAAACAGAGTGTACTTCTCCATTCTACTGCTGTCACCTTGCTTTGGGCCAACGAAGTTGGGTGGAACTCATGTCCAATCTGAAGCTTTAAATGTGTTTGCTCAGCTTGATTTGCTTGCCTGGGCTTCTGCCATATGGTGGAAAAGAATGTGCCCAGAGAAACTGCTGATCCCAGGATGAGAAGACGCATGGAACAGACCTGACCCTGACTCACAGCCTGAAGCAGAACCATCTCAGCTGTCCCCCAGCCCCACGAGGGAGAGAAATAAGTGTTGTAGGTCACCGGGATTTTGAGGTCATGTCTTACGTAGTTTTACTGCAGTAGTGGCTAACTAATGTAATACATAAATATCTTGGATAACTAGGTGATCCCTGAGAGAAGGTAAAAATTGTGTGTTACACTCTCAGGGTGTGGAAGATTGGAAAACAGATATGTTTCCGAGTTTTCAGGAATACAAGGTAACTTGAAATTTATGCAGTTTGCAAAAATATTTCCTATTCTATGAGAAATTGTGGGTATTTCTCCTATAAGCAATGAACTTTCAAGAAAGTATAATAAAGGAGAGAGTGAGGAACAAAAAGTATGGAACACTCTCCATGTTACAAGATATTGGATTGACAGTCACTAGAAGTCTGTCTGTTCTATGATCTGTTGGATCATAGAAAGAGCAAGAGAATTCCAGAAAACATCTACTTCTGCTTCACTGACTATGCTAAAGCCTTTAACTAGGTGGATCACAACAAACTGTGGAAATTCTTAAAGAGATGGGAATACCAGACCACCTGACCTGTCTCCTGAGAAACCTGCATGCAGGTCAAGAAGAAACAGAACCAGATGTGGAACAACAGACTGGTTCCAAATTGAGAAAGGAGTACATCAAGACTGTATATTGTCAACCTGTTTATTTAACTTACATGCAAAGTACATCATGAGAAATGATGGGCTGGATGAAGCACAGGCTGGAATCAAGATTGCCAGGAGAAATGTCAATAACCTCAGATATGCAGATAACACCACCCTTATGGCAGAAAGTGAAGAGGAACTAAAAAGCCTCCTGATGAAAGTGAAAGAGGAGAGCGAAAAAGCTGGCTTAAAACTCAACATTCAGAAAACGAAGATCATGGCATCCAGTCCTATCACTTCATGGCAAATAGATGGGGAAACAGTGGAAACAGTGACAGACTTTATTTTCTTGGGCTCCAAAATCACTGCAGATGTAACTGCAGCCATGGAATTAAAAAGCATTTGATCCTTGGAAGAAAAGCTATGATAAACTTAGACAGTGTATTAAAATGCAGAGGCATTTCTTTGCCAAAAGAGGTCCATATAGTCACAGCTATGGTTTTCCCAGTAGTCAAGTACGGATGTGACAGATGGACCTTAAAGAAGTCTGAGCTCCAAGGAACTGATGCTTTTGAACTGTGGTGTTGGAAAAGACTTTTGAGAGTACCTTGGACAGCAAGGATATCCAACCAGTCCATCCTAAAGGAAATCAATCCTGAGTATTCATTGGAAAGACTGATGCTGAAGCTGAAGCTCCAATACTTTGGCCACCTAATGTGAAAAGCCAACTCACTAGAAAAGATCCTGATGCTGGGAAAGATTGAAGGCAGGAGGAGAAGGAGATGACAGAGGATGAGATGGTTGGATGGCATCACCAACTCAATGGACATGAGTTTGAGCAAGCTCCAGGAGATGGTGAAGGTCAGGGAAGCCTGGAGTGCTGCAGTCCATGGGGTCACAAAGAGTCAGACGCAACCGAGCAACTGAATAACAACAAAGAAATCTGGTAATGAAACTGCAAAATAAGGATGGAGCAGTAGTGGGTGGGCAAACCCTTCCATGAAAATAGGAACATTCAAATATTTGCTTGTGTGTATCAGGACTATTATAAATTCTGTTATCAGAAACTGCATTGTTACAGCAATTTTTATATATACAGACAACCAACATACCTCAGAAAGTCTACATTACTGGAAAAGGGGATTTCTGAGCTGTTATGTGTGTGGAAGGAAACAAGGGGTTGGAGTCAGACTACCTGAATTTGCCCAGAGGCATCATTTATGTTGTGGTCTACAAGAATGGTGCTCCCTGGAGTTGTGCAGTGCATAACCAATGCAGCAGATCCCATACAAATCTGAAGGCAATATTATGTAACCATATGTCTAGGTAACCAACCACAAATGGGGTTACATAGATAGTATGCATTTTTCTAAATGACTATTAAGTGAAGAAGTATAGACACCACTTGCTGGAAATTTTATTTACTTACATGGGATGCTGGGGCTTCCCCAGTGGCTCATCAGTAAAGAATCTCCTTACAATGCAGGAGACGCAGGAGACACAAGTTTAATCCCTGGATCGGGAAGACTCCCTGGAAGCGGCCATGACAACTAACTCCAGTATTCTCACCTGGAGGGTCACATGGACAGAGGAGCCTGGCGGGCAATGGTCCATCGGGTTGCAGAGAGCGGACACAACTGAAGCGACTGAGCCTGCACAGGATGCTACTCTTCATGATTCCTCCCAATTATTACTTCAAAGAATCAGAAGCTGGAGGAATACTTTTCAGGGGAAGGAATTTTGGAGCGCCTTTGAAAGACTTTTGAGAGGAGCTGGAGACATTTGATCATGTTTTGAGAAATTGAACAGGGAAACTTTGTGTGTGTGTGTACATGTGTGTGTGTGTGTGTATGTGCCTTTAGTGTCTTGATTCAAGTGCTCATGCAAAGCAAATATTGTAGACACCCAGTTCTTGGGATTCCTGCTGCATCCACAAAGAAGTTTGTCGGTAGCTTAGGGTGTGTGTTAAATGAAATTGGAATGCAAGCTGTAGACGGCATGGATAAATTGACTTGATTATCCAGATTTCTCTCTTCCTTTGATTTTTTTTAAAAATCATTTTTGGCTATTCAAACTCACAAAATGTCAAGCTCTTGGCCCAAGTCGAAGTCAATCTCAAGACCAACAGTGCTGACTTTGATCTGCAATTTACACATTTGGATGTTTTTCCTATCTCAGTCAAAATCCTTGTTTGCCAAATGCCATCAAACAGAAGTTTGTCATTTTTCCTTTATAACTGTTTTTTTTTTTCATTTTAAAAATGATTGTCAAAGACTGATAATATTGTTCTTGTAAGAACCAAAACTTATTTTTAGCAAACTTCAACCTAACCAGTGTTATTTTTAGGTTACCTCCTTTTGGCAGCTCTAAGCTTAAATGATGTTTCCTTTGCTTAAAATATTTTGGAAACATACCTCCTTTGGGGAGTGTCTTTATAGATAAAACTGTCTAAATTTTCATCTATTTCATTTAAATAAAGTTATATAAATGAATTTATTTATTTATGTAAATACCTGGTTTATTTTGGTGGAGCACTTATAAAGGGTGTGCATGTATGCCCAGTTATGTCTAACTCTTTGTGACTCCATGGAGCCCGCCAGGGTCCTCTATCCATGGGATTTTCCAGGCAAGAATGCTGGAGTGGATTCCATTTCCTCTGCCAGGGGATCTTGCCAACCTAGAGATCGAACCTGTGTCTCCTGCATTGGCGGACTGATTCTTTACCACTGAGCCACCTGGGAAGCCTTTATAAACTGTAGGGTCTTGAAAAAGTAGGTTAACTAGTTCTCTCATTGTTTAATTCTCTGTAACCTGTTGTTAGTTTAATTATGTGTAAGATAAGGTTAATAATTTTTCCATACCTTTCTGATATATGGTGACTATCATACGGAATGATTAAGCTTAGTTAATATCAACGCAACACTTACTGATCATGACTGAAATGCTTCTGCTAGGATTCTTTGTTTTGCTTTGTCTGGCTCCATTATTTCTCCCTCCTTTGCCATTTGTGCTAACTGTACAACTCTCTCTGCTAAGCCCTCACTTTGCAGACAGAGTGATCAACCACAGGAAAAGGCCTCCGGTATGAAAAGAAACTGTGGAAACAGATTGAGAGTGAGCACTGGAGCACATATGGGAGCTGACTAGCTGATAGAACTTTAATTGTGTGTTGCCTTCCTGCTATAAATGCCTAAAGTTGATAAGAGACGTTTAATTGGCTGAACACTGTAAATGTAAATTGCCAAAGTTAAATTGCAGCAAAGCAGGGAAGGCAAGGGTACACAAAATGCCTTGCAATCTTTTGTAATTTAGCCTGTCACTAGGTAGGAAATTAAATACTAAGTTTCTAGCCCAGTAGCTTCGCAGTTATTTTCTTTCCAGCCAGATGGAAACTCCAGTGGCTTAAATCTTCATGAACGCAAAGTATGAGGTGATAGCCTGAAACCCACATCCTTCATTTTTGAATTTTCTTTCGCCAGTTTTGTTTCTAATATAATTTATCATTGTGGGTTTTTTCCTAGGTTACTCAGTCATCTATCGTGGGCTAAATCTGATCCCTCCAAAGATATGTCCATATTGGAACCTTGTTAAGAGAGAGTCTTTGCAGTTGTAATTAAGAATCACAAGATAAGATCATTCTGTATTATCTGGATGGGTTCTGAAGCTAATGGTAAGTGTCCTTATAAAAGTCCCAAGGAGGGACTTTCTTGGTGGTCCAGTGGTTAAGACTCCAGGCTTCTAATGCAGGGGATGTGGGTTCAATCCCTGGTCGAAGAAGTAAAGTCCCACATGCCATGTGGCATGATCAAGAAAAAAAAAGATGGAGGCAATGTCCAACATTAAATAAGAGTAAAATAAAACAAAATAAAATATAACAGAATAAAAGAGAGAAGAAGAGAGCCATATGAGGATGAAGGCATTGATTAGAGCTATATATAGCTACAAGCCAAAGATGCCTGGGTCCACCAGAAGCTGGAAGAGACAAAGAGAGATACTCCCCTTGAGCCTTCGGAGGGAGCATGGCCTTGCTAGCACTTTAATTTTAGACATCTGGCCTCTAGAACTGTGAGAAAGTACATTTCTATTGTTTTAAGTAATCATGATTATGGTAATTTGTTGTGGCAGCCCCCTAGAAAACTAAGAGAGTGACTGAAGCCAGTGGCAGTCTGTGTTGTGCTGGCTGTGTTTGAAGCATACAGTCTTGAAAATCAGAGCACAAACACACTCACTGTGTTTGTCAGGTTGGGTTGCTGTAAGAAAATACCACAGGCTGAGCAGCTGGAACAGAAATGCACTTGTCATAGCTGTGGAAGCTAAGATGTCCAAGAATACGGCACTGGCAAGGTAGGTTTCGGTGGTGGCTTCCCTGGTGGCTCAAATGATAAAGAATCTATCCGCAATGTGGAGTCCTGGGTTTGATCCCTGGGTCAGGAAGATCCCCTGGAGAAGGGAATGGCTACCCACTCCAGTATTCTTACCTGGAGAATCCCATAGACAGAGGAACCTCATGGGTTATAGTCCATGAGGTTGCAAAGAGTCAGACACTACTGAGCAACTAACACACACACACACATATAGGTGCGTATGTGTGTGTGTGTGTGTGTATAATGTACACTAAGTCTAACTGTAAGTGACTAACATTTTCACTTTCACTTCAAAGTAGGTTTCATTGTGAGGCTTCCCTTTGTTTGTAAGTGGCCACCATCATGGCTGTGTGCTTCCATGATCTCTTGTTCATGTGTACATGGTGGGCATTGGGAGGAAGAGGCATCCTTCCTCGGAGGCATCATTTATGCTGTGGTCTACAAGAATGGTGCTCCCTGGAGTTGTGCAGTGCATAACCAATGCAGCAGATCCCGTACAAATCTGCCTTCAATTAAGGAGACCAACGTTCTCAATCTTTGAGTCAAGAAGATCCTCTGGAGAAGGGAATAGCTACCCACTCTAGTATGCTTGCCTGGAGAATCCCAAGGACAGAGGAACCTGGTGGGTTATAGTCCATGGGGTCACAAAGAGTCAGACACGACTGAGGCAAGCATGCACAGCAACAGTTTAGATTTTAAACTGAGTGATAGTCACTCAGTCATGTCCAACTCCCTGCGACCCCATGGACTGTAGCCTGCCAGGCTCCTCTGTCCATGGGATTCTCCAGGCAAGAATATTGGAGTGGGTTGCCATTTTTTAAACTGAACATAATTCAACATAACAATTTTGGGAATAATGCTCTCTCTCTCTGGTTTAGCCACGTGGTTCCAGTAAGAATTCCTGTTCTTCTGTGATTCTGCCCTCCCTGGCTGCAGACAGTGTGAGCTGTTTTATGGATACTGAAACCCCCACCAGGTGGAAGAAGTTAACTATATGATGACTAGACTGTAGCCATGACACAAGCTGCCACAATTTTGAGAATTGGCCTCAAAGAAACAGAAACGAATAGACTCTGGAATTGAAGAGTAACTGTACCTAAAACAACCAAGACTCTGGAATTGAAGAGTAACTGTACCTAAAACAACAAGATGATGCTAGTCAGACCACTGATGACCAGTTTCAAGATGACTGTCAGAACTGACTCCTGTTTCTGCATGTAGCTCCGTCCTTCTGTCTATAAAAGCTCTTGCCCACTGGTCGTTAGTGGGGAGAGTTGGCCTTTGGACAGGCATCCAAAATAAAGCAAACTTGCCTTTCCAACCATCTGGCCTCTAATGGTTTTTGAGCAATTCCACTTTCAGCAACACTCTGAGGCTGTCGGTGGTTCCATAATCCACTATGAGAAAGAGGTTGGATTGGGCCAGAGAAAGTGAGGCCAAGACAGAGAGAGAAGTAGAAATGAGAGATTTCTATTTCTTTAAAGAGGGGTTCTCTTGCCCCTGATTTTAGCCATTTCTGAGTCTCAGCTGCTTCCCTGCTCCCCTCCCGGTATAGTCACTCAATCCTCCCTTTGATTATATGAGATATCTTAGTTTTCATTTGAACAAGTTCCCTTTATGTTTGGTCTAAACCAGTTTGAATTGTGTTTCTGTCATTCACAGAATTTTTTTCTGTCTGGAAAAAAAAACATATTTTTTTACTGGAAAATGATTCTCTGAATTTTTTTTAAAACTAGTGATGCAATTCAGAAGCACAGTAATAGCTACACTGGGGTTTGATGGCATGAACTGAGAGTACTTCAGCAAAGTACTGAAGTTTGCCTGCCAGCAAAGGCAATGACCCTGGTTGTGCCACTGAGATCAAGTCAGCTAGTAGGAATTAAATGACTGCAGCCTTCAACGAAGTTGAAAGTGTACCTGTGCTATATTGTATTGACCAAAAAGTTCATTTGGATTTGTTCGTAAGATGATATGGAAAAATCCAAACAAACTTTTTGGCTAACCCAATCATTTTCATCACCATGATGAGAATTATTTAGATATTTATTTTCTTTTGAGTTTAGCCTTATGTTTTCTTATAAAAAGCCTCCTTCTTTCGTTGGTATACTTTTCTGAAATATCATCTTCCCATTTTGTTATTGTTTAGCTGCTAAGTCATGTCTGACTCTTTTGTGGCCCCATGGACGGTAGCCTGCCAGGCTCCTCTGTCCATGGGATTTCCCAGGCAAGAATACTGGGAGTGGGTTGCCATTCCCTTCTCCAGGGGATCTTCTTAACCCAGGAACTGAACCTGAGTCTCCCCCATTGGCAAGTGGATTCTTTACCACTAAGTCACCACGGAAGCCCCCAACCCTCCCATAGATCTCCATTTCAAATTGGGTTTCTGTTTTTGAGCATCTGGTGTAGCATTTATAATTTCATATGCCAGCTGCATACAATGGATAACTCAGTCAGGCTTTATGTGACATTTCTCAAGACACAGGTGATAGTTGGGGGCTTTGTATTTGATAATGTATGAGACTCTTCTCATCCTTAAATCCCCTGTTGGGATGAATATCCACACCAGGACTCCTGCTGCTTCTTGCAGAACAAAGCTATTCTTGGCTAGTGCAGGAAAAGAAGAAATGAATATGGATAATGAGGAGAAGGCAGCTTTATTCAACAGCCTAGTGTCTCACAGGAAAAAAAAGCCTAAAAAGCTTTAAAAAAAATGACACAATTTAGAAATCACTTTATCTTTCCTGTCTTTTTGGTCTTCGTGAATCACGAGTCACCTGAGCCTTGCTGTAGAAGGCTCCAGACTGTATGCTGAGCTGTGAAATATGTGAGAAGAAAACCTGGGGACCAGCTGTACCCCTCACACTACAGAGATCCTAGACTCATTTCCATCTACTCTGACACACATTCTTGGATTCAAAGAAAAAAGTGTGCTCCAGAAAAAGGAGATGTCGCTAATTTTGTACTTCTTCTACACAAAGCATGTGTAACTCTCTCTAATTTCTCCAAGAAAAGCAAACAAAACCTCGCATATCCAATAGACTGCCAAACTCCTGAGGTTATAAGAAACACCAGGCTCCTCTATGCTCAGGAGACAAGGGGCTCCAGTCCAATTCATCCACCATCCACACTTACCGTGGCCTAAATGACATGAGAAACGCAGTAAAAATCCCCAGAAAGAGAAATTGTTCTGACTCTCAATCCTCAGTTTGCTTCCCCTCACTTTCCATCCCCTGGTTTTCAGTGCTACTGTGGAAAACGTCTCCTGTTGCCATGTTTGTTCACCCCAGTGCCTACATCTATTCTCTCCTTTCCTTCATTTGTGCCACCCAAACACTGACCTACTAAGGGATGACATCCTTCGCTCTGAACCACCACCCTACACAACCCTGAGCCCAGTGATCATTCTGCCTTTTATGAATCACACTCAGCATTGCCCAGTGAGCAGAGGATTGATGCAGGTACAAGTCTGCCAGTTCCAATGCCCCCAGAGGGCAGGAAATACTTTATCTACTCACCTCAAACTGAAGAGAAAATTTATAGTCAGAGTCTTTGGCCATGTCCTTGATGTACGCATCAAAATCATCCAGTTGAACCGGGCTTTGTCAAACACAAAGAAAAGTACATTTTAAAAATCCTGCTGATAGGTGTCACACAATGTTTAACGCCTTACTTCTCAAACATGAACAATTTCCTTGCAGAAAACAGACGTTTTACTTCTCACAGGTTAGCACTCATATTTTTTTAGGGTTAAAATTACCAATCCCTATATAATTAAAAAAGAGAGCCCTATGTGCTTAACTTCCTTGAGATAGGAAAAATCTCTAGATTTTCCATTGACTTTTACTTTAGCAGCAACATATTTCACACACACATATTCATATACACACAGGTATATGTGTTGTTTCTAGAAAACTCCAATTTATAGGGAAAAACAAAGGATTAGCCTGAAGACCTGTTTGAATTATAGTTTTACTTTATTTACTTAACTCTCCTGAGATTTAACATGCTCATCTATGAAATATCATAGGGACACTTACATCGCAAGGTTGACATTTGTATATCATAGACACTTGTAAATTTAAACGGTTTGACAAAGGCAGGGAATTTTGTCTCCCCAGAGAAAAGGCTGGAAGCACATCTCCAGGGAGTTCCCAGTGCCTCGCTCAGAGAGGGCTGTGTTCAGAGCCTTGCACATCTCTAGAAGTCTCAAAACTCTTCGTAAATAAAATAAGGTAGCACATCCGACTTTACATTTCTGCATATGCCACAGAAGTTCCCGCCTTATTTTTGTTTTGTGGAATAAGAATTCAGTTCTATTTTCTGTAGTTGTCTCTAGCTGCTTATCTCTTCTAGGGCTTACCTGTCCCAATCTGTTCTTGGAGCTTCTGCAGGACACAGCACTCTGTCACCTAACCCAAGCCTTTCCACCTTACCAGGGTCCACAGAGTTAGCCTTTCTCTCAGTCTTGCTGCAACTTACTCAGCTTATGTCATCCACCTGTAGTCTTATTTCTTATTAGCAAATACATAGCATATAATAGATATTTGTTCAAAGTTGTTAATTAGCTCCTCTGATTTATTTATGTTAAGATTTTAGTAGATTTTAAGGGTATTATGCCTCCTAGATAATACAAATTGTAATGGTTTTATTTAATAATAATAACACTGACTGGTACCCTTAAGTGCGTGTGTGTGTGTGTGTATGTGAAAATCGCACCAGGGAAGCTCTGTACCCTTAAAACATACTATAAACTGTAAATATGCTTATGCGTTATCTTGCTTGGTTGATGGTTGAGGTTAGACATGGAGAACGTTAGCCTCGTGCTTGGGCTTTCCTGGTGGCTCAGATGGTAAAGACTCTGTCTGTAGTGCAGGAGATGTGGGTTTGATCCCTCAGTCGGGAAGATCCCCTGGGGGAGGAATGGCTACCCACTCTGGTATTCTTGCCTGGAGAATCCCATGGACAGAGGAGCTTGGTTGGCTATAGTCCATGGGGTCACAAAGAGTAGGACATGACTGAGTAACCCGCATACACTTTCACTTCACTTTTCAGAAGGTGCTCCAGAGAGAGCCAAGGCTGAGACAGTTAAGTGAGGAGTTCAAGATCTCAGGGCTACTAGCCAGAGAAAGTGAAAGTGAAGTCGCTCAGTGACCCCATGGACTGTAGCCTACCAAGCTCCTCCGACCATGGGATTTTCCAGACAAGAGTACTGGACTGGGTTGCCGTTTCCTTCTCCAGGAGATCTTCCCGACCCAGGGATTGAACCCAGGACTCCCACATTGTAGGCAGACGCTTTACCTTTTGAGCCACCAGGGAAGTAAGCCAGAGAATGCTAAGGATAACCAAGGAGAAGGACTCCTGGTTAAAAGCTTTCTCATTCAAACTTGCCATCCTTCTAAAAGAACAGCTAACTTGGGCGGGGGGCAGGGAGGGTCCCCTCCCTACTGTCTTTGAGCAATACAGTGACCTTAAAATTGGGCTTGATAATTCTAGTTCTCATCCCCTTAGGAGGAAAATGGGATTAGAAAAAGCAAAAGCAAGAAGGGGAGGAAAAAGAAAGTCAGAGGAAGGACCAGAAAGTAGAAGGAGGGACATCAGGGAGAGGAGGAGAAGAGAGAGAAAGCTGGTAAGGAGCAGAAATCAATCGGGGGCGGAGGGTGGGGGGAGGATTTAGACCAAAGTGGGAAAGAGGAGGTGAGAAAGGAGAGGAATGAAGGTAAGTGGAGAGAGGGAAGGTGGTAATGGTGGGGCATTTGGACTGAAAGAGAAAAGATAAAGAGAAAGTAAATGGAAAGATGGGAAGAGTACCTAAAAAATGACCTGTAAAGAAGGAGAGAGGACTAGAGGGAAAATGAGGAGAGGGAAGGAGGACGTTAGCTTGACATGGGGTTTTGGCTTATGGGCAGGTTCCACCACATCTATACACCACGCCAAACTTGGTCCACCTCCTGCTTCTCCTCTCTGCCTCCATCTTAGGTCCCCTCTTGGTCCTGAGACTCCAACCTCTAACTGCTCTAATCTATGCCTCCGGACCTCACTTAACAACTCAACTAAAAATTTTGGGCAACAAAGTGTTTCTGTCAAATCATTCCTTCCAGCTGACAGCTCCTCTCCCCTGCTTCGGCTGGTCTTGTCTCTCCTACCTCACTTGATAGATGCCAATGGAATGAGTATTAATTTGAAATAGATTCAGGAAAAAAAATATTCTGTCATCTACATGTGCCAAAGCATTATATGTCACTCAAAGCCAAATAGAAATATTTTGGATTAACGTTTCTTTTGTGTTATGTACTGCATTAGCACAGATACCATAGAACTGATGGAAATTGGCTTAATTGGCTCCTTAATGAATTCACCAATATTCTGTCCCAGGCAAGTATCAAGAATAAAGTCTATTTATAGAAACGATCGACTCTTTATGTGTAGAGTTTTCAACTAAAAGCCTAGAGGTGATACTCTAATTAGGCTTTTGAAATCAACTGATAGTTCATTTTCACCCCTCAGAATTATAATTCTTATGACTTAACCATGCAGTAGATAAGTGAAACCACAGGCAAGCTAAAGCAATTATCCTTTTTGATTTATTATAAAGATTTCCTGAGACAGCATTTATCAAAGTATTTGTTATAACATCAAATAGAATAAAAGCCTTTTTCCTGCAATAAGCGTGAAATTTGAAGCTACAAAATGGCAAAGGTTTTTGTACTACTTTGATGCAGCTAAACATTATATATTTTTTATAGATGTAGAAGAGTAGACATCCTTCTGTAAGACTTCTATAATTCCTAACAACCCATTCTTCCTCAGATTTCACGCAGTGAGAGTTTTCCTTATTCTTGAAAAGTGTTCTGTTGGTACACTTTCTTGGTGGTCACTGACATCCATATGTGTAAACACACCAGCACATAACAGCAACACATAATATGCATTTGCCTCTTTCTTAAGCTTCCTTCTATTAAAGACACACAATCTTTTCAATTTGGAAAGTGAAGATCATTATGAAGAATATTTTTAAATGAAATAGTAAGAAAAACTTACTTAGTCAGTTTCCTCTTCTTTAAGCCATTTTTACTCCTGAGAATTAAAAAAAAGAGAAGCAAATTTATCTGGGCTAAAGAATTGATTAACATATGATTAAGCTTAGGGAGCTTTAAATAATTATTGTATATCAGGCACCTCTATTATATTAAATTTTTATTAAACATGCCTAATTTGTTTAATTACTTTCCCTTAAATGAAAAGATAATGATAAAAATTTCAGATTCATTAAAAAAAATTCCTTTAGATTTCAGAAGCAACCTATACTTTATATTTCAGATTTGCAAAAAAGCTGAGTTCTAGAAATATAATTTCTTGCTCCTAGGTATTAAGTTGCTGAAGTGTTTTGTAAATACGTAGAAATATCTACTGGGTAAACACTCCAGGTTCTACAAGCAAGAAGGAAAAAAATTGGGAAATAAAGGTGACAGCTGATGGACAGAGAATGGACATACTGGTTTTTTAATTAAAGACTAAAAATAACATTTTTAAGGTATTTTCAACAAGAATGTGAATTTGTGCTATCAGCATTGCCATGTGTCATAAATTCTCCTATAGCATTGTTCTTATTCAGTTTTGAACAAAGTTTTAAACTATCTGAAGAATTGCACCTATTACCTGCTTGTTTCTGATTCATTAGTAGTCTGCAAACTCAAATACATATAATACTAATTATGCTTCAGCTAGTTACATTTTAAGAGTATTTTAAAGGGTTATTGTTTTCTACCAACATGTAAGATAACTGACCTAAGTTACCTAAAGCTAGGATAGTATCTGCTGAAAGGCTTCATTATTCTATTTAGATTGTCTTAAATAAATGATATTGATACATGATTGAGTGTTACAACTTTTATAAGTAATTTTCAAAGGTCTTGAAATATTGATGGGAGCACCCAGACCTTCAGAGCACAAACAATAGGTAGTAAATAGCCAGTTGTGATCTGAGTACTCTTAGGTGGCAAAATATTTATTGATATTTAAAATTATGAATATTTGGGTACCCCCATTTCGGGAAAGTCTTTAGCAAATGAAATACTACTTCCTCTGGAATTTCATAGCACTTGATTCATGGAGTATTTCTCATGTGGTCTGATGATGAGTTGTGCATGCCCTCCTTGCTAGATTGTCCTTTGCCCTCAGAGCTGAGAACAGTTCATGGAACACCAGAGGGTGGCCAATAAATGCTTATTTAATTGAATTGAAACAAAACATCTTTATTATATCATCCTCACAATTTTGCTTAATGATGCAATTAAGAATTGGATATTAGATTTGGTCTCATGAAGGATCCCACTGGGGAGATGGCACTTGTGGGTGAAGAGGAATAACAGAAGGAAGGACACATTCATAAACGAAAGTGATGTTTCTGTTTTTCCTTTTCTAGTTTCAGAGGGTTTCTATTTCTTCCCAATTCTTAGTGAAGATAATCCATTCAATAGTTCTTGACATTTCTTTTCTCCCTCAGCTTCTTTTTGTCTTCCATATTTGGGATTTAGAAGGAATAAACATTCAGGTTTTTACTTTGCCTCTTCATCGTCTTCCCCCACAGGAAACCCCCCCAAAACAAAAATCCACCGTCATATTGGACAGAGCTGTGCCACATAGGTGTTTGGGAACCTAAAGAAATTACTTCTTGAATAATTTTCTTAAATTGGAGTAATTGCTTTCCAATTGAGTTAGTTTCTAACATACAAAGAAGTGTATCGACGATGTGTGTACCTCTATCTCCTTCCTCTCACCCCTCCCCCACCCCTCTACGCCATTACAGAGCATCAAGCTGAGCTTCCTGTGCTACTGAATAATTACTTTACTCTGCTCTAGTAATGAAGAAAAGTTATGACCAACCTAGATAGCACAATAAAAGGCAGAGATATTATTTTTTTTCTTAATCTGTGTGAATTTCTTTTTTAAAAAATTTATTTTAATTGGAGACTGATTACTTTACAATATTGTAGTGGTTTTTGCCATACATTGACATGAATCAGCCTTGGGTTTACATGTGTTCCCCATCCTGAAACCCCCTTCCACTTCCCTCCCCATTCCATCCTTCTGAGTTATCCCTGTGCACCAGCCCTGAGCACCCTGTCTCATGCACGATCTCAGAGATATTACTTTGCCAACAAAGGCCCTTCTAGTCAGGGCTGTGGTTTTTCCAGTAGTCATGTGTGGATGTGAGAGTTGGACTATAAAGAAAGCTGAGTGCCAAAGAATTGATACTTTTGAACTGTGGTGTTGGAGAAGACTCTTGAGAGTCTCTTGTACTGCAAGGAGATCCAACCAGTCCATCCTAAAGGAGATCAGTCCTGAATATTCATTGGAAGGACTGATGCTGAACCTGAAGCTCCAATACTTTGGCCACTTGATGCGAAGAACTGACTCATTTGAAAAGACCCTGATGCTGGGAAAGATTGAAGGCAAGAGGAGAAGGGGACGACAGAGGATGAGATGGTTGGATGACATCACCGACTCAATGGGCATGAGTTTGAGTAAACGCTGGGAGTTGGTGATGGACAGGGAGGCCTGGTGTGCTGCAATCCATGGGGTCACAAACAGTTGGACACGACTGAACAACTGAACGGAACTGAACTGTAATGATAACTTACTTAACCTTAGGAATCATACATTTACTTCCTGTATGAGGAGCCCATCACTTTAGTGCCTGATGAAAGCAGAATTTTAGCATAATAAGGAACAGTTCTGGTAACTCTGGAGGTTGCCAACATATTTTGTAATTCAGAGTGAAATTAAAAAAAGAAAAACACAAAACCTTTCTGATCCAAACAGACTTTAAGGGAAACCAGGAGGAAATAAATGTCTGTGGTAGGGTGACACTGAATAAATGTAGTGCTGAAATATTAAGCTGCTACTATTCCACAGCTGTCTTGAAACCTGATTCATGGGAGAGAGGTACTATTTTTTTCTTTCTGTCGCATTCACTGATTGAATGAACCTAAAATACAATATGAAATTCTACCACATGTTTTGTATGCTCTTAAGTATATGTCTTCATAGTTTGTGTATGACTTTCATTGTTCTGATTAGATTTTACTGAATTGCTGAAGATTCCCAAGGGTTCTTATTATGTAAAGCTATGGGACATGCCAGTACTGAATTGTGGGACTTCACAGCAAGACTGAGAGAATTTTCCCACATTTTCAATGGCTGTACTGATCCTATGACTCAAAGCAAGGGAAAATTCGCTTTTAAACATGAAGTTCAGGCTTTGCTAGCAGTTTTCCCTTCATCACTTTATGGACAGAGATCATGAGTGTGTGCATGCCACAGTGAGCATTTTGGATGATGTTGAGGTCATCATCTTGTCATTGCAAAAGATTTTCTGAACAACTGATTAATAACACTCATGTGACATGTAGTATATACACATATAGGATTATGCACTTCCTTTACTTTTTCTCTTTCACTTTCATTAGATAAGGTTCAAAACCCTAATGACTTCAAGAAGTTAAGATGCATTAGGAGGTGGAAGGGAGGTTCAAGAGGGAGGGGACATATGTATACCTATGGCTGATTCATGTTGATGTATGGCAGAAACCAACACAATATTGTAAAGCACTTATCTTCCAATTAAAAATAAATACATTTTTTTTAAAAAAGATGCATTATTTATAAGTTCTTCATGATTATGACTGTCTTGGAAAGCCTACCAGAATGGAATTCATTCCAAGAGGAATATCAGGCAATGGCAGAGACATGGGGTTTATGATGGTTAAAAACAAATACAAAGTAAACCTGAAAACAATAAAGTCAAAAAACTCTAAATTTCCTAAGCATTGTGTACTTTTTCATGATACAAACACAAATCTTCACACCTTAAATAGGTCTTTAGAGTTATGTCATTCTCTGAATAGAACATGCCACAAACAGGAGTAAAGCTGAGCAGCAATATTGCAACATGCTTAAAATACTGACTATTAAGGATTTAGAACAGGCAGATGAGTATGTGAGTAGAGCATGGGGTGACTATGATAGTAAAGAAAAGAGAGTAACAACACTGAATCTGGAGAGAGCTGGTCCAAATGAGATGGTTTTCTTTGAACAGGAAATATAATCTGAGATCACTAAAGTCAGAAATCCTGGCAGAATGCAATTTTAAGATTAAGCCAATGGGCACATAGGCTCCACGGTGATTCTGCCACTACTTGGGAAAAGATTTGAGCCACCCTATTTAGGCAGGAGACAGATGGGCCTGGCAGGGTAAACCAATTGGAGATTCATTCTCTATTGGCAAGAAAAGAATAGCAGGACAATTAAGGGAGGAGGCTAGGCCTTGCTCAGACCATGTATTTCTTGTTCCTGAAGTCAGGAGACCTCCCTGACTACACCTGCAGAGAAAGGCTCCTTGGAGGTCAAAGGGGGATTAATGTCAAGTGATGCTCTGCCCAGATGCCTTTGAGGTAGAGATGTGTGGGAGGATCCTCCCACAACATGGCAGGATCCTGAGATATATCAAATATGGACTGTGAACCAAGCAAAGCAAAATGTTTGGCTGAAGGAAACCCAGAAGAAATGCCCAATAAAAGCAATTCAACTGCCATGAGGGTGCGACTCAGCAACTCTCTCTCTCCCTTAGTCTGCCTGTGTGTCCATCCACATGTACTGTACATTTTTCCTCTTAATAAATACTCTACCTGTTTCATGACTTTCCCTCTTTGTGAAATTCTTTCCTGCAAAGCCAAAGGGCCAGGGGTCTTGTCATTGACCACTGGTCTGGTGGCTAGGATCTGGTGTTTTCACTGCTGTGACCCAGCCCAATCTCTGGCTGGGAACCAAGCCCCACTCCAAGCCATTGCCAGCTGAGGCCACCTGAGATCAATGTGAGGGAGAAAGAGTCTCTGGATTTCCACACAAATCATGAGAAGCATCAAGAGGACTTTATACAATCTTCAGGAACATATCTATCCAAGAAGTTGACAGGTTAGACATGAAGCCAGGCAGTGTTAAGAAAGAAGGGGATGGCTCTGTTATTTGGGGTGGTTGTTAATAGAGAGGTGAAATATGAAGACAGACACATCTGAAGGAGGATTTTAAAAGACTACCTAGCAAATGAAAGCAGGGGAAAATATCCACAATTTATGAGATAAAGAGAAAAATAGCATAGAGTAGCGAATTTGGGTGGCTTTCTGAGTACTGAACTGTAACTGAAGGAGCAGGGACCATTCATTTTACCTCTTTTATATCTTGCATAGCACAAGTCTAGGGCTGGAAACACAGTCTGGTTCAGTATATTTTCATTGCTTGTTATGTGTGCAGTTGATGGAAAATGCAGAAAGCCTGGGGCTCCATCTTTTGCTTTCTCTTCTCATCTGGAGATAACTGTTTATAGCCTCAGGACCATTCTTTTAAAAACTACTGAGTGGGTTTTTCCCTTCCGAAGTTGGGTCGCATGCTATTTGAGCAGTACTATAAATAACAGACCTTGAAGGGGTTGCTGAAATTTGAACCTGTGTTCATCAGTGGGAAGGCTTTCCTGGTAGCTCAGCTGGTAAAGAATTCGCCTGCCACACAGGCGACCCCAGTTGGATTCCTGGATTGAGAAGATCCCCTGGAGAAGGGATAGGCTACTCACTCTAGTATTCTTGGGTTTCCCTGGTGGCTCAGACGGTAAAGAATCCTCCTGCAATGCAGGAGACCTGGGTTTGATCCCTGGTTTGGAAAAATCCCCTGGAGAAGGGAATGGCTAACTACTCCAGTATTCTTGCCTATAGAATTCCATGGACAGAGGAGCCTGGCAGGTTATAGTACATGGGATCGCAAAGAGTTGGACATGATTGAGCGATTCATTTTCCACTCTACATGAACACCATCTGATGTCAAATATTTAAAATATTGATTGACTGTGGTGAAGTCCTATACAGAAGACTGTTATTAAGAATAAACTAGGAATAATAGTGAAGGGGTCTTTCTCATCCAGCACATTCCTCTGTCTTTATTACTTATACAGCTTGTCTACCATGTTTCAGAAGTTTTTCAACTAGTCCTTTTTTTTTAATAAAGAAAATACAAATTCTGGTATTAACAATCTCCATTGTGAGGACATTCTTTTTTATACTTTTCCCATTGCAAATCAAAGTTCTAACTTTGCCCACTGTATTTCCTCTGTCTTCAGAGAAGCCGAACATTTGATCAATTCTATTTGAATGGCTAACTCTCCAGAATGCTTTAAATATTGAATTCTGTCCCCTCCCCCACCATGAGACCTTTTTCCAGTCCGTGAACTGTTTTTATTGTTTTTATCTGAGTCCTTCTCAAGTTGTCCAGTTTCTGGATCCATTCGTACATAATTTAGTACTTAAACACCGTGGACTAATACTTAAGGACAATGATTTTTTTTCCTCTGAGAAACTGCTGCCTTATACTGACTTATGGTTCAGAAAAAGAAATAGTTCTTCCGGATACATTAATCTCAAAATTCAAGATCATGATCATTATACTTTATAAAAATTAAAAGATACTCTTTGAGATTTGATTATTAAAATGATTTACAAGTCAAGAAAATAAGAATTTAAAGGAGGCTTTTTAGAGAGGAAAGAATAGATTTCAGAGACACTTGGGTTTGGAATCTGAATTTTCTATATAGTCATGGGCTGTCAAGATAGCTAATCTCCTTTCGCCTCTATTTCTACCACTGTAAAATGATGCTGATAACACTCTTTGCAGAGGTGTGGGGACAATTAAATCAAAGGATCATACAAAGAGGCTCACACATAGTCAGTGGTTCAATATTCACTGAGTGAGTATTATTATAAAAACATAAATTCCCCCCAAAACAGAGAACAGTGTTTTGGGTTTCTTTGTCTGATTGCTTTTTTTTTTTTTTTTCCTTCTTGGAAATATGGAGCTAACCAATGGAAATTGTGAGAAAAATGGAATGCATCATTTTTAAAGATGAGAGGCCATGGACTAACTCAACGATGAAATGAATGACTTAACAATAGATGGAAGAAAAGCTTGCCAAGAACATCACAAGAAGAAAATTTAATTGGGAAAACATTATAGTTAGCATCTGGGTACCATTAGCTGCTTTATTCCATTTCAATACATGACTAATAATTTCACATGCTGCTAAACACATAAAATCATTAAAAAGGGTTTTCTCTTTGGTTTACTTCTTGAAAGCTAACTTTTAAAGATTTTGTGTTAGGTAAACAGTAAAAAAGTCACTTACCAAGGATTAATATAAAATGCCAAAAGATAATCAGTCCAAAGACATGAGGGTAGCAGGGTTAAGAAAGCAAATATACTCCTACGCCTGTGAGCGTTGATAGATAACAGATGTAAAGATGAAAAAGTGGCAAGAGTTAGTAATACAAACTGTGAACAGAGATCAGTAAATTACTGACTGGGATCAATTAAAATGACAAGCACCTTAATTACGGTTAAATATTATTCCATTCTCTGAAATTTAAACATGAGGGCTTAAATGCTATAATATTGCCCAAATCAGTTTTATTCACATGCGGCCTTATTGTAATCAGATATATTTCTTTCAACTTGGTTTGTGTCAATTAGCCTGCTATTAGGTGATTACATTTTGCATTCATTTAAATGAGGCTCTGAAATGCCTCATTAGTTACCTCCAGTCTTATTCTTGGATATTACCCTTGCAATGCTTAAGGCTATTTTAAGAAATCTATAACATCATTTGATAGCTAACAGCAGCTTGTGTAAGGAATACAAATGGTTAGTTTGAGTATACTGATTCTGGTAAACAAGCTTTCAGAACACATTCTTATAAAGATGCACTGCTAGGTATGGCTTTCTATATTATTTAAAATATAAATGATTATAATACACCATTCCTCAAAATAATCCTTAAAACAAGGGCATGGCATTACATCCACATACCATTCATCCAACATATGACTATGGAGCTCACTGACTGCCTAGTTTCTAATCTTATACTCCATGGAGTGGGAGCAAAATTACTTAGCTTCGTGTTAATTCTAATGCAGACTGTTGATTTAAAAATGCCTGATTTGAATCAAATGTCAGCGATTTACAACCTAGTAAAATAAAACATGTATTAATGTAGATCTTAAAATATCCTTTGGTTGTATGTATAGTTATTCTGAGAATTCGGGAAAATGACTTTGTCAGTTTGTTACTTTAGTTATTATACATCTTCACTGAGATATGTATTTTCAGTTAGCCAGAAAATGTTAGCGTTGGCAAAACTGTCTTTGGCCCAGAGCTGCACAACAATTTTTCTTAACTTTTATAGAAATGTCCTGAAATGAATTCTCTTTTGTTTCAGTTCTCCCATAACTGATCTCTCATAAAGTTTGTAAATTGTGACCAGTTGTGTAGTTAGTAAATATATTGATCTGAGTCACAAGTACAATGTTATCAGTTTCTAGATGGGTCCCTCATCACTACTCTGTGAATGGGTCTTTTTTAAAGGTGAGACAGGCAAGCAATGGGATTGCCCAGGTGGTGCTAGTGGTAAAGAATCCACCTACCAACTAGGAGATGCAGGTTCGATCCCTGGGTTGGGGAAAACCCCTGGAGTAGGAAATGGCAACCCACTCCAGTACTCTTGCCTGGAAAATTCCATGGACAGAGAAGCCTAGTGGGCTACAGTTCATGGAGTTGCAAAGAGTCTGACACAAGTAAGTGACTGAGCATAGGCAAGAAATGAATATCAGTGAGTCAGTCTCTTAATCTTGGAGAGAGTGCTAATAATATTTGAACAAATCTAGAAATGTTTTCTAACTTTTTACTTTCAAGAGTTTATGGGTTACTCTTGACAGTTGGATGAATCATATTTGAATAGCAAAATTCCATTCAGGGTGAAATTTTAAAATAGCACAGCATATTGCCTTATTAAAAATAATCCGATATCACATAGATTTTCAGCTAAAGTGGTCTCAACTAGTTGCGCATTTAGCATTTACAGTTTAAATAAAGCACCCCCTTCATTAATTCTGAGAGTAAAATTTCTAGTATCACATACATACTTCTTTCAGATTAAATATTTTTAGGGGGTTAGGAAAATAGAAAAAAAAATCACCAAGGATTAATATGAAATGTATATCTTTAAGGGTATTTTGCATGGAGTTGCTTGTGAAAGAAACTAGAACATATAAGCAGTGCTGGCTTCATATTAAAAGGTTATTTAATTGGCAATTTTGTTGGGTATTCATTGCTGTACATAGGATCATTAATTCATATGGATTACTGTTAGGTATAATGTCAACTGATTTAACTTCATGACAATGCTTTCTTAGTTCTCAGAATACCTCCTCCCTCCAAGTCCTTAATACTCAAGCATATAGAAATAACGAGGCTACCTTTCTCAGGGAATCTTTCGTATTTATCTTCCTGTAAGCATAAGAATTGAGAGCCCCAAACTGTATACTTCTTGATTTTTCAACAGAAGTAGTGGCTCAGGCGCTGAAGCCTGAGTTTTAAACAGAGATGCTGTTCTGTCTCTTGTCTACTTGCCTGGACTATCCTCTTCCATCTTCAGCCATACTTCCTCCATGACCCTCCTGCATTAACCCTTCATCAGCCCAGCTGCGGGCAACTCACACAACTGCTTCATTTCATTCCTTTGTGTAATGTATCAGTACAGAGCTGACCACCTCATTTTCTCTCCTTAGTTAAATTAAGCTTATATAAGCTAATGTACTCTGTGAAGAAGTCATCTTCAAGTTCACCATCACTGAAATTATGAAAGGGTAACCAGGCAAAACCATCTATTTCCAAATACAGCACAATCAAGTTTGGAGCACATACAGCATAGTCAAGCTACCTACAGACTTGTTCCAAAACAGTACTCACCAGTTGTATGGGAGCTTCCCATCCCGCTCCAAGGATGCAAAATTGACGAAAGTTCCTGCTCCACACTCCCTGTTGGAAAAGAACCACAAAATCAAGATCAGCGTTTGACAGAGCACGTTTTACTTTGATACAAAAGAGTCTTTATGTCAAGGTAAAAAGTTATCTTAAGGTAAAAAGCCTTGATGTCATCTCAGAGGATGAGATGGCTGGACAGCATCACTGATGCAATAAACATGAACTTGGGCAAACTCTGGGAGATGATGAGGGACAGGGAAGACTGGTGTGCTAGAGTCCACGGGGGCTCAGAGTGAGACACAGCTGGGTTCCTGAACAACAACAAAAAAGATTCTTTAATCATCAGGGCATTAACCATTTAAAAAGTCAATATAAGTTGCTTGCATTCTGCATTTGGATATGATGCAAAGTAGAAAGACAAAATCTTTCACGGGGGTGCACACACCCAAGTCAAGTTATTTGAAGCCGAAAAGATTTGGTTCACAATCCTTACCAAAGTGCACTCGTGATCGTAACATTAACTGTTGAACGAACTATAGTAGGTAGAATACTTTCATTATTATTATTATTTTTTTTTTTACAGAACCTTCACTAGTAAGGTATAGAAATGCTCTTAGATAGACTAAAGGTTTTCCATTTTTAACAACTATTCCTTGTTTTTATAGCATTTTGATTTCCTCTTTAATAGATGGTGGATCAAACTGAATTGTTTTCTCCCTCCAAAACTTTCCTTTTATGTTGTTATGCCCATGTTATTCATCACTTGAGATAAAAAAGTGATACATACTGAAATAGATTGGCTTATGTAGTCAGTAGAAAATATTGTTAAAGTTTTTTTTTTTTTTTTTTCCCCAGAAGTGGAGGGAAAAGGTAAACCTAATTCTCATGCTTTCTCCGACTTTTGGTTAACAACATGTGGAAATAACATAGCTCACTGGGGTGCATACATTTCATTTTTTTCTCTCTATAAAATTGATGGGCTTATTCAGAATTGAAGCAGAGATTCTGACATTATTGGCACCACCATGTCATTACTTCAGTTATCTGTCTGTCCTCATTAGTGTTCTAAGAATAGCTTTCTTCCTTGAAAAACACACTAACATATTATTATGTCATGTGGTATATATTATAAATTGGATATCATCAATTAATTTTCCTATATCAATTTCCTGTATATGGGATTTCTTTTACTCTCTAACTCAAGGGTTCTTAATCTAGGATCCAAGGATAGAATTTATAGCTCTATGAACATATGTGGGGAAAAAAACACATCTTTATTTTCACAACTTATAACTGAAATTTAGTAACTGCTCCAAGTATTAAAGTATACAACAAGCCCCAATGACATCATTAGCAGTTATGAGATTTGGTAATAGGACTTTTGGTAAGGAGATTTGGTAAGAGGCCTTTTTCTACAATAGACCTGCTGCAGGTATTAAAATATTGTTCATCATCATCACTCTGATGAAATTTGAGAGTTCTTAGATTTCCTACTAAATATTGTTATCAACTGTGTTAATAAAGAAACATACAACTCATCTGTTTTCTGAACACTTTGATTACCACATTTTCATATAGTTATTTTCTTTTTTAATCCTATGTGTCTTATTTTATGCATTTAGTAGGAAAACACTATTCTTGGAAGAGATCAACAGGCTTCATCAGACTGCCAGAGAGAACCATGTACAAAAAATATCAAGACTCTCTGCTCTGATGACAAGCTGGCTGAAGTAGAATCATTCCTCCTAAATATTTGCCTGTATCCATCACAAAGGACGCTCCTGCATAATACCCCTACTCATAAATACCCCTACTCCCATTTCTACTTCTGTTACCAACCCCCCTCACTATTGCTATTAACAGCTAACATTTATTGCTTGCTTCCTATGCCACTATGCTATTGTTGCAGTATTGTTCCTGCTGCTGCTGCTGCTAAGTTGCTTCAGTCGTGTCCGACTCTGTGTGACCCCATAGACGGCCTCCCACCAGGCTCCCCTGTCCCTGGGATTCTCCAGGCAAGAACACTGGAGTGGGTTGCCATTTCCTCCTCCAATGCATGAAAGTGAAAAGTGAAAGTGAAGTCGCTCAGTTGTGTCCGACTCCTAGCGACCCCATGGACTGCAGCCTACCAGGCTCCTCCGTCCATGGGATTTTCCAGGCAAGAGTGCTGGAGTGGGGTGCCATTGCCTTCTCCCAGTATTGTTCCTAACTAATCTCTAATGCAGGACTGTCAGCATCTCTTTTGGATGTACGCTCTTTCCCTTGCTTCTAGGCTACCACACTCTCCTAATTTTTCTTCCACTCTACTGGGTGCCTCTTGTCAGCTTTGTTTTTGCCGTTATCTTTCATCTTCTCCCTAAAAATCTTAGATTGTTCTGGTGCTTAATCCAGGGCCCTCTTTTCTAATTTACTCTTCATTCCTGGACTACCTCCAGTCTATAGCTTTAATACCATTTGTATGCTAAGAACTCCCAAACAGAAAGTACTTGAGGATGCGCTCTGATAAGAAATGCATCTGTGGTCAAAGGAATAGGGAATCCACAAAACCGTAAATCAAAAGGCTTTCCTAACAGCAAGAAAAATGAAACTGCCTGCAAACCTGTGTAAAAGGAACAGAACTAACAGGGGGACTCAAAAGGACCCTTTCATAAACTCAGCAAATATTTTCTGATAAAACAGCTTCAACAGAACTAACGAGGAAAGGGATTTCTTTTCTTCCTTGTGGTCTCCATATGTATTAACTCCTTTCATTTATCATACTTAGTAGGGACAGATGTTTCTTTTACCCCAAAATATTTTCAAATGAAAGTGAAAATGTTAGTAGTTCAGTTGTGTCTGACCCTTTGTGATTCCATGGACTGTGGCCACGAGGCTCCTCTTTCCATGGAATTCTCCAGCCAAGAATACTGGACTGGGTTGCTGTTCCCTTCTTCAGGAGATCTTCCCCACCCAGAGATGAAATCTGTATCTGTTGCATTCTGGGCAGATTCTTTACCATCTGAGCCACCAAGGAAGCCCAAAATATGTTTGGAAGTATCCAAATACAGTGAATGGATCCCAATATATGGGCTACTTAAAATGATAAGGTTGACAGTAAGAGGTCTGACTTTGTGTAAACAAACCATCCTTTGCTTTACTATTTCAATGGTAATGTTTTCTAAAACAATATTGAAAAGTCTACTTAGAAAACAAAAAATAGAAATAGGCATTAAAAACTAAAAGTAAACTCACCCCTGTACAATTTAGGTGTGTAAATGCCATTGTTGTGTTGTTTATTCACTAAATTGTGTCTGATTCTTTTGTGACCCCATGGATTATAGTCTGCCAGGCTCCTCTGTCCATGGGATTTCCCAGGCAAGAAAACTGGAGTGGGCTGACATTTCCTTCTCCAGGGGAATCTTCCTGGCCCGGGGATCGAGCCTATGTCTCCTGCATTGGCAAGCATGTTCTTTACCACTGAGCCACCAGGGAAGCCTACATGTAAAAGCTACGCGTACATGGTAAATATGCTAATCACTCAATCGTGTCTAACTCTTTGGGACCCCATGAACTATAGCTCATCATGCTCCTCTGTCCATACAATTCTCCAGACAAGAATACTGAAGTAGGTTGCCATTCTCTTCTCCAGAGGATAAGCACAACCCAGGGATCAAACTCAGGTCTCCTGCATTGCAAGCAGATTCTTCACCTTTGGAGCCACCAGGAAGCCCACATGATAGATAAAAATATTCTAAAGCCTGTGGGTAAAAGTTGAGCAAAATACAACTTACCTTGCCATCTGCAGATGCTTTCTCCTAAGAATAATAAGGGTAACAAGCAGCAGTCCAATTAACAGTGTGCTGAGGATGGCCAGCACGGAGATGACCACCACGTTGGGATTCATTTCTGTAACTAAAGATAAAAGCCATACATCTTCACTGGAGCTTCCATGACGTGGAAACTAACAGCACCATTCATCATATCTCATCTAATTTAAAGACTAACACACTTATGACCATAGCAACAACAGCAACAATGACATTTCTCCGAGTCAGTGATGGCTTCTTGCTGGTCAACTCTTACGTGGTAGAATAGATTGGCAAACAGTGTTTGGGTGGGTAGAAGAACTGAGTCCACTTCAAAGGCCCACGTTCAGGACATTCTTATTAAAGGAAACCGTGAAATGTATATAATGCCTGTGCCATGATTTAAGCTCATTTGAAAACAAAAATGCTAGAAGTCATTATCATGTATCATCACTGTTTAACATTTTCAAAAGCTTAGAGAGAGGCAGGCTCTTATTTTATGTCCATGGCTTTCAAGTCAGAAAGCACAACTGTGTATTCCCCTCACAGAATAACGTATATGAAAAAGGCATTAGCACCCTGCCATCTGCTGCAGCACTTAACGCATCGCTAGCAGCAGGCTTTCTGATGATCTGTAACCATATGTTTAGGGGTTTTTCTATCTGCATAACTCAAGAGATTAAACTTATTAATACATTTAGGGCCTTTAAGAACAGGGGTTGTATCTCTTTCACACACTAGGTTTCCTATGATCCATCCTTTAGTGCACTTACACATTGCCTAATTTACATACTACCTGGAAGATCAGGATGTTAAAGGTGCGAATATACATCAAAGATTTTTGTAAAGCTCTTAAAAGCGGATCAGAGGAAAAGAGGAGACACTATTCTCGGCACTGATCATGACATCACAGTACTGGCCAACCCGCACAGTCCTTAAGGCTTTGGGCATTTGCCACTTCCCATGTGGGCCAGCTTGACTCCACTGTACAGACAGAAGTATTAGAACAGAAAGAATGTTAGACTCATAGAAGAGATTGTTCAAGTTCGCTTGACTACTACCTTCCATTTGGGGAAGCTCTGATGCAGTCTCTCCTGGCCTACTTTTCCTCACTTGCAAATACATTTAATAATATCACCTGTTTTACTGGGTTGGTGTACAGATGACAAGGAATCATGAACATTAAAGTATTTTTAGAAAATGGAAAGGTGTTGAAATGCAAGACCATTAGTATGCTTTTCAGGTCTATTTTTGCTCTTCTGAAAAAGCAGAAACTAAAAACAGGAAAAAAAAAGTTTCTTCTAGTGGTCACTGGATATAGTGGCTAAACATGATTAATGCTTACATACGTAAATGAAAGTGAACCCATTAGAAGTGTAATGTGATGGTAAGAGTAACTTTATTACAGGCAGCTTCAGGGAGGGTCTTAGATGACAGAATTAGACTCAAGCAGAGGAGTGAAACAAATAATATAACTCAGAAAAAGAATAAGGGAATAGCATTATACCGAGCCTTTCGTTAATTTCTAATTTCCCCAATTATGCATTCTACTTGACTAGAAATTTTTTAGTTTTGGTCCAGTAATTTAGGTTCACCTTTATTCGATCAGTGAAAGGGCAAGGTCAGGACTACAACAGATGCACCTGAGTTGTTTACAGTACTGTGGGTACCACTGAAGAGGGTGATGGGGATGATGAAGTTGATGATGAAAACAACTAGCATTTAGACAGCATGTACTAGAGCTTTAGGTACTTGATTTCTAAGCCTCAAAACATGTCAACAGGTACATATTATTACTCCAGCTTTACAGATGGAAAAACAAAGCTTCAGAATAGTAATTATCGTTCCCTAAATCACATAACTGGTAAGCACAGTTTGGGGTTGGAATTAAAGTTTTCCTGAACTCAGAGCCTGAAACTTTTCAGTGAAATGTGAGTTTTCTTTTTAAAAATGATGAATTATTTATATTTAAAAGGAAAATTTAAGGCAAATCAGGAAAGATGTAATTTCCGAAGATACCAGATTCCACTGGTGCCTGTACTTACCCATTGTCGAGATTGCTATGAATGTCGGGACGCTGGGGCTGTCATGGCTAAAGCTGGTGACACTACAGTTGTAGGCGGTGGCAGGAAGGAGGCTGGAGATGGTCACCACATGAGAGGAAACAGAAATTGGTTCCTGGAGGTGCAGAAAATAAGATAAATGTTATGTTTTATTCATCTAGTTTGGCTTTTAAATTACTTTTCATAATTGAGTAGATAACGTGTGGACAGAGTAGAAAAACTGAAAAAAAACAAAAAAGGAACCAATGAAAAATGTTTCCTTCTTCCTGTACTTCCCATTTACCCAATTACCTTCCATGGAAGCAGCCACGGTTGTAGTTTTTTTTTTTTCTTTCCATCTGTGTTTTATGGATGTATAAACATATAAGAATACAGCGATAACATAGTTTGTGCACCATTCTACTTATTTTTATCTTGGTTATCAGTATATTTTGGCACTCTTTCCATACCAGTACAGATAAAGCTATTTCACTTTAAGGGCTGCACACAAATCCATTGAAAGAACATACTTTATCTAGCCAGTCCTCTGTTAATAAATGTTTAAGTGATCTCTGATTTTTTGTTGTTATAAACAATTCAACAGTTTCACAATTAATGGGAATATATGCATATGTACACACACTCATTTTATATATGTATGTATATATATATGTGTATATATAGAAGGGCTTCCCTGGTGGCTCAGTGGTAAAGAATCCACCTGCCAAGCATGAGACGTGGGTTAGATCTCTGTGTTTGGAACATCCTCCAGAGAAGGAAATGGCAACCCACTCCAATGGTCTTGCCTGGGAAGTCCCATGGACAGAGGAGTCTGATGGGCTATATAGTCCATGGGGTTGCAAAAGAGTGACTTAGTGACTAAACAACAACAATATATACATATATACATTCATACACAAAACCTGTGAATATATTTGTGTGTATGTATGTATATGAATATTCATACATATACAAACACTCATATTCTTAGAAGTTGAACTGCTGGGTCAAAAGTTATATCTTTTTAATTTTGAAAGATATAGACAAATTATCTTCCATAGACATTTTCCAAGGGACCCATCTATTGTCAGAGCATGACAATACCCATTTCCCTACGTTTGTTTTTATGCAACAAATTGTATACAATTTGCAAACTTTTTGAACTTTTCCCATCTTATTAGTGGAAACTGTCCCTCACTATAGTTTTATTTTGCATTTCTTTCACAGTGAGTGAGCTTGATCATCTTTTTATATGTTTAAGAGCCTTCTATGTTTATTTTCTATGAAATAGTTGCTTTGGGTTGCTGATCTTTATCTTTTTTATTTGTAGTAGATCTTTGAATATTGGGCTTCCCTTGTGGCTCAGCTGGTAAAGAATCTGACTGCAATGCGGGAGACCTGGGTTCGATCCCTGGGTTGGGAAGATCCCCTGGAGAAGGGAAAGCCTACCCACTCCAGTATTCTGGCCTGGAGAATTCCAAGGACTGTATAGTCCATGGGGAAGAGTTGGACACGACTGAGTGACTTTCACTTTTGTATATTAAGAACACTACCCCTTTTGTCTACATTCTCTGCTTTTAAATAGCATCCACCAAAGGCATAAAGACACTGTGTTCTCCAAAATGTTTAATGTTAACTTATTCTTGAGTAAAAGTTGTTAATTTGGTGGGCCAATGGCCATCCATTGACAAGTACAACTATACAATATAAACCAGCATAACATCCTTTTTCAAAACAAGGGTCAGAAATGCCTCTACCTAAAGAGATGAGAGCCATCAGCAAGGAGTTCACACTCTCACTTCTTTCACTATCCTATAAAAGAATGCTTCCGAGAAAAGATTTTTGCTAACAGGCCTCAGTTGTATAAAGTAGCTGCCTGATCATCATTTTCTTAAAGGAAGACATTACTGTAGTTGCAGAGAATTAAATTCATTACTGGCAGAGCAGCTTTTTTCTAAAAGGATTCTTGGGATCCAAAGGATCCAGCTGTTCAGTACAAATCAAAAAGAGATAGTCTGGTTCGTAGACCAGACTATCAAAAGGGGAGAGAAATCAAAGCAAATTATGTTTAACACTCAGTATAAAAAGATTCATACTGCTAGAAATCCTTTTTTCTTTTCAATCTCATAAGCTGCATTATTTAAAAAGCATCAATTATTTATGTTCATAGTATTCATCTTTGCACTGTATTTTGTGACATGCCTCAAAAATTTGTCCTTTTTCTTCCATGTCTGACTATAAAGTAGTTTTGTCTTGTGGTTTTGTTACCCCAAGGCTCATCTGTCTCCTTCCATTCAATTTAACCTGGTGGATAACTCAGTATTCATCTTATCTGTTATTTGTGACCCTAAAGCTTTAACACTCACCTATCTCAGCCTTCATTTTTTCCCAAATAAAATTATCCTCCTTACTAATGTCTTTTAAATTCTCTTAGTAATATGGGTCTCACTTCTGGCACTTACACTTCATTTTAATTATTTCCACTCTAGTGTAATATCCAGAATTAAATGAAAAAATAATTGAAGGTATTGATTATACCAGGCTTCCTGGGTAGGTCAGCTGGTAAAAAAATTGCCTGCAGTGCAGGAGACCTCGATTCAATTCCTAGGCTGGGAAGTTCCTCTGGAGAAGGAATAGGTTACCCACTCCAGTGTTCTTGGGCTTCCCTGGTGGTCAGATGGTAAAGAATCTGCCTGTAATGCAGAAGACCTGGGTTCAATCCCTGGGTCAGGAAGATTCCCTGGAGGAAGGCATGACAACCCACTCCAGTCTTCTTGCCTGGAGAATCCCCAGGGACAGAGGAGCCTGAGGGCTACAGTCCATGAGGTCACAAGGAGTCGGACATGACTGAGCGACTAAGCACAGCAAAGCACCCTGATTATACCAGGGCTTCCCTGGTGGCTCAGTGGTAAAGAACCTGCCTGCCAGTGTAGGAGACTCAGGTGCTATCCCTGGATCAGGAAGATCCCCTGGAGAAGGGCTTGGCAACCTACTCCACTATTCTTGCCTGGGAAATCCCATGGACAGAGGAGACTAGTGGGCTACAGTGGGGTCGTAAAAGAGTCAGATACAACTTAATGACTAAACAACAATAGTGATTCTAACATTTGTGTCCCCTACAACATCTGCCACATAAAGGCCAATTAGTTCATATTTGTTAAATTATATTTTATATGGCAGTGTATTTTTATACCTTACCTCAATTTAATGGCCAACAGACAACCGCCTCAATTTAATTCTCCAGCATGACCCAGAGTGGATAAAAACTGGAGACAGAAGACTGATACAAAGATGAAAATAAACTTTGTGACTTGGCAAGTTAGTTTTAACATATTTGGGGCCCATTCTAAGAATAATTTTAAATTTCTATCACTGGAACACAAAACCACACATGCAGAGTTTTCCTTTTATATCATTCAAAGAAAGATTTTTCACTTTGCTCAGATAATGAGCCTTAATTAAAATTAACTCAGAAAAGGAAAATCCAAACATACGGTACCTGGAGTTTTGCTTCCTGACTGGAGCCAACTTGCTGGCAGAAGACTTCGAAGAAATCAGCTACTCCCTCTTCCACCCACAGCAAAGTCACCGAGGTCTGGGTTTTATTCACCGCAAAGAGGGACTTTGGAGGAGCTGGTTCTGAGCAAAGATAAGTTTTAAAGCATTAATTTCATCTAACATATCCTTCCTTCATTAATCAGAAGGATAAAATAGGTGGAAAAAAATCCAAACACAGATGGTTAAAAGCACCCTACAGATTTTCTATTGCTTTGTGAAATATGTCCTTTCAACAAGACTGTCGTCTAACTTGGAAGGCAAAATTTTTTGCCTTTTTATCCTCTTTCATTTTATACTTCTCTTTTTGGGACACTTCTGTTTTTTACTTCAGCTTTATTATAGGCATAATCTATTAATAGTCTTTGCTGCAACTACAATGGAATTAGCACTGCCCATAGGTACAGAACTTCCTGGGTGAGAATTCAGTACTGAAAAGACAGAAAAATGAAAGTGATGTTCTCCCTTCTCATGGAGAGATCCAGTCTGGTGTCAAGGCCAAAAACCTGCCTTCCTTTCTCGAGAGATCATTTGGAATCATTTAGTCAGAGGAATAGCTTCTTGAAAATTTAGACAAAATTAAGACACGTAAAGCTAAAGAGATAACACAATTTTTTAAAGAAAAAGATTGATGAAAGAGGAGTTGATTATTGGTAAACTTTTAGAGGACTGATTTCTTTATCTTATTCTTTTAGGCAATCTTTTAAAAATTTATTTATTTTTAATTGGAGGATAATTGCTTTACAATGTTGTGTTGGTTTCTGCCATATATCAACATGAATCAGCCATAGGTATACATGTGTTCCTTCCCTCTTCAACCTCCTTTCCACCTCCCACCCCATCCCATCCCTCTGGGTTATCACAGAGCACAGGGTTGAGCTCCCTGTATTAAACAGCAACTTCCCATTAGCTATTTATTTTACATATGGTAATATGTATATTTCAGTGCTATTCTCTCAATTTTTCCCTAATAGCCCAGTTGGTAAAGAATCCTCCTGCAATACGGGGACCCTGGTTCGATTCCTGGGTCAGAAAGATCCCCTGGAGAAAGGAAAGGCTACCCAATCCAGTATTCTGTCCTGGAGAATTCCATGGACCGTATATATAGTCCAAGAGTAGGACATGACTGAGCGACTTTCACTTCATCACTTCCTGTTCCCGCTGTGTCTGTAAGTCTGTTTTCTATAGACATTTAATCATTTTATAAAAATAATTTCATTTGTTTATTTAGGCTGTGCTGGGTCTTCATTGTGGTGCATGGAGAGTGCCTGGCCTTCACTAGTTTGGTACATGGGCCTAGTTGCCTCATGGCATGTGGAATCCTCCCAGACCAGGGATCGAATCTGTGTCCCCTACACTGGCAGGCAGACTCTCAACCACCGAACCATCATGGAATTCAGTTCAGTTCAGTTCGTCACTCAGTCGTGTACAACTCTTTGTGACCCCATGAACCACAGCACCCCAGGCCTCTCTGTCCATCACCAACTCTCAGAGTCCACCCAAACCCATGTCCATTGAGTCAGTGATGCCATCCAACCATCTCATCCTCTGCCGTCCCCTTCTCCTCCTGCCCTCAATCTTTCCCAACATCAGAGTCTTTTCAAATGACTCAGCTCTTCAAATCAGGTGGCCTAAGTATTGGAGTTTCAGCTTCAACATTAGTCCTTCCAATGAACACCTAGGACTGATCTCCTTTAGGATGGATTGATTGGATTTCCTTGCAGTCCAAGGGACTCTCAAGAGTTTTCTCCAACACTGCAGTTCAAAAGCATCAATTCTTTGGCGCTCGGCTTTCTTCACAGTCCAACTCTCACATCCATACATGGAAAAACCATAGCCTTGACTAGACGGACCTTTGTTGACAAAGTAATGTCTCTGCCTTTTAATATGCTGTCTAGGTTGGTCATAACTTTCCTTCCAAGGAGTAAGCATCTTTTAATTTCATGGCTGCAATCACCATCTGCAGTGATTTTGGAGCCCCCAAAAATAAAGTCAGCCACTGTTTCCACTGTTTCCCCATCTATTTGCCATGAAGTGATGGGACCTGATGCCATGATCTTAGTTTTCTAATGTTGAGCTTAAAGCCAACTTTTTCACTCTCCTCTTTCACTTTCATCAAGAGGCTCTTTATTTCCTCTTCACTTTCTGCCATAAGGGTGGTATCATCTGCATATCTGAGGTTATAGATATATCTCCCGGCAGTCTTGATTCCAGCTTGTGCTTCTTCCAGCCCAGAGTTTCTCATGGTGTACTCTGCATATAAGTTAAATAAGCAGGGTGACCATACACAGCCTTGAAGTACTCCTTTTCCTATTTGGAACCAGTCTGTTGTTCCATGTCCAGTTCTAACTGTTGCTTCCTGACCTGCATACAGGTTTCTCAAGAGGCAGATCAGGTGATCTGGTATGCCCATCTCTTTCAGAATTTTCCACAGTTTATTGTGATCCACACAGTCAAAGGCTTTGGCATAGTCAATAAAGCAGAAATAGATGTTTTTCATGGAATCCCTGGACATTTAATCTTGATCAATGTATTAATCCACTAGTTAAGCAAACCATTCTGCTTGTGCCCTTTCATATACATTTCCAGTACTGAGGCCCTGGGCTTGCTGTCCGTCAGTTCTGGGTGTTGGTCTGCCGTCTTGTTCGCCCACTGCTGAACCTCTCCTGGTCCCCTGCCTATGCCCCTCTTCTCTGAGCCCTTCTCTCAAGTTCCTCCAATACATAGAATGCTCTGCCTGCATCCAAGTTCTTAAGCCAGGGTCCCTCTTACCTGCGTGTGTCTAGCCATCAGGTTCACGTAGTGGCATACTCGGCCCATTAGCATGACAGGCATGACAGGCAACTACTGCACTGTTTACCTGTCACTTGGATTTCTTTTCATTCTCGGTCCCACCCTCCCAAGTCTGTTCTAAGGCTCCTGGCATTTAGTGGGGCTTGAAAAAGCCCTAGAGGGCAGTTTACTCTGAGAAATGATATGTCTTTGTGGGGGAAGGTCTGGACCTTCTTTCTGGAATATCATCATCATGACCAGAACCAAGAAGTTTGTCAGAATCCTCCTTGCTGTGACCTACCGCAGTAGAGTAAGTTTGTGTCCAACTGTAAAAGAAGCATTTTTCCTTTCCAGAGGCAACCTGACAAGGCTGGGCAGAAGAGTTGAAGGAATAAAGTGATGAGTTGGTCTTGGGCAAGTATAATTCACAATAGATGTCAGAACCCCTTTCTCATTTGCTATAAATTATTTACTCCTCTAAACATTGTACCGTCTCACTTCCCCTCTGATGAAGACTGTTGATGAAACACAGAGGTTTACTTCCACTTCTTATGTCCTTCATAGTTGTCACTGCTATTTGGATTATGAGCCAGAGACCAAATCCTCCAATGATTCTGACTCCTGTAGAACCTGAATGGTTGGAAGCAAGTGTGACGTTGTCTGAGGCAGAAACGGGTGATTCGTTAGGCTGAGCCTGGGTTATGCCTCTTTAAAAGATGCACACTACAGAATTGCTCCTCAGAGTGAGTTTCTTAGACAGTAATTAGAACACCTAGAACATCTCTACATTTTTTTCCTATTGGGTTGATAAATTCAGTTCAGCTATCTGGTATGAATCAGCCCCTGTGGCCTAATGGATAAGGCACTGGCCCCTTAAGTCAGGGACTGTGGGTTTGAGTCCCACCTGGGGAAGAAGGAGTTGTATTTTGGGCTTCCCTAATAGCTCAGTTGGTAAAGAATCTGCCTGCAATGCAGGAGACCCCAGTTTGATTTCTGGGTCAGGAAGATCCCCTGGAGAAGGGATAGGCTACCCACTCCAGTATTCTTGGGCTTCCCTTGTATCATCTGATATGAACATTATCCAGATCTTGATCTCCAAATCTGATTGATTTTCCATGTGTGTTTACTCAGGTATCTCACTATTAACACCAAACTCCATAAGGTTAAAATGGAACATGGAGTCCCTGCCTTTCCACAAATCAATTGTGCATTCCACCTCTCCCTGATACTTTCATGAACAACATTTCAATTGTCTAAGCTGACAGTTTTGAGGCTCTCCTCTTCCTTTTTTGCACTACCTTTTAAAACTTCCTTTCATCTCTTCCTTTTGTTTATTTCTTTTATTATATTGCACACCCAGGCTTTTGCCATCACACTTAGCAATCATTACAACAGCCCTTTACTCCTTTTCCCTGTCTCTTACTTGATTCTTTGTTTTGTCAATGATGGTTTAAATTGTTTAAAAACACCACTTATGTGAATAACGAAAAATAAATAAATAAAAACACCACTTTGCTCCTGTTAGATTCTATCTGTACAATGATTTACCGTGATCAATTTCTAATGTGTCAAATCCAAATACAGTCAAGTATATGAATCTTCAGGCTGCAAACTTTCAAAGATGCGAATGCATTCACATGTTCAATTATGTTGTTAGTGCATATGTCTGGCAATACATTGTCACGTGTGTGCTTCCTCTACAAGTGGCTGTGTTTTTGTGTACCTAACTGTAGAGTACTGTATAGAGTACAGCGGTATAGGATCTTTATAGATAGAATTGAATCCAGCAAGGAACCAGAACCTGGGCCATCAAAAACAGGTGTGAGTGAAATTTCAACTTGCCCTCTGTCTCCTATTGCTGACGATCCTTCAGCTCCACCATCTCCCATCTCCCACCTCCTCTCCTTCTCCAGCCAGTAACTCTTCCTGCCTGTATTATCAACCTATCACAATACAGTACTGTATAGCTGAATGTGTTAGTTGGGTACCTAGGCCACCTTTGTTGAACTTATAAACACGCTCTTGGAATGGAACTCATAGTATGTAGGGAGTTTACCGTATGCTAAGTGTTAAGGATCCTACATACTTTGGCCACCTGCTACCCGTCACCACCATCTTTCCTGCACAGACATGCTGTCCTCATAAAGCCAGTCTTCTTGCTGACCATTACACAGGCATTACTCTTTCTCAACTCATGTATTTCTCAACCCTCAGTGTGTTCTTTCTGCTCTTCTGATCACCTTAAAGAAAAAGCCTTACCTTCTCCTTCAAGGCTTATCTGATGACTGTCTCTTGAGGCTCTGTCCCTTCTCTGACCTTCTCTCACCCTTAACTATTTCTTATGTGATCTGTGTGAGTGAAGTCCTGATTCCACTGGGTCCTTTAAGAACTGCGGTCATGTGTAATAAATTATTTTGTCTTCATTTTGATCTAGCCATGCGTAGGGATGCAATAAATCTTACCTGTTGACAGAATTAAAACCTAAGTCAAGATTCATTAACCAGAGGTGTTAGGATTTAAGCATCAAGTAAGATCAGACACGTCGGCATTGAATTTTGACATTCTCTGCCTTTGTATGGTGATTATATTTGTAAAAAGTCATCAGCTCTCAGGGGCAGAGTGAAAGACTGTTGTGAATTAGAAGTATTTTCAGTGACCGAAGAAATAAGACTTAGATACTGGAATACATGTTTCCTCTGGTCTGGCTGAGAATGTGGATGCAGGTGATGAGTGTATCCTTAGGAAAATATCCAAAGGATCTGGAACCTCTAACAGCCAAGTAACATTTTTTTTTCCTTCCTCAGGTGGTATATGAGGCAATAGATCATTCCAAAATCACTGTTCCCATTATTTCTGCATCTTTTTCTGAAAGACATCATGCATTCTATAGGTCAATGAGAAATATTCACAAGAAACCTGCTTGAAAATACTTATGATCTCTGTGGTAGGGATATTTTCCTAGATAAACTGGGGAGAAATTCCACCCTGCTATTCTGAAGAAAATAAAGAAAGTTATCATAATATTTCATAAGTGGAGGTGTAAGGAGTGACTTCTAATTAAATTTCACTACTCAGGACGACATCTGCTCCAGCGAAAGTGAAAGTCACTCAGTTGTGTCTGACTCTTTGTGACCCCATGGACTATACAGTCCACAGAATTCTTCAGGCCAGAATACTGGAGTAGGTGGCTATTTCTTTCTCCAGGTAGCCATTCCCTTCTCCAGGGGATCTTCCCAACCCAGGGATAGAACCCAAGGCTCCTGCATTGCAGGTGGATTCTTTACCAGCTGAGCCACAAGGGAAGCCTCATTTGCCCCAGGGGATGTATTAAAATTTTAGGACTGTATTGGGCTATATAGTAACTGCTAGCCACATGTGGCTACTGAATGCTTGACATCCGGTTAATCTAAATTGAGAGATGCTATAAAAGTAAAATACAGACTGGACGTCAAAGACTTTATTTTAGTATGAAGCAAGAACAACAATATCTCATTAATAGTTCTTTATACTGACTACATATTGGAATGAAACTATTTTGGATTTACTGGTTAAGTAAAGTATATTAAACTCAACTTCAGCTATTTCTTTTTACTGTTTTGTAGTGTGGCTCCTAGAAATTTAAAATTACATAAGTGGCTCTCACCATATTTGAACTGGATAATGCTGGGTTAGAACATTTCTTCCTGTTTGGTAGAGAAGTTTGCAAATTCTTGGCAGAAACTGGTCAGAGGGTCCCCCTGCTGCTGTGTCTCTTTTCATGAGAAGGCAAGGTCAGCTCAGCCCAATAGCCTAGGATGGCTGAGAACAGTAGTCTTGAACTTTTTGGGCACTAATGATCGGTTTCGTGGAAGACAAGTTTTCCCTGATCTGGGGCAAGGGTGGGGTGGGAGATGGTTTTGGAGTGGTTCAAGTACATTGCATTTATTGTGCACTTTATTTTTGTTATTATGATGGTGGTTTAGTCCCTAAGTTGTGTCCAAGTCTTGCAACCCAGTGGACTGTAGCTCTCCAGGCTCCTCTGTCCATGGAATTTCCCAGGAGAGAATACTGGATTGGGTTGCCATTTCCTCCTTGGGAGATCTTCTTGACACAGGGATTGAAACCACGTCTACTGCATTGGCAGGCAAATTCTTTACCATTGAGCCACCAGGGAAGCCTCTCTATTATTATTACATTGTGATATATAATGAAATAATTATACAACTCACCATAATGTAGTATCTGCGGGAGCCCTGAGCTGGTTTTCCTGCAACTATGGAGGGCACAACCTGGATACTCTGCACGCACAGTTCACTAGGGTTTGGACATACAGCCTCTAGAACTTTGAGAAAATGTATTTCTTTTGTTTAAGCCACACAGTCTGTGGTATTTTGTTTTGGCAGCCCCCAAATTTGCTAATATTTTGTATTAGCAAACTAATACAGTCTCTTACTGCTCAAAATATCCAATTCAGTCTAGTTAACAAAGGGGAGAGATATGAAGATTTTGTTAATGTTATGAAGAGTAAATGAGCTTTAATTTAATGTATACAAGACACTGTATATAACAAATAGTCATGGACATACTAGTTACGGAACATCTTCTGGTTATCATTTTCTATCTAAATGATATTTTAAATTTTTTTCAAAATTCCTCTTCTCCATATGTCTGATGTCTTTTGGTTTAAAATAATTTCAAAATCCATGACATTTGATTTGCAAACCTATGGACACAGGGAAAAGAGACAGACATGCTATTTTTACAAAATGGGATGTAGATACACAGCTGTTTGTTTTTAATTTTTGGCCACACTCTGTGGCATGTGGGATCTTAGTTCCCCAACCAGGGATCGAAACTGCACCCTCTGCATTGGGAGCGCAGAGTCTCAACCACTGGACAGGCAAGGAAGGCCCACAGCGTTGTTTGTTTTTAAATACTCTCAGCATTGCAAGTGTATACTGGACTGCTTTGTCCTCTCTTTCCTTCTCATCTCTCCCCTTCAATGCCACTCCTGTTTGAGTTGGGAATCCACCTAATTTTATAGGAAATGAAGTACCAGGCACAGAACATGGGCTGAATGGAGAGCCATGATGCTATCCCTCCCATTTAATGTAGGATTGGTTATGAGAGGTTCACGATACTGGATCTCTGGGGAGTGAAGTGACCTCTAGTGAAGTATGAGCAAGTATTTGATTCTCATTCTTTGCTCCAGCACAAATCTCTTTCTTTCCTCGGGAATTCCAAAGGGAGTCAGGTATAACATTCAGCCTTGGATCAGAATGGAAGATATTTATTGCCTAAAATCCGTCTTTCTCTGACAGTTATTATATTGTTTCTTAGTTTAATGTGACCCATTTGTTTAGCTGCTGATTGAATTATGTTAATGAGGCTAAGATGCTATCCATGAAAGCCAACTGGTTTTATTCTGGTTGTGTTTTACACCTTTAAAATTAGTGAGTCGTTTTACAAATGTGTGACATTGAAGATATGGAGAATTCAATAGAAAAACATTGTAAAAAATGACTGACATGGCAAAATCTATTTTCAGTCCTCAGCCTGACTGACAGTAAATTGCTACCATCCTCTTCACACAAAAGTTGGTCTTTAACATTTATAGTATAGTAAGTCTTTGAAATCTATTTTTATTTTCCTCAACTCAAGTCTTCTACCTTAAGCAGTGTAAACCGTAGAACTTGGCCAAAGAAAACATCTGTGACTTAAGCGGTTAAAGCTGCATAAGTTACATTCAACTTGGTTAAAAACAACATCTGCAGAAGAGAGCACTCTTTGAAAGGAAAAAAAAAAAAAAAAAAAAAAAACCCTAAGGGTGAGTTAAGATTGATATGCCATGAAATTAAATACAGGAAAATGCTTATTAAAGAAGACACTTTTGTTAGATCTGACATTTCTCAGGCCTATTCTCTTATTGACTTCAGATTTCTTTTCCTACATAAACTTCATAAGTAATTAGAACATTACAGTAACACTGGAGAATATATAATAATTCGGGCAAATGTTTAGCATTAAATTATATTAGGCCCATTTTATGTACAGAACATAGACTTTTCTCAGGAATCCCTTCATTTCCATTGTTGTTGTTGTTCGGTTGCTAAGTCCTGTCCGACTCTTTTGCAACCCTATGGACTGTAGCCCACCAGGCTTCTCTGTCCAAGAGATTTTCCAGGCAAGAATCCTGGAGTGGGTTGTCATTTCCTTCTCCAGGGGATCTTTCTGATCCAGGGATTGAACCTCTGTCTCCTGCATTGGCAGGTGGATTTGCTGCCACCAAGCCACCAGGGAAGTCCTGTTGTTTCCATTACATTTTAAATAAATTCTTGATGGCTAAATGATGGCAAGAGTAAAATCCTTTTCTATGAATCATTGGGTAAGTTTATGGTAGTACAGCTCAAGTAGCTTCTATAGATTTATAGCATTTTTCAGAGAAATCTCTCTTTGAACTTTACTTAGTTTAAAACAAAAGATCTTACTTCCTCCTTTGTTGGTTCCAGGAATATGTGTTTTTGCTTGGCATTTTTTTTTTAAGTTAGAACTTACATATTGCACAATTCCCAGAAAAAAGTCACTACTCTTACTGTGTCATCTGCCTCATTGCCTTTACTCTGAACTCAGTTATGAACTAAATCCTAAAACTGAAAGGAACATTAAAGATCACTTAGTCCAGAACCTCATTCTGTAGAAAAGGAGGCTGAAATTCAAAGGGCCTGAGTCATTTTTCTAAGATGACACAATTTGACTGTGAAGGCAAATACTCCCAGTTAAGGGTCTCCCTTCTGCACCCGACTTCCTTCCTAAACATATGAACATTTTCCATTAACTTCCATATAACTGGGGATGATGAAACTTCCAGATGATGAAACTTCTGGAAACTTCCTTTGTCCAGAAGACCAACTTTTCCAGAGCAGGAACTTGATTGTGTATTTAATCTGTGCCAGACATCACAATAGCTGCCCCATCAGTCCAGCATCCAGATTCTTGTAATATATTGAAGAGAAACAAGCAAAACATGCAAGTCACTTTACAGTGGGGAGGACAAATGCTTTTAAGGAATTGCTGAAAGTGTGACAGGGCTGTGGACAGCTGGCAAATTTCAGCGTTACTCAGAAAACCACCGTGATGAGAAATGGGGGAGACATATGTTGAGGACAGGTATAGATTTGTCTTGCGCCCAGGAATGGAGCCATGCAACAGTGATATGCATGGCAGCCTCATCAATGCAAGTGGGTTTCCTCTGCAAACCAAAGGAAATTTCATGTGTTTATAAGAGGTCAAACAGATGAAAACTGTTACAAGCTTCCTCCATTAATTCCATTTACTCACACACCCCCATAATGCCCATGTACTCTGTCATTTGTTACCTTACTACAGAGCCACCCAGCCTAAGGCCACCCCCTCCACTGGTCCAAAATCCTTTGGCCCAATTAAAGACACCACCCCAACAAATCTCACCTCTAACTATCCTGCATCATCATTTCCCCTGCTCTGTTGAATCATTCTGATTAGCTCAAAGACAAGGTTTTTCAATCCACTTAAAGGGAAGGAAAAATAAAACAAAAACCAGCTAAACAAATGCCACTGGATCCTTTTATCATTAGCTACTGCCCATTTTCTCGGCTTCGCAGGTGACAATAAGAAACCTGTGCACCACAGCAAAGAGTAGCCCCTGCTCTTTGCAACTAGAGAAAGCCCTCACGCAGCAACTCAGACCCAGAGCAGCCAGAGATAAAACATGAAAGACAAAAACCCTGCATGATTTGCTCCCTTGCTGCCCTTCTTCCCTCTTCTTGTTCGTTCCATTTCAGCCATACTGCCTTCCTGACTTTTCCTTGAACTTGCTGGGCACATTGCTGATTTTTTTTTTTTTTACACAAATGTTCATAGCAGCTTTATTTGTAATAGTCCCAAAATAGAAACAATCCAGATGGCTTTCAATGGATAAATGATTAAGTAAGCTATGGTATAGCCACATTATGGACTGCTACACAGCACTAAAAAAGGAATGACAATTGATACATGCAACAATTTGGATGAATCTTATGCCAGAAAATCATGCCAAGCGAACAAAAAATTCCTGATAAGTTACATATTGTATAATTCCACTTATATAGTATTCTTTTTCTTTTAAAAAATTAATTTATTTTAACTGGAGGATAATTACTTTACACTATTGTGATGGATTTTGCATTACATCAACATGAATCAGCTATGGGTGCACATGTATCCTCCCATCCTGAGCCACCCTCTTACCTCCCTCCCTACATTGCTGCTTCTTATAATTTCTCCCAGTTACCTGCCCAGCTCCCTCCCGCAGCTGCCTCAGGATCTATCTGAAATAGCATCTTCACTGTAAAGCTTACTCTATCTCCATTTCTGCAAAAAGTGCATCCCCCCAGCTGCCTAGAACTTTCCTTTCCTTTCTCATTTGCTGATTCATTTTTCTCCAAAAAATCATCACCACTTGACATCCTTATGCTTATTTGATCATTTCTTTTTCTCCATGAGAATGAGGGTAGACATTTTTGTCAACTTCATTCATTTCTGTATCATCAGCACCTAGATTAGTGTGTAGCACACCATAAATGTTAAGTACAGATTTGTTGATAGAATAAATTAATTTTTTAAAAGTAGAGTACCTTAGTTATTTTATTAGCTGCTAATTGACTGGTGGTGTATATATATATGTTCTACTCGATAAACTTTGTGCCAGCCACCACAGTCATACGATTACCCCAAATTAATAAAATAACTACCTAAAGTGTTGCTCAGTTGTGTCTGACTCTTTATGACCCGATGAACTGTAGTCCACCAGGCTTCTCTGTCCAGGGGATTTCCCAGGCAAGAAAACTGGAATAGGTTGTCATTTCCTTCTCCAGGGGATCGTCCTGACTTGGGGATTGAACCCAGGTCTCCTTCATTGCCAGCAGATTCTTTTCCTTCTGAGCCACCAGGGAAACCGAAATAAAAATATCTGTCTCTATGTATAGATATAAATAACATGCATACTTTCTTTCCTTTCTCACTTCCTTCTTCCCTTCAATCCATTCATTCGTCCATTTTCCTGTCCCCTCTCTGTGCTACATTGACACAGATGTATTCATCCTATTATTGAACTCATTTCTGCTTATTTGTTTTGGTGGGGGATAACAAGTTAGTCCGGAGAAGGCAATGGCACCCCACTCCAATACTCTTGCCTGGAAAATCCCATGGACGGAAGAGCCTGGTAGGCTGCAGTCCATGGGGTCCCCAAGAGTCAGACACGACTGAGCGACTTCACTTTCACTTCTCACTTTCATGCATTGGAGAAGGAAATGGCAACCCACTCCAGTACTCTTGCCTGGAAAATCCCATGGACGGAGGAGCCTGGTAGGCTGCAGTCCATGAGGTCGCTAAGAGTCAGGGACACGACTGAGCGACTTCACTTTGACTTTTCACTTTCATGCATTGGAGAAGGAAATGGCACCCACTCCAGTGTTCTTGCCTGGAGAATCCCGGGGACGGGGGAGCCTGGTGGGCTGCCGTCTATGGGGTCGCACAGAGTCGGACACGACTGAAGCGACTTAGCAGCAGCAGCAGCAGCAACAAGTTAGTCACTCATTGGAAGAGGATTCACAGAAAGGAATGGGTGGTCCGGGAGTGGTACTTTAGACATCAGTTGGCTGTGACTCACAACACTTCACTCACTTCTTACCAAAAATAAGGATTGCCTATACCTAAGTAACTATTTTTAAAATTGTAAACTCAGTGACTTCAACACAAGAATTAAACACATTTTCTCAACTGAGAATGAGACTCAGAAGGCCAGCACCTTGCAATGGCTGGGCTCTTATAAAGTCAGAAATTACATTTCATCAAAATGGATATAATTATTTGTAATCTACTGAAATTTGATGTGTGTGTGAGAGAGAGAAAGTTAGGAGAAGTGAGAAGATTCAAATATCCCTTCCAATTCCTAATATTTGTGTCCATAGTCAAATTATGTTTTAAAGATTTCTAATCTATATAAAAACTTTCATGACTGAGACTTAGGAAATCAAGTCAACTTCACAATGCTCAAATTCCCAAACAGGAACAGAAAGCCACAGGAATGGGTGTGAGGCTCTTCCCTGCTCTGTTAAATGTGTTCATAGAAACATGAAGTTTTAGAAAAAATCCACCCCCAATCCAGGAAAAGGCAAGAAACAGATTAAAAAGGTTAAACAGATTAAAAAGTACTGTTTCTAGATCCAGGCTCAACAGTGTGTAATGTGGGTCAGATTTCTCTAGATTTCAGCTTGCCCAAGGGAGGACATGACACTAAATTGTTTCCAAATCTCTTCCAGAGCTAAAGTTATCTGAGTGCTTACCTTGAACCTGTCTGAACACGTCTGTGGTCAGGATAAAGCAGACCTCTTACAATGTTGGTGTACATACAGTTTTTTTCCTTTCTCTGACTTTATTGCCTCTTTCTTCCATGTTTCTCTTGCTGTCTCCTCTTTCTCTGCTCAATCACTAAATACTGGAGTAGCTCTTCTTGCCTAGACCAGAGCTCTTTTTCTCTATTTTTAATTAGTATCTAATTATTCAGTCACTCCCAGATTTATATTCCCAGCCTAGAATTCTCCCCTGACCTCCAGACACATATATCAATGGGCTTCCCTGGTGATTCAGATGGTAAAGAATTTGCAGTGTAGGAGACCCAGGTTCGAGCCTTGGGTCTGGAAGATCTCCTGGAGGAAATGGCCACCCACTTCAGTATTCTTGCCTGGAGAATTCCATGGACAGAGGAACCTGGCAAGCTACAGTCCATGGGGTCTTAAAGATTCAGACACAACTGAGTGACTAACACTAACTACATATCAATAGTCTCTTTACTCGACAACTGCATTTTTTTTTTTAAATGTCTGAGGAAGAATCCTTGACTCTCAACTTGTGCCCAGGTAACTCCTCTTCTAGTTTTTCTAGTCCTTTCAATCTCAATAAATTGCCCGACCCCCACCCTAGTTGCTCAAGGGCAAAGTCTAGGAGCTGTTCTTTCTCTTTCTCTCATTTCTTGTTTTCACCCCATCAAAAAGTTCTGTGGCCACAACCTCCAAAACAGCTCCAGAATTCTGCCCACTTCTCTCCATCTCCCTTCCTACCATTTTGGTCAAAGTCACCATCATTTCCCATGGCACTTATTTGAATTAGAATGCTGTTTTTAAGGTTAGTGATGACTAACCCCTTAACTGGTTCCCTACCTTTATTTTTGACCTCCAAATCCTTTCTCCCTTGAGCAACCAGAAGGATTGTTTTAAATATAAGTCAGATTATTTGTTTAATTCTCTAAATGACTTCACATATGCAACCTGAAAATAAAATCTCAACTCCAAGCCTTATAATCCTATATAATCTGAATTCTCCTGATTCATTCTGCCCAGGTGCTCTTGCCCAACCTTTTCATGGCTGGTCCTTTCTTGTTATTCAGATCTCTTCTCATTGCTTCTTCAGAGAAAGCTTTTACTGGAAAGCCATCTGCATTGTACTGCCCTATTTTAATGCTCTTTCCTGGTGGCTCATAAGGTAAAGAATCTGCCTGCAATGTGGGAGACCTGGATTTGATTGGGAAGATTGCTGGGAGGAGGGAATGGCAACCCACTCCAGTATTCTCATCTAGAGAATCCCATGGACAGAGGGTCCTGGTGGGCCACAGTCCAGGGGGGTTGCAAAGAGTCGGACACAACTGAGCACACATACATAAGAAGTCTGGCATCTGAACAGTGTTTAGAAGTTTCTCAGCATATATTTGTTAAATAAATTAATGAATGGATATGCTATTACTGTTAGGGGAACCACTGACTGAGACCACCCACCCAGGCCAGGTACCATAGTAACCACTTGCATGAGTTATCTTACAACAGAAGGTCCTGGTAAGGGACATAGAACTAACAAGCTACCACCAACTGGAAGAATTCAGAAAACGTCAAAAGGAGAAATTTCAGTCCAAATGTCCCACCAATGTCCCAGAATCTTTCTTGCTGGAATTCATCTTGATTGAGCAATGTGTGTGCCATTAGGAAGAATCCTGAGTCAGAATGATTGCCCAGAGAAACTAATCCCATCACCATCAAACCCTAGACTGTGAGCCACATGGCAGAGAAGTTCTCCTGGTTTCCCTTACTCTATTGCTAACCACCTGGGCACCATTTCCCAATAAAATCTCTTGCTTTGTCAGTATGTGTGTCTCCTCAGACAATTCATTTCCAAGTGTTAAACAAAAGCCCACTCTTGGGCCTACTCTCAGGTCCCTCTTCCTGCAACATTACCATTGATCTATTTTATGAATCTCATTCTTATTTTTTTTTTTTTCATTCTTATTTCTTTCCCTGACTGCTTCCTTCCTTCTTTTCCTTTTTTTTTCAATTGGAAAACTGATTGTCTGATGTAAACTTACAAATCCTCCTAACGTTTCAACCAGAGCTCCAGGTGGATTCACCAAGACTAGAATTTATGACTGGTTGCTGGTTGAAGCCATGATTGCATGCAGACCAATGAGTACTTGTAAAATGACAAGTCTTAATTCAGATTTGATTGAAATTTGCATTGACTACCAAAGGGAACTGCCATCATTTATCACTGTAGTACCATGAAACTCTTGGCAATCTAAAATTCTTAATGGGATGACTGGCTCAAAGCCTTGTAAACAGCACCGTTAGCAGTACTGTCTTCTCCTGGATGTCCATTGATGACATAATAATCGGATAATTTTGGTAGTATACCATCCTGGATTAATTTATATTGTTCTGGATTCACTGATAGAATGGTTTCTTTCCTCAGATGGCAAGAATGAATGTTTTGTGAAAAAAACTTGCAATTCAGTTATTACTAAAGCAAAATATTTCACTTCTCTGAAAGATGGAACTTGTTTTGGCTAAATATTAACAATAATAATAATTTCAACTTTGAAGTCTGTAGTTTCATTTCCATTCAACAAATACCTATTAAGTATCTACAGCAGAGAAGGCATTGTGTTGTAGAAAATTAAAATAGCTTATAAAACACAATAATATGATTAGAGAATGGAAAACAGACCTTTAGACAAATGGATAAAAAGTATGTTATTTTGTTTCCAGAAAAAAAAAGGCTGAGGACAGATATATTATATAAAGATTGTCTTGCTTTCAGAGAGGAACAAGACTGAGGGAATATTCTGTCTGATATTAATATACCAACATGGAAAAGCTGATTGATTCTAAGGGTAATGATTCACTAGAAATAATTGCTGTGGTAACTTGCTTTCCTACTTGAAACATTTAAAGGAACTTCCTAAATTGGTATAGGCAATCCTGTTCATTAATGGAGAAATATGGAAGCTCAAAACCCAATGGCAAGTTTGGGAAACAAAGTCAGTTTCTTACTCCCACTCCTATTTGTGTGAGTGTAATTGTTCCAGTTTATGACTTTAACCCATATTCCTGAGACTTCATAGATCATTCATAATGTCACGTAAAAATGACAGCAAAGCAATAGGCCACTGAAGGCTACTTTGGTAAGACCACCCTTCAACTTTCACTGTAAGGGAGACCAACATACCAAATGAATTGGAGAAAGCATCTAGAAACTTGGAAAGAGAAAGCCCTGGGGAACGCAGGCAGAGTCTTCAAGTAATTCCAGTTACCTGGAAGCAAATTTGAACTAACATTCATACAGAAGACAAAAGAGACACAGATGTAAAGAACAGACATTTGGACTCTGTGGGAGAAGGCAAGGGTGGGATGATTTGAGAGAATAGCACCGAAACATGTATATTACCATATGTGAAATAGATGACCAGTCCAAGTTCAATGCTTGAAGCAGGCATTCAGGGTCTGTGAACTGGGACAACCCAGAGGGATGGGATGGGGAGGGAGGTGGGAGTGGGGGTTGGGATGGGGGAACACATGTACACCCTTGGCTGATTCATGTCGATGTATGGCAAAAACCACCACAAAACTGTAAAGTAATTAGCCTCCAATTAAAATAAATAAATTAAATTAAAAAAATCAGAGATAATGGTTGGAATTGCTAAGCAGATTATTTTTTTCTTAATAAATAGATTATCTAGTATTGGAAACTGGTGATCTCCACATTCCTGAAATTCTAGTATAGACTGCTAGGGAGGAGTAGATTGTGGGCAGTGCAAGAAAGATTGAACTTAACTCATGAGTCTTGATGAGTCCTGGAGAAGGAAATGGCAACCCACTCCAGTACTCTTGTCTGGAAAAATCACATGGATGGAGAAGCCTGGTAGGCTACAACCCATGGGGTCGCAAAGAGTGAGCAAAGACTGAGCAAAGAGTGAGCAAAGAGTGAGTCGACTGAGCGACTTCACTTTCACTTTCATGAGTCTTGATAAGAGCAGCAGAGCCCCCTTAAGGGTGCTTGGAAATTTGCAGAAATGTTTTTAGCTGTCACAAAAGATCACAAAGTCACAAAGTCAATCAGACTTCTGTGGGCAGGGCTCAGAAGTTCTAGATGTCTTTCTATGATCGAGAAAGTTCCAAAGAGAAAAATTGTCCCATGTCCCACATTCCACATAAACTTCTAATTTTGTGACCAGAATAAATTCATTATAAATATAGTTACAAGTACTTAATCACACAATTAATATTGGAAAAAATTATCATTCTAAATAAAGTAAGTCAGGAAGAGAAAGACAAACCATATGATATCACTTATAGGTGGAATTGAATTTACAAATGCTATAAATGAACTTATTTGAAAAACAGAAACATACTCATGGTTTTAGAAAACAAAGCTATAGTTACTGAAAAGAAAATGTGGGGAAGGGGAGGGATAAGTTAGGAGCTTGGATTTAACAAACACACTCTGCTATATATAAGATAAATAACCAACAAGGACCTACTGTATAGCACAGAAAAGTCTACTCAATATTCTTAATAAACTATATGGGTAAAGAATCTGAAAAAGAATGGATACATGTATATGTCTACCTGAATCCCTTAGCAGGACACCTGAAACTAACACAACGTTGTTAATCAACTGTACTTCAATACATTTTTAAAAGTGATACTGAAAAACTACTCAATAGTTTACTGCCCATATTGTCTATTTAGTACATCATGCATTTTCAATTATCTATTTAATTCTAAATGTTTTCAGTGCAAGAGTTTAGTTTTTATCACGGCAAATAGGAGACAAAAAAGATTTAAAACTTAATGTCTTGTGCATTGAATTATAGAGAAAATGCAAATAGTGGATAATCTGAGAAAATATTGTGTTTTGTTTTGTCTCAGATTTTCCAAGAGTCTAAAGCATCACTGACAGCACTACTGATCCTGGTATTTAAGCTGCTACTGAATCACCCTGGTTCATCTTCACTTAAGCAGTACATAGAACATATTAGAGAGATTTGAGATTTTTATGGACAGACTCCGACACAGAGTACAAGCTGGCAGACATCGGAAATGATGATGTCAGTAAGTTGCACTAAGTGTTTTGAAAACATTTTTATTGCCACTCTATATGTAAATTCATTTTTTATTGAATTATAACTGATACACAATATTGCATTAGTTTCAGGTGTACAATGTAATTATTCAATATTTTTATTGATCACAAAATGATCTCATGACATCTAGTCACGTATAGACTTTATTTTCAATGATTAAAACGATGAGGTCTCTGCTGTAAAAATTGGGTATTGATGTGCATTTATTGTGGGGTTATCATCCTTAAACTGACACTGCCCAAGAAGTCTACCACCCAGCTTTTTGCCAATATGTTCTCTTTTGCCAATTATAGGATATCATCTCTGAGGTCCCTTTAAGTACCGGAAACTAAATATTTTAACACATGGTATTGTTGAGTGTAGAAGATGCGTTTTGCATTACATAGTGTCACTTCCCAGTTGCTTTTCATAATATAATTATTTTAACACCATGCAATAAGTTCCAGCTCATTTGTAAGAATATATTTTCCTCATTTTCTCTTATAGCTCATCATTTTTCTTAACATGTTATCCTCATTCTAACCAACATTATCTTCCACTTTCTTTCATCATAAGCAAATATATCTACTGTCTTAATATTTCTCCTAACTCTAGTTTTTATTCTAGGGCCCAGCTACACTTAAGCTTGACAGTTATTTATTTTTAATTAATAGTAATAAATGAGTTAATATGAATTTGTTCATTCCTTTATGTTTTATCCTTCTTGTATGGAAGAACTACAGTTCTTGTTACTTCTTACAAACTCATATTTATTCATTTTCATTGTAGGTAGTCATCAAGTAGTCCCATTACGACTTTTAGAAGAGTGAAAAGCTGTACCTGAACACATACATAGGGAATCCATGTTATTTTTTTAATATAAATTATTGTCCTATTATCTTGATTTTATCTTAGAGTTAGGATGCTACATCAAATTTGAAAAATCAATATGTGGATTATTTTATGTATGAAGTTCAGCTTTATTTATGTAAAAGGGAAATAGTATCTGATAGGGTTGAGAATATCGCACTAGATAATAGCTAAGGTCCTTCCATCTCTAAAATCCTAAGACTCTGTGATTCTTCTAATCTTATTATGAACAATGAACTCCCTTCTCCCAACACAGTAGACACTGTCCTCACAGAAACATATGTTGAATGTACTTTTTTTGATAGTGTAAAGTCTTTTTTGCATTTATAAAAGACACTGAGCCAATTTTTTCCATTTCTTTGAGTTGAGAAGACCATGCTAAACCAAGAGATACAAACACTAGTCCTCCAGCATGATTACTTGCACACACACACCTGTGTTCTCTTCTTACCTAGCTTGACAAGACGGAGCATGGAGGTGTTACTTCCTCTCTCTGTGCAAGCAGTTACAGAGAGATTGTAGATATCTCCAGGAGGCAAGCTGAGAACTGCAGTCATGACATTGCGCGTTACCTGCAAGATCACCAAAATCAAGCTGTAGGGCTATCACAGGCTCCCATCTCTGTTCTGTGCTGCAGTCTACAGCTGATTAAACCTTATGGATATGTTATTTCCTCTGAAAATGATACAAATTCCTCAACTGAGCCAAATACAAGGTAGCTCTAAATAAGCACAACACAGATCAGAACAATTTTTTGTGATTAATTCCTTTGTTTGGAGTACGTATTACTACGATTTTTTTTGTCCCTCTTGCATTCACAGCAAATTTTAGAAAAAGCAATTACTGGGTTGCAAAAATAGGAACATTGCTCAGCCCAAGCTGAGAAGCTCAGAGGAAACTTAGCCATATCCACAGACACCTGGCTTCTTAACTAAAGACTACATTTTCCAGTTTCTAATATTGATAGTGGGGACCATGTGACCCAATTCCAATCAATGGATTGTTAGAGGAAGTCTCATGGTCAACTTAGAGTTTTGTTCACACCTTTTAAGTGCTGGGCCTCCACATCCTCTCTTTTTCCCTTCCCGCAGGCTGGAATGTGGCTGTAAAGGTGAGTGGAGTTAACCTATGCAGGTGATGACTATACGCAGTGGCAGATGGAGCAGCAAAATAGAACAAATCTGGACTCTTGAATAATCTCTCATGGCAGAGGTACCCTTTTAGTCCTGGGCACCTTGAGAGAGATATAGATGTTGATATTTTTTAAACCATAATCTTAAAAAATTTTTTTATTTCAATTGTTTAGTTGGTACCCTAACTAGTACAATGCAAAAGCTTAATAAACCAGGAGAGAAATCAGTACTTCCAAAGTCTCCAAATATTGAGGATGTTAGGGACATATGGAGAAAAAAGTGAAAATACTGTGATTTTCTTGAAAATGTTTGGTATTACGAAGAAAAAGCTCAAATCGTAACTTTAAATATAGGTGAAATCAATTACAACAACTACAACTATTAAAAATTAAAAGGTAAGCTCTATCAAAAAAGGACTTCAATTTTGTTCACTATCCTATCTCCAGAGAGGCTTCTCAGGTGGTGCTAGTGGTTAAAAAAAAACAAAACCTGCCTGCCAATACAGGAGACTCAAGAGAGACTGGATTCTAAGATCCCCTAGAGGAGGAGATGGCAACCCATTCCAGTATTCTTGCCTGGAAAATTCCACGGACAGAGGAGCCTGGCGGGCTTCGGTCTTTGGGGTTGCAAGAATTAGACACAACTGAGCATGCACATGAGCACGTGTGCGTCCACACGCACACATGCACACACACACACACACACACACACACACACACACAATCTCCAGAACCAAAAACAGTGCTAATTGGCATGCAAACACTTGTTTAATGTCTCAGTAAATGTTTGCTTCATGATTTTCAATAGTATATGCAAATAAATGTCAGGTGCCCAATACTGGGACTCAAAGAAACATACACTCTTTTTAATTTTCTTCTTTCCTTCTGCAACAACCATCCAGTGGAGCATTCTAGAATGGGAGAGGTCTGTGGTGTCATCCCCGTAGGTCCAACTGATGTACAACAGACTGTTGAAATATTCCACAGACGTGATTTCTGGAGCAACTGGGGCTACAATGGAGGAAAGAAACACACTTTAATTTAGTAGACTACCAGTAATTAAAGAACTTATCAATAGAACATGAAACCCCATACAGAGCTTGTGCTTAGTTACTCAGTCGTGTCCAACTCTATGTGACTCTATGGACTGCAGCCCGCCAGGCTCCTCCATCTATGGGGATTCTCCAGGCAATAATACTGAAGTGGCTTGCCATGCCCTTCTCCAGGGGATCTTCTTAAAGGGATCCCCAGACGGATCAAATCCAGGTCTCCCATGTTACAGGCAGATTCTTTACCATCTAAGCCACCAGGGAAACCAAACTCTATACAGAGTTTAAAGAATTAAAATTCACACCTCATGATGGACTTCCCAAGTGGCACTAGTGGTAAAGAACCCGCCTGGCAATTCAGGAGACATAAGAGATGGGAGTTTCATTCCTGGGGCAGGAATGAAATACTGGCCCACTCCAGTATTCTTGCCTGGAGAATACCATAGACAAAGGAACTAGGAGGGCTACAGTCCATAGCATTGCAAAGAGTTAGAACACAACTGAAGTGGCTTAGCATGCATGCACAACAGCACGCATGATAGTCCTAGGGACTCGTGGACATGTCTGTAATATAGTGAAGTTGGATGGTATGAGGTGGGCAGTTGTTCTGTGGGATGTTACCTTGCGTGGCTCAGACCCAGGACAGTCAGACTCAACTATGCCTGAGGAGAGCACGCCTTTTTACAAAAATTTCAGTTATAAGATTACTAAAACATTAACTAGTTTGGGTCAATTGTTCGGTTAATTTGTTGCTGCATCAATAAATTAATATTATTAAGGCACTGGTGAACTTATTTTCCAAGCAGTACTGAAAACTCTGGGGTCCTGTAAAAATAAATCTTTTTTATTGTGGCAGCAAAGAAGGTTACAGGATAGACAGTAGAATCAGTGAGTAAAGGGACAGAAAAATAAATAATATGTCCATAAGATAACAAGACAATGGCATTGACTGTGTAGCCCAGTGCTTTGTGGAAGGTAGGGCTCTAAATAAAGTTGCTGAAGCAAGTATTAAAGAAAGGAAGGAAGGGATTTTGAAAATCATGCTTCAAAGCTAAATTCTAACACCAAGTTTATTAATTTATTTTATAATCTTACACTTTAAAATTTTTAAGAATCCCAGTAGGGGACGAGAGTTCATCACAAGCTTTGTAATACATAAGTTCTGAAAGCATACTTTAATTATTTTTAAGAGTAACTGATAATTCTGAAGATTTCAGCAAACACATACACAGTTGAATTTAAATTCCATGTGATCTTGAATATAGCCAAGCAAGTTTTCTTTGCAAGATTCAGCCCCAAATCAACTAATGGTTGGAGGAGAATTTCTACACATTAAAAAAGACTTATTTTGGGGCTTCCCTGGAGGCTCAGTGGTAAAGAATCCACCTGCCAATGCAGGAAAAATGAGTTTGATCCCTGGTCCAGGAAGATCCCACATGTTGGGGAGCAACTAAGCCCAAATGCCATGACTACTGAGCCCATGTACCTAGAACATGTGATCCACAAGAGAGGCCACTGCAATAAGAAGCCCACACGCTGCAATGAAGAGTAGCCCCACTCACTGCAACTAAGAAAGCCTGCGTGCAGCAACAGAGACCCAGGACAGCCAAAAATAAATACATAAGATAATAAATCGTAATTTAAAAAAAAGACATTTTTTTCAACATGCCCTAATACATATAATGAATATTCATATATTTTCAGAAATAATTGTTTACTGAAGAGATTTCAACAGAGTAAAAAATACATTTCTGTTTCATACTGTGTATGAATAGCATTTCTATATATTTGACAATGAAAATTTTAAATTGTCAACAATATCTATAACAAGTAGCACAAACCCATATCATAATGCAGAAAATTCTAATAAAGCATAATAACCCTGGCTTAACATATTTCTACATACTTCATTATTTACAAGTACCTATGCTTAATGCTTCTTCAAAGGGTATATTCTCATGTTCTAATTTGAGTGAAGACATGACACATATTTAAAATGATAGGGAGTTTGGGATGGACATGTACACACTGCTATATTTAAAATAGATAACCAACAAGGACCTGCTGTACAGCACATGGAACTCTGCTTATGTGGCAGCCTGGAAAGGAGGGGAGTTTGGGTGGAGAATGGATATATGTACAAGTATGGCTGAGTTCCTTTGCTGTTCACTTGAAACTATCACATTGTTAACTGGCTATACCCTGGTACAAAATAAAGAGTTAAAAAAAATAAAATTACAAAGCCAGACATATACGTCTCCCCATCACAAGTACCAAGTCTTCAGATCATTCTCCTTGATGTTGTTGCTTTCAAATCCGGTGTGTTGCTGAAAGACCACCAGAGGTCACTATTTGTTTATTGAACATTACTTGGTACACTAGTGTGATTACGAACTTGACTTGCAGACAAGTTGCCTGCCAGATGGTAGACTTGAGGGCCTAAAAGTCAGACCTTATTCAAATATTTTATTCCTATTTTCTCTTATACTACACAATTTGTCAATTTGGATCACGATTAAAAAGCATATGAAAGTGAAGTATCAGATCTTCACTTACTTTAATATTGAAATGAGGGAAGAAAGCTCCCTTTGCCCCTAAAAAGGCTAAATTTTCAAATAGTTTTAGATATAGTTATAAAAATAAAGCTCAGGTACCATATATATTTTAATAACAATTTAGATTACATGATTTAATTCTCACAATTACCCTGTGAGGTATTATTATGCCCATTTAAAAATTATTTGCTTATTTATTTGACTACCTTGGGTCTCATTTGCAGCATGTGGGATCTTCGATGTTCATTGCAGCATGCAGGATCTTTAGTTGGGGCATGTGGGATCTAGTTCCTTGACCAGGGATGCAACCTGAATTCCCTGCATTGGGAGCAAAGGAGTCTTGGCCACTGGACCACCAAAGAAGTCCCTATGCCCATTTTATAGATATGGAAACTGAGGCCATCTGTGTCAATATGCTTAGGTAAGACTGTGGACTGCCAGTGTCAGCAGGACTTAGTAGTTGATCCCAGGAAAAAATCAGAAATTCCCAAAGATCAATTCATTGGAGACAACAGACTGCTCACCCAGGCAAGTAGCTTGCTTACTAACCAAAGTTTATGAATGCACACTTGCTTTGTCCACCTAAACTGTTATCTCATGATTTCTGTCTATTCCCAGGTGGTTCCAGCTTTGAAAGGCACACCTAAAGCACTTGGGTCCAGAACTCCAAATCCTATTAATACTTCATTTCTGATGTCACCCCTGGGAGACACCACAGAGCCTCTGTCCTGGTAGTTTCCCGACACTGCAGTGAGTTCTAAGACAGTTAATTTTGCCCAGTTAGCCACCTGTTAGGCAATATTTTCAGTCTTACTGGTGAGAAAATAGAAATTCAGGATCCTTAAGTTAATTTGCTCAAAGTTCTGTAGCTGGAAATTAGCAAGGTCAGATCTGCTCAATAAGTGATCAGATGTGAAGTCTGGGCTTTTTCTAGACAGCTTCTCCTTCTGAAAAGGAAAGAGCATTCTCAGACCACTCATCTCAATCAAGTTAAGTGTATGAATTACTTACACAGTGAAGTTTAATTATAATTAAATATGTGATTATTAATGCAGTCAAAAAGCCTAACACAGGGCTTGTCAAATAATTGGCATTTTCTCTTTTTATGGTGGCCTTTCACTCTCCTACTCTAATATTACCATTAACATCTGGAACAAAGGAAGTACCAGAAACTGGCCAGTAAAGAAAAGCCGTGAACTATGTAAGTTAACTGTATAAGAATCCACAAGATTACTATCTTTCCATTGTTTTTTAATTGATACATCTTAAGCCTATAAAACTAGCTGTCCGGTGAGGGAAATATTTTGACAGTTATTCTTCATCTAAACAATATTTTTCTTTTCTCAGTATAACTCTAATGACAGCTTTGCAGTCCCATCAAAAGTTCTTGAACAATCTTAGTTCAGACAACGAGGGTTACTGTTCTTGGTTGAATTTCTTCTTAATTGCTACCTCCGCCCACCTCTGCTGTCTCTGATATATGATACGGAACTATTAATACATAATTTAAGGTTCTGAGGATCCATCACTAATAGTATTGTAAGTACTTTAAGTCTGGGCCATGTATTTTGCTAAATAGCTTATTTAATTGGGACCTAATAATAGATAATAGTAACAGATAATAGATACTATTATTATCCTTATTTTACAACTGAAAAAACCTGAGACTTAGAAGAATTGCTGGAGTTTACAGGTAGAGGCAGCAAAGTTGTGACTCACACCCAAGTCTACAAGTCTGCAAGCCTGTTTTAATTCCTGCCATGGACCATACTGCAGTCAGCCTGTGACTTTACAAATGGCTTAATTAATAAGGAAATGGAGGCACTCTAGCAAATACAATTATCAAATGGATAAAATCAATTCAGTGTGGTGTGAAGCTGAAAGCTCTGCCTGTTACATCTCGATTCTAATCAATTCCAAACAGTGGTGCATAAATCAAGGTCAGTGACTCAGGATAAAAAGAAATCAAGGACAGTAACTCAGAGAAAAATTGTATTTTAATTTTTAAAGGCTATCATTTAAACAAATCATAAACTTTCAGAATCAAGTATATCATCTTCCATGAACGGAGAAGGAAATGGCACCCCACTCCAGTACTCTTGCCTGGAAAACCCCATGGACGGAGGAGCCTGGTGGGCTGCCCATCTATGGGATCCCACAGAATCGGACATGACTGAGCGGCTTCCCTTTCACTTTTCCCTTTCATGCATTGGAGAAGGAAATGACAACTCACTCCAGTATTCTTGCCTGGAGAATCCCAGGGACAGAGGAGCCTGGTGGGCTGCCTTCTATGGGGTCGCACAGAGTCGGACACGACTGAAGCGACTTAGCAGCAGCAGAAGCAGCGTCTTCCATGAAAGTGATGTTCAATCGGTCCTGGGTGAAGGACTGGCATTTTCTGGAGATGAGCCCCTTCAGAACTCCCTCAAAATAGGCATCTGTTCTCATGGGACCACTTCCCACACACTCACCTGTTATGAAGCTTATAGTGGAGCTGTCACAGCAGCTGAGTTCTGGGTCTCCCCACGTTACCATGGTAACTCGAAAGTTGTAGTACCATGCTGGCAACAGATTCGCTATCCTCTAAAAAAAGCAAGAAGAAAAAGGCCCAGAAGGAAAATCATATTTTTGGAATAGAGTTATATATTTCTCTTAGGCTATGAAAAAATGAGTAATTTTTAATTTCCTTTCTGTGCCTTTGGGAGGCCTCCCTGGTGGCTCAGTGGTAAAGAGTCCGGCTGTCAATGCAGGAAATGCGGCTTCAATCCCCGGGTTGGGAAGATCCTCTGGAGAAGGAAATGGCAACCCGCTCCAGTATTGCTGCCTGGGAAATCCCATGGACAGAGGAAACTTACTGTCTACAGTTGATTTTGTACTTCTCAAATTTTCCATTAAAATATTCTTTTTGGAATTAAGTGAGATGTAAATAAAATGATACACATAAATTTAACACAATTTAAAAAATTATTTGAAGATATAGATAGTTTGAAAATGGGTTTTCATTTGCAGTTTCTTAAATTACACAAGTGAACTGGCACTTATTTGTAAGTGACTGGACGGACACATCTTCCTATTTCTAAAACATGACCTTTCACAATTCTACATTCTCTCATCTTGGACTGTTAGCATGTGTTCATACTGGGTGACAATCATGAGAGTTGTCAACTGAGTAGTGGACAGTTGTTTGCTTTCTGTGTGACCTGTAGATAACCCGTACTTCTAAAATTATTCCAGTCTCAGAAAGAGCAATCTTTACCTGCTCATTTGAAGAACATCGCTAATGGTCTGACATTGCAGGTATTTAACTGATTTGTTGATGTTAAGAATAGTCATCACTCAAGAAGTATCCACTCACTACTGAATAACTAAAGGAAAACATGTTTTCTGTTTTAGGAGCAGAAAGGAACAATAAGCATGTGATGTGCTTAGTTGCTCAGTCATGTTTGACTCTTTGTGACCCCATGGACTATATAGCCCACCAGGCTCCTCTGTCCAGGGGGATTCTCCAGGCAAAGAGTACTGGAGTGGGTTGCCATGCCCTCCTCCAGGCGATCTTCCCCACCCAGGGATCCAACACAGGTCTCCCACATTGCAGGCAGATTCTTTACCAGCTGAGCCACCAAAGAAGCAAGCATGTGACAGGTCTACTAAATTGGGGATTAGCAAATACACTCAATTAAGAGTGAAAGCCAGTTTCACACAGTTTTCTCTTTCTGTCAAAATACAAAAATAAAATTAAGAGCTAAAACAATCCCAAACTTGAAAGTAGCACGTTACCTGCATGTGTTTACAAATGATCTAGTTTACAGACATAATAATTTTTTCAGACACAGTTAGTATGTGAATGCATGTTGACACAGGAAAATGTGACAGCTGGTTAAGGAAAATTACCACTGAGGCAGTTAAGGAGACAGTTGCTGCTATTTCATAGTAGGTTGTCCATTCTGATGTCATTGTTGTAGGGTTGAAATAAAACATTTCGACCACATATTTTCTGAACACTCCTAAGTAAGGCCTGGTCCAGCTCAAAACCACTGCTGTAGGACCCAGGGGATAGAGCATCAAGTCTTTTATTCCAGTTGGAACTAAGAAGAAGGGAGGGGAGTGAAAAAAGAAAGTCAAGAAGGAATGTTTAATATCTTAACAATGGCTTCACATCTCTACTTACTGACTGACTAGGTATTTCACTTTTTTGATGCAATCATTGAAAACTAACCATATTTGCCTGAGATTTTCTTTTTCCTAAGTAATGAATGCTAAGGATGTCTTCCAGGTATACAATTGTGGTCATTAATTACTCTGAGGATTGAATATTGGGAGAACAAGTATGGACCTCCCATAACTGATGATAATGACTAGAACTTAGACATGGCACCCCTCCAAACAGTACTCTGATAAAGGTATTTTTCTTGTGGCTGGCAACTTACCAATAGCAAATGTCACAGGATCTGAAGGTGGTCCAATCAAAGGGCCTTTTCTTAGGTACATCACAACCTGGTACTGGGCACCAGGAACGAGATTTTCAATAATAGATTTGCTTGAGTTCACCTTTAAACCAAACACCCAATAAGATCTATTTAGAACTGGGTTTTCAGTGTGTGACTCAGAGGATAACATTGTATTCAGGGACACTGCAAACTCACAAATGCCTTTGAAATCCAGAAGCCTTTATTCATACTGAGGAAGGTCAAGTTTCAATATTAGGATGATTTATAGTTTATGAGAAGGCTGAAGGGAACCCAGAACATTCAAATTCTATGGCTGGCTTTAATAAACCTTGTGAACTGCTCTATACCCATCAATGTCAATTGTAATTATGTACACTAGAGACCCATCAGCCTCTAACCAAAATCAAATCAGCAATAAAATAAGGATAGTCTGACATCCTAAATTGTAGTGTCAGCTGATTACATACAAAGATCAGTGCAGGAATGTCTTTTAGTCTCTCAACACTTAGAAGCATAAAATATCTAATTATAGTGATGGAAATGACCTCAGAGATTATCTAGTCCAAATCTCTCATTTAGTAGATCAAGAAGGTAAAGCTAGAGAATAGCCAAGGTCACATATTTGGATCAGTGTTGGTACTGGAAGCCTAGCATCGTGACCTCCACTCCATGATATGGGCAAAGCACCAAGACACAGCAGCAGGCACTTTACAAGGCTACTGTGACAACCTGCCAAGACTGAATCAGGAAGAATAACTGGAACAGACTGATCACTAGTAGTGAAACTGAATTTGTAATAAAAAAAAACTCCCAGCAAGCAAAAGTCCAGTATTGGACAGTTTCACAGGGGAATTCTGCCAAATATAAAAAGAAAAGTTAATACCTATCCTTCTCAAACTATTCCAAAAATTGAAGAAGATAGAACATTCTCAAATTCATTGTACAGGACTACCATTACCCTGATACCGAAACCAAGAGAGAAAATTACAGGCCAATATCTTTGATGACTATAGATGCAAAAATTCTCAACAAAATATTAGCAAACTGAATTCAACAATACATAAAATGGATCATTCACCACGATCAAGTGGGATTTATTCTAGTACTGTTTTATATCTTTAAAACACATTTTAAGTGGTAAAACTAATAGTGCTCATTGTTAAAACTGGTCACACTGTAGAAGAGCAAGTGAGGTCAATTTGTAGCCTTTCTGGTCTCCCCTCACCACTTCCCACATTTTGGGGGGCAGTCTTCTAGACCTTCTTTGATACATATATCCATAAACAATTAAGTATTGAGCCATACAGGTGTTATACCATAAATATTGCTCCAAACTTTTCCTTTAAACTTAACAACAATTGTAAACATGTGAACATACCTGCCAATGTAACCTTGCTTTCATTTAGAGTATCTCGAAAAACACACAGAGGGTAGATTGTTTCAGAGTGATGGTAAAGTTTCTTTGGTTTGATAATATTTTAGGCAGTGGTTGATTCTAATTATTCAAATGACTTCCTGGAATTATAACCACTTAAATATGCTATCCTAATAAATTCATCCCAGGAAAATTACATTGCCTTAAAAAAAAATAAGAACCCAAAAAAAAAATAAGAACCAATAATGTGTATATGTATCACACTACTAAAAAAGTGAGAGGAGGGCAAATGATATTGAACTTGACTTTAGTTACAAATTATTAATATAAATACTAATTTCCTCATATTTTTAAAATATTTACTGAGGCACCTACATCACTTCTATTCCTTCCTACCTTTTTCTTTATCCTGGACCTGCTAAGTGGTGGATTGGAGGTGGGCAGGGGAAATGTTCCTATACTAGTGTTAAGTCGCTTCAGTCATGTCTTACTCTTTTGCAACCCTATGACCATAGCCTGCCTGGTTCCTCTGTCCATGGGATTCTCCAGGCAAGAATAGTGGAATGGGTTGTCATTTCTTACTGCAGGGGATCTTCCCAACAAAGGGACTGAGCCTGCCTCTCTTACCTCTCCTTCATTGGCAGATGGGTTCTTTACCACTAGCACCACATGGAGAGCCCCAAGTAGTAATACTCTACTTACTAAATAACATGTTTCGTTCTCTAGAGGATTCCTCCACACTCCTTCTCCAATTTTCACCCCATGTTTGCATTCCAGTATTTCCTATCTCTTATTTCTGACTGGCTTTGTCTCCATTCCAAAGAATTCAATCCAGCCCAAAGCATTTCCATGTAGGCCCTGGCCCTATCCTTTCTCAGCTAAAGAAATGGAGGAAAGATACACCATAGAGCAAAGGAAATATAAACAAGGAGGTTAAACTAGATGAGAGTTCTTTTAAGTCTGAAGTGGTCTTCTCTCTTTCTTTGGATGAACCACATGGCTTCTGGGATTTTAGTTCCCCAACCAGGGATTGAAGCTGGGCCCTGGCAGTGGAAGCTTGGAGTTCTAACCACTGCACCACAAGGGAATTCCCCAGAAATGGTCTTATGTATATATTATGGAATCCTCTTTCCATGACATCTTTCTGAATACTTATTATAGTTACTCAGTTTCTATGGAGAATCTCTAGAACCTCTTCATCTTCTTCCCTTGACACAAAAAGTATTCAGTTAGGTCTGCATAATAATAAAAGTTAATTTCCAGCACACCTTACTATTGGTATGTTCCAAACATTGCATTAAGCATCAAGTCCTCTTATTTTTATTACAGCTCTATGAGGTAGGATATGCTTCTCCTTCTATTACAGATTCAGATGGTAAGACTTAGACAGAAAGAACTCAGAGCTGGTAGCTGCTAAAATCAGGTCTGAAACTCAATTCTGTTTGAGTCTAGAGTCTCTGCTTTTAGCCAACACTCTTGGCTCCATCAGGATGAGTGGTGAGGATGACCTTCCCGTAGTGTAGCATCTGTAATGCACAAGAAAAAGTTCTCTCCTAGAAGTCAAATCACTTGAGATGGGGTCTCAGCTCTGATACTAATCAGTTGTGTGACAGCAGGCAGGTCCCTTCAATATTCACCCTCTTAGCTCTATCATTTCCTCATTTGTAAAGCTAACAAACTGATTGACTGATTGGTCTTTCTTTCCAATTTAGTCACTTAGTTATTACACACTCCTGTAAACTGTCACCAAACACGTATGGACCAAGCAGACCACGTGTAAAAATAAATGTACATTGGGACCTTCCTGGTGGTCCAGTGGTTAAGACTCCATGCTTCCACTGCTGGAGCACATGTTTGAGCCCTAGTTGGAGAACTAAGATCCCACATGCCATGTGTGAAGATAAAAATTTTTTAAATGGAAAAAAGAAGGGACCTGGCCTTTAAAAGATATTAAATATACATCCATATATTACATGATGCTTCTTTATTCTGAAATTTGTAATTGTGTGTAAGTCTTTGGAGAGTCCTTTATATGACACTGAGCACTGGCTTTATTATGCTCACTGTATTGACGCAGGCTTATTAGTGAATAGAACTACAATGCTTGTTAACAGGGACATATTACAAAACTCTCTTTCTCATGAATATTCACGTATGAACTCACACAAAACAGCAACCAGACATGAAGTACATACACTTAATGAGGACAAATTCAAATTGAGAGGTACCAAGGGGCTTCCCTGGTGGCCCAGATGGTAAAGAATCTGCCTGCAATGCAGGAGACTTGGGTTTGATCCCTGAATCAGGAAGATCTCGTGGAGAAGGGAGTGGCTACCTACTCCGGTATTCTTGCCTGGAGAATTCCTTGGACAGATGAGCCTTGTGGGCTATAGTCTGTGGGGTTTGCAAAGAGTTGGACATGACTGAATGAGTTTTACTTCACTTCACTTCAAGATATCTACATACAAGGCTAGACTCTAAGCTTCATGAAATCAAGGCTCAAATCAAATTTGTTCTTATTTCTAGCATCTCACACAGGACCTCCTAGAAAACAAATCAATGAAACTGTGGGGAGGAGCAGGGGAACTAGCACCGAATCTCATGGGTGATGGTAACTGATAAAGCAGTGATCCTGTGGTACAGGTGATGAGATGACGGTAGGGAAAAAGTAGGGAGAAGCAAAGTATGAGAGAATAAAACATTGTGGTTAATTATTCACCTGTGTTTGACTTTAGAATCACTCTTATTTTTGAGCTGCATTTTGAATTTTCGATTTAACATAATCACCATACCACTGAAAAGAGAACTGAAGAAATATAATTTATTTCCCTCTGGATAATGGTTGCTTTAAGAAATAACCTAAGACAGACCAGGGTTGGTGAGAGCATATTCTGGATTCCTCTCTAGGCCAATTTTTGAGATTTTTGAACTGATGTTTCCTTCTTTGAAAATATACATGTGTGTGATGATGATGATAATGTAATGATGTAATACTACCACAATCCTCTTCTGGTAACTGAGGTAACACCTAGAACAGTGGTCCAGTTTCTGCCCTCTACTTTCCCTTCTTGCCTACAATCATCAACAGTTTCACATTTGCGTTTCAAAGAAGCCACTGTCAGCAAGCACTTAGACCAGACTTTTCTGGTTCATATATAATTTACAATATCTCTCTACACTTTTAGCCTTTGGCTTCTATGTATATGGAGGAGGAAATGGCAACCCACTCCAGTATTCTTGCCTGGGAAATCCCATGGACAGAGGATCCTGGTGAGAAATAGATTTAAGGGACTAGATCAGATTGACAAAGTGCCTGATGAACTATTGACAGAGGTTTGTGACACTGTACAGGAAACAGGGAATAAGACCATCCCTATGAAAAAGAAATGTAAAAAAGCAAAATGGCTGTCTGAAGAGGCCTTACAAATAGCTGTGAAAAGAAGAGAAGCCAAAAGCAAAGGAGAAAAGGAAAGACATACCCATTTGAATGCAGAGTTCCAAAGAATAGCGAGGAGAAATAAGAAAGCCTTCCTCAGTGATCAATGCAAAGAAATAGAGGAAGACAATAGAATGGGAAAGACTAGAGATCTCTTCAAGAAAATTAGAGATACCAAGGGAACATTTCATGCAAAGACGGGCTCGATAAAGGACAGAAATGGTATTGACCTAACAGAAGCAGAAGATATTAAGAAGAGATGGCAGGAATACACAGAAGAACTATACAAAAAAGATCTTCACGACCAAGATAATCACAATGGTGTGATCACTCACCTAGAGCCAGACATCCTGGAATGTGAAGTCAAGTGGGCCTTAGGAAGCATCACTACAAACAAAGCTAGTGGAGGTGAAGGAATTCCAGTTAAACTATTTCAAATCCTAAAAGATGATGCTGTGAATGTGCTGCACTCAATATGCCAGCACATTTGGAAAACTCAGCAGTGGCCACAGGACTGGAAAAGGTCAGTTTTCATTACAATCCCTGAGAAAGGCAATGCCAAAGAATGCTCAAACTACTGCACAATTGCACTCAATTCACACACTAGTAAAATAATGCTCAAAATTCTTCAAGCCAGGCTTCAGCAATACATGAACTGTGAATCTCCAGATGTTCAAGCTGGTTTTGGAAAAGGCAGAAGAATCAGAGATCAAATTGCCAACATCCGCTGGATCATTTAAAAAGCAAGAGAGTTCCAGAAAAACATCTATTTCTGCTTTGTTGACTATGCCAAAGCCTTTGACTGTGTGGATCACAATAACCGGGAAAATTCTGAAAGAGATGGGAATACCAGACCACCTGACCTGCCTCTTGAGAAATTTGTATGCAGGTCAGGAAGCAACAGTTAGAACTGGACATGGAACAACAGACTGGTTCCAAAGAGGAAAAGGAGTTCGTCAAGGCTGTATATTGTCATCCTGCTTATTTAACTTCTATGCAGAGTACATCATGAGAAACGCTGGGCTGGAAGAAGCACAAGCTGGAATCAAGATTGCCAGGAGAAATATCAATAACCTCAGATATGCAGATGACACCACCCTTATAGCAGAAAGTGAAGAGGAACTAAAAAGCCACTTGATGAAAGTGAAAGTGGAGAGTGAAAAAGTTGGCTTTAAGCTCAACATTCAGAAAACGAAGATCATGGCATCTAGTCCCATCACTTCATGGGAAATAGATGGGGAAACAGTGTCAGACTTTATTTTTCTGGGCTCCAAAATCACTGCAGATGGTGACTGCAGCCATGAAATTAAAAGTCGCTTACTCCTTGGAAGGAAAGTTATGACCAACCTAGATAGCATATTGAAAAGCAGAAACATTACTTTGCCAACAAAGGTTCATCTAGTCAAGGCTATGGTTTTTCCTGTGGTCATGTATGGATGTGAGAGTTGGACTGTGAAGAAGGCTGAGTGCCAAAGAATTGATACTTTTGAACTGTGGTGTTGGAGAAGACTCTTGAGAGTCCCTTGGACTGCAAGGAGAGCCAACCAGTCCATTCTGAAAGAGATCAGCCCTGGGATTTCTTTGGAAGGAATGGTGCTAAAGCTGAAACTCCAGTACTTTGGCCACCTCATGCAAAGAGTTGACTCATTGGAAAAGACCCTGATGCTGGGAGGGACTAGGGGCAGGAGGAGAAGGGGACGACAGAGGATGAGATGGCTGGATGGCATCACTGACTCGATGGACGTGAGTTTGGGTGAACTCTGGGAGTTGGTGATGGACAGGTAGGCCTGGCGTGCTGCGATTCATGGGGTCGCAAAGAGTCGGACAAGACTGAGTGACTAAACTGAACTGAACTGAACTGAGCGACTAACGCTAACACTTCTATGTATAAGATATGTAACTCATACATTAGAGGGAAGAAGAAAAATCATATCTGAGAGCAGTCAAGTTCTAGTCACGTTCTGGGGCACAACACATTTTCTATCAATGTGAAGAGTCAGTCGTGCTGGGTACACTCAGGGAAGGAAGCTAATAAACGGCACAGTGGGCTGTGATGACCAGTTAATCTGTTTAGCGTGTTTATTCTTTAATTCAAGCCGAGAGGGTAGCCTCATCTTCATGCTGGGCTTATCTCAGCTCTCTAGGGTTTTTGAGAGCTCCAAGGGTCATGATTCCTGAATTTATCTTCTTAATTTAAAATTTCTCACCCTTTGAATAGCACTAAATGCCTGATTTTCATGAGATAAATGGAAACACTCCAAATAGCTTCCACATAGCAAACACCTGTTTTGAGTGCATATTCTATTTCCAGTATACTCCACATAAATTAATAATTAAACTTTTTTTGCCCTTAAGCAAGAAAAGATTGTGTTTGAAATAATGTATATTAATGCATATATATGGAATTTAGAGAGATGGTACAGATGAGCCTGTTTGCAGGTCAGGAATAGAGAAGCAGAAGTAGAGAATGCATATGTGGACATGGGGTAGGGAGAGTGAGATGAATGGAGAGAACAGCATTGACATATATACACTGCTGCTGCTGCTATATACACTACCATATGCTAAACAGACAACTAGTGGGAAGCAGCTGTATAGCACAGGGAGCTCAGCTGGATGCTCTGTGATGGCCCAGAAGGGTGGGATGTGGGGGAGGTGGTGGAGGGAGGTTTAAGAGGGAGGAGATATATGTATACATATAGCTGATTCAGCTCATTGTACAGCATTAACTAACACAACATTGTAAAGCAGTTACACTCCAATTTTTAAAGTATTGTGTTTGTAAGACACTAAGAATCAGTTTCTTTGATCTTATGGGGGAAAAAAAAAAAGTAAAACCAGGTTTAGGAAAATAGGACTGGCTGCAGGCTTCCAGTGGATGTATTCAGGGCGTCTGAGAACAAAGTCTGCTTAGATGCCCAGGTTGGTGGTTTCATTCAGAACTGATGATGGGGCATGGCAGTTCATTCTGGTAGTCACGCCCAGAACTACAGATTCCCAGGTTTCTCCACCTCCCCCACCTACCCCTTTCACTCAGCTAACTGCTGTTTATCCTTTAAAAGTCTCCATTTATATTAGTGAGGGGATTGTTTTTCACTTTATGTACCTGAAATTTTTTAATTGTTTTTTTTTTTCAGTAAGCATGTATTACCTTTATAGTTAAGACAACAAGGAAAAATGGAAAAAATAAAAAATCTGCACCAAATCTCCCCTAAACCTTCTGCTTCCTGTCTCCTCCCCTAGAAGGTAAAGTTCTTCTGATCAGTTTTCAAATCCTCTTGCCCCATCCATATTTATTCATGCCCTTCTTTCTGTGAATTCATGTAGCCCCACCTTCACTTACTTTTAGCCTAGGTCTTATACTCTGCAGTAATAACATGTGTTCTTACTATTGTTCTCTCTAGACTATAAACTCAGCAAGAGCAGGATGTATAAAAATCATCTAGATTCCCACCATCTCCTCCAGTACCCAGCACATCACAGGTGCTCAGGATATGTTCTTGAATGAGGAATGGAAGTAAAAGGAAGACAGTAGTTCTAAGAGAGGAAAGGAAGGTGACTGTGATTGCAGAGCCTTGTGCCCTGACTTCCTGGCTCCTATATCCATGATGCACCAGAGAGACCTTGGCACAGCTGCTTGCCACGGTGGCACCCTGGCATCTCCTGCAAGGCTGGGCTGCAGGAGGTGAGTGAGCCTGACAGCCCTTCCTTTCCTTTACCTGAGTGCAGTACTGCTTTTCCAGCCTCTGGCTCTCCTTTTGTTTCTGGCAGGTGAGGGACACCACAGACACGATGGTGCCATTGTAGTTCTCTTGGGGAGACGTCCAGGACATCAAGGCAGTGGTTGAGCTTAGAACGTGGACACTCACATGCTGGGGTTTCTCTGTGAGTTCTTCAATCCATTCTCCTGAAGGACCTGGATGTCAAATCAGAGCACAGGGGAGGTTTCAGGCTGAGCGGGTTGAGATAGACTATAGTTTTAAAAATCATGCTGTTTTCCTTTCGCCCTTACAAAGACATTCCAAGTTAGACTGGCAGCCAGACTGGCAAGTCTTCACATCCTCTGCTTAGCTACGGTCTCCACTGGGTGACCTCCCCATCGACCTAAGCAACAGCCTGGTGGCAGCAATGAAACGAATTCTACTGAGAGACAGAAGCTCCACTTCATTTATTACATGCCTCTGAGATTATTCTGGTAACTTCTACACCAGAGAGAATTTATTTCTCTTTTAACAAAGAGTGTGTGTGGCAGTGTGGTTTCATGAGTGTTTGTGATTCCTTTGCTGTTAGGATCTTTGGGCTCTAGAAATAATTATGTTGAGATTCAAATTAGCCTCTACTGCAATCCTGTGAAGAAAATTTTAAATTTGGCGACAGCAGGATCAAAGAGCAGAGTGTGACTCCCTTAGAGAAGAAATAGGCAACAGACAGGCTCAATTACAGAAGCTGGTGGAAACCTGGGTGATAATTTGAGGACACGGTGGGATCCTCATTTTAAAATATCTCCCTAAAAGTGCCCGCCATTAGCTTTGTTCTTTTAAATTTCCGAAGTGGTTATTAGCACAGTGCCTGACACATAGTGAAGACCCAAGAAATGGTAAGGTGATTATTATCTCCTGAAAGTCCCTGTTAAAATGCAAATGTGCAACTTCTTTTATTTGCTTAGGATACATTTCTCAGTTCTCTCAATAAGAAGCTGTATTCCTGGAGCCCAGGAAAAGGGGAGGAATAAGTGACTCTGCTGGGGAGAGCAGTCTCAAGCTCATGGGAAATGGGGCAAAGAAAATAAAAATTATATAAATGATCATTACAATGGCAAAGAGATGTAGGACTCACTGTTTGCCAGGCTCTTTTAAGCTTATTTGTGTTTACATATTTTAATTCTTTAATTTTCTTAACTAAACTTATGAGATAAGTACTGAATTGGTTTCAGTTTCAGGTGAGGAAACTGAGGCAGAGATAGAATAAGTAGAGCTGGGATTCACACACAAGAAGTCTGGTTTCAAAATCCATACTCTTAACCCTGTGTGAAACTTCCTGGAGCACTATGAAACTGTGAGAAGGATGAATCTGGAAACAGGAAAGTTGGCCCCAAACTCAGTTTTGCTCATTATTAGCGATACAATGTTGGGCAAATGACTTCTCTGAATCTCTGTCACTGCATCTGTCAAATGGACAAATCATAGGACATTAGGATTGGAAAGGACTTTAGAGTTCCAGTGTGGGTTACTGATGGGGAAACTGGGGCCCAGAGATGTGAATGACCTGCCCAGTGTCACAGAGTGAGTATTGAGAGGCAACCTGGGGTGCCTATCTCCTGGGCCAGGGCTTTGTGTTAACTCACCAAGAAGCCATATGATTAGTCTACTTTACAAGACTGTTGCTGGGATCAAATGAGATTGTAATGTATTAGAAAACTACCAAACATGAAGTGTTATTACTTTTACGAAGATCTGAGGTGGTGGGGGCGAGGGTGGATGGAGGCAAAAAAAAATCACTCATTTAATGGCTTTATAATAGGATGGACCTGATAATCAACCCAAGGTAACAGGTCACTGCAGACTCCATGGAAATGGACTCTGCTACTAAAGATTTCTAGAGTCTGATTCTCCTTCTCACACTAGGTGGCTAAAGTTTCTGTGTCTAAGTTTTTTTTTTTTTTTTTCCACCTAAAAATGGAGATAATAGCAATGCTCCCTTCAGAAGGCTTTTGGGAGACTAATGCAAATCCCTACCTTAATTTTCACCTCTGAGGAAAGCCTTCAAAACTACATAAATACAGTATTCTTTTAAAATCAAAGGTATATACATAGTACACCTGAATAACTCATTACTGCAGAACAGAGTATCTGAAACTCCAAACAGGTTATTTTATTGGCAAAGAAACAGCAAAATTTCTAGTATTTTCCTAAATGAATATTAACATGCATCTCTTCAAAAGAATCATATTTGTGAGCAATTCTGACATTCTCAGCAGCTCTGGTCAGTTTGGATAATCTAAAAATAAAGTGCCTATCACTGGAAAGTGATTCAATAAATATTTGTTGAATGTACAACAGAAATAATAAATAAGCAAAGAGTATAACCTAAGCAAAGAGTATAACCCCAACTTAGGGTTTTATTATGTGGCATGAAAAACAAGAGGTACCCAAATAAAACCCATCTAGAAAAATATCGCACTCAGAGATAAGCTCTGTACTGTAAAGAATCTGCCTGCAATTCGGGAGACCTGAGTTCAATCCCTGGGCCAGGAAGATCCCCTGGAGAAGAGAATGGCTACCCATTCCAATATTCTTGCCTGGAGAAACTCATGGACAGAGGAGCCTGGTAGGCTACAGTCCATGGGGTCACAAAGAGTTGGATGCGATTGACCGACTAACACTTTCACTTCATTATGAAACACAGTAGAAATTCAGAGCAGGGAAGAGCTAATGGCCTGAACAGTTGTGGGAGTTTTCCTGGAACTTGCAGTGGATCTCTGCTGGCAGACAAGGGAATCTCTGGGTTAATGAAACATTTTAAGCCTCATGGGAAGAACTCAATACTAAACTTTGCTTTCATTCTCAAATGATGCCATGTCAAAGATCTCCTGTAACTGACAGACATGCAGGCTGATCATGGATATTTTTTTCTGCTTGTCTAGTGGATATATCAAGCCTTTTCACAAGTGGTGACATTTTTGATTTCCTTAGAAAAATTGTTATATAGGGTATTTTCAACATTTTTAGGCTGCTAAATAAACTGATTTCTCTCCTCTGCCCTCCTCCTTTTTATCTCACCTGTCTTTTTGAGGGTCATTTAATGAAAGGTGGTATTTTGCCTTTGGAGGAGATAACATATGGTGATCATCCTTCTCGGAATGAAGTTTTTATCCATTGCCTTCTGGGTTTTTTTTTCTGCTGATCAGAGGCACATTAACTCCGGATAAGCTAGGAAACAGATTTTTGGCCTCTAAACTTTTGGTAAGCATAGTCAGATTAGCAGAAAACATTACCTATGTGCACTATTTGTATAGCTTTCTGAGGCTAGTTATTGGCCTGCTATTATTCCTGATGGACTCAGTAGAAGCTGCCCTAAGACTTGGTATTGGTATTTTCATGATGCTACAGCTTTGTTGTTGTCGTTTAGTCATTAAGTCATGTCTGTCTTCTTGGGACCCCATGGGCTGTAGCTCACCAGGCTCCTCTGTCCCTGGGATTTTCCAGGCAAGAATACTGGATTGGGTTGCCATTTCCTTCTCCAGGAGATCTTCCCGACCCAGGGATTGAACCTGCGTCTTCTGCATTGCAGGTGGATTCTATATTATCTGAGCCACCAGGGAAGTCCCATGCTCTATCTTAGTTTGTGCTAATTTTTGGAGAGACCACCTAGGTCTTACTACATTTGAATCTCTGTGCTTCTTTCAAGCTCCTCAAACTCAATGAGCCTTTTCATACAGTTCAAAAATACCAGTTTTCATTATGGCTTCAAACAAAAGTCCTCTTTCCTTAACTATGTGTCCATGTCCTTGGAGAGTTTGTTACCACTAGTGCGAAAGGTCAGTTTAACAAATGTTCAATTATCTCAATAATAAAAAAAATCCTCGAGTTAAATCCCGGGATAAATTTGCTACTGTGATACATACATATATTTTCTCTGCTGTCAAAAACCACATGGATTTGGGCCTCTCATGACCTTGAAGAATTCTCAGGGTCTCTAAGGTTTGATGAATAATTGATGCTTAAGCATCATTCATCACACCAGCTCCATCGTTCTAGCTCCTCTGTAAGTGCAAAATAATCTCTTTGGTACTTACTGATATAAAAACTGAGTGATTTTGCTGACTGACTGTTTCGAGTTTCGCAAGATCCTGAGGAACTAAAGGTTGTCACAGATAACTTATATTTCCCGGGCTCCTTCAGGTCTGCAACAAATTCATGTGCTTCTTCATCCACTGTCAAATATTCAGTAAAGTTTTCTAAATCATATATAAAGAAGAGAATATATATGAATTGATATCTGGAACAGCCTTGGCTATAGACAGGTCAATTAATTTTTTAAAAAAGTATTTTCTTATTTTGCCTCTTTCCCTATGTCGAGTTGAATTATACCTCCAAACTAAAATTGCTATTGAAAAAAGATGGTTAAGAGTTCAAATTGTTTTCTTACAGTACTTTAAAATAACAAAATTAAAATACAGTGTCCAAATCAATAAAAATATGGATAAATATATACTGCATTCTTACATACTGTCAGCAGTAAAATGATACACACAAAACGGAAGTATAATGTTAGGAGAAGATAGCAATGATCAACTTTCTCATTTGGATATAAAGAATTAAAAGAAACAGTACCAAATGTTGTGCAAGTTCTTTGTGATAACATTAAATATCCGTAAGTGTCTTAAAATATATTGAATTATTTTTCTAGTTAGAAATAATCCTCTGGGTATATTTTCTGACACATTATATTTTGCTTCATTGGCTGACTTCCAGAAATTTTAAAAGTAAAAATGATTTTTACATTGCTTCAAAGTCCATCTCCTGCTGCTTATTACTTCATTTGAAGTTTTTTTTTTTTGTTTTTTTTTTTATCATTTGGTGACCAGAGTAGCCTTCAACAGAACACACTGCAGTCAGATAAAAGCATGATTGAACTTTCATGGAAATAGGCATTACAAAATATTCTAAGATATAAGACCTTATTTTCCAGAGACTATATCGAGCAACAGAAAAATAAAAGACTAAGGGAACTTTTTAAAAATACAGATAATTTCAGGCAGATGTTAAGACTTTTGACTCAAATAATTATAAATGACAAAGGATTTCAATTTTATATAATATTTGGGTATTGTTGGTCGCTCTATACTCCAATATAGAGGAATTCACAAATCTTGTATTTCATTCTATTGGATAAAATAGGGGCAAACAGTATGTCATCTATGAGACTATATGATTTGAATACCCTAGCATGTAAGTAAGGCTGTCAATTTAACCTCAAATTTTGACAGCTTGACAACCTTTGCCACTCAAACTACTAGACTGGCGAGCAAAAAATGAAGTATGTCATTATAAAAACAAAATAAACAACAAATAACTATGAAAATCTACCAAACAACAAGTCAGATATGATTCGTGACTCAAATTTACTGAATGCCATGGCCCTATTTTTCATAAAGTAATGGGTTAAATATAAAGAATGTCTCTTGGTTGCTAAGTGAATACCATATATATAATATGGTAGCTAGAGTGGGAATACCAGTTGCTGTGTATTTTTATTCTACTACCAGTCCCTCTTTGGAAAAATGTGAGTTGTGCTGGTTCCAGGGGAGCACCCCCAGAGGGGAATAAGACTAGCCTGATAAGCAGAACATAGGTCTGATACTCTAGGGAAAGTAGCCATGTTGTCAGCAAGATTCTTTTGTTGCATGCTTCACAAGTTTGTGTGCTGGGAAAACAGAACACTTCTCCAGGATATTCTGTAATTTGTGATGGTAAGAAATTTAATTCAAAATCTATTCAAAGTTTCCTCAGTGGCCTGGGGGAGGTGAAATGTCAGCAATAAAATGTGTACAATTGCCTATACTTGCGATGTGTGAACTACCCAAACTGGGTTCTGACCCAATCTGTTCATTTTCATTTTCTGGTTTCAGTCTGCCTTGGGATATTCAATAAATTCTTCATTTTCTTTACCATTTTTCTTTATATCTTAACTGTCTACCTTCAGTCTTTCTTTCTAAATGGAATTTTTAAAAGTTCCCATTTTCTTTACCTTTGCACCATTTAAGTCCTCTGATTTCCTAGTACTTTACCTTCTCTTTCTATGCGGATATGGAACCCATCAAAGGCAGTGGGTGGTTTTGGTGGTAACCAACTCAATATCATTTGTACAGGGAAAGAAGAGAAAGAGCTGGATGCCGATTTCTCCATGTCACTGAGTGTACTGTTGTTTTCGTATTCTGTGGGAAGCACACTGACAAATTCATCTTCGCTTTCAGGAGTTGCAGATGCACTGTCCCACCAATATGGCTGGGATGTTGTTTCGAAATCACTGCTGTTAAAATCAGGCCAACCAGAAGAAATGTTGCCAGAGGGAATTTCAGGAGTGTCATCTGTAAAATGGAAGACTTTGCCCTTTCCCGTTGTATCTTGTGACCTCATGAACGATTCCTCTGGGAAACTGCCGCTCTCTTCTTCCCAGTTGTTTTTGTTCAAGTTCACTATACGAACTGAGATATTCTGAGGTGGATAAGGGGCTATAAGAAAGAGAATTATCATTTTATGTATTTTTAAACTATTATAATGAATACTTTATTAATGAGTCAAACATAAAAGCAGATTCAGAAAACAGAGTTTTTTTTATTTTTTTAATTTTTATTTTATTTTTAAACTTTACAATATTGTAGAAAACAGAGTTTTATTGTACTTTTACATCAAGAACAAGTGTCGTTTCAAGTACATGTCTACTTAAGATTTTGTATATGATGTGCACACATTATCGTATCATCAGTCACACTTCAAATACATTAAATAATGCTACTATGTTAGTCAAAGTGGTGACTGAACCACTTCCAAAGTAGAGTTACACACATATTTTTCAGCTTATCACAATCTCCTTTCTAAAAAACCGAGTCTCTGTCACTAGATCTTTTTTACAAAAAAGCAACTATAGTGTCTTATAGCTATCAAGGCTAAAAATACTCCCTATGACATAGTTGCACTTAAGAGAGTTGCGTGTTGAAATTACCTTTAGGAATTTTAACACACATATTGCAAATATGGCTTCGCTTCTAACCTCTCAAAATGAAAACTATGCCCACAAAATAAGTTTATGAATTATGGAAGTATGCTTTTCTAGTGGTAGAAAATTATGAAGGCCACTGAATGGTCTCTACCTACAACAAATTCTACATATCTTTCAAACAGCAACTCAACACTCACCTCTTAGGAGCTTTTAATAAAAATTAATCTTTTGCTCTTTCATGCTGCTATATAACTTCGTGTGTACATGCTCAGTCACTTCAGTCATGTCCAACTCTTTAATAATATTTATTGCATTCTGCCTTGTATGATTGCCAATAGCTGTTTAGTTGCTAAGTCATGTCCAACTCTTTGTGACCCCATGGATGTAGCCCATCAGATTCCTCCATCCATGGGATTTCCCAGACAAGAATACTGGAGTAGGTTGCCATTTCCTCCTCCAGGGGATATTCTTGACCCAGGGATTGAACCCGTGTCTCCTGCATTGGTAGGCGGATCCTTTAGCATTGAGCCTCCAGGGAAGCCCATGAGTGCCAGTAGTACCTCTACCGTTTTTGAGGCCAGGAAACCATTTCAGCGGACTTTGTTTTCATCTCGCCCAGTACTTTAAAAATCTCCCAGGTAAAAGATGCTCAACTAGTTTCTTCACTTGAATAATGAAAACTACAAGTAGAATCTTAGGTGTTGATGTAAGGTGAATAAAATATTAATATTTAGCTGAAATAGTTTCTTTGTTTTGGCCTAAAGAATGAGAATCATGACATCTTAAAATTTCAGATTGGCAGGGTCTGTTGGTGATCTATTATAACCCATTCCCAATGTTTGTATGAATTGTGCCCCCTCATGCTTATCGAATACTTAAGCATGTTTTTGGGGAAAATGTCAGTTATATTGGTATTGGTGATGGGTATTTAGCATGTGTGTATTTATTTTACCCATCCATTCTTTCACCTTCCTACCCATCTATCTATCCATCCATTCATCCATCTATCCATCCTATGATTAAGTTAAGCACTGCCAAGTTTTAGGTGTATCTGAATCCTAATATTTTCTTTTAATAATCAGATAATCTATACTAGAACATCTCACATCTGTTCTTCTGCCATATGGTTATTATGTCATATTGTAGATTTACTGATGTCTACTTGATTCAGTTAAGTTACTTACTTATAACTTTTGGTAATATCACATGCTATTTTATTCAAAGATTAAAAATCTGTGATTTCATTGATATTTAAATTTTTATTGAGTATTTTGCTCAGTTCATTTTACATTGATAGAAAATTCATTTTAGATTATTGAAATATGTATTTTTTTCTGAGTTCTGGAACAGAATTTTCCTTAGGATGACAGAAAGAATATATATAACAACAACATATAATTTAATTATTTTTTCACTAAATTTGATTTTTCAAATGACTTACCAGTTCTGTGCTGTTTGGGTTCATGACTGACACCACTGTACTCCACAAGAGTGCTTTTATTAAAATTTGCCTCTGATACCAGCTGAAAGGTGATATTACTATAGCATATTCCTGGCAGCCAGTGATTAAACACTGTTTTTCCTTTAAAAAAATCTGAGGAATAAAAACAATTATATTAAATTTTTGGTTTTCTAAATGCCACAGACTTCTAGAAAGTTCTGAACAATTATGACTATCTGTCAAATAATATTTCCTGTGACTTCTAGTATAGTCAGTAATAAAAATTTGATTTAAGGCTTGAGATGAAAATTGAAATTTTTAGACACAAAGGCTTTTTCTGCAAGAATTAGATACAATTGGAATTAAAATTTTATTATAGGAACATTTGATGTATTAAGTGGAAATGGTAACATATAGAAATTGTAGAGATTAGGTTTATGCTAATCATTTACTGTAAGAACCCAAGGTATTTTGCCAATTTATGACTTAGGAAAAAATAATTTTACAAGAAATGTTTTCACTAGACTCACTTGTAAAATATAGCCTATTTTTTAAAAGAAAATGATATGTCATTTGGCAAATGGGACCTTCCTGAAAAAAGAAGAAAATTTAAAAAATTGAATTTTATTTAGAAAATGTTTTTTTTAGAAGATAATAATAAACTTAAAAACCCAATCCAAGTTGGAAAGAAATGAGGGAAAGGAACTGAAAATACCACTTATTGAATGAAAAGCCAAAAATAATTTGCAAAATTAATTAACTTAAAAAAAAGAGCATACTAGTTAACATTTTTAAATTCATGGAATTTAGCTCAACAAAAGTGTCAGTGATGGTTTTCAGTTATTTATAAACTTATATTTGCATGTGATCAATAAGCAAACAAGGTCCCAATTACTAATTTTCAGGTAATCTGTTTTCATTGAAAACAAAGAATACAGTAATAGAGTCTATTTTTGTTTATTTGATTTTTTTTTTAAGTTTTAAAAAAAACCTGTAGAGTTACTGCATGTGCCTTAAACACTGTCTCATTAAAAAAAAATCCTTGGAAGATTCAAGAATTTATAAAAGCAGCAAGTCAAAGTGGGATGTTTCTGGGTATCATGCCTTAGGTGGTTGAGTAAGTATCCTCTACCTGGTTTTCATTTACAACTAATCAGCTTTGAGACCAGCACCTACACTCAGTGCAGATAAGTGTAGTGGCTCTGTGTCCTGAGAATATTTGTCTCTCCAGTTCAGTTCCCAAAACTGAATGTCCTCTGTCCTCTCCCTGTCCCTCTCCCACTTGGCCCACTTCTGCCCTCTAGTCTATTCAGAGAAATTGATTGGGGTTCTTTAGAAATTTTTAATTCCCCTGGACCCTCTTCTCTCTCTCTCTGACCACAAGGTTCCCATCAAGCCAGTAAAAATAGTGAAACCCATTTTTGTATATTAATGCAGTCATTTAACTAGTTATACGGATAAATATACACAAAGGAACTGAAAAGTATTGTCTTAAGCATTCAAGAATAATGTTGGACCATCTCCAAATGAAATTTTTTGAAAGACCCCCAACTAACTTCCCAGGTCTGGAAATGCCTTACTGCACTCAGAAGGAAATGATTAGGTGCTGTGCTTCTAAATTTAAATTTGTTTCCTACACCAGACATGCAGGAATAATATTTGGCAAGAATAACATGTAAGTCATAATAATTTGAGTTTTTATGTTTATGCATGACACATGACTCTAAAATAATGAACCAAACATTTTAAGTCTCCTCATAACAATATTTTCATGCATCAGTAACTATTTTTATTGGTTCATTATGATCAAACAGTGAATTATAAGACTTCTTCAGAGCAAGAGCAAGGCCATTTGGCAGAAATTATGTAAAATGTAAGAGTCATCATTTTTCATCTTTCTGTTGCCTCTTACCTTTATATAGCATTGTCCGGAAGTCTTTACCTTCCCAATAGCTTATGTTTACTCTTGTGAAAACGTTATATTTTTCTGGATAATGAATTTCAAAGAGGACTCCTGTTTCAGGAGAAGGTTTATAGTCATATATTGAAACACTGGTTACAGGAAGAGGTTCTGCAGAAGGAAAGTTAATGGAGAAAGGGGAATTGGGAAAAGAGCAAAATACCATTATTAATACTTGGAAGTGCCAAGGATGACACCTATTAGCATTTTACACACACTTTAATTATCTGTAAGACACTAAACTCCTCAGTACTCCTGAGCTGACTGTTCTCCTTAGCAGTAATTAATAAAGCATATTTTATGTGGTGATTTCTGCTTTTCAAAGAACTTTCATATTCATTTTTCCAATTGCCTTTTGCAACAACCCTAAGATCTAGGAAGAGCAAATATTCATATCACCATTCAACATATAAAAATAATGATAACTGAGACTTTAAATTACTTGTCAATGGTAATTTAACAAGGACATGGCAGAGTCTGTATCTACAGATTCCTAGTTCATTTTTCCCCCAAGTCAAGAAAATTTGATATTAATAACAGACAAGTAACAGAAAATAGGCTTCCTGGGAGGCGGGTGCAGTGGTAAAGAATCCACCTGCCAATGCAGGAGATGCAAGGGACTTGGGTTGGATTCCTGGGTGGAGAAGATTCCCTGGAGGAAGAAATGGCAACCTGCTCCAGTATTCTTGCCTGGAAAATTCCATGGACAGAAGAAACAGCAAGCTACAGTCCATGGGGTCACAAAGAGTGGGACATGACTGAGTACAATAGAAAATATGTTTTGGCTCTGACCAGACATAAATGTTTTAATAATCAGTTATTTCTTCATGTGAGCTTAGCACTTTTTAAATACTAAGTATAAGATTGCAAACCATCCTATATTATGAGATTTATAGTTCATAATATTTACCAGCCTTTCTACAGAAGTTTAAAAATGTTTATTTTTATTTTGTATGAGTTGTTAACTCATCACAAAACTTTGTAAATAAATACTCATTTTTTAAATAACCGATTGATTGATTTATGTCTGAATCTCCTCCATTCCCACTTTTCAGCCCAAGTCTTGTACAGTACCAGAGTCCCTTCACCCTTTAGTAGGGACTAATGAATGAATCTTACTAGCATGCATTTCATTCAAGAAAATATTTAAAACAATTTGGCATGGAGTCAACTGTTTATTGGCTTCCCTGATGGCTCAGTGGATAAAGAATCCCCCTGCAAAGCAGGAGGAGGCACAGGGGTCATGGGTTCAATCCCTGAATGGGGAAGATGGCAACCCACTTCAATATTCTCAGCTAAAAAATTCAATCGACAGAGGAGCCTGGCGGGCTACAGTCTGTGGGGTTGCAGAGTCAGATACAACTGAGCAACAAAGCACGAATCAACTCTTATAGAAAAAACTGATTTTGATTCAAAGTTTTAGCATTGAGAGGATTCTTGGACATCTATAGCCTAAATGAAGCCTCCAATTAAAATAAATTAAATTAAAAAAAGAACAAAACAAAAGAAATGAACTTAGTTTAAGTTTTACACTTTGAAATTTCAATTTCAATAACATAAGAAACCAAAATTTGACTTAGTGCATTCAACAAGTACCTACTTTGTCTCAATCTAAATATCTTTTTTGTTGTTTTTACAAATTTATATTCTAAATGTTTCTGTTTTATTTTTGCCAATGTTTGTTTCATTATTGCTTAATCTTTTTAAATAAGTATAATTCTTTCATCTATCATTTTATAGATGATAACATACTACAAATTTTTGTTATGTTGCTACATAAAACATAATCCAAAATGTGATAATGATTTTGATGTCTATCTTGTTTAGCATAGATTTCATTTGTTCTAAACCATAAGCCCTTGGCCAAATTTTGCTTTCTCATTGTCCCATTTCTTGCTTTTTATTCACTATTTTGAGGCAGTTTAGCATCCTTTCAGCTCACCAGAAGCTGTAGTCTAGGGCCAGGGCATATAACATCACTCTGGGGTTCTTGATATTATGGATGATATAGCTGTTTTCATAAACTCGTTCTCTGAGTAAGAGCATAACTAAGCTTGGTACTTGATAGTAAGACTATGTGTCTCTTGCATCCTTAGGACTCCACAAGTGCCTTTTTTGACAAGCAGGAAGAATCTTTGCTTTCAACAATGAGTCTGGCTCTGGGTCATATCTAACGTGTAAAAATTCAATCCTTCCTACTCTATGGTGACCCAGACTCAGTACTGTCTTCTTTCAGACTCAGAGCACAAAGGCTCCATGACTTCAGCCTTCTTCCCTACTTTGATTTAAATATAAATTTATTTATTTTAATTGGAGGTTAATTACTTTACAACATTGTATTGGTTTTGTGTACTTTGAGTTTCTGATTCATGGAGACACCTGTCTTATTTCTGAGCCTAGAAATATATTTTTGGTTTTCTTTTCACTTTGTGGTGGGAGCAAAGAATATATGACAAAGCAGAAATTTACTGCATTATTTTTACTAAAAAATCCTACCATAGAGTCCCATTTTTTCTTTTAATAAAAAATTTAAAATGGCATTTAATAGGATCATTATTTCCTCATTAGGTGGCCCACATAATAAAAACTATCTTCAAATTGAAGAATATTTCCTGTTTCTTAATTCCCTTTGAACCATCATGACAGTTCATGAATAGGAAGACTCTTAAAGTTCTGGATGTGACTATCTTAGAAGATGAAAAAACAAGCAGATGTAGGCTTGCACTTGTTAATATCTGCTAATTGCTGAGGTTATTTCTTCCTGTGATTGCTCTGTTTTTTAGGAACTAAAAGGAAAGCTCAGTATCCTTTGCTTCTGATGTGACCAACCTAAGGACATGTGTCTTCTGACATGATCCTCTTGATGGAGACAAACCTGGGCTTAGTCCCCCACTTCTGATGTCAGGAGTAGGGAAAGGGGAACCATCCAGGTCCCAGGCCAGAGCTCTTGTCTGATGCTTAGATAACAGCCTGGGACCTGATCTAATGGTTCAGCTGTATCCAAGCAGGCCACTGAGTTGAGCTGGCAGCAGCAGCCACCTGTGGCCCAGGAAGGATGTTTAACATCGCGTCTACTAACTTAGTTCAAGTCTTCATTTCTTTTGTAGGAGAGCAAAATTTGCCACCACAAAATGTGTCTCTTTGGCATGAGGCTTTTTTGTTTTTTAAGAAACAGAAGAATCAGGAAGAAACTTTGATCTTCCCCCTAACTGTTAAAAGAATTTAGATGGCCTGTTCCTGGAATAGAGTATCACCAGGGGGATTGGCAAAGAATATGGGCTGGAAGTGGTGAGAGAAACTCAGCAGGGCTTGGAGATCAGAGTCCTCTCTGTGTCCTGTGGTCTCTTCAGGGTCCAGCTTTTGTTTATCAAACATCTGTTTTTCCATCTTCATGTACATTGCCTTCCTCCTCCTTTATGGTCTCAAATCACTACCCCCAACATCTTCTTTTGTCTTTAGCTGAAGATGGTTTCTAAGGTGAAGGTTTTGGCCATTTCGGAGAATTCTTGTTTCCTGGGTCTCTCCCATCTACACAATTGATTACATTTCAGTTTGATTTTCTTTTGTTCATTTGTCTCACATCAGTTTAATTCTTAGACCAGCCTGAAAAACCTAGAAGGGTAGGTAAGAATTTCTTCCTCTCCAACACTTTCCTGGAATATTTAAACAACTTTGTGAATTACTCTTCCTGCCTCCAACCTCACCTTAATTTTTCTTATCTCTGTTTAAACGTTTTAAGCTTTCAGGCTACTTGATATTCTCACTTTTGTCAGTCTCTTTTAAATCTGTCACCTCCACCTCACTGATTTTTCCCCATCTGATCTTTTCTGTTTCTCCTTTGCTCTCAGCCTCTTGAGAAATTTTCTATTTAATGTCATTGGTATTAATTATACTTAGTGATCTTATACTGGATGCTACAAACTATGTTAAGGAGTTTATTTAAATTTTTTTAGTATAAAAATTTACATTATTTAATAGCACCCACTACCAAATCAGTAATCAACAGCCCACAAGCCAAATCTGGCCTGCCACATGTTTTTGTATGATTTCCAAGCAAAGAAGGCTATTTACAGTTTAAAATGGTTGGCAAAACTCAACAGAAGAATACTATTTCATGACACATGAAAATTATGTGAAATTCAAATTTTGGTGTTTTAAAATAAAGTTGCCTTAGAACACAGCCATGCTTATTTGTTTATGTGTTATCTATGGCTGCTTTTCTGCTAACATAGTGGAGTTGAATCACTGTAACACAGACCATATGGTCCACAAAGCATAAAATATTTATTACCTAGGTCTTTACAGGAAAAGTTGGCTAACCAGTGGAATAGATTATAAATTAGAAAACTAGAAGAATGGAATAATCTGCCAAAGTCTACATTATGGTTCCCAGATTTCTCTGACTCTAAAGTTCATGCTTTGATCCACTATTCAAAATATCTGTGTGATAATTTGTCCATTCCAAAGCAAGATTCAGACCATGTGCCTTGCAGCTCTGTTACAAGAAGGAGATTTCCCCCAATCAAATTGTGTGTCATTCCTTGTATAAGACCTGTCCTCATTCCTCGTCACTTAAAGATTAAGGTCTAAACACTTTTGTAAAGTATTCAAGGTTATTCCCGATATTTCTAGTGACCTTTTTCTTCATTTTCTGGAATCATAGATGCTTGCCATCTTCACTCTTGCAGTTCACAGGTGTGCCCTGCTATTAAAAAATGCTATGCCTGCATTTTAAAAAAAATCTATGATTCACTTTAAGTCTGAGTGTAACACTTTCCATTGCTTATCCATTTGGCAAATTTTCACTAAATTTTTCATCATTGTTTCTTCTGAGGTGCCTTCCCAATGTTTCCTAAGAAGGCTGGGTAGTCTCTTACATAATTCTTTTACAGCACTTATCATATATTTGTAATGTTTTCTTTATCTTTTCCACTATTGTATATCATCTTTGAGAATGGGCATTTTATTTATTTCTCTGGCACCTAGGATGTGGCATAGAGAATGTAGACAATATATAAAGTAAAAACTCAGACATTATTTTTATTTATCATGGCTGAATTGTATGCCCCATGTATGTTCTGTAGTCATGTCTCTAAGACTTAACAAACACAGGAGACAGCAGTGTGTAAACAGGATTTCCCAACTTTCTAAGAAGTTGTTTTCATGTATTATTTTATCTCCTGAGAAACTACTCCTTGTTTCTAATGTGCCCTTGTTTCTAATATGCTGAAGGTTCTCAAACAGTTAAATATTAATCAGATGTCAGAGCCTAAGGGTTATGAAACTCTTGAACTGGCCAAATGACTTGTTTGTGCTGAATTTATTCTTTGCTATGTTCCTCAGCTTTCTCTGAGAGTGCCGACTCAGAACAACTGTGGAGAAATATCAAAGGACTGCCCTAGGGCCAATTGCTTTGTCATTGCTTATTTCATGAAGACAAAGATGCAACAGACAATAAATGACTGCATCAAATGTACCCTTTCATTCTCAACTTGTCAGCTATGGGAGCAGATCCTACAAATGTTTTGTAAACTTTCAAGAAGCCTTCCCCTTAGAAAAATAAAGATGGGAAAAATACATCATTAGCTGATAAATAATGGTAATTTTAGAGCTCAAAAGTAATCTTAGTCATCCATTTTAACCCTCTCTTTTTTAAAAGAGGAAGCTGAAACCCAAATATCACTAATGTCCCAGAAATATTTGTACAAAAAAACCCAGTTCCTATAGTCCCAAACTGTTACTGCTTTCAAAACTGGGATGGTGTAATTAAGTATTTGAAAATGCAAGAGAAAGTGAGAGACAATAAACCATCATTAATTAATTTTTACTCTTTAGATATCAATGCAAGTTTCCTCTTTCAATTAGGATCTGGAAAACTGCAATTCAATATTATCCCTCGACATCTAACAGTGAGAAGAAAAAGCCAAATAATGGGTGAGACATAATTTTTCTTGAGTTTATCGGAGAGATGAGATTGCAAGGCAACCAAATGAGCTAAATTCCAAAGATGAGCCCCTCTGGGACACCAGAGGGGACACAGCAACTCTTTTCCCTTTAGTAGGGCACGGCAGAAAGAAGGAGCACCATTAAAGCCGGAGAGAAGAAAGCAACTAGCATTTTCTTGATTCATACAGGCAGTGTGTGTGCATTTATGCTCAGTCGTGTCTGACTCTGTGTGACCCCATGGACTGTAGCCTGCCAGGATTCTCTGTCCATGGGATTCTTCAGGGAAGAACACTGGAGTGGGTTGCCATTTCCTACTCCAGGGGATCTTCCCAACCCAGGGATGGAACCCACAGCTCTTGCAATTCCTACACTGGCAGGTGGATTCTTTCCCACTAGCATTTTCTAGGAAGTCCCTCCCATACACAGAAGATGGCTACATTCCTTGAGATATTTTATTTGCTTTTATTAACAATTGGCTGTTCCTACTATCTGCCCTTTGTTGCAAAACTCCTGTATATCCTAGCTCCCCATTTGCCTCCTTGGAGCAGTTTTCTCAGGGTCACTTGAGATGCTGCCTTCAGAGCTTGAAGTTTTCCGTATGTTCCCTGAACAAAACTTAACTTTCAACTTTTAGGTTGTGCGTATTTTTTTTAAGTTGACATGCTAAAACAATAATATTTTGAATGCAATTGGTTAAGTAAACTATGTTATTAAAATTTATTTCACCTTTTCAGAAAATATGTGTCTCTCAGAAAATTTAATATTACATATGTGATTATTGGCTAGTGCTAGTCTAAACACTCCAATTAAAAGACAGAGATTTTCAGATTGGGGGAAAAAGCAGAACCAACTGTATGCTGTTTACAAGAAACCCATTTACCTATAAAGATATAAGTAGGTTAAGGCATAAAGATGAAACAAGTAAACTATGAAAATACTTAAAGAAAACTAAAATGTCTATATTAATATCAGACAAAATAGTCTTCAACACAAGTCATTTGATGAGGGATAAAGGAGGACATTGCATACAGATAAGAAGCTCAACCCATTTTCCAGGCAAGAGTACTGGAGTGGGTTGCCATTTCCTTCTCCAACAAGAAGACATAGTAATCCTAAAATTATTTGCACCTAACAACATAACAATAGGGCTTGAAAATAGATAAAGCATAAATTAAAAGAAGTGAAAGGTGAAATAAACAGACCCACACTCTCTGTCAATCACTGTTAGAACAAGTTGAAAGCAAATCATTAAGGATAGAAGACTTGAACAACCAACGTGACCTAAATTGACATTTATTAAAACATCACTCAACCAGTGCTCACAGAATGCATAACAAGATAGGCCATTCGATTGAATTTGCATAAGTGAAGAGGAACTAAACAGCCTCTTGATGAGGGTGAAAGAGGAGAGTAAAAAAGCTGGCTTAAAACTTGACATTCAAAAAACTAAGATCATGGCATCTGGTCCCATCACTTCATGGCAAATAGATGGGGAAAAAGTGGAAACAGTGACAGATTTTATTTTCTTGGGCTCCAAAATCACTGCAGACAGTGACTACAGCCACAAAATCAAAAGACGCTTGCTCCTTGGAGGAAAAGTTATACAAACCTAGACAAAAAGCAGAGACATCATTTTGCTGACAAAAGTCCATATAGTCAAAGCTATGGTTTTTCCAATAGTCATAAAAGGATATGAGAGTTGGACTATAAAGAAGGCTAAGCACTGAAGAACTGATGCTTTCTAACTGTGGTGCTGGAGAAGATGCTTGAGAATCCCTTGGACAGCAAGGCAGTCAAACCAGTCAGTCCTAAAGGAAATCAACCCTGAATATTCATTGGAAGGACTGACGCTGAAGCTAAAGTTCCAATTTTGGCCACTTGATACAAAAAGCTGACTCAATGAAAAAGACCTCAATTCTGGGAAAAGACCCTGATGCTGAGGGCAGTAGGAAAAGGGGAAACAGAGGATGAGATAGTTGGATGGCATCAGTGACTCAGTGGACATAAGTTTGAGCAAACTCCAGGAGATAGTAAAGAACAGGGAAGCTGGAATGCTGTAGTTCATGGGGTCTCAAAGAGTCAAAAGTGACAGTGACTGAACAGCAACAACGGTCTCTCATCTACTTAGATCAACAAAAAGGTCTCTGCAAAATTGCCCAGTTTTTGGATCATCAACAACACACCTCCCAGCCCGCATATCAAAGAATAAAATCACAAAAGAAAATAGAAGATACTTTGAATAGAACTTACTTCATGTGCTAAAATATCAACAATATATTTCAGAAATCTTTCATTATTTACTTACTTAAATTTCTTTGTGAACCGTTAACTAAAAGCTGACTTCTCCAGCTTTATCTAATCTAGAGTAGCTGAGCTCATGTTAATGAGTGTTGGGTCAGCAAAAGTCACTACAGCTTTATTTTTCTCTGTGTCTTAGCCCTTTTTTCCCCTGGCTCTTTTTTCCTGTTACTCGCTTAACTAAATTGAATTAATATTTATTGATCACCAATTAAGCATAAGGGTTATGCTAGATGTTCCTTTGACATTATGAAGATGAATAAAGTAGAGGGCTTCTGATTTCAAGGAGTTATATTACAGGCATTATGTACCTAGATCTGCTGCCTGGCTCTATTAGCTCCTAATTCACTATTTCCGAAGCTTAAGATAGTATTTCACCAGGCAAGTCCATTCTTTGATTCAGTGAGCTTATAGATTTGTTCATTATATCTTTAAACCATGAAGGTCTTGAGTCTGTGCCATTCCTAATTTTTACAACTCAGTACTGTTCCTGGTATTCTGCCAAGGGAAACTTTAAATAATTTTTGACAGACATGTTAAAAATAGGTCCTTTAGCTTGATTCTGCATTCTTGCTTCTTGGTGTTTCTCTTTCTTTTTACCCCAATGTAAATATCACTATGTCCTTTTCCTTAACTGTGGCCAGAAAGATCACTTTCAGATGGCAATTAAAAGGTTACAGTCGCTGGAAAATTTGCACTGAGGAACAATGAACAAAAAGAACTTTGCTGAGACATTACATTGCTTAAGTGATAAACTCTACCATCTAATAGATAACAGTTGGTGATGGACAGAGAGGCCTGGCGTGCTGCAGTCTATGGGGCCATAAACAGTCAGACACGACTGAGCCACTGAACTGATAGATAACAGTTTTCATCTATACCTCAGCTTATGGGGCTTCTCTGGTGGCTCTGCAGCAAAGAATCCACCTGTCAATGCAGGAGACTCAGGCTCCATCCCTGGGTCAGGAAGATCCCCTAGAGGAGGAAATGGCAAGCCACTCCAGTATTCTTACCTGGCAAATCCCATGGACAGAGGAGCCTGGCATGCTACAGTCCACAATACGACTTAGCGACTAAACAACAACAACCTCACCTTATACAGTAGAATTGAATTTTATTTTGAGAGTAGGTTTTAAAGTCAGAGAGTAAAGTAAAAATCATATATAGATAAAACCACTCCTAAAAAACTTCTAATATCAGCATGACCTCTTAAGGCAGGAGTTACTAAGGATTAAAATGTCAATGACATTTTTTTTCCTCAGGTTTTTTCTTGGGCATTGGAAACATAGGCTATTTTCAGGCTGAGGTGGGGAAAAGCAACTGATAAGTGATGTCTTTTATTCTCTCTCAGCTAAAAATGTGTAATTGGAATTTGAGCCAGCTAAATATGAGTGTAAATTCTTTACTTCAAAAAGCAAGTTGCTTAACATGAGACTATATGTTCTAGTGGAAAAAAAAAACTTAATTATGATCATACTATTAAGTTATATAATAGCAAATTACATGGTTCAATCATGAATCTAAAATGGCCATTCAATCTCAAAATACACTATTGAGGTTGACTTTTTTGTTTAAAACACTTTTTTTTTTTTAAACAGAAGGTTACAATATAATGTGATCAACTTCTGTGAGAAACTATATTCCAAGTGAAGCAGAACTTTGAACCTTGTCAATTGATTTGAAGGCAGTTGATCTTGCCGTTCTGGACTGACTGAGAACTACAAGAGAATACACCCAATAAAGAAACACAGAGGATCATATTACATATGATGCTTACTTGTTAACACAGTGATTGATCTAGACGGCTTGGTAACCACATTTCCATTTACCACCACCAGAGTGATTATGTAATATAGGCCATGATAATTGGCCTTAAAGATAATGGGAGGAGGCAAAGTACTGTTGAATTCCTCAAATTCAAAGAAGTAATTTTTTGATTCACCAGTTATCTTCACAACATACACAGATGATGGACTCATGATGTCTGAAGCTTCTAAAGAGACAGCGATGCTATTATCATCTCGGACAGTTACGTGGAATGTGGTAGCATCCTGTTTAAGAAAACAGAGAAAAAGAAAATGGAGGTCAAGTTTCAGATTATTTTCATTAAAATTATACTGAGATAATTTCCCCCAAAATTAATGTTGTGACAAGTATTGCTTCCTGAAATAAGGTTACACAGGTTTTTTTTAGTATATGTGGAAAATCAAAAAGAGGAATATTAGCCCTATTGTGGCTATTGATCTTCTCAGGCCTTTTTACTTTTAGTATTCTTCCAGATTGAAAAGCTACTTCCAATTCACGGATTGTGCCATTTAGTAAACACAAAATAAAAACATCATGGAACTGTGTAAAAATAAATGAATGAAAATCATCTTGGCACTCAACTTTCAGAGAAGTCCTTGGTTTCATCTTTGTTGAAAAAGCTATATGGTTTGAAGAAGCACTGTTTTACTTGGGAGGGAGTAGTCCTGCTGTAGTCCTAAGAAAATTCTAGAAAAATGTTTCAACGCAGTTATTTTCTCCTTGACATCTCACCTGCCAGTTCTGACAACTAAAAAAAAAAATCAGGGCTGAGAAACCTTATTATCCTTCTCTTTAAATTTTAGCCAGTCCTCATTAAAAGAAACCATGATGCTCTTTGAAGAAGGGACTGGACTGAAAAGCCGTGGGCATTGATGGAAAAGTCAGCAGTCAGTGCACTGAAAACTTTGCTCCAAGTCCCCAGGTAACTGTTTATGAACAGTATTTGAAAAATCATTTGTGTAGTTGGTTTAAATATTCCTTCCTGATTCTTTCCCACACTCCATAGGCAGACTGGGACTTCTGTTCTCTGATCTTGACAAAATTCGTGTACTTTGTAACGTTTGCTGTTCTGTTTCACTTTTCCTTCTGGGTGTGTGTGATGTCCAGGACAAATTATTTCATTGCTCTGAGCCTCAGGTTTTTCTTCCATGAAAGTGGGACAGAAAAATTGCTGAAACTTGTCAAGGACTTACAAGCATCCAGATACCAAGGTAGGCAGGCTTGGTAAACATAATCATCACATTTAAGATTCATAGGGATGTCAGGAGACAGGTATTATTATTTTTAATCTCGGCTTGTAGCTGAGAAAACTGAGAGCCAGAAAGAGTAAGTCACTTGATCCCAGGTCACACATACAGTTCAGACTCTTAACCACTGATCTACACAAGTATCAAGTTTGATCTTTCCACACTTCTTTGTCTTCTCCTCTTGACTTATTTTCCTAACATTGAGACTGACACACAGTATATAGCTGATAAGCATTTGTAAAATGAATGAAAGGATTGCTGATTATATTAATTATATGGGAGCCTTCTCCTCTTAGAATTAATCTGCTTATTGATTTTGGTACCTCGCATAGTGTCAAGACAAATCAAGCATGTGATACATCAGTCCTTTAAAAGAAGACGTAAAAATATACTGATTTTTTTCTTCTTATTTAATTTTTTAAAGAAATCTAGTTTTTAAAGGTCCTGGTACTAATAAAGAATTGGAGAAGGGCATGGCAACCCACTCCAGTATCGTTGCCTGGAGAATCCCATGGACAGAAGAGCCTGGTGGGCTATAGTCCATAGGGTCACACAGAGTCAGACATGATGAAAACGACTTAGCACCACTTATAAAGACTATCTGGCTATTAAGAGAAGTTTAATTCTATGTTAACATTTAGTAGACTTAATAGTGTTCATAACATCCCTACCTCACTAGTCTGTAAGTCCTCCAGGGCAGAGACTGCATCTTATTTGTAGCTGTGTTTTCAGGTCTAAGACCAGCACATGGCATATGCCAAGTGGTTTGTGACCTGAATAGGCCTGGGAAAATTTCTTTAACAATGGATCGTCAGTACAGATTTACTTTATTTTTTTTAATACATTTATATTATGTTAGTGAAATGGACTCCAAACAATAACTACAGTACCACTTGCATGACTTCAGTCATGTCCGACTCTTTGTGACGGTATGGACTGTAGCCCACCAGGCTCCATAGTCTATGGGATTCTCCAGGCAAGAATACTGGAGTGGGTTGCCATGTCCTCCTCCAGGGGATCTTCCTGACCCAGGGGTCGAATCCAGGTCTCTTATGTCTCCTGTATTGGCAGGCAGGTTCTTTACCACTGGCACCACCTGGGAAGCCCCTAGATTTGCTTTAAAAAATATTTGTCACAGCCTGTAGCATGTGGGATTTTAGTTCTGTAATGAAGGATTGAATCCATGCCCCCTGCAATGGAAGCACGGAGTCGTAACCACTGGACCACCAGGAAAGTCCCAGATCCCTTTGTTCACATTTGTCTCTCATCCTCTGATACATGTGCAGACTTTTAAAACTGAGTTCTGTACTTCTGGGGTCAAATCTAAAACATGACCCATTCTCCATTGGCAGTGGTCAGGTGGAACATGAGGCTGATGCAAGCACTGAATATCCAATAGACCTGAAACCTGGTTTTTATACATTATTGATTACAGAAGTCGATTCACTAATTCAGAGAATAATAAGTTTATAGACATGGAATATGCAATTGCTAAGAATTCTTTGCTGTATGTTTTAACAGCCAGTAAACTGGAAGTGTTTGTGATAACGAAAAGAAGAATAAATAAACTCAATTTTGTAGCGTGTTGAAGAAATATATGTCTCATGTGTCACGATGCTTTGTAGACAGTAACAGCTTCCAGGGAAAGGAACTAATCTTCCAAATGCTAACAACAGCTTTGAGGATGATTGTATCAGCCATGAAAATAAGCATTGGCCCATGTGCTCCCAGGTTGCCAAAAATAAATCAGGGTGGGCTAATCAGATTCAGTCAGTGGAACTAATGAGAAGAAGGCAGCAGGCCAAGTGCGATCTAGGCAGTGAGCCTAAAAGAAATGTCATCTATGCTATTTCTTTCTTCTCTGTCCTCTTTGCTCTAGCTTTTCCTGGAATCTATATTCAGGAAAAAATTCTGAATGTATGCTGCAGGCATGCTATCCTTGCTGAGAAGCAGGGCCAGAAAGAAGCGTTAGAAATAATCGAAATGGATCTGGTGCACTTAGGCAAGGCCAATGATGATTTATTTGGTGGCTAGAAAAATATTTAAAACTTTTTTTTTTCCTTCTGAGACTGGTAATGCTATTGCTTGACTCTACAGTAAAAATATTTTCACTGAAATGTCCTTTGCAGAACAAAGTTTAATATAGGAATTTCTCTGGTCCAACACCCTCATTTCACACTTGAGAGAACAGTGGTGCAAATGTCAGGCAGATAGTCGATGTCAGAACAAGGTCTGGGATCCACACGTTCTGGTGCCCCTTGGTATTTCTCTTTTCCTAAACTGGAGGTACCTGGCTTAAGGCAGCAAAACGGAGCCTGGGGGCTTGGCTTCAGCAAGGAAGGGGAGCCCAGGAGCCTGCCACCTGTTCTATAGCCAGTCTTGGGAGAAAGAAGCTACTGGAAATAGAGTGGGCAGCACTAAAGAGGAGAAAAAATGGGGGATGAATCCCCTGGGATATGGGATAAGGACGTGAACTGGCCACAGGTATGGACTCATCATAAGTCCAAGAATCTCTTCTAGCATCCTTGACAAAAGTAGCAACTGTGGTGCATTGACCTGTCTCTCTGTCCCTTGATCTGGATGAAGCTTTGCACTAGGCATTATATATATATATATAATATATATATTAAAAAGCTGAGACATTACTTTGCCAACAAAGGCCCATCTAGTCAAAGATATGGTTTTTCCAATAATCATGTATGGATGTAAGAGTGGACCATAAAGAAAGCTGAGCACTGAAGAATTGATGCTTTTGAACTGTGGTGCTGGAGAAGACTCTTCAGAGTCGCTTGGACAGGAAGGAGATCAAACCAGTCAATCCTAAAGGAAATCAACCCTGAATATTCATTGGAAGGACTGATGCTGAAGCTCCAATACTTTGGCCACCTGATGTGAAGAATTGACTCACTGGAAAAGACCCTGATCCTGGGAAAGATTGAAGGCAGGAGGAGAACAGGTCAACAGAGGATGAGATGGTTGGATGGCATTAGTGACTTGATGGACTTGAGTTTGAGCAAGCTCCATGAGTTGCTGATGGACTGGGAAGCCTGGTGTGCTGCAGTCTATGGGGTTGTAAAGAGTTGGACATGACTGAGCGACTGAACTGAACTGAACTGACTGATATGTATATATGTATATGTATATACATGAGAGTTGGACTATAAAGAAAGCTGAGCACCAAAGAATTGATGGTTTTGAACTGTGGTGTTGGAGAAGACTCTTGAGAGTCTCTTGGACTGCAAGGAGATCCAACTAGTCCATCCTAAAGGAGATCAGTCCTGGGTGTTCATTGGAAGGACTGATGTTGAAGCTGAAACTCCAGTACTTTGGCCACCTGATGCAAAGAGCTGACTTATTGGAAAAGACCCTGATGCTGGGAGGGATTGAGGGCAGGAGGAGAAGGGGATGAGAGAGGATGAAATGGTTGGATGGCATCACCAACTCAATGGACATGTGTTTGGGTGGTCTCCAGGAGTTGGTGATGGACAGGGAGGCCTGGCGTGCTGCAGTTCATGGAGTCACAAAGAGTTGGACATGACTGAGTGACTGAACTGAACTGAACTGATACATACCTATGTATATGTTCCTTTTATTCCTTACAACCATCTTTAGAAGTAAGTGTTATTGGGACTTGCCTAGTGGTCCAGTAGTTAAAAATCCACTTGCCAATGCAAGGGACAAGGGTTTGACCCCTGGCCTGGGAAGATCTCATGCTGTGGGACAACTCAGCCTGTGTGCCACAACTACTGAGCCTGCATTCTAGAGCTTGTGAGCTACAACCAATGAAGCCACCGCAATGAAAACCCCAAGAAATGCAGGGAAGAGTAGCCCCCACTTGCCACAACTATAGAAAGCCCAAGTGCAGTCAAAAATAAATAAATAAGTAAATAATCAATTAAAAAAGAAATCAGTGTTATTCCTATTTTACTCAGAGAGATTAAATAATTTCCTTAAGAAAACAGCAATGGACTTGGAATCAGATGGTCTGAGTTTCTATTCTTTTTGGGCAGAGTATTACCCTTGTGAACTTGGGAAATCCCAGGGATCTTTTAACCATAGCTTCTTAATATATAAAATAGGGATAATTCCTATAACTCCTAGGATTTTTGTAAGGGTTAGATGGCTTTTACAAAAGTGCTAAAAGTGTGAAATCAATTAATATTAGCTATATTTCAAAAATTATTGTGTTCATCAGCTATACTCCTATATAAAATAAAACTTTAAAAAATCAAACTTTAATATGTACAATTTGTATCTGTCAATTATACCTCCATAAAGATGGTAAAAATAATTACCCATGACTGACTAAGCAAAATAGAGATATCTATTTTATAATTATTATTCCATTCCAAGCTTCAAAAAATTTTAAAGTTGTAATTAACATCATGGACTAAAATTTTCCCAATAAGTTAACAAGAAAAAAAAAAAGGGAATATTTTGGAATGTTCCTGATGGTATTGTCTTGCATGGTATAAACGTTTCATTCAGTGGATGTTCTATTTTTTTCTGTTTTAGCATGTCTTTCAAATTAATGAAGAAAATAAAAGTCATTCACACAAAGACCATGAGATAAAAAAAAAAAAACCCAAGATATCATTCCATCACCACATCAAATTCAAAATGCCACATCATAGATAACTTACTGACTGCTTGCATTTTTAAGACCATATAATGCAGATATCCCTACTCTTGGATTCATAAAATTTGACGTTGTTTTCTAAGTTTATGTGTATGTATAAATTTTGGAGTGTGTAAAAACAGGTTTTGTTTTAGTTATGTTTTGAACCATTGAATGACCTTTAAACTATAGAGGTTCTGTAAATAGTCACTTAACGAACTTCAAAACCCAGCCAAATTCAGTAGTTATGTTCACTGGATGTTTTAATCACAGATCCTTGGAGAAATAGCATTTATTAATTCAACGACAAACATTAGCTAACTGACAACATGACATCAGGCATAGTGCTAGCGTGCTCGGTGTTAGTGAAAGAGAAGTGTGTAAGACAGGATACTTAAACTCCAGAAGCTCAGACTCCAGGGAGAGGTGCATAGTTATAACCCAGCTGAAAATCATTAAAAACTTTGAAAAACTGGTTGATACCTGTTTTTCCTGCCTATCTGAAATCCCTACTTAGATTGTGCCCTCTTCTCTGGATCACTGCTTCTTCTCCATTATAAAGCCCGTAAGGATGCTGATGGGGTTGCTGATTATGGTGCCCAACTCCCAGGTGAAAGCACCCCAGGACTCAGTTTGGGTGAATCATAGTACCTATCCCCTCCCCATGAAGACAGTTACAGGGACACGTACGTGGACCAAGCCAGACAACCGAAATGCTTCCTCTGAAAAGTTTTAACTGGAATTAGTGAGAAGGAGCCCTTCTCTTCTGGTCTCTTGTGTGTGTGGATGCAGACCTGGGGAAGTCAGTGTCTGTAATTTCTGCCCCTTGAAGATCATTGTTTGAGGGAGAATTTCTGATTTGTTCAAAGGCCCCAGTCTCTGTCATCATAAGGCCCACCCACCATGCAGTTTGGTGACATGAGTGAATAAATTCCAGCTTATAGCTTATGTTGTTTAAAGCTGGACTTCCAAAATTTGCAGCCAAAGATCTTGAAAGAAGAATATTATCCAGTATTATAGACGTGTAAAGAAGACAGCGATCCATTCTGTTTCTCTGGATAGACATCAGGGAAGGTTTCAGGGTGAAAGCAATGCTTGAAAGCTACTTAGGAGTTTCCCAGGGGTACAACGGTCAGAAAAGTCACCTAGACTTTTCTATACACTAGTTCCTAGAGAAGTGGGAAGAGGCTCCACAGTGCTGTGGAGTAGTTAGATAGTGGTAGGATGCTCAGAAGAGAAGCTGGAGAGCCCTAGCACAATTTGTGCCTTGTTAAGGAATCAGGATGTATTTTAGCCCAAAAGAAATTGTGAACAGTTTTAATGTAGAAAAGTGACATGATTAGACAGATCACAATTTAGAAAGGCCGATATAGTTAGGAGGATGGACAAGTATAGTTAGGAGTTGTCTGACTGGGCTCATCTAAGGCCAGGAGAAAGTAAGGAGGCTGTTGTAACAGTTCGCGTAAGACCTGAGCGGTCTCCAAGCAAGTGCGCCAGATCTGCCCATGTTGATCCGTCTGTGTGATATACTTCTAGAAAATTACCAGTGCACCAGCTGGCAATCCAGTCAATGATTAGTCTTATCAGAGGGGATTTTAGAGGGAACACTTAAACAATTCTGCTGTGCTAAGGTTACCATATAGGGAATGATGGAATGCTCAATTTTTTTAAATAGTAATCTTTTTTTTTAAATTTTATTTTATTTTTAAACTTTACATAATTGTATTAGTTTTGCCAAATATCAAAATGAATCCGCCACAGGTATACATGTGTTCCCCATCCTGGACCCTCCTCCCTCCTCCCTCCCCATACCATCCCTCTGGGTCGTCCCAGTGCACTAGCCCCAAGCATCCAGTATCGTGCATCGAACCTGGACTGGCATCTCGTTTCATACACGATATTTTACATGTTTCAATGCCATTCTCCCAAATCTTCCCACCCTCTCCCTCTCCCATAGAGTCCATAAGACTGTTCTATACATCAGTGTCTCTTTTGCTGTCTCGTACACAGGGTTATTGTTACCATCTTTCTAAATTCCATATATATGTGTTATTATACTGTATTGGTGTTTTTCCTTCTGGCTTACTTCACTCTGTATAATAGGCTCCAGTTTCATCCACCTCATTAGAACTGATTCAAATGTTTTCTTTTTAATGGCTGAGTAATACTCCATTGTGTATATGTACCATAGCTTTCTTATCCATTCATCTGCTGATGGGCATCTAGGTTGCTTCCATGTCCTGGCTAGTATAAACAGTGCTGCGATGAACATTGGGGTACACGTGTCTCTTTCCCTTCTGGTTTCCTCAGTGTGTATGCCCAGCAGTGGGATTGCTGGATCATAAGGCAGTTCTATTTCCAGTTTTTTAAGGAATCTCCACACTGTTCTCCATAGTGGCTGTACTAGTTTGCATTCCCACCAACAGTGTAAGAGGGTTCCCTTTTCTCCACACCCACAGTTATCAAGACAGTATGGTACTGGCACAAAGACAGAAATATAGACCAATGGAAGAAAATAGAAAGCCCAGAGATAAATCCACCCACATATGGACACCTTATCTTTGACAAAGGAGGCAAGAATATACAATGGATTAAAGACAATCTCTTTAACAAGTGGTGCTGGGAAATCTGGTCAACCACTTGTAAAAGAATGGAATTAGAACACTTTCTAACACCATACACAAAAATAAACTCAAAATGGATTAAAGATCTAAATGTAAGACCAGAAACTATAAAACTCCTAGAGGAGAACATAGGCAAAACACTCTCTGACATACATCACAGCAGGATCCTCTATGACCCACCTCCCAGAATATTGGAAATAAAAGCAAAAATAAACAAATGGGACCTAATTAACCTTAAAAGCTTCTGCACATCAAAGGAAACTATTAGCAAGGTGAAAAGACAGCCTTCAGAATGGGAGAAAATAATAGCAAATGAAGCAACTGACAAACAACTAATCTCAAAAATATACAAGCAACTCCTACAGCTCAACTCCAGAAAAATAAATGACCCAGTCATAAAATGGGCCAAAGAACTAAATAGACATTTCTCTAAATAGTAATCTTAATGGTGTCTGGTGCTTATATAGCCCTTACGACCATAATTCTCTGCAGACATTATGTAATGCATCCACTTAGACTCCTGTCTGGTTCCTGGGAAAGCTTTTCCAACAAGATAGTCTTGGTGCAGTGGTAAAGAATCCACCTGCAATCCAGGAGACACAGGGGACGCGGGTTCAATCCCTGGGTTGGGAAGATCCCCTGGAGGAAGAAATGGTGATCCACTCCAGTATGCTGGTTTGGGAAACCCCATGGGCAGAGGAGTCTGGCGGGCTAAAGTCCGTAGATTCACAGAGAGTCAGACATGACTGAGCACACACAGTCTTTCCTTTCATTTCCTTCAGGAAGATCACAGTCCTAGAGTTGCCCTGACAACTTCCTAGAATGATTGACAAATGTCTTTCAGAAATTGTCAGAGGAGAATTTGGATGTTGGTCTCAAAGGCTAAGGATGGCCTCTCCCTAATCTTCCATTATTTATTCTGATTATTCTTCAGAAATGTTTTGAGCAACCAGTATATATCAGGAATTGTGCAAGACATTGGGGATATATTCAATTTGTGAGTAAAGAGAAAGACAGGCCTTATGTGACTCTGTCCTTCCTAGAATTGTGTCTGACCAATAATCATAGCAATGACAATGGCAACAATGATGACCCTATTGTAATAAAGAACATTAATTTATACAGTTTTTATTATGTGCTAGTAGAAAGCTCATACAGCAGGTTCTTTTCTTTAAGCTTTTTATTTTGTATTGTGTTGTAGCCAATTAACAATGTTACGATAGTTTCAGGTGCACAGCAGAGCAACTCAGCCACACATACACATGTATCCATTCTCCTGATACTCCCCTCCTATCCAGGCTGCCACTTAACACTGAGCAGAGTTCCCTGTACTAGTTCCTTGTTGGCTATCCATTTTAAATCAGCAGTGTGTACATGTCGATCCCAAACTCCCTAACTATCCCTTCCCCCTGGCAACCATAAGCTCATTCTCTAAGTCTGTGAATCTCTTTCTGTTTTGTAAGTTCATTTGTATCATTTCTTTTTAGATTTCACATATAAAGGATGTCATATAATATTTCTCCTTCTCTGTCTGACTTAATTCACTCATCAAACAGCAGGTCCTTGATAATGGCTTTCTGGGTGAATATGTTTACAATCTGCTCTGTACTGCCAGACTTCTTTATGTGGGTCCTAAAAGAATCTGCCTGCAGTGCAGGAGACCCGGATTCAATCCCTGGGTTGGGAAGATCCACTGGAGAAGGAAATGGCAACCTACTCCAGTATCCTTGCCTGGAAAATCCCATGGACAGAGGAGCCTGGTGGGCTGCAGTTCATGGGATCACAAAGAGTTGGGCACGACTGAGCGACTAACACTTAAATGTATCTTTTCGGTTGGAATACATCAGTTCTAACCAGGTGCCTGAGTCCACATTCATACCAATTCTGCCTTTCATGTTTTAACATGCTCAGACACAGCCATTTCTGTCTTTGTGACTTCATAAGACAGAGCCCTCATTTCTTTGGTCTCTTGGTAAAGGGGCCTAAACTCAAATGTCAGCCAGGTAATATAAATATGTGAAGCAGTCAAGTATAAGAGGATTGAATGATGGAATAGTTAGCAAATGGGAAGGTACAGGCATTGTCGTAAAGCATCATTAAAAAGCACCATTACAACAAAGATAAAGATATACTGGCCAAAGAAAACATATTTGGTTGCCTCTAGGCAAACATAACATAAAGGTTATATGGGACTTTGGAATTGTGGATAAAGATGTATAATGTCAAACCTAATCTATCATAAATAGAAAGTACATCTTTATCCACAATTCCAAAGTCTAGTATACCCTTTATTTTATGTTTGCCTAGGGGCAAACACATGTGTTTTCTTTGGCCAGTATATCTTTATTTTGTTGTAATGGTGCTTTTTAATGACATAAATATACCACCACATGTGAAATAGATAGCTAGTGGGAATCTGCTATATAGCACAGGGAGCTCAGCTCAGTACTCTGTGATGACCTAGATGGGCGGAATGGGGGAAGGGGAAGGGAGGGATGTTCAAGGGGGAGGGGATATATGTATACATATAGCTGATTGATGTTGTTGTACAGCAGAAACTAACACAACATTGTAAAGCAACTATTCTCCAATTAAAAAAAGGCATATCTTCTAGGATAAAGCAATATCGTGGGAGTTGAAGGAATACAGCGTCAAGAAGAAAGTGGTGGTCAGTGGTGTCAGACATTGCTAAGAGACGAAGGGCAAGGATTGAAGAAAAGCCTTTAGATTTGGTCATCAAGAAGTTAATACAATATTGTAAAGTTAAAAAATAAAATAAAAAATTAAGATAAAAAAGAAGTTATTAGTGACATTTTAAAGGGCACATCTTTTACTAGTATAAAGTAATAAAAGCATAAGACAACTTTTAAGGAGTTAAAGAGTAAGATAAACTACATACCCATAGGATAGTTAAAATTTAAAAGACAAGCAAGTGTTGACAACGATTCAGGCCAAGAGGTGTTTTCATTCTCTGCTGGTGGTAGTGGAAATTAGCTTAAGCATTTTGGAAAACTGGCAATATCTACTAAAGCTGAATATTTAAATAGCACATGACCCAGGAATTCTAGTTCTAGATACATGCTCAGCAGAAATGAATGCACACATGTACGAGAATGTTCATATTAGCTTTGTTTTGGAGTTGTGGTAAGTTTCTGGGTTCATGAACATTGGTTATATTGTAAATAAGTGTTACAAATAAAAAGTGCCATACCAAAATAAAAAAAACAAAAAAAAAAAAAAAGAAGAAGAATACATTTGCAGTTCAGTCTCAGCCCATAGGCTACTGGATTATAACCCTTGAATTTGTTGCACTGGCCATGTCCTTGATTAAATAGATTATCTTTGCACTCTCAGCATTCTGTTTGCTCTGTCCAACCAGAGTAGAATGATAAGTCAATTTTTACCCATTAAGCATTAATTTAAATAAATATGGATAATATTTCCTTAGCAAGTTGCCATGTGTGTGTGCCTATGAATGACTAAAATGGCATTTTATTATATATACTAATGCAGGAATTATTTCCTGACTCTTGATACAGACTTGGGGTAGAAGCTCTGTGGAACTCTTAACTTTTGTGGATTAAAGCAAACACATTAATTTAATTTGAGGAAAGAATTCAATGTGGCATTTTTTAAAGTGTAAAGAAACTTATGGTGAAGATATATGCCAAGACTGAATATAATATGTAAGATAATAACAATAGCAATTTTATGTTTTATAAAATAACAGTAATTTTTATATTTATAACAGTAATTTATAACAGTAATTTTATATTTTATAAAATGCTTCAAATAAATTTTCTCATTCAATCCTCAGAAACTTCCATTAAGTTATTATCTCATTTCACAGATGAACACACTGAAACACAAAGAAATTAAAGTTTCTTAAGGCTACTCTACTGTTATGTGGAGGAGCTGGTGCTCAAAGCAATGCTTGAACTACAAATTTTATGACTATTTTACCACAGTCCCATACTGTCAGATCCTGGAGCCAAAAAGATTTCCCAAAAGCTAACTTTCATGAAAAATGAAAGTGTTAGTCACTCAGTTGTGTCTGACTCTTTGTGACCCCATGGACTGTAGCCCCACAGGCTTCTCTGTCATGGAATCCTCCAGGCAGGAATACTGGAGTAGGTAGCCTTTTCCTTCTCCAAGGGATCTTCCTGACCAAGGGATTGAACCCAGGTCCCCTGCATTGCAGGTGGATTCTTTACCATTTAAGCCACTTACCTGTCCTTTAGTGAAAGTGAGTCGCTCATTCACGTCCAAATCTTTGTGACCCCATGGACAATACAGTCCATGGAATTCTCTAAGCCAGAATACTGGAGTGGGTAGCCATTCCCTTCTCTAGGGGATCTTCTGATCCCAGGGATCAAACCCAGGTCTCCTGCACTGCAGGTGGATTTCTTACCAGCTGAGCCACAAGGGAAGCCCTGTGGCTGTCCTTAATTGGTGGTGAGCTCCCTCAACACAAGCTATGATTTTTTCCTCTAGGTCATGCTTGAGCCATGCTAAAAAAAAGTGTGATATCATGAAAAAAATCAGTTTGGGAGATAAAAAAGAAATGTTGGAGGTAGGCTGACCTGAGTTCAAATCTCACTTGAGTGATAGTCTCTCATTTTAATTCTTTGAGCCTCCTTTGCTTCTCGTAAATTATGGAAAAGCTAGAACCTATTATAATCAGATTTGGGGGGAAAAACAAGATCACATGTGTGTATTACCTACTTGAATACCAAATACTTAGGGCCTTCAAAAACAATAGCTAATTGTTGTTACATTATTTATGACCTAATTTTCTCCTTGATTCTTTTTACATACCCCTCTTTGGGGTATGTAAATTTGATTTATTTTTACTTTCTTGGGAGATTACCAACAGGAATAGAATCATGGTCCTATTTAAGATTTACATTATATATAAAAATAATATATACATACATATATGTATACATATGCATGTATGTGTGTGTATGCATGTGTACCTAAAAGGGAAAGTTTAATTAGAAAATACAATAGACTACCTGGAATTTGGAAGGGCTGATGCTGAAGCTGAAACTTCAGTATTTTGGCCACCTGATGTGAAGAGCTGACTCATTAGAAAAGACATTGATGCTGGGAAAGAGTGAAGGCAAAGGGGGAAGGCAGCAGCAGATGATGAGATGGTTAGATAGCATCACCAATTCAGTGGACGTGAATTTGAGCAAACTGTGGGAGATAGTGGAGGACAGAGGAGCCTGGCATGCCATAGTCCATGGGATCACAAAGAGTCAGACACAATTTAGTGACTGAATAACAACAACCTGAAATTTATTACTTTCCCCATCAAATAATTATAGATAAAATGGCTCCAGAAAAGCAAGAGAACGGCAGTACTCCAGTATTTCCACTCCAGTACTCTTGCCTGGAAAATCCCATGGACGGAGGAGCCTGGTAGGCTGCAATCCATGGGGTCGCTAAGAGTCAGGCACGACTGAGCAATTTCACTTTCACTTTTCACTTTCATGCACTGGAGAAGGAAATGGCAACCCACTCCAGTATTCTTGCCTGGAGAATCCCAGGGACAGAGGAGCCTAGTGGGCTGCCATCTATGGGGTCACACAGAGTCGGACACGACTGAAGCGACTTAGCAAGCAAGCAAGTTATATATTTAGGGACATGTAAATTTTAGCAGATGTATCTTCTTAGGACACTGATCATAAATGGTTCCATAACCACTCTTTTGGTCTACTTATTGAATAATTAATATTACCCCTTTGGTGGCATCCTGAACAAGAGTGGCCAGCATTTTTTTTTCTATCATGCTTGTATGTGACAGCCTGAGCCAACTTGTTTGACTGAAGGTTACTATGGGAACAGTTTCTAAGACCTACTGTGTTGACAAGTTTAAAGACCTGGGAAGCTATGCCTTGCTGATGATCCACTCAGGAGGAGGTGGCTCCGCCATCCAGGAAGCCATGACATACATCTGTTCTCAACAATTCAATGACCAGGCAAGTTCTGCAATGTGTGACATTCTTCTGGCTTAATATGTTATGAAAAATAGGGGTCCCTGACAGGTCAGTTCTGTGAAAAAAGTGTTATTTTCATAACGTGAAGCCCTGACAAACATTATTTTGCCTGAATTTTTAAATTCCCCATCCCTCTTCTCTATTCTTGCCAGGATTTATAGGTTTTAAGCATCAGAAAGATGCTTGTAAAAAATGTAGCTGTCCCACTTATTGAAAGATAATGTGAAAGATGATGGTGCTAATCATTTATTTTTTTGTTGGTCTCTCAGTCATGTCTGATTCTTTGGAACCCCACAACCTGTAGCCCACCAGATACCTCTCCATGGGATTCTCCAGGCAAGAAGACTGGAATGGGTTGCCATTTCTTCTATGAGGCTGCAAAGAGTTGGACATGACTGGCGTGACTAACACTTTTCTCCAGGGGATCTTCCTCACCCAGGGATTAAACTCGGGTCTCCTGCATTATAGGCAGATTCTTTACAATCTAAGCCACCAGGGAAGCCCAAAGTGTGTTAGCTGCTCAGTCATGTTCTATTCTTTGCAACCCCATGGACTGTAGTGCCCACGCCCTGCCTCCTCCCTCACCCCACCGCCCCAACTCTGCCAGGCTCCTCTGCCCAGGGGATTCTCCAGGCAAGAATCCTGGAGTGGGTTGCCATTCCCTTCTCCAGGGTGTCTTCCTGACCCAGGGTTTGAACCCAGGTCTGCTGCATTGCAGGCAGATTCTTTGCCATCTGAGCCACCAAGTAATATAAAAATTTAATGTTGAATGACAGGAAGGTAAGTTTTTGTAGGACATACAGTAAAAAGTTAAATACTTAAAAAATGTTTTTAGTGGAGTTAGGTTGCTTTACAATGTTGTTTTAGTTTCTCCTGTACAGCAAAGTGAATCAGCTATTCGTATATATATAGGCCCTCTTTGTCACCACAGACAATTGAGTAGAGTTCATGTGATATATAGCAGGTTCTCATTAGGTATCTATTAATCATTTGTTTTAGAGTGGTTGAATTCAGTCGAATTTCTCCACAGGCATGAAGCATCTCTCCAACTGTAACAGCAGTTAATTATTAATAAATCCCGAGGACAGTTAACAAAGAATGCCATCTGCTTACAAAACACACAGTTCACGGCAAATTTAGGTGGGATCCCTGTGACCTTCTGTAAGCATTGCCCTTTGACTCCCCTTCTCATTGAGTTGTTAACATTGTCAACAGCAGAGCTTCCAGACCTCTAAGGCAAATAGTTTTTTATGCCCTCCACCACTACTGGAATTTTATGATTTTCTCAGAAGATGGATTCCCCCCATGCCAGATAAATTAAAGCCCAGAAGTCAAGGATGACATGCTATACTTTACACACATGGTTTATTCAACGTGTATCTTCATGTAGTTTTGAAAATTGAGTGTCTGCAGTATGCAGACAGGATGGTGAAGAAAAGAAATTTGGTCCTGGTCCCAGGGGTGTTTGGAGTCTATAGCAGAAAAGAATTATAATGTTTTAGATAGTTAAATAATTATAAGTGGAAAAGGCACTTTTGTAAAGAAGTGAATGATGATAAAAGAGGACCTAGCAATAGAATTACCCTCGAGAAAGCAAGAGCCTTTGCAGGTAAGTACAAGTTATAGTAAGAGTTGGACTGCTGATGAGTTGGAGAAAAAATACGATCTATGAAGAAGATACGATATATGAAGATTTAGGGGCTGGAGAAAGCACAAGGTATTTGAGAAACCAGAATGACATCAGAATGCCCTATAGTGGAGACTAGATCATGGGCTACTTTGTAAGTCCTTCTGAAAAAACTGAGGCTTACTTCTCAAGGCAATGGAAAGCCACATATGGGTTATCAAGCAGGTGAGTGAAACAATCAGATTTGCTTTCTGCAATAGAAGCAAAACATTTATTATGTTAACTACTACATTTATTATGTTAAATTCTTAGTGGGGGAACTTTTAATGAAAAAATACTTGATAAGGAACCATTTGGGACAGAAAGTAACAATCTAACAGTATGAACAGAGGAATGTAGGCAAACAAACAAAATCCCCCCAAAAGACAGCTAAGCTATTATTCAAATTACAAAGAAAAGAATGGCCTATTCCAGAAAGAAAGGCAGACAGATAATAGAGGGGTGAGTGAAAGTCATCCAGTTGTGTCTGACTCTTTGCGACATCACAGACTGTAGCCTGCCAGCTCCTCTGTCCATGGGATTTTCCAGAATACTTGAGTAGAGAGGAATTCCCTCCTCCAAGGGATATTCCCAACCCAAGCACAGAACTTGTGTCTCCTGCATTGCAGGCAGATTCTTTACTGTCTGAGCCACCAGGAAAACCCTGATAAGAGAGGAGGGGCTGGAAAGAAAATGAAGAGCCAGCATGATGATGCGATATTGGGGTATACAAGGGGCAATCAGTCAACAGAAAAGAATATACTTTGTGTTAATACTTCTTATGCATTACTTTGCTTAATCCTCTTTAAAACCTTCTAAGATAAATATAATTTCATCTATCTTACAGTAGGAAGTGGAAATAATTTTGAATGGCTCTTTTACCAAGATCCTGCTAGCCTCATGTTAAATTGTTCATAACATCTATTTGAACCATTTGAGGTTAACATTGTACACATTCATCTTCATTTCACAATGTTAACTTTAAATCGTCACCATTTCTTACTTTCCACTGCATGAATAATATGTTTGGCCATCGCTGATGCTATTTTGAGTTACAAGAAGTTGGAACAACAATCTTATATATAAGTTTTATAAATGAAGCTCAAAAATATCTTTGTCTTTGGGAACAGCTGTAAAAAGACAGTATGCAATTTACTGCACCAAATGAGAGGATCCCATTCTTTGAGAAAGGATGGCATTTCTATAAATCATGCTGTGGTATTTGGTGAGGAAATATCATTACTTTTACTTGACATACTGCTCTTGTTGTTAATTGGCATTTCATCATTAAATAGCTTCTTATTGCCCTGTACAAGATGTAATTGAAAAGGTGACAAAAACAGAAATGTTTGTATCCTTGAAATAATTTTAAAGGTGATTTTTACCATTAGAACATTTTGATGGGACAGCAATGAATGGTAAAGGTAAAACTTTTTCATAGTATTCTGTACAGAAATGTTCAAATCTTTCTCTACATCTTTGATTACTATTTTAGTTTCTGTTCCTAAAGGCAACAGCTGTTACTGGTGGCCTGATACAAGTACCTCATGCCAATTTGCAATAATCTACACAATTTATGTTAAACAAAATATCTTTAGTAACAAAACCTGGTGGGCTACAGTCCATGGGGTCTCAAAGAGTTGGACATGACTGAGCGCGCACGCGTGCACGCACACACACACACACACACACACACACACACACACACAGCCTTAATTAAAGTCATAGCATGCAGTACTGTGACTGTGAGATCTATATGACTTTTTTTTACAAATTAATATCATGTGCTTTAAATTTTAAAACACAGCTTTCCTTTCTTGAATATCCTGAAATATAATACTTATTCAATATTAACTTTCTATTTGCTAACTACTCTACTTTTTATGTCCTCCTTCTTGAATAATATTCCATGTCTCCCTTCTTCTCTGCCTTCCCCTTCCCCCAGTTTTTCTTCCCCTTCACATTGCTCCTCACTGTCTGTCTTGCGCCATGTTTGGTTAGTCCTGTGTATAAATTTCCTGTAGATTTTAACCTCCTAAAGGCAGAGAAGCAGACATCACTGTCTACCACAGAATCTAATGCAGCAATTTACTATTTGGAACTTAATATTTATCAACTGAAATTCATCCATTTATCCATTCATCCACCTACCCTACAGTTACTGAGCCTTCAATCACATATTCTTTCTGTGTCTGTTCAGCTTATTCTTACATGTCAGAGAATTTCTTATTGCAGCTCAGTTTCTGGATTATTATGGCAAAATCATATCACTGTATTTTAAAACCAAAAGAATACTCGGCCAAAGTAATAAACATATTAGGGAGAAAGGCAAGGAAGTAAGTAGAGAGAAAGCAGGAATTAGGCACAGAGTTAAGACTAAAGGGATATAAAGGAAGAGTGGGTGAGAGATAATGAAGAAAACGTGTTAACTTGGAATAAGTAATTGTGAACAATAAGGCAGAGGCAGAATAAGACACATTTTATACCTTTGCTGGTCACACCTCTATGTTATTAACTTAATATATGATAGAGACAAAAATCAAGCTAAATTTTTATTAATCTTTCAATTGTTTCCTTATACATAGCCACTATCTTTTTTTTTCTCCTGTGACTATGATATAATTTGTTTCTGACTTGCAGATAATATATTCTTAAAGACTCATAGATAAACCATTAATGAATCATACATTGCTATGGGAAATAATAGAGATTTAATCATCTAACTGCCCATGCAGAGGCTGTCCGTCCACTTGGCTAAGATGGTGCCATGGAGATTCAAATATTGAGTGGGAGATTGGGCTACAGGGCCCCTTTCAATTAATAACTTTGAAGAGTTATGAATTAATAAAAGCTGAACCTAAGAGTAATTTCTAAGAATGTTAAGATATGCATGCCAGATTTTCTTTTAGGTCATGAGTATCCACGGTCTGTTTTCTTCAAAATGACAATTTCTCTCAAGTCTTTTCCATTAGCTTAAGCTTCAAGGAAACAAAACATGGAACATTTACTGGAAGAATTTAGTAATATTTTATGAAAATTCAATACTATATTTTCCAACTATATTGCTGTACAATTTACAATAGATATGATTAATTATATATATTAACTACATAACAAAATGATTTTCTGTTTCATTGGAATAAGAAATACCATTAACCTGATGCATTTGTTTAGTTGATTAATGCATCTATTTTGTGTATTTCATTTAGCATTGAAAGTAAGAAAGAGATTTTTACTTATCAGGTAATTATAATTAAGCCCATACTAACTGCTATAATTAAAGAAAGAAAAGAATAGTAACAATAGTAACAGCTAGCATATATTAAATGCCTAACATATGCCAAGGTTTATTCTAGGTGTTTAGATGAATTATGCCTAATCCTTAAAGCAATATTTAGCACTTATTATTATTTTATCAATAACTAGGAAGCAGAGGATGGAATTCAAATAATAATTTGTAATGCTTACTTGGTGTTGGCTACAAGAGCGTGACAGTGAGCAAGGGAGACCAGTTCAGCCCTCACAAAGATTAATTCTAAGTGAACCATAACAGTCAGAGCAGCAAAAATTATGACGAGAAGCCCAATGTCCTCTGGTAGCCAAGAATACCTTACCTAGTGATGATGAGGCTGTTGCTTAAAAGATAGATCAGGACTCAGTGGTCAACAGGCTAGAGTATAGAGGATGGTTCAGGAGAAAGGGGCTGAGAGCAGCAGTGTGTACAGGGACAGGGGGAGCGGAGCATCTTCAAGGAACAGGAAGGGACTTGCAGACCATGTTCACGTGTTTGGGCATCACCTTGGGACCACTGAAGTGGTCTAAGTATCGATGGCCACCAGTAGATTTTCTTTTGAGAACAAAAGAAGTAGTGGTGTGGAGCTCAGATGGAGAGAGGGTGAAATGAAGTAGATCAGTTAGAAGGCCATGGTAAAGGAATGAAACTGGATCATTTGCAGTGAGGTAGATGGACATAAGTCAGAAAGAGAAAAACAAATATCATATGTTAATGTATATATGTGGAATCTGAAAAAAATGGTTTAGATGACCTTATTTACAAAGCAGAAATAGAGAAGCAGATGTAGAGAACAAGCATATGGGTACCAAGGAGGAAAAGGAAGTGGTGGGACGAATTGAGAGAGTGGCATTGACGTATGCACCATGTGTAAACTAGACAGCTAGCGGGAAGATGCTGTATAGCACAGAGAGCTCAGCTTGGTGCTCTGTGATGACCAAGAGGGTCAGGTTAGGGGTGGGAGGGAGACCCAAGAGAGAGGGGATATATGTATATGTATAGCTGATTCATGTTGTTGTACAGCAGAAACTAACACAACATTGTAAAGCAATTATAATCCAATAAAAAAGTGTACAAAAAGCACATTCAAAAAATAAAATAAAGCTATTTAAAAAAGAAAGCTGTGGTAACAGTTGAAGCAAGACTTATCTGGATGTGGTAGTGGCAAAGGAGATAAGGGTGGCAATGAGAGATCTAGTAAGGAAGAATCAGTAAAGTCCCTACAAGCTATCGGTGGGAAGCAAGCTTGAGGCTTGGAGATTACGGTGTCCAAACTCCTTAATACAGATGAGGAAATCCAAACCCAGGAGGTGGGAAAGGGTCTGCCTAGGGGTATCCACCTGGTTAGAGGAAGATGCCTATGAAATGCAGATCTTCTTGAACTCACCCCAGTGATATTTCCATGATGCTACTTTATCCTCCCAAACCTACCAAATCAATTAATTTTTTTCTATTTCTGCCACAAGAAATAAAGCTGACTTAAGTGCTAAAGAACTGATGCTTTCAAATTTGGGTGCTGGAGAAGAATCTTGAGAGTCCCTTGGACTGCAAGGAGATCAAATCAGTCATTACTAAGGGAAATCAACCCTGAATATTCATCGGAAGGACTGATGCTGAAACTCCAATACTTTCATCACCTGAGGCAAAGAGCAAACTCATTGGAAAAGACTCTGATGCTGGGAAAGATTAAGGGCAGGAGGAGAAGAGGGCAACAGAGGATAGAATGATTAGATAGCATCACTGAATCAATGGACATGAATTTGAGCAAACTCCAGGAGATACTGGAGGACGGGGGAGTCTCTCGTGCTGCAGATCATGGAGTTGCAAAGAGCTCAACAGGACTTAGTGCCTGAACAACAAGGTAAATTTGGCACTCACATGAGTGGAGTGGACAGAGTTGGAGTCTGTTGTTGTATACAAGTGATTATTTTCCAAGGAGAGATGGAGATTGCTTGCAGAATTGATCATTTTTTTTATAACAAATAAACAAATTAAAAACACAAAACAAAAAATTGAGGGGTTTTCACTGCATTTAGGCACAAACATACAAAAAGTTATCATAGCATAAGAGAAATAGCTTTCATACTATTTCGTACTACAAAAATGCATGTCATACTTTAGTAGGGCTTCTCAAAATTACAAGGTATATGAATTTCTTAGTGCAAGTTCATGTGCCTGATGTACCGGGAGGCCAAACAAACTGAATCATCTTTGGAGTTTGGAGCAGATAAAGGTTTACTGCAGGACCATGCACGGAGACCGTGTGTCTCATGCATGCCATAAAAAGCCTTGAGCTCTCCCAGAGGGTTCGCAAAGCACTTTTAAAGGCCAGGTGAGGAAGAGGGGGTGGTGGCAGGGTTTGTGATCAGCTAGTGCACAATTCTCTGATTGGCTGATAGTGAGGTAGCTGGGTGGTGTCACAGCAGTGAACATGACCAGTCCTTTGGGTTCAGGAGGCCGAGGGCTACGTGCTCATGGTCATCAAGTAGTTAACACCCTCCATTTGTTGGAGAGGGGAAGGCTAGGAGTCGGACACGACTGAGCGACTTCACTTTCACTTTTCACTTTCATGCATTGGAGATGGAAATGGCAACTCACTCCAGTGTTCTTGCCTGGAGAATTCCAAGGATGGGAGAGCCTGGTAGGCTACCGTCTATGGGGTCGCACAGAGTTGGACAGGACTGTCTATGGGGTTAGGACAGGACTGAAGCGACTTAGCAGCAGCAGTAGCAACAGCAGTAGCAGCTATATTGCTATAATATTGTTACCAATTTGTGACTCTATTGTTACACTCCCCAGAAGTAAACACAATGTATAAGTTTTTGAAAACTGAAATCACAATCTCAGTGACAACAGTAGCAATGTTTACTTCTTTCTGTGAGGCAGCTCAACTGAAATTAAACTTCAACCCGAAATAAACATTTTCTGAGAAGACGCACATGAAATCCACAATTTCTCTTTTATCAATGGCAATCCTTTAGAAATGAACATGAAATTAAGTACTGAATCCTTAGTTTTAAAAGAACCAGCAATCCAATATGCCTGCAATTGTTCTTTTCTGTTTGAAGACAGTAGGATGCAACCCACTTATGTTGCTGGCAAATTTAGCTCTCAAAAACTGCTCCCGGGATCTTGTGTGTGTGTGTGTGTGTGTGTGTGTGTGTGGCAAATAATAGTTATGAGGCATTTAGGTTTGTGACTAATTCAAGGATCAACTACTGGATGCATCCATCAGGATTTATACCAGGAATTCATTAGTTGGTTTTAAGTTAGTAATTCCATCATCATGGTATGTGTTATCTTACTCCTAGACCTAGTTTTGTGTCCACACTTTCTAGCTGGCTCAGTGGTAAAGAATCTCCCTACCAAGCAGTAGATGCAGGTTTGATCCCTTGGGTTGGAAAGATTCCCCTGGAGAAGGAAAGGGCAACCCATTCCAGTATTCTTGCCTGGGAAATCCCATGGACAGAGGAGTCTGGTGGGCTGCAGTCCATGGGGTCGAAAAAGAGTCGGACACGACTTAGCAACCTAACAACAACAGCAATTTTGTGTGAGCGGAGCCTAGTTCATCCAGACCTTCACCATCTTTTTGGATCAAGTGAGATCAGAGAAGGCTGGTAGCAAAAGAGTTAAACTCATAAATGCAGCAGCATGCAAAGCTAAGGTGGCAAAGTCCTGCTGAGCCTGATGGCTTGCTTTACACTCATATTGCTCTGCCTTTTTATTCTCTGTCAATGGGCTGGAATTGAGCAATAAGAACCTGCTGTGATTCTTTTTTTTCAGATTTACTTGTGCACAATTTTGGAGCTGGATATTCATTTTTTTTATGACATTTACCCTTTCTACAGCCTTTTCCCCCTTGACATCCATTAACAAAGAGAAAAGTGTGACCACTGGTGGTTATCCTGTTTTACTTGCCATAAGAGTTATACAGTAAGATTCAACCATAGAACTGGTTTTCTAGCTGAAATCTTATTTTTTTCCAGGCAGCCCTCTGCTGGGGGTGCTTGATGATTCTTATGCTGTACCTCGGCTGCAAGCAAATACCACAAGAGTCATGGAGGTTGGGCCGCTTGCTGTGAGCCAACATACAGGGAAGGGGGCGTGGCACATAGGAGGCATGGTAATTAACCCAAGCACCAGTAATGTAGGATCTGTGCAGGTGTTCCTTTTTTTTCTGTCTTCTAATGACAAAAAGAAAAGAGACAAGTACAACTTGGTCTGCTTTTTCCAAGCTCACAGCGTGCATGCATGCTAACTCACATCAGACATGTCTGACTCCCATATGGACTGTCACCCGCCAGGCTCCTCTGTCTTCCCATCCAGGGATCAAACCCACATCTCCTGCTGCTCCTGCATTGCAGGCTGATTCTTTACCGTTGTGCCACCAGAGAAACCCCTTCACAAGAAAGTCTTTCTTAAAACACTCCTTGCTGGTACCATCAGATGGATCTTGGTGGCACCGAAAGGAATCTTTCCCTCCTTTGCTTTTGAGTCCCCTGTAAATAAGAGTGGGCTATCTGATTTTGAGGTGTTTCAGCAGCTACTACATTTGTGGGGCCTCTAGCCTCCCATCTCTTGGAAGAGGACTAGAAGGTTTTATTTTTACTTTTTAAGATTTTTTGATGTGGACCATTTTTAAAGTCTCTATTGAATTTATTACAATATATTGCCTCTGATTTATGTTTTGGTTTTTTTGGGGCTTGAGGCATGTGGGATCTTACTTAGCTCCCTGATCTGGCATTGAAACTGTACCCCCTGCATTAGAAGGTGAAGTCTTAACCACTAGACGACCAGGAAAGTCCCTAGAAGGTTTTAAAATGTATGTATTTCTCATTCTGTTTCATTGAATAATTCTCTTTACCCTGACAAGGGGACTTTAAGTATGGAGATGTGGATATATTAGTAAAATTTAGTTAACATAAAATTTAACTTTAATTTAAAATTTAAATTTAATTTTAAATTAATGTTAAATTAAAAAAAAACAAAAGTTTAAGAAAAAAGTTTGGGATTGTTTATTCCTGTACAAATTGAAGAATATTAGAATAATCTACTGAGGAATAATGCTCTATTATGCCTTTTCTAAATATATTAATGATGTGTTAATGAGGTATTAGAGTTATAAGTGATTCACTATTTTAATACCATATGTAAAATAGACAGCCAGTGGGAATTTGCTGTGTGACACAGGGAGCTCAACCCAGTACTCTGCAACAACCTAGATGGGAGGGAGGTTCAAGATGGAGGGGACATACAGGTGGCTGATTCATGCTGATGTATATAGGAAACCAAAACAATATTGCAAAGCGCTATCCTCCAACAAAACTTTTTTGGAAAGTATGTATTTAATAATTTTTATAAATATGCTACCAACTCTACTTTATAAATATCAATTTCATAAGTGTTTTCTGCCCCAGAAGAAATAAATTCATCTAAGCTGGACTTGGCAGGTGTGTTTCATTTGAGCTGTTTCTGTGCCTCCTATTATGAAATTTGGCTGAGTTTTGTTCCAGACATGTCAAAGGCCTGCCCTATAGAGATAAGAGTTAATTAATTAAAGATAACTTACAATGCAGAAACCAAGCAGATATTTGCAGAACTTGTTTTTTTGTGTCAGTCAGTTAAGATTGGAACATTATATTGGAGTATTTTTTTTCTACATGGGGATGCCAAGGTATATTTTGTAAAATAGATAAAATTAATGATTATCTATTTGTTATGGGAACTTAAATAATTTTTAGAAAAAGGGGACAGGAAATCTTACTTAGCTATAACTCATTTAATGTTAGGTAAGCCATATGAAATTTCTGATATTTAATCAAATACATCTTTGAAACTGAATGTTTTGAAAATAAAAATCAAATAAGATCAGCCCTTTCACTTCCATATAATAAATGTTTCTACATTTCTTTTACATGCTTCCCCCATGGCTCAGTGGATAAAGAATCTGCCTGCAATGCAGGAGACACAGGTTCGATCCCTGGGTTGGGAAAATCCCCTGGAGGAGGAAATGGCAATGCACTCCAGTATTCTTCCTTGAAAAATCCCATGGACAGAAGAGCCTGACAGGTTATAGCCTGTGGGGTCACAAAGAGTCAGATACTACTGAGAGACTAAGCACACATACAGGATGTATACACTATTCATGGGCTAGCATGCTAGCAAAGAAATGCTCAAACTTCTACAAGCTAGGCTTCAACAGTACATGAACTGAGAACATCCAGATGTTCAAGCTGGATTTAGAAAAGCCAGAGGAACCAGAGATCAAACTGCCAACATCTGCTGGATCATAGAAAAAGCAAGTGAGTTCCAGAAAAACATCTACTTGTGCTTCTTTGACTATGCTAAAGCCTTTGACTGTGTGGATCACAACAAACTGTGGGAAATTCTTCAAGAGATGGGAATACCAGACCACCTGACCTGCCTCCAGAGAAATCTGTATGCAGGTCAAGAAGCAACAGTTAGAACTGGACATGGAACAATGGACTGGTTCTAAATAGGGAAAGAAGTACTTCAAGGCTGTATATTGTCACCCTGCTTATTTAACTTATATGCAGAGTACGTCATGAGAAATGCCAGACTGGATGAAGCCCAAGCTGGAATCAAGATTGCAGAGAGAAATATCAATAACTTAGACATGTGGATGACACCACTTTTATGGCAGAAAGTGAAGAGGAAGTAAAGAGCCTCTTGATGCAAGTGAAACAGGAGAGTGAAAAAGCTGGCTTAAAACTCAACATTAAAAAATCTAAGATCATGGCATCTGGTCCCATCACTTCATGACAAATAGGGAAACAATGCAAACAGTGACAGATTATTTTCTCGGGCTCCAAAATCACTGTGGAGGGTGACTGCAGCCATGAAATTAAAAGACACTTGCTCCTTGGAAGAAAAACTGTGACAAATCAGGACAGCATATTAAAAAGCAGAGACATTACTTTGCCTACAAAGACCTGTCTAGTCAAAGCTATGGTTTTTCCAGTAGCCATATATGGGTGTAAGAATTGGATCATAAAGAAAGATGAGCACCAAATAATTGATGCTTTTTATCTGTGGTGTTGGAGAAGACTCTTGAGAGTCCCTTGGACAGCAAGGACATCAAGCCAGTCAATCCTAAAGGAAACCAGTCCTGAATATTCATTGGAAGGACTGATGCTGAAGCTGTAGCTCCAATACTTTGGCCACCTGATGTGAAGAATTGACTCATTGGAAAAGACCCTGATCCCGGGAAAGACTGAAGGCCAAAGAAGAGGGGGATGAAAGAGGATGAGATGGTTGGATGTCATCACTGTCTCAATGGATATGAGTTTGAGCAAGCTCTAGTAGTTGATGATGGACAGGGAAGCCTGAGGTGCTGCGATCTGTGGGGTCACAGAGAGTTGGACCAGACTAAGCGACTGAACTGAACTGAACTGAAACCAGTTACTTATCAAAGCATATAGAGACATAGTGATAGACTCTGAACTGAAATGCAAAAATATTGAGTGAATGATCAATTAAAAAATAATTGTTCATTTCCATGAGTCTCAATATTCTAATAAATAATCATGGCATTAAAATTTTAAGTATATAGGAAAGAAACAGTTAACAGCAAAAAGTACTTCATATATCCATCACCCAGGAAACACTGTTACATTTTCTGACTTTTTCCATGTTGTTCTATGTGCTAAGTCACTTCAGTCATGTCCGGCTCTTTGAGACCCTATAGCAGCCTGCTAGGCTTCTCTGCCCATGGGATTCTCCAGGCAAGAATAGTGGAGTGGGTTGCCATGCCCTCCTCCTTTCACCATGTAACTATTCTTTTTAATGAAAATGGGGTTATGCTTCTTTATAACATGCTTTTACAAATTAGCATATGGGGAAAATCTCTGCACATCAATAAATATTCTCTCCTTTTATTTGAGTGACTGTGTAGTATTCCACTTTGGGGGCACTTGAAACTTTATAAGGTTTGCTAACTACGGAGCCCATAATGAAACAAAAAGTGCTATGATCCTCAGTAATTACTAATCAAAGGAAGGTCTGTGGGACAGAACCAGTCTAATAGCTATTTATTAATCATCTGTGACAAAGTAAGCACATCAATTGAGGGTAAGTATCAAAATCATTTATCACAATTTGCCACACTGTTTTATGTCTGCTGTCATGCAGTAATGAAAAACAAATTGGGACTTGTATTTTATATGTCTGCCTTAACTCAATTTAACTTTTCATACATTTGTTTTTGATGAAGTATTGGTCCATCTAGGTTGGGGGAGGGGTACTTGTTCCTTTAGCATAGATAGTTAAAGAGGTAAAACCAATCTTGCTAGAACTTCTTGACATGAATCACAGTCTGAGTCAATAGCTGGCTGATAAGAATGTTTTCAATAACATGGCAACTGACATTTGGTAGGGTATGGGTTAGTATTTTGGAAAGCACGTGTTCTGCTCTCCATGGTACTGAACCATCATTTACCACTGCTGCTGCTGCTGCTACTGATTTCTTCTAACTTTGGAGAGCTCATTACTCTAGACCATCCCCACCCCCGACTCCCTGCCCCCAGATCTCCTGAATCAGGAGAAAGAAGAAAACAGGATGATATAGAGTGGGAAATATGGAGAAAGAGAAAAATTGAGAGAGGTAAGGAAGCATTTTAGAGGGAGATTGCCAAGGAGAGGGGAAATGCTTTGTGAATTCATTTACTAAATAGCTGCAGTCAATCTTAGCCCAAATGCTAAAAGAACAAATTTATAGCCCATGCAATATTGCATCAGGATTGACATTAATAAATTACTTTTGAAAGAATGACAAAATACTAAGAAAGCAGGGACAACATGACCCATATGTCATGTCAGTTACACAAAAAATTTTATGGGTTCTCTGCTTTAGTTTTCAAGATAGGTGTAAACTGTGTTTTGTAAAAATACCCTAAATCATACAGAATCATGTTTTATGAATAATTATTTGAATGGCTAATTTCATATACTTTGAGAAGGCTGTCATATTTTTATTGCAATTACTCTTACCGTCTGATAGTTGGGAAGGTCAGGGACTCCATCCTAGCTTCCTGCCCACATGTTATGATTGTGGGAGATGCTTCATATATGATAGTGACTGAATGATCAGACAGTCTCTGCTTATACAAGTTAAGTATAAGAGAAACTGTGAAGTTTGAAAGTGTTAGTTACTCAGTTGTGTCTGACCCTTTGTAATCCATGGACTGTAGCCCACCAGGCTCCTCTGTCCACGGAATTCTCCAGGCAAGAATACTGGAGTGGGTAGCCACTTCCTTCTCCAGATTATCTTTCCGACCCAGGGAATGAACCTGTGTCTTCGGCATTGCGTGTGGATTCTTTACCGTCTGAGCCATCTGGGAAAGCAGGAGCTATACCAATAGAGACCCTTGGGAAGAGAAGGATGAGCCCAGGAGCTGTGTCCAATAGTACAGCTGCTATGCTTCTTTGCAGTAACTACGATTATTTTGAAACTGGCTGTGTCTGTGGTTCTTGCAACCTAAAGGGACATAATTATAGATATAATATGATTTATTAATCAAACTCCTATTTTCATGTATTTAGGTCACTTCACATCTTCTGCTATAATTAGTGATACACTGAACAGCCCTATAAACCTTTACACACAATTCAAAAGTTCTTTTAAATGTCAGAGAGTTTCTCAGACATTCACTAGATGGAAATGTTGGTAGTTGCTAGGAGAAGTCAATTCAGTTTGGTCAAATTTTCAAAAGGCTGCTATAAACTCTGTTGTATTAATCATAATAGCACCTATAAAATTGGAAAAAAATTCCCATGCATATATGTGTGAGTCATACTTTCTATGTTTTCTGTGAACTATGATTGCTATTCAAATGGATTTTCAGACCTCTGGCACAACCATTAGAATTTTTCCTTTTCTAGGAAATATCAGTCTTTGCTACTTTATCACCTGAAAGAAAATAAAGCACTTGCTTTCAATCTCCTTAATTTTCCTTATATTGGAGACATGCCATCCAAATGAATTTACTTTTAGTGTCACTGTTTTGCTTGTGGATCAAAACCAAAATGTTAAATTGAGACCTACAGGTATTTTAAAATTTTATGTGAAATGTGAAATTAACACATTTGCACATAAAATATTTCATCTGAGTCTACATCTGCTTTCACTTGATAAAGCAATCATTTTTGAATGATTTTAAGTCTCTTGCAGTCAGAAAGAGAAAAACAAATATCGTATATTAATGCATATATGTGGAATCTGAAAAAACGGATGCAGGTGATCTTATTTACAAAGCAGAAATAGAGACACAGATGTAAAGAAAAAAACATGGATATTAAGGGGGGAAATGGGGTGGACTGGATGAATTGGGAGTTTGGGATTGATATATATACACTATTGATACTATGTATAAAAGGGATAACTGCAGAACTCTACTCAGTGCTATGTGGTGACCTAATGGGGAGGAAATCCAAAAAACAGGGGTCTATGTAAATGTACAGTTGATTCACTTTGCTGTACAGTGAAAATTAACAACACTGTAAAGTAACTATACTCCCATAAAAATTTTAAAAAATAATAAAATGTCTCCTGCAGTTGTGCCAAGATTTAATAAGATTTGTAATACTAATAATGGAAATAATTCTGCCAGGGACTTTTTACAGGATGACTCCCTTTTAAATATGCAATTTTTGCACATGTTGGGTAAAAAGGACCCGTGATACAGGCACAGAAAGGAATTTCAGTGGCTACATGGTGACCCAGAGATCAAGTATTTATTAATGCACAGAGAACTTTGGATAAGACACAGGATAACATTTTGTCCCAAAAGAAAAAATAAACTGCTGAACTGAAAATCACAATGCACATTAATTTAAACAAATTAAAGGTGCTTGAGTGGTCAGAGAATATTAGCTAAGACTGCCATGTGATAATATTCAGCATAATTATGAAGTGAAACTAATCATGCTCCTCTAGGTTGACAATGCAGATCTAAAACAAATTAAAAAAAATTGAAGTATAGTTGATTCATAATATTATGTAAGTGTCAGCTGTACAGCACAAAGATTCCATTTTTTTTTCAGATTATAGTCCCTTGTGAATTATTACAAGATATTGAATATAATTTCCTTGCTATACAGTAGTGGAAATGATTAAACATTAGTAAATAGGCTTTTAAATAATATATAGTCCTTTGGTTATAACTTCAAAACCTCATGCAAAGTTTTTCTAATATTAATTGTTTTCTAAACTAAAAAGCCAAATGCAAGAGTAAATAATCCCTTTGAAAAGTATCTGAATTTTTTTCATTTGCTTTTATAGCTGCATCCACGAAAAACTTATTTCATTGAACTATTAGGATGATTAGAACCATTAAAATGATAATTGTCTCTTAAAATAACCATAGGTCTTGTGCAGTTTGGCAATCAGTTTGCTCATCCACTAAAATATTTTAATTACAAAAAGAGATAATTGAACATGGCACTTTATTGTAAAAACTTTGAAGACCTGAAGTGAGAGAAAAATGAAATACTTCATGATATTTGGGGGAGAAAAATGATTAAGTGATATGGCTTTCCAGTAGGTTCAATTTTTGAAAAAAACATTCTTTCAATGTGAATGAAATAATGAATAAATACCATCTGAGAGGAGGAGGAATGCCAGTCCATCTGCTTTCTCAAACCCAACTCCATTCATTTGGACACTAAAGAAAGCCTTGTTTGGCTACAATTCTAATTTTTAGAGTCTGAAAGAAAGTTAAAGTGTTAGTCACTCAGTCGTGTCTGACTCTTTGCAAGTCTACAGACTGTACCACACCAGGTTCCTCTGTCCACGGAATTTTCCAGGCAAGAATACTGGAGTGGGTTGCCATTCCCTTCTCCAGAGAATCTTCCAGACCCAGGGTTCAAACCTGGGACTCCCGCACAGCAGGCAGATTCTTCACCATCTGAGCCACCAGGGAAGCCCTTTTAGAGTCTAATATTGTGATATTCAGCAGTGTCTCTGAGGGAAATAGCTACTCTTTTTTTTCTTTTCTGTTTTTTAAATCAAGGACCAACCATGAACTCCTGTGCCAAGTACTCAGGGCATTTCATCCTAGGACTGGAAATAGTCATCAATCATTTTGTCCTTTGAGTCACTGGAAGTTGGCTCAGATGATAATCTGCCTGCAATGTGGGAGACCTGGGTTTGATCCCTGGGATGGGAAGATTCCTTGGGGTAGGAAACAGCAACCCACTCCAGTATTCTTGCCTGGAGAATCCAATGGAGAGAGGAGCCTGGCGGGCTACAGTCCACAGGCTCTCAAACAGTTGGACACAACTGAGCAACTAACACTTTTACTTTCAAATGAATAAACAATTTTTAATCGAGGTTAACATCAAAATATTGTGTTGAAATCTACTTTACTATTTCCAAGTATTTTATGAAAACACTGTTTTCAACAAAGCTAAATCTTTATTAGGATCATTTGAGAATCTGGCTTCAGCGTGGTTTAAACATTAACACATGACATGCACATTACAGACTTGAAGAGGTATTGGTCATACCTTGTCCTGACAGTAACATTTCAGACCCCTTTTATAGTCTGAAATTTCATTTTCTCTCCTCATCTTCTTTGACCTCTCTATACAGATGCTCCCTCTGGGCTTCTGTTTCACCACAAACTCCTCATGTAACCTCTCCCTGACTAGCCCCTCCTCAATCTCCTTTGCCTGCCGCTACCATCTTCCTTCTGCATGTTTTTTATATTCATGTTCTACATTCTTTTTATTTTGGCCATTCCTTGTGACCTGCAGGATTGAACCCAGGTCCTCAGTAGTGAAAACATAGAGCTCTAACCACTGGACTGCCAAGGAATTCCCCTATAATCTAGATTTTTATTTTTTTCTTCCCTCTACTATCTTTGTTGGTGATCTCATCCAGGGTTGTAGTTTAGTTACCAACCATCTGTGCTGAAAACTCTCAAATCTGTTTCTCCAGCCTTGGTATTTCCTCTGAGCTCTAGACCTGTATATTTAGCTATCTCCTTGAAATACCTATTTGAATGTCTGGAAGACACTTCAAACTCAGGATTCTTAAAACAAATTAAACCTTGCTCCTAAACCTAACTTTTATTAGGTATTCCCCTGTTTCTGAAGATGGTCCACCATCCATCCTTTGCACAATCTGAAAATGAGGGAATCACCTCCAACTCAACTCTCACCCTTACACTCTCTTGTCTTCTTTAACTTGTCAAGCCCCATCCTTTTTAATTTCTTAATTCTGCCCACATTCCCTCATTAATTTTGCCTGGATTTCTATGGTATTTTCTTCTTATACCCTTTCAGTTTTTCTATACACTGTATTCAAATAATCTTTTCAATATATAAAACTGGTCATGTTCTCTGCCTCAAACTCTTTGGACGATTCCTATTTCTTTTTCTTTGTCGTTTTTGTTTATTTTAATTCTTAAAGGTTACTTTCCATTTACAGTTATCACAAAATATTGGCTATATTCTCCTGTTCTACAATACATCCTTGAGCCTATAGTACAACCAATGCAAACAGCCAACTCATTAGAAAAGACTTCGATGCTGGGAAAGATTGGAGGCAGGAGGAGAAGAGGACCACAGAGGATGAGATGGTTGGATGACATCACTAATTCAATGGATATGAGTTTGAGTAAACTCCAGGAGTTGGTGATGGACAGGGAAGCCTGGGGTGCTGCAGTCCATGGGGTCACAAAGAGTTGGACACAACTGAGCACATACATGCATGCACCCATGCACACAAGTGTTTGTTAACTAAACTTTAAAAATAAAGCTTGTGTGTGGGAATAAAATCATACACAAAATAACAAAACAAGCAAAATATTGTAGAAGCATAAGAACCTATAAAAATAACAAATGGAAACCATTATTATTTGTAAAAGCAAATCACAAAGAAAACTATAGCTAATGAGAAAAATAGGGGGAAAATATAAATCAAAGAATGATGAAAGCCAAGAGGCTCAATCACTGTGCATGTGTGCTCAGTCCTGTCGGACTCTGTGATCCCATGGACTGTAGCCCGCCAGGCTCCTCAGTCCAAGGAATTTTCCAGGCAAGAATACTGGAGTGGGTTGCCGTTTCCTCCTCCAGTGAATCTTCCTGACCTAGGGATGGAACCTTGGACCCTTGCCTACCCTTGTCTCCTGCATTACAGGCAGATTCCTTACCACTAAGCCACAGGGGAAGTCCTCAATCTTACTGTAACTTCTAGTAAATGGGAAAATACAAAGATTTTGAAATAACCACAGCTGTAGGAAGGAATGACTTGATGTTTGAGGGAGAAGAGGGACCTCTATCTAGCCTCACACATGAGACCTGGTTCCTACTGAGTGATAATCGTTCACATCAAATGGGCTACACAGTGGGGCCCCAGCTCACCTTCACCTTTACTCTTGAACAGCCTTGGCCTTGCAACCATTCCCTGAATATTTCACATACCTCATGAACATCTGTTTGTATTTCCTCCATCTGAAACGACCTGATTCTATTTCTTCATCCTGGGACTATTCTGTGCATCCTTTAGATGTCTTCTCTTCTGGGAGATCTTCTTTAGCATCTCAAAAGGGATAAAAAGTCCCCTCTTTCATGCACTTATTTTTTGGTTTATATATTAACTATGGGTTCATCACCATCTCTTGACTTGTTTTCTCATTCTGTGTACATGTCTCCAAAAAATTACAATCATCCTAAGCACCAGGGGATCATTTGTTTATTTCTTTAGTTGTTAGTTTTTGTATTAGAGACTTAATCTTTGTAAATGATGAATGAATAATATTTATTTTAAAATACTTCTATTTTTGTGGATAATTACAAGTTGATTCTACAGTAATAGGTCCACTGTTACTTAAAAACATAATTATGTAACATTTTCAAATGTTAAAGGAAAATGTAAGCATCAGTCAATGTCATTTTTAAATTCCCATCTTCATGCTCTAGTGGAGAAAGCCTCTACAGAAAAAAAGAGCTTGTCAAATGTGTGAATTTTGATGTTCCCTAAATACAAAATTTAAAATAGAATGTGTTCTGTGCAAATAAATAATATATTTCACTGAAAAGGTAATATATATGCAACCTTTCATTTTCTTACAGTATTTATTTGAGGCTATTGAGTTAAAACTTAAAGTGCCAGAAAATTGGTGATGACTGGAAATGCTGTCCTGCAAGTCAGAAGTGCTTTTCCTTGTAGGTTGCCTGGGCAATTAGCCTGTCATATTTTAAAAGGCTAATGAATTCCCTTTTGATGACCAGATTCTTCTCAACTTGTGGACTTGAATTCTCAGCTGGAGGAAAGGTAAAAGCAGAGAGATGGGATGGAACTACAGTAAGTTACTCCTACCATCATCTCTTATCATCAGGATTCAAGGCACTGAGTCATGTAAATGGGTTAGAGGAGTAATTGGCAGCCAGAAGCAATATATGTGAGGGAACCTCCAACTGTCCTATTTCTTGCCTTATCAGAATGATATTGAAAGCCAAGAAGCAACTCTTAAAACCACATAAACCTGAGTTGCCAATGTGTAAATGTAAAAAAAAAAAAAAAAAAAAAACCCCTTCTATGTCCCCCAAATTGTGATAGATATGAATGAATCAAAATGCTTGCTTTTAACTTAAGGCTGAAGTAGATAGTAAAGTTGAGTTTGTGGACAGAAGAGTCAATGATTCCTGATTATTCAAAAATATTTAAGCACACTGAGCTATTTATTTCACACTTTGGCCTAATATTGGTTTAACTACAACCCACCTCAGTTTATATTCCTGTAAGAAATAAACTATAATTAAATAGACTGTTTCCAATCACAGACTAATTCATGTTTTTACCAATCTATTCTTACACCTTAGCATTCTGCAATGTAGAAGGGAATGGCAACCCACTCCAGTGTTCTTGCCTGGAGAAACCCCACAGACAGAGGAGCCTGGCAGGCTACAGTCCGTGGGGTCGCAAAGAACTGGACATGACTGAGCAACTAAGCACAGCATTCTGCAAAGCATACATTCAAAAGATAATTGTCTAATTTTACATGATCAATACATTATAAAAGCTCTAAGAAGCCTTGGAAAGCATCTAGCTCAGCCACCTCACTTACTATATTTATCTTTTATTGAAGCATAGTTGATGGACAATGTTGTGTAAGTTTCAGGTGTACAGCAAAATGATTCAGTTATACATATACATCATCTATTCTTCAAATTATTTCCCATTTAGGTTATTACAGGATATTGAACAGGCTTTCCTGTCCTATAGAGATCCTTGTAAACAAATGGGGCCTAATTAAAATCAAAAGCTTTTTCACAGCAAAGGAAACCATAAACAAAATGAAAATACAACCTACAGAATGGGAGAAAATATTTGCAAATGATGCAACCGACAAGGTCGCCAAAATTTACAAACAGCTCCTGCAGCTCAATAACGTAAAAACAAACAACCCGATCAAAAAATGGGCAGAAGACCTAAATAGACATTTCTCCAAAGAAGACATACAGATGATCAAGAAGCACATGAAAAGATACTCAGTGCTGCTAATGATTCAGTTCAGTTCAGTTGCTCAGTTGTATCCGACTCTTTGCGACCCACGAATCGCAGCACGCCAGGCCTCCCTGTTCATCACCAACTCCCGGAGTTCACTCAGACTCACATCCATCAAGTCAGTGATGCCATCCAGCCATCTCATCCTCTGTCGTCCCCTTCTCCTCCTGCCCCCAATCCCTCCCAGCATCAGAGTCTTTTCCAATGAGTCAACTCTTCGCATGAGGTGGCCAAAGTACTGGAGTTTCAGCTTTAGCATCATTCCTTCCAAAGAAATCCCAAGGCTGATCTCCTTCAGAATGGACTGGTTGGATCTCCTTGCAGTCCAAGGGACTCTCAAGAGTCTTCTCCAACACCACAGTTCAAAAGCATCAATTCTTCAGCTCTCAGCTTTCTTCACAGTCCAACTCTCACATCCATACATGACATTGGAAAAACCATAGCCTTGACTAGATGGACCTTTGTTGGCAAAGTAATGTTTCTGCTTTTGAATATGGTATCTAGGTTGGTCATAACTTTCCTTCCAAGGAGTAAGCATCTCTTAATTTCATGACTGCAGTCCCCATCTGCAGTGATTTTGGAGCCCCCCAAAAATAAAGTCAGCCACTGTTTCCACTGTTTCCCCATCTATTTCCCATGAAGTGATGGGACCAGATGCCATGATCTTTGTTTTCTGAATGTTGAGCTTTAAGCCAACTTTTTCACTCTCCTCTTTCACTTTCATCAAGAGGCTTTTTAGTTCCTCTTCACTTTCTGCCATAAGGGTTGTGTCATCGGAGAAATGCAAATCAGAACTACAATGAGATATCACCTCACACCAACCAGACTAGCCATCATCAAAACATCTATAAATAATAAATGCTGGTGAGGATGTGGAGAAAAGGGAGCCCTCCTGCACTGTTAGTGAGTATTTAAATCGGTACAGCCACTGTGAAGAGCAGCATGGAGGTTCCTTAAGAAACTAAAATAGAGCTACCATGTGTTTCAGCAGTCCCACTCCTGAGCATATATCCAGAGAAGAAAATGATTCCACCACCTTACTTTATAGAAGGGGAGTTGGAGGCCCAGGTAGGGGGTTTTCCCAGGTTTCACAGCAGTTAGTGAGAAGCAGGACAGGGAGCTCAGTTCCTCTTCCTCCCAGGGGTTCCAGGAGGGGGTGGGAAGGGGCACTTTCCACCATGACCCTGCCTCCACTCAGTCTTTCCTTCACTTTCTCAAAAATGATTCTCTCCCCGAATACATAATATTTTCTCTTTCTTACTCTCTCTTTAAAAAGTTAAGCAAACAAATAATAAATTCCCTTTACATATAAACATGACCGTAACTTTTTAGAATTTAGGGAGAAAGGATGTACAATGTTAATACACAGGAAGTGACAGATAGTAATTACCTCATTATTATGCAGAGGGGAAACGTTCTTTGGTTTTATGTGACATTGGACTTGCATCTTTAATCCATATTTTCTGCTAAAACATCAACATGCTTTGTGCTATCTTGAATTAATCACTAAATACCCTCTCTTAAATACTTACTGTCTTACTGCCCAGTCTCTCATTTATATAGCAAACATGTATTGTGACTTGTACTGTTCACATGACCAGGAAATATGTGAAGAATGTTGGAATTAGCCACTAATGAGATGAGCCTCGAAACCTGGACCCACTTCGCCATGCTGTTCCTTTGTAGCTGTGTGGTTTAGGCAAGTCACCTAACTTCCCTGAGCTCCAATTTCATTCCTGAAAAATAAAAATTCTATTTAGAGGAGTGGAAGCAGTGCAATTAGGCAGATTCTTATTATGTAGCAATTTCTCAGTTTAGAAATATCAACTACTGTCAATGTTATTCGGTTTGACCCAATATATGAAATATTTGGCACACATCAGGAACTCAGTTTTAGATAACATACCTATATAATTCTCTTTCAAGCTATTTATTGCTATTTCACCCATTAGAAAGCCATCTTTGTACCAAGTCTTCACCTTCATATTTATGTAGTGGCTACATAATCCTCAGTGTAGCAATATTCAAATTCCACTCCCTGGGGTAAGTTATTCTAGAATTGTTGCAAAGCTTTGCGTAAGCAACTCTGTGGCAAAGGAAGCATCTGAGAGGGAATCATTCTTTCTTTTATTTTTTTAAGTAAAAACGTCACATTTATTTCTTTGTTCTCTTATAACTAGACTTCAATATTAATAGATAAAATTTTTAAAAAATTCATGAGTCAGATGTGGTCTTAAGAACATCATGTATTCTCAACAATACAAGGAGGTTGGTGCTAACACTGTCCCACTTTGAAAATGAAGAACTGAAATACAGAGTGACTTACTCAAAGTCACAGAGCTAGTTAAGGTCAAACTAGAATCAGACCCTAGGCAATCTGACATTTGAGCTTTGTACTTTCTTTTTTTTCACACTAGATGTCACATGGTTTAAACAAAGTAATCCTTCAGTAACGATCAGTTCAGTTCAGTTCAGTCGCTCAGTCGTGTCCAACTCTTTGCGACGCCATGGGCTGCAGCACCCCAGGCTTCCTGGTCCATCACCAACTACCGGAGCTTGCTCAAACTCATGCCCATTGAGTTGGTGATTCCATCCAACCATCTCATCTTCTGTCATCCCGCCTTCAATCTTTCCCAGCATCAAGATCTTTTCCAATGAGTCAGCTCTTCACATCAGGTGGCCAAAGTATTGGAGCTTGAGCTTCAGCATCAGTCCTTTCAATGAATATTCAGGACTGATTTCCTTTAGGATGGGCTGGTTGGATCTCCTTGCAGTCCAAGGGACTCTCAAGAGTCTTCTCCAACACCACAGTTCAAAAGCATCAATTCTTTGGTGCTCAGCTTTCTTTATGGTCCAACTCTCACATCCATACATGACTACTGGAAAAACCATAGCCTTGACTAGACGGACCTTTGTTGGCAAAGTAATGTCTCTGCTTTTAATATGCTGTCTAGGTTGGTCATAGCTTTTCTTCCAAGGAGCAAGCGTCTTTTAATTTCATGACTACAGTTACCATCTGCAGTGATTTTGGAGCCCAAGAAAATAAAGCCTGTCACTGTTTGCATTTTTTCCCCATTAATTTTCCATGAAGTGATGGGACCAGATACCATGATGTTAGTTTTTTTTAATGTTGGGTTTTAAGCCAGGTTTTTCACTCTCCTCTCTCACTTTCATCAAGAGGCTCCTCAGTTCCTCTTCACTTTCTGTCATAAGAATGGTGTCATTTGCATATCTGAGGTTAATGATGTTTCTCCTGGCAATCTTGATTCCAGCCTCTGCTTCATCCAGTGTGGCATTTCTCATGATGTACTCTGCATATAAGTTAAATAAGCAGAGTGACAATATACAAACTTGATGTACTCCTTGCCCAACTTGGAACCAGTCTGCTGTTCCCTGTTCAGTTTCAACTGTTTCTTCTTGACCAGCATACAGATTTCTCTGGAGGCAGGTACAGTGGTCTGGTATTCCCATCTCTTGAAGAATTTTCCACAGTTTGTTGTGGTCCACACAGTTAAAGGCTTTGACGTAGTCAGTAAAGCATAAGTAGATGTTTTTATGGAACTCTCTTTCTTTTTCAAAGATCCAGTGGATGTTGACAATTTGATCTCTGGTTCCTCTGTCTTTTCTAAATCCCGCTTGAACATCTGGAAGTTCACAGTTCATGTACTGTTGAAGCCTGGCTTGGAGAATTTTGAGCATTACTTTACTAGCTTGAGAGATGAGTTCAGTTGTGTGGTAGTTTGAACATTCTTTGGCATTGCTTTTCTTTGGGATTGGAATGAAAACTGATCTTTTCCAGTCTGTGGCCACTGCTGAGTTTTCCAAATTTGCTGGCATATTGAGTGTAGCACTTTAACAGCATCATCTTTTAGGATTTGAAATAGCTCAACTGGGATTCCATCACCTCCATTAGCTTTGTTTGTGGTGATGCTTCCTAAGGACCATTTGACTTCACACTTCAGGATGTCTGGCTCTAGGTGAGTGATCACACCATTGTGGTTATCTTGTCATTAAAAAATTTTTTGTATAGTTCTGTGTATTCTTGCCACCTCTTCTTAACATCTTCTGCTTTTGTTAGGGCTGTTTCTCTCCTTTATTGTGCCCATCTTTGCACAAAACATTCCCTTGGTATGGCTAATTTTCTTGAAGAGCTCTCTAGTCCTTCCCATTCTATTGCTTTCCTCTATTTCTTTGCATTGATTAGTGAGGAAGTCTTTCTTATTAGTGAGGAAGTGCATTCAGAATGGTATAGCTTTCCTTTTCTCCTTTGCCTTTAGCTTTTCTTCTTTTCTCAGCTATTTGTATGGCCTCATCAGACAACCATTTTGCCTTTTTGCATTTCTTTTTCTCTTGGATGGTCTTGATCACTGCCTCCTGTACAATGTCACAAACCTCTGCCCATAGTTCTTCAGGCACCCTATCAGATCTAATCCCTTGAATCTATTTTTCACTCCCACTTTATAATCATAAGGGATTTGACTTAGGTCATACCTGAATGGTCTAGTGGTTTTCCCTACTCTCTTCAATTTATGTCTGAATTTGGCAAAAAGGAGTTCATGACCTGAGCCATAGTCAGCTCCTGGTCTTGTTTTTGCTGACTGTATAGAGCTTCTCCATCTTTGGCTGCAAAGAACATAATCAATCTGATTTCAGTATTGACCATCTGGTGACATCAATGTGTAGAGTCATCTCTTGTGTTGTTGGAAGAGGGTGTTTGCTATGACCAGTGCATTTTCTTGGCAAAACTCTGTTAATCTTTGCCCTGCTTCATTTTCTACTCCAAAGCCAAATTTGCCTATTACTCCAGTTATCTCTTGACTTCCTACTTTTGCACTCCAGTGCCCTATAATGAAAAGGACATCTTTTTTGGGTGTTAGTTCTATAAGGTCTTGTAAGTCTTCACAGAACCATTCAACTTCAGCTTCCTCGGCCTTACTCATAGGGGCATAGACTTGAATTACCATGATATTGAATGGTTTGCCTTGGAAATGAACAGAGATCATTCTTTCATTTTTGAGATTGCACCCAAGTACTGCATTTTGGACTCTTTTGTTGACTACTCCATTTCTTTTAAGGGATTCTTGCCCACGGTGGTAGATATAATGGTTATCTGAATTAAATTCCCCCCTTCCAGTCCATTTTAGTTCACTGATTCCTAAAATGTCGATGTTCACTCTTGCCAACTCCTGTTTGACCACTTCCATTTTACCTTGATTCATAAACCTAACATTCCAGGTTCTTATGCAATATTGTTCTCTACAGCATCAGACTTTATTTCCATCACCCATCACATCTACACCTGGGCATTGTTTTCACTTTGACTCCCTCTCTTCATTCTTTCTGGAGTTATTTCTCCACTCTTCTCCAGCAGCATATTGCACATCTACTGACCTGGGGAGTTCATCTTTCAGTGTTCTATCTTTTTGCCTTTTCAAACTGTTCATGGGGTTCTCAAGGAAAGAATACTGAAGTGGTTTAAGAAATGATAAATAATATCATATATTATTGGGAATATGGTAGAGATACAGACTCCAAGGAAAACACTCTGATACCTTGATGATAAGAAAATCACATGCTTTTATTTCTCTCTCTTCATTCCTACCTGGTCCAGACAATGAAGTAATAATCTCCCCACAAATTAGACCTTGCTATTTACAGGTTTCTGAGTCATCTCTCTAGAACTCTGATTTTGGTCCTTAATGCCAGTCAGGCACTACTTGTACTATATTTTATCTTTTCTTTATTTTGACCAACTCATGCAGCTTGTAGGATCTTAAGTTCCCTGACCAGGGATTGAAACCATGCCCTGAGTAATGAAAGCATGAGTACTAATTACTGAACCACCAGGAAATTCCCTATATCATATCTTTTAATGTCAGCTATCTTACTTCTTTATGTGATCCTCTCTCCTTTCTTCTTTCTACCCTTCTCTTCTGTTTCTCCCCATCCTTTAAAAAAAAAAAAAAAAACCTTTATTGACCTCCTACCATATTTTAGCCAGCAAGCTAGAGACTCAGAGCCCAGAAGGAAATACAGGAAAATAAATGAGTTCAATGAAAGACCATAAGTACAACAAAGGTACATATGCATGACTCCTAAGGCTTTCAAAAGCATCAAAATTTTCTACTTTTATTACAATATTTGGTGTGTGTATATGTGTGTGTATGCACGTGTGGAATGTGGTTGGTTCCTAAAGTCGTGTCTGCTGACGGCCCTTTAAAGAGGACCAACTACATCTATACCTCAAAAAGCTCATAATCCAAGCCAGAAAAGAAGAAAACAACTATAGCAGGAATTGAGTTAGGTGGTTTGTTTGTTCTATAGACATTTACTTAAGTCCATCTCTGTGCTAGCTTTCAGAAACTCAGTAGTGAATACAATGAAAATAATGGTATTTATGGACAAATTATTCTATACCGTGATTTGTGCTATACTATGAAACATGTGTGTGCTCAATCACATTTGACTCTTTGCTACCCGACCCCATGGAGTGTAGTCATTTCCTTCTCCAGGGGATCTTCCTGACTCACGTTTCAAACCCACATCTCCTGTGTCTCCTGCATTGGCATACAGGTTCTTTACCAGCTGAGCCACCAGGGCATTCCTATAGTATGAAGAGCTTGGAGTGATTAAGCATGTTTACATTGCAGTGAATACAGAAAACTTCTTCATTTAATCTCTTTGCCTGTTTTCCATGACAAAGTCCATGAGCTCATACTCGGAAATCAACACAGTGCTGCCTTCGTTGAAAAACTCTTTAAGAAAAAAAATAGTAGCAGAAATTAAGAGACTTCCCTTGCAGCTCAGCTGGTTAAGAATCCGCCTGCAATGCTATAGACCTGGGTTCAATCCCTGAGTTAGGAAGATCCCCTGGAGAGGGAAAGGCTACCCACTCCAGTATTCTGGCCTGGAGAATACCATGGACTTCATAGTCCATGGGGTCACAAAGAGTCAGATACAACTGAGCGACTTTCACTTTTACTTCACTTTCTAGTGATGTAGGCAATTCATATTCTACACAAGTTTCTGATGTCATCCTTCATATTCTACCAAGGTCCTTATCTGGCTGAAGACTAGTAAGAAAGAATTCGCAGATGGGCAACCAGTCTTCTGACCTGTTTGAATTGCATTGCTTTTGAGTACATTCCCTTTTGGGCTTCCCTGGTGGCTCAGACGGTAAAGAATCTGCCTGCAATGCAGAAGTCCTGGGAAGATTCCCTGGAGAAAGGAATGGCTGGCTACCCACTCTGTATTCTTGCCTGGAGAATTCCATAGACAGAGGAGACTGATGGGCTACAGTCCATGGGTTCGCAAAGAGTTGGACAAGACTGAGTGACTCACTACTACACAGAGCATATTTCCACCTTGTTGAGAATGATCAGTTGTGAACTCAGTCCACAGAAGCTATGATTTGAGAACATGCTTAAGGAAAGACGAAATCCTAGTGTTAAAGGCCCCAAAGAATCCCAATTCAGAGTTCACTTTGGAGGCAACACAGACACAGAAGTGAATTTCAAACAGGACAGTGTTCCTGTCCTTCAATTATATTCTTTATATCACTCCGGTTAAGACTACATCAGCTCCTTTCTGAGAAGGAATTGGAGTGTGATCAATACTTACCATGTACTCATTAAAGTATCTTCTCAAACATAATGTACATACAAATCCCCTGAGGGCCTTAATAAGAATTAGATTCTGATTCAGTCAGTCTGAGCAGGCCCTAGTTTCTACAGTTTTAACAAGCTTCCAGACAATTCGAATGCTGCTGGATAGTGGATCACACTGAGTCATGAGGTTTGGTGTTTCTGGTAGTTACAGTTCAAAGCACACAGCATTACAGCAAATTGGGCTCAGTCACTGTCAACATATTCCTCTGAAGATATGAATTAAAGATCCTCTATTATATTCAGAGTTATTAAAAAACTTATAAGTAATATGAGTAGAATTCACTCATTTTTCTCTTGATACTTATGTTTTCACATGTATTGTTAATTAAAATTTCAAAGCTTATGCTGGGTCCCTTTGCATATAGGTAGGTGGACTGTGTAGGAATCAAGGACCTGACCATTCCCATAAATTTGTTCAGATAATTTCATAAAGCACTTGAGTCTAGAGTCCTATGACTCCTAGGAAGGCACAGATAGGTCTAGAGTAAATAAGAAATAGAGAATCTTGCAACTACATGCAATCTGTATAAGAGTGTTTAGATATAAATTTAATATAAAATTTATATACCAGCCACTTTTCCACTTCTCATATGGTATATTGATTTTATATTACTATTGGTTTTCTCTGGCCAACCACAGACATAAGCACAAATTTATAAGGGTAATGAAAAAAATGTCAGAGAACTTGTGTTACTGTTTACAAGTTAGAGAAAATACTGCACAATTCCACTTAGTCACAGAGATGAGCATGTCAATTTGCCAAGAAAAGAGAAAGTGGTAAAACTATGCCAGAATATAAAGAAACTGCTAGCATAGGGCTGCCAATAAAGAGCTCAGAAAATTGGATTGACAGAGAGGAGCTAAGAGTTAGCCTGATCATTAATCATGGCAAGTGGGAAATGTTAAGGATGCTTGAGACTCATGACTCATCCATTCATTCACAGTGCCATGGCAAAGCTTCCAAAGACTTGAGTCTGTGACTTTTAGTACTGCTCAGTAAAACGTGTTCAGGGAATATGAGCTTGATACTGTACAGATTCAGGAAATACAGTGATGAATGAGAAATAGTCCCTGGCCTCAAGTAGTCCACTGCATACAGATGGAACTTATGGAAAAATAAATTAGAGATTAAAATATATAATAAATGCTATTTGTCCCATGTCTAAGTTATACAATCCTTGAGCTTAAATGAGATGTTATTGAGATTCTGATTATAATAAAGCTCTTTATCATGTGAGTCACACTTGTTAATTTTTTTTTCTGTAGCAAAAATGAAACTTCTGCTATCTTCATCATGACAACCTTTTAATAATTGAGGCTGGCTATCATAATTATATTTAGATACTTCTTTAAACTAAACACTATTTCTTTTTCCAAAGAGTAATAGAAATACACATAGTTAATTCTTTGCACATTATTTTCCTTATAGAATCAGTAGAATGAAAAAGCTGGCTTAAAACTCAACATTAAAAAAACTCTTGGCAACCAGTCCCATCACTTCATGGCAAATAGAAGGGGGGAAAGTGGAATGACTGACAGATTTTATTTTCCTGGGCTCCAAAATCACTGCGGACGATGACTGCAGCCATGAAATTAAAAGACACTTGCTCCTTGGAAGGAAAGCTATGACAAACCTAGACAGTGTATTAAAAGCAGAGACATCACTTAGCCAACAAAGGTGCATCTAGTCAAAGATATGGTTTTCCCAGTAGTCACGTATGGATATGAGAGCTGGATTTCTTTATAAAAGGCTGAGCACCAAAGAACAGATGCCTTCGAATTGTGGTGCTGACAGTCCCTTGGACTGCAAGGAAATCAAACCAGTCAATCCTAAAGGAAATCAACCCTGAATATTCATTGGAAGGACTGATGCTGAAGCTCCAATACTTTGGCCACCTGATGCAAAAAGACGACTCATTGGAAAAGATCCCGATGCTGGAAAAGATTGAAGGAGAAGGGCCAGAGGAGAAGGGGCGGCAGAGGATGAGATGGTTAGATAGCGTCACTGATTCAATGGTCATGAATTTGAGCAAACTCTGGGAGATAGTGAAAGACAGGACCGCCTAGTGTGCTGTGGTCCATGGGGTCACAAAGAGTTGGACGCAACTCGGTGACTGAACAACAACAGAGTGTATCATACACTTGTTTCATCTAATAAAAACCCTGTCTTATAGAATAGGAAGCTGCATGAAGAAGAAAATGCTGGGGACAATTTCAAACAGCAAATTTCTCTTACCTCTTCCTGAGCAAGCTGATAATTATCTGGGAGACTGCAAAGAGGCCATTTAGGGCATTTTGCCTTTGGACAGCCAGATGGGTCAGCAAGGAAAGCAATTTAGATGATTTATGGATTTTCCAAAATCTGAGTGTTTTCCTATGAAGTGGGCATGGCAGCCGAGTTTGAATCCAGTCTCAGTTCTTTCTTGGCCTTTCCATCTGAGCTATGCCTGCGTACCACCATTTCTCTTATTAGAGTTTCTTATGCTATAAATGGCTGTTAGAGTCCACACCATCTTGGTGGAGTTAGCTTCTGAGCTTGTTTTTGAAGAAACTAATGGACAGTAATGGCTTCACACTCTCTGTGGTAACATTTATAGGCTTAAAAAAAATAATTGGATAGATTTCGACCAATTTAACATAGAAAATCAAGTACAGATTCGGGAATGGTACTTTTCTAAATGACTGTATTAGATGACTAAATTTCCTTTTCAAGAAAAAATAATCACATCCATTTCCTCCCTTTTTGGTGCTTTTTGAAAATAAAAGTTTAGTAGACACTGTCTACTTCTCTTACAGGTGTTCAGCAAATTGAGTTTCTGGTCAAGGTAATGGTGAAGAAAAGAAGCCCTCCTAAAAAGTAATTTATGATTATGATTGAAGTAGCTAATAAATTGAAAAATTGAAGTAAATACTGTCAGAAGTATGACTCAGACCATTAGACAGCTACTCCACAGAAAGGGCACAACTCCCACAGAACAAACATAAGTGCTCAATTTACCAGGATAAGATAAAATAGCTTCTTGTAGAGGATTTAGTTAAGACAGGGAGAACAAAGAAGAAAAGAAAAGGAGGTGATTTATATCAGTGCATCTAGCTAGATTTTTAAAATTTTTATTTTATATTGGGGTATCATTGATTAACAATGTTGTCTTCATTTCAGGTGTTCAGTAAAGTGATTCGGTTATACATATACAGGTATCTATTCTTTTTCAAACTCTGTTCCCATTTAGGTTATTATAGAATATTGAACAGAGTTCCCTGTGCTACACAGCAGATCCTTTCTGGTTATCTGTTTTAAATATAATGGTACATGTAACATGTGTACATGTCAGTCCCAAACTCCCAATTTATCCTCCCTCCCAACCTTTCCCCTTTGGTAACCATAAGTTTGTTTTCTAAGTCTGTAAGTCTGTTTCTCTTTTGTAAATAAGTTCATTTGTATCATTGTTTTTTAGATTACACATATAAACAATATTATATATTTGTCTTTCTTTAACTTCTCTTAATATAATAATCTCCAGGTCCATCCATATTGCCGAAAATGGCATTATTTCATTATTTTTAATGGCTCTAGCTAGATTCTGATTGAGCAGCAAACATTTGCTGAGGACCTGCTACATAGGAGACACTGTGGTGGGGGTTTGTATGCTTCTAGAATGCTTTGCTGACTCAATGCGTAGTCTATAGAACAGCACTGTTTGTATACTTTGGGAGCTTGTAATAAATGTATCTAAATTTGCATTTTAATAAGAGTCCTAAATCTTATGAATATCATCCATATGTAAAGTTTTGAGGCATCCATCTCTAATGCAAAAAATAAATCAACATTTCCTAAAAGTATGTCAGGATGTGCTCAGTTACTTCTGGGAATCATATTTTAACAAGGGACCCAGGAAATTCTTACGATTAGATGAGTCTGATAAATGTTGTAATAGATAAATAATGTATAAAAGCTGATGGGGTAAAGAACAATTGTTTCTCTTCTAATTATTTTTCAATTTACATTTTGTACTTAGATATATGGGAATATTTATTTAACATATTGACACTTAAACTTTAATTTTAAATATGTTCCTTGATGCCATGTCAGTCTTTTTTTAATTAAACTTAACAATGTTGTGATAGTTTCAGGTGGACAGCAAAGGGACTCAGCCTTATATATACACTTATCCATTCTCCCCTCAAACTCTCCTCCCATCCACGCTGCCACATAACACTGAGCAGAGTTCCCTGTGCTATACAATAGATGTCAGTCATTTTAAATCTTCTCTTTAGCCATGGAACAATTAGATCAAATAAATATTTTTCCCACTTAACAAATCTTTTAATTATTTAAAATATTTTAAAACCTTATCAATCTCAAAAAGTATGATTTAAAATAGATAACTATTTTTAGTCAAAGCATAGTCATCCCACTTATAGTCATAGCCAAACATTAATTGTAATGAGAACATCTGTTCATTGGCCTGTAATTTTTCACAAGTACACAAAGGGGTATTTTTGTCTTGTTTTGGCTTAAAACAACACACATTCACTGTCTTACAGTTCTGCAAGTCACAGTTTGAAGTCGATTTCATGGGGCCAACATCAAGGTGTTAGCAGGAACCTGCTCCGTAGGGAGGCTCAAGGAAACACCTGTTTCTTTGCCTTTTCCAGCTTTGAGAGCTTTATAATACTGTTTCTAGGCTTCCTTGGAAGCTCAGTGGTAAAGAATCTGCCTGCCAATGTAGTAGATACAGGTTTGGTCCCTGGGTTAGGAAGATCCCTTGGAGAAGGAAACGGCAACCCACTACAGTATTTTTGCCTGGGAAACCCCATGACAGAGGAGCCTGGCTGGCTACAGTTCATGGGGTCACAAAGAGTCGAACATGATAGCGACTAAGCAACAACTACAAACTATTTCTAGTAATTAATGGTGAGCACGTGAAGGTAAAGATGATCAAATATACATTATAAGAAGATAAAAAATAAACACTATTCAATACAATTACTTAGGTTTGTTTATTAAGTTGTTTTCCTATAATGACTCAACTAGTTATAACTAGGATGACAAAAAAAAAAAAGAGTAGAAGTTACAGTAATTAAGAGTTTTCTAATTAAGGGTTTTCTTCATCTGCAAAGCAGCAGCAGCTAAACATATCTTAACAAACAGAAAGAAACAAAAACATTTTGGATAACCCAATGACCTCATGATATCCTTTCTTACTGTAAAACATTTTATTTTGAAGCATTTTATCAGCCAGATTTTAACACTGTTAATAAAAAAGCCTCACCTCTCTTGAAATGTATATAAAATGTAACTGATAGTGTACCTAGGTTTAAAGACATACAAAATACTGAAAAAACTGATTTCTAAATATTGGTTTTCAAAAGGAACAGTATCCCTTGGGACAAGAAATAATAACACTGGGTATCTTAAAATAGCATCAGGTATCTTTCAATTTTTATTCTCACCAGAAAATCTGGTGTTTCTAAATTAAAAATTCATAGTTTCCCAGCCACATGTGAGTGACCCCAAAGACATTTTGCAATTTTGCTGACACTTGGGTCAGAGTCCAGTGAGTGAAGACAATAAACGTGGTAGTAACTGGTCTTGGCAAAACATCCCACAAACCCTTCTCCCAGTCACTTGATGATTGTCTCTTTTCTTATTCAATGATAATAGTTTAGACGGTTTTTAGACTGCTTGAAGCATGCAGCTTGGCCAATATAGCTGATTTTCTCACAAACTGTGACAGGGCTAAGTTACATAGAGTAAAATGACCCCAAAACATGTTGAATCTCTGTGATAAATTATGTGAGGATTAAGTTCTTAAAAAAAAAAAAGGAAATAACAGGAAATCACTTTCCAAGGAGATTGTATTCTGATTGCCTAATTTAAACATCATGGTAGTATTTAGTGTGGTCCTTTAGACTTTCTATCTTAAATATCAAAAGTGTCCACCAAACTATTTAGGTCAAGGTTGAATGTGGTCAAGTATCATGGTCAGACTTTAGAATGGTAGTGATTTGTACACATTAGAACATTCTGTATCAATTCACAGTCACTGGTGAATACGTGGAGATTCTATAACTCCACTACTTTGCCCTCAGCTTCTCTACAGATATTTTAACCTTTTCTGTTCCCTTCCCAAGGGCAAGGCACATGCCCAGGAGAAGCAAGAAAAGTAGATTATTTAAAGAAGTTAAAAATAGGACTACTTACTCTGAAGCAAACCTGCTCTATTACCAGGAAAAACCCCTGCGCAGAACTCTATTTTATTTTTACATCAAGCAGTAGTTTACATTTTACATGAAGCCAATGGAAGCAAATATTCAGAAAAAATGTAGGCAAATAACTAATTTGAACCATATACAGTTATCTGAGTATACCAATTAGGAGGTGATGGGATTAAAGATTTGAATCATTGCTTTAATTGACTTGAAGAAAAGATACAGTCTAAGTAAAAGATACAGTCTAAGTTACCAAATATCCTTCTTACTTTTTTAATTAAGTAATTTTTAAAATTACTGGATGACCTAAAGGGCATTCATTATCTTTAAGATACAGTTCAAATATCATTTTTGAAATCATTAACTTCACATTTCTCATAACAGTTTACTTCCTCAGATTTTAATTTACTGAGTTAACATTTCCTCATTACCAAAAATATTGCATAATTGTCCATGTAATTCCTTTAGGAAGTTAATTGCATAGCATCCTGATCTCAGCTTGGAAAATTAACTGTCAGGGACACTTAATTTCCTTCATGCCAAGATTTAAATCACTCTCCTTCCAATTTTACTGTCAAATACGAGGTGTTATATTACATGTGAACATCAATAATAAATCACTTTTTCAATGAGGAACCTGTGGTTTCCTGATCCTGAATGATTCTAAATTTCACCCCCCTGATTACAGTATTCTCTATCATAACACTTACATTTCTATTAGGATGCAATAATATTTTTATGATTGGCAGGACTTTCCATTAGTTGATGATGATAAGCAGATCTGAATTTAATTCATAGACTAAGTTGTTTCCATAGAATAATGTAAATTTATCTTTGCAATTATACCTGGATATTATTCTTGAGAGTCCCTTGGACTGCAAGGAGATCCAACCAGTCCATTCTGAAGGAGATCAGCCCTGGGATTTCTTTGGAAGGAATGATGCTAAAGCTGAAACTCCAGTACTTTGGCCACCTCATGCGAAGAGTTGACTCATTGGAAAAGACTCTGATGCTGGGAGGGATTGGGGGCAGGAGGAGAAGGGGACGACAGAGGATGAGATGGCTGGATGGCATCACTGACTCGATGGACGTGAGTCTGAGTGAACTCCGGGAGTTGGTGATGAACAGGGAGGCCTGGCGTGCTGCGATTCATGGGGTCGCAAACAGTCGGACATGACTGAGCGACTGAACTGATCTGATCTGATTATTAATGAAATCCATTTTCACCCAAAGTATATGCAACTTAATTAATACAGAATATATAGGATTATATTCAATTTCCACTTGGTTTTCTAGCATGATTTTTGCTTCTTTTTTTTAAATTGGAGGATAATAATTATTCTCCAATAATGTATTGGTTTCTGCAATACATCAACATGAATTTCATTTTCACTTCTTTTTCTCTTGGTAAAAAAGAATCAGAAAATGCCAGTGCACATGAACTACAAAGGAGTGATTCACACAGAATCACTTTTGTTGTGTTTGGGTCATGAAAACACAGTTAATACTTAGAGACAGTCCATAAACCCATATGATGTAAATGTTCTTAGTCACTCAGTTGTGTTCGACTTTTTGCAACCCCATGGACTGTAGCCCGCCAGGCTCCTCTGTCCATGGGGATTCTCCAGGCAAGAATACTAGAGTGGGTTGCCGTGCCCTCCTCCAGGGAATCTTCTCCACCCAGGGATCGAACTCAGGTCTCCCGCATTGCAGGCAGATTCTTTTACTGTCTGAGCCACCAGGGAAGTCTTGTAAATATGATATAAATAGCAAATAATAAATATTACATATTATTATTAGTTTGCTATTATTTTAGCTTAAATAATAGATACTGAAACCTGATATTGGAAATGAAAGTAAACAAACATGATTACCTTAAAGAATTTCCAATAATACAGTGTTATTTATGAACCCCCTTTGTTAACTAGTTCAAAAACATCAGCATTTTCCTTTCTCCCCACCTCCCCCTCACGCCCCCCTCCACCACTGCACAATCTACCACTATCCCAGCAACCTCTTGCCTTGCCTCTGGGATATCTCATCATCAAGGCTTTCACACTCATGGTACCCAATACCAGGCCTTTTTCCTTTCTTCCTTTTTCTAGATTTATCTCTTCATACCTGGGCTTCCCTTCTGTCCCAGCTGGTAAAAAAATCTGCCTGCAATGCGGGAGACCTGGGTCCAATCCCTGGGTTGGGAGGATCCCCTGGAAAAGGGAAAGGCTACCCACTCTAGTATTCTAGCCTGGAGAATTCCATGGACTCTATAATTCATGGGGTCGCAAAGAGTCGGACAATACTGAGCAACTTTCACTTTCACCCTCCCAGAGTCAGTCTCCTTCATAGCTCTTCCAGTTCTCTGGTTTTCCCTCAAAGCACACAGCTCACAACCTAGCCCAGTTCACATTAGACATTATTGGCCACCCCTCAATAATTAAGCCATCACAGTGTTAAATTTGATTATCATTTTTTAAGTCCAAAACTTTATACAAATAGGATACAATAGGAGCCACCATACTGAATGTCCATTCATTTTATTAATAAAATACTCTCAATCATCAGGAAGGAAAAAACTCCATTATTAAGTTAGGATACTGAGACTCAGAATAATTTACTATGGCTACACATTAAGAAAATGAATGAGAGGAACTTGATTCAAAATCAAGACCATCGATCTTTGCATACTTTGTTCTTTCCCTGTGGCACACTGATGTTGAGTGGTAATGTATTCAACAATAACCCTATTGATTCATTGTGTACCTGTGAGGGGAAAAGAAATGGTCATGAAGTTTTGTGCTAATTCTGATTAACATTTGCTCTCACATCAAAGATCCTGTTGCATTTAGGGAACTATTTTCCTTATATATGTTTCACTAGTTCTGTTCATTGATTTGATATTTCTAGTGTCATCTTTATGCAGTCTTTTATTTCCTTTTCTTTTTATTTACATCTGTAAATATTCTTCCCCATTCTTTTTTTTTCTGTCTTTTTTTCTCATCATTTTTGAACCAATAACCTTGCAGTGTACCTTAATCAGGCAGGCATCATTGCCATGAGGCTCTCTCTTCTGCTACATTTTCCTCAGCTTGTTGAGTTTAGTGGTCCTTACTCTGAGAGTAAGAGAGAGAGCAACAGCATCTTATAGGCCAATAAAAGTTTACTTCCTGTGGATAGTTATTACAATAAACATTACTTTTACACACTTGTCTGCTAGTTGACAAATGAAAGCAGATACTCTCTTGGCTTGTGCTGTTTCCCAACTCTAAATGTCAGACAAAACGTCCTGCATGTTTCTCAACAGAGGAAACCAAGCCATTGGTCTGTGTACATTGGCAACGTCTCTGAGCTCTTTGTTGTCAGGACCCTTATAGTTGACGGAACATCTTAGTGAAAGTGTTAGTCGCTCAGTTGTGTCCGACTCTTTGCAACCCCATGGACTGAAGCCTGCCAGGCTTCTCTGTCCATGGAATTCTCCAGGCAAGGATACTGCAGTAAGTTGCCATTCCCTTCTCCAGGAGATCTTTCTGACCCAGGGATCTGAACTAGGGTCCCCTGCACTGTAGGCAGATTCTTCACCAACTTGGAACATCTTGGGGAAGGTAAATTGGCGGAGTGAGAATCAAAGCCAGGCTTTGAAATCAGGTGTAGTGTTTTGACACAATTGTGATATTTACTAGCTGACTTCCACCAGATTCATTTTTTCTTCATTAGATTCCAATGACACTTTGGAATTTCAAAGTGAGTTATTATTATAAAATACTATTTAACTCTAAAATGTTAATATAGAAATCACATTTATCATGAAAGTATGAAAGCTGAAATATTACTGAATTATCCTCCATTTTTATTGAGAGTCAACTAGTCACAGGGTACTATGTTAGGTAGATCGATCCTAGAGATACAAAACGGCATTATTTATTATTTATTATTTGTTATTTCTTGAGGTTTACAATCTATCTGGGGAGATTAGACAAACATGAAAAACACAAATATAAGTACAAAGAGTGTGTGTGCTCAGCTCTGTTGTGTCCAGCTCTTTGGGGCCCCATGGACTATAGCCTGCCAGGCTTCTCTGCCCATGCGATTCTCCAAGCAAGAATATTGGAGTGGGTTGCCATTTCCTTCTCCAGAGGATTTTCTCAACCCAGGGATCAAACCTGCATCTTCAGCATTGGCAGGCGGATTCTTTACCACTAGCACCACCTGGGAAGCCCAGGTACAAAGTAGTGTATACCAAAATATATATGACAAATACAGAGAAGTGTTTAGAATAGGTACTGATCACAAAGGGTTGAATTTTCAGGGAAGATTTTCAAAGAAAAATTAGGACCTGAATTCAACCTTGAAGAAAAAGTAGACAGTATATTACAAACAATAGCAAGTACCATTTATTTGATCCTTATGTGTCCAATTTAGTTCTTTATAAATGCCTGATGCTCTTGACAACTCAAGCAGATTGTTATGAGCACTTCCATTTTACAGGTAAAAAATTACGGCTGAGGGGAAATTATAGTATGCTAGATCACCTTTAATGGAAAATAAGGTGCATTTCCTGTATTTTCACACCTCAGAGATAACATTTGTGAAAAACAGGAAATTTGACTTCCATCAAGCTTAAAACCTTTTTCAAATTACCTAAAGAGAGAATGGAACCTCATATGACTGGTCTGCTTTCCAAAACTATGGCCATTTTATCAAACATAGAATGTCAGTGACCTTATTTGGGAAGAGATATTGATAATGCAGCCTTTCATAGAGTATTAAAGTAAAAATGGTATTTACTTTAATATTTAAAAAAAACTTCACTCTGCTTTTCTAATATATGATAATGAAGAAAACAGTGATGATTCTAGCAGATACCAATAACGGCCGACACCATTAAAAATCTCCCTCCCTCAACATAGAGAAACATTCAGGCGTATCCAAAGGAGGTAAATACTCAAATGGTTAATATAAAATATGTATTCTTTCTTGGGACAACAGTATCTCAATCATGGAGACCAAAATTAAATAATGATAAGGGAGAATACTGAAGAAAATAATCTTGAGCTAGAGTTTGGGATTTTAAGGAAATCAAATCAGCCTTTCGATCCAATCTTCCATTCCATACCATCTGCGCCTGCTCTTTCTCATCCTTTAATTTTCTTATCTTGGAGGAGCAGTCAACTTTGAAATTGCTAGGAAGGCAAACTGAATGAGACTGATAAATAAATAGATAGTTTCAAGTCTCGTGCATGAAGACCACAGAAACACTTGAAGGAATAGTCATCTACAGTCTTGTCCTTCTTCATTTTCATTTTCTCCTCCTTCTTTTAGAAATCCTCTGAGGCCTAATTTTCATATTCGATGAACATAATAAAAAAGAGGAAGAGAATAAAAATGTTTGGGGTTATGGCAAGAGAAAAGTTAGAAATCCCAGCTGTAATTGCAGAATTGGACAGAAGCTTATTATGCAATATATATATGCATATAGTTTTGTTCTTTCTTTGTTCTGTATTGGCACTCTTAAGTAGACAGTAAGCTGCTACTGCTGCTGCTGCTAAGTCACTTCAGTCGTGTCTGACTCCGTGCGACCCCATAGATGGCAGCACACCAGGCTCCCCTGTCCCTGGGATTCTCCTGGCAAGAGTACTCGAGTGGGTTGCCATTTCCTTCTCCCAGATAGTAAGCTACCGAAGAGGAAAAATGCATTTTCTACTTATCCTGTTTTCCTTCACAGAGCCCAGAATTGTTCACAGATTGATATTCTTTAGTACTTTTTGGATTAGACACTGTACTAAATTCCAGGAATTCAAGCTGAGAAAAGAAGTTGGTATTTTTATGTTTATGTACAAAATGAATTTTCATGAGCCTTTAAATAACTTCTATTATTGATTACAAGCCACAGTAGGATCTAGAATGACATTGTTCTTAGATTTTTTTCTAAATAATGCTGAGTCTAAAAAAGGCACTAAATTGGAGGTTAGAATACATTTTTACCCTTAACTCAGAGATGAAGCTTATCTTAAGGAAAATGATGAAGGGACCACAACCCTGAAGTATGTAGTGAAAGTGTTAGTTGCTCAGTCATGTCCAACTCTTTGTGACCCCATGGACTGTAGCCCTCCAGGCTCTTCTGTCCATGGAATTCTGCAGTCAAGAATACTGGAATGGGTTGCCATTCTCATTTCCAGGGGATCTTCCTGATCCAAAAATCGAACCCATGTCTCCCACATTGCAGGCAGATTCTTTATTGTCTAAGCCATGTAAAAGTGATAATCTTGTTCCTGTGATCCAAAACTTGGGAAAAATCTCTCAGATTGTGACCAAATTAAATAGCGCAAATAATAAATGGCTATAAAATCCTTTATGTACCCAAACCACTGACTATTTCCACATCTTTGTTTTAGTTTAGTTTTTAATCAGGATAATATCATTTAGTCTCTTAAGTCCATACCACTTTAATGACTAGTAAAACTTTTTATTTTTTTAAAGATAAATATTGTGTTAATACTATTCCACTTTATGCTGGTGCAAAATTATTCTCTTGTTATGATTTTTTGATTCCTTATCCTGATGGGTCAAATGTAAATTGAGAATTAAATTGAAAGTTAACAAAATATTATAATAATACTTTTGGGGTCTCATTATTTATGTGACATTGTGTGCGCTTTCTATTAGCACAATTATTATTGGGACAGCACTTATTTTTTACTGTGACCTAATTTCAAATCTTCAATCATCACCAAACTTAATCTAAGACCATGTCATTATCAGCTTTGTTTAACCAAGGAAGTTCACTAGAGAAAAAATGCATATAAGGCAGTTTAATCAGAAAATAAGCAAACAAAAGTCTGTATGTAATACCAAAAATAAAAAGAAGATTAAAAATCAGTACCTAAATTACTTTCAAAAATGACAATATTTCAAGGTAGACAGTGTACATAGGGCTATAAGCTGATCAAAGCATGCTCAAAGTTTCAGGGTTCATGATTGATTTGGCTGCTCCAGAAACATGAATTGCATTTGATGTTTCATGATCCTTTATATCTTTTCTGGACTTAAAGAAACCTGCCATATATCCTTACACACTTTGTGAAATTTGCTTTAAGAGTATCCATGTGCAATGTACCAGGCTTCCCTGGTGGTTCAGATGATAGAAAGAATCTGCCTACAATTCAGAGACCTGGGTTTGATCCCTGGGTTGGGAAGTTCCCCTGGAGAAGGGAACGGCTCCCCACTGCAGTATTCCTGCCTGGAGAATTCCACAGACAGGGGAGCCTGGTGGGCTATATCCATGGGGTTGCATGTTGAATAACTGCATACAGAGTGGCCAGTAGAAGATGGGTTGCATATATAATTGTGATAATTACAAATCAAACTATCCTCTGAGTTAGAAATAGTCAGTTATGGTTACAAGAATATTATAATGGACTCAGTGACCCCTGAATTCTGGTCCCAATACTGCCAGTACCTTTTTATGCTATGGTAGGCCAAAAGGCAAAAAGAACCACCAATTAAAATAAAATAATTAAACAACACAATGAAAAATTAGATTTATTGACTTTAATATCTTAATATGAAATGCAGTTTCTTTTAGTAACTATCCAAAAACATTTGGAATTTGTACTTTATCCCTTAATCGTAGGTATTCTATTCACCTACCATTAGGTGTTACACAAATATTCTGTACAGTCAAATGCAAATAAAGATAATCTTGGATAATGGTTCCTATTTTGTTAACAAAGAGGAATACCATTGATTTTCTTCTCCCCAAATGGATTCTATATTATTAAACATTTTTGTCCACCTAATAGCTAATTAGGAAATCATGCATATTCCCATTTGTATTAGCCAAGGATATATAGGACTATCAATTAGAGGGTCTGATTAGGACAAGATATCACTGCTGCCATGCTGAGGTGATTATAAAACAAGTTAGCCCTTAGTTCAGAAATATAGATTTCAGTTAGCCTATATGATCTCCATGCAGGCAAATGAGCAATTTCCATGAAAAACACCAGAACAGCCTTTCTCAAATTGAGATTCCATGAATCTATTTATTTATTTGACATCTAGTTGATTTGCAAACGTGTGTTAATTTCAGGTGTACAGCGAAGTGACAGTTATTTTTCAAACTCTTTTTTATTATAAGATACTGAATATAGTGCCCGTGCTATATAGTAGGTCCTAGTTAGTTATCTATTTTATATATAGAAGTGTGTATATGTTAATCCCAAACTGCTAATTTATTCCCCCTGGGGCCTGAGATCTTTTACTAGATAGCATCATGATATATTCATGTGAATGTGACATAAAGCAATCAGACTTATTTCTTCTCTTAAACATACGCACAGAAATGTAACTTTGGCTAAATATCCACTGTCAGACATAGAGACATATTGCATCTCTAAATGTGCAGAAATCAGCTGATCTGGAGAATGAAAAAACTATGAGTTTTGAGTTAGAGAATTCATATTAAAAATGAATCATTCGTAAATTTTTTTCTCTCAGTCTCTGTTTACTCACCTGTGAAATATGATTAGTAACATCCACTTGAAAAACACTGAAAACTCTCATATCAAAAAGAGAAAGTACAGGGTACAAAAATTATAAAATATTGCAAGTCATATGTTTGTAATGGACAAAATGGTTAAGAGATCAAAATCTTGATTATATAAATAATGCTTACTAATAAATGAAATGATTCCCCTTAATGAAAAGTGAGCAAAGAACATGAAATTTTCCAGCAAAAATATATATGGCCAATAAATATGTAAAAATGTTCAATGTCATAAGTAATTAGAAACAATAAATAATACATAAAATTCAACATGCCAACCTTCACTGATGAAATTAACATAGATTTTTAGAAAGAAAGATAGTACTGGAGACTTGTGATGGATGCATATTTTATTGGGTCAAATATGATTGTATGGACCAAGCATTCTTTTAAGAAATGAAGACAAAATGAAGAATAAGACAATGGGATCATTGTACTCACAGACTTTATATTCTGAGGTGTGTGTGTTGTTCAGGGGAGTCAAGCAATGATCAACTAAATAAACAAAAGGTTGTAAATGAGCTAAGTACCATGAAGGAAATAAACAGGGACTCGGACAGAAAATAATGGTAGAGGAGATAATGACGTCAGAGAAAGCCCCTTTTAGAAGGGTATTTTAAGCTAAAACTGTAGAGATGAGACACTACTATGCTACTAGTTCTGTTAAGAGCCTGAAAAAGTTTCCAGGCAGAGGAAACACCAAGTATAAAGACACTGAATTAAGAGAGGGCTAGATGTGCTTTAAGAATTGTCAGAAAAGCCGATGGAGTTGGAGCACAGTGACACAATAAGTGTAGCCAGATGGCAAGAGGCCAGGTGGGAAGAGACCAGGTCTATCCTGACCTTACAGATCATGGAAAGGGGTTTGAATTTTACTCTTAGTGCAACATCAAATAGATACAAACTTTCAAATGAATAAGAAAGCAAATGTTTACTGTGCAGGTAGAATATAAACTAAAAATTTACCAATTAGGTGGGAATGTAAATTGATATAGTCACTATGGAAGACAGTATGGAGATTTCTTAAAAAACTAGGAATAAAACTATCATATGACCCAACAATCCCACTGCTGCTGCTGCTGCTGCTGCTGCTGCTAAGTCGCTTCAGTCATCTCTGACTCTGTGCGACCCCATGGACTGCAGCCCACCAGGGTCCTCCTTCCATGGGGTTTTCCAGGCAAGAGTACTGGAGTGGGTTGCCATTGCCTTCTCCGACAATCCCACTACTGGTCATATATCCTGAGGAAACAATAATTGAAAAAAATACATGTACCCCAATGTTCACTGCAGCATTATTTACAATAGCTAGGATATGGAAGCAACCTAGATGTCTTCTATCAACAGATGAATGGATAAAGAAGCTGTGGTACATATATACAACAGAATATTACTCAGTCCTAAAAAGGAATGCATTTGAGTCAGTTCTAATGAGGTGGATGAACCTAGAGCTATTATACAGAGTGAAGTTAAGTTAGAAAGAGGTAAACAAATATTGTATATTAACACATGTATATGGAATCTAGAAAGATGGTACTGATGAAGTAATAAAGATGGTACTCCTACTTGCAGGGCTGCAATGGAGACAAAGACATAGAGAACACACTTGTGGACACGGGGGGAAGGAGAGGGAGGGTGAATGGAAAGAGCAGCATGAAAACACATACACCACCATACGTAAAATAGATAGCTAGTGAGAATTTGCTGTATGACTCAGGGAACTCAAACCGGGGCTCTGAGACAAGCTAGGGGGATGGGAGGGGGTGGAAGGTGAGAGGGAGGTTCAAGAGGGAGGGGACACATATATAACTATGGCTGATTCATATTGGCGTATGGCACAAACCAACACAACATTGTAAAGTAATTATCTTCAATTAAATATAATTACATTTTAAAAATTTACTAATCAAATGGAAGTAAAATTACACAACTGATAAAACTGAAATTGCCACATTGATTTTATGTGGTGGATGTTCTTTGCTGACACTGCATTGCATTTGATGCTTGCATTTAGCACCAACTGTGACAGTCTAAGTTCTTCTTGGTTATATGTACTTACATTAACACCAATCTTATTCTAGTTATTTTACAACTACTCTTTCATAGCTTATTATTTATGTTTCACTTGCTTAAATTCTCAATTTTCCTATTGCATTCTATATATTCAACAGAATAACTAAAGTAGCACTGCTAGGTTTCAGTAAAATAACAGAAATAAGGATCTCAAAGAGATGCAAGGACACTGCTGTTCATTGTAGAACTATTCAAATAGATTAGATGTGAGAACATCCTTAATGTCCACCAACAGATGAATGGATAAAGAAAACGTGATCTATTTCAATCTTTAAAAAGAAGAAAGTTCTATGATATGGGACAATATATAGACTTTGAGGATATTATGCTAGGTGAACTAAGCCACAGAAAGACCAGCACTGCTTGATTCCACTTATATGAGAAAATTAAAGGAGTCAGATTCATAAAATCAAAGGCTGAAATGATGGTCACCAAATGCTAGAAGGAAGGGCGGAAAGGAATATGTCAAGGCTGTGTATTGTCACCCTGCTTATTTAACTTATATGCAGAGTACATCATGAGAAGTGCTGGGCTGGAAGAAACACAAGCTGGAATCAAGATTGCCGGGAGAAATATCAATAACCTCAGATATGCAGATGACACCACCCTTATAGCAGAAAGTGAAGAAGAACTAAGGAGCCTCTTGATGAAAGTGAAAGCGGAGAGTGAAAAAGTTGGCTTAAAGCTCAACATTCAGAAAACGAAGATCATGGCATCTGGTCCCATCACTTCATGGGAAATAGATGGGGAAACAGTGGAAACAGTGTCAGACTTTATTTTTGGGGGCTCCAAAATCACTGCAGATGGTGACAGCAGTCATGAAATTAAGAGACGCTTACTCCTTGGAAGGAAAGTTATGACCAACCTAGATAGCATATTCAAAAACAGAGACATTACTTTGCCAACAAAGGTTCATCTAGTCAAGGCTATGGTTTTTCCTGTGGTCATGTATGGATGTGAGAGTTGGACTGTGAAGAAGGCTGAGCACCGAAGAATTGATGCTTTTGAACTGTGGTATTGGAGAAGACTCTTGAGAGTCCCTTGGACTGCAAGGAGATCCAACCAGTCCATTCTGAAGGAGATCAGCCCTGGGATTTCTTTGGAAGGAATGATGCTAAAGCTGAAATTCCAGTACTTTGGCCACCTCATGCGAAGAGTTGACTCATTGGAAAAGACTCTGATGCTGGGAGGGATTGGGGGCAAGAGGAGAAGGGGACGACAGAGGATGAGATGGCTGGATGGCATCATTGACTCGATGGACGTGAGTCTGAGTGAACTCCGGGAGTTGGTAATGGACAGGGAGGCCTGGAGTGCTGCAATTCATAGGGTCGCAAAGAGTTGGACACGACTGAGCAACTGAACTGAACTGAACTGAATAGGTTAGGCATAAAGTTTCAGTTAAGTGAAATGAATAAGCTCTAGAGATCTGCTGTCTAACAGGGTACTGAGAGTCAAGAATAGTGTATTGTAAGAGGACAGAGCTCATGCTATATTCTTAATGAAATAAATAAATATAATTCAAACAAAGATTAAAGTCAGAAATAAAAGGAATAAGGGCATTTATCATCTTGAGTATCTAGAATATTTATATGTATATGTGTTTATTTATCTATGCATTTGAATCATTATCAAATAGAAATGGAACACTTAAGAACTTACATAGGAAATGTCCAGGTACCCAACTGTATGTCCTAAGACCTCAGGTGGGAAGCACAGCTCTAAAGTATAGTATTGTGGATTAGTCCTTCAGGTAGGGGCTCATAATTGTCAGAATTATATAGTTAAAAATCCCACTAAGCAGAGGCAAACATATCTCACAAAAAAACCCCTAAATTTCAAGAAGAATTTCCTGCTGGATTTTCTTTTTCTTTCTTTTTTTAATAGGCCAGCCCACAGCATCACCACCACTGCCAGACCCAGCCGTCTCCACAGCTGGAGCCCCAGAGACCTGCTCCTGGTCAGGCTCTGGCTCAGGCTTCTCCACCTGCATTTCTGTCTGGGCTCGCCCTATTAGGTTTTCTTATTGCTCTGGCTAAACGTTCTAATTTAAGTCCCCAAAGCTCCTTTCAGGTCCTAAATTAAAGACAGAATTCAGTCAAACAAAAACCAAATCCCCATCTGGGCACTAAAATACTATAATCTTGACAGTTCTTCCACTCATATTGAAATAAAATGCTAGGCCATTTCTGCGTTTAAGAAGCATGACCTATAGTTAGGATTCAGTGGAATGATGAGCTACAGTTTATACTCTAATGAATTTTAATTAATTTTTAATTAAATATAGAAAATTGAATATTCAGGCAAAATACAAAATTATAGTTGGCAAGGAGAGCAAAATGTGTAATAGATTTTGCTTTTCAGTCAACTCTGCAGAATGTGTTTAAGGTTGATTTGCAAGGCAGTACAAAGAAAATAGCCATGTGAACTAATCTAATGAAAGTCGACCTATGAAATATTTTATAGTTCATTTGAATAATCACTTTAGTACATAGTGAAATTTTAGTTATCTTGCCTGAAGGATATCTGCTTTATATTTTGTGGATAACAATTTTGCCATCCCTGGTTGTGTTTAATCAAGCTATGAGTAGATGATGTGAGCAGAAACAATGCATCCTCAATTTATCCTTAGCTTAATCCTTACATATGGCACAATAGGAGCAAACATATTTCACAGAGGAATTCACGCAGAGAAAGGATATGGTTTTTATCTTCGTCACAACTAGTTCTCACTGTGATTCAGTCTTCTTTTCCTCAAATGTTCATTGAGTTCTCTCTGTTACAATCAACAGTGGCAGCTGCCAAATACCTGTTTCTTCCCTCTGGCTCTTTGTATTAATTGTTGGATATGGCCAGGTGACTCATTTGACTAATTTTGGCCAGTGAGTTATAAGTGGAAGTGTCTTGTGTAGCACTTCAGGCGTGGAGTATTCAACTCTTGGTTAAAACCTTGGAGAGATATTTACTCCTGGTTAAAATTCTGGAGAGTTCTCTCTAGTGTAATTATCAGCAGTATTTGTAATGATGGCTTTTCTTCTGATCTATGTCCCTGAATGACTGTGATGGGAGGATAGGAAGAGATCCCAGTCACATAAAATGGTCAGAAAACAAACCTGTATTGCTTTAAGCCACTGCAGTTTTCGGGTCATTTGCTTCCATGTCTATACTCATGCTATTCTGATATAAATTCTATGCAACATCTTGTGCTTGATGCTAGGGGTTGCATCAGTGAGTAAGATAGAAATTGTGAATGACCACATGATGCTTGTATTTTAGTGAAGACGTTTATTAATAGCACCACACACTAGAATGAAAGCTACGTGAGGGTAGGAATATTTGTATATTTTGTTCATGGCTGTGAGAAAATGTGAGGAAAAGAAGACTGAATCACAGTGAGGACTAGATGTGACAAAGATAAAAACCATGTCCTTTCTCTGAATGAATTCCTCTGTGAAATATGTTTGCTCCTATCTCAGGGCTAGAAACGTACCTAGTTCAAAGGAGATGCTCATCTGAGATTAACTGTTGAATAAATGAAGGATAAAGTGAATGAGCTCATGAAGTATTGATACTTTTTACAGAGTGTGAAGACCTTTGGTAATGATGCAAGGTGCCCAGTCCACATAAGGGGAGTAGAGACGACATCCTGGTCCAAGAGTAACTTTTGGGAAGCAGGAATTAACTAGGTAAGGGATGGCACAGTTGGAAAGGAGAACAAGTTGCAAGCAAATACAATGGCATGTGCAGAACCACTGACATGGAATGACAATGGCATTAGGAAGAAATGATGGTAATTTAGCTTAAGGACAGGGAACAGTAGGTACAGTGGAACAAGGCGTGGTGGGTGAGGCTGCTGGGGAGCCTTGTGGATCTTGTTAAGAACTGTAGGTTTATTCTTTCGATTCCTCCAACCCTCTCCAAAAGAGTAGCACTGACATATATACCAAGCGTAAATCAGAAAGCTAGTGGAAGTTACTGTATAACACAAGGAGCCCAGCCCGGCGCTCTGTGATGACGTAAAGTGGTGGGATGGAAGGAAGGAAGGGAGGCTCACGAGGGAGGGGATATGTGTATACTTACGGCGGTTCTGCTTTGTTGTACAGCAGAAACCAACACAAAATTGTAAAGCAATTATCTTGCAATAGAAAATTGAAAACAACAACCAAAAAAGAATTGCAGGTTTAGCCTAAGGAAATGGGAGACAGCATTTGAAGGGACCGTTAGATTCAAGCTGCTGTGCAAAATAATAATAATAATAATAAATTAGAAAAAAATTTTTAAAAATAAAGAGTTTATGACCAAAACATTTTGTATGGGGGTAGAGCTGATTAACAATGTTGTGATCAATTCAGGTGAACAGTGAAGGGACTCAGCCATACATACACATGTGTCTGTTCTCCCCCAAGCCCCTCTCCCATGCAGGCTGGCACATAATATTGAGCAGAGTTCCATATGCCATACAATAGGTCTTTGTTGGTTTTCCATTTGAAATATAACAGTGTGTACATGAGCTTCCCAAAGTCTCTACCCCTTAAAAAGTAAAATTTAGAGAAAACAAAGCAAGAAAAAAAGAGTTTATGCAGGATATTGACTCAATTTATTGCTAACTCTAACTCAGAATTAAACAGTGATTTGGACTATCACTTTGGATCCTGGCAATTCACCTCAGTCTTCTGATTGAAACTAAATACCGACAGAGGAGGAACCTGCTGTCTGTGTGGCCCCCTCCCAACTAAAGAGATTTGGTATAAGACCTTAATCTCATATAAAAGGTAGTGTCAAGAAAAATACTCACAGAATTTTCTGGAAGACATTGTTCATTTCCTTTTGAAGTCTCTTTTGATTTTTTTGGAAGAGGTTTTTTCCTAGTTTGACACTAAGAATAGATTTGCTTCTCTTGAGAAATATTCTTTTTATATTTTGAGGACAGCTAAAATTTGAAGCTGATCAATTTCCCTTTTCCCGTGACTGTGTTTTGAAAAGCTCAGAACAAACGTGTGTCCCACTTGAAGTAACAGTAAGGGACAGCATGTGTATATATATTAAACTGTCTCCTTGGTATGTTTCTGCCCTTGGTTTTGCTTTTTATTCTTACCTACTTCTAATGTAGGTCATCCTAGCATGTTTTAGGTATTCATCCTAAGTTATCTTAAAGGTCTTTTGGTTCTGTTGCTGTTCAGTCTCCCAGTCATGTCTGACTCTGTGATCCCATGGACTGCAGCACACCGGGCCTCCCTGTCCTTCACTATTTCCCAGACTTTGCCAAAGTTTATATTCATTGCATCAGTGATGCCATCCAGCCATCCCATCCTCTGACACCCTCTTCTCCTTCATCCCTAAATCTTTCCCAGCATCAGAGGCTTTTCTATAGGTCATCTGTTCACATCAGCTTCAGCATTTTGCTGAGCTTCAGCTTCAGCATTTTGGTTCTAAATATAGTGAAAACAAGCATTTCTGAACTACTTCTTATCTCTAATCAGGTAAATAATCTTAATATGAGAGCTAAACAACACATTTTTCTATGATATAACTTTTAAATGGGAACTTCCTTGGCTCAGTGGTAAGAATCTGCCTGGCAATGCAGGAGACGTGAGTTCAACCCCTGGTCGGGAAGATTTCCCTGGAGAAGGAAGTGACAACCTGCTCCAGTACTCTTGCCTGAGAAATCCCATGGACAGAGGAGCTGATGGGCTATAATCCATTGGGTGACAGAGAGTCAGAGATAACTTAGTGACTAAACAACAATACACAACTTTTTAAAAAAACATAAAAAAGAGGAGCCAGATTAATCTTAATACAGCAAGAAAATCATTCATTGGTTACTTATTATGTGTTGCTGCTGCTGCTGCTGCTAAGTCACTTCAGTCGTGTCCAACTCTGTGAGACCCCATAGATGGTAGCCCACCAGGCTCCCCCTTCCCTGGGATTCTCCAGGCAAGAACAGTGGAATGGGTTGCCATTTCCTTCTCCAATGCGTGAAAGTGAAAAGTGAAAGTGAAGTCGCTCAGTCTGATTCTTAGTGACCCCATGGACTGCAGCCCACCAGGCTCCTCTGTCTATGGGATTTTCCAGGCAGGAGTACGGGAGTGGGGTGGTGCCATAGTTTCAAGGATGAATATAAATAGATATGGTCTGCGCTTTTATGAACTTCTAGTTTAGTGGGACAAACTCTGGATCTGTGAGAAACAGGCTTGTACTGTGTGAGACCCTCTGTATTGCATACTAGTAGGATTTAAAGCTGGACCTCCTTTGGATTTGATTCCCAGCTCCATCACTTACTTACTTGACCTTGGGCAAGTTATTTGACTTTTTCTACTTGTTACTTTCCTCCAGTGTAAAATAGCGATGCTGGTAGTACCTACCTCCTAGGATTGTAAGGATTAAATGAGTGAATGCACATAAAGAACTCAGAATAGTGCCTGGTGGAGTCACAATATTGCTAGCTATTATTATTACCTATAAAGAGGATTTGAGATGAAATAATACTTTAAGTGTTCCTGTGAAAGACACTGGGAAATCCTAGCTTCTTTTTCTTACTTGCCTCTAAGTGAAGCACTGTATGCTGTTGAGAGTTATGAGATCATTGAGAGAGAAGAGACCTTGGGAATCATCTTGGACAATTTCCAACTAATTTAGAAATCTCTACCACTTTCCTAATGGATGTCTATTCAGGCTTTGTTAGCATTTGCAGAAATTTGGAGCCTACTTCTGAACAATTCATGCCATTCCATTGTAAGGTAGCTCTAGTGGTTAGAAAGCTCTTCAAGGGTTGAACCAAACTCTAAAACAAACAAAAAAAGAAGACACTAAGACTGGGTTTCCATCCTGAATTAATACACTAGTGGCAAAATAATTTGATATGCCCCAAACATGATACTTACTAAGTTGTACATAGTTACTTTCCTTAAGTGTATTGAATTTAAAATACCTGAAATATAAAATATGAGCACTTAATCCACAGGTATTTATTGAAGACCTACTTTGAATTAGGCACATAATTTAAAAAACTAAGTTTCTGTAAAGAACTACATTTATATGGTGTTGAAACAGGAAGAGATATTCCAGGGATTTAACTAAATTTACTAAATTCCTACTTACATGATAGGCAACTTAAATTTCACTTATTTTTCACAAACCTTTATGGTAGGTATTATTGTTTTGATGAGCTTCTCTGGTTGCTCAGGGGTAAAGAACATGCCTGCCAATGGAGGAGACTCAGGTACGACCCTAGGTCAGGAAGATCTCCTGGAGGAGGAAATGGCAACCCACACCAGTATACTTGCCTGGGAAATCCCATGGACAGGGGAGCCTAATGGGCCACAGTCCATGGGGTTGCAAAAGCGTCAGACACGACTCAGCAACTAAACAACAGTTTAGTATTGTTCTTACAGTAAAGTAACTGAGAAACCAAGATTCAGAGAGTTATTTTTCAAATAAATGTAACTGTAGCTGGTATATAAATAGCAGACCTAGAATTGGCACACATTTCTGTCAGTTTTTTCCCACTGAATCCAAAGATTTAAAGGGCAAAAGTAAAAAGAGAAGTAAAAATGCACATAGAAAGAATTGACTTCAGGGTGCCAAAGAACAATTACTTAAAAATGGTAGGCCAAAAAAGGAGAGGTTTAAGACTGTTTCTGAATATTCAAACAGTGCTATTGTATGAATAAATAATTTCACCAATAAAATATACAGCCTTTTTATGTGCTGCTAACCATATTGTCATTATATAGAGTGGCTCACCATTCATTTACATCAGTCTCATTGTGACCACTTTAAATTTCTCCTTATCTCTCTTATATTTATCTTCACATTAAAGATGGTAGTCGCACTGTGCTGGAAGCATCATTTAATTCTTGCCTTGTCTCCATACTGACTGTCTTGTGGACACTGGTTTTGATTCGGAGTTTACTCCTTATATCTTAATTCTTCAGGGTAACTGAAAAAAAAGTTTGAGGTCTGGGAGATAAACCATTGCCATAGTAATGCATAAGACCCACTTCCACAAGGCGTACCTTAGGAGGGTATACCCTCCTAAGGCGTATTTCAATAGCATTGGTCAATTAGTATTCATAATACTCTTGTATATTATTTTCATTAATGGAGATGGAGCTTTCCCTCACAGACTTCACTAGGATGTGAGGCTCTTGATGGCTGGAGCTTTTCCTGATTTGTTCTCAGGTCCTTAAATAGTAGATTGCACATTGATACTCAATAAAGATTGATGAGTGGATGAATAGGACCAAATGGACTGTTGTACATATTCACATTTTCACTTTTAAAGGTGAAATGAGCTTGTGAAATCCAAGTTTTAATAAACAGTGTGACTGTTTTGAAAAACACTGGATAACTGAGGCCGACTCCAAAAAATCTAATGGAAGAAAAATCCTCATTTCCTCTGACTGTCAGCACAAGCCAGGGCTTTTCAATCAGACAGAACTCGCTTGGAACCTAACTTCTTCATTGTATTGCCTGTAAAATGGGGATAATGATATTAATCCCTTAGTGTTATTGCAAGGAGTAAACACCACATGTGATAGCATATTTCACAGTGATTGGCACACAGTCATTGCTTAATGAAAGCTTGTTTGTGTTCTTTCTTTGTATAAATAAAACACAGTTGTTAGAGATATAAATATTATCAGTGGCTTAGATCTTGGTGACTAAGGAAAGCAAATGTAATTAGAAAGAAACATAAACTTTGAGTTACAAATTTTGATGGTAGGCCAGTGACTAAAACACTAAATTATTTCAGTGTATCATAGTACCTTTCTATTGAGGACAAATATCATATGGTCTTAGAATTTAGTGATGAATTATAAGTAAAGGAGAAATATCCAATAACTCACATATGTGCCCAGCTCCCAGATATCCAATGGCAAAACTCCCAGAGATGGTTTTAATTACATCGGTCACAGAACTCAGTCACTTCCTGGGAGAGTTTGTAAAAATACTTTGTCTATGACTTGTGGCTCCTTCTACAATTCCATTTTCTTTGTTAAACTTCCCATAGGGAGGCAAAGAAGTCTGTTTTATTGTAAATGTTCAAATGGAAGGACTATGTTAAGAGGAGTAAATGACCTAATAAAGATGCTGTCTTAACTTGATTTTATTTTCTTTCCCTATAAGAGTTCATATAATGTTGAAGGGTGAGCTGATGTCAGATGAAAAACCTAATAGGGAATGAGCCTGTAGATACCTTATTTGGCCCTATAAATTTTTGTTTCTGGATTCTTTTTTCATTGAAAATTTTCCTTTTGATTTTTTTCCTAATCATGTATTATTATCTCATCACTGTAAGAATTATACTTGGGATTCAAATTTTTACACAGTTCTTAACTATGTAAAGAGTGGAGGAAAAGGAAAATTAAAAAACAGAGTGGCCTTGTGAACACAGTTGGGGAAGGAGAAGATGGGACGAACTGAGAGAGTAGGATTGACCTGTATACACTACCAGGTGTAAAATAGATAGCTAGTGGGAAGCTGCTGTATAGCTCAGGGACTCAGCTCAGTGTTCTTTGATGACATAGAGGGATGGGATGCACGGGGAGGTGGGATCCCCTCAAGAGGGAAGGGATGTAAGTGTGCATATAGCAATTCACATTGTTGTACAGCAGAAACTAACACAATGTTGTAAAGCAGTTATACTCCAATTAAAAAATAAATAACAGAATAATAAAAATAAATTAATAAATGCAAAAACTCATTAAAAAAAAGAGTAGAAGCGATATTACTAGAATGGTGATACAAGTGTTCCTAGGATTTTGCTCCTCCTCTTTATAAGAAGAAAACTATTAAAAGCCAAAGCTATTCAAGAACAAGATACCACTGAGAGAATTCTACAACATGGGGGTGAGGCTAAACCACCTCCTTTCTCCTTAGAGACCAAGAAAGACTCTGTTAGAAGGGTACAAGGACAGCTACTTGTCAACTGTATTGCTCCTCCTCTAGGTTAACACAGTGCAGAGAGGTCTTTCCTGAGCCTTCAGTCCCTCCAGTGGAAAAAGAAAAATCCAAGGGGAACAAGTAGCTCCCACTCACAGCGTTGTGTTTCTCTGTGGGAAGCCCTGCTCTGTTCTCACACCCCATGGATTGTGGTGGCATCTGTGGGGCTCAGTCACTGAGAATCTGTGATGGAGAAGGGCAGAGGGGCTTGCAATATCCAGCACAAGGATCCTGACAGACTGAGTTCCTACCTGCAGTGCCCAAGTAGGACTCCCAACCAGTGGCTTTATTCATCTGCACAATCAAGTCAAGGGTGCACTCTGACCAGGGAACTCAGATCTGCCTGACTTGAGTCCTCTAATGAGGAGTTTCACTGGCCCTCAAACCCAGTTTGCCTGCACCCAGGCAAAGGTGCTGAGTCACAGCCCTACCCACTTTAAAGAGATTCTTACAGCCTCATCTTACCAGAAGTGTTGGTCATAATTCCTAGATTATAAATGCTATTATGAACAACTATACACCACCAACAGACTAGAAGAAACAGGAACTTTCTTAGAGACATACATCTTACCAAGACTGACAGGAAGAAATAAAATCTTTGAATAGATTGGTAAGAAGATTGAATCAGTAATAAGAAAATCTGCAATGAAGAAAATTGAAAGTGGTCAAACAGGAGATGTCAAGAGTGAACATTGACATTTTAGGAATCAGTGAACTAAAAGAGACAGGAATGGGTGAATTAAACTCAGATGACCATTATATCTACTACTGTGGGCAAGAATCCCTTAGAAGAAATGGAGTAGCCATCATAGTCAACAAGAGAGTCCAAAATGCAGTACTTGGGTGCAATCTCAAAAAATGACAGAATGATCTCTGTTCGTTTCCAAGGCAAACCATACAATATCAGTAATCCAACTCTATGCCTTGACTAGTAATGCTGAAGAACCTGAAGTTGAATGTTTCTATGAAGACCTACAAGACCTTCTAGACTAACACCCCAACAAGATGTCCTTTACATTATAGGGGGCTGGAATGCAAAAATAGGAAGTCAAGAAATACCTGGACTAACAGGCAAATTTGGCCTTGGAATGAAGGTGAAACATTCTGAATGAAGCAGGGCAAATGGTAATAGCTTTGCCAAGAGAACACACTGGACATAGCAAACACCCTCTTCCAACAATACAAGAGAAGACTCTACACATGGACATCACCAGATGGTCAATACCGAAATCAGATTGATTATATTCTTTGCAGCCAAAGATGGAGAAGCTCTATACAGTCAGCAAAAACAAGACCAGAAGCTGACTATGGTTCAGATCATGAACTCCTTATTGCCAAATTCAGACTTAAATTGAAGAAAGTGGGGAAAACCACTAGACCATTCAGGTATGACCTAAATTAAATCCCATACAATTATACAGTGGAAGTGAGAAACAGATTCAAGGGCCTAGATCTGATAGACAGAATGCCTGAAGAACTATGGATGGAGGTTCGTGACATTGTACTGGAGGCAGGGATAAAACCATCCTCATTGTTCTTTCTCAAAATTGCTTTGGCTATTCAAGGTTTTTGTATTTCCATACAAATTGTGAAATTATTTGTTCTAGCTCTGTGAAAAATACCCTTGGTAGCTTGATAGGGATTGCATTGAATCTATAGATTGCTTTGGGTAGTATACTCATTTTCACTATATTGATTCTTCCGATCCATGAATACAGTATATTTCTCCATCTATTAGTGTCCTCTTTGATTTCTTTCATCAGTGTTTTATAGTTTTCTACATATAGTTCTTTTGTTTCTTTAGGTAGATATATTCCTAACTATTTTATTCTTTTCATTGCAATGGTGAATGGAATTGTTTCCTTAATTTCTCTTTCTGTTTTCTCATTGAATAGGGAGAAATGTATAGGAATGCAATGGATTTCTGTGTGTTAATTTCATATCCTGCAACTTGACTATATTCATTGATTAGCTCTAGTAATTTTCTGGTGGAGTCTTTAGGGTTTTCTATGTAGAGGATCATGTCATCTGCAAACAGTAAGAGTTTTATTTACTTCTTCTTTTCCAATTTGGATTCCTTTTATTTCTTTTTCTGCTCTGATTGCTGTGGCCAAAACTTCCAAAACTATGTTGAATAGTAGTGGTGAGAGTGGGCACCCTTGTCTTGTTCCTAACTTTAGGGGAAATGATTTCAGTTTTTCACCATTGAGGATAAAGTTTGCCGTGGGTTTGTCATATATAGCTTTTATTATGTTGAGGTATGTTCCTTCTATTCCTGCTTTCTGGAGGGTTTTTGTCATAAATGGATGTTGAATTTTGTCAAAGGCTTTCTCTGCATCTATTGAGATAATCATATGGCTTTTATTTTTCAATTTGTTAATGTGGTGTATTACACTGATTGATTTGTGGATATTGAAGAATCTTTGCATCCTGGGATAAAGCCCATTTGATCATGATGTATGATCTTTTTAATGTGTTGTTGGATTCTGACTGCTAGAATTTTGTTAAGGATTTTTGCATCTATGTTCATCAGTGATATTGGCCTGTAGTTTTCTTTTTTTTGTGGCATCTTTGTCAGGTTTTGGTATTAGGGTGATGGTGGCCTCATAGAATGCATTTGGAAGTTTACCTTCCTCTGCAATTTTCTGTAAGAGTTTGAGTAAGATAGGGGAGGAATCAACTTGCCTGACTTCAGTCTCTACTACAAAGTCACAGTCATCAAGACAGTATGTTACTGGCACAAAGACAGAGATATAGATCAGTGAAACAAAATAGAAAGCCCAGAGATAAATCCACGCACCTATGGACACCTTATCTTTGAAAAAGGAGGCAAGAATATACAGTGGAGAAAAGACAATCTCTTTAAAAAGTGCTGGGAAAACTGGTCAACCACTTGTAAAAGAATGAAACTAGAACACTTTCTAACACCATACACAAAAATAAACTCAAAATGGATTAAAGATCTAAATGTAAGACCAGAAACTATAAAATTCCTAGAGGAGAACATAGGCAAAACACTCTCCGACATAAATCACAGCAGGGTCCTCTATGACCCACCTCCTAGACTATTGGAAATAAAAGCAAAAATAAACAAATGGGACCTAATTAAACCTAAAAGATTCTGCACAATAAAGGAAACTATAAGCAAGGTGAAAAGACAGCCTTTAGAATGGGAGAAAATAATAGCAAATGAAGCAACTGACAAAGAATTAATCTCAAAAATATGAAAGCAACTCCTGCAGCTCAATTCCAGAAAAATAAACGACCCAATCAAAAAATGGGCCAAAGAACTAAACAGACATTTCTCCAAAGAAGACATACAGATGGCTAACAAATGCATGAAAAGATGTTCAACATCACTCATTATCAGAGAAATGCAAATCAAAACTACTATGAAGTACCATTTCATGCCAGTCAGAATGGCTGTGATCCAAAAGTCTACAAGCAATAAATGCTGGAGAGGGTGTGGAGAAAAGGGAACCCTCTTACACTGTTGGTGGGAATGCAAACTAGTACAGCCACTATGGAGAATAGTGTGGAGATTCCTTAAAAAACTGGAAACAGAACTGCCATATGACCCAGTAATCCCACTGCTGGGCATACACACCGAGGAAACCAGAATTGAAGAGACACATGAACCCCAATGTTCATTGCGCACTGTTTACAATAGTCAGGACATGGAAGCAACCTAGAGAGGAAACCAGAATTGAAAGAGACACGTATACCCCAATGTTCATTGCAGCACTGTTTACAATAGCCAGGACATGGAAGCAACCTAGATGCTCATCAGCAGATGAATGGATAAGAAAGCTGTGGTACAATGGAGTATTACTCAGCCATTAAAAAGAATACATTTGAATCAGTTCTAATGAGGTGGATGAAACTGGAGCCTATTATACAGAGTGAAGTATGCCAGAAAGAAAAACACCAAAACAGTACACTAATGCATATATATGGAATTTAGAAAGATGGTAACAATAACCCTGTATGTGAGATAGCAAAAGAGACACAGATGTATAGAACAGTCTTTTGGACTCTGTGGGAGAGGGTGAGGGTGGGATGATTTAGGATAATGGCACTGAAACATGTATATTATCATATGTGAAACAGATCACCAGTCCAGATTCGATGCATGATACAGGATGCTCGGGGCTGGTGCACTGGGATGACCCGGGGGACAGTATGGGGAGGGAGAAGGGAGGCGGGTTCAGGATGGGGAACACGAGTACACCCATGGCAGATTCATGTCAATGTATGGCAAAACCAATACAATATTGTAAAGTAATTAGCCTCCAATTAAAATAAATAAATTTATATTAAAAATAAATAAAGAAAGAAAGATAAAGCTCTCTCTCTAAAAAAAAAAAAAAAAAAAGACCATCCCCAAGAAAAAGAAATGAAAGAAAGCAAAGTGGTTGTCTGAGGAGGCCTTACAAATAGCTGTGAAAAGAAGAGAAGCTAAAGGCAAAGGAGAAAAGGAAAGATATACCCATTTGAATGCAGAGTTCCAAAGAAGAGCAAGGAGAGATGAGAAAGTGATCTTGTGATCATTCCTCAGTGATCAATACAAAGAAATAGAGGAAAACAACAGAATGGGAAAGACTAGAGATCGCTTCAAGAATATTAGAGATACCAAGGGACCATTTCATGAAAAGATGGGCACAATAAAGGACAAAAGAGGTATGGACCTAACAGAAGCAGAAGATATTAAGAAGAAGTGGCAAGAATACACAGAAGAACTGTACGAAAAAGATCTTCATGACCCAGATAATCATGATGATATGATCACTCACCTAGAGCCAGACATCCTGGAATGTGAAGTCAAATGGGCCTTAGGAAGCATGACTATGAACAAAATAGTGGAGGTGATGGAATTCCAGTTGAGCTATTTCAAATCGTGAAAGATGATGCAATGAAAGTGCTGCACTCAATACACCAGCAAATTTGGAAAATTCAGCAGTGGCCACAGGACTGGAAAAGATCAGTTTTTATTCCAATTCCAAAGAAAGTCAATGCCAAAGAATGTTCAAACTACTGCACAATTGCACTCATCTTATGCGGGTCACTAAGGGTGGGACACAACTGAGCAACTTCACTTTCACTTTTCACTTACATGCATTGGAGAAGGAAATGGAAACCCACTCCAGTGTTCTTGCCTGGAGAACCCCAGGGACAGGGGAGCCTGGTGGACTGCCATCTATGGGGTCCCACAGAGTCAGACACGACTGAAGTGACTTAGCAGCAGCAGCAGCACACACTAGCAAAGTAATGCTCAAAATTCTCCAAGCCAGGCTTCAAACAGTGTGTGAACCATGAACTTCTTGACGTTCAAGCTGGATTTAGAAAAGGCAGAGGAACCAGAGATCAAATTGCCAACATCTATTGGATCATCAAAAAAACAAGGGAGTTCCAGAAAAACATCTGCTGCTGCTGCTAAGTCACTTATGTAGTGTCCGACTCTGTCTTTGACAGAGTACCTTTGACTCTGTCTTTGACACAGTACCTTTGACTGTGTGGATCACAACAAACTGTGGGAAATTCTTCAAGAGATGGGAATACCAGACCACCTGACCTGCCTTTTGAGAAATCTATACGCATGTCAGGAAGCAACAGTTAGAACTGGGACATGGAACAACAGACTGGTTCCAAATAGGAAAAGGAGTACATCAAGGCTGTATATTGTCACCCTGCTTATTTAATTTATATTCAGTGTACATCATGAGAAATGCCAGGCTGGATGAAGTACAAGCTGGAATCAAGATTGCTGGGAGAAATATCAATAACCTCAGATATGCAGATTATACCACCCTTATGGCAGAAAGCAAAGAAGGACTAAAGAGTCTCTTGATGAAAGTGAAAGAGGAGAGTGAAAAAGTTGGTTTAAAACTCAGGAAAACTAAGATCATGGCATCTGGTCCTACCACTTCATGGCAAATAGATGGGGAAACAATGGAAACAGTGAGAGACTTTACTTTTTAGGCTCCAAAATCACTTCAGATGGTGACTGCAGCCATGAAATTAAAAGATGCTTGCTCCTTGGAAGGAAAGTTATGACCAACCTAGACAGTACATTAAAAAGCAGAGACATTACTTTGCCAACAATGGTCCATCTAGTCAAGGTTATGGTTTTTCCAGTAGTCATGTATGGATGTGAGAGCTGGACTATAAAGAAAGCTGAGGGCTGAAGAATTGATGCTTTAGAACTATGGTGTTGGGTAAGACTCTTGCGAGTCCCTTGGACTGCAAAGAGATCCAACTAGTCCATGCTAAAGGAAATCAGTCCTGAATATTCATTGGAAGGACTGAAGCTGAAGCTGAAAGTCCAATACTTTGGCCACCTGATGCAAAGAACTGACTCATTTGAAAAGACCCTGATGCTGGGAAAGATTGAAGGTGGGAAGAGAAGGGGATGACAGAGGATGAGATGGTTGGATGGCATCACTGACTCAATGGACATGAGTTTGAGTAAACTTCAGGAGTTGGTGATGAACAGGGAGGCCTGGCGTGCTGCAGTCCATGGTGCTGCAAAGAGTCAGACAGGACTGAGCAACTGAACTGAACTGAGATGGCTTCACTGGTGAATTTTACCAAACATTTAAAGAAGAATTAACATCAACCCTTCTGAAACATTTTTGAGAAATTGAAGAGAGAACACTCACAAACTCATTTTGTGAGGCTAGCATTATCCTAATACCAATGCCAGAAAAGGACTCCAGTAGAAACGAAAACTGCTAGTGGTGAATATAGATGCAAAAACTCACAATAAAATACTTCCAAGCTAAATTTATCAGCACATTAAAAGAATCATTCACCATGATCCAGTGGGATTTATCCCTGGAATGGTTCAACATTTGCAAATCAATCAGTGTGATACATCACATTAAAAAAATGAAACAGAATAATCATAATCATCTCAACTGGTACAGAAAATGCATTTGACAAAATTCAGCATCCATTCATGGTAACAATTAGATATTAGACAGAGGAGGAACATATCTTAATAAATACCTACATGACCAGCCCAGAGCTAATATTATACTCAATGATGAAAGGTTGAAAGCTTTATCTTTACAGTCAGGAACAAGACAATGGTGCCCACTCTTACCGCTCCTATCAACACGGTACCTACACTTAGCAACCAGGCAAGTAAATAAAAGATATCAGCAAACTACTACAGATAAACAACAAGGTCCTAGTTATAGTATATGAAACTATAGTCAATATGTTTCAATAAATTATAATGGAAAGGAATGGTAAAAAGAATGTATCTGTATACACACACAATGGAATGTTATTTAGCCATAAAAAAGTGAGAAAATTCTAACCTTTGTGACAACATGGGGTGAACCTTAAAGGCATTAAACTAAGTAAGTCAGACAGAGAAAGGCAAATACTGTATGATCTCACTTATATATGGAACCTAAACCTACCATCCAATCAAACTTGCAGAAAGAGAGATCAGATATGTGGTGACCAGTGGCAGAGTGTGGGGGGAGGAGAGAATTGGAGGAAGATGGTCAAAATGTACACATTGCCAGCTGTGAGATAAATCAGTACTAGAGTTGTAATGTTCAACATGATAACAATAGCCAATTACTGCCATATGATAATATAGGAAAGTTGTTATGAGAGTAAATCCCAAGAATTATCACAAGGAGAAAATTTTTTTTCTTGTTTATTGTCTTTTTATTGTAACTTTGAGATTATGGATGCTTACTGGAACTACTGCAATAATAATTTCACAATACATGTAAATCAAATCTTCATGCTGTATGCCTTAGTGGCGTATGTCAATTATTTCTCAGTAAAATATAGTAATTTAGTAGCATTTAAGGCTATATATGACTTATCTATGTTTTTCTCCAAACTAAGCATACATACCTAACTGACTTATTTTCCCACACCTGAAAGGAAATTTTAAAATCATAATTGAACACACAAGGGTGATTCAAATGAGTCCAACACCAATGACTGAACTTAAATTTGCACATACAAACATACAAATATATGCACCTATATATACATACCAACCTGTGTATTTATGTGCAAATTCACAAATACACTTGTACATAACACATCACATATATTCAGATATACTTCCATGAGAATACATCCAAAGAAGGACCCCACTTGTAAAAAGAACTAAAGGAAATTAATTTCTGCAGCATACAGTATCTTCCAGAAATTATATGCTACACACACACACAAACAAACACACACAATGTGATCTGTGTTCTCAGTGGTAAAAACGACTCATGAAGAATTAGACACCTGCTTCTGTTTATAACCTTAAGTAGTCCCAAAGGCCTGATTACTTTGAAACAACCACACACTTATCTTGGTTCATTTCTTAATCAATCTTTTCAGGCATACCGGAATATCCCATTTTCCAATAAAAGGGCTTTCATCATCAGTGTGTGTGATCTTTAATTCTACAGTGCTGTCATATATTAAGAGACAATAAAATGAAATAGGTCGTTATCTCTTTAAAAGCTCTAATAATTCAAATTTGGACAGCTTCAATTTGGGCAAGGTAATTGTGGAATTATGCCTGCCTTTTCTTATGCTGCAGTGTAACATTTAATAGTTTTGCAAAATCTTCCTGAACTAAGCTACAAGCAATAAGAAAATAAAATTAAAATGTTGGTTGTAAAATGAGCCAATAAAAGAAACTAAAAATTTGATTCTAGAGGTGTCTATGGGAAAATCTTTCATTATTCACATAAGAATTAGAAGAATAAAAGCGTTCAGGGGAAAAAGGAATCTTTTTTTATTCACCTTCTTATTACTTTGATTTCTCTCTCTCATCTAACTAAAACTCATTCATACTGTTTCAATACCAAATAAAAACAGCAACAGCCACACCTTACTCTGGTTCTTCTTCCCTTCAAATCATCATCCCTTCATGTCCTCTTTTCATGGGTCAATTTATTAAAACAGCTTAATGTTAGTCACTTAGTGATGTTCGATTCTGTGACCCCATAGACTGTAGACTGCCAGGGTCCTCTGTTCATGGGATTCTCCAGGCAAGAATACTGGAGTGGGTTGCCATTTTCTTCTCCAGTGGATCTTCCAGACCCCGGGATTGCACTCAGGTCTCCTGCATTGCAGGTAGATTCTTTACTGTCTGAGCCGCCTCATTGCCTGAGTTTCTTCAGTTTCCCTATAATTCTCAGCCCCTTGCAATCTGGCATTTGCCCCATGCTCTTCTGCTTCATTTGTTCAAGCAAAGGGAAAATGTCTTCATATTGTCTCTACCTATTGACTTCAGATCATTCCAACTTTGAACGTGATACTCAGCACTGTTTCACATTGATTATCACTTCTCCTTCCTGAAAAGATTTTCTTCCCTACATTTGTTGATTATTGCTCTCACTTCATTCTCCTTTCTGACTCCTCTTTCTCTCTCTCTCTCCTTTTTTTTTTTTTTTTTTACTGCAAGTTTCCCCTCTGCCTTCCTCTTAAATATTATCAGAGTTCTCATCTGTGCTATTGGGTTGGCCAAAATGTTTATTTGGTTTTTCCCATAGCTGTTATGGAAAAACCAAAGGAACTTTTTGGCCAATCAATATTATACATGATTTCTTCCACTCCTGTGGTGTCCTCTACAGGTGATAAATTGAGTTTGGGTTCAAGTCCATCTCAAATATTTAATAGGAACATGGACAAAACCTCGTTATTTCCCCAGGCTCTTGAATGTATAAATTGGAGATAGCTATACTCTGAAGTTGGAAAAACTGTACCTCATTAAGAAGAAGCAGTCACTATGGCAGGAAAAGCTAAGAAAAGCCCTAGAAATTGTATCCGCCCTTGCCACCTCCAGTAAAGACAGCAGTCAGAACTCGTACTTCATTCCAAGAAGAATTTCAGACATTCGTACCACCGTTAAAATCCTAAGGGTTGCAAAAGTGGAGATTCTCCTTATAATATCATGTAATCAATTTGTCTGGCCTTTGAATAATCCAGATGTATCAGGGCAAATGACAATGAAACATCAGAGCTTAATTAGTGGTCATCCTAATTACCACATGTAGAGGTACCTTTTTTGGTATCAGATCAAGTCAGCCTCTTAGACGTGGTAGCTTGTGGCAACTAGTGATCTGGTGGACATGTTCTCCATAACTCTCTTTGATAACAGAAATAAAAATCAGGTCACTTTTCCACAGAAAGGACAATATACATTCATTTTCTTCCCTCAGAGCTAAACTAAATCTCCTGTTCTCTGTCACTATATAGTCTGCAGGGACCTTGATCATTTTTATATTCTGTAACACCTCAAGTTGGATTATAATATTGCTGACATAAATAGAAATTGAACATGATTAGCAGTAATTGGCCAGTACTTTTAGGCATCCTAATAAGCTGCCTATGTGCCAGAGGGCAAACCTCAATAGACAAAAGCTCATGGCAAAAAAAACACAAAAAAACCCTAGTGTATTAGAGCAAGACAATTTCCTGAGTAGTAGACAATTATGTAACATTTGAAAAACAGTTCCTGGCATGACAGTAGATTCTGCTGCTGCTGCTGCTGCTACTGCTAAGTCACTTCAGTTGTGTCCAACTCTGCGCGACCCCATAGACGGCAGCCCACCAGGCTCCCCCATCCCTGGGATTCTCCAGGTAAGAACACTGGAGTGGATTGCCATTTCCTTCTCCAATGCATGAAAGTGAAAAGTGAAAGTGAAGTCACTCAGTCGTGTCCGACTCTTCATGACCCCATGGACTGCATGCAGCCTTCCAGGCTCCTCAGTCCATGGGATTTTCCAGGCAAGAGTACTGGAGTGGGGTGCTGTTGCCTTCTCCGGACTATGGGACTAGAACTGTATATTATCTAAGCCACTGAGTCATAAGTTTGGGCAGAAAGTGTAGTGATATCTAATAAAAGTACCATTCAAGATGAAGTCTGAGAAGGTCCAAAAGACAGAAGTAAATTACATAAACAGGTGGTGAAGCGCCCAAGTCATTTGTATGGTACCAACCCCCTCCCACCACCATGACTGAATAAAAGAGGTGACAACAACTGAGGCATGCTTCACAGATAAGTTGATGCTTTGAGGTGGTCAAAAAGTTCATTCAAGTTTTTCCACAGGATCTTTCCAAATGAACTTTTTGACCAACCCAATAATTTACTCATGCTAGCATTACTGGATAATTGCTACAGCCGCCTATGGGGTCGCACAGAGTCAGACACGACTGAAGCGACTTAGCAGCAGCAGCAGCAGGCTCACTTAGGACATGGTGAGGGAAGTAAACTTTCAAAACTAATATTTGGAAGTTCACCTCGCATGGAAGAAAAAATGGCCTTGGCTTTGGGCTCCTGGGCAGAGTAAATGGTTTGGTTATTCAGTCAGGACTCTGGAGAAAGATAATTAGAAGATGAGACAATGAAATCTTAGGAAGATGCATGTGACGGGATCTGTGGCCTTGGGCACAAAAGTATTCTTTTGTTTGTGTCTCGTGTTAGTGCCGGGCTTCCCTGATGGCTCAGTGGTCAAGAGTCTGCCTGCAATGCGGAAGATGAGGATTCAATCCCTAGGTTGGGAAGATCCCCTGGAGGAGGAAATGTCAACCCATTCCAGTATTCTCTCCTGCAAAATTCCATGAGCCGAGGACCCTGGCAGGCTACAGTCCCTGGGGCCACAGAGTTGGGCATGACTGAGCAACTAAGTATTTATAAATCCTTTAGGTGGTGGTGATTTAGTTGCTAAGTAGTGTCCAACTCCTGTGACCCCATGGACTCAGGCTCCTCTGTCCATGGGATTTCCCAGGCAAAAATACTGGAGAGGGTTGCCATTTCCTTCTCCAGGGGATCTTCCTAATCCAGGGATCAAACCCAGGTGTCCTGCATTGCAGGCAGATTCTTTACCATCTGAGCCACGAGGGAAGCCCTTTCTAGGATGTGTATATGCACAAATCAGTGGCTTTAATATATGCTGCTGCCTCTAGCAGCTAGAATATGTGGGTCCCAGAAACAAGGAGTAGGATTCATCTGACCACTCTTCAGGGACTCACTTGTGGAATGTGTGCTCCCCATTTCCAAAAATATTCTGTTGGATAAGTGGGCTTGATCTCTGGAAAGGGATTATTTTTACCACAGGACAAAGTAGAACTACATTCTTATTTTCCACTCTAACTTGAAGCTACAGCTACCTCTTGGTCATTTGGGCTGCTCACACCATTGCAGCATGAGGTGGAGGCAACTGACTCAAATGTCTGTGCGGTGCTAGGATTAGTGATACATAACGGGAACAGGAAGGAATATGCATGGAACTGTAACATACATGAGGAGTAAATATTTGTATTTTTTTTGCAAAGAGATAATGTGAATGGGCCATTACGGCAAATACACCACCAAGTGGAAAGGCAACTAAGGGCTCAGATCTCTCAAGTATGAGAATCAAGGTCATCTCAGCAACAAGAAATCCAAGCCAGTCAAAGCATTGGGTAAGAGCAAGGGAAGTCAATAGAGTGAATAGACAAGAAGGGAGATGATTCATGTCAACTCTGACCTTGTTACTGGTTGCAAAGTGGGGACTAGAGTTTGTCCCAATAAATCCTGGAAGTAAGTCTGCTCACAGATTAATGTTGATCATGACTTTGAAGGGGACTCTGACAGATTGCACTTAGTGGAGGGCATGGTGGATCTGGTGGTGCAAGGGATGGGCTATACTGACCATTTCATATCCTCTCAGCCCATCTCTGACTGTAACCACTGCTGTGCTGACTAGTTTTATTAAATACTGCAACAATCTTCACCCTGGTTCAGTCATACAGTACCTGATTTGGGGCCTTCACCATGTAACTCTTACTTCCTGCCATAAGACTGCTTGGCCAAGGGTGTGGGATACCCATGGGACCATGTTTGGCCCCAAGGTATACAAACCAGAAGTGTACCACTTAAGTTCCAACCTTAAGTACTAGAGATGAGGACCAATGGATAAATGCTTCCTCCTCCTGCCGCCAAGTCATCAGTTCTGAAACACAAGGCTTCCAAAAGATCCTGTGAGACTGAACAATGGTTGTACTTGTGGTGTCTTATCAGTAACACATCTCCACATTGGTTTTTCTTCTTTCCCTGTTCAAAATCTGTACTCCCCATGCTTGATCTCTAAGATTATATTCCTCAGTAAAATAAGCTACCTTTATACAAGCAGTGATCTCTGATTTGCGTTAGGGAGAAACTGAGTTTAACATAGGACTTGAATATGCTTTTGAAGGAAACTTTTTTTGGGAGACTCCCATGGCAAATAGATGGGGGGAAAATGAAAACAGTGACAGACTCTCTTTCCTTGGGCTCCAAAATCACTGTGGAGAGAGACTGCAGCCATGAAATTAAAAGATGCTTGCTCCTTCTAAGAAAAGCTATGACAAATCTAGTGCTAGTGTGTACTTAGTCACTCAGCCATGTCTGACTCTTTACAACCCCAGGGACTGTAGCCTGCCAGGCTCCTCTGTCCCTGGGGATTCTCTAGGCAAGAATACTGGGGTGGGTTGCTATGCCTTCCTCCAGGGGAATCTTCCCAACCCAGGGATCAAACCCAAGTCTCCCACATTGCAAGGGGATTCTTCACTGTCTGAACCACCAAGGAAGCCAAATCTAGACAGTGTATTAAAAAGCAGAGACATCACTTTGCCGACAAAGGTCCATATAGTCAATGCTATGGCTTTCCCAGTAGTCATGTACAGATGTGAAAGTTGGACCACAAAGAAGGCTGAGTGCCAAAGAATTGATGCTTTTGAACTGTGGTGCTGGAGAAGACTTTTGAGAGTCCCTTGGACAGAAGGGAGATCAAACCAGGAAATCAACCCTGAATATTTATTGGAAGGACTGATGCTTAAGCTGAAGCTCCAATACTTTGGCCGCTTGATGTGAAGAGCTGACTCACTGGAAAAGACCCTGAGGCTGGGAATGACTGAAGGCAGGAGGAGAAAGGGATGACAGAGGATGAAATGGTTGGATGGCACCACCAACTCAGTGGACATGAGTTTGAGACGATGAAGATGGGAGATGGTGAAGGACAGGGAAGTCTGGAGTGCTGCAGTCCAGAGGCAAAGAGTTGGACATGACTTAGTGACTAAACCACAACAGCTCTAGAAACATAAAGTGAAGGGGAAGATAGAACCTGCATACTAACTTCTTGAGCCTGGATAGACAACTGGTTTTGTCAATGGGAAACAGCTAATGTTGAGAGAGGAGCTAGCTACATGTTGGATTGGGGAAATTAACAGTCTAATCTCAGATGATGGAACTGAACATGGACTTCATCCAGAAATCTTTTGGCATTCCAACACTTTATTTAAGGTGAAAGGAAGGAATTGGATGATAGAAAAGCTGTGAGAAAGGATGAGCTTCTCAGATTAAATAAAACCCAGCAAATTATTTAATGTGACAGCAATATTTGGGGAACATGGTTAGACCAAATCTCTTCATTAATAAACTGAGATCCCTGAACATGAAACTAGAGTAAAAATTGTCCTAAATGTCATTCTTTACTTTCACATTCACTGTACCATTTGCACAATGAATTCTTGTTACCTGGCTATTTAAAGATTCCCTGGAGGAAAAAAATACTGTCAAAATACGCCTTTCTTGAAGAAGACAGAAAAAAATAGGTTTTAAAAAATTCACTCAGTGAGAGCAAGGAAAGAGGTCAAACAGCTTTTCTAAGATGAAGACAAGAATGAACAGTTTTTTGGATTTCCTTTTTTAAACAAGGGATATAATATGTACTTATTAAACATGAAAATCTTCTTGCCAGTTATGAAACAATTTCAGAGAGTAAAATTATTTAAGGAACTTTGTTGTTAAAACCTTATGGATGTGCTCACTGATAAAGACTTTTTTTTTTTTATTCCTCTGAAACTAATCATAGCATTTTAGAGTGGAACATTAAAATTTCCACTAAATTTACATTAAAATTGGACAAGTTTTTATCTACTCTACTAAAAAAAAGCACATATTATATCTACTAGTTACTGCTTAACATTGACTATTAACACATGAACCTTTTCCAATTAAAGGACTACTTAGCTCAGACCCTAATACCTTATCGTTTTAGGCATTTTATTATTCTTTTGCATTTGTTAATGGCATTACTCTCTGGCGAAGATCAAAGGTCTTTCAAATCTTATCATTTCTGAACAGCTTAAAGTATGGGAAGAAAAAAAGCCTCAATGTATTTTTAATTAAAAAATAGAATTTTATAACAAAACTGGTGTGAGGGCAGGTGGGTGGCTCTTCTACAGCATCCAAAAGAGGTATAGAAAAATTTATATGCAGTATTTTTCTTGAATTTAAATATTTTTTTCCTTGAAATTTATATACTGTTTTCTCACATGATGAAAATTAACCATACTTCCATTAGGGAGACAAATTTGCACATTGCACTTTACAGTTAAAAAGTAATTTGTACTTGCAAGGAAAAAATTGCACTCTCTTTTAGAATTCACTAAGGCCTCCAGTGGGCTTCCCCAGTGGCTCAGACAGTAAAGAATCTGCCTACAGTGCAGGAGACCTGAATTCAATCCCTGGGTTGGGAAGATCCCCTGGAGGAAGAAATGACATCCCATGACAGTATTCTTGCCTGGGAAGTCCCATGGATGGAGGAGCCTGGCGGGCTATAGTCCATGGGGTTGAAAAAGGGTTGGACATGACTGAAGGAACTGGGCACGCACAAGCATGCACACAGGCTTCCAGCAATGGCCTTACTGGAGGCTGTGCTATTATGAACACTGTTTATAGCTTTTTGTTTTCCTTGTAGAGCGCTGTGATTCACATACATTAAACTGTGGGATCAGAGAAATAACTAGTCCTGTAGATGTACAGCTCCAGTCTCTGGAATAACCAGAAAAAAAGTCTTTGAATTCTAGCATAACAATACCAAGAGAGAAAGTCTTCTTCTAAGATTGGTATCATCAGAAGGATATGCTTCTGACCTTGAAAACCACTGTTTATGATTTTTCTGGTTTGTTATGAAGTAAAACACTAGTCTTCAAGCATTATTTCTTTTATTTCAGTAACTTGCATCGTTGGTCTTTAATGCATTTGCTGGTTGATTCATTCATTCAGCAGATGGGGAAAAAGAAGCAGTGACAGATTTTTATTTTCTTGGCTCCAAAATCACTGCAGATGGTGACTGCAGCCATTAAAATAAAAGACACTTGCTCTTTGGAAGTAAAGCTATGACAAGCCTAAATAGCATATTAAAAAGCAGAGACATCACTCTGGACCGTGGACCAGACTCCATGGACTCTGGACCATGGAGACATCACTCCAACCAGAGTTGGACCATAAAGAAGGCTAGGTGCTGAAGAATTGATGCTTTTGAATTGTGGTGCTGGAGAAGAATCTTGAGATTCTCTTGGACTGCAAGGAGATCAAACCAGTCAATCCTGAAGGAAATCAACCCTGAATGTTCACTGGAAGGACTGCCAATGATGCCGAAGCTCCAATACTTTGGCTACCTGATTGGAAGATGACTCACTGAAAAAGATCCTAATGCTGGGAAAGACTGACTGAAGGCAAAAAGGAGGAGGGATGACAGAGGATGAGAAGGTTAGGTAGCACCACCACCTCAATCAATATGAATCTGCTCAAGCTCTGGGAGACAGCGGAGGACAGGGAAGTCTGGAGTGTTGCAGTCCATGGGGTTGCAAAGAGTCGGACACGACTGTGACTGAACAACAACATCATTCATTCAGTAGAGAGGTACAGTACCGGGTATGTTCTAGATACAGATATACTCAGATGGCAGGACCCCTGCCAAAAGTGAATGCTGGCCAAGTGGGCGAGGCAGCCGGAGAGATGAATAAAAAACTAGGGGATGGGGACGTCCCTGGCAGTTCAGTGGTTGTAACTTCACCTTCCCGGGCAGGTGGTACAGGTACACTCCCTGATTGGGGAGCTGAGATGGCGCATGCCTCAAGGCCAGACAACCAAAATATAAAACAGAGGCCATATTGTAGCAAATTCAATAAAGACTTTTAAAAAATTAAAAAAAGAAAATACCAAGGGAGCATAAAGGAAAAAACATCAAGTCTGTTGGGGACATCAGGAAGGGCTTACCTGAGGAGACAACATTTGAGGAAGAGGGGTACGCATCACCAGGCAGGTGGGAAGAATTTATGGGCACAGGAAGAGCAAGAGGAAAGGCATGGAGCTCTGGATATTACAAGTTCTGTGGTATGAGGGCAGCCTCCTGCCCCAACTCATTGTAACAGCTTGTTAAGGGATTTGGACTTTTTTCCCTGGGGCAATAACATGGCACTTTGTAAAGAAAGCAACATTTTTCTTTAGGTTGCTCATGTTATTTCATTTTGAGACAGATGTGGCTCATGAAAGTTTTCATGGGCTATGGTAACTTGAAAACAGAAAAGCTTTCCAACTGATATTTCAAATGAGTCTCCAACCTAATATCTGGTGTTACTAATACCTGGCAGCCCAAAATAAAGAGCAAGGTGGCATAGCTATGTATACAATCAGTTTCCAGGGGAAATGAGAGCCTTAGGCCTAGATACTTGTCTGTTATGGAAGAAGAGGTGGACATATGGGTGAGTGTCTGACAAAGCCAGTTAAATACTGAGCATTCTTATCATGAGTGGAGCTAAGTGATGCAACCTTGCGGGTGGGATCTACAACCCTGCAAACATATTATTATTATGAGACAGGACTCAGAATTTTGAGCGATAATAAGGGGTATTTTTTGCCTTTATATGGAAAACTCATATAGTGCATCTTTAATCGTAGACGCATGTATAGGCTTTGTTGTTGTTGTATAGTCACTCAGTTGTCCATCTCTTTTGCGACCCCATGGACAGTAGCCCTGCCAGGCTCCTCTGTCCATGGGATTTCCCAGGCAAGAATACTAGAGTGGGTGGACATTTTCTTCTCCAGGGAATCTTCCAAACCAAGGGATCAAACCTGCTTCTCCTGCTTGGCAGGTGGATTTATTTTACCACTGAGCCACCAGGATTGAAGTGAAGTGAAGTGAAGTCGCTCAGCTGTGTCCAACTATTTATGACCCGATGGACTGTAGCCCACCAGGCTCCTTGGTCCATGGGATTTTCCAGGCATGAAAACTGGAGTGGGTTGCCATTTCTTTCTCCAGGGGATCTTCTGGACCCAGGGATCGAACCCAGGTCTCCCGCATTGTCGGCAGATGCTTTACCATCTGAGCTACCAGAGAAGCCCCAGGATTAGGCTCAAACAAATCAGTGTGGATATATTTACTGGTTCATATATGTTTCATTTTAGTGGCACTATCTAAAATATTCTTATCTGAAAACTTGACAAGGAAGTGATACTTTCAGAGTTACAGTGATACTTTCTATTTTTTCACACGTCTTATTTTTGAGAAGAAAACTGTGTCGTATATGGAGATACCTCAAAATTATTGGCACCCAAAGATATTTTAATTATAGTAATTTATAAAAATGTAAATGTTTTGGATTATTCAAATTCCATTTTATTTTAACATTTCAGTAGATTATTCTTTGTGATAAATGAATGCTATGGACTAAATTGTGTGTCCTCAAAACTCATACATTGAAACCTTAACCTCCAACATGACTGTATTCAGAGACAGGACTTTTAGGCAGTAATTGAGACTAAATGAGATCATAAAGGGGTTTCCCAGGTGGCTCTGGGGTAATGAATCCGCCTGCCAATGTATGACATTCAAGTTCAGTCCTTGGGTCAGGAAGATCCCCGGGAGAATGACATGGCAGCCCACTCCAGGATTCTTGCCTGGAAAAATCCATAGACAGAGGAGCCTGGTGAGCTACAGTACATGGGGTCGCAAAGAGTCAGACATGACTGAGCAACTGAGCACACATGCAGGAGATCATAGAGACATGAGTTCTAATTTGATAGGACTGGCGGTCTTATACAAAGAGGAAGAAAGAGATCTCTTTCTCTCTCTGCTCTGGAGGACACAGTGAGAAGGCAGCCACTGACACACCAGAAGACAGTGCCCACCAGGAACAGACCTAGACTTCCCAGCCTCCAAAACCATAAGAAAATAAATTTCTGTTGTTTAAGCCCCCAATTCATGGCATTCTGTTTCGTCAGCCCGAGATGACCAATACAGCGAACTGATCAATAAAAATTAGAGTACGTATAAAGACTTACAATGAGAGCCAAAAGTTGTGCTCTGATGCAATGTACTAAAACATTCTAATTTTTATGGTTCTTTGGAAGTGGTTATAATCAAGCCTTTAACACTGTCTTTTCTCCAAGAACAGAACAATAACATATTCGTTCAAAAGGCTTCCTACATTGAATTTGAATATTCTGCCTAGTGTCTGGGCTTCCCAGGTGGTGCTAGCAGTAAAGAACCTGCATGCCAATGCAGGAGACTTAAGAGATGTGGGTTCGATCCCTGGGTAGGGAAGATCTCCTGGTGGAGGGCACGACAACCCACTCCAGTATTCTTGCCTGGAGAATCCCATAGAAAGAGGAGCCTGGTAGGCTATGGTCCATAGGGTTGCAAAGAGTCAGACACAACTGAAGCCTTTAGCATGCACAAACACGTGCCTAGTTTTTACTTGGAGACTGTGGTTGGATGTTGAATCAGACACACTTGTGCCCTGTCTCATTCCCTCTTCGGGTCACCTGTCTCTGAAACCCCTGCTGCTGCCACCTTTTCATCCATGCACGGGCTCTAATGGACATCATGCTGGTCTATTCTGCCTCTCTCATCAGAGCCTGTGCTGTGGGGGTTCTTCTCTCTGATTCCAAGGCTTCCCTGTTGGAGCTGAAACATGTGATAACAAAGGCTGCTCAGAGTCCTTGTACCGTCACCTGGAAGTGTGGGGAAGTTAATGTCTGTTGGGGTAAATCTCAGGAGTTTTGAGAGATGGGAGCTAGCAGATAAACTCTTCTTTATTCGTCTCCCAAATGGGCCATCCTGAGATGTGATGATTCACCCAGCCTCTTGAAAGACTGTCAAAAATATGTGCTGCAGTTTGCTTGGTACCAAGCAGTGGCAGGCTTGGTAATCACACACAGACTGTGCTCAATTCTATGTTATCTCCCTTTTTTCTTCCTCCTACTTTTCTGAGAATTGCCCTCCCTAATAAAGCAATAACACAAGAGCTTTCATCAAGGCTCTGTTTGCTTGAGAATCTGGGCTTTACAAGGATAGCTGTAGAAATAATAAGAAATATTTTTAGATTTTCCTAAATTATTTTGTTCAGTAAATCCTCTATCAAAGGCTACTATAAGCTATAATACCTCCAGTTTAGAGATAAGGAAAATTTAAACTCACAGTTTAAAAGTCACTTATAGTTAGAAAGCCACAAAATGTTTATTAAATGCAAATATTTTTCCAACTAGGAGTTTGAAGCTTAGACATAAACACTGCTTAAAGATCTTTTCCATTTAGGGAAAAAAAAAAAGGAGAAAAGAATTAAACATTTTAAGTCGATTTTTGCCATTAAAAAAGGCAAATATATCTATTATTGGATTTTTAATTAAAATTTAGGGAAAGAGGAAACAAAGGGGGGGAAATGTGCCAATAAACATATAGAGGTACAGATTTTCTAGTTCTTCTTGAATCACTTTTGGCATTTTGTGTTTTTCTAAAAATTTGTCATTTTTGTCTAAGGTATGTAAGCTGTCTCCTTTTTATTTCTGATTTTAGTAATTTGATTCTGTTCTCTTCATTTCTTGATCATTCTAGCAAAGTTTTGTTAATTTTGCTGATCAAAGAACCAATTTTGGCTTCACTGATTTTTCTCTATTGCTTTACTACTCTCTATCTCATTTATTTATGCTCTAACTTTTTAAATGACGTCCTTCCTTTTGCTTGCTTTAGATATAGCTTTCTCTTCTTTTTCCAGTTTTTAAATAGGAAAATTAGATTATTGATTTAAGATTCTTCTTTTTTAATACAGATGTTCACAGCTATAAATTCCCCTGTTAACATTATTTTAGCTGCACCTCATAAGTTTTAGTATTTTGTATTTTTACTTTCACTCATTTTAAAGCATTTTAAACTTTACTTGCTATTTTTTATTTGAACTATTGATTATTTAGACATATTGTTTCATTTCCACATTTTTTTAATTCTTCAAATTTCCCCTTATTGATTTATAATTTAATTCTATTGTGACTGGAGAATGTACTTTGATTATTTCAATTCTTTTACATTTACTGAGGTTTGTTCAATGACTTAGCACATTTTCTATCCTGTAAAATATTTGGTGTGCACTTGAGAAGACTGTGTAGTCTGCTATTGATGGATGGAGTATGCTATAGATATTTGTTCAGTTTGGTTGGTTTATAGTGTTGTCCAGACATCCTGGAATGTGAAGTCAAGTGGGCCTTAGAAAGCATCACTATGAACAAAGCTAGTGGAGGTGATGGAATTCCAGTTGAACTATTTCAAATACTGAAAGATGATGCTGTGAAAGTGATGCACTCAATATGCCAGCAAATTTGGAAACCTCAGCAGTGGCCACAGGACTGGAAAAGCTCAGTTTTCATTCCAGTCCCAAAGAAAGGCAATGCCAAAGCAAGCTCAAACTACTGCACAATTGCACTCATCTCACATGCTAGTAAAGTAATGCTCAAAATTCTCCAAGCCAGGCTTCAGCAATACGTGAACCGTGAACTTCCAGATGTTCAAGCTGGTTTTAGAAAAGGCAGAGGAACCAGAGATAAAATTGCCAATATCCTCTGGATCATGGAAAAAGCAAGAGAGTTCCAGAAAAACATCTATTTCTGCTTTCTTGACTATGCCAAAGCCTTTGACTGTGTGGATCACAATAAACTGGAAAATTCTGAAAGAGATGGGAATACCAGACCACCTGACCTGCCTCTTGAGAAATCTGTATGCAGGTCAGGAAGCAACAGTTAGAACTGGACATGGAACAACAGACTGGTTCCAAATAGGAAAAGGAGTACGTCAAAGCTGTATATTATCACCCTGCTTATTTAACTTATATGCAGAGTACATCATGAGAAACGCTGGACTGGAAGAAACACAAGCTGGAATCAAGATTGCTGGGAGAAATATCAATAACCTCAGATATGCAGATGACACCACCCTTATGGCAGAAAGAGAAGAGGAACTCAAAAGCCTCTGGATAAAAGTGAAAGTGGAGAGTGAAAAAGTTGGCTTAAAGCTCAACATTCAGAAAACAAAAATCGTGGCATCTGGTCCCACCACTTCATGGAAATAGGTGGGGAAACAGTGGAAACAGTGTCAGACTTTCTTTTGGGGGGCTCCAAAATCACTGCAGATGGTGACTGCAGCCATGAAATTAAAAGACGCTTACTCCTTGGAAGGAAAGTTATGACCAACCTAGATAGCATATTCAAAAGCAGAGACATTACTTTGCCAGCAAAGGTTTGTCCAATCAAGGCTATGGTTTTTCCAGTGGTCATGTATGGATGTGAGAGTTGGACTGTGAAGAAGGCTGAGCACCGAAGAATTGATGCTTTTGAACTGTGGTGTTGGAGAAGACTCTTCAGAGTCCCTTGGACTGCAAGGAGAGCCAACCAGTCCATTCTGAAGGAGATCAGCCCTGGGATTTCCTTGGAAGGACTGATGCTAAAGCTGAAACTCCAGTACTTTGGCCACCTCATGCGAAGAGTTGACTCATTGGAAAAGACTCTGATGCAGGGAGGGATTGGGGGCAGGAGGAGAAGGGGACGACAGAGGATGAGATGGCTGGATGGCATCACTGACTCGATGGACGTGAGTCTGAGTGAACTCCGGGAGTTGGTGATGGACAGGGAGGCCTGGCGTGCTGCGATTCATGGGGTCTCGAAGAGTCGGACACGACTGAGCGACTGAACTGAACTGAACTGTAGTCTTCTATTTCTTTGCTGATCTCCCCCTTAGTTGTTCCATTCACTTTTTGAAAGTGAGATACTGAATTCTGTCTATTTCTTCCTTCATTTCTATTAAGAGGTTTTGCTTCTGGTTACTGTTTGTATGGTATTTTTCTTTCATCTTTTAAACTTTCAATCTATTCATGTCTTTGAATCTGAAGTGTGTTTCTTATAGACAGAATATGCTGCTGTTGCTGTTCAGTTGCTCAGTCATGTCCAGCTCTTTGCGACCCCAGGGACTGCAGCACGCCAGGCTTCCCCGTCCTTCACTATCCCCCAGAGTTTTCTCAGATTCATGTATACTTAGGTGGTGGTGTCATCCAACCATCTCTTCTTCTCCTCCTGCCCTCAGTCTTTCCCAGTATCAAGGTCTTTTCCAATGAGTCTGCTCTTTGCATCAGGTGGCCAAATTACTGGACCTTCAGCCTCAGCATCCGTCCTTCCAATGAATATTCAGGGTTGACTTCTTTTAGGATTGACTGGTTTGATCTCCTTGCAGTCTAAGGGACTCTTAAGAGTCTTTTCAGCACTATAATTTGAAAGCACTAATTCTTAGGTGCTCAGGCTTTTCTATGGTCCAACTCTTACATGACTACTGGAAAAACCATAGCTTTTGATCTTTGTCGGCAAAGTGACGTCTTTGCTTTTTAACATGCTGCCTGGGTTCGTCATATCTTTCCTTCCAAGGAGCAAGTATATGCCCTTCTAAATTCTCAGCAATATATCAGAGCTTTCCAAAAACCCCTATGAACATCTCATTAATATATCTTCCTTTTATAATTTTTCCAGGCTTTTGTTTGCCACAATTACTAATGTAGGCATCTGTGATATTAATTTCTACTGATTGTTTTCAACAAATGACCTGGAGGTAGGACTTTTGAGCTCTAAATCAGGTCAAATAATGACAGTGACCTGTGAACAGAGATTTTCTAAGAAGCTTTGAGACAAATCAAATAATATTGATGCTTTAAGGATGAGACTATATGAGAAGATCCAGACTTGGTCTGCCTCCGTCTTGGCTCCAAGTCTGTTAGTTTTCAAGGCTGCTTGAGAACTGGGGAGCGAGCAGGGAATAAGTGTAGGTCAAGTTAAATAGCCATAAATCTTGTTCTTACTGAGGTTCAGCAGCTTTTCTTGAATAAATGCATCTCAGATTGTTGTAAAACTGGTGAATTTCTAGAGCTCTGAAAAATTGACTTAGAAATTTCTTATCTGTTTTCATTCTCCTTTTTTTTTTTTCAGGTATAGGAGGGACTATTTTCATTCTTTTTTTAGAGTAGATTTATGGAAGTTCTCACTCTGATATCCTAAAAGCTCCAAGTCCCTTTATTGGCTCCTATTTTTACCTTACTCTCCAATATTTCAATGAGACTGTTCTTTCATATGGATATTAGTCTTGGAATTGTTCTGAACCATTCCAAACTAGGTAATAAATATATTGCAAAATATTTTCAAAGCAAAATTATTAACAAATGTCTGTACAAATCAGCATTTTCTTTAATTGGTTCAATATCCTCACTCCTTTTCTTCAATCAGTTGTTCTTTGGATTTGGGGAATGGTAGAATCTTTGAAAAAATGTAATGAATGGTATGGACTTTCACTCCCAATATATACATGTGAGTACAAAAATACATACTTTTTATAATGTGTTTATGGTCCTGAATCCCTAAAATATCTCTGGAACACAGATTAAGAATTTCTCTCAGTGTTTTATGCTACATTTGTTTATAAACATTATTTGTATATTTTCTACCATCTTTGTCTCTGAAAAAGTTTCTCACTGGTAGTAAACACAAAAGATGAAATCAACATTCACTGAGTGCCAATTAAATGTCAGTCATCATGTTATATAAAATGATTTGTTCATATTAGGTGTCTAATTATATTTTGCATAAACACTACTTTACTTATATTATTTCAGCCTCCCTGTTTCCTTAACTTTTGATAGAGAAATACTGCCCTAAATAAAAAAACTAGTATAGTTTGATAATATGTTATACTCAAGAAACAGCAGAGTGGGTGGAGGGACAAAGATAAAAAAACTACTGATGATATTGAGGAGAGATTCAAAATAAACTTTGGGAAACTTTAGAAATCTCTCAGTTTCCACCACTCCTAAGATCTGCCTCTCCAAAAGTTCTTCCAGTATGAAACAATATAAAACAACTCATGAAAACGTGCTGTTGGAAACCTCATTTGTGATGCCAGTCTCAGGGCCCAAATTCCTTTCTTCTCCTGTCTTATTGTGGGTCTCTCACAAGACAATTTGCCATCACCATGCTAGCATTAATGGTCCAAGACAGCAAAGCCTATGTTCAACTCTCTTTGATCCCTGGGTGGAGAAGAAACTCTGGAGGAAGACATAGCAACCCACTCCAGTATTCTTGTCTGGAGAATCTCCATGCACAGGGAGCCTGAGGGAATGGGGGTGGGGGTTCATGATCCATAGGGTCACAAAGAGTCAGACGTGACTGAAGTGACTTAGCACCCACACATATGCTAAGAAGGCAGAAAACATTCTTAGTACGTCCCAGTGAGTGATACATTAGGAGCACACACCACCACTAATATACCACAAATACCTGGGATACAGAAGAATTAAATTAGTGAACACAATATATTTTAGAGGAGTCATAATTTAAGAATTTTTACAAAGTGAAACTTCTTTAAAAGATAATTTTTAATTTCCAAAAAATAAAAATCCTGCACACATATGGAATATAATTACAAACACACACATACATGCAATAAATGGCTGATTAAGTGAATGCTAAGGAATCTCATTTTCATGTAATCAGTAGTTAAAATCAAAATGTGAGTTTGAGATTTTGCTAGCTATTTTAACATTTACTGATTACTTATTGGTTGCAAAGTATTACAACTTTTACAAGATATAAGTATGTTGCTAACTATAAATATCAATATAATATGTGCTCATTGCAGAAAATTTGGAAAATCATTCTCTCACCAACTTGAAAAAGTGAATGTAAATAGTTTGGTGAAAATCCTTCCATATTATTATCTGTTTTATAGTTATTGAAGCACATTTAGCAATACATCATGAACATTTTTTATGTTGCTGGAATTTTATGCAATATTAATGTTCTTGCTTACAAAGTATAAATATGTCTTAACTTATAATCTCTGGTTGGAAATTTAGGCTGCTTAATTTTGCTAATATCTTAAGTACTGTTGCAATGAATATTCTTCATATGTATCATTTTAGTCATCTTTGACAAAGGTTTTGTATCATCTTTTATTAATCCCTTAGGATAGATTTTTAAGTAGGATTACTGGGTTAAATATATTCACATTTGCAAGCCTTTGGATTTTTTATGTCACTTGCTCTTGAGAAGTTTATAGTTTTCCTGTATCACTCTAACAAAGAGAATTATAATTTTTGTGCAAAAAAAGATAAATCCTTGTAAATTTTTACAATATTTATTAATATTTTTCATGGCTCTTAGACACTTTTAATTTGTTTTGGAGTCACTCATTAATTCCTTTGCCTACTTTTCTACTGAAATATTCATCTTAAAATCCTTAATATGTTAAAAGCATCAGGAACATAAAAAATTAGGATACCTGTGATGCCTACATAGTGAATGATCCTTTCCCCTTAATTTTTCTTGGTTTTTAATTTTATTTATAATGAAATTTGACATACAGAGGGTTAAATTTGTATGCCTATAGAATTACATTTTGAGAAGTCTTCCACATGGTATAATCAAATTACTGTTCACATATTTTTTGAAAATTATTTTACAGTTTTAATTTGAATACAAGTCTTTAGTTATTTTGTAATTTATTGTGGTTTTTAATTTTTTTTTTCATTGAATTGATTATGACAGACTTGAAACTGCCATTAAGAGTTGTTTACTACCTTTTTTTGTTACTCATGATGTGCATGTGTGTTCTAAGTCGCTTCAGTCGTGTCCAACTCTTTGAGACTCTATGGATTGTAGCCTACCAGTCTCACAGTATTCAAGAACATTCTTCCCTCTTCTTTTTAACCATCAGACTTCTAGCAGTTTTTTAGCTCCCTGCTTTGAGGTAAGGTTTTCCTCAGTCATGGTACACGAGTGGTTTGTACCGCTTACTTACTATCTTGTTGCAGTGCTTCTTGTTATCTTGTGCTGTAATTTGATTCCTGCTCTTTAAATGTTTCTTTATAAATGTTTTTGTTGGAGATATGATACCAAAGGCTGTGCATATCTGCATTCTTGAGGAGCCTAGAAAATTGCTATCTTAAAATGGATGTTCAGAAAATATGTATTGACTTAATTTAGCTGTGATGAAGAAATGAATCATCACAACTTCCTTCTCCTGCTTTCAGGAATAGCATGTACCTTTGTGTGTATTTATGGAGTGGAGTTATTTCATTATCTCCTTCACTCAATTTTGTCACTAGTGAGTAACTTTGCATTTTTCCCTTGACCTTCTTAATTTTTTAATTATAAAATCTTTGGCTAATTTGAAATAAATATAAGATACATAAACGAAATATTCAAATATTCAGGCACTACCTGAAACAAGTCGGTAGTTTGATTATCTGATCTAACTTTGACATTTATTAATTTATACCATCTCCTGCTTAGTTTTTTGGTCACCAGACAGTTATATTTAGAATCTACACACACACAAACATACATGTGCACATTTCAACAGGTAAAAAGGTAACATTTCAGTCAACAAACTTAAGAATTTTTCTCTATTAGTATGAATTAGGTGCTATCTTAATTATATGACCCATATATTTCTTAACAAAAGGATCTTTGGGTACAATTTTTGTCTTAAAATCTTCATTGAAATTCCTATAAATATTATACTAAATATTTTTACATATAAGAAAAATGGGACTTTCAAGTTTCACCTATGCTTTTCAAAAAACAGCATTCTTAGAGTAAAAATATAGATAGCAGAATGAAGTATATATAAATTAAATAAAATATAAATTTAGTATAGAATATAAATTAAAATGTTTACTTAGAGTCTATCAATCATTTTAATTCTTCCCCCTCCCTCTGTTAAGGATACTGGATACTACTGGTAACTTATCTGTGAAATGCTATTCTATGATCTCAGAAAAACATGAATGACAACCTTCTTAGTAAAGAGTAGGCTACGAACTAGCAGTCTGAAGTATCAATATTTTGGCACTCTAATCAGACATAATTTATCTTTAAGAAATACCACATGGAAACATCACAAAAAGAAAAGAAGAAAAATTACAACTCAAAACAGCATGCAAAAGTTTTGCGAGGTATTTGTCACCTAATAACTGACTTTGCTTTGAGGATGCACCTGATGTTTTCACTGATACCTGGCACTATGGAGCACCTGGCTCTTTCTGGCACTCCTCACTTACGAAAGTGATTTTACAGATGTACTTAAATGTAGTTTTACATATTCTATCAACTAGCTATGAGTTACTTGAAAGTAGCAACTGTGTGTGTAAGCAGCTCTTGCCCAAACACCTGCTTGGTTGAGATCCAGGATTAATGCTATTCCTAAGATATTTAGTCATTGCCACCATTTGGCATGGCAACCCACTCCAGTATTCCCGTCTGGAGAATCCCCATGGACAGAGAAGCCTGGCAGGCTACAGTCCATGAGGTCACAAAGAATCAGACATGACTGAGCAGCTAAGCATACACAGCACATCCAGTCACAAGCACTTACCCTTCTTAGCTTTCAGTGGCAAGTATTGGATGCATACTGATCCATCTCCAAATTTTGGTTCTGCCTTTCTTATGATAAAAGCATGCATTTTTAAGCAACCTACTGGGTTGAAGAGGATGTTCTTTGTTAATGGAATGGAGAAAAAGACACTGTCTTATTTGATTGATTTTTTAAAATAGGATATGTCAGAGGTATAAAAAGATGCTTTATACATGCAAAGGATATTCCACAGTGAAGTTTCTGTAGCCACAGAAAAATTTAGAAAACTTTAGGCTAGGTCTGTATGAAACAAATATTTCAAAATCTTTTGTGTTGTGGGTTTGCGTGCTAAGTTGCTTCAGTTGTGTCTGACTCTTTGCAATCTTATGGATTGTAGCCTGTCAGGCTCCTCTGTTCATGGGATTCTGCAGACAAGAATACTGGAGTGGGTTGCCATTTCCTTGAAACAAGTATTTCAAAATCTTCTGTGTTGTGGGTTTAAATAATGCTGTTTATTGGTAGTCGTACATAGCCTATAATAAACAAGAATCACAAAAAACTGATTCATTTTATTGATCTTGTTGCTACCACTGTAGACACCAGTTCATATTACTACCTTTAGATTCCTTTGGAGGCAGTGTAACTCCAATACTTTGGCCACCTGATGCGAAGAGCTGACTCACTGGAAAAGATCCTGATGCTGGGAAAGATTGAAGGCTAAAGGAGAAGAGGGCGGCAGAGGATGAGACGGTTAGATAGTATCACAGACTCAATGGACGTGAATTTGAGCAAACTCTGGGAAGCAGTGATGGTCAGGGAAGCCTGGCATGCTGTAGTTCATGGGGTCTCAAGGAGTCAGACACAACTTAGTGGCTGAACAACAACATAGCTTCCCAGGTGGTGCTAGTGGTAAAGAATCTGCCTGTCAATGCATGAGACACAAGAGACGTGGGTTCAATCCCTGAATTGGGAAAATCCCCTGGAGAAGGAAATGGCAGCCCACTCCAGTATTCCTGCCTAGAAAATTCCATGGACAGAGGAGCCTGGTGAGCTGCAGTCCATGGCCCACAAAGTGTCAGACGTGACTCGGCGACTGAGCACATTAGTAGTTAAATAGTCTGCTCTACTGCTTATTAACTGGGTGATCTGCCTCACTGTTCCGCAGCTTCTTCATCTGTAAAATGAGAATAATAATAAAGATCTATTTGAGGAGTTAAAACCATACTTTTTGAGTTGAAGTAAAGAAAACAAAAGAAACAGTCAAGAAGCTGTGAGAAGGGATAGAAAGTCAAATTCCTATAAGCAGCACAGGGATCAACACAAGTAGAGATAGGAAAGGCACCATGAGTCTAATTCTTTTATTTTCCCCCTGATTTCCTTTCAATCTTACTCTGGGAACTCTGTTTTCTTAACTTCTCTCTCAACTTTGTCTCAGACTCCAACTCTGCTGATATCTTTCCATTTCCTTTCCCCAAAGGATAAAAATGAGCAGTTACAGCTTGACGTACGCAGTAGCCAAAATCAGGGTTTGGTAGCATCAACTAAAAAAATAGTCACAACCTAAAAGTTGAGAGTTATGATTTATTCTGTGGGAATCTTTAGAACTTCAAACTTGGTAGGCAGCATCCTCAAGTAGCCTCAAGTGCTCCTTGAAGGGAGTGGGGTGGGGAGGAGGAGAGGTACAGAGTCAGGTTATATAGAAGCTTGCAACAAAGGGGGGGTAGTCTGAACACCAAAAGTATTTTTGTGAATTAAAGAAAATCAGGTAACTCAAGTTAAGGAATTTAGTGCTTTTCTATATATGGGAAGATGCAAGAGTCTGGGCTCACTGAAATCATTCCTTTCATGTGCATCTCGGCTATCTGGGGTCAGTATTCTGCAATTTTTTATATCCTGAGTTCTTCAGGGTTCCCTGTAGGGAGTGACTACAGCCTGATGGTTGCCACATGGCTCAGGTATTCTTCTTTCTGAGTGCCCTAGAGGGCTGGAATCACTGATGACTGTGATATCCTTGTTTACTGATATAGCAAGAAATATACCGTTTCTCAGTAGCAAGCTCATTACTTGCCATTTTCCATAAGGAAGGCTTTTTACTTTCTGTAGCAGCCATGGAAGTTTGAGTGAGTGGGGATACTATTTAGCAAATGCAGCCTGTATGGTTGTGTCTTGTCTGGTGGAACTTGTGCTCATGACGGTGAGCCCGAAGTGACCCTCATCATCCAAGGATTTGCTCACCTACTCAAAGCTATTCTGGATTGTATCTAATTTAGCTTAATACATTTTCCTTAAAGGGCCTTTTCCTTTAATAGAAATGTATTATTTGGATTAAAATACAACTTCCAGGTGCTCCAAGTTACATACCATAAAGTCTTGCTATTTTAGAAGATAGATATTAAAATAGATTTTCAGCTATTATAAAACTACTCCCCTCTCCCCCAGAGGCAAAAGAAAAACCAGGTGGCAATGAGCAAATTTTTGAATCCCAGAGGACCTGAACATGTTTCAAACAGTACTATTCAAAAGTCTGAATCACTTCTATTTTGTATTACACTTTTGTTTGAAACTCACAAAAACTGAACAGTCATGTGGACTGGTCAGATTTCTGGTGGGACTTTAGGGGCCGGGGGTGGGATGGAAGAAGGGAGAGAGCCAGGCATCTAGAATATAAGATTCCTCAGGACTGCCATTAATGGTAAGAGGCCCTGCCTAGTGAAGAAGAAGCAGTATAGTCAAAACCAGATTCTAAGTTCTTGATAAAGATAGAAGTCAATAGTCAAAGCCATAGAAGTGAGGAAGAGCAAGGACAAAGTTGCTCTTTGACAATCTAGAGGGGTGGGAAAGTCTGGAAGGTGGAAGGGAGGCTTAAGAAGGAGGGGACATATGTATACCTATGCCTGATTCATGTTGATGTATGGCAGAAACCAACATGATATTTTAAAGTAATTACCCTCCAATTAAAAATAAAAGAAAACTTGAAAAATAAATAAGTAAAAAGAAAAATAAGTCAAATTCAGGAAAAAAAAAAAAAGACTAGGTCAGAATGCAGTGTTAATAGATTTAGCTATCAACCCATTTCAAAAATGACCTTGTTTCTGGATTCCAGGCCAGAAGTCTCTACCTGCAATGAAGTAGCAGTAAAATAGCAAAATTTGGTTGATCAGTTTCTTTAAAGGGCATGTTCCTACTGTTCAATTAATGTGACCAATGATTCTAGGATTCAAGGGTATGGCTCAGAAATATCAGGGTGTCTCTCTCTGTTGCAGAATAAAATTACTCGGTCTTTTTTTCTTCAGCCAGATGTGTACAAATGCTGCAAAAATTCAAGCTAAGTTTGGGGGCAGGTATCTGCATTGTTGTTAAGACTTGGTAAGTCCTACAAATCATCCCACCTCCGCCCTGTCATCAAGGATAACTCCTCTGCAAGTTTAATTACAGTCAAGAGCTTGGATTGCTGGGCTGGTATGTGGAATGTGCTTCTCTTCTAATACAGGGGCTCCTTGTCACAACACTGCTTTGACCTGCCATGATACAGTAATAGGAAACCCTGTAATTACCATGAAATAGACAGAAAGCTGATAAATGAGGTTTTGGATTAAAGCATTTAGGAACCCACAGAAATCAATTATGGTAAACATTACCAGAAAATCCACCTGACACTCCTTTGAGGGTTTTTATTATAGTGATTTATTTGTAGAGAGAAGCCAAGAAAACACTTTTTCCACCTAGGAAATGTACCAATTCTGTAATAATGAATATTCACAAAGGTACTAATAACCTCTCTATTTTACATATGCTTAGAGGTTTATCTTATCTGCTGGCACGTGTGTCTTGTTGCACTCTTTGTTCTCCAGAGTGAAGCCTCAAAAATGTCTTATATGTCATAGTCCCAGATCCTCCTGTGATTTTTATGTTGACCGTATTTTTTCTTCTGTATTGTGCAAAGGGAAATGATCAGTGCTTGCCAGAATCATGAAAATGTAGATTTAAAAAGGGATTCATACTTAATCATCCAGTCTTGTCCAACTCTTTGCAACCCCATGGACTGTGGCCTACCAGGCTCCTCTGTCCATGGGATTTTTTTAGGCAAGGATAATGGAGTGGGTTGCCATTTCCTCCTAACAGGGATCTTCCCCACCCAGGGATCTAGTCCACGTCTCCTGTGCCTCCTGCATTGCAGGTGGATTCTTTACCCATTGAGCCATTGGGGAAGCCATTAACAAGTGAGGTATAAGTTAAATATTTAGTTCTCCACTATAATTTCATTTTACTGCATGCTGTATCATTGATTTATGTATTGCATATTTGCTAATATTTTCATGTACATAAAATTCTGATGCCACCAAGTACTGATGAATTTACAAATTCCATCATAAAAGAATCTCTTGGAGTTTTAGTATTACTGGTAATAATGTCAGTGCAAATCTTTCAACCTCTGTGTAATGAAACTTTAAATGAATAGTGATGGCATTAAAGTGAAAGTCTCTTAGTTGTGTCCAACTCTTTGTGACCCCATGGACTATACAGTCCATGGAATCCTCTAGGCCAGCATACTGGAGTCGGTTGCCTTTCCCTTCTCCAGGGGATCTTCCCAACCCAGGGATCAAACCCAGGTCTCCCAAATCATGGACAGATTCTTTACCAGCTGAGCCACAAGAGAAGCCTCAAAGAGCCATAAGTCCACCACAATTATTTTTTGTCGTGTCAAACTAAGGTTTTAATTCATGAATGCTTTTACTAATGTAGTGTGAGTCACATTCTTTTTCTGTTAATCAGATTGAACTACTGGCATATTTAGTTCCTTGTCAAATAGATTTTGTGTTTTTTAATTTACCCTTGCTGCTCTCTTGCTGTTAAGTCACACCTTCTTCACCTTGTGTTTGCTCGCTTGATTTCCTGGACTCAAGTACAAGAGTTATATTTATCCTTGATAACTTTCATCTCTTTCTCAGCCTATGCTGCTTAGTCGCTTCAGTCATGTCCAACTCTGTGCGACCCCATAGACGGCAGCCCACCAGGCTCCCCCGTCCCTAGGATTCTCCAGGCAAGAACACTGGAGTGGGTTGCCATTTCCTTCTCCAGCCTATAGCTCCAGCCTATTCAACTTTAAACTCAGATTCTGTCACCCAACACATTCATTATCTTTTAAATCTAGGCAAGTTGAAGGAGGTGTATTTACTTTGTAGCCCAGCCAGTGTTACACAGCTGTTCTTCGAAAAATAGACCATGATTAAACACCATGTGGAAGAGAGGTAATTACTTTCTTTTGTCCCTAGAGAAGATGATTTTGAAGTCTTTACAAAACTAAGATATTGAGGAGCTCAAGGAATTAATATTCTAAATATTTACTTTCATTCTATATTCACTTTAAACTTCATTCCATACAGAAACTGAGCTTGGATTTATTTTGTTAAGTGGATGACAATTTTCATCCCAAGACATACTCAAGGTCAGCATAGAAATTAAATTTCTACCATCTTGAATTTACAGCTTAGTCTTTCTTGTAAATTTCATTTCAATCACATTTTGCAAGGTTTCTCAAGATTAATTTGTATACTTTAGAAAACTCAAGTAATAATGAAAATATATATAATGTTTTAAAAATGTTTCAATTAAAAATGTTTTAGTGAATAGGTTTAACTTTTCCAATTTGGAATTAGAAAATTCTGTGTGCATTAGTCTATAATAATGAAAATGCTTAACTCAGATTTATACTTTTAAAAAGTATCATGTAATTTATTAGTATCTGTGGAATATGCATGTCAAATTTCATTTATTTGGAACTAGACTTTATATTATAGTTTAAATTACTTCTAAATTAAGAAATTATTCCTTTTGTTGTATTGGTTCCTGTTTTACTGGACCCAGTTCCTAAGTCCCAATTCATTTTCTGGTAAACTCTAAAACTTTGTAAACTATATCATAGAAGAAAGGGCATATGATAATAAGATACATTAACCTGAGGAAATGCTCTGTAAATATCAAGTATTTTCTATTTGCTGTTTGCTTTATAAAGGCCTGACCTATTCAAAGTAAATCTAAGAAAATATTTAGATAAAATGTACTTAGAAACATTTAAGAATAGATGAACTTCAAAGCAATTTTTAAAATTTTTAATTGGAGGATAACTGATTTACAATATTGTGTTAGTTTCTGCCGTACAACAATGCAAATCAGCCATAACTATATATATATATATATATATATATCCCCTCCCACTTGGGCCTCTCTCCCACCCCCGACCCCGATCCTACACATCTAGGTGGTCACAGAGCACTGAGCTGAGCTCCTGTGCTATATATACAGCAGCTTCCTACTAGCTAGCTATTTTACACATGGTAGTGTATAATGTCAATGCTATAGGTGAACTTCTAAACTGGAATTATACTTTATATGTGAAATAAAACTAGTGGATTGGCCAAAAAGGTTGTTTGGGTTTGTCCTCAAGATGTTACAGAAAAACCCCAAATAACTTTTTAGCCAACTTAGTACATGTGACACCATTGTACAAAACCTGACATTTAGCTCTGATGAATGAGGCTGAAAATGTTTCACGTGGACTCAGTATCCTAATCCATATGTACTGTCCACAACCAGGGTTGCACTTCATTTTTACTGTTTTCTCAGTAGCTGATGGCTTTCACAGTTCATGGTGAACCTGGGGTCTTCAGTGATTTTCAGAGATTATTCAGAAGCTTGGAGAACGGGATGCAACGGCAGTGTGTGTTCCAGTAACAGAAACACAGAAAGTCCTTATAAATGGGGTCAATGGGAGAGTTTGTGTTCATAGGTTATGCTTGTTCCAGAAGAGTATGGTATAAGAGTAGGAATAATGAAGGGATAGTTAATCTCTTCTACACACAAATTTGATTTAATGTTGACTATTAGGAGCAGTATAGTGTAACACAGAATCTACATGGTGACAGAATTTCAAAGTTGATTTTTTTTTTAACATTCACCAAACATCACAACTAATTTAATGTTTTAACTCATTGATTCCTTTAGTCATTTGTGTTCTTCAACAAAACCAGATGCACTACTAGATAATGCAATTCATTTTTTTGACAGATCAAAATAGCCTTTTATTATTGTGGTAGAGGCTAGGTTCTTTAGCAGAACAATTTGTTAATGAACCTTGACCAAATAAGCACCATTCTTCTGCTATCCTGAGTTTCTTAAGCAAGTCATTCCTGAACTATTTATTAAATATTTATCATATATATTCTTTTATTGGTATATGTTTTTAGTAGCTAACTATATGTTACAAGTTAAAAAGTATATAGACTGTTTAAATTCTGGTGGTTAATAACGCATTAATTTTTTGTTATTTTTCCTGCATACTATGTTTGGACAGTTATTGAAACAGGACATTTTACAATTTTTATTTATCATGTGTGTTCATTACTATTATACATTATTTGTGTTTTTTTGATAATAGATGCACGTGGATGGAGGAGCCTGGCGGGCTATAGTCCATGGGGTCACAAAGTGTCGGATACGACTGAGCATACAACACACACCAAGGAGGGAAAGGCTGGGGGGAGAAGGATAAACTGTGGGATTGGGATTGACACAGACACACTACTACACATAAAATAGATAACTAGTAAGAACCTACTGTATAGCACAGGGGACGCTACTCAACACTCTGTAATGACCTAGATGGGAAACGAATCTAAAAAAGAGTGGATATATGTATATGAATAACACGCACTTTGGTGTACAGCAGAAACTAACACAACATTACAAACTAAATCGTCTAAATTCCAATAAAAAGTAATTTTAAATATAAATAAGTAAATACATTTTAAAGGCAAAACTCCCCACAATTTGCTTCTAGTGGTCTTTGAGATCATGTACTGTTTCTTTAAGAAATTGCTGGTTGGATCTAGAAAACACACGATGTCTTTGTAACTCACGTATATCCTACTTGTTTTGGTGTGTAGCCCAATATCAACTCAGGTTTTATTTTACAGAATTAGACCAAATTCTGGGATGCACCTAAAATTCAACTTTGAGTGCAGAAATGTGTAAACTGTACACAGCATTTTGATCTATGCCATAAAATGTATGAGAGTAAATGAAAGTGATGTAAAAATGCCAAGAGTCTTTTGGAAGCTTCATGCAAACTGAGCATAAAGTCTCTAGCAGATGTAACTAACACTGAACAGAAGTTCTTGCAGTGGCAAACTTTCCATGTTGGCCTGGGATTCGTACCTGCCACTGCCAATTTCTGTTCACATTTTATCAGCAACATCTGTGACCTGAACTAACAGGTAAAAGACACAATGAAGTGAGGAAGAAAGCACACAGATCAACAGATGGGAAACCTGGATTTTTGTTCTACCTTTGCTTTAACTGCTGGGAGGACGTGGACCAAATCATTTAGCATCAAGCTTCTTTCACTTATGCAACTTGGATTACAGATTACCTAAACCCTCAACGTCTGACTGAGCAGAATTGACTATCTGCAGCAGGAAGACCCTGATGCTGGGAAAAATTGAAGGCAGAAGAAGAAGAGGGCCACAGAGGATGGGATGGTTGGATGGTACCACTGATTCAATGGACATGAACTTGGGCAAACCCTGGGAGATGGTGAGGAACAGGGAAGCCTGGTGTGCTGCAGACCATGGGATTGCAAAGAGTCAGACACAGCTTGGCGATGGAGCAACAACAACAGCAGGAAGAAATCCAGGTTCATGGTTTAAGGACTGTCTGAAATATAGGGAGACTTGGGGGGAGCAGGTAGTTGTAGAGGTGAAACTGAATAACTGTCTCTAACAAGAGCAGAGACGTTGGAGTCAAGAATGGATGCATTGTCTTAACTGAGAAATTTCTATGACTGTTCACTTCCCTTTCCACAGAATCAACCCACAAGGAACATCTGCTCATCTGAAAATATTTTCTTAATGTTCATTTCTATTTCGTTGAAACCATTCAGCATACTGAAATGAATCAGTCAAGTCACTGCACATGCCATGCAGGGGGTGAAGGCAGGATGAGCAGGAGAACTCCCTTGAGCGCAAGCTGAAACAACCCCCACCCCCACCCCCAGCCATCAACTGTTGACGGTAGCAGTCAGAATACGTTGGCATGCAGTAATTAGAGATGGAGAGGCACCATTTCAACTAGCATGTTCTATTATTAGTGTATTTCAGCGGCAGAGCTGCTAAGAGAACAAAGGCAATAGCTTGTCTGCTTATAGTGAATTACTTGAGACAGCAGGTCCTGTTTATACTTCGCACGGGCCTAGCGTTCACGCCACGTGTGCTGCACAAAACTGCTGTCACCAAGGTGACAGCCACCCCCACAGTGACCACATAGGGGGATTAAACAGTAGAATGAAGGCAACAGGGAAGCTGAAAACAGCACTTATCCAACAGCCTTGACCATGACTTGTGAAACGTCTCTAACCAAAACCATACCCTCTACCTGTCTAACACTGTACAGAAAAAAATAAATAAAAAGAACAAAAGAAAATGGATAATTAAAAAATAATCATAGAGGAAAGACATACAAAGGAAAAAAATGACATTTTGAGCAACCACTGGATTTAGGATTTAAATACAGATTATTCTATTACATACTTAGAGAAGAATGAAATGGTTTTCAGAGAGATTTTAAATACTTTGCTCGGGATTACAAAGAAGATAAAACATGTTGTTTGATGTAAAACCTAGTGAACGTTCTGCTATACCATCCAGCAAAAGAAGAGAGAGGAGCAAGAAGAGAATAGTGTCTCAAAGAATGAAGTGCTGCTTCATTTGCAGTTAAGAGAATTGAATAAGCATAAATGTTTAGAGGTGAGTGAACTTGAGGGCCCAGGAGTACCCATTTTTCCCTGTATGGGCTACTACGTATCATCAGAATCACAAAAGTCAGCAAATATGAATTATACTTTTCTTCATTATTAATAGAGCACCCAGGATCAAAATTAAATTTGGAGTTACTTTGCAAAGAACAGAAAGGAAATTGGAAAAAAAAAATTTGATTATTACCAGTGCCTCTAGAAAATTCACATATTTGGGACATTTCTTTCTCCAAGACAAAGTCACATGCATGAAACATTATTCTGGGTAAAACTCGATATAAAATGGTTTTTGTGTACCACCATTTCTCAATATGTTAAGTTGATTTCATGTTAATTTCCTTTGGCTGAATAGAATTTAGAATTTTAATTTTATTTTCATCACTATTAACATCTATAAAATTTTCACACCCAAAAAAACAAAAGGCTACTTATTAATTCAATGAGTCTCTGAGCAACATTTTCGCCTATAACAATATCAGGCAAGGCTCCAGTCACAACTTACGCCTGTCATTTTCTGTAATTAAAAGTACACAGTCATATTTATGCATTCTGCCTCCTAGCAGCTGCAGTTAGATTAACTGTGAACAAAGAAAACATTTTGACACAGTTAATTATATGGCAGTTCTCCTTTGCTAGCAAATACCAGCTACCTCCTCAAATGAATAAAAGCTTTTTTTTTCTTTTATATAATACAAATAGCCACAGAAAACTTCAGGGTCCATTTACAAGGAGTTTTCAACCTAACACTTCAGTCTAATAAGTATTAAACCTTCTATTAACTTTTAGTGAAGCTACATGATTTTCAGATTTAAAAGAGCTGACCAAAATGTTCTTTTGTCTGGCAAGATTTCAAGTGTGATTTTTTTTTTTTTTTAACTTCAGATGAAGAAAACTATGAGAATAGGATTTTTAAAAATTTTATTATTGGAGAATAATTGCTTTACAATGTCATGTTAGATTCCACTCTAAAACATGAATCAGCTATATGTATACATCTATCTCCTCCTTTTTGAGCCTACATGCCTCCCCATCCCACACCTTTAGGTCATCTCAGAGCACTGAGCTGAGCTCTCTGTGTTATACAGCAGGTTCCCACTAGCTATCTATTTTACACATTGTAGTGTATATATGTGGAGAAGGCAATGGCACCCCACTTCAGTGTTCTTGCCTGGAAAAATCCCAGGGCGAGCCTGTTGGGCTGCCATCTATGGGGTCGCACAGAGTCGGACACGACTGAAGTGACTTAGCAGCAGCAGTGTATATATGACAATGCCACTCTCAAATCTCTGACTGATTTGCAGTCAATCAGAGATTACAAATAAATACCTACATTTCTTGTCCTGGATGTGAGGGCAACGCTGCTTCTCAGGAGAAGACTTAACAGACACTATATGTGCATACTGATGTGTTTCCTTAATAGTGGGAACTAAAATTACCCAGAAAGCACTGGGCTGTTGCTGAGCAGAAAAGGGAGAGTCCTAGCCCAGTTATCTGCCCAAGACCATGAATGAACATGGAAATCAGTGGGAAAGGAGAGCACAGTTCTAACTTCTGTGAAACCCAAACCGAACTATGACTATTGATGGAAGAGGTCATTTCTGGTCACTATTCTCAGTCCTTTGGAGGAGAAGAGAGTTGGGAGTGAAGCAGTGAGAACTATAGAATGATACTCAACCCAGCCTACAAAAGATTCATTTCGGGTGAGAGCCCTGTTTGGAGGCAGAGAGAAATAACACCAACATGAGTCATAGTTACCTTAATTTCCAAACTCATTTCAATCTATGTGCTTCTCTCTTCCTTCCTGTCTCCCTTCAGCCTCACTCTAAATTCCTTTACTACTTAGACTTTCAAAATTCATAGAATTGAGAAGATCCATCTACACTAAAGGAAAAGGTATATGGGGTAACATGCTGTGTGGTGAAGTGACTGTGCTGGTAACTACATGCAGAAAGAATCTGAGTCTTTAGAGACCCTTTCTGTAGTTTCATTACAATATAGAAAGATGTACTTAGTGGTTATAGGAATGAGCTTTGGAGTCAAACCCATTTGCTTGGTTACTTCATATCTCTGAGCCCTGTTTTTCTAGTTTGTAAAATGTGGGTCACTCTACTTGTTCCATAGACCTGTTGCAATATCAGTAAGACAACGTACGCAAAGCACTTTGAATGGTTCCTCTTCCTATTATTCAGTAATAGACATACACTTTAAAATAGAAGGAAAATGAGCTTTCTTGTCATCCTTACAGTCAAATATATTTTGGGGACAGAGAGAAACACCTTAAGTGAACAAGGTTTTTTATAAAACCTCTATAGGTTGAGAATAAGAAGCATTTACTTTCTTTCTTATTATGGAAATCCAGTGAGGCATGGCTAGATCCAGGTACTTAAATGATATCCTCAAAAATGTGTGTTTTTTCCTTTAATAACATTACCTTCCCCTCTGTTGGCTTCATCATGTGTCAAGTTTTCTCTAAATGGTAGAAAACTAGCCCAGACAGCTCAGTGCTTTTGTATCCTTTCATCTCCTGATCTCAAGAGCAATCTCAGTTTCCTTGTGACCCTATAATCTTATTTTTTTTTTAATTTAACTTTTTTTTTGGGCCATGCCATGTGGCTTGCAGGATCTTATTTCCCCAGCTAGGGACTGAATCTGGGCCTCCTTCAGTGGAAGCAGAGAGTCCTAACCTCTGGGCCACCAGGGAATTCCCCTATAATTTTTTAAAAAATTATTTATTTTTAATTGAAGGATAATTGCTTTACAATATTGTGTTGGTTTCTGCCATACATCAATATGAATCAGCCATAGGTATACATATGCCCTCTATAATGTTTAAAATAGCTTAGCCTGATTATCTCTCCTTGGTTTCTGTGCCCACTTGTGTCATTTTTTGTGTCCAAGGGGATTGGATACGCTGATTGCCCAGCCTTACATATAACCTTATAATGGAGACAGGGATCCCCATTATAGTCCCACTAGAATCACTTGGACTAGAGAAGGAACAATTCCTATAAGGAAGAATATAAACTACATATTCATGATAGATTTTAAATATTTATTGAAATATGTGTGTGTTCAGTCACTCAGTCATGTCCGTCTCTTTGCGACCCCATGGGTTGCAGTCCACCAGGCTCCTCTGTCCAGGAATTCTCCAGAATACTGAAGTGGGTTGCCATTTCCTCTTCCAAGGGATCTTCCTAACCCAGGGATTGAACCCACGTCTCTTGCATTGGCAGGCAGATTCTTTACCACTGAGCCATGTGAGAAGCCCCATGTTGAAATATGTCACTTGCAAATTTAAATGTCAGACCTGAGAATTTTTATGGGTTCAAAAGTTGTTTCAAGATACCTTTTGCTTTTATTTCCAGGGTGACTCTGGAGCTAGATCATTCATCTGTACCTTGGGGACTACAACAATGAATGAAATTATTTTGTCAAGTTTTTGAATCCAGACACTCGGAGGTCACAGTTTCTCCACGTCCCTCACACAGTTTATTCTCTGCAAGAAGCCCCTTGCCACCAGGAGTTTCTCAGGCTTCCCTTTCGTATCTCAAGGCCATGAAAAGGAGGGAGAAAGAAAAAAAGAAATCAAGAACTCTCCTCTAAAAGCTGATATGCTGAGGGATCCTGTGCTGGAGTTGTCAGGGTGAGCAAAAGAATGCCAAGCCTTGCAGCTCCGTGGGCCAAGTTCTGTTCTAGCCACATGTCTGTAGCTTCCACCGATATCAATGGGAGCTGTGTGTGTGCGCAAACTGAGGACAGAAGCTGGCTGTGTATAAATAGCTCTGCAATCGTGAAAACCTCTTCTTGTGTGTCTGGTACAACAGAGGTAGTCTTTTGCAGTTAGTGGCTGCTTCTCCCTCTAATGAAGTCACCAGACAGTTTCAAGAAATCCTATATCAGAATATTTGAAGACAGTTATTTCATTTAAAAGATTTTGGTCAGGGACCGGGAAGCAGTATGGCCCTCAATTTCTCCCATTTCCCACTTGTAAACTCAAACCAGATTTAACAATTCTCTGCAAAACTGGCCTTTGCTGTTCCCTTGGCTGAGCTGTCAGTCTGCTGACTGTCAGATATGCAGCTAACCTGGTGGGTGAGGTGGGGTGGTGATGAGTCTACATGTTCATGAAGGGGTTAAAATGTTATCTAGAGGAAAAGCTCAAATTCACGCTGGTTGGTATAGAGGGTCTTCCATGGGAACAGGGCTCTGACCCTGTTAGGCAGGACACCTGGGTAGGATCCAGGGCTGCTTTGGTCATCTGGCATTCTGCCAGCAGCCCCACTCTGGCAGTCGGCACATTGATGTTGTTGTTCAGTCGTTAAGTCGTGTCCAGCTCTTTGCGACTCCATGAACTGCAGCACGCCAGGCTTCCCTGTCCTTCACTATCTCCCAGAGTTTGCTCAAACTTGTGTCCATTTGAGTCGGTGATGCCATCCAACCATCTCACCCTCTGTTGTCCCCTTCACCTCCTGCCTTCAGTTTTTCCCAGCATCAGGGTCTTTTCCAGTGAGTTGGCTCTTTGCATCAGATGGCCAAAGTATTGGCTGAGCCATCTTCTAGCCTCAGATGAGACTTTCAGAACAGGGTTAAGGATAGACTCGTACATTATCCTTTAGAAATAGGAAATTTCTCCAAGATTTTCATATGAAACATTCTAGTCTATAAAAGTTATCTCTAGGTAGATGACTTTCAAATCCTTATCTGCAATTCACATCCTGGTTCTGCACACATATCTAAGGGGCTTCTAGGTATCTCTCCTTGGACATCCCATTTATACTTTTTTTTTTTAATGTGAAGCATTTTAAGTCTTTATTGAATTTGTTACAACATTGCTTCTATTGTTTATGTTCTGGTTTCCATGGGATCTTAGCCTCTCCAAGCCAGACTTCCCAGGTGGTGCTAGTGGTAAAGAACCCACCTGCCAGTTCAGGAGACATAAGAGACAGGGTTCGATCCCTGTGTTGGGAAGATCCCCTGGAGTGGGGCATGGCAACTCACTCCAGTATTCTTTCCTGGAGAATTCCACAAACAGAGGAGCCTGGCGGGCTACAGTCCATGTGGACCCAAAGAGTTGGACAAGACTGAGGCACCTTAGCACGTATGCATGGCTCCCTGAGCAGGGACTCAGCCTGCACCCCCTGCATTGGAAGGTGATGTCTTAACCATTGGACCACCAGGGAAGTCCCTGCATTTACACTTCAGATTCATCCAAAACTAATTTTATTTTACCTTGCCCCGACTTAAAAAATTTCTCTATGGCCTTTTAGTGAACAGTGCCATCTTTAATTGGATAATTCCAGTCATGAAACTTGCAATGAACCGTAATTCTCTCTTATTACCACATCTACTCCGTCTAAGCTCACTTGATTTTTATCTATTATATTTCTCCATTCTATCCCCTTATTTTGGGTCCCTGCTTCAAAACTGCAGAAAGGATTAGATTTCAGGTTCTAACCCTATTAACACCTGAGCTTAGATCTCATTTTTGTTTCCTCTTTGGGGTGCATATCATTTTTTATTGGGGTATAGATGCTTTACAATGTTGTGTTACTTTCTGCTGTACAACGAAGTGAATCAGCTATATGCATACATATATTCCCTCCCTCTCAGACCTCTATCTTTTTGAAGGGTGTGTCAGTCTAAGCTTAATTTCCTCACCTAGGAAATGGAGATGACATCTACTTCACTATTACTGACTAATAAGAATTAAATTAGATTACATACATACAATATTGGCATAGCTACTGAGGCATAACAAAGTTCTGGTAAATAGTAGCTGGTATGAAGCCGAGACTCCATAGTTTCTGTCTAAGAATACTATAGCAGTCTCCCTACATACAGACTTGCCCCTTCTTTATTCTTCATTTTACATTCTGCTGCTGGAGTAAAGTTCTAAAACTACAAATCCCTTGACAAAGTATTTTATATGATAAATAAGTCCCTGTGTCGCTTACCCATCTATATACTCTATCTCACATCACACCCTTTCTTCACCTAAATCTTACCAATTGGTGCACAAGCTATCTACACAGCCAAGTGGATAACAAGGATTTATCACTTAAAGACCCATCTTAGAGTCCTCTCTTTTCTGAAACTTTCCCTGACTCCACGCAAATACAGCTGATTCCTTCCTTAATTCCATCACTCTTTTGTGAATCATAAATCTTATATATTCCTGCAATAGGATTAATTACATTAAATTTGTCTTATTTGTTCATAAATGTGTTTTTCTGACCAGGCTCTTCTGTGGTCTTCAAGAATCCTTGAAGAAGAGACTGCAATTAAGACTATATCTTAATCATGTTTCCCCCAAGAGTTTAGTCCAATGCTGTCTTAGTTTTCTATTGTTGCCATAATAAATTTCTACAGCAACTTAAAACATACATTTATTACCTTACAATTCTATAGGTCAGAAATCTAGGCTAAAATCAAGGTGTTGGCAGGGCTTCCTTTCTAGAAGCTCTAGGGGTAAATCTTTCTTCTCATTCAGCTTTGATGGCAGAATTAACTCCTTGTGGTTGTACAATAGAGGTTCTTATTTCTTTGCTAGTTGTCAGCTGAGGACTGTGCTGAGATTCTAGAGTTTAGCTGCACACTTTGGATTGTGCCTGACTTTCTTCATCTCAAAGGCTAGCAATGGCAGATTCTCTCTGAGTGCATCCTGAGCTATTCTTCCACCTCCTTCTTCCAATTTTAAGGATACGTGGGATTAGATTGATCCCAATTGGAATTACTCAGGATAATCTCAGTATTGCAATCTCAGTACTGTTACACTTAATTACACCTGCAAAGTCTCCTTTGTCATATAAGGTAACATATTTATACATCCCAAGGTTAGGGTATAGTCAACTTTGGAAAACCAATATTCTGCCTATTAAAAGAGCCTAGAATATTTTAACTGATAAATAATGTGCTGAGTGACAAAAATAAATGTATGCAGGTATATTAGTATTTAGGTATTTTGAGTGTATTAGGCAATTTTTTAGGCCATTGATAAACAGTTTGATGGGTTTAAAAAATTTTTTTATTGAAGGAAAATTGCTTTACAGAATTTTGTTGTTTTCTGTCAAACCTCAACATGAATCAGCCACAGGTATACATATATCCCCTCCCTTTTGAACCTCCTTCCCATCTGCCTCCCCATCCCACCCATCTAAGTTGATATAAAGCCCCTGTTTGAGTTTCCTGAGCCATACAGCAAATTCCTGTTGGCTATCTATTTTACATATGGTAATGTAAGTTTCCATGTTACTCTTTCCATACATCTCACCTGCTCCTCCCCTTTCCCCATGTTCATAAGTCTTTCCTCTATGTCTGTTTCTCCACTGCTGCCCTGTAAATAAGTTCTTCAGTACTATTCTTCTAGATTCCATATATATGTGTTAGAATATGATATTTATCTTTCTCTTTCTGACCCACTTCACTCTGTATAATAGGTTCTAGGTTCATTCACCTCATCAGAACTGACTCAAATGCGTACCTTTTTATGGCTGAGTAATATTCCATTGTGTATATGTACTACAACTTCTTTATCCATTCATCTGTCAATGGACATCTAAGTGGCTTCCATGTTCTAGCTATTATAAGTAGTGCTGCAATGAATAATGGGATACATGTGTCCTTTTATTTTGTTTTCCTCAGGGTATATGCCCAGGAGTGGGATTGCTGGGGCATCACTGACTCAATGGACATGAGTTTGAGTAAGCTCCACGAGTTAGACAAGGAAACCTGGTGTGCTGCAGTCCATGGTATCGCAAAGAGTTGGACACAACTGAGTGACTGAACTGAACTGATGGTGGTTTTATTCCTACTTTTTTTTTAAGGAATCTCCATACTGTCTTCCATAGTGGCTATATCAATTTACATCCCCACCAACAATGCAAGAGTGTTCCCCTTTCTTCACACTCTCTCCAGCATTTATTATTTGTAGACTTTTTGGTGATGGCCATTCCAACCAGTGTGAGGTGATATCTCATTGCAGCTTGATTTGCATTTCTCTAATAATGAGCAATGTTGAGCATCTTTTCATGTGTTTGTTAGCCATCTGTATGTCTTCTTTGGAGAAATGTCTGCTTAGGTCTTTTTCCCACTTTTTGATTGGGTTGTTTGTATTTGTGGTATTGAGTTGTATGAGCTGCTTGTATATTTTGGAAATTAATCCTTTGTCAGATGTTTCATTTGCTAGTATTTTCTTCCATTCTGAGACCTGTCTTTTCACCTTGCTTATAGTTTCCTGTGCTGTGCAAAAGCTTTTAAGTTTAATCAGGTCCCACTTGTTTACTTCTGTTTTTATTTCATTAGTCTAGGAGGTGGGTCATAGAGGATCTTGCTTTGATTTATGTCATCGAGTGTTCTGCCTATGTTTTCCTCTAAGAGTTTTATAGCTTCTGGTCTTACATTTAGATCTTTAATCCACTTTGAGTTTATCTTTGTGTATGGTGTTAGGAGGAGAAGGAAATGGCAACCCACCCCAGTATTCTTGCCTGGAGAATCCCAGGGACAGAGGAGCCTGGTGGGCTGCCGTCTATGGGGTCGCACAGAGTCAGACACAACTGATGAGACTTAGCAGCAGCAGCATGGTGTTAGGAAGTGTTCTAATTTCATTTTTACATGTAGCTGTCCAGTTTTCCCAGCACCATTTATTGAAGAGACTATCTTTGCCCCATTGCGTATTCTTCCCTCCTTTGTCAAAAATAAGGTGCCCATAGGTGCATGGGTTTATTTCTGGGCTTTCTATCTTAATTTGATGTTCTTATCTGGTTTATTCACTGTAACTTTTTATAGAAAGGCTAGACATCATGTTTTCTAGATGTTTGCCCTTCATGGAACAATGCAAATGAGCTGTAACCAAATAGACCAAATGAATCTTTTTACAACCTCTGACTTACCATAAATCATCAATATTATTAGTAAAGGCTACTTAAAGTCAAGAGTCTTTTGCCCTGTCTTTTCTGTGACTTATTACAGAAAGATTTATCAGTTGTATGAAGTTACTATGAACTCATACTTTTATTCTAAAAGTATTAAAGTCTCTATGTGAGCCAAGTTTTGTGAAATGTGATGACAAGTGGTAAATAAAACATTGTCCCTCCCCTAGAAGGCTTACAGAATAATTGAGAGACAGATAATTAAGCAAATTATACCTGTAGGAAATACATATAGGGAAGAACAGATCTGTGCATACAAAAATAATAAAGGCATATTATACTCTAAGACAAAGTTTTTCTTTGAAAGGTAATATTACAGTCTGGTCAGAAATACAAAGATACTGCCAAATATCACCACTACAATGTAATGTAACCAATAATAAACATATTTTCAAGTTACAGTGAGGCATGAAGGAGGAAGAAATCTATTGCACTTCAAATGAGCCTGGGATGATTTCAAATAAGAAGAGATTTTAAGTTGTATCTTGAGGAATAAATAGAACTTTTCCAGATGGATGAACACAGAGGGATGGAGGGGAGAAGAGACCTAAAGAGAAGGTTAAAAACTTACTTAAGCACTTCTCCCAGTTCAGAAGGAGAGAAGGCAAGAATAGTCTCTGTATAAAAGGCTATCTTAGCTGAGACCTGGAGGGTAAATATGTGCTTGTTGAATTAAGGGGAAAGTGTGGGAAAAAGGAATTTTTCAGGCAGAGAAAATGGCATGTACAAAAGACTGGAGAATGGTGAGAATGACTATGAAGGTTGAGGAATTGAGAAAAATTCAGAATGACCACAGTATAAAAAGTGAGGAATAAGGAAAGAAATGATACCAGAAAAGTAGTCATAAATCAGATCAAGAAGGGAGGCTAAGGGAGAAGGGTGGATTTCCTCCAAAGAATCATAGAAAGCCATTTATGTGTTTTAAGTAGAGAGAGGAGATGACAGATTTCCATCTTGTTCAACTCCATTATCCTTTGACTATCTGAATTAGCAGTAGTTCCTCCTCTGCTATGCTGGAACTAATCTATTCTTGCTACATGGAGACAGTCCTCTTGCATTCATTATTCTATTCTCTTTTTCTCTACAACAAAGAGAACATGCAGGATTCTTAGAAAAAATTGGCTGATGTTCTTCTAGTCTACAAAAGCATACCAGAGGGAAGTGTTCAACTTGTTTGGGATCTACATCAGATTGGATTGAGTTGAGGTTCCCTCAAGTTGTCTCTGACAAGCCCATGGAAAATTTCCTATGACTCTGTGTCTGATAGACAGAAAAGCAAATATCCATACATGAAAACAATACAGCTGTACTGTTACCATGTCCAAGCTGGGCAGGCTTCCCCAGTGGCTCTGCAGTAAAGATTCTGCCTGCAATGCAGGAAACGATCCCTTGGCCAAGAAGATCTTCTGGAGAAGGAAATGGCAACCCACAGTATTCTTGACTGGAAAATCTCATGGCAAGAGAAGCCTGGAGGGCTATGGTCCATGGGGTCACAAAAGAGTCAGGTACAACTTAGCAACTAAAGAATCAAGTGGGGCATGCAATGGGAGAAATAAAGTTATACATAAGATAGCCCATTGAAAACTTGAGCAAAAAGTTTTGAAATAAAATCTGTAAAGGCAAAGTTCTATATGATGAGGTTTGTTTCTTGTGGTAGTACGTTTATGACAGCCAATTACTCTTTAATGAGAAGAAAAGCTTAGGAAGTACTCAGGCTTGACATTCAGAACATGGTTTTAAGAATATGGGAAGTTCAATTATGTAAAGTTTAAAAATAAAATAAAATTAAAAAAAAAAGAATATGGGAAGTTCATACCTTTGTCAAAGAATTCAGAGGCAGTATAAAAGTCAACAAACAAAAATGAAAAAAGAAAGCAGAACTTTAGAAGCTAAAATCCAATCTATTAAAAAGAAAGATGCCCCGACACCAGATAAATGAAACCTATTGTGTTTGTACAGGTTTCTGATTTACACTTTGTTCTTAAAAACTAAAGAGCTGGAGGAAGTTTTAAAACTTCTGAGAGGAGTTCTAAATTGGAAAACAAAAAGACTCCTTTGCGTGTCCTTGTCCTTCACGAATTCTCTAGTGTCTCCCTGATATTTATAAAGACAAAAGGAAGACAGAGGGCCTTGAGAGCCTCTTCACAGGCAATAAATTTTAAATATGTAGTTTTTCTATAAAATAATTGACACAAGCAATTGAACTTCTTGTTACAAGATATAAACAAGCTGCATGCCAGATTCAGGATGATATTATCATTCACACAGAGCTCAAAACTGTGTAGTTACTTTCTGATTCTTTAATGTATATATTCCAATGATTTGTAGAGGAGAAAAACAGAAAGGAAGAAAGAAGAAAGGGACATTTTTCTATAAAGTGTGAGTGTGTGCATGCTCAGTCACATCTATTTGTGACTCTATGGACTGTAGCCCACTGGGCTCCTCTGTCCATGGGATTCTCCAGGCAAGAATATTGGAGGGGGTTGCCATTTCATCTTTCAGGGGATATTCCCAACCCAGGGATCAAAACCAGGTCTCCTGCACGGCAGGCAGATTCTTTACCACTGAGCTACCAGGGAAGCCCTCTATAACGTGTGGCAGTCATAAAAGTAATAGACCGGAGAGTATAGAGAGAGAGATGCAGTAGTAGAAAGTAGGGATGATGAGAAGCTGGTGGATAGAGTCACTTTGGTCATCTGTGCTCTAGAATTGTTTAGGAAGTTATATCCCATTTCAACCTTGGGAAATGAAGTAGGCAGTGATGAACCTTAATGCCATGAGCTACGGATTCCTTCCTGAGCTGGGACTTTATATCGAAGCATTCCAGGATTTGTCATGAAGGTGTGGTGCCATGGAAGGGAGAGGGTTGGTATGGTGGGCCATCTGGTGAGATGCAGCTTGTCAATCTCCCAGATGGCTTGTGAAAAGAGAGAGACTTGATATTGAACTGAGATCAGCATATGACAAGAGCCATGAAATCACAAACTTAAAACATTTTTTTCCGTATAGTGGTTGGAAATTTTCTTTAAGGAAATATCATGTGAATTTTTTATGATCTGAAAGATCACATATAGAAGATTTAATTTATAACATGGACCCATTTCAATAATACATACTACATTTGCTTTCATCTCTTTTAATAGGTGTTTCATTAATCTTAAGTTACTGAGTTAGGAGGAAGAAATTGATATTATTTTCACTGACTTATATGCATATACCCCAGTTTTAGAAGACTTCTATAGAAGGAGATCTAATAGAATTTGGCAATCCTTTGGAAAACATGCTCTGAAAAATCAGTGCCATGTCTGTGAAATACATCCTCTTACTTGAAGGTGATCTGCTCTTGGAACTTAAATTTCCAAATAAATGTATTTTAGAGCCATTTGAGTATGCTCACTGATCATTCTGAAAGTGATGTCATCAGCAAGCACTACACTCACAGTATGACATAGTACATAATTCTGGGATTTTTAACATTAATAATGTTCAAAATTGAAAATCTTGATGCACATTTCTTATTATTTCTCTTTTTTCAAGATACAAAACCTGCTTTCTATATTTTTCTTCTATTTTTGCTAGGACATGATAATTATTAGATTGTTGTTTAGTTATTAAGTCATGTCTGACTCCTTTGTGACCCCACGGACTGTAGCCCGCCAGGCTCCTCTATCCATGGAACAGGAATACTGGAGTGGGTGGCCATTTTCTTCTCAAAGGGATCTTCTCAGCCCAAGGATAGAAGCTGCATCTCCTGCATTGGCAGGCAGATTCTTTACCACTGAGCCACCAAGGAAGCCTAATTATTAAGTAGACTCGTATAAAAATTCTTTTAAGTTAGAATATGTTCATAAAACAATAAAGCTCTTTCAAATTTTAATTGTAAATTTATGTAAAATGGCTATTTCAGACATCTAATGTAAAATACAAATACCCTTGAAATAAATAGAACTTTTAGTAATTTTTAATATCTCAATACACTCTAAGCTGCTTCAGTTATGTCTGGTGTCCTACTCTTTGCAACCCTATGAACTGTAACCCACCAGGCTCCTATGTCCATAGGATTTTCCAGGCAAGAATACGGGAATGGGTTGTCATTTCTTTCTTTAGGAGATCTTCTCAACCCAGGAATCGGACCCACATCTTTTAAATCCTCTGCATTAGCAGGTGGGTAGTTTACCACTAGCACCACCTGGGAATATAAATAAATGCCTGAGACAGAATATCAAATGTATATAAAATTTGACCTTGTATCTATTATTTTTACAGTCAGTTGTAAAAGTTTTATAAAGGTCATAACACAGAATGCATTTAACACAACCTTTTTTCTTTCTTTGTTATGTTGTCTTCATTTTTAAAAATTCTTCAGTTAGCTACTAAACATTTGATATTTCACTGTCCGCTAGTTTATTCAACTCCACTAGAAAGTGGACAAGGCAAATAAGAGGAAGATCAAATTAGATGAGTAGTTTTTGCTATTGTTAATGTGATGAAGTTTGGGGGAGGAGAACCAAGCTATGTCTAAATGGAAATTACACATGCTTCAAGAATTAGTGGGACAGGAATTCCAGAAATCTATTTGGCTTATGGCTAACAAGCCCCTGGGGGAGAAAAAAAAAACAATAAAAATAAAATTTTAAAAAATACATGCTTGAGTCAGTAAGAAAGGCTTAGCTATCAAAGGGATGGAAATTTATTTTTCTTTTTTTGAAATATTTTATTGGAGTATAGTCGATTTACAGTGTTGTGTTAGTTTCAGGCATACAGCAAAGTGAATCAGTTTTACATATACACATATCCCCTCTTCTTTAGATTCTTTCCCCATATTTCGGAGAAGGCAATAGCAACCCACTCCAGTACTGTTGCCTGGCAAATCTCATGGACGGAGGAGCCTGGTAGGCTGCAATCCATGGGGTTCCTAGGACACTACTGAGCGACTTCACTTTCACTTTTCACTTTCATGCATTGGAGAAGGAAATGGCAACCCACTCCAGTGTTCTTGCCTGGAGAATCCCAGGGATGGGGGGAGCCTGGTGGGCTGCCGTCTATGGGGTCGCACAGAGTCGGACACGACTGAAGTGACTCAGCAGTTCCCCATATTTTTGAATGCATCAGGAAAGGTGCTGGGGCTGGCAGGGGTAATACCTGGTGGAATGGGAGAGAAGTCTAAAAGGGAAATGTAGGCCTTGGAAGGGCAGAGGTGGTACCCAGAAGAGCTAGGGTTCCATAGCTCATGCTCCACTAGGTAGTATGAGAAATACTGAGTGAGCACTTTGTAGGAAGAAGGTAGATGCTTTGTGTGCCTCTATAATTGGAATTACTATTGTAAATATGAAGCTATTTATACCATGGATAAGTGAAACCCAAAGAAACAGTGCATGTTCAGAACAATATTTAGCATACAATTGTTGCTCAATAAATGTTCATGGAGAGAAAGAATGGATAATTGTTGAACATGTATGAAAGATGACGGGTGATCATAGATAGAAACCTGTATGAACAGACTGCTCAACAATATTATATCATGAAGTTAAATGAAAACCACTTTCTTATGAGAATGATCTGATCAGTAGATGAGAGCTAGAGCTGATTTGAAAATATTTTGCCCCATTTAATAAATTGTTACATAATCAAGTTATGATGATAGGAGACCCAAAGTTAACTTGGGTATAGCAAATTTTACTTTTTAAGTAGAAAACGAATGTATTGCAGTGTTAATTACAGACCTTAATGACACATCCCACACACATGGACAGTTACATGTGGGTAAAGAAAACACCTCTATACCAGACTAAATGAAACGGGGGTTGCAAGTAGTTTTAATAAAATAATATTTTACATTTAAATTTTGCTTTACAGTTTACAAAGAGATTTCACAGATTATCTCATTTAGCCTGCACTGTAATCCTGGGAGGGGGAAGTGATTATGAGCCTCATTTTTGCAGAGAGATTGTGTGACTAAGTGATTGTGGGCAAGTTTTCTTTACGTTGCCTTGTTTTATTGATAACTCTTACATGTTTTTCATCAAATATTTGGTTTTCTTTAACCCAGGGCATATATTTAGTATGCGTGTGTGTTCAGTCGCGTTCGACTTTTTGCAACCCCATTGACTATGGTCAGCCAAACTCCTCTGTCCAAGCTCCAGTATACTGGAGTGACTTGCCATTTCCTCCTCCAGGGGATCTTCCTGACCTAGGGATCGAACCCACATCTCCTGTGTCTTCTGCGTTGGCAAGCGGATTCTTTACCTGCTGAGCAATTGGGGACACATATACTACATGTTGGGCTTCCCTCATAGCTTAGCTGGTAAAGAATCCACCTGCAATGTGGGAGATCTGGGTCCAATCCCTGGGTTGCAAAGATCCCCTGAAGAAGGTAATCGCTACCCACTCCAGCATTCTGGCATGGTGAATTCCATGGACTGTATAGTCCATGGGGTCGCAAAGAGTCGGACACGACTGAGTGACTTTCACTTTCACTATAGTACATGTTATTAAATAGCTATTGAAACTTAGAAACAACGTTCACTCAATATCTCTTCCTAGCCATCATTTTGCTTCAAAGTGATAGAAATCTATAAAGGCAATACACCTTTAATAATAGTACAGCACATTTTGTCATGAGCAGTTTGCTCCTTCAAAAATTATCATGAAACAGATTGAGGGCTAAATATGAAATGCTAAGCTCTCCAGTTAAAGAAGAAGCATCATTTTATTCAGATCAACCCTTGACAGACAAAGCAGAAGAAACGGCTTAACAATTACTCAACTTTGTTTTCAGTCATAGTAGTACATTTCCTGGCTCGGGATTCAGGCAATTTATGAAGGGGACGGTATGGCATAGTCTGCTTGGCTAATAACTTTCTCAGCAGGACATTTTCTAGAAGGATAATAATCATATTCTGAGGCCTTCCTCTATAGAAGCTTTGTCATTTTTATAACTTTCATAGGGTTTGGTATCTCACAAACACAAAAATTTTTTAAAAAGAGAAACAACATCCCCTTGGGCACATGAAGTAACCTCCTTAAAATTATGTTAACAGTTAATGTTGTTCCTCCATATCTTTATTCAGATACTCTACTAAATTAAATAAAAAGGAGAGAAAACCAAACAAAACTCTTATCTTTAGGTATGTTTTTTCTTTGCAAAACTAATTTCACAGAACAGTCAGATATGTAATAATGGGCCTCTTGGGGAGGTAATTTTTTATTCAACTTGACACGCAAGTTATGAGTAATTAATTATGTCTTTTGTTTACACTTTGTCAGATAAGAGTATTAAACAGAAGAGCTGAGAGGAACACAGAACACTGCCACTAATCTGTTTAATTTGCAAATCTAATGCAATCAGAGGAAGACATTAGTGTTAAAATTGTTTTTGTCCAGGTGGTATCTTTCGTGGGGGGAAAAGCCTGTCTGAGGTGCAAATGTCACATATTGGAAGCAAGTCACACAATTCCATGCAGGTTTCTAAAGCCAGGGCAAAATCTTCCCTCGTGCTTCTAGCACTGACTCTGAAAGCTCTGGATATATACAAAAACTGAAACCCAGGCCCCTCGCATCAGCACATTCCACTCCTTTCAGCTCTGTGCAATTATCCAACAAAAGGCAGACACCACAGATCCACTAAACTGAAGAAGGTGATAAACAAAAGCATAAATCTGACACTTGTGAATTTTCAGGAATCCTCTGACAGTCAGCAGACCTTGGTCAGGGAACATGTGACTCACAGACTGATTGACAGAGAAGAGAAACTGCGGGAAAATTTGGGGATGAATGGGAATCAGTTGTCCCCAGGGCTACTCCATTCCCCATGCTTTTGTGTGTGCTAAGTCGCTTCAGTCGTGTCCGACTCTGTGTGACCCCACAGACTATAGCCCACCAGGGTCCTCTCTCTGTGGGATTCTCCAGGCAAGAACGCTGGAGTGGGTTGCCATGCCATCCTCCAGCAGACCTTCCTGACCCACGGATCGAACCTGTGTCTCTTAAGTCTATCTGCATTGGCAGGTAGTTTGGGTTTTTTACCACTAATGCCACCTGGGAAGCCCACCCCATCTCCCACTTCTCTCCAAATGGCAGTCCTCACCAAGGACTTCAAAACCAATTCAGTCAGTTGCCTGTGTCTTGAGATATTTCTAGAGGAAGAGGCAGAGGCTGTAGTCTAGAGAGTAGGGAAGTAAAAGCTGTGTCAGAGTTTTCACAAAAAACAATATGGGATAGTGTGCAAAGGTTCTGTGGTCAGTCGAAGGTTTCCTTCTGAACTGTTTCAGTACCTCTCTGGAACTCAGTTTCCCCATTTACTAAAGTGGTGATGCTCAAGATTAGATAAGGATGCCCTCTAAACAGCAGCTACCCAGTAAACGGTAGTGATTTTCAGTTATCATCACCATCGTTCTCAGCAAACCCGTGAGGCTTGGAGGAACTTCTGACTCCTGCCCAAGACACTTGTATTGGTTGCTTCCTTTGGGACAAGCCTTATGCAACACAAATGCGGCACTATTTGCAGTTCGCTGATTTCTGAGGTGGCAGGATGTTGAGGTACCGGGTTGCCCAAAATGTTCCTTTGGGTTTTTTCATAAGTGTGTTTGTGTGGGTGCTCAGCTGTGTCTGACTCTTTGCCATCTATGGACTGTAGCCCACCAGGTTCCTCTGTCCATGGAATTTTCCAGGCAGCAATACTGGAATGGGTTGCCATTTCCTCTTCCAGGGGATCTTCCCGACGCAGGAATCCAACCTGCATCTCCTGCATTGACAGGCAGATTCTTTACTACATAAGGGCTTACAGAAAAACCCGAATAAAATTTTTGGTCAACCCAATACATGAAAGAGAGGTTTAGATTCTTTATTTAGTTTTGATTAGCAACATGTAATTTTAACTGAAGCAGTTTTAAGTATAAAATTGCAGAAGAAATTTTACATGTATAGGATAATATACATGTGAATAATAATTACTATGATAAACATGGCAATTTTTCAGTCACGTGGAGGATATAAATTTGAAAGTATGCTGACAGTTACAACTTATCTCTGCAAAAAAAAATCCATTTATTTTCCATTATCTCTAAAGAATGCATAAAGATTAATGCATAAACAACATGATCTAGGGGAATTTAAGCCTAGGGACTAATTTACCAAACTACCCAAGCAACAGAGGATTATTTTATCTAATTAAGACAGAGCACAAGTATTAGAATTAAGCATTTGCATTTAACAGCAAATTCAGAATTATAAAAGCAATTAAAGCTAAAATGAGGTATAATTTTTTTTTTTCTGCACACCACTGCTGAGCTAAAGCTCATTTTAATGTTTGCCTTTGTAGCACTACTGAACAGAAGGTTATGAATAAAAGCTCATGGCTGGGCAAAACCACCTCGCTTCCAACCGCCCTGTTTTTATTCAACTCTCCTAACCAGGACTTATATTTTCTCACATTCCTGTGTTTGCGCCTCTGTTTCTTCAATCTGGAATGTTTTCTTTAACCTTGTCTGAGCTTCAGCAGACAAGGTTTAGATCTAAATCTGTCTTCGTTCATGAAACCAGTGCTCCCTCAAGCCTAAGTGTGTTCTCCCTTATCTGAAGAGAGACACTTGGCTGGATAGAGGTGTCTGTCTCATTGCTTTGCAAATTAGTGTGTTACTACTTCAGGGTTCTCTTACAGTGGTAAGTCATATACATGTAGCTGTTTAGCATGTAACATGTTTATGTTTTCCCTGTTTGACAGACTTCCTGAGGACCTAACTTTTTGTTTGTTTGTTTCTTTACGCATATACATATTCGTTTATTTATTTGGCTGCACCAGGTCTTAGTTGCAGCATGTGGGATCAAGTTCTCTGAGTAGGGTTCAAACCTAGGGCCCCTGCCATGGGAGTATGGATTCTTAGCCACTAGACAACCAAGGAAGTTCCCATAACTTTGTCTTCTACTCTTAAAAATGATGAATACAGCACTTTTCTTTTATTACAGTTAAATACCTGTTGATGAGAGGTTAGTTGAAATATTAAAAGTCTGTTCACCTTCATATATCTTCCATTCATTGCCCCTGTTTTGCTAAAGCCTCTTAGTGAAAGTGAAGTCGCTCGGTCGTGTCCGACTCTTAGCGACCCCATGGACTGCAGCCTACCAGGCTCCTCCGTCCATGGGCTTTTCCAGGAAAGAGTAAAAGCCTCTTAAGCTCTTCTTTAACTTACTATTTCATTCTGATTTATTTATATTATTTCCAGATATGTCATTTAATAATTGCTAAAAGAATGGAAGAATGATATTACTTCATTCAAGTATTTTGTCCTAATCTCCCCAAATGGTAGTTTCCACGACTCCATTCTTAACTGATTCTCTAAAGAGTCATGAAAATGTTGTCTTTAACATTGATTGGATGGGAATTATGACTAGGAATGCCTTAACATTTGCTCATTTCCAGGATTCAGTAGCTATCTCACCAGATCAGCGTTCAACATGTCATCTTTCTCATAAGGCATTTGAGTTTGCAGCTAATCTTATTATATTGAGGTCCTTGTGTATTTTCCTTATTTTTTTTCACATTTGCTTAGATGGCTTTCCTTTCCCTGCATGTATAATTATTGTCTTTCACATACAGTCCTCCTCACTAAAAGTCTGTATCAATTAGTCGGTTAAAATACTTAGCAGAGTGCCTGGCACAGGAAAAAAGAAAAGATAATACAAACTAAACAAAGTTATTTAACATTTTTCATTGGAAAATTATAGATTTATAGGAGGTTGCAAGGAAATGTACAGGCAGGTCCCATGCACCCTTCACCCTGGCTCCTCCAAGGTTGATATTTTGCATACCAAAACAAGAAAATATCCCCAAACAAGGAAATACCCAAACTAAGAGATTGACATTGGTAAAATTCACAGAATTTACTAAGATTCCACAAATGATAATGTGCTCATCTGTGTGTGTATATGTAGATCTACACACTTTGATCACATGTATAACTTCATGTAACTATCACAATGATCAGGATACACAATGGTTCACTCATCATAAGCCCCTTTCACGTTATGCCTTCATAGTCATGTACACTTCCTCCTCCACCCCACTTAGTCCCTAATCCTTGGGAACCAGCAATTTGTTCTCCATCTCCATAATTTTGTTGTTTCTAGGGTGCTGTATAAATGAAGGGCTTCCCTTGTGGTTCAGATGGTAAAGAATCTGCCTGCAATACAGGTGACCTGGGTTCGATCCCTGGGTTGGGAAGATCCCCTAGAGAAGGGAATGGCAACCCACTCCAGTATTCTTGCCTGGAGAATCCCATGGACAGAGGAGCCTAGTGGGCTACAGTCCATGGGGTGGCAGAGTTGAACATGACTGAGTGACTAACACTTTCACTTTCATATAAATGAAATTATATATTTTGCAACATTTTGAGAGTGCCTTTTTTCAGTCAGCATGATTTCTTTGTGGTTCATTCAAGTTCCTGTGGGTTTCAATAATTTATTTTTTTTGTTGTTGCTGAGTAATAATATCACATGGTACCAAAAATACCATCGTTTGTTTAACCATTCACTTATTGAAGGTCATTTTGGTTATTTGAAGTGTTTGGCTAGTACAAACCAAGCTACTATAAACATTCCTATACCAGCTTTAGTTTTTTGACAAAGATAATTACAATTCCTCTTACACGGCCAACTTGTCTTGTTTAGAACAGAAGTTTTCAGAGATGGATGACATGGGCAAGGAGCTAGTGACTCCATACTGCATCAAACATGCCTGTTAGTACATTCAGGAATGAGTAACCATCTGTCCTGCTTTCCCAGGACAGAACAGGCCGATTTATGTCTGCTGTCCTGGCATAATGATCCCTTTCAGTCTTGGAAGGGCCCCAGTTGGTATGATAAATTGTATCATACCAACTCGGATTCTCACTTCTTTTTTTTTAAATGGAAGTATCGTTGATTTATAATGTTGTCTTAGCTTTAGGTGTACAAGATTCAGATTTCTTAAAGATTCCAAGCATTTCTGTGCCTGCTTCACTGTGATAGAACTGCATTTTTGTAGACTGCTGTAGAGTGATGCTAGAGTCTGAGAAATGAGATAGTCTTTGTGCAATGAAAGATGTCTTGCTGAAGCCTCTACCGTTTCTGTCGTTGTTTTTAGTTGCTAAGCTGTGTCTGACAGTTTGCAACCCCATGGATTATAGTCCATGGGAGGCTCCTCTGTCCATGAGATTTCCCAGACAAGAATACTGGGGTGGATTGTCATTCCCTTCTCCAGGGGATCTTCCCGACCCAGGGATTGAACCCATGGCTCCTGTGTTGGCAGGCGGGTTCTTTACAACTGAGCCACCAGGGAAGCTCCTCCATTGCTTCTACCTCCTCCTTCTCTGCTAGAAAATATTTCCTCTTATGAATCAGCTTTACTGGGGATAGCTTTCAGGCTTATGTCTTAACTCCTGTGTCTTAGCTCATGTCACAGCGGAAGCATATTCTTTCCAACCATTGCCAGTTTGGAAGTGATTACAGGGAAAGATTCTGATAGATTTGGCTTAGATCTCATGCCAGTGTCAAAGACAGTGGTGAAGTGCAGTCCTCATTAGGTTTAGCGCAGGTCAGGGTTCACACCTCGACTGATCACTCTGTCCAGGATATTAAGGTCAAGGAGGACCCTTTCCAACCATAAAAATCAAATCCAAAAGGCGTTTTCCTCAAAAGATGGCAGGTAGTGGAGAAGATGGCAGACTTGGCCACTGGAAAAAATAATGGTTTGGGCAGTCACTGTAATTTGCGTCTTCAGTGAAGAAGTCAGTACAAAGTCAGTACACCATAAGATGACACACAGCTAGAAGAGCAGAGCCAAAATTCAACCCTGTATCTTTTTGACTACAGAGTTTATTGTTGTGTTGTTGTTATTGATCAGTTGGTAAGCCATGTCCAACTCTGCAACCCCATGAACTAAAGTATGCCAGGCTTCCCTATCCTTCACTATTTCCCGAAGTTTGCTCAAACTCATGATGCCATCCAACCATCTCATCCTCTGTCACCCACTTCTTCTCCTGCTCTCAGTCTTTCTGCCATCAGGGTCTTTTCCAATGAGTCCACTCCTCCCAATAGGTGGCCAAAGTACTGGAGCTTTGGAAGTATTGGAAGAGTATTGGAAGAGTCGTTCAGGGTTGATTTTCTTCAGGACTGAGCCTATACTCTTAAGTTTTTTAAAAAGTCTTTATTGAACTTGTTGCAATATTGTCTCTGTTTCATTTTTTTTTTTCCTGGCCCTGAAGCATTTGGTATCTTAACTCCCCAACTTGGTATCAAACCCACACCACCTGCATTGGAAGGTGAAGTCTTAACCAACAGACTGCCAGGGAAGTCCCTATTCTTAATTTTTTTTTTGCATGATATTTAACTATGGAGAAATAGAAAGTAAATGCCTGTCAACATAGCCTTTGAAGTTTTCCTGTGACTAATTCTGAGCTAATCATGCTAATGGAAGGCACACATATAGGTGATGATCCCCAGCAGTTCATGGTCATAATCAATATGTATGATTATCCACGTCCTTCACTGGTGCAAACACAACTGGGACTTGAATATAATTGACCCTCAGACCCGTGGCTTAATTCATAAATTGAAGAGAACTGAAAACACTCAGGTCTTGAAAAAATTATCATAATACATTTAAGGGAAAAGAGCATGCTAAAATAGTGGGACAATTTGATGCTATTTTTTTTTTTTTTTTTTTACTTACCCACTCAGCTACACAGACATGGGAAAAAAAATTGGAATGATATATCCCCAGATGGTAGTTATTTTAGAATTGAATGTGTAGGAATGACAACTTTCTTCCCTTTCTGCTGGTTGTATTTTATACATTTTCCACAATGAACACGTATTAGTTCTCACATTTTTAATCCACTTTAGAAAATTCTTGTGTTTGGTGATGCATGCCTGATTCAGACTTACTTCAAATTAAGAACTCCCTACTTCAGAACCACAAGAAATCACATGGTTTTTAAAAAAGGCTAATTGAAGCCCTCAACATAGCAACAAGAATTTCAATGAAAGAGTCTTATTAGATTTCCAACTAGCCTTCAAAAATGAAATAAAAAGATGTGGCAGCAATCAGATGCAGAAAAGAATTAGAAATACAGTTGTCTTCTGTCAGGTGCAAATAGACAAAAAAATAAATTCAAGGAAGGAAGCTGGAACACGTCTAAAGGTAGGGGGCTTATTTTTGCAGATTTAAGTTTTACCTAATTAAAAAGAAGCAATTGATAAGGGACTTCTTTTTAATTAGGTAAAACTGTTATGTAACTCAACCCTGAATATTCCTTGGAAAGACTGATATTGAAGCTGAAGCTCCAATACTTTGGCCACTTGATGAGAAGAGCCAACTCATTGGAAAAGACCTTGATCCTAGGAAAGACTGAGGGCAGGTGGAGAAAGGGGTGACAGAGGATGAGATGGTTGGATGGCATCACCAGCTCAGTGCACATAAGTCTGAGCAAGCTCCATGAGATAGTGAAGGATGGGGAAGCCTGGCATGCTGTAGTCCATGGGGTCACAAAGAGTCGGACACAACCTAGCAACTGAACAACTGATAAGCTAAATTTTCAGGATTAAGTCCATAGTTCCGTCTAGTCAAGGCTATGGTTTTTCCAGTGGTCATGTATGGATGTGAGAGTTGGACTGTGAAGAAGGCTGAGTGCCGAAGAATTGTTGCTTTTGAACTGTGGTATTGGAGAAGACTCCTGAGAGTCCCTTGGACTGCAAGGAGATCCAACCAGTCCATCCTAAAGGAATTCAGCCCTGGGATTTCTTTGGAAGGAATGATGCTAAAGCTGAAACTCCAGTACTTTGGCCACCTCATGTGAAGAGATGACTCATTGGAAAAGACTCTGATGCTGGGAGGGATTGGGGGCAGGAGGAGAAGGGGACGGCAGAGGATGAGATGGCTGGATGGCATCACCGACTCAATGGACGTGAGTCTGAGTGAACTCCGGGAGTTGGTGATGGACAGGGAGGCCTGGCGTGCTGCGATTCGTGGGGTCGCAAAGAGTCGGACACAACTGAGAGACTGAACTGAACTGAACTGAACTTAAATCTAAGTCCTTGCAATCATTTTTGAACAGTTTTGATAATACCAGAATCTTCATATCATAAATCCCAAGTACCTATCTATTTTGAGTGAGGCCTATAGTTATTTCTGGAGGACTAATTAAAAAGTATAATTTAGTTCAGGGAAACTGTGGAAGAAAGTCCCCATGATGATGCAAAATTAACTTGGCCACATCTAATCTCTATATTTATATGTAAATAACTCTATAATAAGCCAGCTTTTTCTAAAATCCTTTAAGGGAGAACCACATGACTCACTGTTTAATAATACATTACAGACATTATACAATCCCCTTGGCTTTTTATTATTCACGTTATTAATCCACTTAACATTCAGAAAATTTAGAAGTCAATTTTTCTTCCTAGATAAAATCTAGGGGTTTTTAAGTACATCCAAGTAATAAGGGATTTCTTATGGTAATGCTGTCAACCCTTATTGTAAAAATGATGCTTACTACTTTGTGGCATTTGTCAAGACACTCCATTTTTAGGATTACACTTTAGTTTTCAGCACAACATCAAAGTAAACGGACATCCCAAAGCAATATTACTAGACTATCTATTTTCTCGACCACTAAGTTGATTTCAATAGGAAAGCATGATTTATGACAGTTAGCCAAATTCTGAGGCACCACACAGAGACAGAAAGAGACTCATATAATTGTGTTCTTGGAGATGCCTAGAAATTTTGCTTTGATACTAAAAAAAAGAAAGAAAGAAAACTGTTAAACTTAAAAAAATAATAATTTATCTGGACTTCTCTGGAGGTCCAGTGGTTAAGACTCCACACTTCCACTGCAGGGGGCGCAGGTTCTATCCCTGGTCAAGGAACTAAGATACCACATGCCATCAGGGGTAGCCAAAACAAATAAACAAATAAATAAATAACTGCAGATTTCAATAAAAAAAAGCACAAACTTTAAAAAAAATTAATCATAGAATTATTAATATTATTTTTGCACTCTCCACACTCATTTCTCCTTATCATAAATCCATGGAAGGGGAAAATCCTTTTTAAGCCATTTATGTGAGTGTACAAGTTATCTGATCACAATTTTCCTCTGTTTTTGACTCTTGAGAAGATATTGAATTATCAACAAACAAAAAGAAAATTAGTCATAGAGAAAAGTAATTTCAAGTAACTCAAAATCTCACTCTTTACCAATACAGGAGTAGACTGTGGACAAAATGTACTATATCAAAAGACAATATAATACCTTTCAATTCTCTAGCAGAATAGCATAAATAAAAATAGCATTTGTTTTATGCCTAGTTTTATATTTTAGTCATTTGAAACTCTTGACAATCCAGATTGTCAAGATTGGTGTATATGTACTAACATTTTAATGACTACAACACTAATTCAATCAGAATATTTAATGGTCTGTCCATGTTTGGATAATAAAATATTTATTATCTAGTATTCAATTGAATATAAAAATTACCATTTGTTTCTATATAAAATGACCTATCAGAATCTTACACAAGAGAAGACATTCATTATCTAAAATCCATTAAAAAATTTCTAGGAGATACTAACACATATTTAAAAAATAAAAAAAAATATATTTTTTAAGGAATAAAGGGAATCATAGCTTTCAATTACTGAAGGAAAATAATAATCATCTGAGTTTCAATCAGTCATGTGAGTTTCTGAAAATGTTTTTAGTGGTCTACAGTCATTCTGAGCACATTAATATGCATGGTGAGAGAAAAATAAAGGAAAAGTTTTATTTTAAAAATTATTTTTATTTTTTGATATTCTCAAATTGTAGAACCAAGAACACATTTTTGGATTTGAAAAAACCCAAAACCACTTTGTTTGGAAATTAAAGTAAATTGTATGCATAATCAGTGAATAAAATAGAGAATAAATGATCAGAAAGGCTGAGTTTTTACTTCACTACAGATGAGAATTTGCCACAGAGGGGAATGCATCCGTTGCTTGAACATACATTTGTCAGTACTTTATTCTGACAATACAATAGCGAGGTGGGGGGGAAATGTATGAAGAAGCTTATCTTAATGTCCAAAAGACTTCATTTTCACTGTGGTAATAAAACCTCTGCTTCCTCCACAAGACCAATAAAATAGCATTTCAAGATTACCTCCCACTCTGACTCCACTCTCTCCTGGAGCCTTGCTCAGCACTGCGCATCTGATGGACTATTCCTCCTGGTTCATCTCACCGTGCATTGGCTCCGTTCCCCGAACTTGCACCTGCTTACAACCTGCTCTTCCTCTGTCTCAAGCCTGTCCCATAACTCCTGTTTGACCTTTCTCACTCAGTGTATTCATTCAATGTTCATTCATATATTCAACAAATATTTTACTGAGCATCTACCCTGGACTAGGCACCCTTCCAACAGCTGGAGATACAGCAGTGAGCAAAAAAAAATAAAGATGCTGCCTTCATGGAACCTACAAGCATTCCAGGAGAGGAGTTAAGTCATAATAAAGAGTTGGTATAATGTCATGGAAGGAGTAATACCTTCTCTTAAGAAACTAAAGCTGCGTAAATGTGGTAATATTTTGGAGTGATGGGGGTGATTTTAGATTGGCTGCTTGGGAAAAACATGCTGAGGAATGTTCTTGGAGCAGAGATGGGCGCTCTTGATGGTTCATCAAGGAACTTGAGAAGAAAGAGAATTGTCTTTTGCCCGAATGGCTATTATGGCCATGAAAGAGAAGAATGGCAACAGGCAGAAATTCTGGGCTGCTGTAAACAGCTTAAAGTGGTATGATGGAGGGCTGAGGCCACGACAGAGTGATGACAAGCTTCTCACATATTATCTTTATAGCCTGACAAGTCTGTTGGCAAGCAATTGTTCCTAACATTCAAGAAAGCAGGAATAGTCACAACACAGTGCCATACTAAAGTAAGATGGGGATAGAAATAATATGTGAAAGATACAGCCAGAGCCAGCTTACCTCAGCACCCAACCAAACAACGAGTGACTGCTCCAAAGTGGGACAGTTACATCTCAGCGGACAGCAATTCTTCCATTGATGACCAATTGGCAGTCATATTAGATAAGTAGTAGCTTGCTTCCCTGGTGGCTCAGAGGTTAACGCCATTGCCTCCAAAGTGAGAGACCTGGGTTTGATCCCTGGGTTGGGAAGATCCCTGGAGAGGGAAATGGCAATCCACTCCAGTACTCTTGCCTGGAGAATCCCATGGGCGGAGGAGCCTGGTAGGCTACAGTCCACGGGGTCGCAAAGAGTGACTGAGTGACTTCACTTTCACTTCAAGCATTGAATTACATGACCTTTGAAAAGTATAGTTTTAGATTCAATGAAATATACTGAACAAAATTGTTCTAAGTCAAGTCATATATTAAGTCAATGATATTTGAAAAATAATGTTAAAATTAATTTTCCATCCTTTTAACAAAGACCAAAGAAATTTTTGTATGTACAGTTACCAAACCCAGAGTTAGCATAACCCATAAAATAAGGAAAACACGTACATTTTTTTCTTCCAAGAGAGTTGAACATCAGTTCTTTGAAAAGAAAGCAGGGAATAGTTGCTCTCCTTCATGCAAATTCTTCAGATTCTGAGATTTAGATTATGATTGATCTTACTGTTATGTTTTCCCTCTCATTAGGGTTACTTTCCTCATAAAAAAGAGAGACAAAGAAAAAAGTGTCTAGTGTACAAGCATATTGTTTCTTAAGGTGTATTCACTATTTCCATGAAGCATTTTATAGTGAATAAATAATATGAAATAATATGCTTGCACACTAGACACTTTTTTTATGTCTTTCTTTTTTAATAAAGAAAATAATCTTAATGATAGGAAAACATAGAAGTAAGATTTATCATAGTCTAAATTTCAGAATCTGAAGAATTTGCATGAAGGAGAGCAACTATTCCCTGCTTTCTTTCCAAGGACTGATGTTCAGCTTTCTTGGAAGAAAAAAATGTACATGTTTTCCATATTTTATGGTGTATTCACTATTCCAGTGAATGATTTTGTGGCTTCCCTGGTGGCTCAGATGGTAAAGAATCTACCTGTAATGCAGGAGACCCACCTCCAATCCCTAGGTTGGGAAGATACCCTAGAGAAGGGAATGGATACCAACTCCAGTATTCTTGCCTGGAGAATCCCCATGGACAGAGAAACCTTGCAGATTACAATCAATGGGGTCACAAAAAGTTGAACATAATTGAGTAACTAACATACATACACATACACATGAATCATTTTTAAAAACAGAATTCTGCAGTCAAACTTGAAAATGTTACACACTATGTCTTCCTTCTGAAAACACAGTGAATGTTAGCATAGTAAACTTTTCAAGAAATCCTGGTACAAAAAATAATAAATTAATTGATACTAGTTTAAAACAAAGTTATTAATAGATTACTTCCCAAATTCAAGTCTGCACAAAAGTGTTTATTTTTAACAACACCTGTGAATATTTCAAGTCTCTAGTGTTCCATGGGGTACATTTGGGAAGATGCTGCTTCAGGTGCAGTTTTAATTGTTCATCTTCTTTGATTTTCCTTTGGTTATTTTTATTATCCTGTTTCTTTCTATTTTTGTTTTTAGACACAACATTTATTAAGTGCTTTCTGTATTCTAGGCACTGTTTAAGATATTTTATGGTCATTATCCCAATTATTCCTGACAGTAATCCTCTGAGATAAATATAGCCAATCACCATAGGAACCCCAGAGAAAAGAAATAATTTCCCCCACATCCTGCTGCTAGTAAGAACAGCAACTTAGAGAGTTGAGATTGAAATCAGGTCTCTCTGGCCCAACAATATCTATCTTTTTTTTTCTTGTTAAAGTGGTAATGTGTTTATTTATTTTTTACTAATTTTTATTGGAGTGCATTAGTTTCTGCTGTACAGCACTGTGAATCAGCTCTGTGTTTACATATATCCCCTCTTTTGTGAGTTTCCTTCCCATTTAGGTCACAGGGAGCACAGAGTAGAGTTCCCCATGCTGTACAGTAGGATCTCACTAGTTATATATTTTATACATAGTATCAACTGTGTATGTATGTCAATCCCAATCTCCCAATTAATCCTACCACTCCCTCCTTTCCCCTTTGGTGTCCATACATTTTTTTCTCTACATCTTATTTGCAAAGTATAAATGCAGACAGGGACGTAGATGCCAATCCTAAAAAACAAGAGGCCAGTTCTTAACTCTTCAACTCCCAGAAGCATGCCACTCTTCCCAAGCTCTAAGAGACCAACAGATTATTTCCCAATCCAAAAATTTTCCAGACCTTAGTTTACAGGACCTTTCTGTTGTGTTTGACGCTGTTGACAAATCACTCCCACTTGAAACCAGAGCTTGGGTTCCTTGATTCTTATACCTCTCTGGCTATTCCTTCTTCACCTTCCAAGGTTCCTTATTAAATGTTAGTGCTCCTCAAGGTCCCACCCTGGCCCACTGCCCTTCTCTCCTTTGCTCTCTGCTGAAACATCCCCATTCACAACTTCAGGCTTGCCCTTTCCCCTAGATCAGACTCATATCTAACTAAGCACCTGCTTTTTTAGGCAGGTCAAACTCAAGAGGCCCTCCACTAACCTCATCATGCACTACAGCAGTAGAAGTCCCAGCAGTGCAGGCAGGAGAAACTTCATAGAGTTTAATCAAGAGACTGTTAATTAAGGAGTGGAGCAGAAATAATGATACTAAATAGGGATGTAAAAGTACCCAGAGAGAAGCAGCAGTGAGAAGCTATTATCCTACAGGGACCAAGAAGCTGTTTCTGGAACTTGGCCAGAACTTGGCCTTAAGAGAAAGGCTGACTACAAGATTGGAAGAGAGACTGAATCTACTGCCTATCAGGGTCCAGCCAAGGTGGACACTGGGGGAATAAGGACTCTGATGCTTCCTATCAGTCAAACTCACTATAGGCCAAAGGGCAAGGGGACCTGAAGAAGCAGCCTTTATAGGGGAGCTCCCTGGCACTGTAGGTGGAGAAAGGGGTACACTGATCTGGAGGAGAATGGATGCCACCAGCCCACTTGGTATCATAATAGTAGCAACATTTCAGGCAAAGATATCAGTTACTTGGAAAAGACCTTGGATTCCTCTTTCATTAATTTCCCACATGTAACTAGTCTTGTCAATTTAGCTATTTTGAACACCACCTCTCTTCCTTTGGTCCCTTTTCCCATCACCCTAGGGTGAAGGTTTGCATTATATCTCTTGATTGGATCATTACAATAACCTCCTACCAGTTTAACTGCTTCCAGATCTGGTATACCTTTGAGAAAGCCTTTCCTACAGCCAAAGGCTCTATCAAAAATGCAAATCTTATTCCATTCAGCTTTGATTAAACCCTTCAATAGTTTTCTTCACCTAGAGGATAAAGACTACATTCTGGCTCAGCATTCAGGAATCTCCTTAAACTGACCTCCATCCCTTGATTTCCATGCGTATAAATTTGTATTTTCCTAAATGCCACCATGCTTTTCACAACAGTGGGTCTGAGAAAAAGCAACAAAAGTCTCAGTTTTCTAAATAACAGTTAAATGAGATGATACAAAACAAGAGAAACATTCATAATTTAAATCACATATACATTAGTGTTACAAAATATAGTTCTGATTGTGTACCTCTACACTGTAGATAAATCACATCCCTATTATTTTTATTTGCTAGTAAAGGTACAAAATGACCAGTTTCATTTGGCTTTAATTTGCTTTGTGAGAGAAAACAGCATTTTTATTGTTAGAAAAATGAACTGTGCAGTATTCCTATTTAGGAAGAGTGAGATACCAAACAAATGAAGAGTATTCAAGAAGAAACACATTTACATATAGATAGAAGGTTGGCAATATACTGTTTTCATCAAACTTTTTTTTTGATTCCTTAATTTTCCCTATATTCACTTTCTTACAGAAATTACCACGAGTATTTATAATTTGCAACACAGCCCTTGAACTCAGAGTCCTAGTTTCAATTCTGATTCTCTGTTTCTGAAAGATTTTTTCAAGCATATATCATTTCTCTCTCTTTCATCTTAATTTCTTGACAAAAAGGAGAGGAAAACTGCTCTATAGAGAAACCTCTACAACCTTGTTTCAAATATCCTCTTGTTTGTTTGGTGATTTTAGTATATTTAGAAGTAAGAGGAATTGATCTAGAATGCCTAGGTAAAAGAGACACATTTTACTGGAGAATTAGACTCTGAATGAATCAGTTGAGAATGATTTTCTGACACAGAGATAAGATATGGTTATACTCATAGAAATAAATTGGAAGGCACCATCTTCAGAGGAAAAAGAAAACTAGAAATCAGCACTCTGAAGACTAAGAACAAGCTTAGGAAAGGACAAGCTCATCAATTAGGAGTAATTAGTGATGACAGATTACATAAGAGGTGTTCAAGAAGGTTGCTTATATACCCTCTGAATCATTGATAGAAACAATATGGAACCTGCTGGAAACAATAGCACCAGAAGAGGAGAGGACAAGAGACTTTGTGTTCTGTCTCTAGCTTTGTCCCACCCCATTTACACTCGTGTTCATTCCACTGGTGCCATGTTAACCCTGTTTTAGCTTCTTAAATCAATGACACAAGTGCACAAGGAGGTCTCCCACATACTTATTTAAGGAGAAGGAGCTGACACCAGTGTGGCTCTAAGAGCACCACAGAAGAGTTCTTTAAGGCTTTGCATTGGTTTATGCCCCAGGATTGAACACTACCACAGATATGATTAAGACCAGGCTGTAGAAAAGGCCTCATCTCCTAAAAGCAAAGTTATGGCAAAAAATCAGAGGGATTTCTATTAGAAGAATGCAGAAATCTTTGTCAATTCCAGTTGGTACTGGTCACAGAAGGGTGATATGGAAGAGAAAGCAAAAATATCACCTGTGTATCTGCATATTGGCTGAAGCTGTAGGTCATATATATAGGTAAGGAAAGTTATTCCTCCTAGTATTTTAACTCAAACTTGTATAAAATATATCATATTTTAAACATATTATTTCTTTTTGGCTGCACTGGGTTTTTGTTGCTGATGCAGACTTTCTCAAGTTGAGGTGAGCATGGGCTTCAGTAATTGTGGCACATGGGCTTAACTGCCTCCCAACAGGTGGAATTCTCACAGACCAGGGATTGAACCCATGTCACCTGCATTGGCAGGTGGATTCCCAACCACCAGACCACCAGGGAAGTCCTCAACACAAACTTTTAACTGATGACCGTTAATAGCAGTTGAGGTAACAGTGATGAATAAAGGAGCAATCCAAAGTATTATTTTGGAGGGAAATACCATATGGGTATTTCCTTTGCCAACAAACGTCCATCTAATCAAAGTTATGGTTTTTCCAGTAGCCGTGTATGGATGTGAGAGTTGGAACATAAAGAAAGCTGAGCACCAAAGAATTGATGCTTTTGAACTGTGTTGAAGAAGACTTTTGAGAGTCCCTTGGACTGCAAGGAGATTGAACCAATCCATCTTAAAGGAAATCAGTCCTGAGTGTTCATTGGGAGGTCTGATGCTGAAGCTGAAACTCCAATACTTTGGCCACCTGATGTGAAGAACTAACTCATTGGAAAAGACACTGATGCTGGGAAAGACTGAAGGCAGGAGGAGAAGGGGATGACAGAGAGTCAGATGGTTGGATGGCATCAGCAACTCGATGGACATGAGTTTGAGTAGGCTCCGGGTGTTGGGGATGGACAGGGAAGCCTGTCCAGGTGTGTTGCAGTCCAGGGGGTCACAAAGAGTCCAACATGACTGAGCGACTGAACTGAACTGACCATGTAGGTGTTTTGATTTAAGACTTTTATAAGTTCTTAATATAAGGGATGGGTAATATTTTATTATTTTTGGTATAATGATTGCATTGTAATTATAATGATTTAATTCACACAATGCTAATTTCCTCATGTTTTCCTTAAAGATGAGTTCACAACTCAATATTACTGATACCACATCTCTGTCAAAAACTACTTATACAATGCCAAAAATTTAAATCCTGTTTATTAAACTTCTATCATATGCCTAACACTGCATACTAGGCACAATAGAAGACAAAAACTTACAATGAAAGTGGAAGTGAAAGTCGCTCAGTCGTATTCAACTCTTGCCTAGAATTCTCTAGGCAAGAATACTGGAGTGGGTAGCCTTTCTCTTCTCCATTAGATCTTCCCAACCCAGGGATAGAACCCAGGTCTCCTACATTGCAGGTGGATTCTTTGCCAGCTGAGCCACAAGGGAAGCCCAAAATTTACAATAGACTTGGCTTCATTTCAAAAACATTTACAATGTATTTGGAGTAACTGAATGAACACACTGCTTTTTTTCCAGTAAAGCTCATCACTGCACTATGCTATACTGCTGAAAATACAACACCACTGGAACTGTGTACCTGAAGGTATTATATTAGGAAGAAAATGAAAAACAAATACCTGTGGTCACAGCTGTGAGGCATTCTACTGTGCTAAGCTGCTACCAATCACAATGGCTTACACAGATGTACCAACTTTATCCAACACCAAGATCCTTTGGAAACACTAAAGACTCAAGTCAAAATTATGTTTATGAAACAAAAGAATCAATGTACTTATAAATTTAAATACCTGTAAGTTGGATATTTAAATACTAGAACTAGCACTACATTTAAAAAAATAAAGTAAAACTCCCCTTGTTTTAAATTATTTATTCATACAGACATATTTTCTTATGAGCCAAAATGAGAAACAGGTAAGCCTGAATTTTTTATACTTTCACAGAGCAACAATTTTTCACATAGCAAAGAACAGAAGCAAACAGATGTTCACGTTGGGAAGGATTATCACCCAATTCCCTGTAGAAGTCCAGCCCAGTGAACCTTCTCCAATTTACTAGGGATGTCACATGTAAAAGAGTTTTTCTAATAGGTTGGCAACAACATTTGCCAAGGAAGTCAATTGACAAAGAAATTAATGGCAGCAAACTTCACTGCAAGGAGAATAGTATAAGCTGCTTCAGAAAGATGAAAAGATTGTAGTTCAACTGCCAACCTTGTGTGATATAGAATGTGAATGTAAAACCTCAAAAAGGAAAGTGAAGATTTTTCTGTGTGTCTGTGCCTGTATGTGTGTGGGGTGGGCGGGAAAGCGGGGGAAGAGGGAGAGAAATGGAGGTGGTGAAGAGAATTAGGGAGAAAAAGAAAGATAAGGGACTTCCCTGGCAGTCCAGTGGTTAAGACTTTGTCTTCCAATGGAAGGAGTGAGGATTCCATCCCTGGTTGGGAAGCTGAGATCTCACATGCCTCATGGCAAAAAAGACCCCAGAACATAAAACAGAAGTAATATTGTAACAAATTCAGTAAAGACTTTAAAAATGGCCCACATCAAATGAGAGGGGCAGGGGAAAGGAAGTGGAGAAAGACAGATAAACCTTGGAAAGTGGGTATTTCTCCTGAATAAATACTATGATCAGCATGATAACACACATGCTTTATAGAATTCTACATAAACCTCTTTCAGAAAATGTAATTGAGGCCCTTTCAAATTTAATGTTCCTCGATTATATATCAAGTAAGAGCAGAGATGGAAGGAAATATAGAGAGGAGGTTAAGAAAGAAAGAAGGATTCATGCCAAGCCTATGACTTTAGGGAAACCTTCCAGTTGACCACTAATGGGAACCATTTCAGGGAAGGCAGAATTTTAATTCCTATAATGTCATATTCCACAATTTACATCTTCATTGAGAAAATACTGATGTTGAGTGAAGTGATATAGGAAGTAATTTTCAAGGAGAGGTTTAGTAAAGATAGGCTAGGCGAGAGAAATTACATTGTTTGCCCTGAAATTATGGGAAGATGTACGGAGAGGGAGAATCACCAGATAAATATTAACACTACTCCATTTACATTTACACATGGGTAGAATGGCTTCCCTGGAAGCTCAGCTGGTAAAGAATCCCCCTGCAATGCAGGAGAGACCCTGGTTCAATTACTGGGTCAGGAAGATCCCTGGAGAAGGGATAGGCTACCCACTCCAGTATTCTTGGCCTTCCCCAGTGGTTCAGATGGTAAAGAAAATGCCTGCAATGCAGGAGACCTGGGTTCGATCCCTGTGTTGGGAAGATCCCCCTGGAGGAGAGCATGGCAACCCATTCCAATATTCTTGCCTAAAGAATCTCATGGACTGAGGAGCCTGGCAGGCTACAGTCCATGGGGTCACACAGCATGGGTAGAACACTTTGATATTGCTGTGTGTGTGTGTGCTCAGTCATGTCAGAGTCTTTGTGACCCCACAGATGGTAGCTCATCAGACTCCTCTCTCTGTGGGATTTTTCCAGGCAAGAATACTGGAGTGGGTTACCATTTCCTTCTCCAGGGCGTCTTCCTGACCCAGGGATAGAACCAGCATCTCCTGCATCTATCGGCAGTGGATTCTGTACCACTGGGCCACCTGGGAAGCTCAAGTGAGTTTGGTAGGCTCCCAGTATATTTGATAACAGAGTTCTTCTTTTGTTTTCTATTTTTATATATACCCCCACTATTTATATGAAAGTAGAAACCCTCATAACCAACATTGTGCTTAGGAAACATCAATTATGCAGATATTAACCTCACAATATAAAGTGGGTGATTTAAACAATTGGACGTGCCTGATTAAATGTGTCCATCTCTAAACCATGAACAGAGAACAGTGCACAAAGGCTTCCTTAGCCAGGCATCTTGAGGCTACAGCAATGAAATTGGTTATAGTCAATCACATAGGGAAATGGGTTCATTCTGACTCAACACAGATAAACCTTTTTAGATTTCATCACTGAGATTCCACCAACAACTTGGCATTTAATAATGGGATGCTATGTACTCACTGCAGATGGTGAATGCAGCCATGAAATTAAAAGACACTTACTCCTTGGAAGGAAAGTTATGACCAACCTAGATAGCATATTCAAAAGCAGAGACATTACTTTGCCAACAAAGGTCCGTCTAGTCAAGGCTATGGTTTTTCCAGTAGTCATGCATGGATGTGAGAGTTGGACTGTGAAGAAAGCTGAGCACTGAAGAATTGATGCTTTTGAACTGTGGTGTTGGAGAAGACTCCTGAGAGTCCCTTGGACTGCAAGGAGATCCAACCAATCCATCCTAAAGGAGATCAGCCCTGGGTGTTCTTTGGAAAGAATGATACTAAAGCTGAAACTCCAGTACTTTGGCCACCTCATGCAAAGAGTTGACTCATTGGAAAAGACTCTAATGCTGGGAGGGATTGGGGGCAGGAGGAGAAGGGGATGACAGAGGATGAGATGGCTGGATGGTATCACCGACTCAATGGATGTGAGTTTGAGCAAACTCCGGGAGTTGGTGATGGACAGGGAGGCCTGGAGTGCTGCAATTCATGGGGTCGCAAGGAGTCAGACATGACTGAGTGACTGAAATGAACTGATGTTTCCTTTTTTAAATTTTTTAAATTATTTTCTACTAAACATTTATTTTATGTTGGAATATGGCCAATTAACAATGTTGTAATAGTTTCCAGCAGACTGTTTGACTGGCACTTATTCAGGACCTTGAATGCAAAAGCATCTACAAATTGTGGAAAGATTATGCTGTGAACCAAATTTACTGTGAAATATAATATTTCCAAGATGTAAATGCATTATTCTATGTGCCTAGTTAACCACTTTCTTGTCAATTGTAACAAAATAAGTGAATGAAATAGCATATGCAAAATACCTAGAAGACTTACATAGTGGGTGTATATATATATATGTATATATACACAGACATATAGGGAAGGGAATGGCTACCCACTCCAGTATTCTTGCGTGGGAAATCCCAGGGACAGAGGAGCCTGGTGGGCTACAGTCCATGGGGTTGCGATGAGTCGGATATGACTAAGTGACTAACACTTTCATATATATATATATCCTTTCTCTGTTATACTTTATATTCAGGAGACATAAAATGCTGCATTTACATGAAATATAAAGTAATGATTTTCTTTACAAGATCAATTGTCCCATGACAGTGTTTATTAAATGGCAAGCTTTATTAATGTACTTACTATCAGAAGTTACACTAAACTACAAATGTGCAGGAAAACATTCATTATGTGGAACTGGATAAACATCTATTACAGTCTCTTCCATCACTGACTGCAATTTCTAATTCCAATACCAAGTTTCTGATTAGAACTCCTGCCATAAATTTTTCCATTTTATTTACGGCACTCTTCCTCCACTCCCAAACTCATCATTTGATCATTTCTGAAATTCTTGCTCAGTATAAAGCATTCAAATAAAAACCTGAGATACTGCCAAAGGTTCAATTTGGATCAGATGTCATATGTGCAAGTCCTAGCTGTTACTAAGTAAAATGTGTGGTTATTCAATTTCTCACTTTGCATTCATGACAAGTGTTGCATAGACATAATAAACATGACAGAATATGACAAATAGAAATATTAATAGGAACTTCAAAGTTTGTGCATGTTCATAGAACGTACACATTTATGGTGTCTACTTAGAGAGCAGCCTCTTAGGGTAAAAATATATGACCAAGCTTATTTTCTATCAGATTTTAAAAATTATTGATAGCTTCAGAAAATGTAAAAACATATTAAGTATAATTTGGAATCGTGTTTAGGCTCTCTATTGCTCGTTCTCCCAGAAACAATTTTTCCTTTTTTCCACGAAGGTAAATGAAAATATGGAATATTTAAAACTGGCTGTTCTCAATCCATTGGCTCTGTTCCACTATCTCTTTATCAGACATTCATAATTAATGGTGCGTATGAGCAAGAAGTGACTCTTTGATAAGAAAACGTTTGCATCCATTAATATTTCATCCATTTCTAAGACAGCGCTGTGGTGCTGAAAGGATAGCTCCTGGTCACCTGTCGACACTGGAGTTTGCTTTGCCAAAAAAAGGACTAAATAACAGAACTGAAGTAGGCACCCGGAAGACACGAAGAAAAGACAATTACCTTCCTTATAACTTCATAACACTTCTCCAAAGACATCTAACTTAAATTTCTTAAAAAATTTTTACGTACAGTATAGTTATCAAACTAGGATTTCTTTTAAAGCAGTCCTTGTCTGGTTTATATTCCCCAAAGTAAAACACTGAGGAAGATATTCCAAAGAAGACACGACAAAGTTAATTATACAGATGTCTGACACTGAAATTTAGAGGTAGCATCCTCAGTAAATATAGTGAGGGAAAGTCTAGAGACTTTGTAAAGGTTGGAGACGAGAACGTGGGGAGAGGAGTCCTGTCCAGGCTCATGCTTACACTCCTTAGTCAAAGACAATCACGCTCACTACCCACCCCGGCAGTCCATTTTCGGCCAGGGAGCTCAGCCCCCGGTGTATCATTCCAGCAGAAGGTAAATTAAGACAAAGACTCCACAACCCCGTTGGGGGAGGGTAGAAAGGTGAAGCTGCATTGGGGTGCAGTAGCGACCAGAAGGGAAAGTGACCTCATTTTGTCTGAGGAAGCACCACCGGAGAGCCGACCTTTGATGGAGATGCCGAAGGCGGTCAAAGAGCACAAAGGGTCAAAGCTGGAGGGAGCAAACTTCCTTATTCTTCCAGCCCATCCCTTAAGCCCGTGGGGAACACGCAGAGGCAAGGACAACAAAGCGTGCGCTCCGGCGGCACAGCTGGAGCTGCCGGCAGCCGGGCCATCCCGCCCGCGGGGCGCGCGGCTCCCGGGCGGCAGAGCTAGGGAGCGCGAGCGCAGGCAGGACCGCGGGGGCTGGGGGAGGGGGGTCCCCTACCTTGAACAGCACAAAGAGCCAGAGCAGAGGCAGGAGGCGGCGGCCGCCGCGCGTCCTCGTGGGTAGGTGCCCCATCGCGGCGTGGACGGGGAGCCGGGAGTACAGTGGTGCCGCCTGGCACTGCCGGCGGCTCACAATGGCGAGCTGGGGCTGCAGTCTCAGACCCTGGGCGCCGAGGTTGCTCCGGGAGGGCGCATCCTGCCTTTCCAGTTCCCCCTGTGCCTGCCCACCTTTCGCCTTCTGCACCCGGGATCCTCTAGGAACGCACCAGGCGCGGCTGGTCTTTAACAGTTAAGGACGGTGAGGGTGGGGATTGGAGTGGGCGAGGCTCTGGCGCGGCGTCCGCGTGGGGAGCGAGAGGCGGGGGCCCTGCGCGCCGCCCGCCGCGGTCCTCCAGCAGCCGAGATACTCACGCTCCGGGCTGCGGACTCGTAAAGTGACAGCAGCCGCGGGGCCCTCCCACTAGGGTCCGCCCGCCGCCTCGCAGCGCTGGACGGCCCCTCACTCCAGGCTCCGCCCCGACGCTTTCCACAGTCTCTGGGACGCAAGAGTTCTTCCCGGACTCCTCTTGAGCAACTCATGAACTGGAACCCGGGTCCCCTCTAGATCTACCTACATCTGCTACTAGTTGCAGTTAACCCTTGTTGGGGGAAGTGGTGGTTGTGAATGTAGTGATGGAGCTCAGTGTGTGTGTGTGTGTGCGCGCGCGCGCCCGCGCGCGCCCGTGTGTTTGACTCTTTGCGACCCCATGAACTGTAGCCCGCCAGGCTCTTCTGTCCATGGAATTTTCCAGGCTAGAATACTGGAGGAGGTTGCCACTTCCTACTTCAGTGTATCATCCGGACCCAGGGATTGAACCCCCATCTCTTGCATCTCCTGTATTGGCAAGCAGATTCTTGACCACTAGCGCCACCTGGGACGCAGAAGGCAATGGCAACCCACTCCAGTACTCTTGCCTGGAAAATCCCAAGGACGGAGGAGCCTGGTAGGCTGCAGTCCATGGGGTCGCCAAGAGTCGGACACGACTGAGCGACTTCACTTTCACTTTTCACTTTCACGCGTTGGAGAAGGAAATGGCAACCCACCCCAGTGTTCTTGCCTGGAGAATCCCAGGGACGGTTGAGCCTGGTGGGCTGCCGTCTATGGGGTCGCAGAGAGTCGGACACAACTGAAGTGACTTAGCAGCAGCAGCAGCAGCGCCACCTGGGAAGCCCACTCAGGAGGATAATCCTTCCGGTTTCTACTCTCTTCCTCCCATTTAAATACTCCCATTCTCCAGGCTACTGTATGATACAGAGAGTTTCACTGATTACTCTGTGATTTCCTAAATGGGAAGGAAATCCGAAAAAGAGGAGATATATGTACAGGTATGGGCTTCCCAGGTGGCCTTAGTGAAAAAGTCCTGCAAATGCAGGAGACATAAGAGAGGTGGATTGGATCCCTGGATGAGGACGGTCCCCTAGAGGAGGGCATGGCTACCCACTCCAGTATTCTTGCCTGGAGAATTCCATGGACAGAGGACCCTAGCGGGCTATTGTCCATAGGGTCACAATGAGTCGGACATGACTGAAGCTATTTAGCATGCGCTCACGTACAATGGCACCCCACTCCAGTACTCTTGCCTGGAAAATCCCATGGATAGAGGAGCCTGGTAGGCTGCAGTCCATGGGGTCGCCAAGAGTCAGACATGACTGAGCGATTTCACTTTCACTTTTCACTTTCATGCATTGGAGAAGGAAATGGCAACCCACTCCAGTGTTCTTGCCTGGAGAATCCCAGGGATGGTGGAGCCTGGTGGGCTGCGGTCTATGGGGTCGCACCGAGTTGGACACGACTGAAGTGACTTAGCAGCAGCAGCACGTACAAGTAGAGCTGATTCACTTTGTTGTCCAGCAGAAACTAACACAACATTGTAAAGCAACTATACATCCCTTGTGGGCTCAGCTGGTCAAGAATCCGCCTGCCATGTGGGAGACCTGGATTAGATCCCTGGGTTGGGAAGATCCCCTGGAGAAGGGAAAGGCTACCCACTCCAGTATTCTGGCCTAGAAAAGTCCATGGACTGTATAGTCCATGGGGTCTCAAAGAGCTGGACAGGACTGAGAGACTTTCACTTCATACCTCAATAAAAATTAATAAAATAAATAAACACTCTCATTCTCTCTATCCAACACTCACCCAGGAGGAACTAGCATATATATATATTTATATATATTTTATATTTATATATATATAAATATAAATTTATATATAAATATATATATATTTTTTTCCTGTTTGAAGTCAGAGGTTTTGTAAACTGCAAGGGCTGTCCTTTGAAACCTCAGTGGAATATAGGAGGAGGTTTGTTCACATTATATGACTCATATTTATAAACATATAAACATTTATATACTTTTTAAAATGTTTAATGATTACAGAAACTATTGAACTTTTCCAGAGTCATATGTCATTTTACATTCCCACTAGCAAAGTATGAGTAGGAGGAGGGGAAAGAGAGGGTGTGTAAGTTAAAAGTGGTGATGAAGTAGTTCTGTATCTTGACTGTGGTGGTGGTTACACAAATCTACCCAGATGATAAAATTGTACAGAAACACACACAAATGAGTGCAGACTGGTGAAATTCGAATAAGGTCTGTGAATGCTCCCACTGTCAGTTGTCTGATTTTAATACCCAAATACTATAGTTATATAAGATGTTACTCTTGAAGGAAACTGGGTGGAGGTACGTGGGACCTTTCTGTACTTTTTTTTTTTTATTGAGCTATAATTGACATATGACATTGTATTAGTTTCAGAGGTACAATATAATGACTCCATATTTGTTTGCATAGATGGCTGGTATGTATCTGAGCATCTTAGAAAGGTTTAAATTGAATATACTTACATGAGTATATATGTGTACTGATTTCTTATTTGCATAAATATAGAATAATGGTCTGAATTTATGCCTTTGGTGTCTTCCTTTAGAAACTACTTTCCTTTTCACCTTCTTCTCTTCACATACTCAATTTAGTGCCCTCATGTCCACACTTGATTGGCCTGGACCTTCTCTTTCTCTTGAGAAAATATTAGTTGTTTCTCCATCCCTCTAAGTCAGAGTCATGGGCTATCTGAAAATGTTATTCTTGGGACTAGACTTGTAGGGTTCTGGTTCGGTATATTCTCTTTATATTCAGAAGCTCCTAAAAGCAGAATTCTATTCCCACTCACTCCCAAAAGTGACAGTAAAATGATCTCATGTCTGGAACCAAAAAGATGTTTAGGCCAAAACCACACTCATAAGTTTCCAACAATTTCTACTTTAAATAAAGTTAGATTTTAAAGTATGTGTGCCCATGTTTTGATTATAAATATATATAAAGATACATATGTGTGTTCATATGTTCATGTATGCATGTGTAGATGGGCTTCCCTGGTGGCTCAGTGGTAAAGAATCTGCCTGCAATGCAGGAGCGGTAGGAGACACAGGTTCAGTCCCTGGGTAGGAAAGATCCCCTGGAGGTGGGCATGGCAACCCACTTCAGTATGTTTGCATGGAAAATCCCATGGACATAGGAGCCTGATGGGCTACAGTCCATGGGGTCACAAAGAGTCAGACACGACTGAGTGACTGAGCACCCACCCATGGGTGTGTAGATACTGCATGGATATAGGCTTAACAGATGTGTGTGCTGCTGCTGCTAAGTCGCTTCAGTCGTGTCCAACTCTGTGTGACCCCATAGATGGCAGCCCACTAGGCTTTCCCGTTCCTGGGATTCTCCAGGCAAGAACACTGGAGTGGGTTGCCATTTCCTTCTCCAACGCATGAAAGTGAAAAGTGAAAGTGAAGTCGTTCAGTCGTGTCCGACTCTAGCGACCCCATGGACTGCAGCCCACCAGGCTCCTCCGTCCATGGGATTTTCCAGGCGAAAGTACTGGAGTGGGGTGCCATTGGGTGTTAGAAATACAGTCTACTAATCATACATTCATCATATAAATGCAAAAAGAACTTTCACAATAATGTGCATTTTTACAATAATCATCTTTTCTATGTTGTTTTTCTGTTTTTCTCTTTATCACTTACATCACAATTTGCTTAGCCCTTTATGCCCTTGTACACTTGCACACATGGACCACTTTGAGAGAACAATAACAGTAAACAGTAAGCAGTAAAGCATTCCCCAGCGAAGAATTAGTTGTTAACATTTTTAATATTCCATTCTGATACTGTGATTAGGTGGCCTGAATATTATTACTTCATAATCAGAGAAAATGTTCTCTTCAGAGAAGGTATTTCACTTAGCCATTGCTGGATAAAATACTTTCATTTGTTTTTACTGCACTTAAAAAAATAGCAGGCTTGAGAATCTTTCTGGGAGCGACACCCAAGAAGAATGCAAATGCTGCATCATCACCTGTGTGGGGTTTTCAATCCATAGAGCCTGCTGTGTGCTTTTTGAACTATTGATTGTTTTTTCCAGTGCAGTACTTCCAAAGGATGGTGAATCTTATTTTGCTATTTTCAGGACTCCAAATCCACAACAATGGCCATGGGCGACATAAGGTGCCTATAGTAATGTATGCTTCAAAATGTTTGTTGTGATTACACGATCACAATGACACTGCTTGATAAAGAAGGCTGAGATCGTTAGCACCAACTGTTTCCTCCGTAATGCTGCATTTCTGGGAGAAATAATAAATGCAGATAAAACAGAATCTCTTGCATTCCCTAAGACAGGCATTTAAAAATGAATTCTCACAAAATGAAATAAAGCTCTTTACTTCCTTAGGAAATAATAAGGTGGTTAATGAGCAAGAAACTGGAAGACTCTTTTTTTTTTAAATCTGCAAGAGACTTTGTTTTGGTTAGGAAAAGTAATCTTTTCCTAAATAGGTTAAAAAAAAAAAAAAAGATACCCAGGACTAAGTGTTCACATCTATCTCTTCTGTAGAAAGAGAAGCAATAGCAGCCACAGAGAAGGAGCTGTAATCCCTATGAGAGGTTTAATGAGGAGTCAAATGGAACTCTTACTGTGCCCTTGCCAATGAAGTTCAATTCTGTCCTCCAGGGACCAACTCTAATGTAGTTCAGTGTGTTTAGTCCTGGCTTCCACCGCTGAAATCGCCTACCAGGCTGTCAGCAGTTTCAGTGTGATAGGGTTGTATTTATGGGAGTTGCTCAATGAAAAATAGTTTACTGTTTAAGGAATGCAGAAAAAAACTCCAGTCACTGATCTCTAGAATATAATCCATCTAAGAAGCGCACTAAGAGCCATGCATTTTGTCATCTGTATCTCACATATTATAGTTGTTATAACATAGGCACTGTAGATTATATGTAATATGTTCTCAAGATCAGATGACCAGGAAGCATTTTGATTTTCAATTTATTTGAGCATTTGTTTTCATTTTACTCTTGATGAACACTGGTTTCTCGCCTGAAAGATGTGTTGACAATTCACAAATTCTGTCTCTCAAAATGGGAGTGATTGGCAGCCCTCAGGTGAACAGCAAGTTTCAACTGCCAAGATTTATTATTCTTGCCACACTTGAAAAACAGTGAAATTCACTACAGAAGGCCATTTTTGCTTTTGCATGTAGTCTGTTTTCCCATTACCTCTTTTTTCTTCCTAAATAATTCCTATTAAGCCATATATATATATATATATATATATATATTTAATTTGACTGTAACATGGTTTTAAGAAAAATCAAGTAAGAATATTGTACTACAAGGTAAAAGCTTCATGACACAAAATTATCCACTCAAAGGAATAAGAAAACAGGAAACATGAGCAAATATTTAGCACTGGACACAGACTACAGGCTGTAGATGAGTGATCCTAAATCAGGAAGGCAGATGGTCATTGTAAGATACTATTCCCTCTTACAGTTATTTTCTAAAATTGCTGTGTGCTGTTGACATTTTCTTTAACAGAACAAAAATTAAAAGAAATAGAATACACTAAAAAGCCTTAAGTCATGCAGCTTTATTTTATATTTTGTTTATATGCATTAGCTAATGAACTTTAATTATATTTTTTTCTGAGCACCCAGACATTGATATCATATAAGCATCTAATTTTTCTTCATAAATAGGCTTCTTGACCAATTATAATTTAAAGCATTAACACCTGCATGGGAGGATCCACTTTAGCTTAGTAAAGTGAAGTGAAGTCGCTCAGTCGTGTCTGACTCTTTGCGACTCCATGGACTGTAGCCTACCAGGCTTCTCCATCCATGGGATTCTCCAGGCAAGAGTACTGGAGTGGGTTGCCATTCCTTCTCCAGGGGATCTTCCAGACCCAGGGATCGAACCCAGGTCTCCTGCATTGGAGGCAGACGCTTTAACATCTGAGCCACCAGGGAAGCCCCTTAGCTTAGCAAAAGGCATGACTAAAACTTGAATATAATTTATAAATAAAGGCATATTTACAATTTATAATATATTTTATTATATTCTGTTGCAAAGTGGATGTGGTATCTGTAGATCCTTCCTTCTCTTCTTCCCTTACTTCCCTCAAATTAAAGGTAGCATGCAGCGTTCACTGCCTACTATGTGACACACATAATGTCTATATTTGTGTTACTAAAAATGGTTGCCAATACATAATTATGGAAAATTTGGTCATAGTGATTTCGTAGAAACTATGAAAACATTAATCACATACTTTGATAATGCACTGTTTTAGCTGCGAAGGACTTTACCAAGAGGCACAATAATATTACATGGACAATTTTACTCCAGGCCAATTACACCAAATCAATTTTTTATGCTAAAAATGACAAAGTTAATAATATTCTCAAATCTTTGAGAAGATGACTATAGTCTAAAGAGGAACGGAGAATGCCACCGATAGATTGGTGTCTCAGCAGAAGGATCTAGAAGAAAAATTTTGAGGCAGCCACAAATGTTCTGGGAAAAATTCCAGTGCCCACGGGAATAACTTTTTCCTCATGAAGGGACATAAAGAAAAGACATAATGGTGAAGCTGTGCATTTCTAGATATGTCTGCATAGTATGACTATCTGTAAAAGGAACAGTGTGGGAGAAAGAGTTGAATGAAAGATTTCATCTCATTTGGTAATTCAATACTGCAGAGACTGTTACAAAGGTAAGCATTGAACATATGGGTAGAGGATGATTTGAATGCAATCCAGGAAGGGATCAGTTTATGTCAAGCCTATGCCAGTCTCTGTTAATTCACTGTCTCACATTTCAGCTGTCATTTCCAACCTTTTCTATTCAGTTTAAACCACCAACACTCAGACCTGCAGACTCTTACAGTACTTTGATTTACCTTCTACCTTACAGAGAAATAGGCTTCCCTGGCAGCTCAGATGGTAAAGAATCTGCTTGTAATGCAGATTACAAGAGACCAGGGTTTGATCCCTGGGTTGGGAAGATACCCTGGAGAAAGGAACAGCAACCCACTTCAGTATTCTTGCCTGGAGAATTCCATGGACAGAGGAGCCTGTGGGTTACAGTTCATGGGGTCGCAAGAGTCAGACACAAGTGGGCCACTAACACTTTACAGAGGAAACATCGGCCATTAAGTGACAACTTTTTTTGTCTTCCCTGACAGCAAAAATAATCCCACCCATATCTGTTTCTATCTTTCTTATTAAAAACAAGGAGCTCTCTCTTAATAACCACCTAAAGCTAATTCCACCACCTATTTTCTAGAACCCATTCCTTCCAGCCTTCCCTGCCCTCTTATTCTAAACACCTCCCTTTTAATATATTCCATCTCTTGGCTTTTTTAAAAAAGATTTGTTTTGATGTGGAAGATTTTTAAAGTTTTTATTGAATTTGTTACAATATCACTTCTGCTTTATGTTTTGATTTTTTTTTTGACTGCGAGGCATGTGAGATGTTAGCTCCACAACCAGGGACTGAAGCCACACCCCCGGCATTGGAGGGCAAAGTTTTAATTGCTGGACTACCAAGGAAGTCCCTCCTTTAGCTTTTTTAGCCATGTTCATATCTTTAAGATTAAAGGAAAGAAAACCTTCACCAAATCATTCATGCTCTCAGTTGCCACATTTTCTTTCTCCTGATGTTTCACCACTGCCCTTTACAGTAATATTTTTCTGAAGTGTTGTGTGTATTCTCTGTCTACATTTTTTCCTCATCTATTTACCCTTCAAACCACTCTGATATGACTTCTACTCTCATTATCTCTCTAACACCGCTCTCACTTTGTAGCATTCACTATGTTGACTTGTCCCTCCTTTCTGAAACACTCTCATCTCTGAATTTTCATCATTCTGCACATTTCTGGCTTTTTTGTATATCTCTGGATGTTCTAAAATTTCCCTTGCTGGATTATTCTCCCCTTCCTGTCCATTTAATGTTGCAGTGTTAAAAGATTAATCTTAATTTCTACTACTTTCCTCTGTATCTATGCCCTAGCATTCTAATCTATGACTATGTTTCAATTCCCACCTAGGCAGACTACCCAAAGAGTTATATCAGCAGGCTTTATACAACACTCTTTTGACCCATGCCAACCCTGCATGCTTAGAAGTCCTTTTGAATGTTTAATGTTTAAGCATTAAAAAGTCTATAAATAACAAATGCTGGAGAGGGCGTAGAGAAAAGGGAACCCTCCTACACTGTTGGTGCAAATGTGAATTCCACAGCCATTATGGAAAACAATATGAAGATTCCTTTTCCTTAAAAAACTAAAAATAGAATTACCATATGATACAGCAATCCCACTCCTGGGTTTAGATCCAGAAAAGGTGAAAACTAAAAAGATACATGTACTCCAGTATTCATAGCAACACCGTTAACAATAAGCAAGATATGGAAGCAACTTAAATGTCCATAGACAGATGAATGGTGTACCTATATCACATCTTTATATGCACACACACGCCTGCACACAATAGAAACTGCTCAGCCATAAAAAAGAATAAAATAATGACATTTGTAGCAACATGGACGGACCTAAAGATTATCATACTAACTGAAGTAAGTCAGAAAGAGAAAGATAAATACTATATGATGTAAAGTATATGTGGGATCTAAAATATGTCACAAATAAACAGACTCACAGACATAGAAAACAAACTTATGTTAACCAAAGGGGAAAAAGAGTGGGGAGGGGGATAAAGTAAGAGTTTGAGTTTAGCAGGTACAAACTACTGTGTATAAAATAGATAAACAACAAAGTCCTACTGTACATTACCGGGAACTATATTCAGTGTATTGCAATAAAACATACTGAAAGTAATATAATAAAGAATATGTGTGTGTGTGTGTGTGTGCACACATATGCGTGTGCACACATGCAAAATCACTTCAGTTTTGTCTGACTCTTTGTGACCCTATGGACCACAGCCTGCCAGATTTCCCTGTCCATGGGGTTCTCCAGGCAAGAATACTAGAGTGGTTGCCATGCTGTCCTCCAGGGGATCTTCCCGACCCAGGGATCGAACCTGCATCTCCTGTGCCTCCTGCATTGTAGGCAGACTCTGTACCAAATACGGGCTTCCCAGGTGGTGCTAGCTATAAATATATGTAGCTAAAATCACTTTGCTGTACACCATAAAGTAATACAACATTGTAAACCAACTATACTTCAATTAAAAAATAAAAACACCTCAAATTTTAAAAGTCTGAAACTGAGCTCCTAATAATTCCCCCAGAATTATCTTATTTCCATAAATAAACACAACTCAGTGACTGAACTGACTGACTGACTGTGGCTCCTAAGTCCTTCTGTCTCTTACCTTCATTTCAAGTCTCTTGTCACACCTCCATCTCCTTTGCTCTCTAAACTTCTAAATTTCATACATACTATGCCTCCTCCTGACAGAGTCATGTGTCTGGTCTCTGTTTCTAGAATGCTCCTCTCTTCTCTCGAATCTGATGTCTGCTCAAACTTCACTTCCTGAGCCTTATCTCACAGTTTCAGGTTTCAGAGCCCATTAATACTTTTATTATTGATATTTTTCTTTTTTTAATCACCATTTACCTAATTGAATGTTTCCTTCATTAGACAGTAAACTCTGCAAGCATAGAAATTACGTCAAGTATTTGCTTGCTACTATCTCCAGAGGATTTGTCAATTTCAGGAAAAAGTAAGTACCCAGAAACTATTTGTGTAATGAATAAAGCAGTATAATTACCAATTAAAATTATACTATCAAAAATTGAAATATGAAATATTTATGTTAATGTTTTGGTCTGATTGTTCAAGATGCAAATCTCTACTCCAGGTTCACTTAGGCTTTTTTTATAAAACAGCAGATAAGTGTCAGCAAAGTAATAGTAATAGTAATAGTATGACCTATCCTGGGAAACTTTGCACAGCAGGTAAGACTAGTGAGTGATGAAGAAGAGGAAAGCAGAAGCGCGAATTATTTTTATCATGATGATGCACTGTGCTGTGCCTAGTCACTCAGTCATGTCTGACTCTTTGTGACCTTGTGGACCACAGCCTGCCAGCCTCCTCTGTCCATGGGGATTCTCCAGGCAAGAATACTGGAGTGTGTTGCCATGCCCTGCTCCAGGGGATCTTCCAAATTAGGATGATAATTTTACTCAAAATTTAGGCAATCCATCAACTTTTTAATGGATAAAGAAACCGTGATCTACACAACGACAGAATACTACTCAAGAATAAAAATAAACTACATGCCACAAATGAATGAATCTCAGATACATTATGCTAAGTGAAGAGAAGTCAGACTCAAAAATTCACCTACTGTATGATGCCACTTTTTGGAAATGGCACAACTATAGGGAAAAAAGAAAAAAACAGATCAATGTTTGCCAAAGGCCAGAGGAGATGAGAGAGAGTGACTAAAAAGGGACACAAGGGGACTTTTAGGGTAATGGAAATGTTCTAAGTCTTGATTTTGTTGGCAGTCACATAACATGGACTTGTCAAAACTCATCAAACTTTACCTTAATAAGAATAAATTTTACTATATTTTTTAATTAAAAAAAGCAAAAAAACCAAATCCATGCAAGAATTAAATATGGTCAAAAGCATTCTGTCCCATGACAAAATAGTTTTTAAAGTGAAAATATTATTTTGTGTTCTTATATGGGAGTATCAGCATTTCTAAGAGCATTTCAAAATGTTTAAAGATAACAGTGTTTTAGTTACAGTGTGATTGACTCTCCCCAAATATCTCAGGGTCTTAGGATTAAGTTTTTGAAATTACTTAGCTCTCTTCCATTTTTTCTCCTTTTAACTGAGAGATTTACATGGATTATTCATTAAGTCACTCAGCATACATGTATTTTTCATCTTGTGCCATATTGGGCTCAGCTAAGACAGTCAACAACAGCTCAGGGAGCTTTCAACCTGGTGGAAAAATAGAATACTAAAAGAACTATCAAAAAGAGAAAATACAGTAAGTAAAAGCAAAAGTAGAGACAAATGCTTAAAGCATTCAAGAAGGGGAGAGACTGTTTACATATTTGAAGATCCTGGAATCTGGAAAACCCAGGTTATGCCTTGAAACATGAGTAATTAGGGGAGTTGGGGAGACAAATTGCCATACGGAAAATCCTTTGCTCACCACATATCTGCCTCTTCTTCCTGGGAGCACACAGCTTGATTGCACTTCCCAGTTTCTCTTTAAGTGTTGAGATAAGTCATGGAATGTGGCAGAGGCTATGTGCACCTCCAAGCCTGGCCCATAAAAACCTCCAGGCACAATCTTCACTTTCATCCTGAAGAGAGAAGCCTATAATGACCTAGAGAAGTTAAGAATCCTAAGATGAAAGGACCCTTGATCCCTGGCCTTTGCAAGAAAAGAGAACACCAGCCAACCCACTCTGGACCATGATCTGAAAGGTGAAAAGATATATTTAGACCAGGAGACCATCAAAGGCCAGGTTAAGGGAACTCGGACTATTGAAATATTTTTTGCAGTTACATGATCAGAACTGGATCCTGTAGAAAAAAATGGTCTGAGTATACTTTTTTTTTGTAAGATGGATTGATTGGGAAAAAAGAGAGTATCAAGGGATTCCAAATTTTAGTAAAAGTTGAACTAAATCGTTTATAAAATCTGTATTGTGAAAGTGACTGCAGAAGTAAAAGATTTGTGAAGGTAAGAACATGTTCAAACCTCTGTGAATCCTTAACTTGCTACTCACAAGAGCCATGCCGCAGACAACACCCTGGCCCCGCACATATGGTTTAGCCAAGAGAAACGCTTTCCGCCTGAGACCTGTAGAACCTGCTTGCTCTGTCAAGGTTTCAAGCTGTCTTAGACCTACTCATCTTCACAGTGTCACTCAGTTTGTTTGCTTGGTTTTCCTTTCTTGGTGCTTCACTTCTACGGACTTAGTGTGTGTCTCCCTGAACTCCATTTTTCACAATTTAAATGATCTGAGTCCCTTCAAAATTGTTTCTGGTCATTCTTATTAGGTTCCATTGATCATTGAGCCTATTCTTACTTTCTGGCACTGTATGAAGAATTTAAAAATCTGTCCTTTTGATAAAACAAATTAAATTAACAGAGGTCTTAAATTATAATTTATTAAATTGCTTGACAAATGTTTATTGTGCACTTACTATGTGGCAGGCTCTGTTTTAATTCTCAGAATAGGAACAAAACCAAGAATGGCCCTGGAGGCAGTGATCTCTCTGATGTGTTCAAGCGCTCTGTTTGAGGAACAACCTAAAGGCCAGTGTGTTTGGAATGGAATGTTTATAGAGGACATTGGTGGTAGATGAGGGTGAGAGGTATTGACAGAAGATTGCATGGGACCTCAAAGATCGTTATAAAGACTTTGATTTTAACCAGAGAGATAGGAAACCAGTTCAGAGTCTTGTGTAGAGGAGTGATGTTGTCTACCTTAGGTGCACTCCTAGCCTCTGTGTTGAGAATATCCTCTTGGAAGCAGGTTAGAAGACCTGTTAGAAGGCTATTAGATATGCAGATAAGAAATAATGTGCAGTGCAGATGCTGAGAAAGTTTGAGTCAGGAATGAAGAATATTTGCTCAGGAATCAGATATGGATTAGTGAGAATAAGTAAAAAGAGGAACTTGAGATAACACCCAGGTTTTTAGTTTAGATGGGATGGACATGCCATTATTTGGTTAAAGGAAGAATCAGCTAGTATAGGTGTTGAGGCTAGATTAGGAGTTCAGTTTTAGACATGTTAATTTTTAATACTTATTAGACATCTCATTAGACAGGTGGATAGGATGTAGACAAATCATTCTGGAAATGAGGGGTTCAATCTGGACTGGAGTAATACATTTAAATAACTTCAGTGTAGAAATGGTATTTAAAACTTTGAAACTGAGATCACCAAGGGAGAGTGTAGATAGAGAAAAGAAGAAATAAAAGGGTTGAGAATTAGCTTTATTTCAACCTCGGGCCTTGCAAAATGCATCAGTAAACTCCCTAGAAACAAATGAAGAGAAAAACCTCCTCTCCCTTCATCATGGTGAAGATAAATTGTCCACCTATATGTATGATAGTTGTATGATAGCTATTTGACAGTATGAGCAATTTATAAAATAAGTATCATAATCTATCTTAATAGAGCAATCTGAATATGTAGTGTCTATATGTCTATACACTTTACTAAACATTTTGTTGGTAGTGTTTTCAGTCTTTTTTGGCTTAATATGTGTTTTTCCATTAGCTGGACCCTTGATTATACAAAAGCTCTCATTTGTTTATTCTCTTTTTCAAATGCTATTTGTTAAGTGCTTGCTATGTGTTCAATATTTTTGTGGCTAGGTCTTGTGATTATAAACATTGATATTTTTACTATCTCTCTATTCCTTATTCTTTGAAAAACTCTGAGTTGGAATTTTTAGCAGAAACCAAGTGTGAATATTGCTATTTTTAGATTGTTGAAAATAGATATGCAAAAATCAAATACGAATGCATCCACTCTGTTTTTATACCTACAGCAACATCAGCAAAATTTCATGTTGAGAAACTTTGTTATAAAAATGATTTTTTTAAGTCCCACAACTGATACATCCAAAGATCTTATAAAGTCAAATGAGCTCAATTACTTCAAGCTTAAAAAGCCAATTAAATATTGGAGTCCTGGGGTTCTTTGGCAATGACCTTGAAGAGCTGAAGGATGTTCTGGGAATCTCCCTGCTTTATTTCTGAAGCTACTAATTCTTGCAGGTCCCCACTGATCCATGTCAACTACTGTTGGGCTTTTGATCTTAAACGACATACACTGGCCTATCTTTGATATCATGAATTTTTATTGTTTTCGTTTGCTTAAATAAAAACCTCAGTGTTCCTTAATAGTTATTTTTTTAGATTATAACTGCAAGGTGAGGTAAATAGTTTTTAAAAAAGCTGCAGAAGTTTTATTTCCAATTTCCAGATTTCCTGAGTCTCACAAATTAAGTGAGCATATTGACAATGATTTAGTGAAATGTGATTTATTTACATGGGTAACATATGTCCCTTCTGAATCTTCCTTATAACTTTTGAACTTTAAAATGGTAGAAAAATTAAATCACCATGTCACATAATATCAGTTATAGCAGCAACCAAACAACCTGCATTTCTATCTCTTGAAAACAAAATATCCCAAACCATTCATGGTTCTTCATAAAGCGTGAAATTACCTCCTATTACTGAGTCACAGAATAGAACTGGAGCATAAAATAAAGATAAAGATCCATACCAACCTGAAGAAAACTTGTCTACTTACAGATGTGCAAAGAAAAGCACAAGCATATGCCAGGGTCTGAGAAAGCCCCAAAGCTACAAAGAAATAGTTAGAAGCCTCATGCTTCTGGGCAATGGAATTTAGAAATTATTAATGCGGGAAGTTTCGTCTACAAAAAATGCAAATCATTCCAGAAGCAAAAAGTTTTAAATGTCATTACTTGCACTCAATGAGAAAAACATATTTAGGAATACCAAGATCAATAACTAAATGTCACACTTTCCATGAATTGTTCATGAAACCCAGTGAAGTGTGGAAGATAATGAATGCCCTGAAATTTGCCGGTCTGAATTTTGGTGTTACAGAGATTTAAAAATAAATGAGTAATGCATGTAGCTTTAAAGGTTAGCAAATACAAGATAAAACCAAGGAAAGTTGTTGAAAATAATGAGATGCTCTTACATAGACTGAAATGTAAAGCTCTCCCAGATATTATTAAGAAGAAATAATTTGTAAGTGAGTGAGTGAAAATCACTCAGTCGTGTCTGACTCTGCGACCCCATGGACTATACAAGTCCATGGAATTCTCCAGCCCAGAATATTGGAGTGAGTAGCAGTTTCCTTCTCCAGGGGATCTTCCCAACCCAGGGATCGAACCCAGGTCTCCTGCACTGCAGGTGGATTATTTACCAGCTGAGCCACCAGGAAAGCCCAAGATGAAATAATTTGTAGAAAAATATATATTATGTAATTCCACTTGTACAAAAATATACATGTGTGTAAGTAGACAGGAAAAACTGCCAGGAGAGCTGATTTCTGAAGAAGGTAGAGTGGATGCAAAGCTTTTACATTTTATTCAACATATTTTCACAATGCTGAAAAATTTTACATTAAAAATACATATGATGGGCCCATTGGCTTTATAAAAAACATTTTACACCAAATAGATATACACAGAAAAACCAATTATAAGAAAGATTTAGAACCTTATGAATTAATAGAAAAGTAGGCAAATGAATTGCTTACTAAAGACCTGAAAATACTGAGGATATAAGTGGGAACACCATGAATGCATTTGAAATAGACATAAAAGAGTAGTCACATACTGAATAACATCTGTAGGAGGAAGTTCCTCAAACTAGATCCACATGACTAAGAACAATGCTGCCATCTTCGTTGGCCTATTTCACTTAGGTGTCTATGACAGAAGACAGATATGTAACAATGTCTGTAAACTTGTGAGTTGCAAATAAGCTATTTTCAGTCCACTTAAAAAAAATCAATGTTATCACAAATGTATTACATTGGAATGACAAGAGGTTAGAAAATTTATGCTATTCTGTATAATATCTAATACATTTAATTCTTTGCTGGTTCTTTAGAATAAATTCTTTCTGTGCAATATTATTAATTATGTCAGTATCAGACATTTGTGCTGCTTAATATTCTGCAGTGAGCCAGGAAGATCCTTCAATGAGTTTAACTTTCCCTCAGGATTATGAATTTCATTAGAAACTAACAGCAATTAAAATGTGTCTGAGAGAAGTTAGTGACATCTGTATTGAAATAATGGAGCCAGGGAGATATCTCCATTAACCTGTTATGGTTAGCAGAGATGACAGGGAAAAAAAATGTGTCCTGATTGTCTGCTTTCATACACACACACAAATGATGCATGATTTGATCCCGAACATTACAGGAGTAAAACATCTTTTATATTTCTGACTCAAGCAAGCACAAATTTTTACTTGAGGGCATTTTTTTGGTAACTTGTCTTTCTGATATTTTAAATCTCAAAACATAATAACTTATCCAGTCACAAAAGGAAAGAGTTATTCATTTATATCTACCCTCAAATCATATCAGAGATAAAGTACTTTGACATGTTCATATTTTATGTGAGATGTTTCTAAATAATTAATAAAAGATTCCAGGAAATCAGCTCTGAAGACTGAAATTGTGTGGAAGCAAGTGACATACAGACACGTTTATATTTAAAAATAAATATTTTAAAATTTACATTATTCTATTCAGGATATTGGAAAGGATTCAGTTTTATTTGTGGGGGAAGTATCATACCTCAGTGCATGGTAATATTGTGGGTCCTAGAAACTCAAGTCTATGAAACTCCATTCCTTGTCTTCTATAAGTAACTATAATCTAATTTCCAAATTGTCTTAATAGAGCAAAGTCGAATAACCATACTGGACTCTATGTATGGTGACAGCCTTGTGGTGTGTGTTGATGAGGAAGAAATAATTCTATGAACTGACACTAAACAGAGCCCAGAGATAGATCTAAGACCTCAAAGCTTATAGTTTGGGAAGCTTTTTAAAAGAAAAAGATTAAAAAATGAAAATCTAAAATTAGATGTGAAAGTAAATATTTTCTTAGGATGAGAGAAAAATCACAATGAACTACAAGATTTTAAGTTAATAATTGCACAGGCATCATGAAAATCTGGAAAAATAACCTACACTTTTATCTGTCATAATCTTGTAATTTTTGCCTATAGTTATTGGTTCATACTCTGGTTGCCTCTTTGTCTGAAAATAATATTGCACTATCATTTTGGTTGACCAATAGAAATATATTACAGCTTTTTTTTTTTTAGCATGGGTGATCAAAACTTACATTTTATTATTAACACTTGGCACACATATAGCATTTACTTTCCACATATTCATTGTATGTGTGTGGCTTTAGTTAGGCTTCCCAGGTTGCTAAGTGGGTAAAGAATCTGCCTGCAATGTAAGAGACACAGGAGATGTGGGTTCTATCCTTGGGTTGGGAAGATCCCCTGGAATAGAAAATGGCAACCCACTCCAGTGTTCTTGCCAGAAAAATCCCATGGACAGAGGAGCCTGGTGGGTTATGGTCCATGTGGTCACAAAGAGTCAGACGCAACTGAAATGATTGAGCATGCATTCTTGGCTTTATTTGGACCTTAAAAATACAAATTCTGGTTTTATATTGCTTAATTACCATCAAAAAAGAAATATATGATCTGGTTATAATTATATATGATACAATTTAAGAATATGTCTGACAGGAGAGAGTATCCATATTAACATGATACTGAAGACAAAATCCTCTCCTTACACTTTTAATGTCTGACGACTGAAGAATTTTTCAGATTCTACATGTCCTCATCCATGCTGAGCACTATTTGTAAATAATAATTCTTATTTTATCATATGTTGCAAAGAGTCAGACATGACTGAAGCAACTTAGCATGAACACACGGACATAGCTGTTTCATTTCATTGCATGCCAGAAACTAACAGCATTGTAAGGCAACTATACTCCAATAAAAATATATTAAAATAAGAAGTTTCATTAGCTTCAGAGCCTCTGCCAGCCACTCACATGCACATAGCCAGAACTACACCTTCCCCTCCTTCTCCATGGATGGGAACAGTGTTGTCATCCTACAGTAAAGCCTTTCTCCAGCTCTCTACATACTCTTTGGCTGTAGTCTCACCTAGCTTCAGTTTTCTAAAAAATGTTGATAAGATTAGTAGTGGTTACAAGCTGGTGGTCTAACAGGATGGTGACTTTTTTCTCCAGGAGTGTCCCAACCACAATTACAAAATCCAGAAGGCATTTATCCAGACTATACTGAATAAATCACCTTCAATATTGCAGTGAGGCATCTACTCTCTGGGTGTTAATATGGGGTATATACTATAATCTGTCCTGTGAGTACATTGCAAGTGGTTGTTTTTTTCATGAATTATTTTATTAGTACATACTATTTAACCCTTAAGCCAATATGCTAAAACAATCTATCTGATAAGTTCAATCAAAAAATAAGTAGCACAGTAATGATGATCAAGTTAGGCAATTTATTCAGTATAGCCAAAACCCCAGAACCTCACATTTAATAGTTTATGTTTTCCTTATATGCAAAGAAACAAAAATCTGGCTCTTGATAATAAAATAAGAGTATTTAATTTGATATTATATAGAGTGCCTGGTAAGTGACTTTGGGCAACACTGATTTGGAAGAAATTCAATTTCAACTAGTCAGTCATATGAGATTTAGTGAGGGCATTTTATAATTAAATTTGATCATAGCAATCACCACACTTTAATGCCAAAATGGTCCTAATTTTAGATCTTTATCCTTAAATTTTTTCTTGAAATATTTCTGCCTGCTTCTCTTCTCAAGTTACTTTTGTGACTACTGCATAATGAACATAAAGTAAAATAATTCCTGACCTATTGCTGTTGGGAAGCTAGCTAATGAGAATACACAGGCATGACATGAAATGACACGGAATCCCCTGAAGTGAATTCATTTTGTTTGGTCTTCAAAAAGGAACTCGCCTTCTCCACTAAGGGGATTCAAATACATTTCTTCCTTTTTCACCTTTAGATTACAGAAAACTGTCATTGTGTAGAGTAGGGAATATGTTGAAAATTAGAGAAACAAGACAGAGAACATTTGAATCTCAGGAAAATAATCTAGTCCTGGAAGAAAAAGTTCTGACCTTCAAGATGGGGGCATTCCAGTGTAACCAACCTGCCACAAGGTAGCAAGCTTAAGGTGTAGAAAATAATGCCATGTGAGGACTCAGCTATGATTTCATATGGTTGATGAGTTAGGCACTCAGCAGTGAGGTGATAGCCAGACTTGGTGAGGAGCAATTAGGTTGTCGAGGCATGCATAACCCCCATCCCTGATGGGTATTGTGAAAACAGTTTTATATCTTGTGTATTTGTTGTCTGAAGATATATTCCATACACAATAGAATAGCGCCCCAATATCTAAGGGGTTCATAGCAGCTGCTGTGATTGTGAATCCTCAACAGACCATTTCATTGCTTGTTTTTTCTGGGTAATCAGAAGTGTGAATCATCAGTGAACTGTGAGAAGAGTCCATTGCTGCATTTCCAGGATATAAAGGTATCTCACCTGGATGTGATGTTGGATGGGCTATCACAGCAGTGAATAAGATTATCTGTAAGTAGACAACAGGTTGTAGATGAAAGTCCTGTAGACAGAAATAGCTACATATCAGGAGCTTTGCTAATTCTCTCTAATAGATTCCACATTCTAAGCCACAATTGTAATTAGCATCACCTCCTGATTAAATTTGCAATAACTGACTGCCATTCTCCCAGAACGTATTTGTCTTGTGCCCAGCCAAACAGACATCCTCAATGGTCAGAATTACATCCCAGAAACTTGCACATCTTTGTGTGTATTCTTAATTGTACATGCATAATTGTTAGCTTCCTTCCAAGGCTTCCCACTGGCAGACCAAACCAAAAGCAAGCGAACCTGTTGATGTAGTCTGTACAGGTCAAATCCTCCTGAGACAAAAAAAGACTGAAGATATCTGACTCAGAATGAAAGTGAAGATATACAGTTTAGAGACAGAAAAAGAGAATACAGCACAAGAAGAGAATCAGAAGAGCCATGTGGGACTTCCCTGGTGATCCAGTGGTTAAGAATCCACCTGTCAATGCTGGATACGTGGGTTTGACCCTTGGTCTGCGAAAATTCCACAGGCTGCAGGGCAACTAAGCCCATGCCCCACAACTACTGAAGCCCAAACCCTAATGCCCGTGCTCTGCAACAAGAGAAGCCATCGCAGTGAGAAGCCCGCACACCACAGCTAGGGAGGAGTCCCTGCTGGCCACAGCTAGAAAAAGTCCCAGTGCAACAACAAAGACCCCGTAGCCAAAAATAAATAAATAATTGTTTTATAAATCTTTAAAATATGTATACTTTAGAAAACCAGGAAGAGTCATGTGTCTAACATAAATCATACTGGGAATACATTTTGCAGACTCTAAAAAGATATCTGTTTAGGTACAGAAAATTCAAAACAACTTTCATCAAGACCACTAGTAGAAGGAAAATATAAGCTTTTGATGTAGCCAAGTGGGAAACAGCCTGGTTTGTAATATATATTAAGAGGAATCTGTTTTTTAGAGAAGATTTATCCCCTAAGCCCATTCAAGCTGTATTCTGTATCTAGATATACAAATAGTACTTGCCTACCTGCATATTCTTTGAAGCTTCATTTATCCTTACTGCCTCTAATATTGTAACTTTACACTGTTAAAGCAGTAGCTCCTAAAGCTTTTTTAAGCTCTTTCATTAGTTAAAAAGGGGCTTCCCTGGTGGCGCAGACTGTAAAGAATCTGCCAGCAATGTGGGAGACCCAAGTTTGATCCTTAGGTCAGGAAGATCCCCTGGAGAAGGGAGTGGCTACTCACTCCAGTATTCTTGTCTGGAAAATCCCATGGCCAAAGAGGAGCCTAGTGGGCTACCCCATGGGATCGCTAAGAATCAGACTTGACTGAGTGACTAACACTTTCACTTTCTTAGTTAAAAAAAGTACTGAAACATTAAGTATGAGCATTATCTAAATTTATGAACTGCATAAATGTATAACTCTTCTAATAAAATATGTACTCTATTAAACACACAAAGATATACACTTAAGGATGAGATATAGCTAAATAAAACAATGTATTTGAAGTACTTTATTTCTGATAAAATGAAAACATTCAGTGCTCAGTAAAAGCATATTACAAACAATATGCTTTAGTGAGAGCAATGCTACTGATCAGGTTTTACTAATATTAAAAACCTTAGTTTGAACATTTTATGAAACAGCAATTTGATATCTATCCTAAATTTAATTTTTAAAATATTTCTGATATCATTGTCAAAGTACAATTAATATACATAAGGTACACACATATACTAAAATTGTACAATTAAATAAATGTTGATATAAGTATTTATATATATACACACACATATATACAGACCCTTGAAAACATCACTACACTCAAGATAATGAAGATACGTATCACCTCCAAAGGTTTCATGTACCTCTTTGTAAATTCTCTCTCCTGCCACTCCTCACTGCAAGCATCCACAAATCTGTTTTCTTTCCCAACCTATTTGTTTGCATTTTCTAGGACTTTATATAAATTGAATCATCCAAAAGGTGGTCTTTTTGTCTAGCTTCCATCTTTCAGCGTTATAGTTTGATCCATCCATGTCACTGCATCTGTCAATAGTGCACTGATGAATAGAATTCCATTGTATAATGCCACAATTTGTCTATCCATTCATCTACTATGAATATTTGGGTCAATTTCAGTTTGTGGCTATTGCAAATAAAGCTGAAGTGAACATTCACATGCAAATCTTTGAATGAACATATACTTTCATTTCTTCTGGGTAAATACTTAGGAGTGGAATGAATGGGTCATATGGTGAGGACATATTTAAATTTTAAGATGCTTCAAACTGACTTTCAGAATGATTGTATCATTTCAGGTTTTTACCAGCAGTGTATGAGAGTTCTAGTCCCTCCACATCCTTGCCAAAGCACAGTAGGGTGCTCAGTTGTTATATTAGTTATGGTATCTCTTACCATAATAGCATTACTTTCAAGACTAATTATGCAAATAATTTTCCATGTACTTATTTGCCATCTGTTTATTTTATTTGGTGATGTGTTCAAATCTTTTGCCTATTTTTTGTTTAGTGGTTAGTTTTCTTGTTATTTTTGTTCCAGGTGTTCTTTATGTATTTCTGATAAAAGTCCTTTATCACATAGACAATTTTCAAATACTATCTTCCAGCCTATTCCTTGTAGCTCATTCTCTTAACAGTGACCTTCAAGTAGCAGAAGAGTTTTATTTAAATGTAATTCAATTTATCATGCTTTTTCTTCTGTTTGGATGATGTCTCTAGTGTTGTATCTAAGAATCTTTAATTTGCTGTATCTCAAAATCTTTAATTTTTGCCTTATTATAGACCAAAGAGAGTTTCTTCCAGGTTTTCTTGCACAAGTTTAATGCTTCAGAACTTACATTCAGGTCTGTGATCCATATTTTTTATATCACCACTTTAAAAAATACCATCTTAGGACTTCCCTGGTGGTCCAGTGGTTAAGACTTCATCTTTCAATGAAGATGTGAGTTTGATCCCTAGTAGGAGAGCAAAGACCCCATATGCCTCATGGCCAAAAAGCCAGAAACAACAGAAGTAATATTGCAACAAATTAAATAAAGACTTTAAAAATGGTACACATACACACAAAAAACTTTTAAAATAAATAATTAAAAAAGACTGCCTTTTTCCAATGAATTACCTTTGTAATTTTGTGAAACATAACTTGCCCATGAATGCAGGAATCCGTTTTTGAACTTTCTGTGAATTCCCTAGATCTGTTTTTCTATTTTGATACCAATACCACACTGCCTAAATTACTGAGCTTTACATTAAGCTATGTGTTATTAGTATTAGCAGTATTAGTCTTTCAAATTTATTCTTTTTCAAAGTTGATTTGTTATTCTAGGTCCCTTCCATTTCTGTAAGAATTTGTTTATCGGCTTGTAAATATCAACAAAAAGTCTACTGAGATCTGATAGGGACTATGAGGAATCTGTAAATCAACTTGGGAGAGGAAAGAAAAAGTGAAAGTGTTACTCATTCAGTCGTGTCCGACTCTTTGTGACCCCATGAACTGTAGCCCACCAGGCTCCTCTGTCCATGGGGTTCTCCAGGCAAGAATACTTGAGTGGATTGCTGTGTTTCTTCTCCAGGGGATCTTCCTGACCCAGGGACTGATCCCAGGTCTCCGGCATTGCATGCAGACTCTACCGACTGAGCCACCAGGAAAGGAAATACATGTTAATAATATTGAATCTTTCAATATATAAATAGCCTTAAGAATTTTCAAAATAATTTAAAAGATTTTTTTGCATCGATGTTCATGAGGGACACCGTAGTGTAGCTTCTTTTCTTTTAATGTCTTTGTCTGGTTATGGTATCAAACACTGATCTCAGACTAATTTGGGATGTAGTACTAGTTCTTTGGGCTTCCCTGGTGGCTCAGACTGTAAAAAATCTGCCTGAAATGCAGGAGACCTCAGTTTGATCCCTGGGTTGGGAAGATTCCCCTGAAGAACAGACCGGCTACCCACTCCAGTATTCTGGCCTGGAGAATTCCATGGACTGTATAGTCCAGGGGGTTGCAAAGAGTCAGAAACAACTGAGCAATTTTCACTCTCACTTCACCAGTTCTGTAATACTCAGGAAGGATTTGTACAGAATTAGTATGATGGCCTTCTTCATTACTTTCAAGAATCCACCAGTGAAGCCATCTGGGGCTAGAATTTTCTTAGTTGGAAATTTTTTAATTAAAAGTTTAATATATTTTATAGATATGCCTATTAAAGTTATCTATTTCTTATTGAATGAACTTATTACCCCTTTAGCACTTCTTTCATTTCTGATATGATAATTTGTGTCCTCTTTATTTTTTTTCCTGATCAGTCTGGTTAAAGATTTATAAATATTATTGATCATAATGAATCAATATTTGGTTTCATTAATTGATTTATGCTCAGGTCTTTGCTATTTATTTTATTCTTCTTACTTTGTGTTTAATTTGCTTCTTTATTCTGGCTTCTTAAAGCAGAGGCTGAATTAACTTATTTGTGATGTTTTTTCTTTTGTAATATAGGTGTTTGCTGCTAAGTCGCTTCAGTCATGTCCAACTCTGTGCGACCCCATAGACGGCAGCCCACCAGGCTCCACCATCCCTGGGATTCTCCAGGCAAGAACACTGGAGTGGGTTGCCATTTCCTTCTCCAATGCATGAAAGTGAAAAGTGAAAGTGAAGTCGCTCAGTCATGTCCGACTCTTGGTGACCCCATGGACTGCAGCCCACCAGGCTCCTCTGTCCATGGGATTTTCCAGGCAAGAGTACTGGAGTGGGGTGCCATTGCCTTCTCTGAATATAGGTGTTTAGTACTATTAAGTTCCCCCTAATTATTGCTTGAAATCAAAATTTCTTAATGCAAGCATTATTGACATTTGGGGGCAGATGATTCTTTTAATGGGAAGTTGTGTGTATTGTAGAATGTTGAACAGAACCCTTTATTTCTACTCTCTAGATGTCAGTAAGATCCCTCACTCCTCACCCTTCACCACTGTGACAAGCAAAAATGTCTCAAGACATTGCTAAATGTCCCCTGAGGGAGAGGGAGCAAAATTACTCCTAGTCGGGAACCACTGATTTAGATGCATCTCTCAGGGGTAAGGGTTTCCTTGGTGGCTCAGACCATAAAGAATCTGCCTGACCATAAATAATCTGCGGGAGACCTGGGTTTGATCTCTGGGGTGTGAAGATTCCCTGGAGGAGGGCATGGCAACCCACTCCAGTATTCTTAACTGGAGAATATCATGAACAGAGAAGTCTGGCAGGCTACAGTCCAGGAGTTTGCTAAGAGTCCAACACAACTGAGCAACTAATCACAGCACACTCAGTGGGTAAAGAATCAGCCTGCAATGCAGGAGACCTGAGTTTGATCTCTGGGATGGGAAGATCCCCTGGAGCAGGAAATGGTAACCCACTCCAGTATTTTTACCGAGAGAATCCCATGGACAGAGGAGCCCTGTGGGCTACAGTCCATGGGATCACAAAGAGTTGGACATGACTGAGCAACAAACACTAACACAAGTCTGGTATATTCTCAGTTCAGTCACTCCGTCATGTCTGACTCTTTGCAACCCCATGGACTGCAGCACGCCAGGCCTCCCTGTCCATCATCAACTCCCAGAGTCCACCCAAACCCATGTTCATTGAGTCAGTGATGCCATCCACCCATCTCATCCTCTGTTGTCCCCTTCTCCTCCTGCCTTCAATATTTCCCAGCATCAGGGTCTTTTCCAATGAGTCAGTTCTCTGCATCAGGTGGCCAAAGTATTGGAGTTTCAGCTTCAACATCAGTCCTTCCAGTGAATATTCAGGACTGATTTCCTTTAGGATGGACTGGTTGGATCTCCTTGAAGTCCAAGGGACTCTCAAGAGTCTTCTCCAACACCACAATTTAAAAGCTTCAATTCTTTGGCCCTCAGCTTTCTTATAGTCCAACTCTAACGTCCATACATGACTACTGGAAAAGCCATAGCTTTGACTAGATGGACCTTTGTTGGTAAAGTAATATCTCTGCTTTTTAATATACTGTCCAGGTTGGTCATAGCTTTTCTTCCAAGGAGCAAGCATCTTTTAGTCTGGTATGGTGTTTTAGTTGAAAACACTGTAATTTCCTCTTTAATTTCCTTGATCCACGGGCTACTTAATTTACAAATATTTGAGGATTTTCCAGAGTCGTTTCTATTATTAATTTGTGATTTAACTCCATTCTGGTTAAAGAACATACTTTGTAAGATCTAAATCCTTTTAATTTTGTTAAATCTTGTTTTATGACCCCAAATATGGTCTATCTTAATAAATAGTAATTTGTGCTAAGTTGCGTCAGACTCTTTATGACCCCATGAACTGCCCACCAGCCTCTTTGTCCATGGGATTCTCTAGGTAAAAAGACTGGCGTGGGTTGCCATTCCCTCCTCCAGGGGATCTTCCTGACCCATGGACTGAACTTGCATCTAATACATCTCCTGAATTGGCAGGGGGGTTCTTTACCACTGTGCCACCTGGGAAGCCCCCACACTACACTTGATCTTAACCAAAAAACCAAGAAGCAGCTGAGAACCTATTTGGAAATTGGTTATTCTGTAGAGACTGTTTTTGATCTGTTTTGTGGGACCTGAGCAGGTGAATTAATCCCCATCATGATGCAATACCTCAAGATTTCTGAGAACTCTACCCAGTGCACTATTAATTATGAGGTTTCTCCATCTGGCTAGTGGGAACTAGAACCATCTCCAGCCCTGTGTGAGCGTTGACTGTTGTTCCTTCTAATCGGCAGTTCTTTCCTGGAAATGAGTAATTTCCTCACATGTGTGCACTAAGTGTTCTGCAGATCACTTGAGAATACACCTTTTGCAGATCTCTGGGCTAATCTCCCTTTGCAGCTTTCTTCTCTGGTACCCTGTCCTGTAAACTCTAGCCACTTTAGTCTTCCCAGACCCAGAGCTTGTTTCCTCAACTTGGCACCACCTCAGTTTTCCCACCTTTAGTTCCTGCAAATCACTTTTTTAAAACAGTAAGTTGGCACAATCAGGGGTATATTTTATTTGTTCACTGCTTGTCATGAGTCACTGCTCTTTATGCCTGAATTCCAGTGGTATAAAAATGATCATTTTATTTATTGTGTCTGTTTCTTAAAAAATAATTTCATGCTAGAGGGTAAATCTGGTTACTATTACTGTCTTTGGCAGAAACAGAAGTTCTTAAATGCATTTTATTTTGAAAATTGATTCGAATGGCTATCCAATCTGAAAAAAGATGTCTTCAATTATAAATAGATGCAAATGAATGAAGTACATAGTTTTTCATGCTTACCATATCATGGTACTGATTTTTGTATTCCATATATCAATTATACAGAAATTTTTGTTGGAACATAGCTGTTATATTTCTATCTCCCCAAATGCACTCATTCTTCTTGAACATAAGTGGAAATATGTTGTGTTTTTATATTTTAAGAAAATGACTTAAAATGCATCAAAGCTCTTTGGAAATTTTTTGAAACTGCTTAAGTAAATCTGTGGTCATATTTTTAAGTGTGTGAATATGAAAATTTCATAGATGACACACATATACCATTTTCCAAATCACACAGTGATGGAGACACGAGAAGATAGCAGTTCTCAAAATGTACTTTGCATGTCAAGGAGCTCTTTTTAAAAGTAGGTAGTTTCTCACTTGTTAAAATCTTTGCCTAAAAGGAACAGATTAAATATTTTTTTATTTTAGGAAACATATTTTATGGGTAGCATATTATTGTGAGTCACTTATTATCACTAGAAAGATCAGCAAATTGGTTTTTATGTGGCTTGAAGCATCAGTGGAAAAAATTGCAAAGGTTTGTCTGCATTTTCTGGTTGCTTAGATTCTAAATGTCTTACTAATTGCAATGGCTCCACATTATCATTAGCTAACATTTCAAGGCAAAAAATACACCTAATGTGAGATTCAAATAGCCTCGATAATTTTGAGTTATTTTGGCTTCTTTCTTGTCTTATCTGATTACATCTTCATTGTTTCTTCCCCTTGGTGTGCTTGACAAAGAACTCAAACTAGGAATAGAGGTGTCTACCAATATTTGCTGTTAGCCTATGAATTATTGGTATTATGTTTAGGTCAAGTTTCTTGCATGAAATCTCAGGCAAGAATCCATGGCTGTCACCTACTTTGTACCTAGAATGTAACTTAGAATCTGCCCTTCCCCCAGCCTCAGGCACCTGTATCTATCTACATGTGACAGGAAAATAAAGGTTAATTCTTATTTTTTTAATTTAAAATATATAATTCAAAGTTCTCATATTGTAATCTATATCTCACAACACAGAGAGGGCTGGTTTGGCTTTTGGTTATCATGTTTACTCAACTAAATTAGAAGACTACAAGGACGGAGGGAATTACATTCCCAAGGCTATAACTATTGAGCGATGGAAGCAAAGACAGGCCACTCAAGCAACTACTGTAGCAATCAAGAGCCTGTATGAAAAAAAATATCTACTCAGGGCTAAGACCTTAATACTGAGGACATTTCTAGGGATGAATGAATATAAAAGGATCATACTAAAAAATTTAAACTTATGTAACTATTGGAGATCAAACTAGTCAATCTTAAAGGAAATTAGTCCTGAATGTTCATTGGAAGGACTGATGTTGAAGCTGAAGCTCCAATACTTTGGCCACCTGATGTGAAGAACTGACTCATTGGAAAAGACCCTGATGCTGTGGAAGATTGAGAGCAGGAGGAGAAGGGGGTGACAGCGGATGAGATGGTTGGATGGCATCACTGACTCGATAGACATGAGTTTGAACAAGCTCTGGGAGTTGGTGATGGACAGGGAAGCCTGGCGTGCTCTAGTCCATGAGGTCACAAAGAGTTGGAAATGACTGAGTGATTGAACTATTGGGAAATTAAAACAAATTCCTTGTAAAAGAAAACTGCTTGCTACCTCAAGATTAAACATCAGGATGACACCTAGATTATACACTGTCTCACACAAGAAAACATGCAAAGAGATTAATTGATGTATTAGTGGATCTTAAGTTCAGCTGTCAGCAGATTTTGTCATTCAACAAGGCATGCACAGATGGATAAAAACATTAAGAAGTTCACTCTTTAAAAATTATTTAAAATTCATATTCTTTAAAAATAATTTTTTATTTTGGAAAGAATTTTAAGATACAGTAAGTAGGAACTATTTTACCAGAACTGTACTCATTTTCCTGAGTCATAGTCTCTGCTCTTTCATAGTCTCTAATTTTAAACTTGTCCCATTGGGTTCAACCTGTAGCAATTTTTGCAAGTGTACAAAGCTTGCTTCTCAAGATAGAGTAGATCTCAAGGTTCTAGCCCCTCTGTGCTGGAATTGTTCCAGGAGGAATGTGTGATGGCTAGGTGGTTGAGAAAGTCTATTATGCTGGAGATGAGGAACAAAGCCTTGACCCTAAAGTATTTTGTTGACAACTGGCTCATCGTCCACATTGACATACTCTGTTTATCAGAAGAGTCATTAAAAATTCCACAGTCAATCCAGTGAAGATGGAAAAAGCCAAGAGAAAGAGCCACTATCCCAGGGTCTTTATTATCTGTTTGCCTTTGGTGATAAAGTGGTGCATCCTGCAAGTCTCTCTTTGAAGATTATATCCTTGACTCAGCTCCCAGCTGTGATAATCATGGTCCCAGTAACCTGAGCAGATGGCCACTGATGCCTCTTCCTCCTTCGAGGAAAGCATCTGAACTGAGTGATGTTACATTATCATCCTAAGTATTTCAAGTTTTTAGATCTCTTCTTGTTAAATGAACTTTAATTTAATCATTAAATGAGGTAACAGAAACATGTCAGATGACCTAGGAAAATTCAAACATTGATGACAAAATGCAGATACAAAAGGATTTTTGAATTATTTCTGCTTCTCTTAAAAAATTACAATGGATTAAAGACAATCTCTTTAACAAGTGGTGCTGGGAAATCTGGTCAACCACTTGTAAAAGAATGAAACTAGAACACTTTCTAACACCATATACAAAAATAAACTCAAAATGGATTAAAGATCTCAACGTAAGACCAGAAACTATAAAACTCCTAGAGGAGAACATAGGCAAAACACTCTCTGACATACATCACAGCAGGATCCTCTATGACCCACCTCCCAGAATATTGGAAATAAAAGCAAAAATAAACAAATGGGACCTAATTAAACTTAAAAGCTTCTGCACATCAAAGGAAACTATTAGCAAGGTGAAAAGACAGCCTTCAGAATGGGAGAAAATAATAGCAAATGAAGCAACTGACAAACAACTAATCTCAAAAATATACAAGCAACTCCTACAGCTCAACTCCAGAAAAATAAATGACCCAATCAAAAAATGGGCCAAAGATCTAAATAGACATTTCTCCAAAGAAGACATACAGATGGCTAACAAACACATGAAAAGATGCTCAACATCACTCATTATCAGAGAAATGCAAATCAAAACCACTATGAGGTACCATTTCACACCAGTCAGAATGGCTGCAATCCAAAAGTCTACAAATAATAAATGCTGGAGAGGGTGTGGAGAAAAGGGAACCCTCTTACACTGTTGGTGGGAATGCAAACTAGTACAGCCACTATGGAGAACAGTGTGGAGATTCCTTAAAAAACTGGAAATAGAACTGCCTTATGATCCAGCAATCCCACTGCTGGGCATACACACTGAGGAAACCAGAAGGGAAAGAGACACATGTACCCCGATGTTCATCGCAGCACTGTTTATAATAGCCAGGACATGGAAGCAACCTAGATGTCCTATAGCAGATGAATGGATAAGAAAGCTGTGGTACATATACACAATGGAGTATTACTCAGCCATTAAAAAGAATACATTTGAATCCGTTCTAATGAGGTGGATGAAACTGGAGCCTATTATACAGAGTGAAGTAAGCCAGAAGGAAAAACACCAATACAGTATACTAACGCATATATATGGAATTTAGAAAGATGGTAACGATAACCCTGTATACGAGACAGCAAAAGAGACACTGACGTATAGAACAGTCTTATGGACTTTGTGGGAGAGGGAGAGGGTGGGAAGATTTGGGAGAATGGCATTGAAACATGTAAAATATCATGTATGAAACGAGATGCCAGTCCAGGTTCAATGCGCGATACTGGATGCTTGGGGCTGGTGCACTGGGACGACCCAGAGGGATGGTATGGGGAGGGAGGAGGGAGGAGGGTTCAGGATGGGGAACACATGTATACCTGTGGTGGATTCATTTTGATATTTGGCAAAACTAATACAATTATGTAAAGTTTAAAAATAAAATAAAATTAATTAAATCCTCAAAAAAAAAAAAAATTACGTATTTGGCTCCTCCAGTTCTTAGTTGTGGCACATGGGATCTTCAATCTTTGCTGTGGCATTTGAAATCTTTGGTTGCAGCATGTGGGATCTAGTTCCCTGACCAAGGATCGAACCCAGGCCTCTTGCACTGTCAAGAGTCAGCCCCTGGACCACCAGGGAAGTCCCTATTTTTGTTTTGTTTAAAAATGGATACTTCTTTCCTTTTTTTATTCTATGTCATCAGCATGACTCTTAGGATTATTGGCAAGATCAGAAATTAAGATAAAATTCAAAAATATGTATTGAATTTTTAAAAAAACCGACAATAAATTATTCCATGTCTAATATGAACACAGTCAGTTCAGTCGCTCAGTCATGTCAGACTCTTTGCAACCCCATGGACTGAAGCATGCCAGGGTTCCTGGTCCATCACCAATTCCCAGATATGAACACAGCTCTGCAGAAATACTATAAACCAGTAAAAACAGATTTTTCAAATCAGATGGATGCACTTTTACTTTTATCCTGTTTGTACCATGTGCATATGATGGTTGATGAAATGATATTTAGATGAATATATATATATTTTAGTGTATATTAAAATTTTAATTAGAATTTCAAATGCGTGCTTCAGAAATACTCATTTTAAAAAGTAGTTTAAAAGCCATTTAAAAACAACTTTTAGATAAATAGTTGCATCAGTCATATGCAAATATGGTCAAATAGTGCAGGTGAAGAGCTGAGTGTTTGAGAGATATTGCACTGTGTTGCTTGTAGTGCCATGGACATAACTTATGGGCTTTGTTGACAAGCTTCCCTGGTGACTCAGATGGTAATCTGTTTGCAATGCATGACAGCTAGGTTTGATCCCTAGGTTGGAAAGATCCCCTGGAGGAGGAAATGGCAACTCACTCCAGTAGTCTTGCCTGGAGAATTCCATGGACAGAGGAGCCTGGCAGGCTATAGTCCACGGGGTTGCAAAGAATTAGACACAACTGAGCAACTAACACTTTTGTTGACAAAAATGTCTTACATGCTGTTTTAGGCTGGATTCCTGAGACATGGAGCCTGAGGCAAGGATTTCTGTACAGGTGATTTCTTAAGGGGAGGCTTTCAGGAAAAACCTCAAGGGAAGAAGGGCAGGAGAAGAAGCTAGGTAAAACCATAATATTAGGAGAATCCTAGCTTCAGACAGATCCTACAGAGAATTTAAGTATGTAATTGCAACAGAAGACTTGCTCTGCCCAGAGGCAAGGAGGACCAGCTGTTATAAGCCCACTTCAGTCTGTTGTGGGCCATAGAACACTTGGGGGAACAGCATAATTCCCCAGGTATATGCTGGTAAAGAGGCAACCTTCTGGAGGGGAGAGCAACAGTAATAGAAAGAGGGAGACAGGCAGTCCGGCCTGGTGAAGGAAATCTGGAGAGGGACAGAGAATATCTACCATGCAGTCTTACTCAGGACAAGAAAATATCCCAAACAATAGTAAACACCCAAAGTCCCTGGATATAGTTCATTTGTAGATTGCAGTCCAATCAGATCTTGAAATCAACTGGCAACAATGACAATACATCATTTGTAAGAATTTCTGGCAGAAAAGTGTGTACTTTATTCACTTAATCGGGTCTGACTCTTTTCGACCCATGGACTATATATAAGCCCATCAAGTTCCTCTGTCCATGGGATTCTCCAGGCAAGAATACTGGAGTGGGTTGCCATGCCCTCCTCCAGGGGATGTTCTTGACCCAGAAACTGAACCTGTCTCCTGCATTGCAATAAGATTCTTTACCACCTGGGCCACCAGGGGGAGTCTCATCAGTTCTAAAGGTCATGTTGACCATCTTCATACTGGTGTCTTGCTTTCTAGGCTGACCTCCCTGGGGCTGATGGTACCGGATGACACCAGCAGGATTGTGACATGCCATCGGCAGGGGACTGGCCTTGTCTGATGGCGTCCATGACCTGAGTGTTCCATGGATATAGTATGGCTAGCTGATACTCTGAGTTTCTGTTCAGTCATCACAAGGCAGAAATATTTCCTCTTCATTAGAGAGTCTATTATAAAGGGATAAAATATGCAGAATCAATTAGCTGTGTGGCAGGCACTCAGAGGAAAGAGAGATTAGGTTTCCACTTGCAGGAGATCTGGCTTCCGGCGAGGGCTGGCCCACTTCGGGGCATGCCAATTCATTGCAGTTGACCACATATTTCCACCTAGTATCTTGTGGACACAAACCGGATGCATCTGATTAAGTGCTCTCGGCTCTGGCTGTTGTAAGTGCCTCCCTGGCAGCTCGCCTTCTTGCAGCTATTCTAGGCTCCGGGCTCAGAGCTGGGAGGTACTGAGATTCGCCATGCTCACCCAGAGGCTGTTTCAGCAGGGCCAGGTACCTGGCAGTGTTCCTCTGCAAACTCTCTTTCAACTCCTTTCAGTTTTTCTTGGTTTTGTTTTTCCCCATTCTACTCTCGGCACTGCGCCTTGCTCAGCAGACCTTATCCTGTTTGTTCTGCCTGCTTGCTACCTGTCTCTTTTGGCCTGACTGCCCAATTTGGAGCAGCACAGAGAGCCCCATCAGGGTCAGCTGGAGCTCTCCTGGGAGGGAGAACTCTTAGTAACTTTGGTCAATGACCTGGTGCAGGCCCCTGGCAATCAAGACTGTGCAGTGTTTTTCCTGTTGGACCTACGATGTGATTGGCCACACAGTGACTAACAATATAGACTCTACAGCCAGACGCCTTGCATTTGGGCAATGTCACTTAAGAGGCTGTTACCTTGACCAATGTATCTACTTTCGTGTGCCTCAGAGTTGTTAGGGGAAGCACATTGATTGAAACCGCCCACCCTGGCCAGGCACCATAGTAACCATTTGCATGAGTTGTTTTATGACAGGAGATCCTGATAAGGAATACGGAACTAATAAGCCACCACTAACTGGAAGAGTTCGGGAAAGGCCTAAAGGAGACACTGCGTGTCCGTCCACTTCCCAGAATCCCTCTCGCTAGCATCCATCTTGGCTGAGCGATGCGTGCGCCACCAGGAAAGACTCTGAATTAGAGTGATTGGTCAAAGACCACCCGGAAACTAATCCCATCACCATAAAACCCAACATTGCGAGCCATGCAGCAGAGCAGTTCTCCTGGGTTCCCTTACCCTACTGCTCTCCACCCGGGCGCCCTTTCCCAATAAAATCTCTTGCTTTGTCAGCACATGTGTCTCCTCGGACAGTTCATTTCCGAGTGTTAGACAAGAGCCCAGTTTCGGGCCCTGGAAGGGGTCCGCCTCTCTGCAACAGAATGACCAAATAGTCTACTACATAGTAGGCAGTTGTTTAGTTGCTAAGTTACGTCTGACTCTTTTGCGGCCCCATGGACTATAGCCCACCAGGCTTCTCTGTCCATGGGTTTCCCAAGCAAAAATACTGGAGTGGGCTGCCATTTCCCTCTCCAGAGGATCTTCTTGATTCTGAGATAGAATCTGCGTCTCCTGCATTAACAGGCAGATTCTTTACCATTGAGCCACCACAGTAGCCTATCCATAGTAGGTTACTCCCGTGGAATAGCTGTAGTAGGTTATTTCTATGATGCATACAAATGGTTAGAAATAGTTCCTGCTACACAGAAAAATGTTGATGAAGTATGAGCAGTTTTCCTTATTAGTATTATATAGCTAATGTAATTTATAGTAATTTCATAGCTCTTCTAAGCAAATAAATGTCTCTAATATCTTAGCTGATGAATTCACATCATAACCCTGAATTATTTTATGTTGTATCTTTCCATTTACCAAAGTTGTGCACAAAGAAATCTACCTTGTCTCTCATTAAAGTGTTAATTGTATGCAGTAATGAAAAAGTGTGATTGATTTCTGAAAAGTGAAAGTGAAAGTCACTCAGTTGTGTCTGATTCTTTGTGACCCCATGGACTGTATAGTTCCTGGAATTCTCCAGGTCAGAATACTGGAGTTGGGTAGCCTTTCCCTTCTCCTGGGGATCTTCCCAACCCAGGGATCAAATCCAGGTATCCCACTTTGCAGGAAGATTCTTTACCAACTGAGCCACAAGGGAAGCCAAAGAATACTGGAGTGAGTAGCCTATCCCTTCTCCAGGGGATCTTTCTGACTCAGAAATCCAACTGGGGTCTCCTGCATTGCAGACAGATTCTTTACCAACTAAGCTAAGAGGGAAGCCTTGTAAAAATAAAATATAAAATTGAGAAGCAACTAAAAATCACAAAACAGTATGTGTAATATGACTCTATAATCCCATTTTATGTTAAAAGAAAATTTATAAATATATATAATTAGGTATGTGATTACATTTATGGAGGCATTATAATATGAAACAAAAATTAACCTTTATAATTACTGGCACAGGAATTGTTTTGTGGGAAGAGACCACTTTTGTTGAATCTGTACATTAAGAAAGTGTCTTAGCCTGACAGTCAAAGTACATGGGAAAGTGGGGGGAGGTGGAGTAAGATAGAGGTGGGAGTGGGCAAGTGCAGTGCCCACTGTAGTGCGGCAGAACGTCAAAGAGGAGAGAGCCCCAATCGGTGGTAGAGGGCATGATGAAAGAACATTTAAAGACAAAGAAATGCTTAGCAGAGAGGAACCCATCGGTAAATTTAACACCACCCCCTAATACTTGAGAAAGTGAATTTCCTTTATGTAGACCATAGGAAAAGGCTATATCTAGCTTCCAGGTTGGAAATGAGAAGAGACAGGGTTTTCGGTTGGAAATGAGCAGTGTTTGAATTATTGGGTTGGCCAAAGAGTTTGAGTTTTTCATACCATAAGTCGGTATGAAAAATACAGACTTTTGGCCAACCCAGTATACATACAGATCTATGGGGAGACGTGCGTATAGGGACACACACATGCACAGAGAACCCAAGAGCAGGACACACATCTCAGAGCGTCATGTGACCGAGAGGAGGCGGGCATGTGAGTGTGCGGACAGGAGGGTTCACTGTCTAGACTCACTCTGTCTCTCTGTCTGTCTGTCACAAGGAGTGTGTCTTCATATCTGCGGTAGCAAAATGGTCTCCTTGGTGAAATGCTTCCATCTTTCTCAGGACCCGGAGCCCAGGCTGTCACTTAACTCTTCCTACAGTTCCTAGTGCCGAGGAGGTGTTGAAGGGTCGGGGGTCAACTTCGCAATGGGTTTGTGTGCCCAGCATGGGTGTCCCTTATCCTCCTTACATTTTCTGCTAACTTTGTAAACGCTTGGACAGAGAAGTAAAGCAATAGATGGTCTGTAGTCAACCGTGTGCGCCAGGCACATCTGTTGCAGTGAAGAGGAAGAAAAGAGGGATGAGGTTTTTTTTTCTTCTTCCCCTTTCCTGAGAATAAGGAAGATAAAGAGAACAGTGAGCAGGCTTGAACATTCCTAGTTTGTTTTGTTTTCTTAACCATTCCTAACCCTGTATGTCTGTAACTAAATTTGTTTTCTGCCCCCTAACTCTGCAGAAGCTACACTTGGCACCTATTTTCCTTTGACTCTATGCTAAATACATCCTGTGTCTGGTATTTACCCTTACAACACCCTTCTCTTTGTAGTTATATTATCAGAAAGCAGGCCTCAGAGCTACCAAACTGCCAGACTCAATTACTGCGTTACTGACGCCAGCCTATGCCTGTTTGTGACAAGATCCTAACACTTTTGTTCCTCATCACTGACTCTTGACTGGGAGTCCTCATTTCTTGAAGTGTGAACCTCCTGTGATCCCCTCTCCACTGTCTGAGAACTAAAGCCACCTTTCTATTTCCCCCAAACTCTGTCTCCTTCATTTTTTATTCAGCTTCGGTGGGCAGAGAAAGCCAAGATTTTGGCCAGCAATGCATCCACTCACGTTTCCCGTTTAATATTCTCAGTAACCCCCTGCGTTAGTCACTACAGGCTCCATTTTACAGATCAAAACATCAGGCTCAGAAAGATTTGCCTGACAGCAAAGATCCTATGGCTAGCCCGTCTTGGGGTCAGGGTTGAAACCCAAGGGTTTGTGGTTGTAGTTATGTTGTAGCCATGCATTCTGGGAAACAAACTCACTCAGAAGGACAATGCAGATAGTGGAGTGCAGTTTATTACACCGGCGGGCCCAAGGCAGAGTCTCCTCTTAGCCAAGGACCCCGACCAGCATTTGTGAAAATCTTTTATACCCGATGTGTATATGTCTGAACCCACCACTCCAAATTCCTTGAGACTTACACAAACCAAGGAAAATACAATCCCAATAACCCCATGATTCACGTGCTACGTGCTCAAACAGTCAAACAATTAGCCAATAATCAATAAACCTGAGGTTACACTCCAATAGATACAGAAAAATTTATGGCCTGTCTGGAGGAAGGGGTGATTAGTGTATGTTTTATCTTAGGCAATGAGTAACCTAGATATGATCTTCAAGGTTCCCCGGTCTGGAGGGGGTCTTATCCTTCTGTTGTTGTTTTCATAGGCACTAAACACAGAATTCAGAGTCCATTGGAAAGGTGGCCAAGCATGATCAGCATGAACAGGCCTAAGATGGAGTCCAGGCCCTATGAATTCCTTCTTCAGTTATGTTGTGTGGACTTAAAAAGATTAATAACCTTAAAGTTGAAAGTTAAGTTTTATTCGATATTTGGCAAAACTAATACAAAATTATGTAAAGTTTAAAAAAAAAAAAAAAAGTTTTATTCGGTGGGAATTCTTAGGACTTCAAGTCCAGAAGGCAGTATCTCCTGTGACCGTGAGAGAACTGCTCTGAGGAGGCGAAGTGGGGAGCCAGGTTACACAGAAGCTTTGTGAAAAACAAAGGGCAGGTAGTCTGAACGTCAAAAGATTATTGTGAATTAAAGGCAAACCAAGTGTTGCAAAGAATTTAGCACTTTTCTGTGTAAGGGAAGATGCAAGCGTGTGGGCTTACTGAAATCATTCCTTTGACATGCACCTCAGTGGTCTGGGAGCGGCTGCAGTCTGATGGCTGCTACAGATGGCAGGTATTCATTCCTTCCTAAATTCTCTCAGGGCTTTCGACTGCAAGACTGCAATCACTGAGGGCTGTGGCATCCTTCGTTTACTAATATGGCAGGAAATATCCCATTTCTCAGTTGTTTTGCTTCTGCTTTTGATTTTAGTTTCACAGCGGGCCCTAACTGGATTGCAAACGTTAAACCCTCAACGCCCTAGGGTGACTTCGTTTTCTAATCTCTATCTTATCTCACTGTCTCCTCTTCCTTGGTATTAATCCTGCCTGCTGTCCTCTGTCTTCTTCATCTGCTTGCAGCTTGTCCAGTTTCCTTCCCAGTTGTTCCATAGCTGGTTCTGTTCTGTGTGTTCGTCAAGCTGTCATATACAGATTTCCTTTTTCTCAGTCATCTCTAGATACAGTCTAACAGCTCTTTGAAGGCAGTACTGTGCTTTGTCCCTCTTTCCGTTCCTGGGAACATCACATTCCTAGGAAGTCAATAGTTTTGAATAAAGATTGGTTGGACACGTGGATGAATCACTGCGGTACAGCTTTATGTGTTCATGGTTTTCTGCTAAGCTTGAGGCAGCTCCGTGTCTGTCCTTCATGCCTCCAAGTGCAAACACAATTCCTCCTTCAACAATTTCCCCTTTATTTCTGCCCTGAAAGTTTGCCCCCCTTGCTTCCCCACGCTTTCTTGTGGAAGGTGCAAAAACAGTACCTGCAATGGCAGTCTTCCTACTTGCTGCTTCTGAGAAACCCTTGACAAAGGAGCACAGCATCCAGGCGGTTCCCCAGACCTCATCCAACGAGAGAGTTGAGAGACCCATTAATAAATAAAGCCAGAACTTTCCCCATATTTTTCCATTTGTGGATGCCAACTATATTACATGAATGGCTGACTCTTGACATTTTAAAACTATAAAACAGAAGTCCTTGAACCGTATTTGTATTTCAGTTATGAGAGTGTCAAGTCTCTTGAGAGGAGAGAGTCAAGCCTAAATTACTACCATCTAGCGATATTAACCCTGATGGCAAGAGGATGCCTTTCATTTTCAGGAAAGTGCTGAAGTCCTGCCATCTTGTGGCCAACAGGGGTACGACCTCTGTTGATTTTCTCTCAATTCTGAAACTGCTGCTGCTGCTGCTAAGCCGCTTCAGTCGTGTCCGACTCTGTGCGACCCCACAGACGGCAGCCCACCAGGCTCCCCCGTCCCTGGGATTCTCCAGGCAAGAATACTGGAGTGGGTTGCCATTTCCTTCTCCAATGCATGAAAGTGAAAAGTGAAAGGGAAGTTGCTCAGTCGTGTCCGACTCTTGGCGACTCCATGGACTGCAGCCTACCAGGCTCCCACGTCCATGGTATTTTTGGGGAATAGCAAGCACCCGCCAATTGCCTGCTTAAGAACTATTCTTCACCACAAGCAGAGTGACCCGAGCCTGTTTCCTTCCAGCTGCACTCTTTAATGCTCAGCATCTCCTCTTCTTAAAAAAAAAAACAAAACAAAACAAAAAACCAACAATGTATTTCACCCTTTCCAAAAATATGTTTGTCCAGTGGAAGTCTAGATATTCAATCCATATACCCAAATGAATTTTGTGGCTGGAAGGTGTATGGTGGGCTTTTTGTTCAAAGTACAGGAGATATTTTGATTTCTTTGAATCTCAAGGAACAGAAGCAGCAAACAATGCCTTCCAAGTGCTTTCTTTCACTTTTCTTCTTTTTGTTTGGTTGCACCCTCCATTGAAACAGATTTCTAAACACGCAAATCAACCAGGATTCAAATAAACATTTTGTAGACAGGAGGATAAACAAAGGATAAATAAGTGATAAGATGGTGATTCTTCAGTGAGACTGCGAAAGGCCTAGATGAAGCCACACTATTTGTGGTCAGCAGATGCAAAGCCCAGGCTTAGTGGGAGCCCCCCTCTTGCTTTAATCTCCTTGTTTGTCCAAGTAATGCCCTGAAAGGGGGAGGAATGCTTCTCTGAAAGCCATTGCCACACACAACTCCTGCGCATGGAGAGAGTGAAGGGCATGTACAAACTGCTGATCTGATGTTCTTGCCAGTGGGCAGATTGTACAGTCACCAAATGCATTGGGTCTGGAATACATTTATCATAATTTGATTAAAGATTTGGTTCCCTTATGCTTATACCCTAGAAATTGGGTTATTCTAATTTTTTTCAATATTACAACAAAATGAAAATGAGCTACTAATGCTGCAAGTGAAGTGAAAGTCACTCAGTCATGTTTGATTCTTTGAGACCCCATGTACTATTACTATGGAATTCTATGGAAGTCTATGGAATTCTCCAGGCCAGAATACTGGAGTGGGTAGAATTTCCCTTCTCCAGGGGATCTTCCCAACCCAGGGATCCAACCCAGGTCTCCCACATCTGCAGGCAGATCTCAAACCCAGTCAGAAGGATCCAAATCTCTCCAAGTGTTTCAAATCATTTAGTAGCAGTTATCCACATCCCTGGAGAAGGCAATGGCACCCCATTCCAGTACTCTTGCCTGGAAAATCCCATGGTTGGAGGAGCCTGGTGGGCTATAGTCCATGGGGTCACTAAGAGTCGGACACAACTGAGCAACTTCACTTTCACTTTTCACTTTCATGTACTGGAGAAGGAAATGGCAACCCACTCCAGTGTTCTTGCCTGGAGAATCCCAGGGACGGGGGAGCCTGGTGGGCTGCCGTCTGTGGGGTCGCACAGAGTCGGACACGACTGAAGCGACTTAGCAGCAGTAGCAGCAGCAGCATCCACATCCCTTTCTCACATTTATAGAAGCAAAATCTGTGGAACTCTACTCAGTGTTATATGGATGGAAGGAGAATTTGGGGGAGGATGGATACATGTATATGTATGGCTGAGTCCCTTCACTGTCCACCTGAAACTGTCACAACATTCTTAATCAGCTATACGCCAATACAAAATAAAAAGCTTCTTAAAAAAAAAAAGTCTTAAATAAAATTGTAGAGACTGTGACTCATTCTGAAAAAGCTTGTCTTTTTTTCTGTAGTTTATGGCAGTAATGACACTCAGAGGTTAAGAAAATCAGGGCACCAGTAAAACATTTTGTGTGCAGGATCGTTTTTCTTGGTAAGAAGTCCAGTCCCTGGTACTGGATGTACTTTATAAAAATGATTCACTGTTGTGAGTCAGAATTCGGTAAACACCTGAACTGGTGTAGAACTTTCCAGAAAGAAAGTTTCTATGGCATTGCAAAGACACGGTTACTTTCGAAGTGAGGTGCTGGGGGCCCTGTAGAAGACACACTGGTGTATTTGTGTAGATCTCTGGGCCCCGTGGCAGACTGGTCCGACCAGACTCCCTGGAATGTGGCCCTGGACTCTGCATTTTTGAGTCAGGTCAGGTGACTCTTTGTGTTCACCAACGTTTGTGAATGCTTGCTCTGAAATAGTAGTTCTCAACTTCCCAGAGACTTTTTAAAAATGATTTTAAAAAATAATGTCCATATACTTTGATACTATGTATAAAATAGACTAAGGAGAACATACTGTATAGCTCGGGCTTCCCAGGTAGTACTAGGAGTAAAGAACCTGCCGGCCAATGCAGGAGACATAAGAGACGTGGGTTCCATCCCTGGGTTGGGAAGATCCCCCGGAGGAGCTCATGGCAACCCACTCCAGTATTCTTGCCTAGGGAATCCCATAGACAGAGGAGCCTACCAGGGTCACAAAGAGTCCAGATATGACTGAAGAGACTAAGCGGGTACACACGCACAGTATAGCTGAGGGAACTCTACTCAGTGCTCTGTGGTGACCTAAATGAGAAGGAGATCCAAAAAAGGGAAAATATGTGTATGTAATAGTTTATTCACTTTGCTGTACAATAGAAACTAACATTGCAAAGCAACTATACCACAGTAAATATTTTAAGAAGATATATATGTAGAAAAGGAAAAAAAAAAATGATGTCCTATTCCCTTGGGATCCTGAATCAAATGGCCTGAATTAATTCCCTTGAGATGCTGAGTGTGGCATGGGCGTCTGGATTTTTAAAAATTCAGTAGGTCACTGTGACATGCAGCAAAGTGGACAACCTGTGCTCCAAGACTGGGACTGGCAGATTTTTGTTTCTAAATATAAAGGACCAGATAGTAAGTATTTTAACCTTTGCAGGCCTCTGGTCTCTGCCACCACACCTCCTCTACTGTGTTATTGGCACCTGAATGCAGCCATAGATAAGTAAACAAACAGAAGTGGACTGCGTTCCAGAGGAACACGGTTTACAATAAGAGGCTGTGGGTTGGATTTGGTCTGCAGGCTGGAGTTTGCTACCCTTTGGTCTCCAATTTAAGGCAGACCCTTAAGACCCACCCGGGTGGCTCAGAGGTAAAAGAATCTGCCTGCCAAAGAGGAGAAAACGCCTGCCCAAGCACCCCGGCTTCAATCCCAGGGTGGAGAAGATCCCCTGGAAGAGGAAATGTCAAGCCCCTCCTGTATTCTTGCCTGGAAACTTCCACGGACAGAGGAGCCTGGCAGACAACATATGGTCCATGGGGTAGCAAAGAGCTGGACACGACTTAGTGCCCCAGGCTTACTGAATCAGACTGTGTATTTCAGCCTGTACCTACATTAAAGCCCAGGAAGCACTGCTCTAGAAGACAGCAGAGTAGAGAAAGGAAAGAGCAAGTATTTGTGTGTGTGTGTGAGCTCAGTTGTGCCAGGCTCTTTACAACCCTATGGACTGTAGCCCACCAGGCTCCTCTGTCCATGGGATTTCCCAGGCAAGAATACTGGGGCCTGTTGCCACTTCCTTCTCCAGGGATCTTCTTGACCCAGGGATTGAACCCGGGTCCCTCTTCAGCAGGGTCTCCAGATGACTTCAGAATCACTCTTAGCACAGTAATCCAGGTGACATGACTTATTAGCTGTGTCATATGGAACACAGCACTCAGCTCTTTTATTTCCTCATATATTAAATGAGATAGTTTAGAAAATTTCCAAGCTCCTTCATTTGAGATAGTTTAGAAATTTTTGAAACTTTCCCAGCTCCTGCAAGGAGATCAAACCAGTCAATCCTAAAGGAAATCAACCCTGAATATTCATTGGAAGGACTGATGCTGAAGCTGAAACTCCAATACTTTGGCCACCTGATACAAAGAACTGACTCATTGGAAAAGACCCTGATGATGGGAAAGATTGAGGGCAGGAGGAAAAGGGGGTGACAGAGGATAAGATGGCTGGATGGCATCACTGACTCAGTGGACATGAGTTTGAGCAAATTCCGGGAGATGGTGAAAGACAGGGAAGCCTGGTGTGATGCAGTCCACGGGGTCATGAAGAGTTAAACATGACTGAGAGACTGAGCATCAACAAATGTTCTGTAATGCTGACTAACTGTGGCCTAAATAATTGGCATAAATTAGTAAAAAACAAAAACAAAAATAAAAACCTAACTGAAACAGAAAGCAGAAAATATTGTTTTGTACTTCAGAAATTGAGCAAAGTATTGTAGTGCCCAATTACCAGAGGAACTCAGAAATCTAAGAAGAGAAGATGTAAACTTGAAGAAGTATAACTCCTATCCCCTAGAAAACCTCACATAACTGTCAGGTGTGGAATAAAAGAGGATGTTGGAGAGTCATCTTTAAAATATCAAAAAAGAACTGTTTCAATGGATCAAAGAGAAAAGGAAAGAGAAAAGGAAAGATGTAAGAGAAAAGAGAAAAGGAAAGAGAAAAGAAAAAAAGAAAAGAGAAAAGAAAATGTACAGACAGGTAAAGGGATGCCCAGAAATGAGGATGGAATTTGAATACATTAATTTAACTTAAAAAAGGAGTCTTTCTCTACAAATAGGAAAGAAATTCACTGCTTCCCCAGTAAATGGTAACGGTTGTGAAGTGTATTGATTTATGGTTCAGCAGGTAAGCTCATTCCCTGCTCTTTAGCTGTTTGAATTAGAAACCAGACTGCACACACCCCTTTTCCTCTTAGTCTGCTTGGCCTTGGATGGGGCAAGTGGGTGAGTCCAGGCAGACTGAGGTCTGAAGAGCCAGTATGTTTGTTTTAACACCCGAGCTAAATGTCCACAGAGCTGTAGACGGGACTGGCCAATCTTACATTTGCTGTTTCTTTCACAGAATGAAAAGAATGGACTATCAGAAACTAAAGGACCCTTCAGTCAAAATAGGACTCAATTTTAATTCTCTCTCTACCATTTACAATTGCTTTGACTTGGGCCAAATCACTCACCATCTTGGATCTTCAAATTCCTTAACCGATAAACAATTTCATGCCTTAGGATAGCTGTGAGCATTAAAGGGATAAAGAGGATTTTTGCCCAAACCATGGTACACATCAGTAATTATTAGCTTCCTCTCTGGACCTCTTTTTTTAAGTATTCAGGGAAGTCATTTTTTTTCTTGGTGAATGCCTAGTGATGAATATATTATTTATACACATTTGTAAATACAGCAATGAGGAAAAGAGACCATAAATGCCTGCAAGTAAACAGTTTACGAATGAGTAGAACTTGACAGGCACATGTTTCATGTTTTTTTTCCAGTCACTATTTTCATTTTTGCTCTGTCTCACCTCTCTTCCCCATCTGTTAATTCTAATTGGTGTGATTCCATAGCTTTCCAGCCACTTTTAGGTATTGTAAGAACATGATTACTTCTCAGGTATGAAAATGCTCAGTCAAATCTAAATAAAAATTATCTTCTTGTCTTCAGTTCAAAACTCATTTCCTTCATCCAGCCAAGCCCTGAATCATGGCTTTGGGGCCCACACTGTAGCGGGGGAGGTGAGGGGCGGGGGGGGGGGGGCGGTGAAGGGGGTGACTGAGGGCACACCAGCACAAGTCGCTCCGTCGTGTCTGACTCTTTGCGACCCCGTGGACTGCAGCACGCCAGGCTTCCCTGTCCTTTACCATCTCCTGAAGTTTGCTGAAACTCATGTCCGTTGAGTCGGTGATGCCATCCAGCCATCTCATCCTCGGTCATCCCGTTCTCCTCCTGCCCCCAATCCCTCCCAGCATCAGGGTCTTTTCCAATGAGTCAGCTGTTTGCATCAGGTGGCCAAAGTATTGGAGCTTCAGCTTCAGCATCAGTCCTTCCAGTGAATATTCAGGGTTGATTTGCTTTAGGATTGACTGGTTTGATCTCCTCGCTGTCCAAGGGACTCTCAAAACCAGCATACAATAAACAAACAGAATAATTGTTGACCAAAGGTCTAAAGAGAAAAGCCAGGTCGCTAAAACTATAAAATTAACTGATTTGTAAATTATCTTCAATTACCTGTTTGATTTCACGTATATTTACTGAACACCAACTCAAGGCAAAGCCTTTTAGTAAAGTAGTAGTTTGAAGGGGAAAAAAGCACACTAGTGAAAGTAGAGGTGGATATATATATTCGATTTCTGTATAAACTGACTGTGATAAATACAAGTAGAACATAAGCTCTTTGAAGGTAGAAGTTTTTCTAACCCTAAAGGTGAGAAATATTCAATAATACAAATAGAATGTACCAGGAATGGGGGAGCCTGGTGGGCTGCCGTCTATGGGGTCGCACAGAGACGGACATGACTGAAACGACTTAGCAGTAGCAGCATGAGGATATAAAAAGCAAAATACAAAATTTCATTAAGTTTCAGAAGGAAAGAGTGGGGCATAATTTGGGGGAAAACCATAATTTCAGTAGGTTTTATATCTTAAGCACTTAAGGTAAGATGTTTAATAGTGTAACTGAAATGTGGTCCATGTTTCCACTCTTGACTGACATTTCTTTTCTTTGTTTCAATTCTGAACAATTTTTTAAAGTATAATTGATGAATAATATTATATATATAATATAGTAATTCATAATTTTAAAGATTATGCTCCTTTTATAATTATTATTGGAGAAGGCAATGGCCACCCACTCCAGTACTCTTGCCTGGAAAATCCCATGGACAGAGGAGCCTGGTGGGCTGCAGCCCATGGGGTCGCTAAGAGTCGGACACGACTGAGCGACTTCACTTTCACTTTTCACTTTCATGCATTGTAGAAGGAAATGGCAACCCACTCCAGTGTTCTTGCCTGGAGAATCCCAGGGACGGGGGAGCCTGGTGGGCTGCCGTCTATGGGGTCGCACAGAGTCGGAGACGACTGAAGCGATTTACCAGTAGCAGCAGCAGCTTCTTTCATGCGGAATAGTTAGAACTTCAACTTCTAAAACTGTCATTGCCTTTCTTGAACACTAGGTGGCACTACAAATGCAGGCACTGGAATAAAAATTTGTTTTTCACATTCCTGCCTACATTCTTAGAAAGGGAATCTTGTACCTATTTTGTGGGACTTTTTTAGTTAGCCAGAGATATAGAAAGAAAAACAGTGAAGGAGAAATACAAGTGGTTCTTGTTTTTTCAAGATCAGGAATTCTATCTAATATTTGGATTTTAATCAGTATTTCTTTGGTGAAAGTTACCATTTGAAAATTAAATTTCCTTAAGATTTTTCTGTAAGACCTTATTTTATTTTTAGCATTTAGGGCTTTGGGGAAAGATGTTTTTTTGAATTTGATATATCGTCAAACTTTTTCCAATCATTACATATTTAATCAAATTCCCTCAGATGTTTTAAACTACAGTGACATTTTCAATATTTTGTAGCTGGATTGCCTCAAATAGTTAATCATCTGAAACACATACAGATTTTACTTTAAATACTCAAATACAGATCTAACAACATCTTGCTAAGCCCTGCATTTGTAAATCAAATAAATCAGATGCACAAACATAGTAGACCAAATTCGTCTAAGCATTTTAAACAGTTTGAGACCCAGACCACACAGACAGCATCATAAATGATTCCTTACTGACAGACTAAGCCAAGCTCTGTTGCTTTGGGCTCTTTTGCATAGTCACATTTTTGACTGTCATGTGAGCAGAAGCTTTCTAAAATTCTTTTTTTCCTCCAAAATTAACTAGCTACTTACATTTACATGATTGCAACCCAGTGCCTTTGCCCCAAGTAATTGGTCCCTTAAATTCAAAGAGAATGTTCAGGTTTTGGGCCTTATAACTCTTTTCTGTAATTATTATGTGACATCTTCAGTAAGGTCTAGTGTGTGCTGATGGAGTTCAGGACCTCTTCCTTTGGCTGGGGTTATTTCCTTTCACTCTCATAATTTATGCTCCTCACTATCCCCACTTTTGGGTTTCCCAGATGGCTTAGTGGTAAAGAATCCACCTGCCAATGCAACAGATGCACAGGAGACATGGGTTCAATCCCTGGGTCCGGAAGCTCTCCTGGAGGAGGAAATGGCAACCCACTCCAGTATTCTTGCCTGGAGAATCCCCATGGACAGAGGAGCCTGGTGGGCTACAGTCCACAGGATTGCAAGAGGTGGACACAACTGAGTGACTGAGCAGGCACTCATCCTCACTTTATAGTTGTTTCATTGACATCAGCCTGGAACTTCCTCTTTATCCTAGAGCAGGGAATAATCCTTTATGCTTTGTCTCAAATACAGTTCCTTCGACACTAGATACTGGAGTCAAGACAAACAGGCTTGTACCTTTGATGAAAATTGTTCCAGACAGCAATTCTCAGCCACTGATCATGAACTATGGTATAAGCCAAATGAATTCCTCTAACTTTCAATTCATTTGTGCTTTTGCTTTCCTATTATCCATTGCCTTCCAGGACCAAAAGTGTTAGAGAATTTGATCTGATACCAAAAGTTTCAGACATATTGGAGACCTTATTCACTCAACCCTGCAGTTTTACAGAGAAAGATTCTAAGGTTCCTTCATAGGCCTGACCAAGGTCAAATATCTGGGCAGGATTAGAGTTGACACTTGAAGCCAGGAATCAAACTTTTTCTGAACAGTTCCCCTGATATGATGTGGGTTTATGACAGGGGCCAACTCTGTGTTATGTAGTCCCTATAGAATGGCAGGGAGTCATTTAATTGAATCCACTTTTTTTTTTTTTTTGGAAGAAAAATCAATAACCTCAAGATCACAAAACTATTGACCTTAGAAAATTACTTGATTTTATGAACTGCAATGATAGCTACTATTTATTTATTGAATAAGTAGCATGATGCAGGAGTGCAATTGCAGTTTTCCACATGTAACAACAATATTGTAAGGAAGAAATTATTAACTAATATAACAGGTGAGGTAATTGAGACTAAGCTGTTAAGGAATTTTTTCAAGGTAACAAAGAAAAAGATCTGGAATGAATTTCACAAACGTCTGTTCTGAAACCAGTGCTATTTCTTCAGCACTGGAAGTTCTCTTCATCTTTGTTTAGTTTTAGTTTCCACTGCTTTTATTTTTAATATAAGACTTCCTATAATTTTTAGCTCACTAACAGTTTATTTCAAAATTGCTTTTGAAACTATCTTTTACCTAGGTATGTTATTAAGTCCAATTTCAAATGACTGTTACTCAATTTATGACATAGGGTTCTAGATGGGGCCTGTTTATCTCCCTGAAGAGAAATAATTCTGCACGTCTAATAGCTCTGGAAACACTTGATCTTATGGATGCAGCCTCTGAAATTGATGGTGTCGGGATCCTGAAGGTTCGTGGTCACTGCAGCTGCTCAGCAGTCCTGATGGGGACCTAGGTTTGATCCAAGCTTCTGCTCCACAATCTATGGTATATTTGCTTTAGGCTTCAAACCTGCTGCTTCACTGTGGAGAGATACACCTGTCAGTGGGGTTTCCCTGGTGGCTCAGAGGTGAAGAATCCACCTGCAGTGCAGGAGATGCAGGAGGCTCAGGTTCGACCCCTGGGTCGGAAATATTCCCTGGAGGAGGGGATGGCAACCCACTCCACTATTCTTGCCTGGAGAATCCCATGTACAGAGGAACCTGGTGGGTTATAGTCAGTAGGGTCACAAAGAGTCAGACATGACTGAAGCAACGCATACATCCACTCACACCTGTCTGTATCTCTACTGTACTAAAGAGAAGGTCCCTTGTACCAAGAAACCAAGTTTTCTAAGGAGTCCCACCTAGCAGCCTTCTGCTTCTGTCTCTCTACTCCCACGAGGCCACTCCTAAAGAGAAGGTTACTAGGGAGAAACTAGGGAGAAGGAGGTGGTGGGTAAGTGTTGACTCAGGCAACCTACAAAAGGTAAATTATTAAAAAAAAAAAAAAAAAAAACCTCTGGAATTTAGAAAAAGTGTGCAAGGGGTGAAAGTTCAATGACAAATCCTGAAAAGTTGAAGCCTGTTTTATGGCCTCGGGATTTCAGCAGAGTCAGGAAATACTTCGAGCTGCCAGTCTCCAGAGCAGTACGCCAAGTTGGGGGAAAACCAAATCCACAGAGTGGGATGGTCTTCATCTGTCTCACGCAGGGATTAGTTTTAAAGTATGCACACTGTCTCTGGAAAATCCTTTAGAAATGAATCAAGTTAACCACGGATATATTGATTCTTAGTGAGTGCAGTGTAGAAAATTTCTGCTTCAAGTTTTCAAACTTGAAACTTTTATTTTTGTTTGACCATCAGATGAATAATTGGCTTTTATTTATGCACATGGTTGTATAAAAAATACATACCTTTAAAACTATAATTGCACTGAAGTATCTCAGATAATGAACAGCTTATGTGCAGCGGACACTTGCTAACTAACTCCTTACCAAATACCTACTTTCTTTTTTTCTCCTTAAACAAAATTTTGTTGTTACTATTACTGTATTTTTACCCTCCCAGATTCTGTGTGACTAGGGTTGGCCGAATGACTCTTCTCCAATAAAAAATTTAGATGCTTAAATTGTGAAATATAATTACATAGAGAAATAATATGTATATTCAGTCTGGGCTTCCCAAGTGATGCTGTGGTAAAGAATTCACCTGGAAGTGCAAGAGACGCAGGTTTGATCCCTGGGTCAGGAAGATCCTCTAGAGCAGGACATTGCAATCCACTCTGGTATTCTTGCCTGGGAAATCCCATGGACAAAGGAGCCTGGTAGGCTACAGTCCATGGGGTTGGAAAAGGTCTGACATGGCTGAGTGGCTGAGCACATGCATGCACACACACATATTCAGTTTAATAAATAATTATTATGAAGACAACACCTGGGTAACCATACCTATCAGATTTTTAAAATCTTGTTTGGGAGAGTTATCCATGTTCTTATAGCTTTAGTTCACTTCTTTTCACTGTTGCAAGGTATTTAATTGTATGAATATATTCGGATCTAATATTGTAACCACTTTCATACAATGGATGATGACAGGATTATTTTACAGTGTAAAAAATTAGCAAATTGCTGTGGTGTACACCTGAAACTAATATAAATTTGTATGTCAAATAAGACAATGAAAAAGAAGATTATGTTCTGATCTGTTTATTTACTTTGCTATCTATATGTGTATCAAGTTTGTTTTTCATTTTGCCTCTTATTACACATTCTTAGGCTTCCCTGATGGCTTAGACAGTAAACAATCTGACTGCAATGCAGAAAGATCCTCTGGAGAAGGAAATGGAAACCCATTCCAGTGTTCTTGCCTGGAGAATTCTGTGGACAGAGCAACCTGGTGGGCAGAGTCCATAGGGTTGCAAAAAACTGGACATGACTGAAAGTCTAACATTTTCACTTTCACATTCTTAATGTATGTATCTTGGTGCAGAGAAGTCATTATACTCACTGATTCATTACTAGGGTATATGCCTAAGAATCAGAGAAGGTGATGGCACCCCACTCCAGTACTCTTGCCTGGAAAATCCCATGGATGGAGGAGCCTGGTAGGCTGCAGTCCATGGGGTCGCCAAGAGTCGGACACGACTGAGTGACTTCACTTTCACTTTTCACTTTCATGCATTGGAGAAGGAAATGGCAACACACTCCGGTGTTCTTGCCTGGAGAATCACAGGGATGGGAGAGCCTGGTGGGTTGCCGTCTATGGGGTCGCACAGAGTCAGACACAACTGAAGCAACTTGGCAGCAGCAGCAGCATGCCTAAGAATGGAATTGGAAAAGCAGGTGTCCTGAGGCAGGAGGGAGACAGAGGGTTTTTTTAGTTTGATAGTCATTATCATTACAGAACAGTCTTTTTTATCTTTTTATTTTGCATTTAGTCATAGCAGATTAACAACATTGTGATAGCTTCAGGTGACCAGTGAAGGGTCTCAGTCATACGTATACATGTACGCATTCTCCCCCAAACTTCAAGAGACAGCCAGAGTTTTCAAGGAAGAGCACAGAGGGCGGCCATTGTACCTGGGGCAGAATAAGTGAGGAGATTAGTTAGAGATGAGATCAGACATAAGGGTACGTGTGTGTGTGTTTGTGTGTTTCTATGTCTGTGTCTCTATCAGTATGTGTGAAAAATCCTGCAAGACCTCATGGTTCATTGTAAGAGCCTTGTATTTTATTCTGCTTAAATAAGGGGTCTTTGGAGAGTTTTGACAAAGAAGTGACCTGACCTGGGGTATGTTTTAAGGGGATTACTCTAACTGCTTTATGGAGAATGAACTGTAGAACGGTAAAGAGAATAGCTAGGAGGCTAGTGAGGGAGTGAGATGATGATGGCTTACTCCAGGATAATGGTGATGAACATGGTAATCAGTAGATAGATTTTGAAGACAGCACCAGCAGGATTTATTGAGGGGTGGGGGATAAAGGAATTGGTTATGGGGCAAAAAAGATAGAGAGGTGTCAAGTATGACTAAAATTTTGTCTAGTGTAAATGGAAAGCTGGAGTACCATCAACTGAAATAGAAAAGATTTGTGCATGGAGTAGATGTAAGGGAGAAGATGAGTCAATAAGTGATGAACATATTTTTGCTAAAAATTTTATGAGATAACCCAGTGGGGCTACAAGTAGAATATGAGTCTAGAGTTTGCAAGGGATGTCTAGATTGCTGTGAAAGTATCCAGAATAGAGATAGTATTTAAAATCATGACATTAGATGAGTGTAGAGAGAAAAGATGAAGAAGGAAATGGTAACCCACTCCAGTATTCCTGCCTGAAGAATCCCAAGGACAGAGAAGCCAGGTGGGCTAGAGTACATAGGGTCGCAAAGAGTTGGAGATGACTAAAGCGACTTAACACTCATGCACACAGAGAGAAAAGAAGGAAACAGATGTAGAGAAGGGAAGTCTAAGAACTTAAGCCCTTGCATACTCTAAGGATAAATGTTAGACAGAAAAGGAAGAGCCATTACAGAAAATATGGCCAGTGGTTTAGGGAGAAGAGCAAGAATGTATCTTTGGAAGCAAAATGAAGAAAATGTTTCAAGGAAGATGGACTCATCTGTGAATTGTGTCAAATACTATTGATGGGATAAGTAAAGTCAGAGATGAGAACTGGCTACTGTTTTGAGGCCACAATGTGAGGTCACTGGAGTGAGGATTTAGAAGAAAAAGAAAGAGGGATTAGAAATCATGAGAACAACCAACCCCTTGAAGAAGTCTTGAGAAAAAAAATGAAACAGGGAAATAATATTGTATGGATGTAGACTGTTTATAATGTTAAAAGTAAATACCTACTCCTTGTTTCCTCTGAGACTCTCCATAAGACGCAGCAATGATTTCCCATTTTATAATTAAGAAATTAAAACTCAGAAAGGTAAATTGTCTTGGTAATTATTACGCAGCTAGCAGGTAACAGAGCCAGAAGCAGCGTCCAGACAAGACTTCTAGTCCAAACTGTTCCAGAACGTACAATGCAGATGCTAGCCACAGTGAAGATAAATTCTGCCTGCTTAATGGTTCTGCTTAGGGTCATGCTCAGCAAGGTTTATTGCACAGCTCTGCCCACTAGTGCACTAGCGATGATTTTTTTTTTTTTTTTTGCAGGTTGATGAAGTAATTTATTTGTTCAGCTCCAGAAACCCTGTGGGTGTTCAATATGTGTTAATTCATTAATTGATTCTCAAGAGGAAACTTGTAAACACCAGTCTGTTTTCTTTATTGAAGAATATAATCACAATTCACACATAATCACTATAATCACATATTTACTCCTCAAACTAAGATCCTTTTGATTTTCTCAGTGACAACTGGGGACCTCATTTCAGTTGCGGCTTGTAGTGTAGCATCATCCAAAGGGCCATTATGGTCATAATTAGCATGTAAATTTAATTTAATGTCTACAGCAGGCAGAGGAAATTAGTCAAACACATCATATTCTTCCTAGGTCCTTTGCAGTTTCTTTTTACAGGAAACTGGTTAAGTCCAAATTAAAGGAAATTTTGCCAGACATATATGTAAATAGGCATTTATGTTCCTCGGCTGTAAACAATGCATTTGTGAGAGCTTATCAGACCACTGAGTGAAATCCCTAGCTGTTTTACTGTTGCTACACTTCAGTGTGGAGAGGAGAAATAACATTCCTGGAATGGAAGAGTCAGTAACACAGGAAAAAATGTTTTAAAATGATAAATGGAATTATCATTATTATTATTATGCTCTAGAAAAATAAATGAAATTATCCCCCAGGCAGACACACACACACACACACACACACACACACACACACACACACACACACACACTCTTTTTGCATATCTCCTCTGTTGCACTGCTGTCTGTCTTTATCTTCCCTGATTTCTAGAATCGTTCATGTATATTAGGCATTCATGCCCACATGCTAAGTCACTTCAGTTGTGTTCAACTCTTTGCGACCCTATGGACTGTAGCCTGCCAAGCTACTCTGCCCACGGGATTCTCCAGGAAAGAATACTGGAGTGGGTTGCCATGCCCTCTTCCAGGGGATCTTCCTGACCCAGGGATTGAACCTACATCTCTTAGTCTCCTGCATTGGCCGGTGGGCTCTTTACAACTCATGCCACCTGGGAAGCCCTAGATTACTGTAATATATTTCTGGACATACATGTTTTAAAATTTCCTAATTCATAAAATTCCAATTTTCTGTTTTCTATCCTTTCATTTTAACCAAATCTTTAATCAAGTGGATAGGAAACTCAAATATAAGGACCAAAATGTTTCTGAATTTTGTTTTATTATCTTGTGGACAAATACACTGGCATATTTTCTCCATGTGAAAAAACATAATTCCAAACTAACTGATAAAAAGCCAAACATGATTGAGGTAACAGCAATCCTTAGTTGATCCTTAATAAGGTATTTTCTTAAAAAAATTTTTTTTAATTTAAATTTATTTATTTTAATTGGAGGCTAATTACTTTACAATATTGTATTGGTTCTGCCATACATCAACATGAATCCACCACGGGCATACATGTGTTCCCCATCCTGAACCCTCCTCCCTCCTCCCTCCCAGTACTATCCCTCTGGGTCATCCCAGTGCACCAGCCCCGAGCATCCTGTATCGAACCTGGACTGGCGATTCATTTCTTATATGATATTATACATGTTTTCATGCCATTCCCCCAAATCATCCCACCCTCTCCCTCTCCCACAGCGTCCAAAAGACTGTTCTATACATCTGTATCTCTTTTGCTGTCTTGCATACAGGGTTATTGTTACCATCTTTCTAAATTCCATATATATGTAACACCTATGTAACGCATATATATTCCATAAATATGTGTTAGTATAGTGTATTGGTGTTTTTCTTTCTGGCTTACTTCACTATTTTCTTAGGTATTGAAAGAACCTCTATAATCAAACTGAGCTAAACTTGACCAATTTCAATTTATTTATCTTTCTTTTCTAAGTAAGAGTTTCCAACTGATTGCACTCAGAAAAATGTGTAACACCATCATTATGTAAACATTTCCCCTTGTTTCTCTTACTATTTGCTTTTCCTAAAGCAAACTGATTAATTTTCCTGAAGTTTAAAGAAAGGAGTCTTACATAACCTGTGAAATGTGGGACTTGAGAAGGTAGGAATGCAATTTTATGATAAACTATAAAGGAATTTAGGCACACGTGATTAAGGCATCAAACATTCATTAAAGATCATGGTCTGCTGTGGAACACAAGAGCATTTTTATTTAGGAAGCACGATTTATGTTCACTTCTTTAAATAGCATTTCAAGCAACATAATTGAAGCAAAGCTGCAGCAGTTGGCAGTGTGGTGATGAGGAAATTGGACAGGTAGGTGGGGAAGAGAGTAGCTGCATATAGTTGGATGCAGTACAGGAGTGGGAAAGAGAACATCAGAGGGAGGGAGAGTAAATTAGCAGCGAAGAGAATCAAGGTGGTGAAGTCGGGTGTTTATGCACTTATTTTATCCTCTAGGTATGTGTGTATGTTCAGTCCTGTCCAACTCTTTGAAACAATGTGGACTACAGCCCGCCAGGCTCCTCTGTCCATGAAATGTTCCAGGCAAGAATACTGAAGTAGGTTGCCATTTCCTTCTCCAGGAGATCTTCCCGACCCAGGGATCAAACCCAAATCTCTTGTGTCCCCTTCATGGGCGGGTGGATTCCTTGCCACTACACCACCTGGGAAGCCTTGTCACCTCATATAAGGAATTACAGGCAGTTTACAGAGAATATATGCTACATACCAAAAGAGCTAGCTTTCTTTTCCCTTCCTTCCTTCCTGTCTACCTGCCTTGTCTCCTCCTCCTCTTTTTTTTCCCCTTTCTTCTCTCTTTTTTTCCCCCACAGACTGCTCCTTTTCAAGAAGGAATGAATTACTAAGAAAATGAAATATAAAGAAAACACTCAAATTGCCCCATCTTTTTTCAGTGAGATGAGTTCACTGAGCACAGGCTTGAATATCATGTCAACGTCAAATCATTCTTAGTTCTCAATTTCTTTACTTATGTGTCATGAACCATGCTTTTACAAGCACTGAGCTATTCAAACATAAATTAAAACTGAAGAAAGCAGACAATCACCTACAGCATCCAGAAAACCACATGTTAGAGAAGGAAGCACTCCTACTCATTTGCTCTTGAACATGGTCCTTGGCGATGCTTGCATTTATATACGTGCCTCTGGTTTATGTGTAGTAGTAGGAGTCACTATTTTCTGCTTTGTAAAGCTTTCAGCTGGAAATGCATTCATTTATGTGAATCCTAGGAAGAACAGAATTAGAACAGATTTCAGAGATTCGTGGAACCTGGCAATGTGGTGACTACATAACCTCCATTTTCTTTTTCTCATCCTTCCTAAATGAGCCTCAGAGTTTGTTGGGTGAGGGGAGGTAAATATGAGGGGAGCCTGACAGGATTTGGTTGTATGGGCTCTTCCCCAGTGTTTGAACCCTCTGTGTTACCATTTTCTGGAGGAGGAAATGGCAACCCACTTTAGTATTCTTGCCTGGAGAAACCCATGGACAGAGGAGCCTGGTGGCTACAGTCTTTGGAGTTGCAAAGAGTTGGACATGACTAAAGCAACTTAGTATGCTGCACGCACATGCTACCAATTATGGGCACAAAGAATCAGAGGGGAATGGATATTGACAACCTCCACCCTGCTGTGGGTTTCTAGCTTCTGAGATGTGGGGAGTTTAGATCGATCTCACATTTCCCTTCAGGGGTGGGAGAGGTTCTAGAGAAAGGATGGGATCGTATGCTTGTTCATGTGGAATAAGAGGCACATATGTCATAAGAATACAGTGGGAACAATTATGGCAGGGTAATGGAAGATATGGCTTATGTTACAAGAGACCAGTGATGCCCAGCAGAGTGCTACCGCCCAGCCACTGCAGCTCGCAGACAATGAGATAGAAAAGCAGTCACCAAGCAAACAAGGAGATGGGGGAGGCCTTGCAAAGATGGCCATAGAGGAGAGCACTCTGTCACCCTGGTCTCTTCTTACCCCAGATCCAGGGAGGGAAAGAGTCAGGAAGGACCAAGTCCTTCCACTCAGAGCCACGTGAACTGCCAGCACCTGCTGGCTGGTGGAGTGGGGAGAACAGCTAAATCTCACAGGAGATCAAAGTCTTCAGATAAAAAGATCTGAGTCTTAGAAGCTGAATGAGACCAATTGGGCAAAAGTGACTGAAACCTTACAGAATCAAGCTGAGATATTGACCAGGAAGATACTCCTTAGGGGGAAACAGTGTCTCATCAAGTATTAGATTGTGTGTTGCGTATGTCTGCTCAGTCATGTCCGACTCTTCAATCCCATGGACTGTAGCCTGCCAAGCTCCCCTATCCATGAGATTTTCCAGGCAAGGATACTGGAGTGGACTGTCTTGTCCTTCTTCATGGGATCTTACTCCTGCATTGGCAAGAGGATTCTTTTCATAGTCATCATTGTGTTATGTAAATGTAGGTGTCATCTATACAGTAGTGAAGATAGCATTTATAGTATCAGACTACCTGAGAAAATTTAGGCAGAGAGAGAGAGCAGAGGGGCCCATTTAAAGGCTCCAAGATGCTTCAGTATTCATAAGTAAGGTAAGGAGGAACTTGTGAAGGAGCTTAGAGGTGAAAAATAGGAGATTGGTATCATAGCAAGTTGAAGAATAAAAGCAAAGTCTTACCACCATAGATCCTTCTCAACCAGAGATGAATCTTCCTTTGGTTCCTTTAATTCTTTGACAGACCTAGTCCATTCGTCCATTAGTTGTTGGGACATGTTGGGACATGCTATAATTGACAGGAAGATTAAAAGTGCCAGTGAACCAAAAACTTCATGAAGCAACCTTTTAGACCCAAGTCAATTGTCTTCAGTTCGTTTGATTAGTAACAAAATCTAACAGATAGAAAGCACCATGGGGCACATTTCAGTTTGAAAGTTTTTGTGGGACTGGGAGAAGAACTGAAACAAAAAAAGTGCAATTGAAAATAAAAACAAAAAACCAACCAGCCAAGCAAAAAATGACTAGAAAATCAGCCAGTATTCATTTTCACTCCCATTTATCGAACTGCTAAACATAATTGCTGCTTCTCTCATTTGGTTCAGAAAGTTGACATTTGAGCAGAGACATCCATTTTTAGGCAGAGGTATAATAAGTATATTATATACTGATGGCTTTTACTGCCCAAGCACTGTTAAAGTGAATAATCTTAAAAATGTTTGTCTGGAATGAGTGAATATTCAAATGAATTAAAGAATGCATGCAATGTGTATCATACTCCAAACAACAAGAAAAATTTGAGAATGTATGAAAAGTTGAATTAATATTTCTCCATCTGCTTTCTAAGAAGGGCATCATTTTCTAGTTAAAGAATGTCATACAACTTATCCTAATAGAGCTTAGGCTCTGAGAAGCTTTTAATTATAAATTTTGTTTTGACTTTGTGGTTCAAATTATCTAGTGAAGCTAAAAAATTGTATATATAATTTTAAACAAAGATTTAGCTGTTAGGATTCAGGATTAATTTTCACAATTGTTTAGTTGCATTCTCTCCCTTTAAAAAGGCTCAAAACTAAGACAAAATGACTTAAACAATATTTTATCCATCACTGGAACATTATTGTCTGAAGCCACTTTGGACTGAAAGATAATTTTTAGCATTTTCTGAACTCTAGAAAGCAACTTTAAACATTGGAATCTAGAAATTTCAATCAATGCATCAATTTCTTTTTAGGGAACAGTGGTAATTAGGTTTTTGCCAAGTAGAAAAGGGGCTTTCTGGCACAAAGATATACTTTCTTGATCATCAGTTCAGTTCAGTCACTCAGTCGTGTCCAACTTTTTGCGACCCCATGAATTGCAGCACGCCAGGCCTCCCTGTCCATCACCAACTCCTGGAGTTCACTCAGACTCACGTCCATCGAGTCGGTGATGCCATCCAGCCATCTCATCCTCTGTCGACCCCTTTTCCTACTGCCCCCAATCCCTCCCAGCATCAGAGTCTTTTCCAATGAGTCAACTCTTTGCATTAGGTGGCCAAAGTACTGGAGTTTCAGCTTTAGCATCATTTTTTTTTAAGTAGCAATTATTGCCATCCAAGGCTATTTTTAAGTTGTTTGCCCCTGATTTAATGTTTGTGATAATCAGTTCTGGCTGAGGGAAAGCTTGATTTAATTACTTAGCTGGCATAAATATCACAAATGATTTGCTCTAATAAATGTGAACAGAAAGAAGTGATTCTTGTTTTCTTTAAAATCCTTAATAGTAGGAATTCACTTTTGAAATTTTATCATACTTTGTTCTCAAATCACTCATTTGCCAATGGTACATCTTGGTTCATTTCTGCAGATTTCCTATACTTGTGCTGCACTGGGGCCAGTTTTCCAGGAAGCCTGGCTAGATTTTCAGCCTCAGGGGAGAATGTTCAGCACAGCGGTAAATGTGGGGGGAATTTGGTTGGTGTTGAGTCAACTTGGATGGTTCAATTGCCAGGAAATGGAGAAGCGGAACTACGTCAGAGTTATTTGTTGGCCATGGGGCAGGGTCAAAGTTCCTAAAGGTTGCCAGCAGTCAAGTCAAAGGGCATCTGGTGTGGTATACTTGTAGACTCTCATGGCAGCCAAAACAGTGTGTGTGGAAGGTTAGTACTAAAGAGTTCTCCCCATCCTGGAGACAGGGCAGCATATTTGGGAATCAGCTATATATATATTTCCTTCCTCTTCTTAAAGAGTTATCTTGGTGGCTTAGTCTATAAGGAGACTGCCTGCAATGCAGGAGACCTGGGTTTGATCTCTCGGTTGGGAAGATCCCCTGGAAAAGGAAATGGCAACCCACTCCAGTATTCTTGCCTGGGAAATCCCATGGACAGAGGAGCCGGGCGGGCTACAGTCCATGGGGTTGCAAGAGTCAGACATGACTGAGCGACTAAACCACACATCTTCTGATACTTTTTATAGTTTTACTTAAATTTAAAAATTTTCACAGGTAATTACATAGAGGTAGTAAAATATTAATAAAGTAAAAATGGTATATAATGACAGGTAAGTACCTCTTCAAGCCTTCAGTTCTCTTTTCCAGAAGAAACCGCTGTACCGGTGAGTTGTATACCCTCCCTCCAGAGATAGTCTATGTATGCATGAGGACACATGTGTGTATATAAAGACAATTTTAAGACATACAAATTGTGTCATACTGGTTTGCTCTTTATTTCCCATTTAACAACATATCTTGGAGTTCATTCCTTATCAGTACCTAAAGACATTACTCCTTTCCTGCTTTGAATGGGTTCTGTTGTCTTTTTTTTCTTTTTTGGTGTATAGTTGCTTTACAATGTTGTGTTAGCTTCTGCTGTACAACAAAGTGAATCAGTTGTATGTATACATATATTCCTCTCCCTTTTGGACCTCCCTCCCACCCGACTCGCCCATCCCACCCGTCTAGGTCATCACACAGCACTGAGCTGAGCTCCCTGTGCTATCTATTTTACACATGGAAGTGTATATATGTCAATCCTAATCTCCCAATCCATTGCACCGACCCCTTCCCCTGCTGTGTCTACATGTCGGTTCTCTACATTTGCATCTCTAATTCCGGCCCTTCAGATAGGTTCATCTGTATCACTTTTTTAGATTCCACATATACGTGTTAATATATGATATTTGTTTTTCTCTTTCTGATTTACTTCACCATGTATGACACTCTCTGGGTCCACCCATGCATCCCATTCCAGTATATTTGCCTGGGAAATCCCGTGGACAGAGGAGCCTGGCAGGCTACAGTCCATGGGGGTCACAAAGGGTCGGACACAACTGAGCGACTGAGCATGCATGAGCTGTGCTGGGAGGAATTGTCTCCTGCACGGAGGACTCCAGGGCTGTGTCTCCAATCTGTGGCTCACACAGCTCATTCCCCAGGGCAGGTGTTTGCCTACCTACATAATCTCCCTTTTCCTCTGAGTCACCTCCCAGGGGCACAGGTTGCTTTTGTTCCTGTCCTACCTGATTATACGTGTGTCTTTCATATAGCCTTGGCGGCATTTGAGTCCTGCCAGCTTAGAGTTAGGTTTCAGTAGAATTGTTCCATATGTCACTGTATTTTGCACGTGTGTGTGGTGGGAGGGAGGTGAGTTCCATATCTTCTTACTCTTCTGTGTTGGTCAATCTGGGCTTCATCATATTCATAGGTTCTATTTCTCTATTAAAATCCAAAAATGGACAAAATATAGTAAATATTTTGTATTTTTAAGTATTTGTTCACTATCTCCTTTAGAAAAATAATCCTAGAAATTTTGAAGTTCTAGTCTAGTTACTCCAATGTTTAGGTTATCTATTTGCTTACTTCTATTGACTTTTATCTCTATATTATTAGAGATAAATCTTTTTATGCTTCTTGATTATCTGGTAATTTTATTCTATTTTATTATTGGAGTATAATTACTTTACAATGTTGTGTTGATTTCTGCAGTCCAATAAAGTGAATCAGCTATATGTATGCACTTATCTCCTCCTTCTTGAGCCTCCCTCCCACCTCCCCATCCCACCTCACGCCTCTAGGTCATCACAGAGCACCGAGCTGAACTCCTTGTGCCATACAGCAGCTTCCCACTAGCTGTCAGTTTACACATGGTAGTGAAATATGTCAATGTTACTCTCCCAATTCAACCTACTCTCCTCTTCCCTCCTGTTGGGTGCACATGTCAGTTCTCTACATCTGCATCTCTATTTCGGCCCTGCAAATAGGTTCATCTGTACCATTTTTATTTAGTAATTTTTACTGTATGTACTACAGACTAAAGGTCTGTGTCCCTCCAAATTTTGTATGTTGAAGCCCCAACCCTCAATGTGGTTCTATTTTGGCCTAAGACCTTTACAGAAGTGGGGTTAAAGGAGACCTTAAGAGTGGGGCCCTGATTTGACAGGGCTAATGTTCTCTTAAGAGGCAATAAGGTGCCGCTAGTGGTAAAGAATCCAGTAGTCATGTATGGATGTGACAGTTGGACTATAAGGAAAGCTAAGAGCTGAAGAATTAATGCTTTTGAACTGTGGTATTGGAGAAGACTCTTGAGAGTCCCTTGGACTGCAAGGAGATCCAACCAGTCCATCCTAAAGGAAATCAGTCCTGAATATTCATTGGAAGGACTGATGTTGAAGCTAAAATTCCAATACTTTGGCCACCCGATGCAAAGAGCTGACCCATTTGAAAAGACCCTGATGCTGGGAAAGATTGAGGGCAGGAGGAGAAGGGGACGACAGAGGATGAGATGGTTGGATGGCATCACTGACTCAATGGACATGAATTTGAGTAAATTCCGGGATTGGTGATGGACAGGGAGGCCTGGAGTGCTGCAGTCCATGCTGCAAAGGGTCAGACGTGACTGAGCATCCGAACTTAATTGAACGGTGGTAAAGAATCCACCTGCCAATGCAGGAGACACAAGAGAAGCAGGTTCGATCCCTGGATCAGGAAGATCCCCTGGAGTAGGAAAGGGTACCTTGCTCCAGTATCCTTGCCTGGAAAATTCCATGGGCAGAGGAGCCTGGTGGGCTACAGTCCACAGGGCTGCAAAGAGTCGCATGCAACTGTGCACTGTACAGAGCACAGTAAGAAGAGATACCAGGGTCTCTGCAGTCTCACAGAAGAGGTCATGTGAGTACACAGTGAAATAACAGCCACCTAAGAGCCAGCAGAAGAAAAGGCCTCATAATGCAACCTACTTAACCAGAACCTTGATCTTGAAATTCACAGCTTCCAGAACTGTGAGAAATAAATTTCTGTTGTTTACTTTACTCTGTCTGTGGTATTTTGCTATGGCGGCCCAAGCAGACAAATACTAATGTCTGACATTATAGATGATGATTAGAGAAGCTCTGGATCGTGTTCTCTTTCTCAACAGTTTTGTTTCAGCAGGCAGTTAATTTACCGGTGGATTAGCTTGTCCCTCTCAAGGTCTCGCCTTAGTCTTCATTCAGGGGAGGGAATGTATTTCACATTTGCCATTCTTCTTAGATTCCTGTTCTTATTCCCAAGCATGACTCTCACTCCTAGGATAGGGCCCTACTGAGGTCTCAGTCAAAGGTCCAGGATGTTCACCAAGTTCTCTGAACTCTGGCTTGGGTCAACTCCAGTGTCTCTTCGAGGACTCTGAGATCTCTGAAATCTCCGCCCAGCTTTCAGACACCACACAGCTGTTCTTCTCCTAGGTCTCCCAGAGACTCATGAGACAACGTGCAAGCTCATGGACTGGCCAAGGTCCCAGGGGCATGTCTATGCAAATATCTGGAATTCTATCTCTGTGACTATCTTCTACAAGATTTTACATCTGTTCCCAGGCAGAGGGAAAGTCCAGCCATGGCCCAAATCAGATTTTCCTTTGCCTAATATTGAAGCAACTGAGCACGAGCAATATCTAATTAAATAGAGAATAACAACAATAACGCCTATCCACAGACCAAAAAAAAAAAAGTCATTTGCAGCAACAAAATCAGGAAATGGGTTTGATTTCTTGCCATAAAACTTTAAAATGAATCTTCTAATGGAACAAAAGATTATGGTATAGACAGGCTCTGACTTCCTGCAGCAGTTTCAGTGAGTCATGAACTCCTGAGTATTCTCTTCACCAATAATGAATACCTCCAATTTTGGAGAGAAATAAACTGAGCAACTATCCTTTTCCTCTTCTAACAAGAGGGACAGGGTCAGTGGGAATGGCTTAAGAGACAGTGTAGAGGGCTCCGAGAATGAATGGAGACTCTCAAGTCTGGGGGAATCTTTTCTTTGGAATAGTGTGGATCCTGATTGCCTACGCTAAATCCTGGCACTCAGCCATTAACAAGGCTGCACAGAAACTGCAGTGACCTCTCCTCTTTGCTTTATCTTCACATCTCAGCATGATAGACAGAGTGAAATGCTTAGCCCTCAAGCCATGGCTCCACAGTAAAAAACAAACAGGTTTCAGATAAGGGAGGAACAGAGCCAGGAAGAATTGGTTTATTATGTATTGCAGCAAATATGATATCTGATTAAAATAAACAGAAAAATATGTTTTTCAAGAAAAAAGGAGGAAGGGGATTACATACACAAAAGAAGGGTAATAACAAAATAAATTAAAAATATCAAGGAAAGAAACAGTTGAATATACTCCATTATACAATACAGCCCATCCAAGACTTTCTTGAGAACATTACATCAGGAAGAAATGAAAAGGGATGAATCAAAATAATCACGAGTAGAAAAACTACAGTAAAATAATTGAATAAATTTATTTCATTTAAATATAGGACTAAGTTTAAACCCCTTTGGGACTTAGAGTTACAGAACAAATACAGATATTATAAAATCTTGATAAAAAATAATACAGAAGTAAAAATATAGGGAGAGGGATGGGGAAGTAAGAGGCTAATTTCCTCCTTATTAAATGGCAAGAAGTAAACTGACATTGACTAAAATATGTGGTTAAATATGAACCATATAGGGGTTTCCCCTGTAGCTCAGATGGGAAAGAATCCACCTGCAATGTTGGAAACCTGGGTTTGATCCATGGGTCAGGAAGATTTCCTGGAGAAGTAAATGGCAACCCACTCCAGTATTCTTGCCTGGAAAATTCCATGGACAGAAGAGCCTGGCGGGCTATAGTCCATAGGGTCAAAAAGAGTCAGACACGACTGAGAGACTAACATTTTTACTTTCAAAGTGAGTAAATATCTAAAGTGAAGACAAGCTTTTTAAGGTTCACTTTCATTTCTTTATCTTCTGCTTAATTTAGTGTATTTATTAAACTAAAAAATAGCATTTATTTATTATTAAAAGGATATGATGGCCCTCAGCATATCTACATGCCATTTAATATCAGTATATACATCCATTGATTCATTTATGTTCTACAGCATCTTTAATGAGGTTCTCTTATGATAACAATGGTTATTTCTGGATGGCATCATTTGGAGAGTGATTTTCTTCTCTGTATTTTTCAACTACTCCAATTATTTGCAATGAACATGATTAGCAACTACACACACACACACACATTCCAGTCTGTAATGGGTATTTTGGGCTTATACTGATGATTCATCTACTAATTTTGTGTTAGAAGTTTTAACTTAAGCCTGAAGTCAGGCTGAGGGACCAGCGGACAACAAGAGCTCTCTCAAGGGCTATTGCTGCCTAGCAAGCAAATATGCTGCGATATTACTCTCACAGAATACAGGCTACTGAAGATATTGAGGCTTCTCCAGTGGATCAGTGGTAAAGAACTCACCTGTGATACATGAGCCACAGGAGACACGGGTTGGATCCCTGGGTGGGGAAAAATCCCTGGAGGAGGGCATGGAAACCTACTCCAGTATTCTAGCCTGGAGAGTCCCATGGACAGAGGAGCCTGGTCATCTACAGTCCATAGGGGCACAAAAAGTTGGCCATGACTAAAGCGACTGAGCACGCATGTATGTGCTGAAAATATCATACAATGGGTATCAGGCTCCAATATGGCGGCTACTTCTCTGTGGGTACAGCATGTCAAGAGCTGTAGGTATGCCTGCAAGTGCTTCCCTAATGAAAGGGGAATGCTGGCCTACCTACATGGGCTAAGTAGAAGGATGGAGAGAACAGATTTTGTAGACAAGTTCCCGAGAACTGTTATAAAAGAAGCCTGGCTTGGACCCTCTTCAATAATTCCAATTAGGTAAGAGTGGCAAAGTAGGAATTCAACTTAAGTCTCTGTAAGTAGGAAAATAGGTATCTACATATAGATATGCAAATACAGATATTTTTGGTAACTCCTTCCATAAATACTGGAGAAGGAAATGGCAACCCACTCTAGTACTCTTGCCTGGGAAATTCCATGGATGGACAGTCCATGGGGTCACAAAGAGGCAGACACGACTGAGCAAATTCACTTTCTTTTTTCTTTCTTTCCATGAATACAGGGTTTGATAGGAGAGGAAGGTAACATGTGAAACCTAAACACCTTAAAGCCATAGAATTCCACGTAATTGGATTTCTATAAAATTCCATATAATCTACCTGGATCATTCACCATGACAGAAGCTTTGAAAACTTCCTGTATGCTGAGACACTTCAATCTCTCTCTCAGACCTCCTTCCTGAGCTTCAGACTCATATGTTCAACTTCTTACTAGCTATTCTATCCCAAATTAAGCATGTGCAAATAAATCCAATACGTACACTCCCACTTTGTTCTCTTCATTCACTCAACGGTTTTTTGAACACCCACTATGTGCCACCATGATCATAGATCCTGGAGGTACAAAGACAATTATGCTATATCCCTACATTCAGGAACATCAAAGTTTCATGGAGAAGACTGAGAAATAAAAATGAGTACAATGCAAATGTGATAATGGAGCACAGGGTGCTAGGAGACATAGAGTTGGGTCATCTAATGCAAGTGTGTTTTTAGCAGTAGGACATAGGTCTGTGATCAGAAAAGTCACAGAGGAGACAGTATTTGAGATTTCTCAAAGAATTCTTAAGACAACTCCTAAGCTGCAAGGAGATTCCTGCCTCTGTCCCAGACCCAACTGCTCTGGTCAGCGTGGCCCACAACTCATGGCTACAGTGGATTTTCAGGTGAGCTGGCCCTGGAAACAGCCTCCCTGTTTACATCTCTCCCATCAAGAACACACTGCAGATTGTACACTCAGCCCCAGGTCCCTGTCTGCTCTACGTGATAGCTTCCTGGAGTCCACCTGGTATCTTGCGAAGGATACCTATGTTTCAAAGGAAAGAAATAACCTAGGTGTTTCCTGTTCCTCTAACCAGAAGTGTCATAGTCTTTGGAAAATCATTTAACCTCTCTGAAATGCACCTCCTCATCTATGAAAGGATAATAATTTTAAATATGAGTGCTTACCTCAAGGAGTGTATAAATACCAAATGAGATAAGAGATGTGAAAGGTGGTCTAGCATAGCATGACTATTAATTATCATTGCTAGATTTTGAGGACGATGGACAGCGACTTCAATTCAACCATTATAAATGCTGATCTTGCAAGGAGAGTGTGAAGCTTTTGGAAATTTCTCAAATATACAGATATGAATTTCCATTAAATTCAGTATGTGGGTCATGGTGGAGAGGTCTGACAGAACGTGGTCCACTGGAGAAGGGAATGGCAAACCACTTCAGTATTCTTGCATTGAGAACCCCATGAACAGTATGAAAAGGCAAAATGATAAGATACTGAAAGATGAACTCTCCAGATCAGTAGGTGCCCAATTTGCTACTGGAGATCAGTAGGGAAGTAACTCCAGAAATAATGAAGGGATGGAGCCAAAACAACACCCAGTTGTGAATGTGACTGGTGATGGAAGAAAGGTCTGATGCTGTAAGAGCAATATTGCATAGGAACCTGGAATCTTAGGTCCATGAATCAAGGCAAATTGGAAGTGGTCAAACAGGAGATGGCAAGAGTGAATGTCGACATTCTAGGAAGCAGCGAACTAAAATGGACTGGAATGGGCGAATTTAACTCAGATGACCATTATGTCTACTACTGTGGGCAGGAATCCCTCAGAAGAAATGGAGTAGCCATCATGGTCAACAAAAGAGCCCAAAATGCAGTAATTGGATGCAAAATGACAGAACGATCTATGTTCGTTTCCAAGGCAAACCATTCAATATCATGGTAATCCAAGTCTATCCTCTGACCAGTAATGCTGAAGAAGCTAAAGGTGAATGGTTCTATGAAGACCTACAAGACCTTTTAGAACTAACACCCAAAAAAGATGTCCTTTTCATTATAGGGGACTGGAATGTAAAAGTAGGAAGTCAAGAAACACCTGGAGTAATAGGCAAATTTGGCCTTGGAGTACAGAATGAAGCAGGGCAAAGGTTAATAGAGTTTTGCCAAGAGAACACACTGGTCATAGCAAACACCCTCTTCCAACAACACAAGAGAACACTCTACACATGGCCATAATCAGATGGCCAACACCAAAATCAGATTGATTATATTCTTTGCAGCCAAAGATGGAGAAGCTCAATACAGTCAGCAAAAACGAGACCGGGAGCTGACTGTGGTTCAGATTATGAACTCCTTATTGCCAAATTCAGACTTAAATTGAAGAAAATTGGGACAACCACTAGACCATTCAAGTATGACCTAAGCCAAATCCCTTATGATTATACACTGGAAGTCAGAAATAGATTTAAAGGACTGGATCTGATAGAGTGCCTGATGAACTATGGATGAAGGTTTGTGACATTGTACAGGAGACAGGGATCAAGACCATCCCCAAGGAAAAGAAATGCAAAAAAAGCAAAATGGCTGTCTGAGGAGGGCTTATCAATAGCTGTGAAAAGAAGAGAAGTGAAAAGCAAAGGACAAAAGGAAAGATATACCCATCTGAAAGCAGAGTTCCAAAAAATAGCAAGAAGAGATAAGAAAGCCTTTTTCAGTGATCAATGCAAAGAAATAGAGGAAAACAATAGAATGAGAAAGACTAGAGCTCTCTTCAAGAAAATTAGAGATACCAAGGGAATATTTCATGCAAACATGGGCTCAATAAAGGACAGAAATGGTATGAACCTAACAGAAGCAGAAGATATTAAGAAAAGGTGGCAAGAATACACAGGAGTACTATACAAAAAAGTTCTTCATGACCCAGATAATCACAATGATGTGATCACTCACCTAGAGCCAGACATCCTGGAATGTTAAGTCAAGTGGGCCTTAGGAAGCATCACTACAAACAAAGCTAGTGGAGGTGATGGAATTCCAGTTAAACTATTTCAAATCCCAAAAGATGATGCTGTGAATGTGCTACACTCAATATGTCAGCAACTTTGGAAAACTCAGCAGTGGTTACAGGACTGGAAAAGGTCAGTTTTCATTCCAGTCCCAAAGAAAGGCAATGCCAAAGAATGCTCAAACTACCGCACATTTGCATTCATCTCACATGCTAGTAAACTAATGCTCAAAATTCTCCAAGCCAAGCTTCAGCAATAGGTGAACCCTGAACTTCCAGATGTTCAAGCTGGTTTTAGAAAAGGCAGAGGAACCAGAGATCAAATTGCCAACATCTTCTGGATCATGGAAAAAGCAAGAATTCCAGAAAAAGATCTATTTCTGCTTTATTGACTATGCCAAAGCCTTTGACTGTGTGGATCACAATAAACTGTGGAAAATTCTGAAGGAGATAGGAATACCAGACCACCTGACCTGCCTCTTGAGAAACCTATATGCAGGTCAGGAAACAACAGTTAGAACTGGACATGGAACAACAGACTGGTTCCAAATACGAAAAGGAGTACATTAAGGCTGTATATTGTCACCCTGCTTATTTAACTTCTATGCAGAGTACATCATGAGAAATGCTGGACTGGAAGAAGCACAAGCTGGAATCAAGATTGCCAGGAGAAATATCAATAACCTCAGATATGCAGATGACACCACCTTTATGGCAGAAAGTGAAGAAGAACTAAAGAGCCTCTTGATGAAAGTGAAAGAGGACAGTGTAAAAGTTGGCTTAAAGCTCAAAATTCAGAAAACTAAGATCATGGCATCCAGTCATGGATGGCATGGCAAATAGATGGGGAAACAGTGGCTGATTTTATTTGTTTGGGCTCCAAAATCACTGCAGATAGTGATTACAGCCATGAAATTAAAAGATGCTTACTCCTTGGAAGGAAAGTTATGACCAACCTAGATATCATATTAAAAAGCAGAGACATTACTTTGCCAACAAAGGTCTGTTTAGTCAAGGTTATGGTTTTTCCAGTAATCATGTATGGATGTGAGAGTTGGACTATAAAGAAAGCTGAGTGCCGAAGAATTGATGCTTTTGAACTCTGGTGTTGGAGAAGACTGTTGAGAGTCCCTTGGACTGAAAGGAGATCCAACCAGTCCACCCTGAAGGAGACCAGTCCTGGGTGTTCATTGGGAGGATTGATGTTGAAGCTGAAATTCCAATACTTTGGCCACCTCATGCGAAGAACTGACTCATTTGAAAAGACCCTGATGCTGGGAAAGATTGAGGGCAGGAGGAGAAGGGGATGACAGAAGATGAGATGGTTGGATGGCATCACCAACTCAATGGACATGAGTGTGGGTGAACTCCGGGAGTTGGTGATGGACAGGGAGGCCTGGCGCTGCGTGTCATGGGGTCGCAAAGAATTGGACACGATTGAGCGACTGAACTGAAATGATGTCTCTTCTAGCATCTTAGCTTCCAATCTGGCCCAAAATTTCATTCCAACCGTTTACTAGCCTTGGGGACAAGTTTTGCGCTCAGTCGTGTCCAACTCTTTGCGACCCCCATGGACTATAGCGCGCCAGGCTCCTCTGTCCATGGGATTTCCCAGGCAAGAATATTGGAGTGAGTTGCTATCTCCTTCTCCGAGGGATCTTCGCCACCCAGGGATCGACCCCGCGCCTCCTGCATTGCAGGCGGATTCTTTACCGCTGAGCCATCCGGGAAGCCCCAGGACAAGTTATTTATCCTCTGTTTTCTCTTGGGTCTCATGGGGATAATTAAACATGCCTCTAAAGGATGGTGTGAGGATGATTTGAAGGAGGGAATAGAAAACATCACGCACTGGTGCATTCACACGCGAGGTTTTAACCAAGGGACGAGGTCCTTCTGTGAGAACCCAGAAGCCGGGAACTGAGGGGGGCCAAGCGAAGAGTGTCTCGGGTGCGGCGAAGGCGGGTATATGGATGCTCACACTCTGCAGCTGGAGGCAGCCTCGAGGGGGGAACCTGGCGCTGGCGCCGGTAGGGGGCGCCGGAGCGCCGCACTGCAGCATCCCGGCGGCCTCCCGGGCTGAGCTCGCGTCCTGCCGCAGTCCCTCGGCCGCTAGTCGGAGCGAGCGGCAGCGAGGAGACCCCGGCCGCTCCGCCAGCGCTTGCCGCCGCTCCCACCCACGATCTCAGCCCAGCGGCTGGGAAACGCCCCCCGCAGACTGCGCTGCGCAACGTGGGAGGGTTAGCGGTCCCGGGGACCGGCTTCCGAACTTGCCAGGGGACCGCAGCTCTCCCGGGCCTGGAGAGTGTGAACAGGTGAGTGTAATGCACGTGCCCAGGTGGCCCTTTCGGGATGACTTCCTGCAAACCCTTCGGAGCCCCTGAACGCTCGGCCTCTGGGGGCGGTCCTCTTGGTCCCTGGGTCCTCCCAGGCAGGGGTTGGGGGTCGCCGAGAGGGTGATGTGAGCGCCAACGCCGGGGGCTTAACAGCACCCTCCGTTCGGGGCTAAGATCAGAAATGCCTTTTTGACTCAGGTTCCATCCGCCGCCTAGATTGAGAGCAAGTGACCTGCAGTCCACCATGGGCTTGTTTATCATTCCAGGATACCTGTTGCTTTCTGAGCAACGCTATAGCCAGGGGTCTCCTACAATCTTCCTCGTCCCCGTGCGTGCTGCGTTGTGATAAGATGAGGGACAATTCCTGGTAATGAGACTGGCAAAACTTGGTTTCAGAGCTAGAGAAGGAGTGGCCCAAAGAGAATCTCATCCCACCGTCAGATTAGAGTCTTTGTTTCCCTAAATACCTGCACTTTATTTTGATGAGACCATAAACACAGAAGTTGAAACAACTATTACCTTATAAAGATGCTTGTGTTTCCCACCTCCCCGCCCCCCCCACCCCAAGAAGATGTAGAAAGCAAGGACTGTGGTAAGTATAATAGTTTAGGGATTTACTGTGAATAAATTTTTTTTAAAAAATAAATAAGATCAGCTTATTAGTGAACTAAATATCATAGGCCTATTGGATTGTAAGCTCTTTGAAGATGACCATTTGTGATTAGCATGTATGTGGGATGAATCAATGCATGCATTAACAGTAACAGAATTTGGAGTCTTCCTAAGCTTTCTTTTGGTACCTTTCTGTTTCGGAAAAAGATCAATACACCTTTAATCCCTCAAATGAACCTCTTACCTGTGATTTTAGCTTTAGTAGTGACAGAAACTGAGAATTTTTTGTTCTATTAAAACACTGTCCACCTAAAAACTGAACAGCAGCTTCGAGACACAGACAGAAGACTTCTGCCCAACAACATGAAAATGAATGTTTTCTTCCATCCATGTTATGGAAGGTCTTGGATCTTGAATTATTTTGAACATCAGAGACTTGGCAACAGGTCCCTTATTAATACAACTGACACATTTATCTTTGTTTCCTGTCTTTATCAAATGTAACTTTTTCACATATTCATGTGAGAAAATGTTCAAAGATGTATGTCAGTTTTGTGTCTCCCTTTAAGGGGTTTTTCTTAACATAACCTAAAATTGATGCTAAGTAGCTGTATCTTTATTACGTTATATATGAAACATTCAACCCACACAATTTCTCTTTCTTATGTGAAGTTCCTATGCCTCTGAGGCCATTTGGGAATTACTGAAAAACTTGACTTAACAAGTGTTTGTTTATTTTTTTCAAATTACATTTGATGGCTACTCTCTTGAAGCATAAATCAAATAGTAAATTATTTGGATTTTTATGGGCATGGGAATGAGCAGTCCTGCATGAGATAGCAAATTGCTGTTTATACAAGCTCCAGACACTTGCATGTTCTATGTTTCAAAGAAATGCTTGCCATTCTTATTTGGAATTCATTTAGTTAATATATCTCAATAGATTATGCTTCTGTGATGCTTCTGTGATGAAGCACTGAACCTTAAACACAGAGGCCTTTTCTTAATGAATGCACATAAAATGACAACAAAGTTCTTTTATCTTTAGCTGAAAGTGTAGGACTGGACACATTACAGATGTTACAACTTCTGTGTTTTGTGCTACTAATGATCACGAAGGAGTTTTTTCATTATTTTGATGAAGTAAACAGCAGCCAATGCTAATGTTGACCTTTCTGTCCTTCGGAGGAAGCTCTGACACTGTGGAAGTCAGCAAATACATAATTTGTGAGGCAGAGGTCAGTGGTTTAGATGCATAGGGAAGGAAACAATTACATGTTAATGTCTTTGTAGAAATACTTTTTCAGGAGAACTTTTCCTTTTTTTCTTTCTCTGGAAAAGCTCTTTTAGAAAATTTGTAAATGCCAAAACCCTGGCAGGAGCGGTTCATATGTTTAGATAACAGACTTGAAAGTGAAGTCTTGTATTTAAGATGAAAACATCGATTGCAGAAGTTCAGAATGGAGAAGCCTGCAGTTCATGTGAAAAATGTGAGCCTTAATATGAATATAACCACCATGCCTTGATGAAGAGGAAGAATCCCATGAAACTTGTGCTGGGTCATTTGTCAGGTCACATTTCAAGGGGTTGAATGCAAAGGATGCCATGTTTTTAGAGTGATTAAAATGGCAAATGCCAGAGAAGGGAGCTGCATATGGTCAAGAGGGAAGGTGAGGGTCAAAAAGCATAAACAAGAACAGACGTCTCTGTGTAGAACCAAGGAAGAGGACTGGTCTCACTTTCCTAGAAGGTAGAAGTCTAGAATGGGACAAAGGCTCCTAGTAATTGCTAGGTACTTGAAGGGCTCTGAGTGAAAGAAAATAAAAAGTTGATGTTATGCTGCTCCTCCCCTCACTCCTGGAAGTGGTAAATTCGACCCTGAGTGGTTATTAGATGGTTGCCTGGTCATATGAAAGGGCTCCTGTGATGGCTGGAGGATTTTTTTTTTCCATTAACTCCAAGACTTTCCAATTTTACATTTCCATGGTACCAAGGACCTTGGCGTCATTCCTAAAGCACCCATAATATAAAGTGGGCTTGCATCCGTGCTAAGTTGCTTCAGTTGTGTCTGACTTTGTGTGACCCTATGGACTGTAGCCTTCCAGGCTCTTCTGTCCAGGGTATTCTTCAGGCAAGAATACTGGAGGAGTTGCAGTGCTCTCCTCCAGGGGGTCTTCAGGGACTGAACCTGCATCTCTTAACGTCTCCTGCATTGGCAGGCAGATTCTTTCCCACTAGTGCCACCTGGGAAGCTTACGTTTACATAATATCACTTACCAGGTGGTACTAGTGGTGAAGAATCTGCCTGCCAGTGCAGGAGACATGCAGGAGACGGGGGTTCTGATCTCTGGGTCAGGAAGATCCCCTTGGAGGAGAAAATGGCAACCAACTCCAGTAGTCTTGTCTAGAGAATCCCATGGACAGAGGAGCCTGGCAGGCTACAGTTCATGGGGTCACAAGGAGAGACATGACTGAGCACCCAAGTATTAGGACAATGCTATAAACTAATGTACTTGAGGTTGTTATAATAGCATTTATCTTTTGTGTTCCAGGGCATTGTGCCTAGGAAAATGTAAAAATATCTAGATGTTATGTATCAGTTTTAGAAATGTGGGTATCTGTCATATGACTTGACCTTGTGATCTAGTGAATGGAGATAAAACTTAAACCTTGAAAGGCAAATTCAATCATATTACAGTGGGGTTAGCTAGTAGAAATGTGTATTAGTCAGCCCAAAGGGAAATAGAATTCCAAATGTGACTGTCCCCATCGTGTGTGTTTGTATATTGGGTATTTACAGGCACATGATAAATACTTATATTTACAGACAAGGATTTGTTATCAATTACTGACATAAAACATTCTTTGAGGAAGTGCTTTTGAAAATGCTATCTTATGTAAAAAAAAAAAGAAAAAAGGTATGTTTTAGAACCAGACAGATTGAAGAGCAAGTCCTGGAACTATCATTTTTTAGTTGAGTGGTTTACAGTAAATTCCTCGAGCCCTCTTGCAGGATTGTGGTGGCGATCACAAGATCAAAGATACTGATCAAGTCAATGATTCTGGTACATAGAAGATGCTTAATAAATATGAAATTCTTTCTCCAGTCATTTGTGAATTCGCAAATCTCTTTTGTTTAAGGATTGCAGATTTACCATGCTATGGTGAATCCCAGGGCTGGAACCACAAAGATCTTCTCAGCTCTTTAGTTTGAACCACAGGGAATTGTCTACCAGCACCCAGCATGGCTAAAAGTGCAGAGGTCAAACTGGCAATATTTGGGAGAGCAGGCGTGGGCAAGTCAGGTAAGGTGTTTGTTGTGGTGGTGGTAGTAGTGTGTGTGTGTCTTTGTGTGTCTTTGTTACTGACTCAGCGGGCGGGGGGAGGGGAAGGGGCGGTTGGCATATCTCCTATTCTCCTATGTGGCTCTATTAGAATTCTCTTTAACTCAGATTTTCATTTTGCATAATCAGGTTTTATGTCCGCTTTTGCTTCTTTATGGTAAAGCAGCGCTGTTAATAATACACAAGGCAATGGATACGTCAGAGGTCTTGATATTCCAAGGAACGATGTCCGACTTCCAGAGAAATAAGATTGGATAAATTAAAAAATACATTTGCTCTTTTTTTTTTTTTTGTCTATATGAAATCCTGAGGGGCCAATGTAATATCTCATCAATCTCGATATGCTCAGCAACCGGCTCAATGTCAAGCATGTGTTGAGTGCTGAATAAATGCGTCTTTACAAGGAGAAGAATTCTATTATTGTTATCCAAAGCAGGGTTTGACTGCTTGTTGCTCAAAAGTCAATAAAGAGGACAGATTGGTCGAAAGGAAAGTTTGCTTTATTTTGGATTCTGGCAACCAGGCAGGGAGAGAGGACATCTGTCTAAAGGCTGACTCCCCTGCACCCCAATCAGGGCACATGAATTTTTATAGACAGAGGGAGGGGGCTACATGCAGGGACCACACAGTCAGCTCTAACAGTCATCTTGAAATTGGTCATCAGTGGTCTGACCAGCATCATCTTGATTGTTTTTAGTACAGTTAATTTTCAGTTCCCTGGGTCAGTTTGTTTCCATGTCCTTGAGGCCAATTCTCAGAATTCCAGTACTCTTGCCTGGAAAATCCCATGGATGGAGGAGCCTGGTAGGCTGCAGTCCATGGGGTCGCTAAAAGTCGGGTACGACTGAGCAACTTCACTTTTACTTTTCACTCTCATGCATTGGAGAAGGAAATGGCAACCCACTCCAGTATTCTTGCCTGGAGAATCCCAGGGACAGAGGAGCCTTGTGGGCTGCCGTCTATGGGGTCGCACAGAATCGGACACGACTGAAGCGACTTAGCAGCAGCAGCAGCAGCAGCAGCATGTCACAGCTACAGTCTGGTCATCCTGTAGTTAATCACTCCACCTGGTAGGGCTTTCAGTATCTATAAGACAGCTCACAGGATATGGCTCAGAATCTTATCTACAACCCTTGAGAAGGAACTAAGGGTCCTTGACTTTGCTTAATGACGACATTATTATTATTTGGTCTCCTCTGACTGTTTTCCTTTGTTTCTGCATGTTCTCACTTCTCTGATTAAATGTATTCTTTGGCTAAAGTTTTTCCACAGACAAAAGGCAGGCAGAGGACATGGGGGGAAGGGCCATAGGGTTCTGCTTCATTTCGTTGTCACTCGACACATCTAAAATCAGGGAGGACTGTGAAGGCTGGGATGTGTCTGAGCTCAAGTGAGACAGATATTGCCAGCACCTCTAGGGTGAATTTAAATGACCAGATTGTGGTGCTTCTCAGTAACTGAGAACCTTTAGTGTTCCACACCTGAGGAAAGGTTTGCAGACCTTTCAGGTAAAGGGCAAAATGGTGGAAGTGAAAAATGTGTCTAGTCCAACTTGAAAAACAGATCTCAGATTTTATAATTAAAGAGTGCTAAGCAGGTGTTGCTAAAATGCCAGGGTAATGTGCTTTTTCAGAGAACGTTGCTTTAGTCTCTTACCAGAAGAAAGACTCATAATTGACTTTGTCCACTGACCTTTTCAGAGAAGGCAATGGCACCCCACTCCAGTACTCTTGCCTGGAAAATCCCATGGATGGAGGAGCCTGGTAGGCTGCAGTCCATGAGGTCGCTAAGAGTCGGACATGACTGAGCGACTTCACTTTGACTTTTCACTTTCATGCATTGGAGAAGGAAATGGCAACCCACTCCAGTGTTCTTGCCTGGGGAATCCCAGGGATGGGGGAGCCTGGTAGGCTGCCGTCTATGGGGTTGCACAGAGTCGGACACGACTGAAGCGACTTAGCAGCAGCAGCAGCAACTGAGCTTTTGGTTCTCAAGAAAGGGCTCTAACAGATATAGCGTGTGTGTGTTCATAGACAGAAGCCTGTTCAGATCATCCAATACAACAGGTCATCCATATAGTCTTAAACACTTACATCGTTGTTGTTGTTCAGTCATTAAGTCATGTCTGACTCTTCGCAACACCATAGACTGTAGCCCACTAGGCATCCCTGTCCTCCACTATCTCTCGAAGTTTGCTCAAATTCATATCCCAAACATATATGAGCAGTCATTAATTCTGTGACCAACCTCTCTTTCCAAATCGGCTCTCTGGTTTCATTTCAGCAGTAAATACTGCCTGCTGTAAGTCTTTCTCTCTCTTTTTCTCTTAATTTTCTTGAGAGGGCTCTTTGCCATCACTGTTTCCTCCCACTTGCTATTTGCTTTGGCCTTTGGCAGAAACCAGGTAAAGAAAGTAGTAGACGGTTGGCAAGGTTAAGAAACTTCCAGCCTTCACAAGCTCTAAGATTGTTAAACTCCTCCCTATTCATCTTAGTTTCCTGATGGCAAGCATGCATGCTTGCTTCCATGCATGCTAAGTTGCCTCAGTCGTGTCCGACTCTTTGTGACCCTATGGACTGTAGCCTGCCAGGCTCCTCTGTCATTGAGATTCTCCAGGCAAGAATACTGGAGTGGGTTGCCATGCGCTCCTCCAGAGGAACTTCCTGACCCAGGGATCAAGCCCGTGTATCTTATGCTGCCTGCATTGTCGGGGGTGTTCTTTACCACTAGCGCCACCTGGGAAGCCTTCCTGATGGTGTGAGAACCTAACTTTTGTAGCTGGTGGAATGATCTGAAGAATGAGGAGAGTGTTTCATTGAGTGGAGGATGAGGGTGAGGCAGTGTGTGGGAAGATCCGTTCTGCCCACAAGAGCTGGCCTGAATTTTCACCAGTGAGGGATCAAGGGTTAGAGCTCACTGTTTAACATCCATTCATTCACAATTTAACACAGGCAATAAGGGAAGGGGAATTTTTAAACCTTATGTCATCACCAAAAGAAAGTCTACATGCTTTGGAAAGTGAATCATGAAAATAAAAATACAGTTGAGAGAACCACTTACTTTCTGTTCCGTATGCATGCTGCGTGCTGAGTTGCTTCAGTCATGTCTGACTCTGTGCGATAGTATGGACTGTAGCCCACCAGGCTCCTCTGTCCATGGAATTCTCCAGGTAAGGATACTGGAGTGGGTTGCCGTGCGCTCCTCCAGGGGATCTTTCTGACCCAGGGATTGAACCTACATCTCTGACATCTCCTGCATTGGCAGGCAGGTTCTTTACCACTGTCATCACCTGGGAAACCCTTGTACCCTATAACCATCCCTTTTTCATCTGTATTATCTCTTAACAAACTGGGTGTCTCCTTCTGTCAAGACTGATCCATCAGTCAGAGCATAGACCTCAGCTGGCTTTGTCTTCCCCAAAGTAGTTTCAATCCTTGTCTCAAGGATTCCTCTCATTCTCTACCGACCTTTTTGCCTGAGCATTTCTTTGTCCACCACTCCATCTTTTTCTTTTCTCCAAGGTTATTGAACATGGGCTCTGGCCTCAGTGTCTTAACTTTTTTTTGACTTCCTGTTCATTGCTTAAACATCTTTCACTGTGATCATACTGCTAAAACTGATTTTACAAAAGTCAGGGCTTCCCAAGTGACCCAGTGGTAAAGAATCCGCCTGCCAGTGCAGGAGACGCAAGAGATGAGGGTTTGATTTCTGGGTCGGGAAGATCCCCTGGAGGAGGAAATGGCAACCCACTCCAGTATTCTTGCCTGAAAAATCCTGTGGACAGAGGAACCTGTTGGCCTACAGTCCATGGGGTTTCAAAGAGTTGGATATGACTGACCACACACACACCACTGATCAATAACCAACCAATCTAATGAATCTTTCCCAGTTCTTAGAACTCTTGTTACCATTTAACACTACTGCTTACTCTTTCCTAAAACTCCTGCCTTCCCAGGCTCCCATTACATCACCCTGCTTGGCTTTCCTGCCACCTCTTTTTTGACCCTAAGCAGCTGTTTCAGGGCTGCTGTTTACTGGCCTACCTCTCAAAGATCGGGGCTTCCAGGTTCCACATACTATTCTCTGGTCCTCACGTTCCATACCCTCAGGGAATACCTGCACAAGAAGTCCACATTCTGCCGACCTTGGTTTTAATTTATGGAAAGTGCAGAAGTGGAACTTGTTTGTTAAGGTCCTTCCCAAGTCTTAAATCCTATGATTCTTGATTAATAACTTTTCTTTGGACTGCTCTCTCATTCCACCTTATATACATTCTGCCATGGGTGTTTATTTTCGTTTAGGTTAAGATGACAATGATAGACCACATGCCTTTAAACAATTGCCTTTTTGTCTGTCATCTATAAACAGGCAGTGTTTTCCTATTTCAACATGAGACTGTTTTCCCGAGACCTTGTAACCACACCTCCCATTTAAAAAGAAGTGCTGGTTTAACTTATGTGTGGGAGTCAGTTCTGAGACCTAGTTCTGAGACCTTTTCCCAGAGTTCAGTGAAAACAACCACAGAGGACTTGATAACCTATCAGCTTTGAAACCAGACTCTAGCCATGGTGAATTCATGTTTATTCTAGTTCTTTATTAATATGGATTGCTCATCTCTGCCTTGTCATTGTACTCTACCTTCACCTTCCTGTTGTACAGATTGTATCTGTTTTGTAAGTAACTTTTGCGTTTTTTTCAGTCTGCAAGAAATTATACCTTCTGGAATGTATTTGGCTCCTCACCTACTCAAATGCCTCCCCAAATGACCATGATCTACCTGTGGGCTCAAACAATCCATTTCTTACCAAACACCCAGCGGAAAAAGTATTCCTAGGAAGGGCGGGCCAGCAGGTGACCTTGGAGTGGTAGAAACTGGGTGTCTCTGCTTTGAACCTGGGTCTAAGTGTCAGACACGACTTGGCAACTGAACAACAGCTGTGTGAATTGCTTCAGAGGCTCCAAACCTGACATGGCCTATCTGCTTTCCCCCACACTCAATACCAATTTGGAATTTAGTGTGCTTAGTTACTCAGTCATGTCCAACTCTTTGAGACCCCTTGGACTGTAGCCCACCAGGCACCTCTGTTCATGGGATTCTCCATGCAAGAATTCTGGAGTGGGTAGCCATTTCCTTCTCTAGGGGGTCTTCCTGACCCAGGGATTGAACCCAAGTCTCCTGCATTGCAAGCAGATTCTGTACAGTCTGAATCTCCAGGGAAGCCCAGGCATTTAGGGTAAATAAGACCAATTGTCTACTTGCTAACAGTGGCTTGGGTGGCCTGGAGTCAAGTGCAAAAGCCCCTGAGTCCTACTGTTAGGTCTGACTCCCAGTTCTACACTTTATTAGCTGTGTGAACTTGGCAACTTTGACACGGCACTTAAATCCTCAATTTCTGCAATTATACAAAGATTATAATAGTGCCTATCTCAAAGAGTTGTTGTTAGAACTGAGTGAAATATTATACACAAGTTTTTTAGATTGGTATCCGGCACAGCGTACGTGCTCAAGTATATTACAGTTTTCAAGGTGTGCCCTTTAAGTTTGTTAGTTAGTTGTCTAATGAAAACATCCAAAGATATGTTTCTACTCAAGTGAGTGTTTGGGTTTTCATTAAAAGTCAGAAAACTTATAATAACAAAATTCTGTATCACTGCTCAGCACGCACACACACACACACACTTTCTGTCTCTCTCTTCTTAAATCCACCGTCTGGTTTATGTCAATTACAGCTTGACCACTGATGATCATAACAATACTTCTCCTGGCTAATATCTTGGAAATCTTGGGGAAAAACAGCCAGAAATATTTTGGTGTCCTTAATAAATTAAACCTCTTAAATTTGAAAGCGCTTCTGGTATGTAGTTGATGGCTTCCTAAGCCCAGGTAACAGATAAGCCCTCCATGTTTAAAACAGACTTTAACGGTAACCAGAACTCTTTGGTTGACAGGTTGACATTAGACGCGTCAGCACGGACGAAATTTAATAATGTGTTAATTACCAAACACATGGGGTATGTCTGTGTGTGTCTGTGCATTGCAGTATTTACAGGGTCTTTTGGATCAGGAAGATTCTTCTTCCTTCTGTCTAGTCTTGGCAGTTCTTGCAGTCCTGTCTTCAAGTGATCTTTCTGGCTTAGCAAGCTCACTGGTTCAGCATGGGGAGCACTGTGTGGATGCTTCAAAGTGTAGAGTCAAGGGAAGCCCCGAGTTTTCCCAACCCTTTCCTTTTTCTGTTGCCCCAGCAGAGCAAATGTTTTTCTTCTCTGGCTAAGGATAAGGCAGCCAGTAATAACATTGCATGTAGGACATAGATTTTCCTTACATGTTTGCAGCAGCCTCTAATGTGACAAGTAATGAAAGCAAAAAGACCTGTTGTAAAACCTAGAATGCACACCATATTTATTATGTAAATGCTTCCTGGATTCACAGTATTCAAATAGGTAGTATGTGTGGGAGGAGCCGGAACAGTAACAACTGAAATTTTTAGCTCCGTTTCACAGTTGACATTCTCATTTTAGGACTGAAATATTGTGTGCCTTACCTAAATATATTTCTTGAAAGGGCTAGTCTCAAAGTTAATGGAGTAACGCTTGTTCTCTAATTCAAAAGCCAGTTGATTCACTCATCCGTGAAGGCCTAAGTGCATAGATTCAGATTGCTGGGCTGTAAATTGGGGTGCCAAATGCAAACAAGCATGTCATACCGTTTCCCTTGGCACAAAGAGATTTCTTTTTTCTCTTCCCGTCTCTTGCTCTTGTTTGATTTTCCCTCTCTCTCAATTACAAAAAGTTTTGAAAAGTTCTTTTCATTTTTTCTTCAAGTAGGACAGGCAAGGACAATGCTGATTTTAAGTGTAACTCTTCCAATATGTATCGGACACTGCTTTAATATGTATGTGTCCTTTGTGGCTGAGTTATGTTCATGAGATCACATATAATTAATGTATTAAATAAGAACAATATTAGTGGTGTCTTTGGTAGGTCAATTTCCTTAATGCTATAGAACTAAGCTTTATGTTTTAGAACTTTTTCTTTACCCAAGTAGTTGCTGCTGCTGCTGCTAAGTTGCTTCAGTCGTGTCCGACTCTGTGCGACCCCATAGACGGCAGCCCACCAGTCTTCCCCGTCCCTGGGATTCTCCAGGCAAGAACACTGGAGTGGGTTGCCATTTCCTTCTCCAAGTAGTTACACCAGTCTATATCCTTCATTTATACTGAACAGTGTAGTATGATGCTTCTTAAACATTGTCTCCAAGGTACTTTACAAAAGAAGGAGAAGGGGACTTTCCTGGTGATCCAGTGGTTAAGACTTTGCTTTCCAATGCAGGGGCTGTGGGTTTGACCTCTTATATGTAAACTAAGGTCTCATATGCCTTGAGGCTGAAAAACCAAAACATGAAACAGAAATAATATTGTCACAAATTCAATAAAAACTTTAAAAACAGGCCACATCAAAAAAATCTTAAAAAAATAAATAAATAAAGGGAGGAGAAAGATCTAGGGGATTGGGTCATATAAGCATCTCATTACAGTCACGTAATTCTATTGCATGTTTTATTGATTACATAAATATAGGCAAAATTTAATATCAATAGTAACCTAGATAACATATTCAAAAGCAGAGATATTACTTTGCCAACAAAGGTTCGTCTAGTCAAGGCTGTGGTTTTTCCTGTGGTCATGTATGGATGTGAGAGTTGGACTGTGAAGAAGGCTGAGCGCCAAAGAATTGATGCTTTTGAACTGTGGTGTTGGAGAAGACTCTTGAGAGTCCCTTGGACTGCAAGGAGAGCCAACCAGTCCATTCTAAAGATCAGTCCTGGGTTTTCTTTGGAAGGAATGATGCTAAAGCTGAAACTCCAGTACTTTGGCCACCTCATGCAAAGAGTTGACTCATTGGAAAAGACTCTGATGCTGGGAGAGATTGGGGGCAGGAGGAGAAGGGGACGACAGAGGATGAGATGGCTGGATGGCATCACTGACTCGATAGACGTGAGTCTGAGTGAACTCCGGGAGTTGGTGATGGACAGGGAGGCCTGGCGTGCTGCAATTCATGGGGTCGCAAAGAGTCAGACATGACTGAGTGACTGAACTGAACTGAATATATAATATTAACTAAAACAGTGTATATAATATTATCATTAAATTATTAATAGTAATGTGTGAATATTAACATACCATGCTGTTTGAATATAAAAATTATTTTCTCTAAAAATCAGCGACCCAAAGGGACTCTTCATGAAGATATAGCAAGTTGATCTGTGGCTTCCATACACCTAGGCATCGGGTGCAGTTCCAGGAACAAGCAGGTTCAGCTGTGTGCATCACATGATGTGAGCATTGACTCCTGTACTTTACCTATTTAAGAGCCAATCAGCTCTTCAAATTCTTGTTTATTCTTGCCCTAAGACTACACAGTATAATCTTAATTGTAAATTTTCTTTAGCTATTTGTTTAGGTAAAAAGAAGGACAGATTGTGTTTCAGGTGGGTGCAGAACTTCCATGGCTCCTGGAAGAAGTCTGTGTGTGTGTATGTGTGTGTGCATATGAAGACGCCTTTCCTAAGTAGTTGTTGAAATTTAAAGATTACCAGCAATGAGCTCCATTGGTTATTGTGCAGTTAGTTGATGGTTAGAGAAGTAGTTGTTTCTTTTTTTGTGTGGATTGGATCACAGAGAGGAAAGTGGCATTGAGATGTTTCAATGGGGCTGGAAAAATAGTTGTTCTTTTGTCATAAAATATGGTAATGTGGCCTTGGAGGTTTTATACCTTCCTTTACCTGCAAAGATAGAAAACCAGAAAGAGGTAAACAGCCAAAACAAGTTGATTTTCTTTCAGTTGTTCTACCCCAAGAGGAATAAAAGGGTGTTTTCAAATTGCAGGTGTCTACCTATGTGTGAGTGCTAAGTCACTTTAGTCGTGTCTGACTCTTTGCAACCCTATGGACTATAGCCCACCCGGAGTTCTCCAGGCAAGAATGCTGAAATGGTTTATCATGCTGTCCTCTAGGGGATCTTCCCGACCCAGGGATTGAACCCACGTCTCCTGAAGCTCCTGAATTGCAGATGGATTCTTTTACTGCTGAGTCAATGGGGAAGGCTATACCTAGGGAAATGTATAAAAACTCAGACTTCTATGCAAGGCGTAAGTCACGCTGACCTTTATTGCATGTCCAGGAAGTCAAGCAAAAATGAGGGATCATGCTTATAAGGGTTTAGAAAATGGAAAGGAAAGAAAGAAGAGGAAAGAAAAAATTAAAATCATCAAAATCAGTTGCTTATTGGTGGCTAAACATTTTTGTAGACTGGCAGTGACCAATTCTTAAACTTTTCTCTTAAAAATATATATAATTAGGAAGAAATGATACTGGAAAACAAAACAAACAAAATCAAGAACTGTTTTTCAAAGTCAAAAGGGCATATCTCTGTCCTAGATTTTTTCTGTTGAAATATATTATTAGAATTCAGTTGTCCTTTATTTTTATCTGATAGCTAATTTACTCGTTGAAATACTTCCCTGTAGTTAATTATCAGTTGCTAGCTGGTTCCATTTTGATCTTGTTTTCTTGGCAACTGACAAAGACGAACTTTGAGGAAAGGGAGGGGAGAAAATTGTAAATCATCCTTGTAATTCCCCTTTTTATTACTGGTATTTCTCCAACTTATGGGTTTGGGGAAATCAGCCAAATTTTCAAGGTGGTACTGGCCTTGAAGCCAAAATTCCAGTGCAAACGCGTCCTTGTTGCTTGTGCTGCCTTTGAAAATTGATGTGGTTTCAGAAAAACAGCCATAATATCCTCCATCCCATTAAAAATGAAAGTAGTTATATTATGAAAACAAGGCAGCCTGAAATAGCTAATTTCAGCCTGGAATAAGAAAATATCTAAAACTCCTATACATACATGTGAGAGAAAGGACTTCCCTGGTGGCTTAGACAGTAAAGAAGCTGCCTGTAATGCAGGAGACCTGGGTTTGATCCCTGGTTTGGGAAGATCCCCTGTAGAAAGGAATGGCTACCACTCCAGTATTCTTGCCTGAGAATTCCATGGACCAAGGAGCCTGGTGGGCTACAGTCCATGGGGGTCACAAAATATATATACATGTAAAAGATTATTACCTAGATCCTCTGGCTCCATAGAGCCACAGCCAAGTCACGAAACCCAGTTTATGACTGTGCAAAGCTTTTGCAACTTTGCTACTAAATGTTTTCATTTTGTAATACCCTATTCCTTTCAAACACCGTGTTAGAAAATTAAATGATCATTAGAATTTTGTAATATGAATTTTGTTTAAAAAAAACTAAAGAGTTTATTTTTTTAAATTTTAGTTTATTTTTAAACTTTACAAAATTGTATTAGTTTTGCCAAATATCAAAATGAATCCGATTTCCAGTAATCAATGAATTACCAATGCGTGACAAAGGGCCCTGGGAGTCCCAGATAAGTTGCCAGTCAATTCAGTTAACATTCTCAGCAACCTTGTGTATATGGACGTTCCCCTAAAATGCAATATTCCATTTCTCACAGCTTTGGATTGAACATAAGAAGGCTGTTGAATCATCTCCTATGAAAGGATACAGTTTTTTGCTGTTATCAAAGAAGAATATGATGTACCATATTCTGTCAATATGATCTAATTTTTTAAAAAAGTGCCCAACCGAACTGACTATCAGGATTGCGGTTTAAACGTCAAACCATCCATCACTCTGTCTTTTCATTCATCTGTCAAATGATACATCTATTTGCTTTTTTTCCTGTGATGCCAGTCAGGTTGTGAAGGTGCTTTGAAAAAGTACAAGTGTGATATAAAATATGCTCCTAATATTATCATATTCTTTTTTTTTTCTAATTTTATTTTATTTTTAAACTTTACATAATTGTATTAGTTTTGCCAAATATCAAAATGATTCTTTTAAAAATTAATTAATTATTTATTTAATTTTATTTTTGGCTGCCCTGGGTCTTTGTTGCTGCATACAGGCTTTCTCTAGTTTCGCAGAGCAGGGGCTACTCTCTAGTTGCGGTGCACAAGCATCTCACTGTGGTGACTTGTCTTGTTGCGGAGCCTGGGCTCGAGGGCATGCAGGCTTCAGCAGTTGTGGTGCATAGCACAGGCTTAATTGCTCTACAGCATGTGAAATCTTCCCGGACCAGGAATGGAACCTGTGTCCTCTGCACTGGCAGGTAGATTCTTATGCACTGTACCACCAGGGAAGTCATCATGCTCTTGTTGTTGATATCTGTGCAGTTCTTCCCCTGTGTTCCTTAACATTTGTGTTTGGAAAAGCAGTATGGTCAGTTTCCTGGCTGTCCATCACAGGGGGCTGGATGGATACGCTCAGGCCAGTAGTCATCTGTAAGTGCTCTTCTGCTGAATGTATACCATTACAGACTATCGGAAGGTTATAGATTTTCTTCTGAAGAGATTTGCACTTTCAAATGTGTGAAATGAATGCACGTTGAGTTGGGGTATTTTTTTAGGATCATTATGTAAGAGAGTCAAAAAGGGAGGTGGGTTTGGGAAAATAATTTGAACTTATGCCTTATTGGAGAAGGAAGTATGGCATATTATAGAATTTTTTGATAGTCAAATTTTATCCTTATTAAAAAATTAAAGTTTTAAACATTTACACATTTTTGATAGAAAGATTTCTCAAAAGTATATATAAATACATGTATCTATAAAGTGTTAGTTACTCAGTTGTGTCTGATTCTTTGTGACTCCATGGACTATAGACTGACAGGCTCCTCAGTCATGGAATTCTGGAGGCAGCAACAGTGGAGTGGGTTGCCATTTCCTTCTCTGGGGAATCTTCCCAACCCAGGGATTGAACCCAGGTCTCCTGCAATGTAGGCAGATTCTTTTACCATCTGAGCCATCAGGGAAGCCCATATGTATCTATATGTTTCCTTATAATCTTAAACTATGCTTTTGTTCATTCAATTATTCATTCAACAAGTATGTGTTTAATACCAACTCTGTGTTCTAGAATAGCTTGCTCATGGTACAGGATTCATATACATTCTAAAAAGGCAGAGTAGCTATTTCTGCTCTTTATTATGTCCCCAGAGCAGATGAAGACAGCATCCTCAATACACTGAATAAACTGAGTTGGACTTATGTGGTCAGCAAATGCCAACTGTCACTGGAGAAGTCCAGTTGTCTACGAAGCCTCTATTGCAAGATGGTATCTCCTCTCTTCTTTGAAACAGGAAAGTAAGCAGGAAGCCCAATTGTGGAGAGCTCAGCTATTTTTATTCTTGGTTTTCCATTGCCTTCCTTCTACAAGTATATTAGAGAACCATTGGAGAGAGAAAACTATGAAGTGTTGCTTTTTAGAAATTATGAAAGCTTTTATCACTGCTATACCCTTAAGAGCCTAAGCTCTACGCTTTTTGAAATTTTAGGAAGAGTGAGCCTATAATTTCAAGATACCTTAAATAGCAAAATGTGAACCATGTCTCCCAAGTGCCTTTCTTCGAAAATCTATTTAGAATCAAACTTAAAAATCACCACCAGCAAATTATTTTTGTAGCCTATATGGCAACTGAACTTTCTTCTATTTAATTTTTCAGCACTGCTTTATTATAAGACATAGGTTGTAAAAAATAATAAGCTATTTGTATTGTAAGCTGAAAAGAATGAGAAGCATAGAGTAGATTTGCAGCAGTCTGTTCTGAGGATAGCAAGAAAAATAGACATTTCAACTGTGCCTTTAGATTTGCAGTCAGGTTGATGGAAACAAATAGCCCCAGGTCGTTCACCTTAAAAGCTAAATAAAGAAAC